>NC_137454.1:38595725-40995725 GCF_964235325.1 Thermobia domestica | reverse complement strand
GAATTGCACTTCAAAATATTTGTAGTGGGGCTAAATAGGAATATTCCATTAATACACATTGCATGTTTTCCTTTAGTAAATAATAATAATAATAATAATAATAATAATAATAATAATAATAATAATAATAATAATAATAATAATAATAGACTACTTTTGGTCTACTGTTGCTTATATATTTATTCTTTCTTGTTAAATTAAGCAACAACAACAATAAAACTATCCCATTGGTGCATAGAGTATACATGCACATAAATTCAACACTAAAGAGTGTTAGAAATACAGCCAAGAAAGTTCTTTAAAATAAATAGATTTGGTAGTTTTTTGTTTAAACTCAATAAGGAAAATAGAACTCTGAGTGTAATTTTAAACATTTTGTGATACATTAAATATTATTTCTGTTAGACTCTATTAGTTTGTCGGGCCTACCCTTCTTGTGGGATTACGCTTCGCCACTGCCAAACAGTAAAATAGGCTCTGTCCATCCATGTTTGGGTAACAATAATTAAAATTGCCGTCATTAATATAGAGTGTAAGCCTACTTGTTAGTGTCAGCTAGTTAGTTACATTGGAAATCAAGAATAACAATCTATTTCTACTGAATTGTATATTATCTATTATGTTTAACAAGTAATTTGAACTGCAACAACACAATCTATTTGTAACACACTTATATGTTGAAAATAACTAATCTCTTCAGAAGGTGGTTTCTTGGCTGGTAGCACCATAGGGGCGGATTTAGGATGGACTCTGGGGGGGCGGTGGGTTGAAATACTGATATTTAGAGCTACTTTTAAGAGCTCCAAAACTCTGGGATGGGTTTTATTAATATATAAAATTAAAAAAAAAGTTTCCTCTTCTGGGGGGGGGGGAAGAATCGCCCTCTGGATCCGCCACTGCAACACCATCTTCTTGTTTTGTGTTCTATAACACTTTCCATTTATCCTGGACATTTTCTGTTTCTTCCTAAAGTCTTTGCTTGCATACTTCTGAATCGTCGATAAAAGCCCTGATCTTATTCATGTCATTGCAATAAGCCATTTTATTGTCATGTATGACAAACACACAAGCGAATGGCTGCTTAATAATAACACAAGACGCTAACGTTGCTATTGGCGCTTAGATCAACTAACACGGTCCATATTCCAGGACATACAGGCAGCGCATTCTGTTAGCAGTTATGAAAAATATTTACGAGCCGTATTGGCACTTGGACCTCATTGCAAGGCATTAGCATGGGACGTAAATCACATATCAGCGACAAAACAAATTTTCTAGTTTTGGCACTAAGATCATTTAGCATTTGAGGGGTGTAGATGCAAAAGTGGCAATCTCCAATTTTTTTTTAGAAATTGAGTTAGAGGTGGGACTGTATTGCTTTAAGTGTCCCCGACCGAGCGGTGAAGTCTGAATCAAAATCTACATCGTCACAGTAAAAACTGAAGGCGAATATCACGATTTATTTCAAAACTTGCAATCTCCACTACCCGGTGCAATTCAAAAGTGACCATCTCCACTTCAGCCAATCAGAGGCCTGCTGGCGCCAGACGTTGCCATGGCGACCGTGTCGCTTGCCTGGAATCGTTCCAAACTTCCTCACTAGTTTGTAATAAGTCAAGAAGTCTGTACTAATTCACTGCTTTGTATAAAACTGAAACACTGCTTTCACTCTCGACGAGTATACGAAGGCACCCACGCCGCCCTGACCACAACAGCAATAACAAACCAGCGTGGTGACAACAATAAATCTCTAGTAAAGCTTTGCACATCGGATTTTTTGCATTTATTCAAGTATGGAAGCATCAAAGAACATTGTTTTATATGGGCAATTTGCAGTCACGTGTGCGATGCCTGGGGGCAGTGACGTCACAAACAATGAAGGCGGCTTGTAGTAAAGGGTAAATATTAGAGTTTTTTTTTTAAATCGTGATATTTTATCCCTATTAATCGTAGAAACATAGTTTGTACCTAGTTGGTTTCGTTATAAATCAGAGTTTCCAAATGTAGCACTCCAAATTCCCTATTATGGGAAAATCCCGCCCAAATCGAAAAAGTTTTTTTTTTTTTTTTTTTGCAGGAGAAAATTGACCTTTTGTTCTAAATTTCTCCCCTCAAGGACATTAATAGATATATAGAAGTGGTACCGTTGAACACCTACTCTTATTTGGAACAAAGCGAGATAAAAATCATGATATTAGAATAAATAAAAATGTGCCAGGAACTTTTCCAGTGTTTGAATTTTTGCTTTATTTCCATGTTCATTTTCATAACTTGTAAACTCCAATTTTCAAACAGTAATTACAAAAAATGAGGGACTTTCTCTGGAGAAAATTTATGTTCAACCCTCTGATATTGCTACAATCTACTATGCCAAAAAGTCTGTACGTTAAAATCTTATGGGGTTTAAGAGATATTAATTAATTGCTCGTCCTGAAAAATTCGGCCGAGTGGAGAATGCCACTTTTGCATCTACACCCCTCATTTCAGGTCTTCAAGTGTTAGATGGTTTAGCAGTAACACCGGAAGAGGAAAAATAATTTAAATATAATACAGTAGATAAGTTTAAATTGCATAAGTTGCCGGAGATGAAGACGGAATGGAATTTACTCGAGATAAGACTGGAAAACGACTGTTAATGACGAGAACGACTGAGATAGTATACTTGTGTAACGAACCGGCTAATGAAATATATGGAAATCTCTGTGGAATAGACTCAAATTATATACACAAATAATATAGTCTTGCAAAAGGAGTAAATTCAAAGACAAGGAAATATTAAGAAAATGTCACAAGATTATAGAGAATTCGGAAAACGCTGAACAGAAATATATGATGAATGAATTTCGTAGAAAAATCAAAAGTTATTATGTAAATCGTTTAGTGTGAAGTCCAACACCGACGAATGGGATTACGGAATGTGAAGAAGACAAGTAGGGATGCGCTCGAGTCGAGACATGTCTCGAATCTCGACTCGACTCGACTCGAATTCGAGTCGAGATTCGAGTCGAGACACACTTTGTAAAATTCGAGACGAGTCGAGACAAACGTATTTCTCGACTCGAATTTTCGAGTCGAGACACGAGTCGCGTCGAGACGGCTCTTAAAAATCTCGACTCGACTCGAGTGTCTCGAAAATCTTTCTATAATTTTTAATATTATTTTGAAGAAAGTATTCACTCAGAAACAGCCTTGATACCAATTCCAGCTTTTATTCCTTCAGAAAGGTACAGAACGCATAAAATTAATCTTTAATCTTTAATAGTTAATCTTTAAAGATCAAGATTTAATTTTCAGCTCAATTCAGTTAATTAGAACTAATAGTTAATGTCGTTGTATTTGGTTGTACGGCAAATATAATGATAATAATAATAATAATTGATTATCTAGTTTGTATAAAACTATTATCCGTAGTCTAAATCTAGTTTGTATAAAATTATTGCGATAAAGTGAACTTCATAAATTCTCTGAATGAGCAGTTGGTAGTCTATAGTAATTTAGCATAGTTATAATTATTGTGTTTTCGTTCCCATTAACGCAATAGGGTTACGTAACTTCTGGATTATTCGCTTGCCCAACTATTCTGAGGCTTTAATATGTTGCAGCATATCACGAGCTACAGATAATATATAATGTAACATTTGTTGTACATCACATATTATGATACGAGACTATTTTACATAGTATATCTTATCTAATATAAATAAAATAAAGAGTTTGTTTGTGTGTTTGTCTGTCTGTCTGTGTGCGACCTGGGAACCAGACGAGTGGACCGAGAGTTCCCAAAATTTGGTCACGGGTACCTTAGTCCAGGCCCCAGATCAAGACGAAGCGTTTTTTTAAATTTCGAACCAGGGGGGTCTCGGGGGGAACGTTTACTGGGACCGACCTGTGGACCAGACAAGTTGACCGAGAGTTACCAAATTTTGGTCACGGATACCTTGGTCCAGGTCCCAGTCTAAGGCGAAGCGTTTTTGTCAAAATTGGAACCAGGGGGTCTCAGGGTGGCGTTTAGCGAGACATGTAGTAAAAGTAATCCAAATTGATCGACATTAGTGTCAAATCCATAGTTTTCACGGTCGCTGAGATCAATGGTGACACTTCCATCAGCGATGGCTTGCAAATTCAGATACTACTGTATGCGGGCCGGGTGTCGGCGGGTGAGGAATACCGAGAAATGTATAAATAGCCCATATTGATTGATACTAGTGTCAAATCCATAGTTTTCGCGGTCACTGAAATGAATGGTGATACTTCCACAGGTATTGACTTCCAAATACAGCCCCCATGCGAAGAATGGGTATATTAAGCTAGTATTACAATACATGGACTGCTTGGATGCCAAGAACTAGTACAGATAATTACCATTCACTTGTATGAATAGGTATTTTTTAAAAGGATTTTTATAAACACTAAGTTATAAAACAATGAACTACATACAGTAGTTATGGTTTTGGTTACCAACATAAAAGAAATATGGATTGTTCATGAGATATTGAACTTACACTTTCACTCCTGGGAAATTTCAATTTTAGAGTTAGGCCACTTGGCATCAAAGCAGTTCACTGTAAGATAAATACATTCCGCACATTAGTAACATAGTTGTTCAGGGGCCTTCGATTTCCATCCTCTCAAATGAAAGCTGAACGATTGCTTGATACATGCTGACTATATAGGAGAAATAGTGTATTAAGTTTTCGAGCTTTGGTGCGTATCGGTATTTACACTCTGATATAACTTTAAGTTCACACTCAAATCGAGCTAATTGTTTAATGCATTTCGAAAGCTTTTGTGTTTATGCAGCTCATTAAGGAAAATCTATTTTATAATCGTAACATTTATGTACTAAGAAACTATGAACGTAAAGTGGACTCGACCTAGCCCCGTGGCCGCTGTGACTCAGTGGCACAGCTCTCACCCTTGGTGTGTGAGGACTCTGATTCTGTGTGTGTGTGAGGACTCTGATTCTGTGTGTGTGTGTGAACTCCGCGGCTAGTGTACGCGTCTTTGCCGTGGAAGACTCGGGTTCAATTCCCGGCGCGAGCTCATGTAGTTCGGATTCCACGTTAATCAGTAGATCTACATTTCATATATTCTCGCTGCTGAAAGAGACGGTAAAGTCAAAATCAACTCAACAATATATATGTGTGTGTGCTTATGTGAATTTCCTCATGGCTGTATGGTTAACACATACGCCTTGATCGCGGGAGACTCTGGTTCGATTTACGGTGGAAGCTCATGAAGTTGTTACCGGTATTCCACTTTAAACTGTAGATCCATGCCTCATATAACCATAGATATAATATATATGCCTTTGATACACTTATTTTCCGACTTGGAAGCCATCGAAAATTTCCGGACACAGAGTCCCGTAGACCGAAAATGAGAAACATGGCTACAGAGTAAAACAGCTATAGAAATTTAAGCTTTTTAGGCTAACTTAATCCTTACATATAATGCAACTAACTTGGCCAAATTATAATGGAGGAAATGCTATCATTGCAACACTCTGAGAATAGAAAATGTTCGTCAGGTATTACTATCCCCCCCTCTCCTGCAGAATAAAAACCCTGACTAAAACTCAATATATATATATATATATAAAACTATTTTGTGTAATGTAACAAACAGTGGCGGATAGTATTCATGTTTCCTTGCAGAGGTCCTTACGAGGGTTCGCTTCCATCTTCCTCTCCCCAAAAACTAAAATAAATTAAAAAATTGCTATTACTTGTTAATCTTGTACAAAGGACGCAATTAAAGTCCCAGTGTAACACCCCTTCACATTTAGATTTTTCCCCTGGAAGAAAACCAGTTATTATTGTTTCTTGATTTCTCAGTCTCACCTACATGAACATACGAATAGAATTACAGGATAGGACATGTTTAGAGTGCTTGCACGTGACATCTAACTATATTTCTCATCAAATGTGTCACAGATGAAAATTTCCGTTTGTACTGCCTCTATTTTCTGGTACATATGTTTCATTTATGTTATGTTGCTAAAGTTCGTTAGGAAACAAGTACAGACTGCGCCTGTGTGCCTGACAAAACGTAAATGTACTGGATAATTATTTCTTCACTTTCTTCCAGAAAAAAAAGTAACCCATCTCATGTCGGCTAACAAAAGGAGGTAGCGGACCAAAGATAGCCGTTGTTTACCTAACGTCGTTACACAGCAGGGGTTTCATTCAGTCAGAGGGAAAAGAAAAAATAATTTAAGGTTTCTACATTTGTTTTGAAATGCAATATACTTCTTCCTTTTATTTTAAGAACCATTTCCTTCTCATTTGTCTGCATCAGAAAAAAATACAAAAAAATCACTAGAATGTGCCTATTTACCCAAAGTACGTACTAGATCACTAGTTCAATAGTAAAATCACTAAATCTAGTACGAAATCATAAATGTGGCATCCCTGGTTTGGAGCGAAAGCAATGGTTGGAGTAAAAACTAGTCCGTATTTTTACTGAGTTCTGTTGTTGAATTCACAGAAATGTTCAAAAATAAATTCAAGAAGTAAAACACGATTCTACAAAAGACTGTTTACTTGCTCACTGGTTTTAGTATTGGGAACTGAAACTCAAGTGCGCAGTCATGTTGAATACTTCTGTCCCTTTCTACTTTACAACTTGAGGTGGGATGAGGGTCAGCATAGATCTAGTGATATACCGCTAAAGGAAGTGCTTCAGTACAGAGTCGGAAGCGGTATGTATTGTTTATACTACTTACAACGTTACCTCCCACATAAAATATAAATTCACCCTTTCTCCCTTCCCTTTTTCGAATACAATGAACCGACTCTTTTGCTGAAGAAAGATGCTAGTAGAAAATTGAAACATCTGTGTCTAAACTTTCTTTGAAGCGCAGTCTTTTGTATTTGTAAGGTTTTGCGAGTGTTTGCGAGATAGTAAAATTTTTACCATGGACTCCTGCTGCGAACTGACCGTGAGTAAACACCCGATCTCGCTGTGCTCAATTTCTCTCGCACACGTGAAATGGGTTTGTTGTTTCCAAAACAAATAGTAAGTTACCTTGTGCTTTTGCATTTCTGCACGCACACAGGTACCATTGTTGTTTTAATGATCAGAAGAAATATCAAAACCATCCGATATATATGATACAAAACAGCTAACAGAGGGAGGCAAAGATAAAAGTAGGCCTATACCAAGTTTTCCGCGTGGTACCATTATGGAGAATAAATATTTGATAAAGTCATGTAGATGCGCTTAAACCTATTCCATCTTTCCTTATAATTTTTCTGGTCTCATCAATTTCTCAGGAGAATACGTACAACATATGTCCAAATTCCATATATACTCTTTCTAAACTAATGAGTAAACTCATTAAGAACACCAACTGATATCAATAAACAGGAAAGAAAACAATACTTCATACTTCTATCATTTGGTACACATCTTTATGAAGCACAGCTTGTTTCTTTTCGAAATAGCTCCTTCGTGTCACAGCTGTGCTTAGTTTTGTTTTGTGTTAGGATGAAAGAGAGAAATGCAACATTTGCTTCGCGGTGAAGTTATATATATTATTAAGATGAGCGGTGATAAGCGAGGTTTAACAAAGAGTACCTATCGGACGCACAATTTAACGGGTAGTTGCAGTCCATGTTGAGAATCGAACCAAAGCTATGTAAGACATGTTAATATTGAGCTCTTTTGTGGTAAAAGTGAACTTCAGAAACACACAAAAGACTTGAAACATCAAGCTAATGTAAAGCAATTGAAAAATAGCCTACCTATCGCTGCATCTTTTCTGTGGCTAGGAACATGCAGTGTGTAGCAACAAGAATCGTGTTAAGGACTTTTTTTTCGAGCATAACATTCCCTTCCACACCATAAAAGACAATATAATGTTTGTTAAAAGAAAGTGCACATAATATTTTTAAATTTTGTTTGTGATCCTATCATGCATAATTATAAATAATGCCTTTCATACTACGAGAATGAGTTTAACTATACGTCATGGCGGGGCCGCGGTGGCTCAGTGGTAGATCCTTCACCTCTGGTGCTTGGGGACCGTGGTTCGATCCCAGCTCGCACCAAGTGAACTTTGTGGTGGACAAACACCGTGTGCGTGGGTTTCCTCGGGGTTCTTCCGTTCCTCCCACTTTCTTCATTCCACGATTTCACTAATTTCTCATCATCACCCCTCTCCTTTAGCCTAACCGGCATAACCGTGGGACGTAAAACTCAAAGATTTCACTTCATTTTTTCCCTCGAAAGCGATATCTTTCAAAATTATTTATTGTTAGATATTGTAAATTTACGGTATCTATTTTAGTGGACGGGAAATTTTGCATCTAATCGGATAATTTCATGGCTTCTAACAGGAATTCGCAGTTACGAAATTTGCATCACTGTCTTTTGAAAGGATGCCTAGAAAAAATACTACTAGAAAATAACTGAAAACACAAAATGGATTTGATAGCCAAATTCACGTCATCTTGGTGCGTCATCATTTTTCTTTAAATATTTGTATTTAGTATTAGATTAGAGTTTAGTGTCCCTTTCAGCATCAAGACTATATGAGACGTGAACTTACAAATTAACGTGGGTTCAGAACCACAGGAGTTCCCATCGGAAATCGAACCTAGGTCTTCCGCACCCAAGATGCGTACGCTAATCATATGGACAAGGGTGTTCGATATTTAGTAATGTGTACATAAAGTTGTGAAATTGCGCTTGTATAATGGAATGCAATTCCTTCTACTGACATAAACCTTCACAATACTTAGCTGGACAAAGTATCTTTAAAAAGAAAATGTCACTCTTTATGTTTCAGTTCCTGGTTCGACTGAAAAATGGAACAAATTGCAATGAGCGTTTTTGTATTATACTTTGTGTAGTTGATTCATCATAAACTTGGTATTTGATACGGATATGAACTATTACACTTATTTGGTGTTTATTTCTAAATAATAAGTCCTAATACAACTTCATAAAGTTGTAATTCTTCTTTAGTTTGTATCACTTTACACAATGACAAATCCAAAAGGTGTGTTGTATCGGTGCAGTACCAGTTTTTCACGTTTTTCAAAATGTTCCAAAACCCAAAGAATAATCTTTAATTTCTGATATTTTAGTCGTCACAAATTACAATTTTATAATGTAGTCAATGTTTATAATTACTGGGCAGTTGGGCGTTTAAAATAATGACATCATAATAAAGTCAAAACCATAATTTTGAGTTGAATTGATTCTGAGTTTAACGTCCCGTTCAGCAGCGAGACTATGTGAGACGTGGACCTACTTATTAACGTGGAATCCGAACCACATGAACTCCCACCGGGAATCAAGCCCAGGTTTCCCACGCCAAAGGCAAGTATGCTAACCGTTAGCCACGAAGGAGCTCCACCATAAGTGGGCGATAAGAAATATCTCGCCAGTGCTTTTACAATAAATAAAATTTTATAAGTATTAAAGAATAGTGGTAAGAGATTTTATAATAGCTCTTTTATTTATGAGATATGAGTATTTTGAAAAAAACAACAACTAAAAAATAGGTTGTCGGTAGTGTTGTAAAAAAACGGTTTTTTTCTGTGAAGTTTTTTTTTCAATAAAAAACATCGTTCTTTTTCATGTTTTTTTTTCAAATCTCTGTTTTTTTTTCTGGCAACTATTATTTATTGATTTACGTTGCAGATTATTGAAATAATCAACAGAACTTGAGTCGAAGCCCTCGTAACTTACAAATTTTTTGTTTCTTTGTACATGTATACTAGCAAAATTGTGTGATTATTCCTTTCGGCCCCAGGTCATTTTTGGCGTTTTCCTACATTTCCAGTTAGTGACTTATTGTTCAAAAACTATTCATTCAATTGATATGGTTAAGTCCTTGTTTTTTAGAAAATGGATGTGGTTATTTTTTGGTATAAGTTGCATTGCAGTGTTGCCAATGGGTGGGAAATTATTGAGGGAAATGTAGGGGTGAAAATTTACAAAAAATTCCCTAACCGAATTTCAAAATTTTTTGTATCTAGTACCACTGCTTCTATATGGGTTCAAGTCACCTAAAAAAATCTTTGGTGTGTTGACAAGGTACAGTGAAATCCTGAAGTCGCTTGCTTGCATCCAAAGTTGGAAAGAAAAAATTCTGTCATCACATGAAATTTTGACACTTTTTACGCCTCACAAGCAAAAATCAAATATGCCGGGGCTACAGCTTGTCTAATTATCCTATTGAAACTTTTTATGGTGCATTCTGTAGGGCAAAGAGGAAGCTTTCAGATAGTAGTACGTTTGTTTCAATGTAGCCAGTAAGAAGGTAATAATAGAGGGGAAAAGGGAAATTTTCCAAATTTTTCACCTAAAAGCGGGAATTAATTGTTTTGGCTGGAAACACTGCCATCAGACAGACGAAAACTATCTAAAAATAAACCTCAGTACTCCAAGAATATATCCTACAAGTATCATGGCGATATCAAACAAAGTAAGCAAGAAAATTAAAAAAAAATATCATTCTACCTCAGAAATTCACCAGTTTCTTACCATTTACAGAACATGGTTTATTATAAACCTCAACTGTACTTTCTCTAATTATTCTAGTGAAACTTTTTATGGTGCGCTATGTAGGCTAAGGATGGGGCTGTTAGATGCTGGTACGTTTGTTCGAATGTAGCCAACAAGAAGGAAATAATAGAAATAAAAAAGGGATTTTTTCCCCCAAAATTTGCCCCTAAAATCTGGAATTAATATTTTCTGTAGCTCGCA
Organism: Thermobia domestica; assembly: GCF_964235325.1. Lineage (NCBI taxonomy): Eukaryota > Metazoa > Arthropoda > Insecta > Zygentoma > Lepismatidae > Thermobia > Thermobia domestica. Next base: position 40,985,003 of record NC_137454.1, on the reverse strand, counting down.
ACACTACTTACTATCAGACACACACAAACTATCTTAAAATAAGATTTGGTATCCCTCTAATATATCCCTCCTACAAGTATTGTGACGATATCTAATAAAGTAAGCATGTCAATAAAAAATATCTGATTCTACCTTTAAAAAATCACAGTCATCTTCCCAATTAGAGAACAAGGTGTACTATAAACCTCAACTGTACTTCCTCTAATTATCCTATTGAAACTTTCCATAGTGCGTTGTGTAGAGCAAAGACGAGACTTCCAGATACTGGTACGTTTGGTCCGATATAGCCAACAAGAGGGAAATAATAGAGACAAAACAGATAATTTTTCCAAAATTTCCCCCTAAAATCTGGAATTAAAATTTTCTGTAGCTGGTAACACTGCGACCAGACAGATGCAAACTATCTTAATTAAACATTGGTGCACCACTAATATATCCTACAAATATTATGACGATATTTAAGGAAAAAAACTTCTAATTACCAAAAATATATTACGGTAAACAGAAAAGTAAGGAAAAACTAGAAAAATTAAGTGTTAAAACCTAAATACGAATTTTTCGTGCGTTCCCTAATTAACCCATTGTAACAATCTGTATTTGAATTTGTTAAGTAAGGACAAATGTTCGATTGGCGTAAGTTGACTTGCACTCGGACGTATAGGTACGGATTTATAAACAAAAATTTCTAATTTATTGCCCAAACTTAGGAAAATTTTAATTTCCCTAATTGGCAACACTGTGCGCAGGCCCGTCCAATTAATGTCAACAGTTAGGTATCCATCCGAGGTATCTACCTGGCAAGTCTTAAGGAGGTCTTTCTACAAGGAAGGAAGCCTGGCCCGTATCCACGGGGGGGCAAGAGTGGGCCGGGCCCCCCCTAACTTCTACCGGGCCCCCTCTTAATTATTGGGCTGGCTACGGGCCTGAAGGAAGCTACAGGGAAAAAAGAAGTAAAGGAAATTCGAAATTAGAAAATTCTTGAATTTTTGACTGGGGTGAAATTTGAGAAGGAAATTCGACACCAGAAGAAAAAAAATAATATGATAAACTATAGTGCAACTATATTTTGCAAGAATAATATCCCGATATCTTAATTAATGTCCACACAGGAGCGGATTAAACAAATGACACACCCGTGTGTGCCACTTTGGCCACCTGGGCCATCGAGTATACATTAGATTACATTTTTTGACTACTAACTCGTGTTGTTGTAGTTATAGTCTCGACTAATAATAATATCATTGTTAGTCTCGACTAATAATAATATCGTTGTTGTAAACAATAACTTTATAAGGAAATTTTTCACTCTTTTTTACATCTGAGTTCCAACACTGTTGGTGAGAAATGCAGGGTGTTTCAAAATGAATTTTGGGGTTTTAAGTCTTCGTAGTACTTATTACATTTTACGTACAATTATAAGCAATGCATCAAGTAAAAGAGCACCTCAAAGCAATGCATCAAGTAAAAGAGCACCTCTTTGCTACAAGTGTTCAATGTGATATTCATTCGTCACATGGCACACATCTAGTCGATAGGCGAGAAAGGCCCATAAACTTTCCGCCATATGGCACAAAACACATTCAATTTAGGGGAGTCTCGTTTCAAGTGTACCATCTCCTGAGGATTTGCTGACGGCCAGATACAAACATTATGAGTGCACATTAGCTCTTAGGTGAAATGTCGATTTATCACTGAAGACGACACGATCCAGAAAATCTTCATTGTTATGCAGCAATATTTCACTTGCGAAATTGGCACGTAAACCGTAGTCTGTAGGCTTTAGACCTGTAGCAACTGCAAACGATAAGGACGTAGTTGCAAGTGTCTCCTTAATATTCTTCACACAGACCGTTGCACTGTACAGATTCAGTTTTTATTAAAACACAAAAAACATTCTGCTCTCTAGTCTACATCTTTGCTGCTTGCTCTTTCTAACGGCAGACAGAAGAAACAATGCATGCACATGCGTGCGTACAAAACTGTTTGAGTTGCTCTTTCATTTGATATAATATTTATAATTGTAAGTTAATTGTAATAGATACTACAAAGTTTCAAAACCCTAATATTAATTTTGAAACATCCTGCATTACTTCAAATGTGTAATCCTATATTCATGTCTTTTATATACATATCATCAGGGCCGGTCCTAGTCAATTTGTCGCCTCGTGCAATAGCATAATTTGCCGCCTCCCTCTTTCTCCAGAAAGAACAAATCTTAAAAGTCATGATTTTAAGTATGCTACTCCAGCATGAACAACAAAGATGAGGGTAAGTGAAGTTGCACTCAGAAAGGCTTAAATACTTACTACAAATGCAATCCCGTTGTGTCTGTTTTTTTTTTTTTTAAATATTAATCTACCGGTATCATGTTAGTGAAAGATAAAGCAAACACACCTGCAGAGGAAAGATGGTAATCCTTTTTATAGAATTCACTATCGAGCTTCAATCTCAATGTATCAGTTTGCAATTCCAGTGCAACTAGCTCTTTTATCTTTATTTCTTGATTTCTCTTTTAGGCCTATATCTGTTAAGAATTTTTAAAGAACTTGTTTCTATTTTCAATGATAAGGAACTTGTTTCTGACAAAAACAAGACTAATTGTCATATCAAAACTGTGATAACTTACCAAATGGAACAGGTATTCACTACTGTTCGAGAATTGAATTCTTGCATTTGGCAACAATCAAGCAATTTGTGCTCGGATTTATTCGACCATTTGCTTTAGCATTGTCCATGTGGCCTTAAACTAATGCAACTTAAACATAATTTATGAATGTAGTATTCAAATAGAAGGTCAGCTTAGTAAATGTAACTACCATCATCATGAAGTCTGTTTCCAACAAGAAATATTTAATTTAAATAATATATTTATGACAGATTTTTGCCGGACCATCCAAACTTGCCGCTTCACGCAAATGCACGTGTTACAAGTATGGTAGAGCCGGCTCTGCATATCATATATATCTAGTCGACAAATTATTTATATATGACATTTAGAAAAATACTATGGCAAATTAGTATTAGTTTTTACCATTAGGCAAGTTATTTGAATTTTATACTGTTCGTGACATTATTTTCGTAGTTATTAAAGGCCTGCTTTCACGAAAACACAAAATTTCATTTCTACTTTTATTTCTTAGTTGATATTGATGAAAACTGCTGAAATCCGAATTGTTAATAGGTATGGTATTCATGTAAATTGTAAAATATTTGTAGCGTATCAGTATCTAGCGTTTAATTTATGTTGCATTTTATGGTGATTATACCTACATAAAAATATTTAGTACTGAAATAGACGTAAGATGCATTACAAATGGCTATTTGAAAAAAAAACGAAATTTAGAAAAAAAACGAGAGGCAATGTTTTTTTTCTAAAAAAAACGTACATTTCTGAAAAAATACGAACGGTTTTTTTTCTATTTACAACACTAGTTGTCGGAACCACAAAAGACTCGTAAAATAAACTTTCTTATAAATACATACGCACCTTACTCACCTTTTATAATTGCTATGCTTACGTTCTCCATAAAAACAGAAATTCTCTTTTAGTGATACTTTACACAAGATCATGAAGTGGGTTCAAATTTAATTAAAGGCAAAATACAATACAATAATCCTCAAATATTGCCTCAAGTGAGTTTAAAGATTTCTAAACACTAGTGCGAAACCAGGCTCTGCCGTTGCGATCGATTTACAGGTCTTGAGACGAAAGTAAGAAGGGACTTACGCACACAGTAAGTAAAAACAATTAATATGCCTGTAACTTTCCCCCAAATGGGTGTATCTTAAAACTAACCTCACCATTATTTTTCTAATTAAATTCTAGCCCGAAATTATGTATCATATTACCCTATTCCCATTTTGAAAACTTGACCTTAATTCAAAATGGCGGATTTCAAGATGGCTGTCATCAAGGTCATATCTACCATGCGACTTCCCCCCAGGACTTATATGTATCCACATGGTTTTTCTTCACTTTTCTTCATTAACGCTCCGTTTACAAAGGGTAGTAAGGGACTTCTGTAGTAATCTCTAATAACCACATCACAACTCTTAAAAAAAAAAAAAAAAATAGAAAACATGCACCATGGCAAAAATTTGTCATCACAAGTAATGATGCATACATGCCTTCTATCAGCATGTCCCTTGTGGGATGTGATTGAACGTGACGTCAGAACACATCGCTCCCCTTCCCGGAATTTACGGGAATTAGGTGAGCTGAGTGAGCACATGTGGTGCCAGCTCTCTCCAGCGACCTATCAAGGATCATTGCGTGTATGCCAAGACGTGTCGCCGTTTTTATCCATGCCAAAAGTCGACATACTGACAATTAGGTAGGTAGTCATGATGGTCTGGCTGATGTGTGCGTATATTTTAACTCGTACATTTTGTCTCGACTCGAATTTCGAGACGTCTCGACTCGAATTCGAGTCGAGTCGAGACAGAGACTGTCGAGTCGAGACACGAGTCGAGACAGAAACATATTTTCGAGTCGAGACACGAGTCGAGACAACATTTTCTCGAGACGAGTCGAGACAGGCTTAAATCTCGACTCGACTCGACTCGAATGCATCCCTAAAGACAAGAATAGTCATGAGAAGTTGAGTTGGAAATCAGAAGAAGAAGAAAATAATTATATAAATACACGAGAAGATAAAAAAGAATAAGGCAAGTCCAAGTTAAAAATTGAAAGGAAGAGAGCTAATGGAGATGAGGAAGATAAAACTGAAGTTTAAAGTTGAAAGCAGACAGCAATTCGTGATGAAGAGTAAAGAGGAGGAAATTTAGTGGAAATAATAATAATAATAATAATAATAATAATAATAATAATAATAATAAGAAGAAGAAGAAGAAGAAGAAGAAGAAGAAGAAAAAGAAAAAGAAGCAAAACAGAGGGAAAATGTTGTTAGGCAGTGGCGGATCTAGGCCAGGACCGGGGGGCCTAGGCCCCTCAGTTTTTTCAGTGACGAAATAATTTAAACTACAATATATATATTTTTGAAAGTTTATATATACCTATCATAGTCCGGGTACTGGCTGCCCCCCCCCCCGTTTTTACATTCTAGATCCGCCACTGTTGCTAGGATTAAAATTGCAAGCCGTTTAATGCCATATTGATTAGTGTCAGAAAGAAGACCATGTTGTGATACCATTCAATGTGTTTGTTATTAAAACATTTGAATTAATGCTTGTATTTCTTGAGCTTTTTGTAAATGGATACAATGAGATGGCCAATGTTGAAATAATTTCGTGTTTCTGGAACTGAGTCATTGTTTGAGTAATTGTCAATGCACCGCGAAAGTACTAGGCCGATTGTATACACGAGAGTTGAATAGTATCACCTTGCGTTGTGAGAAGGTAGCAATTGCAGGAATTTTGTTGGTTTTGCAGGGTGAGTTTTCTCCAGGCGACTTTTTCTCAGAAACACCCCAATCAATTTTATTCATATTTCGTAAATAAATGTTTCCCTAGCAACTACAACATGGTGTTATTCAGCTTGAGAAGTCAGAGCGAGATAGTTTAGTGTGGTGGCACGTCGCCTTTATTACTTTTTTTTGTACCTGATTTTTTCTGAAATTACAGATCGACCCATTAAGTGAGATGAAACGTTGATTAAATATCGTTGGTGGCTTTAATTTTTCTCTTCCAAGTAAAACTCTCATTTTATTTCCTTTTTTTCTTCATTTATTTGAAAGCAGCACTCGAGAACAATTAATTAGTTTCGTTTTGTCATTCTGCTCTAATGAACCTAAGGAATGCGTTACGTTACGCAATACGCTATTCTCTTACTAAAATACAATGCTGCATCAGCAATTCTTCACTTTAACAAAATTTGCTTGTTCTTCTATTTCTTTCTTTTTCCCTTTTTCTCTTTTTTAAAAATAAACCTGTGTTATGTTTACTATAAATATTTGGATTCGCAATTTCTAAAATGTAAAAGGGAAAAATGTGGGTGTTGATTTTTTATCCGATAGATAATTAAAGAACTACATTTATTATTATTATTATTATTATTATTATTATTATTATTACATTTATATATATAAATATAATGGAATCTAATGGTCCTAAGGGCCTATCCGGTTTGCCATAAGTACCAGATTGTGTCACGTGATCAGGTCAAAAGTTACTTTGCGTTCTAAATCGAGTTTGGAGATTCTAAATCAAATTTTCTGGTATTTGAAGCACGTAACCTTCGCGTGGGGTGCCCCGAGGTAATTCAAAGAAAATGCATATAATTTATTATTATTATTATTATTGTTTTTAGTCAAACGACTTGACTTTTGACAATGTTCTATCCATATTTACATCGTTTTTAAGCTCTTTATTATGTATTTGCAATAAGCTTTTAATTAACCATCTCAGTATTATAATTTTTGAGATGAATGGACGACTTCAATTTCTTCATTGAGTTTCCATGGACTTTAATGTCCATGTTTCTTGATTCTTCACTATGTTTCACCCATTTTAGGACAATTTCTTTTTTGAATGTAGAATCTACAAAGTCTGTTCTACATTAAAGCTGAATTTCACCTATCTCCCTCTTTTGGTTTTTGAGATAAGGGGAGGAATTGTTTGTTTTTCATTCATTTTCCATTGACATTAATGTTAATGATTCGAGCTTTTTGACTGTGTTCCATCTGTTTAGGACAATTTTCTTTTCGAATATAGGAAGCAAAAAGTCTCTCCTACATTTCAGCTGAATTTCAGCCATCTCCCCCAAAGTTTGTTTACATCATTGAAACTGGATGGATCCTTTGAATGTTATCCGAGCAGTGGACGGTGTAAAAGTTCCACAAAACCATACGGTAACTCAAAAGTACCAAGGTGTTGAGTAATTTTGATCCTGGTCTTATAGTAGGACAAAGCGGCCTCGCTACAAGCCAAAGACAAATTTCCCGAATCCTTCAGACTCCATTTTCCACCATCAATCGGATTATTACCCAGTTTAAAAGATGTCAGAAGCAAAGTGTTAATCCACTTTATGGCCAACCAGGCCCAATGTAACGCTCGTTGAGGGCTATCAAATATGTGTGGAGCAAAACCCCAAGTGCGAAAGTGCAGAACACCTGGAAGTGAGCGGCATTTCAGCTGTCACTCTGTAAACAATTACCATCACATTTACTGACCGGTTACCGTTAATTCTGGCTGCCAACACATTACCCTAAACTTTACGGTATTTATGTTAAAGTTATATTAATAGGGCATAAATATGGCATTTTTATGGCCTGTAACCATAAAATTTAAGTAATACCGTAAATTTTAGAGTAATCAGTTGGCAGCCAGAATGGACGGTAATCGGTCAGTAAATGTGTGATCGTAATTGTCTACAGTGCAAATATCAACTAAACCATTATAAGAGCAAATGGTTGCTAAGCAGAAACAGTGCGCAACAAACATAATGCAGCAGGATGTTAACTCTTTTGCACCCGGTACCTTTCTTTCATGCGCCCACATTTATTCATATGCATTCCATATGCATATGGATCTGGGAAAAATCTATTGAGACATTGTGCTTGAACTGCTTACAACCAGCGATTAAACATGGAGAGTTCTCTATGATGATGATAACGAGACAATTCTTAAGATGGCGCTAAAGATATGAGCTTGTCTACAGTATTGAACTTTGGTCGAAATTGAGAATACATTCGTTGTTATTTGGAAACAGCATTATGGAACTATGTACTACGCAGTATTTTGTTCAATGACTTCTTACATTTGTCCTTCAACATCATAATACCTTCAATGTAGAACTTCTGTGCTTTCTGGTAAAAGAAAAACGTGACTCGTGGTTTTCACACGTCCCTTTTGAAAGTAACTTATAACCATTGAAGAGTCCTGCAGAGACCGAAATAAATGATACAGTAGAGCGTCGATTATCCGAACGTCGGTCAACCGAACGACCGCTTAACCGAACTGTGTACTCGCTCGCAACTGTTACTCTCCCACCCTACCGTCCATCATCCCCCTCACTCCCAAACCAAGTTTCCCACAGTAGTCGCCGCACTGAGCCACCGCTGGCGGAACATTGCTTCTAATGGGGCCTTCATAAGGCGTTGCCTTTGTACGTTACTTTGTAATACTTAAAGAGATGCCTGTTTTTATGAATAAATTTACTGTACAGTACTTCTTTTTGGCAAATAAACATGTACAGTTCGATTATCCGAACAAACCAGTTTTCCGAACACCCATGTTCCCCAATTACTTCGGATAATCGACGCTCTACTGTAGTCTGATAGTACCATATTTGGGTTATATGTTGGGTGCCTTAAAATCTCCCCTCTCTCCATTTGTGACTGGTTCTTAAAGCTGTATGTGGTCTAGCGTTGTCACTGTGGTATTCGGAACTCTTTCTGTCGAGCAGTTCCGTACCGACTAGTTTTAAATGACTAGGTACACTGAAGTTAATGGTCGACAGTACGGGCACAAGTATACCGCTCTGCCCGGTGGCATCAGCTTCTGAATTGACGATGCTCGTCAAATCCCTCCAAACGCATAGTATAACCTTCCTGAGTGTCAGTGCGATCTTTACCACAGACTATGGAGCTTTTCCTCGCTTCGACTACCATTTTTGTGGACTCTACTGATCACTTCTCATTACTTGTGAGCAACCGCTTCAGAAATTACTTCAGCTCCTTCCATTTTATTGGAGATTTGCAGATAGAATTCGATCCAGTAAATGCTTTTGGGTCTGGTCATGTACACCGAAACGTCGACATTCATTCTATAGCCATTTTCCCCCAAACGGCTTTACATTGTTTGGTGGTGCATGTCTAGGTAATTAGTGATGTAATTAGTCCTTACGTAACGTCTTGCTCTACCTTTTTCATAATATCATCCGCTCTTGCTGTGATTGGTCTCTTACAGCAAGAAGTGTCTTTGACGTCGAAATTTCCAGAACGAAAGAGACTGAGCCATCATTCGGCTGTTGCTTTGATTTTGAACGTATCTTCCTTATAAACAGCACATAGGCCTATGTCTTCACGAGCCTGCAGAGTATTGTGACTTTGTCAAAATGAAATTGTAAAACGTAGTGCAGTTTAGCGGGAAGTTTGCTCATCTTCACGGCCCAATATCTTATGTTGATCAACACTTTTTTGCACATCTTCAAGTGTCAGATCTCAAATAGCGATATGTTTTACCTGCTCGAACTCATATATCTTAGATTTAGAACATTAACACCATTTTCTGCGCAAAAGAGTCATACTCTTTAGACAACCTAGTATAATATGATAGATCATAGTTACGAAGGAAAAGAGAAACGTAAACAAGATTTACCCTTTGAATATACGCATACAACACAATGATTAAATATCACCAAATGTCATTATTCCTTCAACACAAGGGCTTCGAAATTTCTTGGATCGAGCAAAACGAAAAATTTTAAAGTTTTACGTCTCACGATTATGTTGCCTGGCTAGGCTCAAGGAGACGGTGATGATGAGAAATGAATGGAATGGTGGAATGAAGAAAGTGAGAGGAAACGGGAGAACCCCTAGAAAATCCACGCACACGATGTTTGTCCACCATAAATCTCACTTGACGGGAGCTGGGATCAAACTAAGGACCCCATGCGCCAGTGGTGAACGCTCTGCCACTGCGGCTCTAGGAGCAAAACTAAAATAAAGTTCCGGCTACTGAAACAATGTATATTAGATTAAAGAATACGCCTAGAAAAAAATACAATTTACTTACTATCTATTACTCTAGTTTCGAACCCAGAATTACACAATAAATCTGCGTATGATGATAAACAGGGGAGGAGAACATAAGTTTTCGCAAAGCATCGAAAGCGGAGAGTCAGATGAAATAAAAGTTGAGAATCAAAAATTAACAAAAAAAAAAAAAAAAGACTTGAAGTTCTGAAGTTGTCATTATTGATATGAAACATATGGATGTTCTAGTTTCTCTTTTCTGTTGGTTTTTTGCAACTTCTAATATACAAGTACCATTGGTATCCATATTTAAATTGTTTCATAAAATTGATTTTATTGACTATAAAAGCGGACCGAACAATCACCTTTGACATGTATGGGTCTTTGAACTGAACAAACACGGCCTTCATTGAAAATTGATGTGACACATCCTTTTAAATCTGCCTACAAAAAAGACACTGTTTTCATTCAAAAGTCGAATGCATGCTGTGCTTTACTTTTTCCTACGAGAGACAGCAATTTTTCTTAGTCATGTTCGTTTTTTTTCTCCTTTTTTTTAAAGGAAAGAAAAAGATCAGCACTATATGTATCAGTAGGTTCAAAGTAGGTTGAAAGTACTCCATTGCGATGCCACAAAACTTACTATATGAGAATATCCTCAGTAATTTAAGAGGTCTCATCCTGGCGAAATTAAAATACCGCTAATTTTACATTAATTTGTTGATATCTTCAAATAGATAAAAGATAATTGAAATGTGGAACAAAAGCGCCCTAGACAATATTATTTTGCGTGATGTAGCGTTATCAGAAGTCACCTATTGGCTATTCGTTTTCAGCCGTTTAGAAACGCGAAAATAAATGCCGAATATCAAAATGGCTGGAAATCGAAAGCAGATAAGTGAGTCGTGATAACGGTATCTCATGTAAAATAATATTATCTAAGGCGCTCTTGTTTCACATTTCGATTATATTTTATCTATTTGAAGATATCAACAAATGAATGTAAAATTAGCGGTATTTTAATTTCGCCGGGATGAGGCCTGTTGAGATTCCAGAGTAATAGTGCGAGTAACAGAGTACCATTAAACATTACCATGTGAATAAATAACTCAGTAGAAAATGAAAATGAAATGAAAAAGTTTCCGTTTAACATCCCACGTTTACTTTTGTTAAAATAAGGGATTATTAAGGTAACTGAATGATGACGAAAGAATTCATGTAATAGGAACGTGGAAGGAAATAACTCGAGAAAGCCCACGTTCACGATGTTATCCACCACTGACGTACTTGGACGCGTATCGAACTAGGGACCCCAAGCAGATGTAAACACTCTACTACTAAGCTACTGGGCCCCCAAACTTAGTAAGAGTAGAGTTTAGCGTCCCTTTCAGTAGTGGGGCTAGGTAAGACGTAGACCTACAACTTAACGTGAGATCATCCGAACCACAACGAACTCTCACCGGATATCGAACCTGGTCTCCTGCTCCCAAAGCACGTACTCAAATAAATAGTGGTTGTATATAGACCCTGTATAAAGAAATTGAAAAGAAATTAAGCACTAAGTTATTATTCACTAGGAAAGCTGAAGTTGGAGTACAAATTTCCAAGGGTAAAATATACAAAATACTTATTGAACTTGACATGCCTTCACATACATGACACAAATTACATTTATATTATGTTATTGATTTTAGGAAAATCAACACTGGTTGTTTTTGAAACAATGGCAAACATTGGGAAACTTTTTACTATGCATATCTAAAAAAGTAATTTCGTGAAGCAAGTGTGTTAACCTATTTCAAAATCAGACAATGAATGTATTGAGCCATGTTATACGATAATACAATATATATGTCCTTTACATCTAGAAGTTACCTTTGTTTAATTAATCTGCTCTTATTGAAATATACATGAAATATACATGTTTGAGGAAAGTACTACGTACAAGTTTGATTTATTTTATTTTTTATTTTATTTTATTTGTGTGTGTGTGGGGGGGGGGTAGACAATTGATAATTTAAATAATCATGAAGTTACATTTATATGTTAAGTTCGGAGCACGTTTAATTGTAATGAAACAGAGTAGTAGGAGTTTGGAAATCTATAGGTAGATTAAAACTTGTACACGCATACAACCACGTAAAATGAAACTTTACCTATGGTTTAATTTTCACAATAGTATTCCTGTGGGACACGAATTTGAATATTAAAACTCTTTTTTAGATTTCTCAATTCGGGCACGATCAGTATCACACTCTAGATGAGTGTGTCCAGGCTCCAAAAATTTATGATTTATTCTCTGTGAGGTTTTCTTTTGTTTGAACGCGAAGGTACACATTGCCACAAAATTGATATTTCTATTCTGGCCACCACACGTATGAGAATACATAGTAAGGTATTTCATGACTCAGGCAAATTCATTATATACTCAAACATACATGACGCAATTTGATTGGATCCTCGTGCTCCTATACCTTCGTGCCACATTTAACAAGTTGCTTTGTTATCATTAAGTGAATGAACACTTAAATCGTATCACCATAGAAGTCTTTTGTAAAATGACATACTTGTATGTAAATTTGGCGTCGGTAAGCATTCCTGTAAGTCGAATGTAAGGACAACAAATTCTCCTCCACTTCTCTTGTACTTCTCCTTGTACTACTCCTCTTCATATCATAAGAATATTGAGCTTTAAGTTGATGATCAGATAGCTGCCTTTGAATATCGTCAGTCTTACTTGAGGAACATATTTTAGTTTCACGTTAAGTCTGTCACAAACCTTGCACGTATCAATTCTTGGTCTTTTAATTGAAAGAAATGGAAATTCTTTACGCATAAAATTGTGATAGAATGTGTAGCTTACATGTTTAATGCTTTCAGGACTCCCAGATTTGTACATTTCATATATAATTTGCTTGTTTAACCCTTTCACAGAGGAAGTCGACTTTTGTCGACAGAACCAAATTTCCTTAACATGCGAATGTCGACGATAGTCGACGTGTTAAACTTTGTTTGTCCGGATCTTGGCTTTGTCGAGAGTAGTCGCCAAAGTTGTACCGTTCATTTTTGTTTGTGTTCTATTGTTTTCGATAAACAATAGAAATCACACAGAAAACCTTTGGCGACTACAATCGACAAACCCAAGATACAGACAAATTTTAACACGTCGACTATAATCGACATTCGCAGGTTAGGGAATTTTTTTCCGTCGCCTTCCACAGTGAAAGGGTTAAATAGCTAGGTAGGTATTTCTTCCTACTTGTTTGTCGTCCATAATGCGATTCACTTGCAGGTAGTTTGTTAAACTGTTCACGGAGAAACAATAAACTGTTCCCAGATATTTTATTCGATGGAGTAGTGGAACCTCTTCTATCGGGAGATAATATTCCTAATGCTGATTTCTTCTTTTTGTTTACAACAACATTCAAGTACTTGACCCCAATGGAACAAGTTTTACTGAAGCAGCCTTTGCACACTTGAACTTTATTGCCACCAGGATGAGTTAAGAAATATTTGCAAGTCACATTACGATTTCGTGGATTTTCTTTTCGAGGTCTTGAGCTTTGTTTTTCTGATATGGATATCAGATTGCCAATAAACTGAGTTTGTAAGTTGTGAACTCCGAGCTTCCAAAAGTCTTGAAAAATGGTGTCAAGTTCCTCTTCTGAAAATTTCTTGTAGCATCCGGAACGACACGGGAAAAAAGGTATCCTCTTCTTTTCAGTGACTAGAGTTCCACTAGTCGAAATGTACTGCTGTCCTAAATTCTTTTGCTTTGCTTTCTTTTTCGACATTCTTTGCTTCTTTACTTGCCGATCGTTAGACTGCTTACTACTAGGAAAATCTTCATCTCTTTTCCGTTTACTAAATACAGTATCAATGTTTTCCGTATCCTCGTATTCTGAGTTGACGCTAAGATCTTTATCCTTGCTGTGTTTGCTTTGCGAGTCCAAAACGGGTTGGGAGAAAGATATACGTTTCTTAGTCTGCCTAGCACTACCCTTATTTTGTTGGAAAAAATGTTTTCTTCCATCAATGTTCTTTCGATAAGAACTAGAATCCGAAGCGCCATCACTTTTTTTCCGGGTGATACCTGGAACCAGAGTCCGAAAGTAAATGAAATGAAATGAAATCTTTAAGTTTTACGTCCCACGGTTATATCGGTTAGGCTAAAGGAGACGGTGATAATGAGAAATGAATGAAATTGTGGAATGAAGAAAGTGGGAGGAAACGGGAGAACCCCGAGAAAACCCACGCACACGGTGTTTGTCCACCACAAAGTTCACTTGGTGGCAAAGTATGTTGTCCACTACCTTGGTCACACAATATCTTGTGGACATTTCTATGGCCACTATCTGGACAATTACCCTGTAAATCTATTTCTTGAAGGTTCTCTTCTACGTATGCTACAGATGTGTTCTTTGCTAGTGTTACCAGCTTATTTGTAGGATTCGATATTAATAGAGTGAGGTTATTTTTAGGTACTTTGGTAGGCAATGTTTGCAGACCATGCCTGTCTAATAAATTCTCTAATGGAGAAATGAAAAAATGTTTGCGTTTTTTTGCTGATTTTTAATATTAATAGGTAAAAAGAAATGTGTCCTGGTAGGTATAGTGACTTTTCTGGTTGTGAAAACATCAGCCGAGTTGCATTGCCTAATTGTATTCATGGCACTAGCCAATAGTTTTTCCTGAGTATTAATCTCTCTTGGATACTGTGGAGGTCTAGGTTTTTTATACACTGACAGTGTATGATTTTGCAAATCGATCTTTGCTTGCAATCGGTTTGAAATACCCTCGCCAAATAGAGGTAGAAAGTCTCCATGTTCTAAGATTCTGAAGTAATGTGAGAATGTCGTTGAGTCCAATCTAAATTTAATTAAAGCTATGTATCGTAGATTTATAATAGAATTCTCAATTCCTCTCAAATTAGTGTTAAAAGGTATTAATTTTGTATTAGGAGGAATGGCTAATCTAGGCCGGAGAGACAACGAACTTCCGGTGTCAATAGTTACAGGATATTTTTCTCTATTAACCGATACATTAACTAATAATATATGGTCTTGACTTAACATGTTAACACTTTCTCTTCTTTCCGACAAAAGAGCCACTGCATACAGCGATGTGTTCCCTGTCATCTGATATTCATTTTTATCTTTGTTTTCGGCTTCCAGAACGTTTTCTTGTAAGGGTCTGTCCTGGGGCCCGTCTATACGTTTCCCTGTTGTTGTGTATCTTTAAAACATACGCTGGAAGTATGTCCTCTCTTATAGCACGTCCCACATACAATGACAGTTTCCGGTTTAGGCCTATCATTATTGTTTTTTGGACCATTCTTTCTCCCATTTTTCTGATGGTTCTGATTATTATTTGTGTTTTTCGATTTATGATTATTACGGCCGCTTTTTCTAAATTGTGAGGCTTTCATAGCATTCTGAGCCACCAAAAGTGATAGTTCGGCCATCTGGTTTGCTAATTTAGAAATGTCTAAGGAGTTAGTTGTATTAGAATTACTAGAAGTGCTAGGCGCCGGGGGGTCGGGCAGGGGATTCTGGTTCGCGGTTTGGTGGGAGGAACTTGTAGGTATTTGATTTTGTGGTGTAGCTTGTAATTGTGGTGCAGAAGGTGCAGGGAACATAGGAGGACGTTGTTGATATTGACTCCAATTATGCGTTGGATTATATAACGGATATGTGATTTGTTGTTGTTGCTGGTGAACAGGAAAGGAAGCGCCAGCGATCGGTCTCGAATGTAAATTGCTGACTGGTGTATTTTGTTCGCACAGTGAGTAAATGGCCTGTTGTAGCTCAACATAATCACGTTTCTTCATCAAGTCATTTGCTTTTTCTAAATTATGTAAGTGAGTCAGTAGAGCCTGAACGGTTGTAAAGGATTCTAATGCTATTTTTTGTAAAACAAATTTCTGGAAACCTAATGATAAATAATTGATTTTCTGTTCGTCGGTGGCCTGAGGTAAAACTTGCCTAATTACTCTTAATTTCCTAAGAAAGTAAGCATATATAGGTTCATTTTCCCCTTGCTGAACCTGGAAAATTTCAAATTCTGCCTTATACGTCGGAAGTTTCGGCCTGCTCAAATCTATTAATTTGTCTTTTAATTGATTATAATTTAGTGTGTCCAATTGATTCTGAGCTTTTAATAATGCAAGATGGTCAAAGAGCATAAAGAACCTATCGGGATCCTCCGTCACATGACCCCAGTATTTAGTAAGATGTGGTACATTAAAGGAAAGACGCGAATTCTGCTCCATATTAAAAATGTCTTCTGGAAAAGTGTTTTTACCAGTTCTAGTTTGAGGCATAAACAAATTCAGTTCACTAAAAGCACTAACAATTAAAAATTCACATACCTTCCAAAGAAAAAATCCACTTCCGGTTAATAAAAATACTGTCCGATAGGGGAGTATTCAGAGCTTATTCTGAGCCGGTCAAGCCTCTACCATGTAAAATTTTGTGTATTTTTGTCTCATATAAGGAAGAGGTAGAGCTGTTAATAAAAAGGGCGTCCGGAATCGACTCCCACTACCAGTATTTTATTATAAAAAGTTCCTCTATAAAACTATTTTTACACAATACTATACAAATTGATTTCTCTATAATCAGGGTGAGTAAAGGTGGTCTTTGACCGTAAGGTCGCAGACAGGATCTCCAACAGAGCCCCGTAGCAGGCTAAGAGGAGTGGAATTAAGGAATCAATGCTCCATAGCAAGCAGAGGCGGGTTAAGCCGCCAACAGAGCCCCGTAGCAGGCTAAGCTGCTGAGGTTAGGATTCCCAGACAGAGCCCCGTAGCAGGCTAAGCCAGGAGATATAATAGGCGTAGTCCCGTAGCAGACTAGAGGCCTGGGGTTAGGTTACTCCAAGAGTCCCGTAGCAGACTAAAGGAGGGTCACCAGAAAACTGGTACAAAGCTGGGTTCTTCTGTCCAATTTGTAGCGTCCCTTGGGTGGCGGTGGCGCTGCTGCTTCAATTTCGTCTTCTGCTCCGTGGGAGGGGCTAAACGTCGTCTGCAGGTGATTGCAGGTCCCCCTGGTGGAAGTTCCTCTTGATGAAGCACGAGGTGGTGTTTATAAACACTTGATGCGTGGATTTGTTTGTAAAATACTTCACATGGGATATTACAATATACACGCGTTTATTAAAAACTGAATTACAGTGTAATGGTTTTGACTACTTATTGTTGTCTTCATCAGACACTAACTCGCAAAGTTTATCGCTAAACGGTAGGTAAGCTATTGAAAGTAAATGAAAAAAAGTAATTGATTACACCACAATCTTTATGAAACTTCAGTCTTTTGTTACACTGCCACGGCAGCTCGGATGCTGCAAACCAACAGAATATGATGTTCACAAGTGTTTCACTTAATGTAATATCCAGTTTGAAATGTAGATTCAAACCAGGTCTTCAGTAATTAGTTTCCTAGACTA
Source organism: Thermobia domestica (assembly GCF_964235325.1). Taxonomy (NCBI): domain Eukaryota; kingdom Metazoa; phylum Arthropoda; class Insecta; order Zygentoma; family Lepismatidae; genus Thermobia; species Thermobia domestica. The sequence goes on along the minus strand of NC_137454.1, from coordinate 40,967,901 downwards.
ATATATCTTCCCATATACTTTTTGTGACATTATATGCCACCGATTCTATATAGGATTCATATTCGGAGAATTTGGTGCCAAAATTACCTTTGAAAATTCATACTTTGAAACCAGTACGGCACATTGTCGTCTTAGGAAATAAATCAACTCAAATTAGGACCTGAGAAATAGTCAACAGATAGTCGTAGTGACTTTCGGTTCTGAATGCAATGTAATACGCCGCATTAACTCGGTCATTCCAAATTTTAATTTATCCCACTCCAGTGATACTTTCATCAACTTCCCTCTTTTGGAAATGTACTTGGTTTCATATTTTCCCCTTTTCTCATCTAAAATTTAATTCTACTGTCATTTTCAACAATCATAAACTTCTTCTCATCCAAGAAAATTACGGGTCATTCCTGTTCATCACTCCATGCACCGTGTCTACTCACTAACTCTCTTCGAGCATTTACATATTTATCAGTTAAAAGTGGGTTCTTTTGTAAAGTTGTCTTATGTAACCATTTTTCTTTAAATCGTCTTACAACAGTCATCCGGTTTATGTTATAGCCTGCATTAGATTAAATAGCAGCTAAATCTCATGACCCTGGAATCTCTGTCTGGTACAGCCAAGCGATAAACCTCTCGATTCAATCTCGCAGTTGTTTTCGTTTTCTGCCACGCCGTTCTCATTCAGAAGACATACAGTAACGTCCTGGGCGAAATAACACCATCTAAAATGTAACGTATATAGCAACCACCATTTAAAATATAACGATCACTTTATATTATACATATATTTTACGTTACATTTCAGCCCACAGTCCGTGTAAGTTTTAAAATATGTCAAAATGATTCAATCCATTAAATCAAGCACGACAAAGTATATCACTATTACATTTATTCTCTAAAACTCCGTTTCAAACAAGCAACTATCTGCTGTTAAGGTAATTATTTGTAACGATTATATACATAAAATCAACATACATCTTCAGCTACTAAGATTAAATATTATTTCTTTCTATTTAGAACCAATAACATATGGGTCCTATATTATTTTCTTCTTCTTCTTCTACACGGCAGATTGTGTACTTTTAAGCACCGTTGCCCAAAACCAAGATATAAAAATAGAAGAAATTCATAAAATAGATTATACAATGTCGTTGTATATATGGCTCCTGACAGGACTTCTTAAATTGGTTACAATTTAAAAAAGAATCCTGGACCTTTACATAATTTTACATATAAGGTTACATTATTTTCTGAATAGTTCTCGTATATACATAAATAACAATACATATATATTTATTTCATTTTATCTCATTCTTATATTCATTTAACAATTAATTCCATTTTAATTATATAAAATTTACCAACAAAGAGGACTTATTCAAAACGTGATTAACTTCTTTGATTATTTAGGTCCTAAGGTATATATTTTTTCAATATTATGGGAGCTCATCGACGAACCAACGTAGTATATGTTGACATATTTTATAACCTATTTCTTCTATTTGGGCAAAAGTACAATACTAATAAACAATATTTGTATCAACACATAGATGTAAATTGGAGAGAATTCAGAAGCAGTACGAATTACGAAGAAATTATAACAATACACTTCTGAAGGAACTAATGCCTTAACTAACTGTATCCATTTATTTTTAGTATGTCTTGACACAAAGAATTATGATGTGTATAGAATCCAAACAAAATATAAATAACAAATGAAATCATAATTTTATTCAAAGTGAAATAAAACTAAAATCAATTTTATATACTTTCTCGGACGCCACAATATTAGCTTAAGTTGCATTGCCGAAGGGTTCGATTAAGTTGCATTGCACGCTACAATCTTTTATACAATTTTGCCTATTATGTACTTCAACGGTATTCCGATTTCTATTTTGATAATTTCTGTCACCTATGAATCGATTATGAAATTCATTTCGTAGAAAGTTAAACTTATTGTTCACTTGATTCTTAAATGTATTACGATTATTGTTCCTGTTTCTCCTAAAATTAGATTCAGTTCTATTACCGGTAAAATTAGGTTCAGTTCTATTATCGTTACCATTGAATCTCTTATTACTTCTCGCATTAAGATCTCTTTCTTCCCTGACATTAAGGTTACGAACAGGTACATAACCAACTTGATTACGATTAGTATTGTTTTTGTTACGATTCCTATTGGCCTGTAACCTAGATTGACTTTCAAAATTTTGCACTATCACAATCAAGTGATTGAAATTAATGCATTGTGCAGAAATCAACACTTGTTGCAACTTAAAAGGTAACAAGATTCGGATTGATGCTATTATTCTTGATTCCTGTTGATATGGATTAATTAACTTGAATTCATTATATACGGATATCACAAAATCAGTTAGATTCTTATCAATTTTGAGATCAAACCGTCTGTTTCGAACCAAGGCGTCTCGATTTGCCAACATGAAATCGTTCTCGAAATTCGAAAGTAAAGCATTTTTAAAATCTATATAATTGCGTAAATTGCTTCGGATTGATTTGAACCATACGGAACACGGCGGTAATAAAATATGAAGCAGATTTAGATTTATCTACTCCCATTAAATCACACTCTTCCTCGAATTTTTCTGGAAAGTACTGGCCGGGATGTCATCTGATCTTCCACTAAATTTTGTCAGAGATCTGATTTCACTACATCAAAAATGATTATTTTTACGGGTATGCTTACGATGTTTGGAATTTACGTCGATGTTTTTCCGACGGTGAGATGAGTGATTTCTTATACCATCTCTCTCTAGACTAGCTTCACTATCGTCCTTTTCGGAATACCCTTCGGACGAATTACTATCCTCCGCCATTCCTCTGGATTCATAAGGTATGGGTTCAATATTGACAGCTGGAACATGGGTTCAATATCTGATTGGTATGCTCATTCACTTGTGTTTCAACCACACCTACTGCACTTTGTACAATTGTAAATTTGGTGTTGATTTGCTGTGTTATCTGATCTAATTTATTATCCATTCCCTTAGTCATAACCTGGATAATTTATTCAAATCTAGTATCTATTTGTTGAAATCGAGTATTCATTTGCTGAAATTTTTGTTCAAATTTAGTGTCCATTTGTTGCGTTAGTTGATGTGTTACAAATTGAGTTATTTGACGGGACATTTGCTCTAGCTGAGTATCTATTCTTTGCTATTGTTGAGGTATTTGCTGACCAAGCTGTCTTATAAGATCAGCCACGTTCGTTGAAGAGTTCATACCTGGTAGCTCTAGCCTACATCACCACCTTCCTCATTCATATTTTCATTTCCAGACACCAGTGGCGTATTTACGATTTTGTTTCGGGGAGGACTTTGCCTGAAAATGTGAAAATTCTACAAGATATTTCATATACTTTACTATAGTAAGTAAGATTTCGGAAGTATTAAGCCCGGAAGCCCCCTAAATACGCCACTGCCAAACACACTCATTTTTATGTTTCTATAGATTTTTTCCCACTTTTGGGTAAAGTATACTCCGTATTGAACTCTATGCTACTTTACTTCAAACTAATCTCAATACTCCTGGTCGGTAAACCACGATCTAAAATGTAACGTATATAGGAACCACCATTTAAAATATAACGATCAATTTGTATTATACATATATTTTACGTTACATTTCAGCCCACAGTCCGTGTAAGTTTTAAAATATGTCAAAATGATTCAATCACATTAAATCAAGCACGATAAAGTACTGAATAACAGTATTACCTTTATTCTCTAAAACTCCATTAATTATTACTTTCTTTTTCGGTTGTCATAGCAACGTTTTAAACAAGCAACTATCTGCTGTTAAAGTAATTAAATGTAGCGATTATACACATAAAATCAACATATATCTTCATCTACTAAGATTAAATATTATTTCTTTCTATTTAGAATCAACAACATATACATATATATATATATATATATATATATATATATATATATATATATATATATATATATATATATATATATATATATATAAAATTTTCTTCTTCTTCTTCTACACGACAGATTGTGTACTTTTAAGCGCCGTTGCCCAAAACCAAGATATAAAAATTGAAGAAATTCATATAATAGATATAGAATGTCGTTGTAATACCATGCTCTTCTTGCTTCTGTATGATGTGTACCTAAAATTTTGACGATTTTTCTATTTAAGAAGCCCTCACTTTAAAGTGTCAGAATTTGTCTTTGTTTACAAAGGCTTGTGTCACACACTTTTCTGATATTTCGAGTTTCTAGGGAATAATGAGATTTTTCAACGTCTTATAATGTACGTGAAGCACTTCCGTTTACAACGTAAATAAAAGAAACATTCAATAATACATAATTTTCATTAAAATTTACACTTTACACCGCTCCAGAAAAGCAAACTTGTAGTGAGTACAGAGGCACCAAACGTAGAGCATCTGAACTACTGTAACGCCAAATACTGCTCTGATCCTCCCCAAACTTAAAGTTTGTTGGAAACACTAAGTAGATACCAGTATGAAACGGGATGGCTTATTTAAACAGTAAATATAATGAAACCCTTGTGGTTGGTCTGAGTGGTGCTATTTTTTGTGACAGATACATATATAGATACATATATATATATATATATATATATTGTGTGTGTGTGCGCGCGCACTAATTTAAATGATTACAATTTGATGTAAATGGCATTTGCTGTATAATGAATTCAATGCCGTAGAAAGTGAGAATAACTATATCAAAAATGTCTTGTATGACTTACCAAGAATTAGATTTCGTTTAATTAGGACAGAAGGGGGTTAGATTAAATTAGGGGTCGTTTTGTTATATTAAACTTCGATGCAGATTACTCTCCTGTTGTGGCAATCACACAATAGTATTCTATAATACGTATGTTTATTTATAGTGAACGAAAGCGAGAAGAGATCAGGAAGAAATTTTTTTCACCCTTGTCAATGGTTTATTTTAGAGGAAAATTGGTACGAAGTATATTGTATTCTTTGGTACTTAGAAAATTAAGGAAAGTGACAGATTACTCAGTAAATCATTGAAGATAAGGAATGAAATGAGTTAGCAACAAACACAATCTGGGATCGAATCACAAATTTCTAGCACCATGCGTGAGCATTCTTCCACCGAGCTACCGTGCTTCAAAGGTGAGAATATTTTCATAAGTCAGAAACTGTACAGTCTGCAGCGAAAAAAACCCTGCAATATAAGCATGTAAGTTTCTTGTGAAACTTTGCTTAATAGCGCAGGGAATCAACATAACGTCTAAGTGGCACGAATCACGCCAATAGAAACCTCGGCGTCCTATCCTGCACACTTATTTTGGAGCAAAAGACTTCGACGTTTCACAATAAACTTACATGCTCATGTTGCAGGTTTTTTGCTGCGGAGTGTACAATAGTTTTCATTTTTTTTTACATTTCACTATTTTATGAAGTACTCTATGTTGGTCGGCTGAAATATAAGAAGTTGTTGCTTTTTCTACACAGCAGTTTATATACATAGTTACATTTTTGGGGTCGTTTTGTAGAGAATCGCGGAAACCTAAAAATCAGAAGCAGTCAACCACCAACTGAAAGTTCTAAATAACATACTGATTCTTCCCTGAAGTTCTTTACTGTGCGAAATACCCGTTCTTCGTACATGAAGAATATGTTTATGTAAAATGTTTGAAGGGTTATTCGAACCTGCTTCCATCCCTCTTACGTACCTGACTCAAAATGAAATGATAAAAAAAAAAAGCTTGAGCCAAGTGCTGTGTTCAAAAGTTCTTTTCAGGGGGTGCAGTCCTTTGGTATCTGTAAAAAAAAAATTAAGACTTCATTCCCGCTTCGGATACACTTTAATCACATTGTAAAGATAAACGTTAAAGTTAATCCAAGTATTCCAACCGTTTCTCGCCATTTCATTAATGAACAAGTTGAGAATGCTCCTAGAGCATTGCCAGAACGAATTTAAAAAGAATGGAGAGATGGGGCGGGAAGGATAACTATCATTGTTCCTAGATGTAATAGTCAATCTTTTTATCCTCACGTTCTCTTTCTAGCAAAAATTAGCAAAATATCATCTCTCTATGACTTACAGTTCTCGAGATATGGCTGCTTAAATATCTAAAAATTAGAACTTTTTTGGCCAATATCTAGGGAACGATGGCCAGTTGGCTTTAGACAGTTAATCAGTAGTTACCGGTTACTATTTGGTACCAAAATATTCACCATCCTGTTAGGTATTGATCAACACCAACGAAATATCTGTGTGACTTAGGGTTCCGCGGATTGGCTCCTTAAATCTCCGAAATCGGAACTATCTTTTGGCCAATATTACGGGAACGGTAAGTCATAGAGTGATGATATTCGTATTAATCAATCCCTAATAGAATGTTAAACATTTTCGTACCGATATTAATTGATGGTCACCAATCAACTGGCCACTGGCCAAACCAGTGGCCAGTTGAACAGTAGCCACAGGTTACTATTTGGTACCAAAATATTTACCATCCTGTTAGATATTGATCAACATCAATATGATCTCTCTATGACTTACGGTTCCCGAGATACGGCTCCTTAAATCTCTTGAAATCGGTCATTTTTTGGCCAATATCTCGGGAACGATAAGACTGACACACAAAAAAGTAATCACTTTCTCTGATAGTTTTTGATGCTCTATCAAATGCAGGCTTCAAAATTGAAAAAAAATTGCAAATAACAGACAGACGGACAGAAAGACAGACACACAGACAGAGAATTCAGTAACGAACTTTTAAAGTTCGTTGAAAGTGGAAAATTAACTTATATTAAAAAAAAATCCTTATTTTATTTAAAAAGCAGAGTTTTCAAAAATGCTGAGACACATATCAATCCTTTGATTAAAATAAGGAGTTTAAGCCGACTTTAATCTACCTAGTTTGTAGGACTCTAAAGATACTGCGGATATTTTATGAACCAGCCTATTTCCCGATTAGGATACACATTTCAACCAAAGTGATGTAATAAAAGCTCAAGCTCATCCAAGTGTATTTATTTTGAAAATCCTAAAAATTTATTTTAAAAAAGTTCACTAGTTTGTATTTGCATACCAGACCCAAACATATATTCTGTTTTATATACACTGTGAAGTATCTAAAAGTACCACCTAAAATACAGAAGAAACGAACGAGAAATGATAGCAATATACGGTCAGCGGTAGACAGTAATATCAAACTGGGCTCGTGAAACAGAGGTATGATGTGGTAGGAAAAGTATCGACAAATGGGGTATCAGGAACAAAGTTCTTTTGGTGATGGAACGATAAACGAAAAACATGAATAAAATGAAAGGACACTCTTCGAAAAATGCAATGCTGTTTGTTGAATGTTTGTACTATACACAGTAACGGAAATATGATCATGGGAATTGTTGTAAACAGAAAGAGAAGTGACCGACCCACTGGACCGAAAGTGCTGCTGTACGTATGAGCTATCAGGTGTGAGGGGAAGAGACGAAGAAACATAAACGTAAAACGTTCAAGAGAAAAGAAAACATGTGACATCGTCAGCACCATTCATTTTACAGTGTACAGAATGCGATGACAATTTTCTTGAGTTTGTCGAAGAACCATAGAGACTGACATGTGCAATGAAGGTATATCTAGTCTGTCAAAGTGTTTGTTCAAAATGTAGACCTTCCGCTGCGATAGAGTCATCGAGGGGTACACTCAAAGATCGTTCCAGAGAATATGGCATCGCATGTGGATTGGCCCTACAGACTGCAGTAATGTGCTGTTGGATATCATCTGGTACTGTTTCCATATTCTGGTAGACAATGTCCTTCAATTTCTCCCAGAGTAAACTGTCTCAAATCTCGAGAACAACCCGACAATTTTACACCTGTAGTACGTCGTGCCCTGTGAGCTGAGTACTTGTCATGTTGATACAGCATTTCCGTCCTTATCTAATTCAAGATGTCCTCTAATAATGTTGGCAATTCATTTTCTAGGAAGTGTATGTATCGGTCAGCATTCAGTGTCAGATGTATGGAAAAAGACCCAAGGAGTTGTTCACCCAATATTCCATACCAGACATTAACACTCCATGGGTGCTGGCGTTCCACTTGGCGAAGCCAGCGTGGATTTGTTACAGACCAATAGTGCATGTCTCTTACGCTAACGTTTCCATGATTGGTAAAGGTTGCTTTGATGGTAAATAGGATACGCGACAAATCTGCAGTGTCGTGTCGTAACACCTATGTGAAAACCCGAGCACGCTTGACTAAATAATTCCCATGTAGTTCCTGGTGGATGGAGATATAGTATAAGTGAAATGTATGAAGATGCAAAATGTTTAATACACTTACCTTACTCATACCACCGTCCCTGGCAATATTACGATAGTTAAGAATCTTCACTACAGCGAAATTAAACTACCGCTAATTTTAGAATTTTTTCTGTAATATCTTCAAAACTAATAAAAATATTCGAAAAGCAGAAACGTAGTAAACTAGACAATACAATTCTGCATGTGATAGCTTTACTACAATTCACCTATCTGCTTTTGGTATGCCGCTATTTACAGAACCCGCAAAAACTGTTACATCTATCTACAGTTTCAAATCGAAAGCAGATAGATGAGTTGTGATAACGCAGTAGTGAAGACCCTTAATGTGAGGATTCACTTCAACAGCGGCGAGAACATTTGCTGCACCACATGTAATTGGCTTGTTTCGCACACGTTGTCGCGGTGTTACAATTCCGTATCCCTTAAGTTCACAAAGAGCTTACCTAAATGACTTCACAATGGGTGTCGTCTGTTCAGATATCTCTCTGTGTATACAGGGCGGGTTTCTGTGTCATTCTTCTTGCATTCTCCATAGGTCAGGACCATATCGTTTTTTTCTATATTTGTAAACACTATTGTATTCACACTTACCATTGGTGCTAGGGGTCCCGGGTTCGATCCCAGCCCCCGCCAAGTGAACTTTGTGGTGGACAAACACCGTGTGCGTGGGTTTTCTCGGGGTTCTCCCGTTTCCTCCCACTTTCTTCATTCCACTATTTCATTCATTACTCATCATCACCGTCTCCTTTAGCCTAACCGGCATAACCATGGGACGTAAAACTCAAAGATTTCATTTCATTTCATTTTCACACTTACCATTACGACTGCCTGCTATGAATTAGCACGATCTCGTAACTCGACAATCGCAACTTGCTGTGCGTCAAGAACTACTGTCAGACACCTTAGACAACATACGTACACTCATGTCCAAAATTATTGTCGCATGACTATAAATATGTTGTTGTAGGAATATAATTTGATAACGAAGTCGCCCGTTATAGAATTTGAATTCTTATAATGTTAGTATGTATATAATCGGCAAATTAATGTAGGTGACAAATTTCATGTACAAAGAGCAGTAAATAAGAACAATAAAACGGAAATAAAACTACCTTGTTCATTTAGCAACATTTTGTTTTACTCACTCTAATTTCCGTATTTATAATTCTTTTCCTATGAAATTCACCACAAATATACATTGCCCGATTATACACATAGTATCAGTATTATTAAAAGTACCATGCAAAATCATTATCAAATTATATTCTTACAGCAGAATGCGACAATCATTTTGGACATGAATGTACCTAAGTGCTGGCAGTTAAGTGGGGCACTTGCCTTTCTGATTACAACCATTCCCATTTTCATATCTCCGTTTCTATGTGTAGCGAAAGCATCAGAAAAGCGACGTTCAGAAAAGAAAAGAAAAGAAAAGAAAGAACACACTTCAGTTCTGATATACCATTTGACGATATGTTTGCTACTAGCCCATTTGGCTGCAGGGAAGCAAACAGGTTCCCACTGTTTTTTAACGAATCTAATAAATTAGACCACGAGAAACATGAATTTAAAGCAATTTTGACGATTCGATTTTCGGAATTAGAGGTATTCGAATTTGAAGTCATCTCGAGTTCCGAAATTCGAATCGTCAAAATTCTTTCAAATTCATGTTTCTCGTGGTCTAATTTATTTGATTCATGAAAAAACAGTGTGAACAAGTTTGCTTCCCTGCAGCTCAACATTTGATATTGCTGTTTACCGAAACCGTATATCGCTAGCATTTCTCATTTCTTCAGTATTTAAGTGATACTTTTAGATTTCTCACACTGTATAGGATTTGGAGAGGGGGGATAATAGACATCTCAGTGTCTCCAATAATTTACGTCTGTCGTAATGTTAAAGTTGAATATTACTCTTCACCTCTTAATATTCATTTGTGGTCTAGAGATAGAGTAACACAACCTCTGCTGTAATGGGTATATCGCATTCAGTGCACAAAGGAATCAAGTGTACTTTTTGGTCAATTTGGATATATATTTCATGTTTAACATATCTGTATGAAGCAACTTTAACAGCTTAAAACATTTATGTCCAGAGTTTGTAAACAATCCGTTTGATGTGTAACAATCTTTTATGTATAACAACGAAACTTTACCAATGGTTGAGTTTTCACAAAAGATATATCCTTATAGGATTCTTACAAAAGATGTTTAGTTATTGATAGACTTACGTCAAACCACAATGACTAAAACAACCACAATGTTTCTCTGTAACAAATTTTCTCCAGTTATTATTATTATTATTATTATTATTATTATTATTATTATTATTATTATTATTATTATTATTCCAACACCGAGCAAAAGATTGATAAACGTATGATAAATGTACTGATTTGAGAACGGAGCTTCTTAATTTAGTATATTAAATTGTTATTTATAACTCATCCAGTGGCGTATTTAGGGGTGGCTATCGCCCCTCCCCCGAATTTCTACGTACAACAATAATTCTTCTTACCATTTCGAAGGAAAATTATAAGTACTTATTCACGTGTTGTGCATAGCCCCCTCCGAAAGAAAGTCCTAAATACGATACTGCTATCATCTTTGTATATATTCCTCATATGTTGTGTTTACAGAGACTGTAAAATCAACAAATACAGGGTGTCCGGAAAGTCCTTCACCATGGACAAAATTACAATACTTGTTTAATATACTCACAGTCAGGGATAAAAGTGCTGGGGAGCGCGGGGGGCGCCATCCTCCACCTCCAAAAATATGTACGGCGTCCCCCTAGTTCCTAAGAAAATACAATGGACAAATATAGCCAGGGGGACGGCGTGATGTCATGCCGCTACCTGCCGTACCCCTACCTTTTCAAACCCACTTTTACCCTTGCTCACAGTTGAATTCGACATGCGTTTGTAGATGAAGTTATAAATTGTTGTTACCAGAGAGACTTAATCCGGTCCAATTAGTTTATATGCGTCTTTGACTTTTTTCTTAAAATGCAGTAATCATCCTATGGTGGCAAGGGATAGCTACTAATTGTTGTTTGTAATAGTGTCGATCTAAGGTCAATAGAAATAATAGTTCAATTTGAGTAGCCTTCACGACCAGAAATCTGTATCTCTTCCAGCGTCATTCACTGAAACTAAAAGAACGAAAAATTAAATCTTTACTCTTTGCCATAGGAGTTTTCGGTCACTGTACAAAACTCACAACATGGCATTTCCTTAGCAGGCGCGCACTCAGAGAAGTCCAAACCTTGAGAGGGAAGATCCAATACTAAAAGCCACTCGTCTATGTAGTATTGAACAGATATTATTCTGCACCCGAAACGACGATAAGTAATTGAATCGGTGAGTAGAAAAAGGAGAACATTCCACAACATCGTACTTTCGGGAAACTAAAAAAAACTATTTATTTAGAAATCTGTTGCTCTGATATGATTGTTTTGCATTATAAACTTGTAGTGTATGCTAAGGATTATTATTTGCCACGAAGAAAAAACATTTAAATATGTTATATTTTCGGCTACACAGGAAATTTCTTTGCGGAATATTCTCCTTTTTCCACGCAACAAACAAATGTGGCAAAAAAGTGTACAAAATATACAGAAAAACCAATGTTATTTCTAAACACATGGTTAAAAACCGTCAACTCATTAATACATGGTACATTTAGTGAAAAACTTATTTACATTGGAAGTTTCAAAACAATATTAGTGACATTTTCTTTTAAAAATGAAAAGTTATTTATAACATCAGTTTAGATGCGATACAAAAAGTAGAAAATGTATAGTAAATGCATTTAGAATAAAGTTTGTTTAAACAAAACACCTTTGTATCTACTCATCATCAATGTCACTACTAGCATCTTCAGAAACTGGCAACTGCACGATATTGTTATAGAAATCTTGATACACCTCCGGCACGTAATGCTTAACTTTTTCAATGTCTCTGAGCTTCTTTGGATTCACTGGTACTTTTGCCCTGTAAGCAAGGTCTTGAGGAAACACCATCTTGCTAGCGTCTGTTTTGTTCAATTTAAAAGTTACGTTTTTTATGCCATCAATGTACTGATAGGCTTTTATGCAGCCTTTAGTTTCACTATTGTACACAAGATGTCTATATTGACTAATAGAAAACTTCTCACCTTTTTTCTCAATGTCTGTTGTAGTTTTCTTGAAATAGTAAGGCCACCAATCCTTAAAGTTAATGATATCATCGTTTTTGATACTTCTTACCTCAAACTGTGGAAACGTCTTTTTGGCTGTTTTAATGATGTCTTCATATTGTTTTGGTGTATAAATGCGATCACACCTTTTTATTGCCCTTTTAATAACTGAGAAATTTCGATCACATGGCAGAAAGCTGTGGCCCCGGATTGGAAAATAATGACTAACACTTTAAATCTATCATTCATGGTTAGGCCCAAAAGTAATCTGCTGAGGGTGTGGTTCCGATTCTGACCCCCACAAGCATCGCTAAATATATGCAGTTCTGTAACTTCATCTGGGATGCTATTAATGAAACTGTAAATGAATGAAGATACTTCATTAGGGCCCTTCTTCGCCTCTCCTTCAGTATATGTAAAGAATACTGATTTCTGTCTACCTATATCATGGATATTAAAAACATAAAACCAAAGTTGCCGTAAATAAAATATTTCCTGAACAGGAATGAACGGTAGGGGAAGATTCTGCATATAGTCAAATGTTATGGCCATGACGTCATTTCTACTTTTACACATGTCACTGACTTCCTTGAATTTAGAGTAAAATTTGTTTGCCCGCCTTTTATGGACAAGTAATTCTGCTACTGCAACTTTTTTTGCTATATCATTAAGAGTTGTAGATTTTATTTTCGTGTTTAAATCTTCACATGTGGGACACACATCCACTTGTGGACGTCCAAATCGGTAACCATAATTTTCCCGAAAATAACGTAAGTAATACTCATATTTAACAACTGGTTTTAACTCTGGATGTTTTTCTACAAACAGTTCGTGCATTGTTTTCACTGTTAAGTCAGATTGTAAATAAGTAATGGGCTGAGATGTGTAATGTGAAACCTTTGTGGGGAACGAGGCAATATGCTCATCTAATTTATTCAAAACTATAGCACCTAACGTATTTCCCCGGTAAGTGTGTTTACCTCTCTTATCCTCTGGTTTCTGATTTGTTTCTACTAGCTTAGTTAAGCGTTCAACTGCTTTATTAGATTTTATGGCATGAAGAGCCATGTAAGCTTTGCGACACACCTCTATTCTAGTATTATATTTCATTGCAAAATATTTAAAAGATGAAGTATTACGCTTAGATTCAGTTGTCAAAGGACGATGACGTGCAACATCATGTCGTTCAATTAAGCCTACAAGATACGTATCACGTTCGTTCTTAGGACGTCCACAGAAAAGAACATTTATTATACATCGTTTTTCTTCTTCAGTAAACATTTCTGTACATTTTTTGCGACAGTTACAATCATTACCTGTTACTCTTGGTTCCACTAAATGCCCCTTACTTGTCACAAACTCTTCTCCGCGTTGTCTAGCTTGTTTTTCAATTTCTTCGATACGCTGGTCTTTATTGTGCCTACCCTTTTTCCTTTTAGGTTCATACATATCGTCTTCAGACGAAGACATTGTTGAGACACAATTTTACAGAATACTTCAAGACACTAGAATATTATTTTGCAATGTTCATAACACGTAGCATTCAAGTCTTAACACGACTACTTTACAGTACAGAACCTTCCACGACTGATGTGAAAGCCTACCTGTGACTGGCACAGCATCTAGTGGCCGATCAGGGAATTACTGGTGTTGCGTGGAAAAAGGAGAATCTTCCAGGAATGTTCTCTTTCTTCCACTCAACGGAAATTTCAAATCAATGTCTAACACTGGATTATGAAGTAACACTATCTTTTTTACGTTCATTCCATGTATTTACTCATAGAGAACAAAATGGCTATTTCAGTTTGTTTTCGTTATTTTTTGGAATATTCTCCTTTTTCGTCTCACCGATTCAATTGTAAAATACTTCCACCTATATTGTCAGGAAAATGTTTTTATAAGAGAAACAGAACACATGAAGTGTATAAAATCATATTTTCATGGTACATCAACCATTTCTCTGTTTAGCAACTATAGCAATTTTATTGAAAAAGTGTACAAATGTATTTTGAGTTGGGGAGTTTTGGGAGAGGACCCGGGTCTGGCGTGTACACCTCTGCTATTTAGAATCTCTAAACACCAACATATCAACTCCTGTAAATCCATTATTCACTCAACAGAAACTAACAGAGCTCGAAAATCGCTAAATCTCTGAGTAAATGTTGATACAACATCAAATCATACGTGACGCTAAAGTGTTAGCTACTTCATAAATCTTCATGATACAATTACACTTTCTCATATATGATATCCCTTCGTCCAATGTAATTTTTCTGATAACACGATAGAAAATTATATCTTGTATCAGTCAGTGTAAAGCTGATAACGTTGCTAGGGAGAAAACAGAAGAAAGATACATTAAAACTTTTCCCAGAATTTGATTTAACATTGAAAGTTATATGCTCTCCTTTCTTATATATAAAATACATTGCATATTGAGCATACAATTCAACTCAAGTGTATTGTATGCATAGCTCTTGAAGATAAAGCTCTCATATTATATTATTTCTGAGAATCTTATCGTTCAAGTATCTTTAGATTGCAGATGGGATACGAAATTTAGCTCTTACATTTTGTGTGTGATCGTTCATTAAATTATATTTTCTCTTCTTATATTTTTTAACCCAAGATGAAAGGACTGAGTGGTTGATGTCATTATTATTATTATAATTATTATTATTATTATTATTATTATTATTATTATTATTATTATTATTATTATTATTATTAGTAGTAGTAGTAGTAGTAGTAGTAGTAGTAGTAATAGTAGTAGTAGTAGTAGTATTTTAGAAACACACATACATCTTTTCACGTGGTGAAATTTCATTTGAGAATATTTTCTATTATTTCTAAAAGAATCAAATGAAACTAACAAGAAAGAGTACATTTTTTAAATATATAATTAAAAAGAATATTATCATTCTTGAGTACTAGACGATAGGTGTAATGTAATTGCTGTTACAAAACAACATCGTGCGTAGGAAATCTCATAGTGTGTCTAGATTTTGCTGACTTTTGGATCAAAAGATCCAATATATTTCAATCAAAACTTTTCTTGCAGGCCTTATATCTGGAGAACTACATATAGTGTTTCCAAACCCAAACTATCACTTAACTCAGTGTGATGTGTTTATTCCGTGGAAAATACGAAAACTCAATTTACCGGCCATTTAAAAATTTTCTGGCCCCTGATCCAAGATCCAATATATTTCAGCAAAAAAGTTTATTGTACACCTTATGTCTCCGAAACTACATAGATCCTACAGTGTAGCCAAACCCAAACCATCACTTAACTCAGTATGATGTGTTTATTCCGTACCGCCATCCCACCACTGATTCTATACATCAGAAGTGAACACGCTACCATTTACCCACTGCTATTCCTTCTAGAGGTATCAAACTAGCAAACCATTATGTAAAATCTTATCATTTGTAAGCTGATTACAACGCCGATTAGATTAGCACCATGGCTCAGTGGTAGAGCGCTAACTCTGGTACGAGAAGGTTCCTAGGCCAGGTACGATCCTAGATCATGCGAATTTGTGATGGACATCAACATGTCTGTAGCATTTTCTTTTCAGCGTACTCTCCTTTCCTTTCACCATCCCTGTTTTCCTGCATCCCTCTCATAATAATTTACTCGCATTAATTATTTTTTTTAGTGCAGATATAACAGAAACTTGAAAATTAAAATTAAATGATGCTATGGGTCTCACTTTCACAGACCGTTACCTCTGGTGCGTGGGGTCCCTGGTTCAATCCCAGGACGTACCATGTAAACTTGATGGTAGACAAACTCCGTGTACTTAGGTTTTCTCGGGGTTCTCAAATTTCCTCCTACTACTTTCACATACAAATTTATTCATTAGTGTCACGACGCTTTTCCTCAATCTTGGTTCATAACCATATGACGTTAAATACACATCTATATATACAAAAATTAAAGTCACTATCTTTGTGACTTCGTGTCTCTTCAACAACCGGACCGGAGGTTTGTACAGTCCGCGGCAAAAAAACTGCAACATGAGCATGTAAGTTTATTGTGAAACTACACCTAACAGCCCAGGGAATCAACATAACGTCTAAGTGGCACTAATCACTCCAGAAGAAACTTAGGCGTCCTCTCCTCCACACTTATTTTGGAGCAAAAGACTTCGTCGTTTCAAAGTAAACTTACATGCTCATGTTGCAGGTTTTTTGCTGCAGAATGTACCAGGGATAGTTTTTACCACTTCACTTAGATGGTACAACATAGGGGAGTGGAGGGGAGATATATATATATATAAAAATAAATAAAATTTAATAACTCTTAAACTACGGGACCGATCTCGATCAAATTGCCACATAGATGAGTTTCGGACCTGGGGTTGTTTCTAATGATTTCACTTTGACTGTGCAACTTAAGGGTGAAGTAGGAGGGAGGTATATAAAATGAATAAAAATGAAACTGAGTATGTTTATGACTTAATAACTCTTGAACCACTCACCTGATCTCGATCAAATTTTCATCATAGATGACGTTTAGGTCTGAATTTTTTTTTATCATTTTACTTTAACAGTGCAACTTAGATGAGAGAGAGGGAGAGATATTTAAAAATGATGGAAAATGACCGATATTAGTGTCGAGTCCATATTTTTCGGAGTCGCTGAGATGAACAGTGACACTTTCGATGTATTTCAGCCAAATTCCACCCTTTTGTCCAAAATGAAATACAGTATATTCTCCCCGTGCGAAGAACGGATATTCTGTTAGTATAAGATATCTCACTTTTGTGTTCTTCAACTTTTGCATTTTTAATATAACAGTGATACATTGACACTAATATTACAGGTATAGTGGTTCATATTTTCCGTAAAACTCTTACTTTCTGCTTAGACACTACTCTCTTCTTTCACTGTTTACATGGAACACGAAACAGGACGAAAGACTGGAAAATAACAAAACTTAAATATCAAAGAATTTTCGGTGTTTTTGTAGAAGAGAAACTGAAAACAACCAGTTGAAAACAATACGCCATTAGTGATCTCAAGGATTTCTAGGAAAATAGCAGAGAAAGAGGAAAACACACACTTTGATAAAGGCTATTCCTATCTTTCCTATAAAATCCAAGAACAGTGTCATCGTAATTTATTCAAATCGAATATATTCTTGACGAAAAAACGCCGTAGCTCAGTGCTAGAACTTCCACCTTTAGTGGGTGGGGTTCTTAGTTTGATCCAAAGTCACGTTAAGTGGGCGTTGTGGTAGACAAGTGTATGTGGGTTTTATCGGAATTCTCCAGTTTCCTCCTACTTCGGCCCACAATTTAAATAATTCTCATCACCCGTGACTTTAACCTACACGACATAGCCATGGGATATACCGAACGTAGGGTTGCTCAAACCTAATGCCCTATGTCCTACAATTCTATTTAAGTTTTTATTTCTTTTTTGAAAATTCCAAGACAAAGGAAATAATTATGTGTTACGAACAAATTCGTGAAATATAGGCTAAATACAGAATACACGGTAGCCCAGCGATAGAGTAGGTCTACTCTCTTCTAATCCTAAGTGGTGATTCAAACCGTCATAAGCTTGTGATTTAAACTTGTTCGTCGTGGGTTTTATCGGCGGTTTCCCATTTTATCTCATTGTAATTATACTCATTCTGCTTTAGCATATATATATATAGTTCAATGGTCCACGTCTATTGTCAAAGGTTACAGGGGCGACAATTATGTTAATGAATAAGTAGGTGAGATAAAGAAAGTGGAAGAAAACGAAGTGGAAGAAAGTAGCCGAATGAGAAAATCCAGTATTTACTCAGCACAATGACCACTTGGCGTGAGCTGGGATAGAACCTGAGAGCTGGGCGCATGCAGGGACTCCACATACCAGAGGTAGGAGCACTATCACTGAATCTGTTTTGTAAAAGAAATAAAACATCATTTATACAGGGTGTTACAAATTTTTGGGAATAAATTCCTCACATCAAGATAAGAAAAAGTTAATATAATTATACCTGTGATCCGAAGTGCATAGTTTCGTAATTATATGGAGACGAAAACGTGTGAAAATGAACTTTGAAGGTCCATAGTTCCACTACTATAGGACCGATCGTAGTCGGGTTAAGACATCACTGAGGAACTAGTATGTGAACTATCTAAATATCTATCTTTTAGGACATTCGGTACGTGCACAATCATTTTTACAGAGATTGTTTGGGAATATTGTGAAACATTTTTGTAACACTTCGTATATTGTATGGTGGTATTTCTTCGTTACGATCAAATCGTCAAGTCCTTACATTCAGATTAGCCCAATGTGCATTATTATTTCTGTTATTATTATTATTATTATTATTATTATTATTATTATTATTAATAATAATAATAATAATAATAATAATAATAATAATAATAATAATAATAATAATAATAATAATAATAATAATAATTGAGTATGCACTTGTAATAATTGTCTTCTTAAATCCCAAGGTTTTATAACCTGATGAAGATGTTATATACAATGTATTATTTAGTACTTAAACAACAAACAAGGTATATGCAGCTTTTCAAAGAAATTTGTCTGTGAAATTTATCATGTATTCAGTAACAAACGAAACATTGACCAAAGCTTAAACACAAACAGTATTATAAACTACAATGTGTAACGGTTTCAAATATCTAACATACCTTCATCAGACACTATCTGATGGAAGATATGTTAGATATCCGAAACCGTTACACATTATAGTTTAAAATACAGTGTGTGTTTAAGCTTTGGCCAATGTTTCGTTTGTTACAATATCCAATCCATAGCCATGGATAGTGTTGTTATGTATTCAGTGTTCCAAACTTGGCTACAAATAGTGGATTGAGCGATTTTTCAAGTGCCCTCGCTATTAAAAGTTCAAATTGAGCAACACGCTACTTTTGGGCCTACTTTTAATTATCTGCAGGCTATTACTCCTAGGAACGCCTACTTTCCTATTTTCATATATGAAATCACAATCTAGTAGTTTTATATAATACAATAAAAAGTCTTGTTAGTTGAGTATTCTATTCAGTCTGAATCATGGCTTTACTAAAACTAACATGTTCTATACTACTTCAATTCCTGTTTTGGTACTGTTTTTAATCTCAAGATCGGACAACACTAGACATTTGTTAAATTTGAGCTGTTGCAATATCACTGACTGAGTTGCTGTTTCAGTTAATGCTTGCTTAGGCCTAAGAGGAGCTGTGTGAACTTAAACACCACGTTTGCGCTATTGTACTATCCACATTAACATAATGAGTAAATGGAATTACGTACAATAAGAAAAAAAAAACTTCCTAAATTCATGGCTCCCAGATAAGGAATTTAGCAAATGAATTAAAGAAGTGAGGAATAATAGTGGAGAAGCATATTGTAAACATTGTAAAGCGTATTCCAGTCCCCCACAAAACTAATTTAAGTAAGCATGTCCAGTGTTTCTTCCAGACATATTTTTTTTGGGGGGGAACACTGCTCCCGGAACTCTGGGAGTGTCTCCCAGGAAAAGACCGAAATAATACATCTATAATATGATGAAAAGTAAAATAGTAGAAATGTGAAAATAATATGTGCCTCTCCGCAACATTTCTTCTGAAACTCAAACACTGAACATGTCTCTTTGAAAATTAGAAAAGTTGTCCATTTTATGCTACCACCTTTTGCGGAGTTTATTGTACACGGCAGTTCTACTGCTCGTGACATAGTACGGAGTTCACCTTAGCACACTGCCAACCAGAAGCGCAAATCCCGACTTTTTTGTAAATGTAGTCTACTTTTAGGGGCAATTTTAGAAATGTTCATATAATTTAGCCTCAAATTGTATTCGGACCTCTCCCGAAATAAATTCCTGCGTACGTCCCTGCTGCCAACTGCATTCGCCGCCTGACCATTGCCAACCCAGACTTCTGACGACTTCCTTCCAAGTTCAGGTGCTTCCATATATATGACTAGAAAAAGTTTATAACTGCAAAATAATGTACTTTTAGAGCGTAGCCTCGCTACTTATTTTCAGATAACGTAACTAGGCATGAATTGTAGATTTGGAACGGTAAGTTACCAACTCTGCCCACAGGCATGGCCAAGCAACAATCAAGACCACACGATCAACTGCATTTAAATTATGCCTAGTATAGGATATTTACAAATAAAATGAGGGGGCCCAAATGAGCTTTGGGGGCCCGGGCCCCCTGCTCCCCCTCAGGATCAGCGTCCTTGCCCCAAAGTCATGAATGCAACTAGCTTTTTTCTAAACCATGGCCCTCTATGAGTTGTTGCACCAGGATTTTAGTTTTCAACTTTAAAGAGTTATTTTACCTGCAGGAAACGGGAATATCCCTTTTAGCCAACCAAGCATATTATATAAAGAAACCTGATGGCAAAACTGATTTTTGTTTTTGAGATTTCTAGACTTGAGTTCATCACTTGTTTCTTTCAATTAGCTCCCCAATTATCCTCACGAAGCTAGGTGGACGCTTCAATACCTACATCATCTAGTGCGGTCACCCATTTTTCCTATCATCGGAATGGGCACTGCTTGACTTTCCTAATCTCATGAAAAGCTATGTATATTCCAGTGCGGCCAGGATGTGGTTATTATTTAAAATTAATTCGACCATATTCCATTAGACCATATTAATTAATTAAGAGAGAAAAAATAATTACTCTAGTGGGCACATGTGATTGATGAGTCACAAACAAATGTTGTCTACGAAATGAACATTGAAATTTAAGAAGAGAGATTTAAGAAAATTCCAATTTAAGAAAATCTTAAACTATTATAACTTCTTCATAATTCAATAATTATGAGGGATTTACGTGATTGAATGGTGCAACGCTTACTTCTGGTGCGTGAGGTCCCTAGTTCGTTCGCTCTCCAAGTAAGTTTATGGTGCCCCTCCCTCAACATTCCGTTTTTGGGTTTCCTTGGGGTACTCCCGCGTCCTTCTAGATTTTTATTCAACCAATTCTTTCGTCATCATTCACTTGCCTTAATTATCGTCTTCCTAAGCCTAAAGGATGTAATCGTAGGAAGTAAACTGAAATATTTAATTTCATTTCATTTAAAAATTTATAATATACGGTATATCGTAAAAATGTAAAAGTAATGTAGAAGGAATACAAAGATCGCATTGAAAGACTAAACTCATAAGGATAATTTTAATGATTGTAATGCACGTGATGAATCGGATCTTCAATTACTAGGGATGGCCACAAAGTTCCGGCTTCGGCGGAACTGGTTCCAGAGCCGCATCTTCAGAACTGCTTTCAGAACTGGATCCGAAAACCTGGTTCCAGAACTGGATCTTAGGAACCGGTTCCAGACCTGGATATGAAAGCCCCCAAAGACCCGTAAAGGAAGCACAAAGTTTACCTTCAAAACACTGCAAATAGGACCACGCGCTTGAGTCCTCCCTGCTGAGACCCGCTTGTGTCCCTCAGAAAAAAAATTTGTTCTACCAGTGGTGTTTAGACAAATAAGTTTGCCAGCTTTCCTGTTTAGCTAATGAGTTTGCCAGTTAGGCCTACCCAGTTTGTTTAGCCAAATGATACAAGCGGGCGCATGCCTGTCTGTCGCTTCCACCATTTCATTTAGCACACTGTTTACATCCTGCCAGAAGCTCGAGTTTATCGTAGGGATGGCCACAGAGTTCCGGTTCTGGCGAAACCTGTTCCACGTGGAACCGGCTCTTGGTGATCCGGTTTTCAGAACCGGTTCCATACCTGGATCCGAAAATCTGGTTCCAAACCTGGATCCAAAAACCGATTTCGGAACGGGATCTGTTCAGAACTAAAAACCGGTTTCACCAGGAACCGGTTCTGGCCATCCCTATCATTTACAGTAAGCAACGGGCACGGGATCATGATTTTTTTTTGTTTCTGTTAGAAATGCCTACGATGTTCCACTCAGCATTGTAATATTCCGATCAAACGACCAATAGCAGTACAAACTCACGCACAATGTTGTGTCTTGGCGTACATTTTAATTGGCAGTCTGTCTGCCAAATGCATTGTTATAATTACACGTGTTTCTTATATTCCGTCTTCACTTATATTTTTCTTTTTTGGTACACCTTGTTGTGCTGTGTCTGAGAATTTCGAAATAGACGACTTTTAGGGGCAACGAATCTGCATTAAGAATAGCAACCGTATACTTATGACTCATAAGATTATTAAATCACCTAGCGATGTTGCTTGCAGCTCAGTGAACCGTTATCTTCTAAGCTTATCAACAATAGACCTCACCTTCAAAATGTATTGTCTTATTCACTCACCCTCGCTCTCATCATCTCTCTGTCTCTCTCGCCCTCAAAATGTTTCCTAAACCTCATTATCACTCTAAAACACAAAATGTTTTGCTTCACTCATTCTCACCCCCCTAGCCCTCGCCCTTAAAATCTTTGGTAATCCTTATCATCACTTGTCCTCAAACACAAAATGTTTCGCTTCCCTCATTCTCACTGTTTCTCGCCCTCAAAATGTTTTATCATACTCATCATCATTCACCCTCAAATACAAAATGTTTTGTTTCGCTCATTCTCACTCGCCCTCAAAATGTTTTGTCATCCTCACCATCACTCGCCCTCAGAAACAAAACGTTTTGTTGGCCTCATCTTCACTCACCCTCGTCCTCAAAATATATTATAGTCATCACCCTAATTTTTAAGATAGGCCTAAGGGAGAGTGAGGGTGAGGCTAACCCTTATGAGAGCAAAATGAGTAAGGACGCTAACTCCTGCAGTGCACCTGACAATATCGTTGGTATTAAGAGACGAGTTACAAACTTCGCTGCAATTGGAGTCATGTTTAATTCATCAGTTGGAACGCGTTGACATATTCCATATGACAGGTAATTCTATTACTGTTGATGGATGGGTAACAAGTTGGACGGAGAGCACTCAATAAGAGGTAAACATATGAATAATAAAATGATAAATAAGCTGCTGTGAGATAGTATAAGGTGTAAATAGATATATACATTTGGTAAGCAATATAAAAGAAGAGTATATTTCTTATTTGTTGTATGTAAGAGTGTCTTGGAGAAGAGTATATTGTAGGTAACCTAAATAAATCATATTAAAAATCCAAAAATAGGAGTTTAATTAACATTAGTCTGTTGTACTCAGCTGATAGTGAATGTCGGAGAGGGCAAACTTGAATCTTGTTTCGTAACATTTGATAGCAATAGAAATAGTTTATGCAGGATTGTAATAAATAACAAATTATAAATTTCCTAAATGTCTGTCCTTTCCCTCAAAGATCATATTACGCACTATTGGAATTGTTTTCTGACTTTTCATGTTGCAGTCTATCAGAATGTTATCATACTTTTCAGATTCCCAGCAATTTTGAAAGCCTTAAATTGCTCACCCGAAGTTCTTTCGTGTTGAAGATGTAATACCTAATATGGCCAATTTGTTACTTTTTCAGGAGACGAAAAAAAGTCACTATATCTATTCACAATATTAACATTTCAAACCTTCTAAAAGATGTTTTATCCTTCATAAACACGGTGGTGCATCTGTTCTCATCATAGCACATATGGCAATAATACATTGAACTCACTGGTATACGAGGTATCACCTAAAGTCCACAAACATCGACATCCAAGCAACCGCTGTAATCGATTGTTTCTCAGTAAATGGATGTCTTGTGACGCACAGGGGTTCGTTAGAACATGGGTTATTGCTTTCTCAACAGGCTTATGCCAAAAATTCAAAATTGCAAAAATTGAACATACGAGGGTTCACATCTTCAACGACATTATATGGAACCGCGGTGTTTCAATGGTATATCGCTTACCTCGGGTGCTTGAGGTAATTGATTTGATAAAAAAAAATCTCACCATAAATGGGCTTTGTGCTGGACAAACATTGTGCGTATGTGTTTTCTAGTGGTTCTTCCGTTTCTTCCCAGTTTTGTCATTCCGCCATTATCATAAATTTCATCCATCACCCTCTCCTTTAGCTTTCGTACATTATAATGGGACTTTTCAACTAAAAATATGTTCTTATATGGCTTAATTTGTTTTCTTTAGCTTGAGCAAGTTTCAGGTGCAGTTTTCTTTGTTTCTTCATCTCTGCTATTTCGAAATTTACACATAGAACATAATCTAACAGCACACATAGAAACAAACAATTTCACTTGAAGAGCTCCTTCATGGCTAAGAAGTTAGCTTATGGGGCCTTGGCGTGGAAGACTCGGATTCGATTCCCGGCGAGTGCTCATATGGTTCGGATTCCACGTTAATCAGTAGGTCCACGTCTCATATAGCCTTGCTGCTGAAAGGGACGTTATACTCAAAACCAACTCAACTCAATTTCATTTGACAGGCTGCGAGTTTAAATTTGTAACAAGAGGTGAGTGGTGACGGTAGTTTGTGCTACCACTGGCTTGGGGAGAATGTTAAAATATTCGAAATTTTAATGTCACCTCGTATGATTATATCCAATATACTCAGATTAGTGTAGTTGGGAAGAAGTATTTTACTCTCCTCACCATGATGACTGATTCATTGGAGTTTCAGTAATTTTTTTTTATGAGATGAAACTTAAAGGGCGTAAGGGAAGACTGTATTCTAGTGGTTAGAACGTTGCACCCATGTCCGCGTGGCCATGAGTTCGATTACCGGCTGGCGCTTCCCAATGTTCTGAGTCTTCCCAGCGTCGTGAGGCAAACTGGGGAATCACGTGAAAACAAGATTTGACGGCCACTAGATCTAGAAAGCTCTTGATACGCCTGTTAGGGACAGGGTGTCGCAGCGCACTGACCACGTGCTCGCCAGTAGGCTGGATGTAATTCAGCCACTAGATCTAGGAAGCTCTTGATACACCTGTTAGGGACAGGGCGTCGCAGCGCGCTAACCACGTGTTTGCCGTTAGGCTGGATGTAGTTCAGCCACTAGATCTAGAAAGCTCTTGATACGCCTGTTAGGGACAGGGTGTCGCAGCGCACTGACCACGTGCTCGCCAGTAGGCTGGATGTAATTCAGCCACTAGATCTAGGAAGCTCTTGATACACCTGTTAGGGACAGGGCGTCGCAGCGCGCTAACCACGTGTTTGCCGTTAGGCTGGATGTAGTTCAGCCACTAGATCTAGAAAGCTCTTGGCACGCCTGTTAGGGACAGGGTGTCGCAGCGCACTGACCACGTGCTCGCCAGTAGGCTGGATGTAATTCAGCCACTAGATCTAGGAAGCTCTTGATACACCTGTTAGGGACAGGGCGTCGCAGCGCGCTAACCACGTGTTTGCCGTTAGGCTGGATGTAGTTCAGCCACTAGATCTAGAAAGCTCTTGATACGCCTGTTAGGGACAGGGTGTCGCAGCGCACTGACCACGTGCTCGCCAGTAGGCTGGATGTAATTCAGCCACTAGATCTAGGAAGCTCTTGATACACCTGTTAGGGACAGGGCGTCGCAGCGCGCTAACCACGTGTTTGCCGTTAGGCTGGATGTAGTTCAGCCACTAGATCTAGAAAGCTCTTGATACGCCTGTTAGGGACAGGGTGTCGCAGCGCACTGACCACGTGCTCGCCAGTAGGCTGGATGTAATTCAGCCACTAGATCTAGGAAGCTCTTGATACACCTGTTAGGGACAGGGCGTCGCAGCGCGCTAACCACGTGTTTGCCGTTAGGCTGGATGTAGTTCAGCCACTAGATCTAGAAAGCTCTTGATACGCCTGTTAGGGACAGGGTGTCGCAGCGCACTGACCACGTGCTCGCCAGTAGGCTGGATGTAATTCAGCCACTAGATCTAGGAAGCTCTTGATACACCTGTTAGGGACAGGGCGTCGCAGCGCGCTAACCACGTGTTTGCCGTTAGGCTGGATGTAGTTCAGCCACTAGATCTAGAAAGCTCTTGATACGCCTGTTAGGGACAGGGTGTCGCAGCGCACTGACCACGTGCTCGCCAGTAGGCTGGATGTAATTCAGCCACTAGATCTAGGAAGCTCTTGATACACCTGTTAGGGACAGGGCGTCGCAGCGCGCTAACCACGTGTTTGCCGTTAGGCTGGATGTAGTTCAGCCACTAGATCTAGAAAGCTCTTGGCACGCCTGTTAGGGACAGGGTGTCGCAGCGCACTGACCACGTGCTCGCCAGTAGGCTGGATGTAATTCAGCCACTAGATCTAGGAAGCTCTTGATACACCTGTTAGGGACAGGGCGTCGCAGCGCGCTAACCACGTGTTTGCCGTTAGGCTGGATGTAGTTCAGCCACTAGATCTAGAAAGCTCTTGATACGCCTGTTAGGGACAGGGTGTCGCAGCGCACTGACCACGTGCTCGCCAGTAGGCTGGATGTAATTCAGCCACTAGATCTAGGAAGCTCTTGATACACCTGTTAGGGACAGGGCGTCGCAGCGCGCTAACCACGTGTTTGCCGTTAGGCTGGATGTAGTTCAGCCACTAGATCTAGAAAGCTCTTGATACGCCTGTTAGGGACAGGGTGTCGCAGCGCACTGACCACGTGCTCGCCAGTAGGCTGGATGTAATTCAGCCACTAGATCTAGGAAGCTCTTGATACACCTGTTAGGGACAGGGCGTCGCAGCGCGCTAACCACGTGTTTGCCGTTAGGCTGGATGTAGTTCAGCCACTAGATCTAGAAAGCTCTTGGCACGCCTGTTAGGGACAGGGTGTCGCAGCGCACTGACCACGTGCTCGCCAGTAGGCTGGATGTAATTCAGCCACTAGATCTAGGAAGCTCTTGATACACCTGTTAGGGATAGGGCGTCGCAGCGCGCTAACCACGTGTTTGCCGTTAGGCTGGATGTAGTTCAACCAGTTGCTAGCAGATGGCGCTGGAGCAGACTTAGGCTCACAAATGGACCTTTACGCCAAGTTGTTTGTTTGTTTGTTTGTTTGCTTTATTTAAAGTGATATGGATACCAATATTTAGTATATAGGCCTATGTAGTCCAATAATCTCATTAGCGGTTGAACCTAAGGCTGCGCGTATTTAGAAAGATTCCCTGTTAGTAATTTGGTCACAAAAGACTGCTACTTTCAATATTTGTTGAAAGGTAAATTAGATTTGGAGATCGAATGTGATGTAATATTGTCAGTTCGGTGCTTTTAATTGAATTAACCAGCAAAATAATATATACGATGACATATCTATGAAACAAACAATTTCTTTCTCCGTCTTCTGTGAGTTTTTTGCAACGCATAGCGTTTCATTGCGAAATGTAAATGTTCAGAGGTAGTATATTTTGCTCAGAGCGAAAATTTGTTTTAAAACAATATTTTTTTTTCTCCTTCAGCGCACTTTCAACTTCATTTTTATAACTTTACGATCTTTCATAAGCTAAAAGCAGATGCTCCATGATGAAAATGCTGTAGGCGTTATTTTCTGAATAAATATACGTCAAGTTATCTGCTGTAAATCAATTGAGAATGAATACGTATGACATGTAATACTAACATACAGTATGCGATCAAAAGTATCCGGACACCTGGCTGAAAATGACTTACAAGTTCGTGGCGCCCTCCATCGGTACTGCTGAAATTCAACATCGTGTTGGCCCACCCTTAGCCTTGATGACAGGTTCCACTCTCGCATGCATACTTTCAATCTGGTGTTGGAAGGTTTCTTGGGGAATGGCAGCCCATTCTTCACAGAGTGCTGAGCTGAGGAGAGGTATCGATGTAGGTCGGTGAGGCCTGGCACGAAGTCGGCGTTCCAAAACATTCCAAAGGTGTTCTATAGGTACTAAAGTCAGGACTCTGTGCAGGCCAGTGCATTACACGGATGTTACGGTCGTGTAACCACTCCGCCACAGGTCGTACAGTATGAGCAGGTGCTCGATCGTGTTGAAAGATGCAATCGCCATCCCCGAATCGCTCTTCCACAGTGGGAAGCAAGAAGGTGCTTAAAACATCAATGTACGCCTGCGCTGTGAGAGTGCTACGCAAAACAACAAGGGATGCAAGTCCCCTCCAGGAGAAACACGACCACTCCATAACACCACCACCTCCGAATAATACTGTTGGCACTATTTCACCGGGCATTCGTCATACCCACATCCTGCCATCGGATCGACACATTGTGTACCGTGATTCATCACTCCACACAACGTTTTTCCACTGTTCAATCGTCCAATGTTTACGCTCGTTACACCAAGCAAGGCGTCGTTTAGCATTTACCTGCGTGATGTGTGGCTTATGAGCAGGCGCTCGACCATGAAATCCAAGTTTTCTCACCTCACGCCTAACTGTCACAGTACTTGGAGTGGATCCTGATGCAGTTTGGAATTCCTGTGTGATGATTTGGATAGATGTCTGCCTATTACACTTTACGACACTCTTCAACTGTCGGCGGTCTCTGTCAGTCAACAGACGAGGTCGGTCTGTATGCTTTTGTGCTGTACGTGTCCCTTCACGTTTCCACTTCACTATCACATCAGACACACTAGACCTAGGGATGTTTAGAAGTGTGGAAATTTTGCGTACAGACTTCTGACACAAGTGACACCCAATCACCTGACCACGTTCGAAGTCCTGAGTTCCGCGTAGCGCCCCATTCTGCTTTCTCACGATGTCTAATGACTAGTGAGTCGCTGATAATGAGTACCTGGCAGTAGGTGGCAGTACAATGCACCTAATATGAAAAACGTATGTTTTTTGGGGTGTCCGAATACTTTTGATCACATAGTGTAGTACAGGTAACAGAAGTGAGCTTTTGTTTATCTATCTATTTATTAACTTATTAAAGTTTGGAGAAATTTTAAGACTATACAGTTTATTGATTTGAGCTCCAACTAATAATATTAATTATTAAACAAGCGCCATGTTTTAATAAAATTGGTTAACTTTTTAGCAATGTTATCCTTAAATCAAGTTAAGTTGGGATGAATTCACTTTTCAGTAGTCCTGACTGGTTGTAGCCACAATTACTAGGGGGTTCAATTGCAAAGCGTCAAAGAACACCATATTGCTTGGAAATTAGGCGATATTTAGGAAGATTAAACTTTTTTTCTTAAACGGGATGAAGTTAGCACGGAGGATGTGATAGGGCGCTCATCTCTGGTGTGTGGCGTTTCTACTTCAATCCCAGACTGTACGAATGTATGGTATGCGACAGTTTGTCCGTGAATTTCATTGGAATTCCATTGTTTCCATTTACAAGCACATTCCAACAATCCATTCATAGTCATTCATTCTTATTACCCATCCATCTTCTTTTATCTGAATGGCATAAAACACGGGAGGGAGGGCATGGGGTCCAGATCCCCGCAAACTTCCCAAGTCAATATACACTTGTTTAAAAGGGAAATGATTAATGTACCATTAAAGTTTTATATTACACTTCATCTGTATACAAACAATAAACACAATCTCATAGTTAACATTTGTTTTCAAAAATATAGGTATAAAGTATTTTTACAATTACTTATCGCCTTTTCGAATGCAGAAAAATACCCGTTCATAACTACATAGAAGTAGTTTCTCGTAGTATTGGACTCGTCTCCCAAAGTTTGGACCCCTCCCCCCAAACAAAAGTTTCTGGATGCGCGCCTGGCATAAACATAGGATGTAAAACAAAAAGATGGAGTAAATATAGCCATTTCTTGCGGACTAACTTGGACCCAACCAACAAAAGGCCATATCTATGTCTCAAAGAAGACATACACTATATTTCATGGAGAGTGTTTCACAAAATTTTATGAATTTCGTAGCATATATTTTTAAAATGGGTTAAATTAACTCCTTTTGTTACTCACTTCCATATTGTTGACTGCTTTTAGTGCTTAGCACAAAGGATAACTGAAGAACCTCTAAAAATAATACACGTCTTGTTTAACAAAAATGAAGTAACATTTACGGAAGTAATCCTGGAAATTATTTCGTTATTATATCGTAAAGCTATTAGGTGACTTGTAAATTCGGGATGAATTTGCCTTTTTTTTTCATTTCTCTTTATTATTAACGAATTTAAACTTCAAAAAATTATATCGTTATTTCCTAAATCTGATAGAAAGTACGTACCAATTTTCATTAATTTCGGATGAAGTTTAGTCTGTTTTCGCGAAACATGCATAGGAGAAGATTAGCAACTACAACCACACCCACCCACACACACACAAATGAACACTGAGTCGAAAGGAAGAAAGCTGCTTACAGTCGTTTCAATAATTGTCATTGTGAGGATCATTTCCTAGGCGGTCTGGGCCTTGCGAAATGCGTTTATCCTAATTATTAGAGAAGTTTATACTTTTTATAATAATATTGTATCATATTGTTTATAGCATAAAATGTAATGAAGTTAGTAGTGAGGAAAAACGCTTCCTGTATGTCATTTTACCTACCTACCACTTGCATTAAGCAGAACATTACAGTATGTTATAAATTACGCATACTATTCAGTAACTTGTGGGGCGCAGGGGGCAACTGGCCCCCAGCGAAACTCCTCGCCGTTAGAGGGGGGCCCATTTTAAGACAAAATTTTCTCATTCCATGTACAATACGAACATGAAATTGTGAACGAACCATCAAACAAGTTCACTATATTACATAAACGAAACAGCACACAAAACGTAAATAAAACAAAATTGAGTCGTGAACCCATTTCAGTAAAAAATGACTACTTTTAGGGGCTCTAGAAATAATATTTATTTATATGGCTTTGAGATTTCTCAATATTGTCCCCTTAATTAATTTGTCACGTATGGAACGGGCCCAGAGCCGTAACTAATGGTTCCGCAGACATTGCCGTGCGGGAGGACCCACAGGCCCCAGAGGCCCATAAAGAGTAAGAGAAGGATGGAAAGAGGGGGTCCAAAAATTAGAAAAACATCTTTTTCTAGGAGGACCAAATACACGTATTGATGCTTGCTCCCCGTTGAAAATAAATCTAAGTTATGGTGCTTTTCAGTTTAGTGACATTATTTACATACAAAAACGAGAAAATGTTAACTCGTTGAATTACATAAAAGAAAGTTTTTGTATACAATAATTAATGGCATAATAACTACATAATCATCTTTACTTAGCTCCTTAATTCTGTGAACACCAAATTGTCCATTTGACATTAAGAAGACAATTGAATGACAAGAAGAGAATAATAATAAAAATAATGGATGAGATGTTCATCTCGCATGTAAAACTATAAGTATTTAACAATTTCTTTCAAAGAGTGAGCATCTCATATGAACGCAGATTTAACTTGTCTTTAACTAAATCTCTACTTCGTGAGATCAAACTTCAGTATAATGTTTCTAATTTTATATTTTAATTTTGGTAAACGTTACAATGATCTCATCTATACCATTTACAATGGAAGAGGAACTTTGAATAGCACTCATAACATAAGGTGCCAATCATTCTCTATGTAACTGTGTTATGCAATTTTTATTTTTTAAAACTTCCTACATAACAAATTGTTGTATCTGTCAAAACATATATTCAGATATTGATGACGTCACATGTCACCTAAATGTAATTTCTATGATCACCAAGCGTCAGTGTCATTTCAACTTCAATTTTGTATGAGTCATTTCCTTTCGTTTTTATATCTCGACAGACCAAAATGCTCCAATTGGATTTTTTTTTTTGCCTGCTTCTGCTAATCTGCTAATCATCTTTGGTCTTTCTCTTCCTCTCTCTCTCTATTTTGCTGGCATTTAGCGAGAAGTTTATATATATATGCTCTTATTTTGTGAATGACTTCCTGATATAGAAACATTAAAATCATTCTCATGCAGTATAATGAAATGCAAACCTGGTGTGAGAGGTTTCCTTTTGGGGGACGATAATACATAGTCAATAAACTCTAATCCCCATTTTTATTTTTAACTCTTCATGGAGTTATGTTTTTGTCTCGGTCAGTAGCAACCCAATTATACTAATTTCCAATATCCATATTTATGTATTTGACGATATATATATATATATATATATATATATATATATATATATATATATATATATATATATATATATATATATATATATATATTAGTTGAAATTTTTCTAGCAGAAAGAAAGAGCTCTGTTTACTTCAAAAGTATATTTATACTAACGAGAGAGAAAAGAATCATTGTATTTTTAGGTGAGGAGGTTGAAGTAGAAACATTTTCTTCTATTTCTTTTCTTGTAGCTGGTCGTTACATATCGCTTCCTCCTTGATAAGGAGGAGGGCTCGAAAATTGACGAGGAAGTTGATGAAGAATATTCTGGACGGAGATGGGTGACGTGGTTATTCCCTCTTTCTAATTTTTTTTTTCTTTCGAAGGTAAGATTATGGCTATTAGAGGATGCGTTTCCGATGCGTTACCCCACGCAGCGAACGCGATCTATGTAGCTATTTGATAATTTTACTTTTTCCAGTTATGAATCATACTGGGAGCCATTCAGGGTTTCCAGGCCATACTGCTACACCCTTATTCTAATTCATGCGAGTCACGAGAAAAAGCCTATCGTGTTACATAGATTTTCCTGTGATTAGCTAATTTTTCGGAAATTCCTTTTATTTTTCTGAATTTTCTTTTCTTATGTTTATATTTTCTAATAGTAGCGTTCCAATACTCTGCACAAAGCATCTTCTAAGCAGCTGTTTCTTGGTTGTCTAAAATCCACGTGCCTGGTAACACGTCTTTCCTTTCTTTTTTCCCTTCCTTTAGCGATTCCGATTTTGCGATTTTTTTTTACATCTTTTAGTAATTCCGAAATGGCAGGCGGTCTATCGCTCCGAAACATACCAAATACGCTTGAGCCGATGTATTTTGCGCGTTTTTATTGCTTTCGCATTTCTAGCGCATTGTCATTAGCCATTCACATTTATATACATAGTCACCATATTCCAAGCGTACACATGAGCCATAAAAACGCTTTGCGAACGCATTGGATAGCCATTCACTAAGAAGAAAAGGTAAAAGAAAAGGAGAGGCAATGAAGAATTCAGTACCCCTCCCCTCTTGCTCAGAGTGAAAGGAGAAAAACGTTTATTCTTCGTATACTTCGAATTCGTTTTGTTAATGTTAAATACTATAGCCTATTTCATCTTACATATTACAATTTTCCTAGCCTAAAAATAAGAATCAGAATACAAGGTTTCAGTTTATGTTTACCAGATGCTCCAATGATCACTGAATAATGAGGAGAAACCTCCCAGGCTTTTAAGGCTTATAAACTATGCTTTGCTTAAGTGTCGGAACTCTTACAGAGCGACCACATCCTTCTTTGTGTCCTTCTGTCGGTCGGCAAGAGTCCGAGCAGAAATGGAAAGTCTTTTTAATAGATTCAGAGATCCTAGAAGTAGTTCTTTCTTCTCGGTTAATACTCTATTCTAGCCGGAAGTGGTACAAATCAACCTTCCGACTTCACGTTAACCGTCATGGAATAAAAATGGTGATAGTGAGATTATTTACAAAAAATCGATTTAGCGTCTCCAGAAGATACCAGATTTACTCGTAAAAATATACTATAACTTTTGTTTTCAATATTGATCTCCTTACAGCAAAAACAGTGAAATATAGTAAGTAAAGATTATCTGATATATATAGAGGCGAATCCAGAACGGACTTCTGGGAGGGGCGGTGGGTTGTAATACTCTACTTAGAGCTACTTTTAAGAACTCCAAACTCTGGTATGGGCTTTATTTATATATAAAATAAGAAAGTTTCCTCTTCTGGGAGGGGGGGGGGGCGATTGCCACCCTGGATCCGTTCCTGGATATATATTCAACTTCGGAAGAGTAAGTGTTATCTTCACGTTCATCTCTCCATTCAAACAGCAAATGGTACAAATATATTTTCGGTTACACTGATTGCCATAGTGTAATACAGTAATAAAGGGTGTCCCATAAAGTACTTAATCTTTGAAATGAACGCCATTTCTGTTCTAGTAAGTTGGCAACACTGAACGTTACACGATTTTTCTTTGTTGTCTTTATGGTTAGTAGTCACGGAGCACCGAATAGCGCATGATCATCATCTGTTTTCTGTACGGGTAGGAATGAAGCGAGACATTCCCTGACCGAGTGATTTCTCGTAACTGTGACGTCAATTGGATACCCAGATCTTGTGATTTGACACAATATGATTTCTTCCTGTGGGGGATATTCGAAATCTTGTGTGTACACCAACAAACCACGATTACTTCCAGATCTCAAGGCTGAGATGCAGGGAGTAATTTCAGAACTAGAGGTGCAAGTGTGCCAAAAGTCAGGGACGGACCAAGGCAAAATTTTCACCTGGGTAAAGTGACGTTTTGCCCCCTCCCATAGTCGTAGCCTATGTTTACATGTTATTACTGTGATTTTAATATTTTAAATCCATTTTTCAAAAAGGAAAATTAATACTCAAGTACATGATATACGTATATTTAGTACTTAAAATATGCATATGGTATCAATCACGTGCTTTTTTTTATTCTTACTATTATTTATATACCGATATGAGATCCATCAACTTGGAGTGCTGAATCGGCAAATCACATATTAAACATGTTGATAATTTTATACGCATTTTGTACAATTTTGTACATCTTTGAAAAAAATTTGTACACCCCTGTGTTTCCAGTAATTTTAGATCAAAATTCCGCACTCCAAGTTGACGTTTGAGTGCGGAATCACCAGATCCGAGATTTAAGTAGCTAAAAATAATCTGTAAATTTTGTACAATTTTGTACACCTGTAAAATAATTTTGTACACCCCTGTGTTCCGAGAAAATTACCATCAAAGTTTCAAACTCGACCATCAACTTGGAGTGCGGAATTCTCAAATCGAAAACTTAACTATCCAAAAAGTATCTACGAATTTTGTACATTTTGTACACCTTTTAAAAAATTATGTACACCCCTTTATTTCGAAAAAAAATGGCCTTCTACTTACGGATGCCACCATAAGCAAACAACTAAGTTGGAATGTCAATTGGCAATATATGACATATAATTACCGTATTTGATTCAATATATGACATAAAATTTTGTACACTTTCCGTAGAATTTTGTACACCATCCACATGAATTTTGTACACCCCTGTGATTCCAGAAAATTAGCTCCCAAGTTTCGAACTCAACCATCAACTTGGAGTGCGGAATCTTCATATCGAAGAATTAGGTAGCCAAAAGCAATCTACAAATTTTGAACACTTTTGTACACCTTTTAGAAAATTTTGTACACCCATGAATTTCGAAAAAAATGGCCAACTTATGAATGCTACCATAAGCAAACCATTAATTTGCAGTGCCGATTAGCAATATATAACATAAAATTAATGCATATGATTCAACATATGCCGGGAAATTTTATACACTTTCCGTAGAATTTTGTACACCATTCAAATAATTTTGTACAACCCTGTGTTTCCAGAAAATTAGCTCCAGAATTTCGAACTCAACCAACAACTTGGAGTGCGGAATCTTCACATCGAAAAATTAAGAAGCCAAAAATAATCTGCGAAATTTGTACACTTTTATAATACCTTTTAAAACTTTTTTTACATCCCTGAATTTCGAAAAAAATGGCCTTCAACTTACGGATCCTACCATAAGCAAACCATTAAGTTGGAGTGCCGGTTAGCAATATATGACATAATTAGCGCATATGATTGAATATATCCCGTAAAATATTGTACACCTTATGTAGAATTTTGTATATCATTCAAATAATAATGTTCACCCCTGTATTTCCAGAAAATTAGCTATAAAATTTCGAACTCAACCATAACTTGGGGAACGGAATCTTCATATCGAAGATTTAAGTAGACACAAATAATCTTCGAATTTTGAATACCTTTCAAAAATTTTGTATATCCCTGTATTTTGAAACAGTTGGCATCAAATATGGATTCTACCATAAGGAAATCCAAATTGGAGTGCCACTTAGTAATATCAGGCATACAATTAGCGGATATAATTGTACATGTCAAGTAGAATTTTGTACACCTCCCGTAGAATTTTGTATATCACTCAAATATTTTTGTGAACCCTTGGGTTTCGAGAAAATTAGCTCCAAACTTTCGAACTTAACCATCAACTTGTAGTGCGGAATCATCATGTAGAATATTTAATTAGGCAAATATAATGTACGAATTTTGTACACTTTTGTACACTATTAAAAAATTTTGTATGCCCTGTATTTCGAGAAAATGGGAGTTGAACTTACGGTTTCCACTTTAGGCAAACCATCAACTTGGAGTATCGATGAGCAATATAAGACACACAAGTAGCGGATGTGATAGTACATGTACCGTAGAATTTTTTACACTTCTCGTAGAATTTTGCATACCATTCTAAAATAATTTGTACACCCCTTTGTTTGAAAAAAAAATAGCTCCAAAATTTCGAACTCAACCATCAGCTTGGTATGCGGAATCATCATATCGAAGATTTAAGTAGACAAAAGTAATCTACGAGGGGCCGCGGTGGCTCAGTGGTAGAGCGTTCACCTCTGGTGCTTGGGGTCCCGGGTTCGATCCCAGCCCCCCGCCAAGTGAACTTTGTGGTGGACAAACACCGTTTGCGTGGGGTTTCTCGGGGTTCTCCCGTTTCCTCCCACTTTCTTCATTCCACCATTTCATTCATCACTCATCATCACCGTCTCCTTTAGCCTAACCGGCATAACCGTGGGACGTAAAACTCAAAGATTTCATTTCATTTCAAAAGTAATCTACGAATTTTGTACACTTTTGTACACCTTTCAGAAAATTTGGTTAACCCCTGTATTTGAAAAAAAAAATGACTTTAAACTTACCGATTTTATCATAAGCAAACGATCATGTTGTAGTGACAATTAGCAATATCAGACATATAATTAGCGGATATTATTGTAGATGTTCCGTGGAATTTTGTACACCTCTATGTTGCGAGAAAATTAGCTTCAAAATTTCAAACTCAACGATCAGCTTGGGGTGTATAATCTTCATACTGAATACTTAAGTAAAAAAAAAATAACCAACGAATTTTGTACAGTCATGTACCGGTACATCCTTTAAACATTTTGTGCAACCTTATATTTCGAGACAATTGCTCTTAAACTTATGCTATCAAGCATATCAAACCATCAACTTGGAGTGCCTAATCGCTATATCGGACGTATAAGTATTAGATATTATTGCACATATTCGGTAGATTTTTTACATCTTTAAAATAATTTTGAACACTCCTGGATTTTGAGAAGAATTCCTTCAATATTACGCACTGAACCATCAACTTGGACTTTATACTCATCATTTCGAAGATTTAGGTAACTGTAATCGGAATTGAATTGAACTTGAGTTCCTTGTTTTTAAATCAAATAATGGTAACAGAATTGTATTTTAACAATACTGTAAATTATTCTGATAAACAAAATATAGAAACATTACATGTAAACATTACATAAAAATTTGGAAACGTGCAGGGCAAATAAAGTAAGAATAGAAAGAAGATTAAAGAAATGTAGAACCATATTATCATTAAATGTAAAATAAGAACACTTTAAGGAGCATTTGTCTCATTTGCTTCAAGATTTTTTTCTTCTAAACTAATACATACTTAGGTTAGTATTATAAACTTGTAGGTAGCTAATAAATCTTCAAAATTATGGGAGGCAAAATATTGAGAAGATATAAATTACAATATAAGGAACAACACTAAAACAAGTATCAGTAATACTGCTATCGACTCACGAAGCAAGAAAAATTAATGCGCATATTTTATTGAATTCATAACTAATTCTTAGTGATAAATCTATCAGTTGGCAACTATGTGAGTGCTTTTACAGTACATGTCATCTCTTCGACGCCAAAAACTTTACTTTTCCTGTGTATGTGTGCGTGTGGAGAACAATAGCCTCTTGTTTTGAAGGCACTGGAATTTCTTTCTGCGTAGTTGTCTGGAACATTCTAGAAGTTGCTATGTCATGCCACGTATCTAATCACTTCTAAGTTCAATCGTGGTTGGACAACTTTTCAATTATCAACCAATAAGGGACAGTGTTACATCCAGTACTTGCTTACTCATCACGTGCCTTGTGGTGACCAAAAAGTGCTCCAAGCAATCGGGCGTCGGCAACCGACGAAGAGACCACTTATCTCCAGCGTGAGGAATTACATTAATACGAAATCATGGTTTGATTGCAATTATATTTCTAAAAGCCATTAGACGAATTCTCCACGTTCACTTTAGGCCCGATACCAATTTTAAAAAAAAATCAGTGTCAGAAGACTTCTTTCTTACTGACGTTGCAGTTATAGTACAAGTTACAATTATAGGACAGTGCCAAAGGGAAGATCCCGCTGCAGGAGAAACATTTGTAAGTTATTTCATAATGTATGTTTGATGCAGCTACAAGGAGCTAATGCTAGGACCGTCCCAAGAACGTTATCAACAGGAAAACGCCGTAGTGACAAGATAAAGTGATTTTTCTTTAACCAGTGCGCCAGTCTTACCATCGCGTAATAATAATAATATTAAAAAAAAGTAACGAAAGATAGCCACTCATAATATCGTGCACGAAAGGTTATTGTAAAAAAGATAAATATATATTTTAGCTAGATACGGAAACTATTAAGAAAAAAGTAATCTACAATTTTTATATATGCGAATTTCTTTTTTTTTTTTAATTGCATATTTGATACAAATAGTACAAGTTTCATTTCATGGTGTTCATGTTAAATGTTTGTTCATGTTTTAGTTCATATGCATATAACAAATTTATTGTGTCAATTCTTACATGTAAAACAGGTTATTTTATAGTTAAATATGAGTATTTGAAGCAAACTCCCGTTGCTTGAGTTATTATTTGATTTTCTTTGAGTATAAAACCTAATTTTGACGCGAGAGTTAGGTTGCGGCATGTACTTCATCTTAATATATAAGTAGTGAACTATCCCTCGCGGTATACAGTAATAAGCACGGAAAGAAGGTGAAGTTAGTATTCATTTTCTTTTTAAATCTTCAATTAGGATTGTTCATACGCAGCCGACCACGTTGCGACCAATCTTGTCATTCAAGTTCTCCCAAGCTTGAATGAAGGTTGTCAAAGCATGTTTTCTGCATCCTGATGAAGGAGATGATTGGGAAAGTTTTACTTTGTGATTAACTTAGACTGTAAGTGCAAGGCGAATTCACACGACCTCCTTCATCAAACAATAGCAATACTATAGGCTGTTAGTTTTCCTATTGCTAATAATAATATTAATAGGAACTAGTAAATCTACAAATAAGTTGCCTCACACAAAGCCGAACATAGACACGCTATCATTGTCTCTGGATGTAAATTATTATCGTTCTCATTCTATGGCGAGCAACGTTAAAAACAGAAGTGGCTGTTTTCTGCAATTTCCTGTTTAAATAGAGGATTATCAAAGAAGACGGACCTATTCTTGAGTCGTTTAAACGATTGATTTTTGATTTTTGAAGATCAATATTGAAACCAAAAGTAGTAAATTTCTACCAGTTCCTTTTAAAGTAGAGAGATATGGGAAACGATTATATGCCTCCTTAAGATGTGAAATCGATTCCAGGAAACAGCTTCTCGCTATTTTTTTTTTTACCGTTCCTGTTCTATGAAGAGAACATTGAAACCAGATTTTAATTTTTACCACTTCCGGTTTCAACAGAGGATTACCGAAGATGATGGGAGCTATTCCTGATACAATTAAGCGATTGCAAAAACCACTTGTTTCTATGTTTTACCGTTTGTGGTCAATGTAGATCAATATTGAAACTGGAAGTAATAAATTTTTACCACTTCCAGCTATAGCAGAGAGATACGTAAAAAAATTATACATTTTCTCAACACGTGTAATCATAAAAAAAAAAGAACAAAAGAAACCTCACTGACTTTCATTGTTTGTTCTATGAAGATCGAAGGAGACGGAAGCTATTTCTTAGATTTCTACCGCTTCTTTCCATCTTTTACCGTTTGTGGTCTATGGATTAATATTGAAATAAGAAGTTAAAGTGGATTCCAATCACTTCCGTTCATCAGATCGCCGCCAAAACTATACAGCAAAAGCTATCTCACGAGTCCACCCTAAAAATTTGAAGTCAAGAGAACCAAAATTGGGGCTTGTAGCGTAGTACTGACAAAAGCGCAAATGCAGATCGAGTTATCTTATGAGCTCACTTCGTTCGGCACTAATGGACAACGTAATCTGATTAGTGAGCTGCCACATTTGTAGGCCTGAAAATAAGTTCTCATTCACAGAGAACGCGCTTCAAGTACGGGATTGGAAATTCGCCTACACCAGATAATCCTAATGAATGAGCCACTGTTACCTATGTGTCTCTTAATTCAGTATACACGAAATAATACAATAGTAGCCAATATAACTTCATCGGAAAGTATGAGTTAATTCAATAGTTATAACATACCAAATCAATAGGTTTCTTGGAAACATAAAGAGGCTCAGAACAGACAAAAGACAATTTTATACGTTTACACTGTCCCTACAAAATTAGTTTTTATTTGAAAAATTTAGACAATAAGATACTTTTTGGCTACTTAATTTTTCGATATGAAGATTCCGCACTCCAAGTGGATGGCTGAGTTCGAAATTTTGGAGCTTATTTTGTGAAAACACAGGGGTGTACAACATTATTTGAATGATGTACAAACTTCTACGGAAGGTGTACAAAATTTTGCGGTATATGTTGAAACATATGCATTAATTTTATGTCATATATTGCTAATCGGCACTGCAACTTAATGGTTTGCTTATGGTAGCATCCATAAGTTGGCTGTTTTTTTTTTCGAAGTACAGGGGTGTACAAAATTTGTTAAAAAGTGTGCAAAATTTGTAGATTATTTTTGGCTACTTAATTCTTCGATATGAAGGTTCCGTTCTCCAAGTTGATGATTGAATTCGAAATTTTGTAGCTAATTTTCCTGAAACACAGGGGCGTACAAAATTATTTGAATGATGTACAAAATTCTACGGAAGGTGTACAAAATTTTACGGCATATGTTCAATCATATTCAGTAATTATATGTCATATATTGCTAATCGACTCTCCAACTTAATGGTTTGCTTATGGTATCACCCGTAAGTTGAAGTCAATTTAGGGAACTTTATGAGAAAGCGTCCATTCCTTTTTTTCAATAAAAAATAATACCTTAAAATCTATAATAATTTACACAAATTGTTATTCTAATTTTTAAACTTTGGCCTCAAGCGTGATAATTAATGACATAACAAAACTTAAGAAAAACTAAATAAAAAGTTAAATCCCACTATTACTGAAAATTAGCAACAAATTAAACAATTTCATCTACATTTGTTTTCGGCACCACACAACAATTACAATATGATCTTCCGAGCTTTCTTGTCTGTAAAATCTATGACAATGAAATCTATGTTAATGAATTGAAGATTGTCGAACTCAATCGACATCACAAGTCCCACGGGACGCTCCTGGCACATGGTAGGTATCAAATAATTGTTAATTAAGGTGGATCACCACCCGGAAATCAGTACATATTTTTAGCTCATTCCCTTAACTACTGCGCAATGAAACGTAACATATTATAAATATTGTATTATAAGATAGAGTAATGTTTCAGCTACAGCACAAGACACTGATTCATTTGGTTGTGACTCCTGATATCGAAAAATGTAACAAATAACAGATTGATGTAACAAATGTAATAAATATTTGATTCATTTTATAATGAGCACACAAGATGGCACTTGCAGTGAGATCTTAGTAGAAGTGCTTAGGTTTACGAAATGTTTATTTGTATGTGTAAAGTATTTTAAAGTAACGATTTTATTACGAAATACATACATTGTTTCACCGTTTTTATTGTTATGTTTCATATTTTATTTAAATATTAATTTCCATTAAAGAAAATAGATTTTGAGACGAAACTTGCGCAGAATGCCATAATGCGTTGTTGCCAAATTTGTACGTTTACTGTAGTAGTCACAATAAGAAAATTCCTGGATTCTAACGTTGCAGTTCGAGAAGCGGAATTGCGGTAAGGGTCGAAAACTAATTTCTCTAGTAAGTTCCATGATTACTTCCTTTATTATCTGGCATCAGTAAACAATCGACACTATCTGGCAACTCCACACTATTTAAGCAGCGTTTAACATAGCACCGGTAACACCTAGTGATCCGCCTTTATTTTAGTTTTGAGCTCCTCCGTGGCTAAGCGGTTAGCGTACTCGCCTTTGGCGTGGGAGACCCGGGTTCGATTCCCGACGGGAGCTCATGTGGTTCGGATTCCACGTTAATCAGTAGGTCCACGTCTCATATAGCCTCGCTGCTGAACGGGACGTTAAACTCAGAATCAACTCAATTAATTTTAATTTTGAGAACCTCCTTTTGCCTGAAGCCGCCACTGACAGGAAGAGTGATGGTAATTCTAAGTGCAATTGATACATTAGGGAAATTTTCAGTCAGCTAGTTATTCGTCAAGTATTTTAATAATTCAAGGGGTTTGTTGAAGTTGGAAACCCTCAATATTACCATGCTCTTCATCTGTTGAGGTCACTTGAAGGTCAGCACATTTCTTTATCAGAGAATCCTTGTCTTTATTTTTGATCCTGTATAAAAATCCCAAAAATTTTAGACTCTTTCTTATCACCTGCAATAAGTAAAAAGTTCAAAATAGTCATATAAAAGAATACTAATGTTCTTTATAGAAAAGCGTAAAATATTAGCCACTAACAGCATGACTTTAATTCAATAAATGAACTATTACTGCTGCTTACACAGTAATAAACAAATACAGAGTGTTTCAAAACAACACCGACAACGTTTGGGACGTGATTCCTAACACCAAGATAAGACAAAAAGTATAGACCATCCTGGGTGCACAAGTGCACAAATGGACCTTTAAAGTTCACTTTTTTATGTTTTTAACTTCGAAAGAAAGCATTTGTGCACCCAAGTTGGTCTTTACTTTTTGTCTCTTCTTGGTTTTAATAATCACCTCCCAAACGTTGTCGGTGTTGTTTTGAAACATCTAGTATATTAAGAGCAGTCGATAACAAAATTATGAAAATAGGAATATTTTATGATTTAACTAAAGCATTTGACCCAGTCATCCATCAAATTCTATTTTAAAAAATAGAATATTACAGCATATGCTTTAAAATTTACTTGACTCTTTCTTAGAATATAAAAGACAAACAGTAAAAATAACTCACATGACAGGAAATGCGGAGAAAACACATCTCTCAACTCACAGATACATAAGCCACGGAGTACCACAAAGATCAATCCTGGGACCTTTATTGTTTCTCCTTTACATAAATACTCTTCCTGCAAACACAGGAAACGTACAAACTGTATATAGAAGATAATATCCTGCTTGTTAACTGAGGAAATATAAAATTAACTGAAAGAAAACATGATAAAGATTCAGGACAATGCGAAACGGTGGTTTGAAGGAAACTGGTTGATATTAAATGAGTCAAAAGTACAGTATGCAGTTTTCCATTCTAAATAAAACTAAAAAGCCAAAGAAGTAATTTTATATAAGCCTCTTCAAACTTTTATGTGAGAAACTAGATTCTTGGGTTTGAAAGTTCATTCCAGGTCAAATCACATTAGATTTCCACTTATTTTTCGTAAGTTTATATACAGGGTTTCATAGATTTCTGCTTATTTTTAAAAAGTTTATATACAGAGTTTCATCTCAACTTAAGGGATTTGTAATACATTAGCTTTTTGGTAGAAAGGGTATAGTCGAATAAGAGGGTGAAATGTGTCCTTACAGGGATTGCTGTGATATTTATACGAAGGGTATCTCATATTCAAAGATAACTTTGATCAGAAAATTGACTTCAAATTCCTTCAAATTTCG
The DNA here is from genome assembly GCF_964235325.1 of Thermobia domestica. Taxonomy (NCBI): domain Eukaryota; kingdom Metazoa; phylum Arthropoda; class Insecta; order Zygentoma; family Lepismatidae; genus Thermobia; species Thermobia domestica. The sequence goes on along the minus strand of NC_137454.1, from coordinate 40,923,667 downwards.
AAGTTGTTGATAAAAATTCAAAAATGACTGCTCATATTTCAAAAACGACTTGAGTTGCGAGGGTGAAAAGAAAATATGATTATACTTTGATTAAGTGTCTAACTGGAAATAAGAAACGTTGTACCTTGCCCTTCGAATTTCTACTGAAAAGAAGTTATATGAGATGTGATCAAAATCGTCACTATCATAGGTATTATGCCATTACTGGCAGATCATTCCCACAACTAAGAAGCGTCCATGCTCTACGGTTTTCCGCTAACATCTTCGTCTTTCGTGTACCAGGGGGCGAAATCACAACAGTCGAATTGGGGAGAAGACAGAAGTGTCAAAAAAGATATCCCGTGTACTGGAATGTTTCGATATTGAGGAATTAACATATCTGAACATTCATAATTGCAAAATTGTGTATAATTAGGGATACCATAAACTACTACTTCACCCACTAATTAGCCCTATATGCAAAATATACGTTAATTAGCATTTTTATTCACCCCTAGTAATTTTTTTTAGTGAGGGCGAATTTTCTTCATAAAAGATTAATTGGGAGGGGAATTTTCCCTTATCCCCGTAGGATTTCGCATTCTGGGTATATGTACAGTTTCAGATGGAATCTGAGCCATCCTAATCTGTTAAAATTTTTAGATTGTCCTACCGTGTATCGAACGCAAGACCACCTGTATCAAAGATGTGCGCGCTAGGAACTATACTAGCGGAGAAGAAAAGAATACTGTATAGTTAAAGAGTGGATGTAATAACACATGTGGAACTTCACAAAAGATTCGGAGAAAATAGTAGCTGAAGCAAGTAAAGAACATTACACGTTGTCCAAACTCAAAATTAATTATCTTTACAGAACTTGAAATTTAAAGTTGTGTAACACATTAAATATGAAAATAATACTTCACATGGTACAAATTCTGTCGTCCAGCGTTTCCTGTTGACATTGCAAATGTAAAGCTGTTCCTGATGCTAGACACGATCCAAATAATTAAGATAGTAATATAACGCATTTAACGATGCCAGTAATAGTGTAGGAAATAAAAGCTGGTCTCTTCACTCTTTTAATCAATAACGGGGGACATCAGACCCTGTGTCAATGTCGTAACACTGACTTTCCCAGATATTATTGATAACCTTGGAAAACCAGTTGGAAGTATGGATAAAGAAAACATTATATATCGATAGAGTAAATTATATATCAGAGGCGTCATTTGGGGAGGACAAGGTGCAATTACCGTCACTGAGTTTGAGAAACACACACATTTTAATAAATTGTATATTAAAACAGTCAGTTAAAAACGTGAAACGTTGTGGACAATGAAATAGTTCAGTTTAACGTCTCACGATATGCTCTTTAGGCTAAAGGAGACCATGGGTAAAGTAACTGAATGATGATGGGTGAATTGGTGGAATGAGAAAATAGAAATGAAAGTATTCCGTGAAAACCTACGGACATGATGTCCTCCATTACAAACTTACTTGATCGGGGATCACATATACGAGAGGTAAGCATCTACCACTAAGACACCGTGTGTCGTGGACAATTTTGCCAACCCCTGTTAAAACCTGAAATGACAGTTGACGTCTGTTATATATGTCTGTATACTGTGAAAGCAAGGCTTAGATCTCGAGAAATTCAAAAAAAAATATTCTTAATAAAACTTAAAAGGAAATTTTAAAAAAGTGAGTTTCGTTTCACAGTGTGAAACTGCAAGACAGTTCCAAACTACACGAATTCAATACTTGAACGTGAAGTAGTACATCTATAACAACTGGTTACAATAGATTAATAAGATCAAATATAGAACCTGCTTCTCAGACTCTAAATCCATATCAGAAAGCCGTTACTCGCTATGCCTGTTTTGTTTCTATGGCGATAAAAGTTGAAACTGGAAATCGTTAATTTGAATCACTTCTGAATTTAAACGTTGCTTACGAAAGGACATAGAACCAACTCTTGGGACATTGAATCGAAAAAGACTCCACCTCGTAATTTCTTACAGTTTTTCCTCTTCGGAAATCAGCATTGAGACCAGAAATAATATTAAATTTAAACCACTTTCCTTTTCGGTGGAGTGATCTAGATAGTCATGCCACGTTGCTTTAAGACTCTGAATCATTTGTAGAAAATCGCTTCTCGCTATCTGTTGTCATTCTCGTTTTATGACGGTAAAGGTTGAAACCGGAAATGACTAATTTGAACCACTTTCAGCTTGAAAAGAAAGTTAATGAAGAAGATGGAACCTATTCTTAGGACATGGAATCGCTTGCAGAAATCTGCATTTCGGTATCTCGTACCGCTTTCGCACTGATACCTGTCGACAGAGCCCTTCTATAAGACTTACGATATTTACACATAGCATAGTTTCAAGTCTAAAATTCATGCTTATAGGCAGTATACCATCTACGTATTAAGGTGAAATTCATGCTTAAATTTAGTTGTAAATCTCTTCATTATGAAGCTTGCAAGATTCTTATATTATATTTTGATTGTAGCTTTCAAGGTTTTCGATGGACTCCGGAATGTGCTTTAGTGATCATTGCGGATGGGCAGAGTATCCCAAAACGGAATTACATCTAAGGCTTGGGGTGAAATCCCATCCACTTTAAGCTTCCAGAATATCTAATTCTTGCTCACACGTTTAACCTTTTGCGCTTCAATTTCAAATGTACCCGCTAATTCTTATATTGAGAATAACATAATTTTGATGGGTTGTTTCGTTAGAATGTATTAACAAAAAGCGAATTTATAACATTTTACGTAAACCAATGCGTGTTGAAATCACCATGAAAGAATATGGTATCATTCCTTTGGGGAAAGGTTTACATTTCGAGAGCAAAAACTTTACAATGTAATTTGTTTCAATATATTGAGTTCTAAATTTCTAACTGAGAAAGATTTTATTCAAAAAAAGAGCTGACAAAAGCTTCTATATATTAATTATAAATTTTGTTATATATTTTGAATTTTATAATTTTCCTCATTATATACAATATTAATCCTTATCCGGGCAAGCGGGGACTACCAGGCCCAGTAGCTTCATTTTTTTTCGAATTTCTCAATAACCATAAATATTTCGATGACATAAAATTCTGAATTATTCTATCGTTAGTTGAAGTTAAAGTCATGAACATACCGAATTGGTAAGGCTAATAGAATTGGTTAGGCCCAGTTGCCCGTCTACGTTCAAAAATATATTGCCCGGACAAGGGTTAAAAAAGAGCTGAATTATCTACAAATTCCACGTACACACCTATTTATGATTATCCACGCTGTTCAATTGGCATAATTTTACACTACTTTTATTTTCACGATCTTCATTTGCCTGGAATCAAAAGAACTAAGCATAAACTAAGTTGCACCTGGTTAACGTTAGCACCTGTTACATTTAACATTTATGTGTTTTAACTGAAACATGCAGTGGCTTATTTAACAATGCACTGAATACTACAATATGATACATAAAACAACAGTAAGCATCACATGATTTAGGGCAAAATTGATACATTCCTAAATAAATATAAAGGTAACCAAGAAAGTTCTGTCGTTTTTCTGTTGAGGTCTGTGTTCAATTTTTCCTTACATCATGAGGTAAATACAAATGTAGATGAGGTGAAGGTCAGTTGTTGATGCGATATATCCAACATACTACCTGAATGCGACAGTTCAGTTACTCCGTGAACTTTCGTAAGGACAGAATGAACATGGGATCTCCACCGAGTGTCATAATGCCGTGTTTGCTGTACGAATTCAAACTGGGTTCAAACGTGGAGCGGAAGATATGCAAGGTCTTTGGTGAGGGAGTCGTGACTACGCGAACAGTGCAGTAGTGGTTTAACAAGTTTAAGAACTGTAACGAAACACTCGAAGACGCACCACATGCCGGAAGACCAACCCATAAACAAAATGAAGATCTTCAGGCCGCAATTGAGGCGAACAGTGGTCAAACATGTGAGAAACTGGGAATACAATTCATTGAGAGTGGAGAAATCATTCGGCAGCACCTCCATCAACTTAAGAAGCACTACAATTTGGGTCGATGGGTCCCACATGGATCTGCTGTGGGCCAGAAGGCAACACGAGCTGACTCCTGTGTTTCTGTGCTGTCTTGTCTGAGAAAAGAGCCATTTCTGGACAGGGTGTTGACATGAGATGAGAAGTGGGTCCTGTACGAAGCTCCACGGCGCCGTCGTCAATGGTTAGCATCTCACGAACAGCCAAAACAGTTGAAACCAGCATTGGATCAGAAGGTCTTCCTGTGTCTTTGGTGAACTGCTTGCGACTTCGTGCATTGGAAACTGCTACCAGCTGGTCATGGCATCAATGCAATCGTGTACTGTCAGCAGTTGAGCCGTGTTCAAGAAATACTCAAAACCCTGGATCCAGAACTTCTGAATCGCAAAGGGGTCCTCCTGTTACAGGACAACGCCAAGCCCCATATGCCTAGGATGACCCAGGACACCATTTTATGCCTATTGCATCCCGCATACTTCCCGGACATTGCACCCTCCGTTGATCACCTGTTCCCTTCCTTGGTCAATTACTTTAGAGAATACCAGTCCAAATCCCTATTAGAGGCTCAAAATGCACGTGATATCTTCTTCGCTTCATTGCCCACTAACTTCTATGGCGATGGAATCCATGGACTTTCAGAACGTTGGCAAAAGGTCGTCGATGCTGATGGGGACTATTTTTGATCTTCCAGGTACGTCTTACATGACGTACCGATGTTCGAAGTTGGGGTGGGCGAAAAAGCGACAGAACTTCCTTCTTATCTTGATGTGTTGTTGCGCTATGAAGTGATGTGTTGTTGTGCTATGAAGTCCCATTCCGCCACCAGCGTCGTTGACAATGCTAGATTGTCCTTGGTGCATCTAGGTGTGCTGCAAGACGTATCCCTATAATATCATACGTGTTCGATGGGATTCAAATCGGGGTAATGAACAGACGAATCCATTCGTCGAATATCCTTTGTTCCATGGGCTCCACCGATGCGGTCGCGCACTATCATCCACAAAGATAAAGTGGAGGACGACTGCACTGCTAAAAAGTCATACATATGAAAAATATACAGTGTTACAATAACGTTGACAAGTAAATGTACCGTGTTCGAACATTGGGGGTCGATATTCCCATGAAACTTTATGCCTCCATACACAAAATCATCTGGATCATCAAAACGATCATGTTTGACAATATTCTTGCGTTCATTGAATATCACCTCTCGCCAGACTGGTGTACATCCCAAATCATTATTCAGGCTGAACCTCCTTTCGTCCGAAAAGATAACGTGATGCCAGCTCCCCTCAATCCTCCTGATGTTCTTGACACCACCACAAACAGTACCGTCGATGTACAGGTTTCAAAGGAACACAGCGTAGTTGCCATCAGGGAATGAGACCTAGGCCTGTTCATTATGGTAAGTTGCTCTGATTTTAGTTTCTATGATTTTAAAGGGTGAAGCTGAGTAACGTTCGTCACGAAAGTTACATACAGATGGATGAATAATGCATAAACGTTAAGGATATTTAGACTTTCATGAAGGTTAGTACGCTTTGTTGGGTTTCTTTGTGCATAATGATGCACATGAACGACTTGAGAAAGGTGTATCAGTGAAATCAAAGGAAAGATGGCTCACTTGTTGCAGCTTCTGCAATTAGTTTCAAAATGTAAATCTACATTTAGCGTGTTTCTAATTCTCCTTTGTTGCAAGGTAACAAGTATTTTCAGTAATCCATCAGATATTATCATATACAATAGGCATACGCATGCTGGGAGGGACAGAGAAGGAAAGGTACACTACATAAACATTAAGTGCAGTAACGGAAGTAAACACATTATAGTGACCTAAAGCAGTAGTACATGATAAGAAATTGAGAGCCAACAAGGCGAGTCAATGATACAAATACCTTCTGTACTTAAGAAGAAGAATCCTACAAAGTAATGTAAGTAAAGAGAATAGAACTCAGACCTTGCAGTGTATGAAGATGCAGTAACGTTGCAGTGAATAAACTGACAGAAACGTTGAAAGCAAAAGACTTCTCTAGGCTTACAACTTGATAAAAAGGAAAAAAAAAGTGGTTGTTATTTGGTACCCAGAAAGAAACTTCCTTCTTCCTTTGACATCTTTAAAGAAGTTAATAAAAATCAGAATACGAAGATGAAATGAGAGTATGATCTATAGTGGTACAGGACTCAGTTTACATGTATTCACTCAGACATATTTACTACTTCTCCTATGTTGTGGTTTCACGAACATTTTCTTCCGCGCAAACCACCTGGGAAAGTTAATTAAATTATAGACTTATTTTACATACTCATTATATTGGTATGCTCGAGCTTGCAAGTGATAACAGTCTTTCTCTTGTTCTTGTCTCTACATTCAACGATACATCTCTAACCAGTTGACAGAGCCTTTTTTGTGCCATTACACGCCTACTACTACTAAGAGTGGAATGCTTGGTTTATTCTGAATAAGGGACTATATATGTATAGTTTTCAATTTAAGTTATCTTTCGTAAAGTATGAGCAAGGGCTTCTACGTATCAAATGCAACATCAGAATTTCAGGCAACATGAATTTATACTTGGAACGAGGATATCATACGGGATCATGCTGTCGCCTTAGTGTCTTAGTTGATCAATCTCCTACTGTACTTACGCAACTATAAAATCACCTTTATTTTGAAGAGGGTTCGGGAGAACATTATTCTTCTTATTTATAACAAATTCTTAATAATCAACATTACAAATTGTTTTTATTGACTTAACATATCTTAAGATACACTAAAAACTTTAGCATGTCCACTTATTGCCAGAAAATCACGTATTAGGTTTGCATCCATTATGGTTTGCTATAATTCCCATCCCTACAGCTTCCAATGGAAGCAAACTGAAGGCTGTGGTTACTTTTAAGAGCATTATCGTCCCAAAATTCAAATGCAACGTACGGTGAAAATGACGGAAAATACAATACTAAATTTAAAATCAAAACAACAATAACTACAACAATGGATGTATATTTTAATTATGGTCGCTTGCAGAGGGGTATGTAGGATATTTGATTCCGCCCTCCTAATTGGTTTTCGAAGGGTGTTCGTTCTCGGAAATGCGAGAATTAAGAATAACAAACCTCACACTTTTCCCTTCCCACCTTGTTTCTTCCCTTGTAAGGGAGTCTAAAAACGCTGCAAATAGTCTTTAATTATTTTAAATTAAAAGCCTAAATACGTGTAACTTTAGAGCTTGCGACGTGTCGCCGTGATATTTTAACAATCATAATCCGGACTCTTCTTTTTCTCTCCTCTTTTTTCTTTCCCTGTAGGGATAATATTTTTTTTAAAAAAAGACTTAAACAAATCTTTAATTTTTTTTAAACGAAAAGTCTAAATACCAAATGTAATATCTTTAACCTTATGGAATTTCGAGGTATGGCTATCTTATTTTATTAACAGTAAAATACACTTTTTTGAACTCGCCTTGTTTATTCCCTTTTGGAGGAAATTTCAAAACTACTAAACCACGTCTTTGATTATTTTAAATGAGAATTCCAAATACGGAATTTCACGTTCTTAATCTTAACAGATTCCGGTGTGTCAACATGTTATTATAATAATTGTAATTTACACCCCTTTCTCTTCCTTTCTAAGTTAAATATTTAAAAACTATAAAACGTGTCTAATAATTTAAAAAAAAAGACCATGTAGCAAATTTCATGTTTCTAACCTTCAGATATTCGGAGATGTGGACATTTTAGCAAAATAATAGCTATCCCTCTTTATCCCCCAACCCGTCGAATGTCCAAAAATTCTTTTTAGTGGAATCTTACATCATATTCCTACGCCCTGTCCAAATTTGAAGTTTCTAGTGAACGGTTTGTCTTGGACATTGATCAGTCATTCAGTCAGAACTACTTTTATATTTAGAGATTAAATATAGTTAAATTACTGTTGTTAATAAAAATTATGTGCGTAAATAAGTGTCTCATATAATGTATTTTGTGCACGTGTGCATCAAAGTGTTTTTGTATTGGCGCTGCGTCTTTATTTTGCCCCTGAACTTGAAAAAAAATCTGCTGACGTCCATGTCTTATTACACAACGTAAAGTCATTAACTTCAACTACTAAACCGAAAGACAACCCTATATTTTTCGAACGACAAATTTGAATGAAGGAAACTTGTCTTATAGGCAGGTGAATTTGGGTGCTTTTACATTAGATAGATTGTTTTTGAAATCTTAGTATTTGACCACTTGCTTTTTCAGCGCAAGACAATATCAATGCATCTATCCAAAATTCATAATAAATACAACTTAAAGAGTAAGAGAGAGAGAGAGAGAGAGGGAGAGAGAGAGAGAGAGAGAGAGACTAGTTTATAATCACATGTACCTTGTAACTATACCTAATATCATTAACTATATTGTAGGAAGCTCCAATTTCTTAACTTTGGAAAACGCATTTTTACCTTCATCGCTCCTAATTTCTTGTACTGCGTACGAGTGATTGCATTCGCTTAGCAATCACTAGCAGTATATTTTTTGAAGGCCAGGGGACGGCATGCCCTCGCGTTCCCCTTCATTTTTACCCCCTGGCTGTATGATTATCTGATTACGAATATCCTTTTCGTTCTTAATTCTTTAGAAAAGCAGAAATGATAATATCAATTTCTTCTTATTTCTTGAGAAAAATAGGAGTGAGAGTATCCTTTTCGTTCTTACTTGTCGAGAAAAGCAGAAGTAAGAGTATCCTTTTTCGTTTTTACTTCTTGAGAAAAGCAGAAGAGTATTCTTTTCGTTCTTACTTCTTGAGAGAAGCATAGAGTATCCTTTTCATTCTTACTTCTTGAAAGAAGCATAGAGTATCCTTTTCGTTCTTATTTCTTTAGAAAAGCAGAAATGATAATATCCATTTCTTCTTATTTCTTGAGAAAAATAGGAGTGAGAGTATCCTTTTCGTTCTTACTTGTCGAGAAAAGCAGAAGTAAGAGTATCCTTTTTCGTTTTTACTTCTTGAGAAAAGCAGAAGAGTATTCTTTTCGTTCTTACTTCTTGAAAGAAGCATAGAGTATCCTTTTCGTTCTTGGTTGTTCAAAGAAGCATAGAGTATCCTTTTCGTTCTTATTTCTTTAGAAAAGCAGAAATGATAATATCCATTTCTTCTTATTTCTTGAGAAAAATAGGAGTGAGAGTATCCTTTTCGTTCTTACTTGTGGAGAAAAGCAGAAGTAAGAGTATCCTTTTTCGTTTTTACTTCTTGAGAAAAGCAGAAGAGTATTCTTTTCGTTCTTACTTCTTGAAAGAAGCATAGAGTATCCTTTTCGTTCTTGGTTGTTGAAAGAAGCATAGAGTATCCTTTTCGTTCTTATTTCTTTAGAAAAGCAGAAATGATAATATCCATTTCTTCTTATTTCTTGAGAAAAATACAAGTAAGAGTATCCTTTTCGTTATTATTTATTGAGAAAATCAGAAGTGAGAGACCACTTTGCCAACATGCGTAAGAAGAAGAGATTCACAAACAAGGGATATCAAACTTTTCCTGTATTTGAGTTTGTAAAAGAATGAAGATGGTTTGTTTGATTAATAAACAACTCAGCACAAATATTTTTGTTTCAATTAAGGAGAAATAACACAAAACTGTGATGTCAATAAATGAAGGCACGTATAGTTATTTGAATAATTATAAAAATACCAAACTACGTCATTGAAACATGATATGATTTTAGCAAATACTTCCAACGTTATATACAAAACATTTCACTCGGTATTTTTATGAATAGTTTTTCCCTTGCTTTACTTTCCACTTGTTTTCCAATACATCATACAAAGTGCTTTTATTTATTTGCCGTTCTCTACTGAAAATATTTTTGTTTAATTATATTTTTTCCAAGTATGTTTATTTCTACTCAAACACTCAATTAATTTTTAGTTTTCCTTTGCCGTTTATCAATGTCTTGCTTGCTTAAAGATAAACAATCAAAAATAGGTTTCAATAATTTTTATTAACACTATAAAAAGAGTTAAATTGCACATGCGACGAGATAAATGAGAAACAAATTTTTCTCGTCTCGTCTTGTAAATATTTGTAAAACTCTTGTCTCGTCTCGAGTTTTCAAGAATACTTTATGGTCTCGTCTCTCTCGTTTCGGAAACTTATGCAAAAAATGTATGCCCTGTTTTTCTCTTAATTTAATCGAGATGTTAGAATTCTTCCGCGTCACCAGAGGTCTACAGAGGGTATGATATAATAACATTAGAAGCCATTATTAGGGTTTATTGTGTAATGACTTGAGCATTAATGATGGCAGATCCTCTTCATTGTGTTGGTACAATTAATTGATATACTTATCATTTTATACTGTGAATCGTATAACACTAAAATAGCATTTAAGATCTAAATTTTGGGTGAGACACTGTTTCTCACAAGAATCGAGAAATTTTTCGTCTAATCTCGAATTCGTAATTTACTTCTCCTCTCCTTTCCGATCCGAGCCGAGAAACACTATTAAAGAGAGTTTTTACCTTCTCTGTTAATAGTTTCAGTACATGTTAGGATAGTAAAATTACTTTTGTATCTAAAAAGAGCAAAGTATTATTTCAAATCAACTAGAGTTAATCAATGAAGGCCGATATTACTCTTTCCATAGCCACCCTTTATTTGGTTTATACTTCAACCACAAGCCGATAAACTCCCTGTATTCCACAAAGTATTCCAATAACGTAAGCCACCTTGGCATTACATTAAACCTAAAACATAAATCGTCACTCTAGGCTTATCTACCTAAATATAATTATCTTAAGCCACTTATGTCTCCAGTCAATTACACATATAAACAATTTATGTCTCCAGTCAATTACACATATAAACAATCACATAGTTACGCTCTTCATTTTCTAAAGCATCGTTCTTCTTTTGTTTACACTATCTATATACTAACTTTTAACACTTTTCATTCCCAACAGTACACAAGAAGTTCGTCACTACAGGAAAGTTACTTTATCACATAACATCCAATGCCTCCACAAGTTGGAAGATCTTAATTACCTAAGATCCTATTTTATGTTACATAGATCGACATTAAAATATGACGCCAAAGAAGAACAATAGATACCAACCGCAAATATGGCAGACAGATAACCTAACATATCACTGTGAAATTGTTAAAAGTTACAGTTTTGTATCGCGTGTTACAGCACCAGGAAAACATAACACTAGTTCAGAGATTATTAGCGTGCGTATTGTGGTATATTGATGGCCGCCGTGGAAGTCCATAATAGCTGCAACAGGATAAGAGACAAACAGAATGAGACTGTGGATGTCTTCATGAAGGATAAGGATCCACACCTCTTCGAACTGTTCCCGAAGCACGTTAAGTGGAAATCTATGGTATGCGGGGCTATGTGTAATCATGGAGCAGATGAGTTAAATCAACGAAGTATCAGGTGAAGCCACCGACCACGAAGCCAATAGTTCCTTCAGGGTATATAGGACATGCTACACGCGGTTCTGCGTATGAACTGTGGTGAGGTGGCTGCATGCATAAACTCAACTTCAGTGATGAGATTCGAAACAGCTCCAACCGTTGATTCACTATTGTCATAACTCAACCGTCCTTCTATCTCAATAACCATACGATATACTGTCGTCCTGGTATTCATAATCAAGAGCTTAGGCTCAATCTCATTAACCATACGATATACTGTCGTCCTGGTATTCATAATCAAGAGCTTAGGCTCAATCTCATTAACCATACGATATACTGTCGTCCTGGTATTCATAATCAAGAGCTTAGGCTCAATCTCATTAACCATACGATATACTGTCGTCCTGGTATTCATAATCAAGAGCTTAGGCTCAATCTCATTAAGCATACGATATACTGTCGTCCTGGTATTCATAATCAAGAGCTTAGGCTCAATCTTATTAACCATACGATATACTGTCGTCCTGGTATTCATAATCAAGAGCTTAGGCTCAATCTCATTAACCATACGATATACTGTCGTCCTGGTATTCATAATCAAGAGCTTAGGCTCAATCTCACTAACCATACGATATACTGTCGTCCTGGTATTCATAATCAAGAGATTAGGTTCAATCTCACTAACCATACGATATACTGTCGTCCTGGTATTCATAATCAAGAGATTAGGTTCAATCTCATTAACCATACGATATACTGTCGTCCTGGTATTCATAATCAAGAGCTTAGGCTCAATCTTATTAACCATACGATATACTGTCGTCCTGGTATTCATAATCAAGAGCTTAGGCTCAATCTCATTAACCATACGATATACTGTCGTCCTGGTATTCATAATCAAGAGCTTAGGCTCAATCTCATTAACCATACGATATACTGTCGTCCTGGTATTCATAATCAAGAGCTTAGGTTCAATCTCACTAACCATACGATATACTGTCGTCCTGGTATTCATAATCAAGAGCTTAGGCTCAATCTCATTAACCATACGATATACTGTCGTCCTGGTATTCATAATCAAGAGCTTAGGCTCAATCTCATTAACCATACGATATACTGTCGTTCTGGTATTCATAATCAAGAGCTTAGGCTCAATCTCATTAACCATACGATATACTGTCGTCCTGGTATTCATAATCAAGAGCTTAGGCTCAATCTTATTAACCATACGATATACTGTCGTCCTGGTATTCATAATCAAGAGCTTAGGCTCAATCTCATTAACCATACGATATACTGTCGTCCTGGTATTCATAATCAAGAGCTAATGTTCAATCTCACTAACCATACGATATACTGTCGTCCTGGTATTCATAATCAAGAGCTTAGGTTCAATCTCATTAACCATACGATATACTGTCGTGATGGTATTCATAATCAAGAGCTTAGGCTCAATCTCATTAACCATACGATATACTGTCATCATGCTAATTTTATAATAAAGAACTTATTGATGGTATATTTCAGAATCTGTTTCAGTTCAATAAATCATTATCAAGCTTTATATATACAATTCATTTCTTTTTCGTCATGAAATGAAATGAAATCTGTAAGTATAACGTCCCACGGTTATGCCGGTTAGACTAAAGGAGATGGTGATAATGAGAAATGAGTGAAATGATGGAATGAAGAAAGTGGGAGGAAACGGGAGAACCCCGAGAAAACCCACGAGCACGATGTTTATCCACTACAAAGTCCACACGGTCTTTTTCGTCATTGTCTCAAAAATTACTCATAAGGATTTAGAGTACCCGTGTTTCTTAGTTTAACTGAACAAGAGCTATGTATTGCTGTTGTCTTATTTTTGGACCCATTTTGTCCTTGAACGTTAATAATTTTGAAGAAGCATATTTCTTTGCAACATGTTATGCAACCTATTTGCTTTCTTTCCTTGTTCAATTGAAAATAGTATATCTGCTTTGAATTAACAATAGATCTCTGTTGAAAGTTTAACTTTCATAAATTTTCATAATTCCTTTTTTAGTTTGTAAAAAATGCTGTAGGTTATCATATACCGTTAGGGCTTTCTTACTCTAAATATATTTAAGTTTCGTTTCGATATTGTACTTAGAAGTAGTTCATAGAAAAGTTACGCGAACAGGAAGAAATAGTGTAAACTTTGCATTGCCTGAAGAAAGTTCGTATTTCTTCGTGTTTACAAATAGGAGTTATGTAAGAGAAAAGTTTCTTCTAAAGATTCCAAGGAAACGAGAAAGATACGAAGAAAATATTTGTAAAGAAACCCCAGCGATACGTATACACACAAACACAAACATTTTTGACATGCATACGGAATAGGTATATACTCGTATATACTAATGACAAGAAAAAGCTTTCTAAATATTACTTTAAGAAATATATTACAGTCCAGAAAATCACAGAAGTTTCTATCCGGTGCAAATTACACAAAATTAGTTCTGGGTGAAATGGTTTCTCTTGAAACTCCGGAAGATAGGACGGCGAAGAGAATGAATTTGGCATTAAATTTTGAAACATAAAAAAGTTTCATGTTTGTAAAGGAAAAAAAAAGATTCGTCTAAGTTTGTATAAAATTCAACTTTTCCTTCTCCGAGCAATATTTAGTATGCAGTCATACAGTTTGAATCGTGATTGGACTGAAGAAAGCTGATGCAACCATAGAAGCTAGAAGACAGAGAATAAACTAGATTATTAGTTTTCTGTGTCTAGGTAGTACAAAATTTAAAAATGTGAAAAGGAAATAAAAAACAATAATAGGAAATACTAAACATTTATTGAGAAAAATGAAATCTTTCGTTTCAACGTCCTACAATTATGTCCTTTATGCTAGGGCAAGCGGATGAGTGAAACAAGGGAATGATGATGGAAGAACTTGTAGAATGATAATGTAGAAGGAAGCGGTAGTGCTCCGAGAAAAGTGTTATACACAAAAGCAGTGTAAAATAACAAAATATCAATTTAAAAAGTGTGTTTAAGCGTTAAAAAGAATAAAATTACATATTTTCTATAACCTCCCATGGTTATGGCGTTTTGGTTAAATGAGATGGGTAATTAAGGAGGCAGACTACTAAATATTTTTTCAAAAGCTAACAATTTTTCTTTTCCCCGTTTCTCGTAAGTGAAAATAGATAATGAAATGTAACATACCACAATAGCAAGCAATGTTATTCTGCACCCTAACATACGAATCGGAGAATCTTCAGTGTCCCCATCCATAGAAATTATTGTGTGACCAGAATTTGAATTACCCAAAAATCTAAGTTAAGGCAGCGATTAGAAAAATGAACTCAACGGTAATTGATGACTTATCATATTGTCTTTGTTCCTTGTTAACTACTTTTTAAATAATATTTGCATTTATTTTGCAATAACTTATTTATTCTGTAATAACTTATGTAAGTTATTACAAAATAAATACAAATATTGTTTAAAAAGTAGTTAACAAGGAACAAAGACAACATGATAAGTCACCAATGACCGTTGAGTTCATTTTTCTAATCGCTACCTTAACTTAGATTTTTGGATAATTCAAATTCTGGTAACACAATAAATTCTATGGATGGCAACACTAAAAATTCTTGCTATTAGTATTTTCGGGTGTAGAATAACATTATTTGCTATTGTGGTATGTTACATTTCATTATCTCTTTTCACTTACGAGAAACGGGGAAAAGAAAAATTGTTAGCTTAAAAAAAAAAATATTTAGTAATCTGTCCCCTTAATGCAAATAAATTATTACTGAAAAAATGTTTGAATGAGAATATGAAAGGAAAGAAAGAAACAACTAGAATGTCCATCCCTATGTTGAACACCATAGCTTGGGATCAAACTACCAACCTCTCACGTTTGAAGTAAGCGCTCTATCACTGAATCACAATGTTATTTAATATATATATATATATATATATATATATATATATATTGGGTGTTTCAAAAGAACACCGACAACGTTTGGTAGGTGATTTCTGAAACCAAGATAAGACGAAAAGTAAGACCAACCTGGATTAACTATTGTTTCCTTTCGGAGTTACAGGCTACCGAAAACATGAAGAAATGAAGTTTAATGGTCTACTGTTCCAAAATTATGAGACGTGCCGTAGTCGAATCAAGACTTCACTTAGGAACTAGTGTGTGTCCTATCCAAATATCCATGTTTCAGAATCCTGCGGTACTTCCACAACAATTTTATAGAAGTAGTTGGTGAGTACTTGGAATTATACCTAAGTATGCCCGTAGTTAAACTTCCTCTATATAAATTGTTGTCTGTTAAATAATTATCTGCCATTAATACAAGTACTGTAAAATATATTTACTCTTTATTGTATCGTTTAACATTTATATATTTTTCAAAATTTTTGAGTAGGCTCGTGCCTATCCGGCCTACCTGCCAAAGCCGCCACTGGTTAGAACGGTGACTCACTGGTAGAGAACTTACCTCTGTTATATTGAGTCCCTGGTTCGGCTCTGGTCAAGTAGGTTTCTGGTGAACAACATCATGTCAGTGAGTTTTCTCATTTTCTTCCACATTCTCATTCCACCAAATCTTCCAACATCAGTCATCTGCCTTCCTTAACATCACTTTTTGAAACCCCGTGTCATGAAAATTATTGGATCTGTCATAAGCAATTCAAAGAATTGCAAATGAACTAGTATTCGCTTTATCTAGGTACGTGTGTTCTCAGTTCTTTGGTGCCCACACAACATGCACTCAATTAGTATTTAAAATGTGTCCCCGTAACAAAGCTTACTTTATGCAATTCGTTACGCCAGTATCGCAGAATAGACTTATTTTATAAATAATAATAATAATAATGATAATAATAATAATAATAGCCCTAAACTGGCATATTTGAGTCTATTACATTCAAGTTAATCTTTTTCCACATCTACTTAGTCCAAAACAACAGTGACACAAACACAACAACTTACATGATAGTAAAAATGCCTATGCTATTAAATTATACTTTAACTCATAATGGATAGTGCCTCATGATACAAAACCACTTTGCTATAGCCACCCCGTAAGTAAAAGGATGCATTCGCGTTTTCCAAATTATGTGAAATCACTTTCGCTATATTAGGATGTTATTTCTGTATTTATAATAGGTACTTTGTAATTTGCTACTGTTCTTGATTTTTTTTATCATGTTCCGGAATAAAATGGTAAAAAAAACTGTCTGGAATGTTTTCTAATAAATAACGGAAAAATAAATTAATCCTTATTTTAGCACTTGAAATACGTTTTTCATCATTCTATTTCTCTTCCTTTTGATATAGCATTAAAGTAGCTTTGGCAGAATAGTTATCTAGCGTTTGAAGTCTGTAGATGAAGTTAATCTCGGTAGGTAAAATCCCGACCAGCTTTCCGCTCCTGACCGTACATTATTAATTTAAAAGAACGTCTGAGTCTCTGAATCGTCTTATCTCTAGGCTGCAATTACATTCCTTTGATCAATTGTCTTTTAGGACATGTTTGAGATAAATATCAATGGACGTCGTTTCCAAGACAGATTGCCTGTAACTTCAAATCTTATATGCTATCTTTCAAACTTCCTTTAATAAAAGGCAAAGCGATACAAATATTTGAATTTAGTCAATAGAAAGAAAATGTCTAGCTGAAGTATTCAATACGTTAATTAATTAAATAACGTATTTATTTAATATCAAATATTAAAGTATGTTTATCAACTTAAAGAAAAACTTAAGCATGATCGAAGAAAACCGACTTTTGTTTGATTATAGGAAACAGAAGTGTGTACACCACAAGATTTTACAAGCTTGCATAGTAAGTCAAAGGGTACCGCCATGACAGGCTTGAAGCACATCGGATATACGCTTGTATACTAGATCAAATTCTACCATCATGAAAAGCTTGAAACACATCTAATATAGGCTTGTATAATAGGTCAAAATCTACCACCATTACAAGCTTGAAGAATTTCGGATACAAGCTTGAAGGACTTCGGATACAAGCTTGTATAGTAGATAAAATTCTTCCCCCTATGGAAAGCTTAAAATACATAGGATATAAGCTTGTATAGTAGGTCAAAATCTACCACCATTACAAGATTGAAGCACATCGAACATAAGCTTGTATAGTAGGTCAAAATCTACCACATCACAAGCTTGAAGCACATTGGATACAGGTTTGTATAGTAGGCAAAAATGTACCACCATTACAAGCTCGAAGCACATCGGATACAAGCTTATATCGTAGGTCAAAATCTACTACCATCACAAGCTTGAAGCACATTGGATACAAGCTTGTATAGTAGATCAAATTCTACCTCCATGAAATGCTTGAAACACACCGGATATAAGTTTGTATAGTAGGTCAAAATCTACCACAATTACAAGCTTGAAGGACGTCGGATACAATTTTGTATAAAAGGTCAAAATCTACCACCATCACAAGCTTGAAGCACATTGGTTACAAGCTTGTATAATAGGTCAAAATCTACCACGATGACAAGGTTCAAGCGCATTAGATGCAAGCTTCTATAGTGGGTCAAAGTCTACCGCCATGACAAGATTGAATCACATCGAATTCAAAATTGTATAGTAAGCCGTAGTCTTCCATTATGACAAGCTTGACACAGATCGGATAAGTATGATTAAACTTATGTTGTTGATTGTTTTGGGGGGGAAATGAAATAAAGGATATAAGTGAGACCAAAGAGTGCATCATGCTTATGTTGATATCATTGCCCAGAGATATTGTAATCTTTCTTTTGCTTATTCCCTCCCAAAAAAACGAACGACAATATATACCATACAAAATGTAGAGATTTCATTCATTCACGATTTAATTTAGAATTGAGTCGGTCTTAAGTTGCGTGATGCACATATAAAATATTTTACTGAACAGACATTTGTCTTGCTTAAACGGCCATCAAAGTTGGAATTTGAACCCTCTGATTTTTTGGCAAAATAAAATCCCTAATTATTGTTTACGTTACTTGTAATAATGCGACACATTCGTTTAAAATGTACTACACTGAGAAAAATCCATTCTCCGGACAGGAGTATATTGTACAAATATAGGGAATCCTCTTGCCTACTACAGAAATCAGTATGGACCATACGTTATCCATATGCTACAAACGCACTGCCCTTAGAGGTTACGTCGTGCCATTGCAGGATGTCTGACATCTAACAGTTTTCCGTATATCACATGAATATACTTATGTTACATTCCTTAGCTATATGTTATATACGTCCATTTGTATGTGAGATCCTGACCGCCTATATTGTTTCATACATGGAACATTTATACGGAAAGTATTATAAAACACACGTTTTAAGTTATACGTCTGCTGTACGCTAAGTCCAAAAACTACGGGAATTACGCATGTAACCTACCTTTTTAAGTATGCCACCTACATTTTTTTTCGGTGTAGGGGGCGCAGTGGCCCACTTTATAATGCTCATCTCTGGTACGTGGTGTCCATCATTGGCCTTTGTGGTGTACAATCAACATGTGCGTGAATTGTCTCAGGGTTCTATTTTTACAACTTTCTTCATTATAATCATCACGGTCTCCTTTCGTCTACAGAGTTTAAACATGGGACGTTAAAGATTTAATTTCACTTTTCCAAAAAATTGCTAATATTATTGAAGGACAGTTTCGTTTTTCCAAGGATTATTAAAATTAATAAAGAACAGTTTCATTTTCCCCAGAATTGTTAATATTAATAAAGAGCCATCTTATTTTTCCAAGGATTGTTAAAATTAATAAAGAACAGTTTCATTTCCCCCAGAATTGTTATAATTAATAAAGAACACTTTCATTTTCCCCAGAATTGTTAAAATTAATCAAGAACAACCTTATGTTTCCAAGGATTGTTAAAATTAATGAAGAACAATTACAGTTTTCCAAGAGTTGTTATGATTAACGAAAGACTTTCTTATTCTATGAAGAATCTTAGAATTTAGACATACAACGATTTCAACGCCTACTATCGTCATTAACTTAATTTTTGGGTAGGGAAAGCTGAGTTTCTTCTATATAGTAGCTTTATATCGTTTGATACGATACCTAGGAGAACCCGCGCTAGACTTCTTTCGGTATGTTAGGAACTTTGCGCTGGCACTCTTCAACTACTACGTGCGCATCACCTTGCTTCACCTTCGAAAGTATTCTTTCATTTTCATTTAAAATAAGTCACCTAGCACCAGATCTGTATTTTGAAAAGAGTTTGTCACAAAACAGACTCGAAGTAAAAGTTGATTATGTGAGATAATCTGTTATGTTTCTGGAACTGAAACTAATATTGCCGTGGAAATAAAATTACATAGGAAAGATAAACAGCTTCTGTAAGGAAACCACTGTAAGTTGTTTTCTTGAGTTATCACTTCACAGTTCCTCAATCTAGTTTACAACATGTAACAGTATTGAGCTTAGGACATTTTCAAATGACATCAAAATGCATTTTGGATATTTATGAAAGTATTATCTAGTTGCAAAGAATTTCCCTTTAGGAATGAACATAAATCCATCTCTAAAGACCGATAACTTATTCTAAGAACAGTACAATAGACCCTTGGTCTAAGTACTGATGGCTCAGTCATAGAGGTTTACCTGAAACTTTACACCAAGAAAATTAACTCTTATCAAAGATAGGTCAATGGGATACGTTCATTTCGTTACCGTACCAGAGGGGACTCTCCTAGTGAGTACGAACGTGCCTGCATTTGCATTGTTGGTACCCCATCTTTAAGGTAACATCACCTCCACCTTGACGCTGAAACATCAAGGTACTGATTCCCATCATATAACCGCACGGCAAAGATCAACCCAAATAAGGAATACCTTAAAGGGCCTACTTACCCCAGATCGCTCAAGCTCTGTGATGAGGTACCACGAAGAAATTTATCTTCATCCTCCTGGACCAAACGACATTTGATATTCGTTCATTTTGAAAGTGGGAGGAAGCCTCTCCAGCGCTGCAGTCGTCAGAATCACCCATCTCTGGTTAATCACAATAACCGAAAATTTACGTGCTGAGTCACCACTTACACTTAAGGTAATATGCATCTTTCCCGGACTCAATGGTATGAGTATGTCGCTATTTGGAAATCGGGCCGAATCTTTCTTCAATATGGTCAGCA
This sequence comes from Thermobia domestica, assembly GCF_964235325.1. Lineage (NCBI taxonomy): Eukaryota > Metazoa > Arthropoda > Insecta > Zygentoma > Lepismatidae > Thermobia > Thermobia domestica. Next base: position 40,903,098 of record NC_137454.1, on the reverse strand, counting down.
GAGTCATTTCACTATCACTATGAAGATGAGTTTTCCTATTTCCTCTCTCCTCTGCCGGTAGAGCCTGTGAAGGGGGGGGGGGCAAAACTCTTTCTACAGAACTTTTAAAACCGTGCTGAGATATCATACAAACACCTTTCATCACCGTCCACACTATTGGCTCATGTCATTCCCCTATTTGGGAGACAGGCTGAAGTCTCCATCTAGCTCTAATGGTGGTATATTCTTTATTCAAAATATCCCTTGCTTTACATGGAAGAACAATAGTTTGAGCAATAAGGATTCTGATCTCCTCTAACTACCCATACAAACCACTAGGAGGCACGTGATTTATAACTTAGGTATCTCAAAGCATCTTAAATTATGTTCTTCGGTTTTGTGAACAAAATAGAAATTTCCAAATGTGTTTCAATTCTTTTAATCAAGCATGGCGTATTAAAGTTTCCGAGTTTGTGAACAGAATCGATTTGTCGCAAAAATTTAGAATACCATCAAGAAACGCACAGAATTAAAACGTTTATTAAGGTTTCAAACCAGATCCAAACATTTTTAGCTTTTTTTTTTTATCACAAACTATCCTGGATTTTAGTTACGATGGTAGGGTTTATAGCCTTGAGAGTATGGAGTTTCATTACGTGATAGTTTTCCACAAAAAGATCATTTTTGCATTTGCATCCCTGTTAGACAACAAAGCTTATGCAGGACTTTCCTTTCTATTCAGGTGGATTCCGAACCTCTCCGGGAGGATTATAGATTATGCACTATACATTGTATGATATTATACAAATATCAAATTGCTGAGAGCTAGACGACCCCAACAACAAGATATTGATTCCTATTAAACTTAGTTTCAATATCACACTACAAGTCCATTTTAAGAGTTTAATGAGACTTGTATTAGCGTATATCAATATAATCTTTCCCAAATAACCTATCAAAATTTGGCATAAATTCGTTTCGTATTATTAACAAAATAACCTAAACTATATTTTCATTCCAATAACCGAAGTTGAAAAATATTATCATTTCTACGTCAAATACAGATACATTCGTTCTACCTCTTTTTTAAAAAAAAATCTGAAAAATGTGGTTCTATTTCCGTTTTTGCCAGAAACAAAAAAGAGTGTTTTTTTCTGTTTTGATGGATGTCGCTTGTCGTTCACATCGTTTTTATATAAAGCATTTGTGTTGGTCGACGTAATTTATTCTATTCTGGCCTGGTGAAGCAAATTGTGTATATATATCCCAATGGACCTGTTGAATTTCTTTCTTTCGAAAGAAACAGCTTTCGCATTCTGATTGTCGTTTGAAGTAATTCATCTTCCGCAGAATAGACATTCTTGAAATTTGTTGTTTTTTTTTCTTTATTTTTTATATACATAGAAAATCAGGTGAAAGAACCTAGAAGAGTATAGAAACTAAGTTTACGGTTGACGAACAAACAGAAACATATTTTCAATGCGTGCAAAGAATACATATTTAAGTTTAACATACAGTAAAAATGGAATCATTATTATTTTTGTTCTTGTTATTTCTTGTATTTTAAAATTTTGTGAGTGGTAAAAATTCCTAATGTGTTAATTAAAAGCTTTAAGGATATGTGGAAATACAGAATGAAATTTAGAATGTTGTTATTTTTGTTTGATCTTTAGTTTTAGTGTCCCCTTTCAAAAGTGAGGTTTTATAATAATAATGCCAATGCGATGCTTCGGGGTCAGTGCCATTCTGGTTCGCCTGCAACGAAAACACGATGGAGATATTTACTTGCAGATCTCTCATATTGACATGTGAATTACTCTTACAAAAAAAATGGTAGATAAAAATCGATATTAGATTCGTCTTTATGGTGAGTTACTCTCCGCATACAACCTATCACATGACTCTCTTCTCATTTTTTAAACACTATCAGATTGATTCAAAATGGCGGACTTCAAAGTGGCCTCCTTATAGTCATATATTGTTTTAGGTTAAATCTCATACGCAATATCCATAGCACAGATTTCATGTCATAAACTCGAATTATTTCCAGCTTACAGGTATATATGCAAACATTTGAATCACCCTGTATATGGTTATTACTATATTTACTTTGTGTCAATTACAATTGATTTCCTTATTTTTAGTTATTATAATCATTCCCTGTTCTTCAGAGTTTCTCAAACTTTATTTACTTATTTATTTAACATTGTTTGTTCAGCTCAAATTTAAGCCGGATTTGTTAACAGAAGCATTACTGATAACAGAAGGAATGAATTCGACTAGTATCCATGTGTAAATCAGAAATCCAGCATTTTAATCGAGACAAACTTTAATTTTTGATCTTAGTAATAGCTCCCATTGGTTTTAGACTTAGTCAATTTCTTAATTTCACCTCATCACACACACACGCACACACACACACACACACAGAGAGAGAGAGAGAGAGAGCAGATTAATATGGTTTTGCACCAGCTTTCGTCATCAGAACAACTCTGATGCAACATGAAATTGAGTCACAGAGGATGTGAATGATATCAAGTGCATTGTTACATTATTCGGTGTGCAGTGCATCACTCAGATAGAGGCGGAAATCTGCGCCGGATTCGTGTCTTCAAAGCGGACATAGATCTTTAATTATATTCAGGTCCAGGGATTGAGCGAGGGGGGGGGGGGATTGTCCAACTTCATTCCGATATTCCTTAAGCCTCACCACATAAGCTTCAGCTCTGAGAATAAGCTCATTACCATTCTGAAGTATAGCGTCCTTGCACGTAAGCAACATCTGGACCATGTAATGCATATGGTCCCCTAAAATGGCTACACAATCGCCGGCATGGATGCGAGCAGTAAGCACCAACACAGGGCCCACTGAAAACCAGGATGCTGTGGGACCAAAGCGTCACTGAGTCGTGACCATGTTTCATGATTGAGCAGAGATATTGCGGCATGCTACTGACATATTTGTGATTTGAAATAATGTGTAACAATGACTCATTCGACCATTCCATCCAGTAATCATCGGCCCATGTTGCATTGTTGTTGCTCAGTTGGCATTATGCTAATGCGCTATCATTGCGTATCAGCGGTTTTGAAACCATGTACCCTGTCTCACTGCCAGTATGACCATATCATGTAACTCACAGCGGACTGTGATTGTCGACACAGATACTGGAAGTTGATGCTTGAGTTTCTCCGTCACTTGACTACAGTCACATGATTGTTCTGAGTGGCAATCCGTTTTAGTACTCGGCTGCACCTGTTACTTGAGGTTTATCTTCCAACCACTGTTCCTCTTCGCCGATATAATTTTACCGTAGACCGTTATTACCTTGGATACTGTTCCTCGTGACACTCCCAATATACTTACCGCTTTCGTCACGCTCCCACCACGCAACCTAATGCTAAGAATTTACCTTCTTTGGAAATCAGAGAGTTTACTCGTTTTACACTATCAAGTCTCCTTAGTTCACTGTACATTTCCGTTTACCTATTTCTCACGAACTACCCCTAACACACCATAACCAACTGCTGTCGCCAGTTGACCGTCTTCGTGGACAACTGATCTTATATTATTTCAGCACCAGATGTGTACATTACATTGATAAGTATGTGAATCATTTATACTGTAAATTCTGAAAGCATAATTTCCATTCAGTATTTATACTGTATATTCTAATTTTAACATTTTAAAATTTAATCTTAGGAGTGCGATATTGTAATAGATACTCTGTTACATAACTATAATAACTGATAAAACCTTTTTTTTTTTTTTTTTTTTTTTTGCTGTTCTATCTTATGACTTACACTAAGTAAGTATCCCTTCTTTTAAATTGCATTATTGAAGATAATAGACTATTTGTTCTTATCACAAAAAAGAAAATTTACATATTTATTTACTAAATCTCTTATGAATTATCAAAACTTATTGATTTCAAGTCAACATAACGTCTAATTGCCTGCAACCAACCAAACTTCTGTGAGGGTTTGGATTGTATAAGCAACAGGGGCTCGATAAGTTTTTCTAAATCATTATTTTTTTTAGTAGCATATATTTTTTCGTCGAGTTTACTTATCTGTAGAGCATTATAGAACTCTAGCCAGTAGGTGAGTTTTGACAGGGAGAAACGGAAAAGTAACCTAGTCATGACAGTATGAAGATAAAACACTTAGAACAGAATATAAAAAGAATTAGTAAATAGTAATTACTTTATTTGGCGTATAAAAGAAAACATTTAGTAACTTTCTTTGGTTGCAAATGCAAGAACCTTATCATTTGGGTGACATTGCTTGTAATTACATCATACCAATGATCACTCGTTTATGGGTACCAACAGACCACTTATTTTTTTTCGTTTTCCTAGAACTGACCAGTAATATACGTAAGTAAAGTAAATATCTTCAAATTAGAATTATGAATAATATTTAGATTCATTACATAACTTTTCTGATGCACCAGTGTCTGAAATTAACATAACAATATTTTACACATGCAAAGTAAGTTCAAAGTAAGTTCAACTAACCAAAAAGAATCTTTGATTCCCTATTATTTAGGTATAATTTTATAATTGGTGTTCATCACTTTCTTCATTGGGTTATAATTCTATCGACAGTATATATGTTAGTCTGTGTGCTACAAACTTCTTAAGATGTTTGCCTGAGTGTAACGTACAGCTTCCGTTAAATTAACTTTGTGGCGGACAAACACTGTGAACTGAGAAAAAAATCTATGTGCTGTACATAAAAACGTAAATTCCATGTGTAAATCCTGTAGTTTTTGGACTTAACGTACAGCAAATTATAACTGTAAACTTATATTTTATACGTATTTTCCGTAAAAGTTCAGAATACACGTACTTTCTGTACGAAAGAAAGAACAGTATACAGGACGGTAGGATCTCACATACAGATGGAAGTATTAACGTATGTAATATACGAAAGATTGTTAGATGTCAGACATCCTGCAATGGCATGATATAACATCTAAGGACAGTGCACACATAGGGTACGGATAACATATACTCATAGTGATTTCAGTAGAAAATATAAGGAGACCGTATATTTGTACAATATAACTCTGTCTAGATAACGGATTTTTCTCATTGTGTGTGGGTTCTCTCGTTGTTTTCTTGTTTTCTCCTACTTCACTCCATCGTTTTCTTTATTATCATACTTTATCAGTGTCTTAGAGCCGCGGTGGCCCAGTGGTAGACCGTTCACCTCTGGTGCATGGGGTAATGGGTTCAAACCTTGCTCCCGCCAAGTGAGCTTTGTGGTGGACAAACACCGTATGCGTGGGTTTCCGCGGGGTTTTCCCGTTTCCTGCCACTTTCTTCATTCCACCATTTCATTAATTGCTCATCATTACCGTCTCCTTTAGCCTAGCCGGCATAACCGTGGGACGTAAAACTCAAACATTTCATTTAATCACTATCTTACTTAGCGTTGGGTAGTAATCATGGAACGCAAAACTAAAATGCAATTAACGCAGTGCAGCATTAAAAGTACAATGGTGAGTCATAAGTTTTTCAATATTCTGGTACACAACATACTTGTATTTCTTACAGTACAATTAGTAGCTCCTCGTGTTGGACTGTCTACAGCTACCTTCATACCGTTTCCTGGACTCCACTTCAATAGTGCTTCTTGTCATTAGAGGCAAAGAAGAAAGTCCTACTAGTTCGTAAAACATTATGATTTCAAAAAGTGAACCATGAATCGAAACAAGTGGTAATCTGAAGGGACACTGTCAAAACTACATGCTGGATGTGGAATCAGCCCTTTCCTGCATCTTTGTTGAGTGTTTAAAACCTAGCGTGGTTTTGTGTTATCCTGTTCAGTAGGGTGCACTTTCAGTTCACCAGTGCAAGATATTGTTGGCGTAGCGCAGTTTGCATCCTCTCTAACTATTCAGAATAAAAGTCGACATTTATGATAGGATCCTTAGGCATAAGCTCGAAGTGAGCTTAGGCATCCCCTCGTAGCTCCATCATACACACAGCATAACTATGCTCGAAAAGGCCTTGTTTGATGACCAGTTCTGGAAATTGGCACTAAGCAGTTGTCAGCACACATCCACTTCTCTCTCGGCTTAGCTGAAGTCAACCCATGTGACACAATACGGCAGCTCTTGATTTTTTACCCGTGTACGCAAAAGTGATGCACTACAGTGTACTAGGGCATGATGATTTGACTTGTTTTGTTAATCGTTGTATGTTCGTGAATAGGTTTTTCTCAATAGCAAGTCTATGATTTCAGAATCTGTTATCCTGGGGCGCCGGATCTTGGCTGATCTCTGACATTTTTAAAACCGGCATGAAACATCTTGAACCAACGAGTTGTTGTACTCTGGTTCACTGCAACTTCACCTACCGCATGGCATGTGGTTTGAGTAGCTGCCGATATATTATGTCCGAGTTCAAACTCATAGAATAAATGTTCACGTGTCACACGTTGTTGAGCACGCGTCGTCACTGTCACGAAAAATGGACGAAAGATGTTGATGAAATGGCGGTCTCCACTTCTTGCGCCACTTAGACATTGTACTTACGGTTCGAGCACAATGTACACATACGCTTGGTGTTGGTAAGATGCACGACTTTACTCTTATATTAATATGACCTAATGAGGCATTTCACAGTGATATGTTTCGCAAGTTTTCATGTAACAAAAGTGTCTACTCCCGAACGATAGTTTTTTTGTAATTTGAATAGGGTTTCTCTGTTCACATTCTGAATTAAGAACCTTAGATTTATTTAAGTAAAAGAAATGCAAAAAGGAGAGCAAATATCTTACTAGTTATTAAACGAAAATAAATCGAGAGCTTCTAAAGAAACAAATTAAATAACATTCATCCATAATGCCACCTATCGTGTCTTCGAGACACCCATAACTCTTTCTAATGTGCATAAATCAACGTATAAAATATCTGTCAGCTTCTCTCTATATATCCATTGGTGCAAGCAACCAGGTTACTTTTGATGGGTAACAATACCATTTTATGTAACTTGATATATTACCCAATCAATGGAAATTAATCATCAAAATGGTGGATGGAAGTTATAACTTCTGATAAGAGCTAATCGAGATCGTTTCTTGTTGAAATGTCAAATCGTTGACCATTGGAAGGTGAAGGTTCAAATACATATATCTAGTTGTTATTCTCTTTTGATACGATCAGTCGCCTTTTATTGGGAGATACAACATACTTTTTACAGGAAGAATACATCCATATGAACACATTATTCAAAATCAGCTATCATTCTAGAGAAAAATAAATACCTCTCTTCTTCTGTCCTTCTCCCATATATATATATATATATATATATATATATATATATATATATATATACTTATATAGGCAGTACCAGAAAAGGCTTCACAACTTTGAATACTCGTGTTGATTTATTCATTTAGCGTACGGACATGGTTTTGGTGTCATTTTGTAGCAAAACACATCAAGGTTTCTTTTAATCTTATAAATAAAGAGGTTCAATATGGCTTCCTTTGGTGATGGGGTACACATCCCATCTGAAGTCTATTTTTTGCCAAAACCCGCTGTAGCAAGTCGGGTGTGACGTGTTTAATTGCGAAGTAGATCCTAGCTCTTAGCTCTGGTGTTTTTATGGTGTGATATTCTACCGTTTTCTCAACACACGCCAAAACTGTCATGTGCAAGACAGCCAGCTTTCGAGAAGCACGCACCGGGTTGATTTTGTAGGACTGTTCAGAAACCTTTGTCTCACTTGCTCTACAATGTCTTCAGGCGTGTGGGGACGACCTGAAAATTTGTTGTCTCTTCCCGAATATCAATAAACACTCAATAGCTTCAATAAATCATTTATTCCACTGCTTTGGCGTGTGAGACCCAAGTTCGGTTCCCGGAGAAACTCATGTGGTTCGTATTCCGCGTTAATCAGTAGGTTCACGTATCATATAGCCTCGCTGCTGAACGGGACGTTAAACTCAAAATCAACTCAAATTATTCAACTGATAAATAGTGTCTACTGGCAGGGCCGGCGAGAGAGCTCGCGGGCCCCGGAGCTGAGCAATCCCGGGCCCCTCACACGTTCCCTTATGACTGTTTACGTACTTACCACTTAGGACGGAGGTAAACTAAAATGAACATTAAGGCTTATTTTGAACTCTTTATTAGACCGTTAATGCGTTTAATTTACATGTTAAACAGTATTGCTACATCTCCAAATAAGTGAATAATAAGAACTCTGAACCTAGCCTATGTTCACTGTTCGCCGAAAAAGAAACCTCATTAATTCACTATCTATTATTTTGTTTAGACCCTATACTTGTTGGTTCTAAGATATTTGAAGGCTTCAAAACTAAAATGAATAAAAAATGATATATTTAATACAATCGTATCAAAATACAGAAAAAAAGTAACTTATCTATGTGTAATAGCAAAAGTTGTCCCCAATGTTCAATGAAATGCTCAAAACAAAATAATTTGTGAAGGAAATACAAAAATAACGTATTAAATAGTTAATAAAAGTGAGAAAGTAAATGTTCTCAACCATCCAACCTACCCTGTACTATGAATATCTTTGCACAAATAGTTGCTATAAATAATTATATAGAAGTAAGCTATGCGGTTAGTCTTCCTTAACTAGAGATATGAGGCATTAGGCCTAATTTAGTTATTTGAATGAAATATTGCTCAAATTAATTATAGTGTGATTAATAATGTGATATTAATAATAATTGTCTGTAGGAGAAATTTATTATATGCGTTACTACTAGACAACTGTTAGAGTTACAATGTATCCTTTCCTACGTATAGTGTTTGTTTCATGGCCAAATTATAATGAAAAAAGAAGGATAACCATTTCTCCAGTCTAAGTTGAATCTTTATTGTTTGCAGTGTTTTGCCCAATGAACACCATATATCACTGACATTAGAATTGATTGTATGTGTAATGTATTAGCTTATTTTAAAATGTATAAAACGATAATCATGGCTGTTGTTCTGTATGGTTGCGAAATATGGTCTTTTACTCCGAACGAAGAACATAGATTAAAGTATTTGAGAACAAGATCCTGAGATGAATATTCGGATCCAAGAGAAACGGGAATAGGGGATGGCGGAACCTTCATAACGAGGAACTACATAAGTTATATGGTTTACCCAACATTGTTAGGGTCGTGAAGTCTAGGAGGCTTAGGTGAGCGGGTCATGTAGCTAGAATGGAAGAACGTAGAAACGCTTTCAAAGTCTTGACTGGAAGACCAATCGGAAAACGACCATTAGGAAGACGTAGGCGCAGATGGAAGGACAATATTAAGATGGATCTCGCAGAGATAGGAATACAAAGTAGAAACTGGATCCAATTGGCTAAGGATAGAAGTCAGTGAAGAACTATTGTGAACGCGGTATTGAACCTCCGGGTTCCATAGGCCATAGAGATGCTTAGTTTATGTATTTGCTTATTACATACTACATGCAAGAAGAAAGAAAACACAGATCATACATGAATTAAAAACTACAACCGGAAGTAGGCTCAAATCTTGCAAACAGTACGATATATTTAAAAAAAATCGAAAAAATCTCCCCTTTTCGGTATCTCGTGCCGATTTTTACCAAGACTTCTTTCACTTCTGTCTGCAAGGGACATGTACAGATGTGAGGAATAATAAGGAGATTCATGCTTATATATGAATGATGCGCTGTGTAAAGAGCGCAGGCTCAGCTAGTCTATATATTAAATGCTAGTTTTAAATGTTTGTCTTCAATCTTTTCGTCAATAAGAGCTCGAAAACCACAAGTGCTAGAAACGTGCCGTTGTCTTTGGTTAATTCCAAATTTTTTGTAGATTGTTCAGTTCTAATTGAATATTTAAAAAAAATACATGGCCGTTATTTCTTTATTACAGTTTTTAGGGCTACACTGGAAGTGTTGAAATTTTAGAAAAGATAAACATAATATCTTACGAGTTATATGCGTACATTCCAACATTACATAATTATGTACGGGAGTAGTATATCTCTTAGTCGTTTGTTTCATGCCCAAGTGATAATGAAAAACGAAGGATAGCCATTTCTTCAGTTTAAGATGAATCTTTATTGTTTGGACTGTTTTATCCAATGAACACCACATATCATGACTTTATAATTAATTGTGTGTGTAATGCATTAGCTAATTACATACTGCATGCAAGAAGAAAGAAAACACTGAGCATACATAAATTAGAAACTCCAACCGGAAGTAGGCTCACATCTTGCAAACGGTGCGGGATATTGAAAAAAAATAGTCGAAAAATCTCCCCTTTATAGTACTCCTTGCAGATTTTTTTTTTATCAAGACCTCTTTCACGTGTGTCTGTAAAGAGACATGTACAGATATTGTGAGGAATGTCAAGGAGATTCATGCTCATATGTGTAGAGAGCGCAGTTTAAGGTAGTACATATTTAAAATTTTCCAAGTTACAAAGTAATTCTACAACTATTCTTGCAACTCTACTGGTATGTTGTAAGTTTTTTTCTTTGTCGGAGTGAAGGGACATATAGATTTAATGGTTTTCGGACAGTTTGAACCACAAGATTTTATAATTGTTCCCATTGAGATTTATTAGTGACAGGAAGCCCATATAAGCAGATCTTTAAAAGAAAGAAAAGGAACAGAAAAATTAGTGACAACTAAATCTTTCAAAGCTACATCATCTGGTTCAAAAACAAAAGAACACCAATATAGCTAGTATCACAATAAGATATTTCTGTAAGATTTTAAAGGATTAATTTATTATCTTTTCCTGCTTACACGGGGTCAACATATGTGATAATTCGTTTCCATGTGGCTCAGTCTCAAACATTATCCTCTATTAACCCCTTTTCTTTTAACTGCGTAGTCACAAATCAATTCTTGTTCTTTTTGGTCACCTCTTTCTACTTCCTACTTCCGTCTTTTCTATTCTTTTGTCAACATAATCACTATTTTTTCTCATAATATTATCATACTACTTATAGTCTTTGCTCTTGTATTTTCTTCGATATCTCAGTCATTTGGACTCTATCAGGTCTTCTCGTTTGATATTACATAAGAGAATGCCATCTGCAAACAGCGTCCACCATAATGATTCGTCTTAAGTACCTTCAAATAGGACATCCATAACTAAGTTGAATATTAAATATGGGCTTTAGTTCTTAACTTACGACGCCCGAACGCCCAGTATGCTTCACGGTACGGCGGGATATTTAAATGATTTGTCAATAGTCTGTAGTATATGAAACAAAAGCGTATAGCATTACTTCTATTGTGCACCAAGACATGAAATAAAAATATTTTGTTGTCCAATGTATCTACTATAATATTTGGTAGGACTTATGATACTTTGTGCAAATTCAGTGGGGCCACGGGGCAAAAGCCCAAAATTGTAGAAAAATCATAAATTTCTAGGAAAAGATCCCCAAACCCACCCGTTTTCGACTTGTTTTGTAGAAAATTGTCACTAGAAATGTACCTACAATCTTCGTAACGCAAAATCAGTTTGTTTCAGGTCGAAATATGAAATAGTATTATTATTATTATATTTTTTTCTGACAATTTGCAAAGCGACCCTCTACCAATAAACGCAATTCAACGAAGGGGAGTCACGTGATTTCCGCGTGTAAAGGGACCGCGGTGACTAAGTGGTAGAGCGTTCACCTTTGGTGTATGGTGTCCCTGGTTCGATCCCAGCTTGCACCAAGTGAACTTTGTAGTGGACAAACAGCGTGTGTGTGGGTTTCCTCGGGGTTCTCCGGTTTCCTCAAACTTTCTTCATTCCGCCATTTCATTCATTTTTCATCATCACCGTCTCCTTTAGCTTAACCGGCATAACCGCGGGACGTAAAACTCAAAGATTTCACTTCATTTTTTCCTTTTCATAGCTGTTTACTGGACATTCTGTTTATTTCTCTTCATTTGCTGGCTCCTTTTTCGAGTTGTAGTCTTCGTAATATTTCATAACTTCAAAAAATATTCAGTTTTTTTCTGATAAAATGATTGAGAATAGAGTTTGAAGTTTAATATAGGTGGCCCAAAAGTAAGCATACAGTCCCGTACTGATTAGCTCACTGCATTTTAAATAATTTCTTATTGCTATCCATAGTTTCTTTATTATTTGTTCTTAATGTATTTTTACTTGTATCTTATGCTCGGAACAGCCGAAGCAAATAAACCTATAAGCTAGAATATTATACTTGATCAATGCAGGGTGTATACCTACTTTTGGGCCACCTTGTAGATATTTGCTATATTACCATGTTAATATTCAAATTATGAAAACGTTTACGTTTGAGAGAGATAAATAGGTTGTTGATTTCTCGGTAGTAAAAGGAGTTAAGTTAGGTGCATATACCTATTTATATCATATACAAAGTGTTACATTGAATTTAATTTAGTCATGGATACAATAACATTACAGAATTTTGAATTGAATAGATTAAGCCTGTTAAGGAGGAAGACCTCCAAGCAGTATGAACGTCTTTTATGTTGTTTCTTTACATAATTGAATTAATGGTTCTACTTACTGGATACTTGAAGGTTTGAACAAACTGTAAACCATTTTGATAAGTTAGACTCTGGTTGTCAACTAAGTTGACTATCCTGATAGATACAGACTATAATGACGCTATTGGGGTTTCTGACTGTTCTGACCTTTTGTTCAGTTTATATATACAGTATTTTGTTTTAGGCCTTTTATCTGTATGACTTTGTGTTTATGTTTTGAGTTTCTCTTTCATTTTTCTGATTGTACTTCCTTGAATGTTAACCTACTTGTTTGTAGAAACTTAGCATGTTTCTTTTTTATTTCCAATTACAAAAATTTTAATATGCGTAAATATATATTTTCAGAATTACATTACAGTAATACTTTTTTTTGTTAAATTCATATCTTAGATTTTGGTCTTCGATTTTCTACTACTTTTTAGGTCTAATTCTCTTAACAATTCTTCTTCTTTTGTAGGCATTCACAATTCGGTATCAAGATTCTGGGCTATGTTTCTATTGCTTCTGCGTTGATGATTTTACAATTGTTAATCTGTTTCAAATGTTGTTTTCTTCATAAAAGTAAACCTTTCTTGTGTCAGTTATTCCATTTATACATAACTAACTGTTTTTTTTATTCTTCTTGAAGAATGTATTACATATAACTTAATCAAATACCAGTGCAAAATTTAATATTTTCTCCCCTTCTCTATTATTTGAGAAACGATTATAAAGTTTATTTGCAAATTCTGTTGTATAAATATAGCATGGCGTCTGAGCTGGTTAGTGGAGAAATTCAGTTGAAAAATAAATAAATTTGTTAAGTTCAAACGTTTCAAAGCTTTTAATTAAAACTCGATTTTAGCTTACACTCTACACGTACAATAGGATGAAATTCTAACAAAATTATCTCACTAATTCTTTGTACGCTTTACTACAAAATGTTTCTTGGTTTCGTTTAGAAATGGAGCATAGTTCAGAGTTAGAGTCTTGCTTCTGATTCATAATTCCCATAGGCCTTTTCAATATCTCAATGTAATCACACGAACCAATCCCAAAGCTGTTACAAACATTCCCGTATTCTGAATCCAATAATTACTCTATATCGATCTCTCTACCATCTAATGCAGAAAATGCCTATTTTTAGTACATGAGGTTCCAGATGGGAATCCCGATGGAAGATTATCGGACATACTACATCGGGTCTGATTAAGATCCGTGTCACTGCGTTCATGTATGTAAATTACGTAGTTGTGTGTGTATGTGTATGTGTGTGAAGGTATATCTGTATCTGTACTCTCTGTCTATCTGTTTTGTACAGGAAAACTTTTGCAAAATTTGCTTTTTTTTATGAAGTGCCTCATGTATTTCCTTTGTCAAATCTAGTGAGAGTGGTTGAGAATGTGGTCGACTCCTATCAATCGATCGTAAATTCAACCTCCACTCTTAATTTCGATATGTACACATGACGAAGCTTCCTTTCTTCTTTCTCTCTCGCCCTTCTTTTCGCGATAACACTAGTATATACGAGTAAATTGGAGGCAAGATTAAAGAGAACATTGTTTAAGTTCTACCCTTATCCTTTACGTAAGGTTTCATTTGTTTAAGAAATTTTCAAGTTTAAATGATTTTGGTACTTTTTTTTTTCAAATTTGTGTTAAGACTGTTTTCCATAACTTGTTTCTCAAGTGTTTTAACTCAAAGTTCTTTCTGATTCGACCAGTCGTCATTTTGTTTACGTCCGAAACGTTGACAATTAAAATATATAGTGTTCATTTTATCAAAGTTTTCTAATATTAGCTTAAGCAAGTCCAAATTAAATTCTGTGAGTGTCAGAGATTTTATTACTTTCCTTCTATGTAAACTAGTGGTGGGCACAAAAACCGTTTTTTTGGTTTTCGGTTTTTGAATTTTTTTTAAAAAACCGGTTTTGGTTTTTCACCGGTTATCGGTATTCTCAAAAACCGGTTCGTTTTTTTCACCAGATCCGGTTTCGGTTTTCTTCAAAACCGATTCCGGTTTTTTTTTAATTTGTTCTATTTCTGACCAGAAGGGTGTTTCGTTGTTCTCCGGAAACCAAATCCATTTCCACAGATATAGTTTTATGTGTTTTCGAAAAGTTTTCACCGAAACCAGTTTCGGTGAAAACCGAAACCGGTTTCGGTGAAAAAACCTAACCGGTTTTGGAGAAAACCGAAATGCCGGTTTTTCGGGTTTCGGTTTTTTAAATAAAAACCGGGTTTCGGTTTTTTTATAAAAACCGGTTTTGCCCATTCCTAATGTAAACCTCAAGCCGCGGCGAAGGAGCAGACAATAAACTTCACATTGATAAGAGACAGTGCTGACAGACAGAACAAGGACATTGCTAGCGTACGTAGTCAATGGTTTTGAAAACTTTCTACTGTGCTCGTCGATCCATTATTAGACGTACCATGTGAACAGCTATTCTATTCAACTTCCTTTCTTTGCTTCAGTATTTCTCTGTTATTTCCAAGATTGTAAATATATATATACGAGGATAAGTCAAAAATTAATGACGCAACTTTCTTACATTGCTCATAATTACTTCTGTCCTTGTTTATTTTATTGTTATGCTGTTGTGGTCATGGCATGAAAGTTTGATTATAATTCCTCCTTTTAATTTCCTTTTGTTGCAGACAGGTATAGATCATGGCCGCTCTATTAGAAGTTTACACCAAAGAGGAACATCAAGCAGCGATCCGGTTTGCAAGGTCGGAAATTGTATCACAGGAAGCAATCCATGAAAAGCTTTCAGCACAATAAGGCAACAGTGAATTGCCGCAACGGAGTGTCTACGAGTGGACTGAAAAATTCAAAAATGGTCGCACAAGTGTTACGCACAAGGAAGGAGCCGGATAATCATCCACGGCCATAAATGATGGCAATATTGAGCTTGCAAGTGATATGGTTCTATTTGACAGACGAGTGACTATTGATAAAGTGCTACATCGTCTTGTCGCGGCCACGAACGGTCTCAAGGGGAAGCTTAGACCTTCGTGGTGGACTGGTAGGATTCCCAGTGTTAGAAAGTTGTAGAACACCGATTCTATCATTTGCATTTAAAGAACAACGAATAGTTTGTTCACGCTCCCAAGTAAGCTCTGGTAGAAGTCAAAATATAGGTTTTATATACACGAGCGCTTAACTAATTTATGGGCGTACTGACAGGGTGTGAAGACACCGATATAGAGAACGATAGCCAAGAACAACAAGTATTTATATACCGCCAGAGGATAATTATATCACAACAAGATTAATTCACATCGGGGCCACCATTTATGTGGGCCGGGGTTCGAATCTCAATGTAGCCACCATTTTATGTCAGCGGGTACATATCCCAACGATTCAGTTATCAAATTATGTGCGTGACGCGGGGTATCGCATGTCACAGGCCGACAACAATTATGTCGCGCGTGCACATTCCACCAATCTGTCATCAAAGTATGTCTTGGTGGAGGAGGTTGTTATTAGCACAATAATAATGAATAATAGCAAGAGGTAGCCTTGAAAAAGTCTGTTTATATAGGGACTTTAAATTAGTCCGTGTCAAAGAGGAGCGATGCAGCTCAGATGATAGATGGTTAAGTAACATACAATTTCAATAACAACCTAGTGAGGGCGCAAAGGCGCGGATGTCCATCTCAAGCAAATAGGCTATCGAATGACCACTCGTCAAGGGGACAGCTTTAGGGTCCCGTAACAATACAAATAATAAAAGCAAGGCGGTTTTAGTCACAATGAGGACGAGGGTGGTCAGTACACAAGAGAACGAATGATTACAAGTATTATGACATTAGCGAGAAGGCGTCAGCGAGTTGGAATACCACTGCTATCAGCCAGTTCAGAATACTTAGTAAATTAGCATATCAAAACATATTATATCGTTATAATTAAACACGAGATTACTGCTCGAATTAAAAGAGATCTAGGAAATCAAAAGTAATTAGCAATTCACACAAACGATATTTAAGCAACAAAAGGTTTCAAAGTAATTTTGAAACTACTTGGGAGGTGATCCCCTTTACAGTTAAGCGACTTGATGAAAAGATAATGCAAATGACAGTTACATGAAAATATTAAATAAACAGTGATAACCCACCTGAGGTCCGTGGTCCTACCTCCAGGCACTCCAAGTCGAGATGGGAAGACTCCGGGGTTATCTTCGACGTTGCTGTAGCCGTTTCGTACGCACCAGGTAGCACAATCACTTAACTGCACTAAAAACACTATTACGATAAAATTTCTCACTTGTACTTCGAGCGGCTGAAATACAAGAGCAGGGTAGACGGACGATGATCAGGACTTCATGTAAGACAAGGTCGTCACTGAGTTTCGTACGGGATTAGAAGTCTTCGGAAAATTTGGGACTTCGCACAGGCTGGTCTTCTCCTGGATGGATGATGGAATAGAGGTGAGACGAATGGTGAATGCAGTTCCCAGATTCGAACTACGTCCAACAGGATTTCATTCCACAGGTCATCTGCCTTCTCCAGTAGACTACAACATGGGCACGTCGATACGAGGCGTTAATATAGTTATTGAGAAAGAATTATGAAACGTTCACCAAAAGGGAAGTATTGAGAATGTTTTTGGAATGACGTAAACAATGCAAGTTCGAGTTAGGAAGAATTTTATTAGCTGGCTCGAATAAGTCCGTAGACTGAATACATTACAGGGTGACTTCCTACATGAGGTCTTCTACGTAACTCAGCGTTAGCACAGGTTAACTAATAGTGTTTTAGGAAGCATTTAGGTACACAAAGGTTGAGTTAATGAGAGATCTTGAAGAGATCCGTGTAGAGCCAGTGCTCAGATTAGGTAAGCAGAATCTGAGTAGTAGTAACTAAGTTTGTAGGTTGATTGTATACTCACAGTGAGAACAGAGGTACTGTCCAGTTGAGCACTTAGGATTGAATTAGTGATAACACACACTGCTCGTCTCCAATGATGAATCTTTATGAAATGTCCATGGTGGAAGGAATACCGTCCTTACGCCGTATGATGGAATTTAACAGTCACTGCCGACACAATAGCACAAGTCGGTGGGGGATGTAACAAAGTTTCTCCCGACCGAAGAACGGGCTATAACAAGAGTGTCAACGTTCCGGCGTAGTTCCAAGTTAGACTGTGGACGATAAGTCCATGTCGTGGAGTTTGATGGAACTTTAACTGAAGGGGGGGCATCAAGCGGGAGCTTGTGCCTCTTCGAAAGGTTATCGGAATTCCCCCGAAGGGGGCAACGGGCAGAGGCCCGCGCCTCTTCGAAAAACTATGGAATAACTCCCGAATTGACGAATTGACTTAATAATTCTAAAGAGAGATGTCCTCACTTTTTGTTTGTCCTTATCATTCTCACACGGCACTAGGTTAGGGACGTGTGAAGGCAGGGGTAAGTCAGGGTTTTACCTGATTGGATTTCTAATTATTTATGAAACGAATTTAAGTTTCTGCGACTGCGTAAGCAGGCGGAGGGCGTATCCTAAAAGCTTCCTTTACATGGGAAAATTTCTTGATACAAAAAACCCTGATAACCTGAGAAGGTTAACATTGGACCTCATGTGTACAAAGAGTCACTTTTAGTTACAGATAGTACAATTTACTAAGACAATTTTAATTACACCATGACTCTCCAAACACATTATATTTCTAATAAAATTTCAAGAGTTCAAAAGTTCAAACTTTGCAAGTGTGCTTAAAAATAATAACTTAGGTCTGTGACAATTTATATTACTAAAACGTCCAAAAACAGAGTGAATAATCAAATTTATAATCGAACACTTGTGGTTGTATTACGGGAAGATGAGACTCTGTGTCAGAGTTATTGAATATATTACTGGCTAGCAAAATAACCTTTTTAACCTTTAAGTTAACTAAATGAAAATCGGATTAATGCTGTCGTATCTATTTATTTAAGAGTTGTGATAACCAAATGTAGGAATCTATTACTTTCCTGTAGGAGGAAATATTATCTTCTCTAGACGAGAAAGGTTATGGTTTAACTGCATCTTGAGCAGACAGTGAGCTGGCTGGGAGGGATGAAGCAGACAGAATATTTCATCCAACAACAAAAAAAATAAAGACAGCTGGAAAGAGCCAAATGAGCGCGAAGGGAATGACTAACATTTCCTTGTTTTCTCGCTTTTCCTTGCTTTAAGATTTAAGAAAAATAAACTTGTCTACGCAATTAGAAAAAATAATTGTCGTTAATTGTTTGAGTAATTGTGGAGTGTGGCAAAAATTTTGGCGCCAATTGAGATGGCGCGTGTGGAACACTACAGTCTGTAAATTAGTCATGGTTCCTGATAAATCTCCCGACCCTCCCCTTTAAAAAAACAGATCATTGCTGGTTGTTGTTCTTCTTACGCGCTAACTTCTTATGAAGCGGCAATTATCTATCTACAATAAAAGGGAGACAAATGGAGGAGTTAGGATCACTTTCATACCATAATAATAAAATAAACAAGGAGACAGAGGTAGGTGTGAAGAATGTAAGGAGAGTTATGTCAAAATCGCGGATAATTTTTGACTTACTCTCGTATATATATATAACTGTTTTAGTATAAAAATGTCGAGGAAGCAAGAAAGATTAATAAAATTAAGTTTCCTTTAGCAATTAAATTAAATATTAGTTCAAAATGTCAGTGATTAATTACTTCTGTCCTAGAACGTAATTCTTAGATATTTGTAACTTAGGAGAAAGAGATATATGAAGTTTCTCTCGACTCTAGCGTCTGTTTACATTCCGTGTTTACTTGTCGGTCTTGGTGAAGACGGATCGAATTGCCGTCATCAAGAGTCCTCGTTGCGATAAGAAACGACAAGATGAAGCCACACTGTTTGCCATCAGATTATCGGGCGGCCCTGTTTCTTTCCTTTCGCTTCACCGCAAACTTCTCACTTAAGCTGATAGATGTCACTTGGCTTCCTTGAGAAGATTATCTTTCATTACCTTCCAAAGATCTATATTAATTTTATTAAAATCAAAAACATGAGAGTTAAAATTATAAGTTAGTTTGCCCTCCAGAAAATAAGGTTTATTCATATGAATATGATAACACGAGTAGAATTTGCAATAAATCACAACGTGGAAGGATATAGCACAGTTACATTATTTTTTTAAAATGCTACAGTAATATATATTTAGAATTGTCCTGCAAACTTGCAGCCTCAACTGCATAAAACTACACTGTAAAAAAATGTACAACAATATGATTGCGTTACACGAGTTGTGTTAAATTTGACACAAACCTAGTCGTACTCCAAGTCATTGCACTTAAGAGCCTGACACACTAAAAATAATGCAAAATTTACCATTTTTCTTTTGCTTGTTTTTCGTAAGTGAAAGGAGATAATGAAATGCAACTTTCCACAATCATAGATAATATTATACTACAACAGAAAACATTAACCTGAAGAATTTTCAGCGTTTCCATCCACAGAATTTTTAGTTTAGCTTGAGTTTAACGTCGTTTTTATTAGCGAGATTATATGAGACAGGACCAACTGTTAAAAGTGGAATCTGAACCACATAATCCCCCGCCCGATGTAGTGGCCACTCAAGCCCTCAAGAGAAACTGGTCCCGGAGCGGTACCACCAGTAGGAATTTTTAGTGTTTGATATTAATAACACTACTTCTATCACTTGCGTGGAAGATAAAACCTCGCGTAAGTAATATATGCGTAAGTAATATATTAATATGCCTATAGGAATAACCTTTTGAACCCTTATCGAAGATCTTATATATATATCAACAAACTTATACTATATAAGAGATATAAATGTCAGAGTGAATTCATAATATTACACTAATGATATACATGTCATCAACATCAAATAAATGATTATATATATATATATATATATATATATATATATATATATATATATATATATATATATATATATATATATATATATATATATATATATATATAGTTGAACCCAATAACTAAAAGACACGTACCAAGTAAAACATAGATATTGAATACGACTTTAAATGGCAAATATATATCAAAACGACTACACAGAGAAAAATCCGTTCTCCGGACAGCGGTATATTGTACAAATATACGGTATCCTCTTGCTTCCTATAGAAATCAGTACGGAGCATACGTTATGCGTATGCTACATAGGCACTGCCCTTAGATGTTACATCATGCCGTTGCAGGATGTCTGACATCTAACAGTTTTTCGTATATCACATGCAGGTACTTATGTTACATTCGTCAGCTATATGTTATATACGTGTTATTTCTATGTGAGATCCTGACCGTGTACGTTGTTTCATACGGAAAGTACGTATAGATGGAACACTTATACAGAAAGTATTATGAAACATGCGTTTTCAGTTATACGTCTGCTGTACGTTAAGTCGAAAAACTACAGGAATTACGCATGTCACCTATCTTTCTAAGTACGCCACCTACATTTTTTCTCAGTGTACAATAATGAAGTACCAAATACAGTAAACCCACATTAATTGAGTATAATACACACTTGCTACCTAATAAACCCACATAAATAATCTCGTTTGTAAAATCGCATGATGAATAACTACTTCGCTAAATGAAATGGTTATATACGTATAACACAAAGAATGCCCTAATTAAGATAACTTGTCCCAACATATTACAATACTAAACCCTATCTATAGAGGTGTACAAAACTCTGTTACAATATGATTGCATATATCTACACAATACATATTATAAAAGCAATACCTCTATGGACAACATGATACATCATTTTAAGGATATATATATATATATATATATATATATATATATATATATATATATATATATATATATATATATATATATATATATATATATATATATATATATATATCGAAATGTACTTTTACCCCAAATATATACAAATATACAGCACATATGCAAAATAGTTTCTTTTTCTTTTACTCATTTATTATTATTATTATACGAATCTCCATATATACAAAGGATATATAAGGAAAATGTATGACCCAAAAATAAAAATGATTAGAACTTAAACCCAAGAAACATGCAGTTATACTATGCAAATACGAATATACAATCTCATCATCATTTACATAGATAAAATGGAAGGATATACAGTATAATAAATATTTAGATTTTTTTACTACTCTAGAATCATTCAGCAGTATTCGTGCCCTTAACCTAATTAAACATTCAAGGAACTCACGTTTCTTGAACAAAGTTCTACCATAGATATGTCCAGAGTTACTAAGTTTAAAATAGATTTGATTAACTTATGTATTCTTAAAAAGTACCAAAAGTCAACTACCTAAACACTATAGGTTATAGATCGCAAAACCACATATAAAATATATATTTACATTAACAATTTTTTTTTACAAGATCAACTACGTTTAGTTATTGCTGCCTTAATTACACATATACATGATAACAGACCCCCAAAATCATTACAACAAACCATTAAATATAGGATATGGAAATGCAGCAGGTTTTAGTGTTTTCTTTTCTTTCTTTTTTTAACAGCAGACGGGGAAAGAATTTACCGAATTTGGGTTACTAGAGCACTGACGGTAGGGGTCATCGTAAGGTTACCCACTCCATAAAGGTAGTTTGAAAACTGACACTCATTCTTTTTTGTCTTGTTTCTTCGCTACTACACTCGACGCAGAGGTCAGAGTGGTGTGAAGGAAAAAGAGAGATTAGATTACAACTCTGTCTGGGCAGAGTCTAGTTTTCTTTAAATAGTTAATAATCAAAAGAAGAGTTTCTATTCTTTCAGCTAAGCTTTTAAATGGAATTAAGGCTGAAATCTTTCAAAGCACAGGATATGTTCGCATGTACTTTTAAAACACTTTAGAATATTCATTCTTTAAACAATTATAATTTATTACGAAAGAGATTAGAGTGTCTTCAAATGAAATCTTTGGGATAGAATTTATATGGAACACGACTTAATACAGGGTGTTCAAGAACTATTTGACAATTTTACAGATACAACTAGATATACCTGAAATACAAGATGACGTAAACCATTGATATATAGAAACAATTACCATATACGCTTTGGATATTGCAATCAGAAACATCAGCTATAGCGTAGTTCAATATTATTGTTTAGTGGTTGATGTCACGCAGTTGAACAAACGCTTAGCAATACATTTAACAACTAATTTATCTCACTTTTAGAATGAAATAACATAACTAAATAATTGATAAAAGAGGTGGAATTGTAATCTAAAATTTTAAATTAGAACATATTTAATTATACACATGCATACGGATGTACTTCACTTTACGTCATCTTACCAACAAACGAAAATAAAGACAAATGAAGTACTGACTTTTAAAGAATTGATAGTGACTATTTATATAGCTTCAGGCGATTATCATGTTGCCTTATTACAATAACAACTTCTTTTTACAGTAAAATGTTGGTGACCCTCAATTTTGTAGATTTTAACTTCAGTCTGGATATATATCAAAATACAATTATCATACTCATTACAATGTATATTCACCTTAAAGTATTATTGTTACAGTTTCAGCATTGTTTATTTCAATTACGTCTAATAATTAGTGTCTTCAAATGATACAATTTGTCAAAACCTTATTGAAATACAATTGAGAGGGAGTAGACCAGAATAATTTGAATATCCTTAAGAATAATTAATACAATTCAACGACAATTCCTTACAATAGTCATGATGTCGACTTTTAGATGCAATTTAGGTTCGTCTTTGGAGTGCAGGAGGCAAGAGAGATATTACAAAGATTACTTTTAGCCATTACTTTTAGGCAGCAGTTCTCTGGAACCACCAATCTACGCTTTGGGATGGTAATTATTATATTTAATTATCATGTCTGATGGAACTGGTACATTTTAGGAAAGGAAATTTATGTATCCTAACCTAATATAGACTCTATCGATTAAAAGGGAGAGGTATATTAACCGTCTCAACATAATTCAACAGGGTGTGTCTCAACGACACGCTCCAAGCTCGCTAAAATTAACACGATAATCAACACTATTCGAAGCATTAGCGCTCGGCAAAGATTGGCAGAAATAATAACGAGATTACAGAGCACGGCTTTATGTCCTGAACAAGTGAAGCCTTTCACAACAAAATGATTACGTTCTCTTTTATCATGACCTGAAAATAATATATTTATAGGCAACACAACTCATAACTAGAAAACACAACGCATAACTAAAAGATGTATTGCTTAATAATGAATAATAATGAATTATTTAAATCTCTCCTTAACTAGTAACAATGTTTAAGCATAAACGTGAGTGCTGGGAATTAGTCTATCTACAACATTAAAGTCATGCACTTCCTCATTATAAGACTAGTCTCACATTGGCAATTAAAATTTATAAATAACTTTCTTCGAATTACGAAACTTTGATGCCATGGACTTCAAAAACAATAACATGTATATCAATACTTTCAACTCTTATAATTCAATCAAAATACAAGGGGTTTCGCGGTCTTTAAAATAATACAGGGTTTTATAGTTCAGGGATTTCCCAACATAATTATTTTCTCTATTAAGACACGACTAAAATGGCAAATAAGGGAGTTAGGCTTTAAGTTACGACAACTTATTAAGAATGATCTCTATTTACAACAAATTACTAGACTGAATTTATTGGATTCTAATTCCAATATTTATATAATTAATTCTCTGATATTTAACGAAAATCTCGTCCACTCATAAACAATAAAATTGAATTGGCCTTCAAGAAGTTTTATAATATTTCGAAATTCAAAATCACAATGGTTACTCTCGCTATAAACTTTTACTTATAAACGAAACATATGAAGGCTTTTAGTTCGTGTAAGGAATCTCTTTATCACCTTAGATAATATCTCATTTACCACTTACGCTGCGAAGTCATGTGGGGAAAGATCAAGACTTTACCCACAATCAAAAGAACTACTGTCGTGTGAGTGGAAGGACTCACATAACGAAAAATTCAAAATAAATCTCAAGTTATAATGACATTTGTTTTGACTGACTTGTTCATTAATTGCTCAAGCAAAATTTGAATACATAGAGTTCTTGCACAAGCCTCACGGCTAGTGATTCAAGAAATAAACCTCGCGAAAATTCATTTTAAGAATCGAACTCAGGATAGTCTGAGAAATTCTGAATACAGAACGGAATAGCTTTCATTTCGATAAGGGTAGGAGAAAGTAACCGCCCTGCATGTGGCGCCACAAAGTCTTCTCAAGGTTTTGTGTTGATATTTCGTATTACAGTTTAAGTATGCTAACGCAAAACAACAAATTGAGAACTCTCAACACACAACGACCTTCTTTTTCTTTTCTTTTTCTTTCTCTTTTTCTTTTTTCTTTCTTTTTCTTTCTTTTTTTTTGTTAGTTCAGCCAAGGCTGGGGACGAAAAGCGACAGAGAACAGATGGTTTCTCTTTGCGAAAGAAAAAGGAACTTTTCTTTCGATATAAGGACTGCTTCTCTTCCCTTCCGTTTTGATTTCTCGAAAACAAGAAGATAGATAGCTAAGCTTGAGATTACAAAGGAGCATTTTGCCCTGTGCAACAAATAAACAAAAATTTCAGTCTTAGATTTAAATTCCAAGCAACTTAATTGGAAACCTGTCATTTTAAATAACACATTCTAACATTAATTTATACAAAACCCATTTAGAATAAAAAACACAACCTTTATGCAAATAGTGTAACACAAGTTAAAGTAATAATATAAATAACTTCTGCTTTTTCATTTACTAAAACAACATAGGATTATGTCAAGCAATACCAAATAACACATTATTAGACAAGAAGCTAAGAATCGAAGCACACCGCTCAAACACCAATTCTGTAGTGACCGCTCAAGCCCTCAAAGGGAACTGGCCCCGGAGCGGTACCATCAGTAGGAATGTCTAGTGTTTGAATTAATAACACTACTTCTATCACTTGCGTAGAAGATAAAAGCTCTTCGAATAGTAGCTTCCATGATCTCATAATTGGTTACGAGCTTCGTAAGGCAATACAAAGTTGCAAACACTATAAAATGACTTAGATGATTTCTCTAAGAGTCGCACCGATAGCATTGGTCTGAACAAGGAGTAGTTTATGATTAAAAGCTTAGAAACTAAGGCCTAAACAATAAATTAGTCATTCAATCTGAGAGCAGAATAAAGCATCGAACCCGGGCGGAAGTCATAACACAAGACGACGAAAAGTATACTTAGAAATTACTTGCCCGCCATATTATCACATATATATTTATAGTAGATTAACACATAGTAAATTAATAGAAATAAAGTGGGCCACTGAAGTAACTATTGGAGACACCTCCAGATCTCGTACAACAAAGGAGGGGAGTTCAAGACATCCCGATATCACTAGTTACATCAAAAGGAGTCGGCCGAAACAACAATGTATGAGTGCGCCTTCGCCATAAGTGAGAGAGTTCAAGTAAATAGGCAATTGAGGATGTAAAGTAATTGAACAACGAAACAGTAAGGACAAAAGAACATTATCAACGTAATTAATTAAATTATAAGGCTTAAGATTTATTCATTTACACATCAAGTAAAAGGCCAATTGAGGAAGCGACTCCCTTTAATCATTTAAAAAATTAGATCACAACCACAAGATTGATGAACGCAAGGATAGGATAATGGTAACATTAAGTTGGAAATCAATATTACGAACACATGACCTACGTTAAGAGGCACTTTCCTACCAAAGCTCTCCTAAACTATTCAACGGTGACACACAACACAAACTGCGAATCGAATCACAACACTTTATTATCGTAGACGGAATTAACACACACACTTA
The DNA here is from genome assembly GCF_964235325.1 of Thermobia domestica. Lineage (NCBI taxonomy): Eukaryota > Metazoa > Arthropoda > Insecta > Zygentoma > Lepismatidae > Thermobia > Thermobia domestica. Next base: position 40,876,823 of record NC_137454.1, on the reverse strand, counting down.
CTGTCGATTCTTGAAGAAGGAGACTGGCAGTGATTATTAATAGCTCGAGCGGATTGGCTAAAATATGTTTAGTTCTTAGCTCTAGGTGGATGCGGAGGAGACGTCAATTGCATGCGTCATAGTCGAGACAGGATAACGGTGTAACTTACTCAGGTGATTTCCTTTGGTTGGGGAAACTTATCCCCGGAAGTCAACACGACTCTGAAACACCAGCCAGCTTGCAAAAACAACTATCATGACGGCCCACCGGAAGATGGCTTATCCCTTAATTCGCAAGTTGTAATACATGAAGGAGGCGTTACCAATTATGTAATTATGATGAGGTGTGAGATTTAAATGTCGATCTGTCTGAACAATGAAGATATGAACAACAGTGCGAATGTGTTGCAGAAAGATTTATTAAAGAGTCCAATTTCTTTACAGACTGTAATTACAGGATTATTCTAGAACTGCTAGTAAGTCATAAAATAAGATCAAAGTTCACTGGTTTCAAGAGATCAGTTAATTTAGGCGTATGTACAGCATTCTGGTAGAAATCAAAGTCGACATAGTGAAGATTGTTAGATACGCACAAAGAATCAGTGCGGAGATAAATCACTTAAGTTGCGAAATAGTTCAGTATGTTTAGGACGATAGTTAATAAATGTAAAACGTCTCTCTGAGTGGACCAGTTTGGAATTCAATACATACGACCCAAACGGTAATAGAAGTCCAATTGTCAGAGATGGACATTGTTGTTGTTATAATCTCACACTTATAGAGTTGACACAACACAATTTACAATATCTCGTACTTAACTAAACTAGAACAAAAATGTCCAGGAATTTAACAAGCACACAATTACAAGTTTGTGCCTAGACGAAGGCATCAGTCCGACTTCTTGTCTGAGTAAACTACAAAGTATCTTAATTCTGCAAGAATTGCAGAGCCCTGCCACCCGTGAAGGGAGGGGCTAGAGCAAGAGTGACATGCTTATAGCGGACTTCGTCGGTAATGACCTCGAGAGATCTTAGTTTCGAGAGTTTATGTGGATCGAATTAAGGTGTGTCATTATTCCATCATATGGTGCAATAGTTAGTGATGACTCTGTACAATTTGGTTGGCTATCGATGTGGTAATGGTTTGGACCACTTGGTGAAATCTAATTGGCTGGGGATGATCTCATAAGACGTAAAATAGGCTTGCGTCGATTCTGGTGACTTCGCTAATTCTTCCAATGCTCACACCTCACAAAGATACGCATAGTAAAAATAAAAAAGAATACAGAAATATGTTCCTACTACAACCAGTTCATATTGCACAACATTACACCAGAGGAAATGACAGTCAACACCAGTGTTCAGTTCATATGTCTTCAGTTCAGTTCATATAGATTCTTATTTAATCCTAGGCGTAATACTCCAATAGGGATTAGTAACGTTGATATCAGATATGTTGAGTAAATGCAACATATAGGGAATGGACTAACCCAATTGTTAATGTCAGGAGGTCGCACCAACGGTTGTACATGGTGGAGTTATTCACAGTAAAACAGAGAAGTTATTTTAAAAGAGAAAAAAATCTTATCATGTCATAATTAGTCGTAAGGATTGGGAAGAATGTCTGAAACGGACGGGAGCAAGAGACTTCTTAATATCTGTGTTCTTTTAAGTTTTTAAGAAATAGTTAATCCACTGAATTCGTAGAAGAAGAAAATTAGGAATAAGTCTTGGTGAAACTCGTATAACAATTGCTTTAAAAAAACGTATGTAAATGAGAACTTGTCGTGGATGTACAGGGTGTTTGAAAAAAAACTCAAAAAGTTGGGTCGAAAATGTATCCATACTGGAATCCAACCTGGGTCTCTCACGCCAAAGCCGCGGAGGGTAATAGCTTAGCCACGAAGAACTCGCAAGCCATAGAAATTAGAGTTTTGTCAGATTAACATTTTCTCCAAAATCTAAGTTAAAGCAACAACTAAAAGAACGAACTCAACTGCATTGGTTTACGTATCATGTTGTTTTAGCCACCTGTGAACTACTTATAAATTATAATTGTATTTGGTTTGTAATAAACAAAATAGTTTTAACATATGTTATTTAATAACTAATTCACAAGATACCAAAACAATATGATACGTAATCAAATGTAGTTGAATCTGTTCCTTCAATCAGTCTTAACTTAAATTTTGCGGAAAATGTTAGTCTGACAACACCGTAATTTCTATGGATGACAACACTGAAAATTCTTCAGGTTCATGTTTTCTGTTGTAGTATAATATTATCTACGATTGGGTAAGTTGCATTTCATTATCTCCTTTGACTTATTAAAAACAAGCAAAAGAAAAATGGTAAATTCTGAATTATTTTCATTAAGTCAGGTAGTAAGTTGTTAAAATGGTAGTCCATAAGACAACCACCTGATATGATGAAGAGTCGTTTTGATAACAAAGCATTGGTATTGTTTTATATTCGCTTGGCAAAGAACTATTTATTTTTCAAAAAAATATTTTTTTCTTTCTTATTAAACAGACGGTAGTCTTTTGAAAGATAATACAGTGCGGCATAAGTTATATAAAGGTAACCAAGAAACTTATTTCGCTTTTCCATTCACCACCTTCGAAAATCGATATGTCACTTACGAGGTACATGGAAGATCAAAAATTGTCCTCATCAGCACAAAAGCTTGCCTGATTAAAAAAAAAGATATTTCACTTTAGATTGAAAACATCATATTTGGAGACGATTTCCCCTCTTACATTTTATTGTAACTCTGATAATAACAGAGTTACCTCATGTCAGGGGACTTTTGAGACACTCTGCACATACACAATACTCAGTATCTGATTTAAGGTGACTGGACTGATTTTTTTTTCGAATCGGATCCCGTGCCAAAGGGGGGCACACACTAGGATGTAATCTCTCTTGGTTGTCAAATACATACAGAAATTCATTGCAATATGTTGTTGTAGTCAATTCCAGGGACTGTGATACTTGGGTAAAAATTTTAAATAAGTTGAAACTGATCAAAATATTAGTTGAAATTATCAATTTTCAGCAAACAGTGTTTGAACAGTTTGGCAATTTAATCCATTGAGGCAAAAATTAGCAGAAGTTTAAAACGTAGGCTAAATTATAAGATACTTGTTAAGTAATTTTTAGAAGTTCGAAATGTACTGGTATTTCCAACATTGCGCTTCAATTTTATTTTTCCTAGAGAAAATAAATCTTTTCTTCATTGAATTATTCTATGATCACTAACTAGTAAAAAAAAATGATAGTGACAATGTATTTTTCAAAGGTAGTATACAAGTTTTGTTAGGTGCGCTTGCAGACTTATATATATGGAACTTCTTAAAAATATGCAGGAGTATTTTAAAAATATATACGTATATATACTGTACATAATAATTGGGGAGCTATTTTTGATTACAAATATCTTGCAATGAACTCGATGGATCATCTCCATCAACAAACTTGATTTCGAACGTTTCACTCTCTATATATTAACCAGGCGGCAAACAAAGGGGGGCTGGGGGGGCTGGCCCCCTAAACTTTTCTTGGCCCCTTCAGACCTCAATACAAAAGCACAATATAGATATTTGTTAAAGAATTTTTAATGACTGTTTCCCCCTAACGTCTTAATGCCCTCCCACAACCACTGAGGCTGGTTTCCGGCCTGATACTAACCAAAAACCATCAAGTAGTCTCAACTATTTTCTATCTTCTGGACAGAAAGAAGGATACAATATATAAAGGGATTTTAGTAACATTAATTTACATACTGATAAAACGCTGGGGTTATGAAAAATTAACACAATGACAACCGTTGGAAATCTTTGAAATGAAATCTTTAAATTTTACATCCCACGATTATGCCGGCTAGGCTAAAGGTGATGGTGATGATGAGAAATGAATGAAATGGTGGAATGAAAAGTGGGAGGAAACTGTAGAACCCCCCAGAAAACCTACGCACACGGTGTGTGTCCACCACAAAGCCATGACAACCGTTCTATTGTGATTTGTGAAGGCTCTAGTATGCACTAATTCCACAACAATGTATAGTGTTATTAATAGCAATATGAAAATAAATGTTATGATAGCAATAGCAGTTCAATACCATTCTATCTATCACATCATCCAAAACGAAAGGTGTTGTTATATTGTGGCAACATTTTGCACACACAGATCATATCTATTACACCTACACCTATATATATATATCAAAACAACGGAAGTGTCATGTACATTATTTCACTTTTGTAGCACTAGTGACGTTAATTTAGCAGTAGAAAATGTAATACAACACCCACACGCTGTACATGCATTAACTTTACAAGTTACAAGGGCGTATATTTATTTTCTACGCATATGAATTTTATTTAAATCACCTACAAAAATGATAATTGAATAACACACCTACCCACACCCACACACCCACACATACACGCACAATTATATATATATATATATAAGTAAAGGTTTTTGTTGACAACTTAAGAGGAGAGGTGTGATTCAGAATGTGTGTAATTAAAAGTGCTCTAGTTCGGTGGTGATACTAAAAGTTTAAATAAAGTAATGATTTCCAATCTTGTTTACTTGCTGTCCTTATTCGTGAACTCGATATAGTGTGTTATTATTTGGCATTTGTTGTTTTCATTTTTCGGAAATTTTTCTGTATTTGGTGTTATTATGAATAATTCACTTTTAGCAAAAAAGACATGAATACATTTTACAATTCCTTTCTCCTTGTCATTGGAAAGGTTATTGCTCTGTATACCTTATTATATTTTAATCTTTTTTCGCTTTGCTGAATCTACATCAGCTGTTTGTAATGCTCGCTGTGTTCTTTCCGAGTATTTTTTCTCCTTTCTCCTTTCTCCTTTCTCCTTTCTAGTCTCTGTCCACAAGAGCTGTAGAAAAGTCGGGGATGACAGTAGATCTCTTCAGAACCTGTTAGAGGGTGATCAATTAATGAAAAAAATCGAAGGTAACACTTCCGCAACCGTGGCCTTCATTGTGAAATACAATATTTAAAATGGCGCCCGCGCACAAGTACCCATTTATATTTGAACTGAAATATCTTCGCCCAAAAACAACTTAGAAACTTCTTTCTTGCACCAAATTAAAGATAATTGACAGTAGTATAAGCAAACTGGATATGTTGTTTAATGTTGCCACCATATTCAAAAATAACGGTTATTGGGCCAAAATTAGTTTTTCTGGTTTCTCTTTTTCATTTCATGACAAATAACTATCAAGTTATTAAAAATATGAAAACGCAGCCCAAACTAATTAAAGGAGCATATTTTAGATTTCTATCGGTACTTATATCTTTAGTAGATCTTAAAAACTGACGGAGCTATTTAAATTTAAGTGGCGCAGGGTGTAGCGTTTTTTGGACTGTTTAATAAATTACCGGAAAAACATTCACTACGCGCAAAACTTTCAAAGCTATTACTTTTCAACAAATTAAAATAGTCCATTCATTTTATCGGTAAATTAAAGGTAATAGGTTGCTGTGTCGTACGAAATGAAATAATAATGTTATTGCATTTGTCAAATATTATTCTTAACATGTTTGTTCATATAATATGTAACTAATGTAATTATTATATTGCTTTATTTTGCAGACTTTGATGTCATGAGATTTACTTTAATTTGATGGTAATATCACGTATGCTTGTGAGAACTAATAATATTTAACTAAGGTTTTCTAGAGTTTCAAAACTTTTATGAACATATGACTATAACTGTGCTTTAGAGAATATTTACATATTTCTTTTCAGAGCATAATGTAAAATTACTGACACCGATTAAACATTCATGTAATTTTTGGAACAATTGAAGAGGCAGTGACAGATATAGCAGGAGTTGCACCATTTTCAAGTAGTAATCCACTCAAATACATTTCAAAGATGATAAACTTTGCTTTTGTGCAAAGGCGGTCTCTTAAAACATCTTAAATTTCAATTTTGTTTTCCGAGAAAGAATGCGGTACGTGACAGATTAGTTAGTAGTATAAGTGAGGCGGTTACCCTTTGCTGTCTTTCCACATTTTTGATCGAGATGGTTAGATAGTTATTAAACATAAAATCTCTGCGGGTGCGTTGCTACAGTTCCAGAAGAATACATCAAACAGATCAGCAAATTTCTGTAACCCCTTCATTCGAGTTTTACGAAGTTAGTTCATAACACAGCAGTAATTGCTGTATTCATTTATGAATGTCCTTCGAAAACGTACTCAGACGGTCCCAACAACTTTTGCAAAGTAGACAAGACTTTATTTGCTAGACGAAATAGTGGAAGTTTTCGTCTGTGAATGGTCTTCGAGGGTACAAAAATCGCCCGTTTCAAAGTGCCACATAAGCTTCATGGCCATGTGTCAGGTAATTCAGGATTTCTTCAGCATTAGAATCTGGTAGAACTTCATGCGACATAAAATGCTACAACTTCACAGGACTGTGAACTGTATACGGGATTTCCATGCGCTCCATAAAATTCTACCATTCTGTTCACTGAGTTACGAACTTCATCACGTACATTATCAAGGAACTCATGGTCTGTTTGTGATACACCAAGAATCTAACTGAAGGTTTGGCATTTGTAGTATATAGTTCTCCGTAATATAGTTCTTTCTGCCCATCTGACCCATTATTCCTCCCGATGATTTCTTAGATCTATCAATATAATCTGTTCAAGTATCATATCAGCACCAACTGCGCTAAATACATTGCTCGTTCTTCTGACTACGAAATGATTATTCATGAACTGAACATTTATTTCCGGGTGTTGAGCCCCCAAATTCCTAATTTGTTCAAGATAGAGGAACGCGCACCACAGGCAATTGATTCGGTTGAATGCCATGAATACCGAAAGCAACTGCTGTATAATATTCAGATGCAGTGGCCAGTCTCCTTCTCGGTCAGCTCTTATAAGGCTTCTCAGCATAAATGAAAAATGTAGCATAAACACATCTGCAATCGTAAACATACCTCTCACTACCCTAACGTAGATAGTTTCCTTTAGAATACTCTCGGTTACTTTCGACCCAAAATTTTTCTATGAAAAGAGACTCCAAACCACTACTAGAAATGTACTTTCCTATGCAGACAAGAAGGTCATGTGGAATGATCCTAGCATGCGGACAATGTTTGAAAATTCATTACTCCTAAGTTGAATTTCGGCAGCAATGTGATACCCCTTTGTCACATACTACAGACATTGAAGATTGGTTTTAAGTTTTTAAGTAGGTTCTGGAGGTTTTTTTCCATTGCTGTGTATACACTATTATATTTCATTACTGGATACGGCAGTACTGGACGAAAGCCAACTTGTTTCTTGGAAACATCTGAATCCGTTATCATTGCATTCACAGTACCCCACGTTAGAGTGGATTCTTTAGTTTCTACCTCGTATGCAGCATGCATTATGTCTTGAGTAAATTCCTTGTGACGCAGATTATCGATGTCCAAAGCATACAGTTCAGGAGAAATTGTCAGCGTGTTTTGAATTGATATAGGTTGTACCTAACTGTCTTATTTCTTCAATTGCTGAGATGGAAGCAAGGATCGAAGATGACGGGAGGTCTTGCTAATACCGACTTCAGACAATTTCCGTTTCGATGGGACTTTTCTTGACACTTCCCGGAAAAGTGCTATGACTGTATCTGGCTACTACGGATTCTTGACAGAGTAGCCTTTTCATGGTTGAAATCGTCCATAGCTCCTACCGTGAAACTATCACCCTGAAAATGGCTTGAAAAAGACAAGGTGAAGGAACAGGTCTTCAGTGTATATTGTGCAAGGCTGCTTCGTGCTTGAATAATATCTTTACAGCCAACTGACACACCTAATTTATTCATAGTTGAGATCAGTTTCTGATTGTGCATTTTTCATGAATTGAATGTGCCACCATCAAATGCATGGGAGTTGCTTTCCTACGATATACATTATAGAATAAAGCCTGCAAAAATTGACTGAAATAGATCCTGAACATTTAGATTTTGTTGGTCGGAAATTTCTTCAAAATCATTTTCACTGTCTTCTTCAGTGATATATAGAGCTTTGCTTTGTAGCACTTCTACTAGGAAATCCAAAAGAGGTTGAGGGATTCTAGTTGTTAGCCAGGACTTATGAAGTTGCTGACTGTCCTCAAGTTCACCTTCAATTCCGAAATTTCTGTGAAGGAGAGCCGTTTGTACTTCCTTCGCTGCACTTGTAAGTATGTTAATCGATCTCAGTTTGTCAGCTACTTCTTCAGCACTAATTAATGAGTTGAAACCTAGAATCGGTGTATTTCTTTTCGAAGGCTTCGAAAACCTTACCTTTTCTCCAAAGATTAACTTCGTTGTCATTAAAAACCAGTTCACTGTTTACATTAATGAAGTATCGAATTTTCGACAATGTCAATCCGCAACTCTCCTCCAATAGTTTCTCGATAATTGTCGCCACTTTATTAAGTACTTCACTTATATTAGTTTTTTTTGACTCGGTAGTTGTGCTATCTGATTTCTGAGAATATTATTGAACTTCAGAACTGTGCTCAAGACAAGCCTTATGATAATAGAGATCTGCAACGAAAACAGATAATTCATCCTCCAAGTCACAAGTTCTAGTAAACCCGTCATCTTTAAAGAACATGGTTGCAGATAAAAATGTAGTTGCACGATTTGATTCACATATTCTGTACTTTGGTTTAATTCCATTGTGTTTCTCTTTTCCACATACTACACATAAAACATTTCTTGCTTTCTTGTTTGAAGATGGTCGAACTGAAATATCTACTCTCATTTCCTTTGCCACTGGCACAGATTGAGATTTTATTCAACGTTGATCCAGCTCCTCAGTTTCACTACGTTCTCTTTTCTTTTTCTTCCGTAACAACATATTCTTGTTTGCGTCATTACAATGATACACAAATTCTGTGAAGATTCTTAAGTCTTTTCAGAACACCATCCTTACGAATTTCAGCCGCAACTATAACATCTCTCCCTCGGAAAGACGGCATTGTTTTACCTGAGGATTTGTCAGAATTCTGGCAAATAATGCAGGCATTTACTTCTACTATGCATGCAGAGAAAGAAGTGCCCTGGGATAGGGAAATACCAAACACGTTTTCTATAGTCATTGTCTAAAAAATTGGTGCCAAATATGGATTTTTATTTTTCCACTGTCCACATTAGAATCTGCAACATTAGCTCATATTATATAAACAAACATGTTAATAATAATATTTGACAAATTCAATAACCTTATTATTTCATTTCCTATGACACAGTAACCTATTACCTTTAATTTACCGATAAAATGAATGGACTATTTTAATTGTTGAAAAGTAATAGCTTAAAAAGTTTTGCGCGTAGTGAGTGTTTTTTCCGGTAATTTATTAAATAGTGCAAAAAACGATACACCCTGAGCAACTTAAATTTAAATAGCTCCGTCAGTTTTTAAGATCTACTAAAGATATAAGTAACGATAGAAAGCTAAGATTATGCTCCTTTAATTAGTTTGGGCTGCGTTTTCATATTTTTAATAACTTGATAGTTATTTGTAATGAAATGGGAAAAAAAGAAACAAGAAAAACTAATTTTGGCCTAAATAATCGTTATTTTTTAGCGTGTAAAACAACATATCCAGTTTTCTTATTTCTACTATCAATTATCTTTAATTTGGTACAAGAACGAAGTTTCTAAGTTGTTTCTGTGCGAAGATATTTCAGTTCAAATATAATTTGGTACTTGCGCGCGGGCACCATTTTGAATACTGAATTTCACAATGAAGGCCCCGGTTGCAGAAGTATTACCTTCGATTTTTTCATTAACTGATTACCCTCTAACAGGTTCTGAGGAGAACTGCTGTCATCCCCGACTTTTCTACAGTTCTTATGGACAGAGCCTAGACTAATACGTAGCAATGAATTCTTTTCTTGCTTGGTGATAAAAGACTTGTGAAACAGAGGCTCCTATGGCTATGTGCTGAGTTAGAAACTTCATGCTGTAATCTGTATGAATGAGTGGAAGATATAATTTCAATAACCACGGAGGTATTCAGTAGTGTTCGTACGAGGGGGTCAACTTTGTCGGCAATTGGAGTTACAGCAGAGCAATACAACTAACGTGAATCAGAATAATGTTATGGAATGTATATGCCAATTGGTGAGAATTCCTTGTTTTAACAGTTATAAACTTTATAGAGTAGATTATCTTTCGAATAGTTAGAAAATGTCGGCAGGTATTCCAAGTGGAATAACGGCAAGTTCAAAAAGGTTTTATCAACATAGTTAGTGAACATAGTTTTCGATTTGCTTCTGTATTATGAGAAAGAGAATACCTATGTCGGATATTCTTATACGGATATGAAGAAAGATATGATTTCTACCTTTATAGGTATATCTTTGCCTTTAACAGTAGACCACATTGTGTAGAGTTAAACAATCTATTAGTGAGTCTCCACAGATATATGCTATTAGGAAAGTTAGATTAGTAGCTTATTGTTAGTGCTCAACAAACAATTAGGTATTTCATACATGGTCTTAGGTCAAAGTACATGAATGTAGTTGCTGACTAGCAATGACTCAGTAAATGAACTAGTTAAACGTTTGAATAGTGTACACAGAAAAGAAACTATGACAAACGAACGTATTAGGGAAGAACAGCAGGAAACAAATACTTATGTATATATATATATATTTTTAAAATTTTTGAACGGAATGCCTTATGGTTTTAGTATTAGTTCCTTGGATGTCTGTTCAGATACTACAGTTGCCTGCTCTCCAGGGCAATTCTCATTCATTTCTGCAAACGCAACATGATTCACCATATCTCTTCACATCATTTGGCACTCACTTAGTAGCCTTCAGTACAAACACCGAGTTTCTTTCATAATGATGAAGTACAGAGACATTCTACGGATTAGGGCAAGTTAAGCAAGCTTTGTCAAAAACCCACAATGAAGAGGGATATTTTCAACTCTAAATCTCAAGCAGATATTGAAAAGAATGTGAGAAAATATACAAAACCTTGTGTTAACTCTTGAAACAGTTATGAAGGATAAGAAAAGACACAATAATAGTTACAAGAAGAAAAACCCAAAAACTCAAAATTATTTTTACTAGGAAAACTACGCACAAGATAGATCAGGTAGTAACCAGAATTCAGATCAAAGTAATTCTGATTTACACAAACTGATAATATGTAGGTCTTACAAAAACTTAATCACGTTGCAAGAGATTTTCGAGCTACTAAGCAAAATTTAAACTAAAATTATCTATGGATAATAGGGGAAGTTTGGTCATTATTTACACGCACAAAATCTCCATAAGAGTATAATTGAGATGATGTCTCATTTAAATAAAGTTAATGGAAAGCAGCAAGTCTTAATAGTCGATACTGCGACTATAATTTCTGTTTTTCCTGAACATTTGGTTCTAGATAACGTGAAGTGCGTAAAATGTAATGGTAATCTCATAGGGATGTCTGGTGCTACAATTATTTGAAGGGAAGTCGTATTTTTGAATTTTTTGTTAGGAAGTAAATCTTATGTTCATTGTTTTTAAAATTATACCCAAGCATTCTAAGCCAGCATTGGGTATTGATTTTTTGAGTCATCAAAATGCTTTCATTTCCTTTGTGGATCTTGAATTGACATTGTGTAAATATGGTAAAGCTCCTAAATCAAACTTCAGAAGTTTTCCGAAAATACAATATGTTTCTCCAGGCAGTATTGTATCAGTTCAAGGACAGTATTAAAAGTTAAAACAAAACTTTTTTCACATAATTTAGTTCCTTTAGACTTAAGAATAAAACGTTCAGAATATGGAGGAATATTCGTGTTTCGAACAAACCACAGATTTGTTATTGCAACCCAATACGTATTTTTGGAGCTCCTTCGTGGTGAAGCAGGTTAGCGTAAGCGCCTTTGGCGTGGGAGACTCGGGTTTGATAACCGGCCTGAACTCACGTGGTTTGAATACCACGTAATCAGTAGGTCCCGTTTCATATAGCCTTACTACTGAAAGGGACGTTAAAATCAAATTAACCAATACGTAATTTTATTCCCATTGCGTTGATGTCAAATCAAAATAGATTAAGTTTGATTGTAAATTCAAACTCTTAAAATGTTGTTTTAAAGAAAAATATAGTTATTGGTTATCCGTCGCGTTGTAACGTTATATTTAAAATTTTTGATGAAGAAGAGACAGATGAATGGGCCTTGCATTGAGAAGGTGAGTTAAGTGAGACAGAGAAGAAGGAGCTTAAGGAAACGTGTATCAGCAGGAACGTTATGATCCCTCCACGTTCAATTTAAATCTAACTTTATGTTAGTCTCATAAGGATACATTTCTGAACTTTTTTTTAACTATAGTGATAATTTCTCTTGAGATACTTGTACTAGCATTACTAAACTTATTAAATGTGACATTCCTACTGACAATTGTTAATGTCAAGCAGTACCCCGCTCCATTTCGTTTAGTAGAACAGATGAAAGAAAACTTAAAGAAGTTGGAATCTCAAGGAGAGATATGAAAATCTATATATTCAGATTTCAATAACCCATTTTTTTCTTTCTTCTTTTAAAAAACCCTCAAGGTTGTTATCGATTTATATCTGATTTTGAATCGGATTGTACGAAAAAATGAAAATTTTGCTATACCGTCCATAGAACAAATATTTACAAACCAAGCAAACAGCCTTTAGTATTCCTAGTACTGATTCTTATGAATTGTATGCCTTAAGGTTTGTGAGAGATATGTTTGGTAACTCTGGCTCCCGTTCGTAGAAGAAAAGGAAGAAGAAAGTCGAAAAAGTTGTAAAATATGTTAATTTTTTTGACTTTCATTCGAATATTGCTAGGCCAACAAGTAGGCTACACGAAATATCCTTGCTTTTTGTGTGAGTGGGAATCCAGAGCAAAACTGAACATTGAGTTCGACAGCAGTGGCCATTCAGAAATACTTTCATACCTGTCAAAAAGAACATTGTTTCACTTCCATTGATTGATCCCTCTAAAATTATGTTGCCACCGTTACATATAAAACAAGATTTAATGAAAACATTCCTGACAGCTTTAAGCAGAGATAGTAAATGCTTTCAGTACTTTGTCAGTAAATTTTCATCTATCACATCAAAAAAAATCAAATCTGGAATCTTCACAGGCCCACAAATCCGAAAATTGATGGCGGACAAAACATTTGAGGAAACTATGAGTGAGATAAAATTACAAGCATGTGCTGCGTTCAGAAATGTGGTACAAAACTTTTTGGGGAACAAGAAGGTTGCAAATTACAGAGTTTTAATCGACGAGACGTTGGAATCTTTTAAACTGCCTGGCTGCAACATGAGCTTCAAAGTTCGCTTTCTTAATGCTCATCTCAATTACTTTCCTGACAATCTTCGTGATTTTACGAAAGAATATGGCGAGCGTTTTCATCAGGACATTAAAGTGATGGAAAAGAGATACCAAGGAAGGTGGTCTGTCCATATGATGGCTGACTATTGCTTGATGTTAAAAAGAGACTGTACGCAAGAACACCAAAGAAAATCTAAAAAGAGGAAGTTACAAGGGAAGTCCGGTGAAGAATGTTAGGTATGTATGTTTTAAACTATGCATTCATGATTATCTTCTTTTTTCTCTTTCTTCTTACCATTCTTCTATGACTATTAGGCTATGGGTGCGAAGCATACCTCGTTTCATTCCTTGTTTCATGAGCTTTCCAACCAAGATATCATTCATATCTCTGTGACAATTAGGAGTGGGGGAGACGCCAAGATTGCCAATGTGAATGCATACAAACCAAATAATTAATTTTATACATGTGATTGCACTTCGTTTTGTTTCTCCCTTCCTATTGTAGCTACGGCTTTCATTTTCTATATGGTTGGTATTACTATATAAGGCACTATATGTAAGGCACTAGTATTAATTTATACTATCTATCTATCTATCTATCTATCTATATCTATCTATCTATCTATCTATCTATCTATCTATCTATCTATCTATCTATCTATCTATATATATATATATATATATATATATATATATATATATATACGTAAGACACTAGTATTAATTTTTTTGATCAGTGGGATTACTAACAGTGTTGTCAGAGGACCGGAAATTTCATTTTTTTACAAATATTTCGAATTTCTACTTCTTCTACAAATGGGAGCTCAGAGGTACCAAACATACTTTGTTGGATTTCCTGCTTTATTACCTTTCTAACAAGGTGTCGATCATGTCTCTGTGAAAATTAGGAGGCGCCAGGGGTAACAACGTGAATGTTTACGAACCAAAAATTTTTGTAAACTGTGGTTGCACTTTGATTTTTTCCCTCTCTTCCTATTGTAGCTACGGCTTTCATTTTTCTGTATGGTTGATATAAATATGTAAGGAACTCGTTTTTTTTTTTTTTTTTTTTTAGCAGCGTAGAGTAACTAACAGTGTTGCCAGCGTGGCTGGAATTTCAAACAATGACATTTTTTACAAATATTTCGAATTTCTTCTTCTTCTTTTTCTACGAATGGGAGCTCAGATGCACCAAGCATAACTCGTTGCATTACTTGTTCTATTAGCTTTCCAACAAGAGATAGTTCATGTCTCTGCAACGATTAGAAGAGGCACCAGAGATGACAACGTCAAGGTATGAATTCCCTGGCAGGCGTCTTCACGTTAAAAAATTCTTTTTTTTTTTTTTTTTAATTTTGACATTTTCGTAATTTGCGAAAGAAACCTGACGTGATATAAAACTTTAGTCATTTGCAGAAAAAAATCTGCAGAAAAAAATCGATTCGGATACATCATTTTATTTCAAAACAACTGAAAAAAGTTGAAAATTTGCTGATCAGTGCTATTCATAAACAGTCTCCTATCCTCTAGTGGAAGAACAGCTGCACTCAACATGAGTGACACACATGTTTAAGGATCAATAAAGAAATAATTCCCTTATTCCTCTTCTGGTTATTATATAAATATACTGTAGATTAACAGCTACACATATTATAATGTTTTGAATGTCAAAAGAAAGTTTCTTGGTTTGCCTTTATAACTACTTACGTTCAAATGCTTTTTTTGTAAGTTATAACAGGAATTAGTATAATAAAATATGTGATTTGATCAACACTACAAAATACATACTACCTTGAAAATCTCTTAACACATTGCATAGAGGGATTCTTTGATAACACTCAAGTAAGCAAGTTGTTGCTTATGTCAGCTGACAGATTTACGTACGTGCCCTTGAGAGACGTGCCTACTAGTCTCCGAAATGAAATAAAATCTTTAAGTTTTACGTACCACGGTTATGCCGGTTAGGCTAAAGGAGACGGTGATGATGAGAAATGAGTGAAATGGTGGAATGAAGAAAGTGGGAGGAAACGGGAGAACCCCGAGAAAACCCACGAGCACGGTGTTTGTCCACCACAAAGTTCACAAGGCGGGGGCTGGGATCGAACCCGGGACCCCAAGCACCAGAGGTGAACGCTCTACCACTGAGCCACCGCGCCCCCCTACTAGTCTCCGACCCAAGAGCTATCAGGAATGAAACAGCTTGTTCGGATCAACTAATTTCATGCAGCTATTTTGGCGTAACGTTAACGGGAAATTTAAAATACATGAATCCCCCTTTCTTTTTTATTATAACTTACAATAATTGCACGGAAACAAGAAATTTTGCTACACATGCAAGGGGTAGAATTATACTACATTTTAAAATTACTTAACGTCCTTAGTATTACGTGCATTACCTGCAACATCCCTGGTGATTTCTTAAAGGTTTTTCGATGAGGTTTATTTTTCTGGGAATCCAAAAGCAAAGAGTGAAATAAAAGTTATTGTTCAGACGATACCGACTATAGTTTTAATGTTTATATCAGTGATGACAACCTGAAATCTTTTAAAATCCCATCTCGAAAGACGTAAATTTTCATTTTACTTCTAAGTTTCCCACGTGATACACTAATTATAAAATTTCCAAAAATTCATAATATGTGAAAACTGAAACTATTGTACGCCACTCACTTTTTCAATATTTGGGTGAATTATTCATAAATTCCGATATTCTAAATTCCTAATTAATATTTTCCTTATGTTACGATACTTCACGTCGGAGGTTCTTGGTTCGCTTCCATCGACTGACTTTTGGATTCACGACCTCTACTTCTCTGGATTATTTTTTTCTTTCTTCGGAAACTTCAATTATGTAGTCTTAAGCTTTCTGGAAGCATTTTTGTATACCTTTTTGTTTTATTAAAAATAAGTGCAGTAGCAAATTTCTTTAAACCTTATTAAAAGTCAATATTCTTGTTCGTTTCCTTACCTTTGTGCAACCTGTTAACTTCCTACTTGTGTCTGGCTACGTTTTTATTTCTTGGCCGTGTCACTATACTGCGTTTTAGGACATTGCTCACATACAGCTAAATTGTATATATTTCGAGCGCCCAGTTAGCTCTTCTCTAGCTGATTCAATGGATTGTCTCAGCTATAATATATTGTCTGGTAACTACGTCGGCGATTATTGTTAAGTTTGTATTTGGTGTTTACTCTTTTCTGCTGAGGTTTAGCTTCGCACTTGGACTTCCTGAGAAAGTACAACTCAGAATTCTGAGGTGAATTAACCAGCTTGTGAGGTCTTCGACTCTCAAACGTTGTGACATATGTGACGTCACGAACACGGTGTTATGAGGAGATTAGATTTTATGGATTGACCATATTTGGTATTGAGGAAATCAAGAGGTGTGGTTTAGCCCTTATTCTGGGAAACAAAACTAGATGGTTGGGGTTTCTTGGGGTACTTTGTTTCGAGTTGTGGGAAGAACAACCAACTAGAAAGAGGGGAGAGAATACAGTGCCATTCCTTGATGAAGGTACAGTAATTACGTCGAAACTTCGCCAGACTTTTCAGTATTATTCTAACTTTACCTATCCACTTCTTCAGCACTTTTAAAAAAATGAATATTTGTGTTCGAGTTATAATTTGCATATACCTATGACCTACATTTCCAATATTTTTTGTGTTCGAGTTATAATTTGCATATACCTATGACCTACATTTCCAATATTTCTTGTATTCGAGTTATACTTTGCATATACCTATGACTTACATTTCCAATATTTCTTGTGTTCGAGTTATAATTTGCATATACCTATGACCCATATTATAATATTTCTTATTTGCTGAGTTATCTTTTAGATGAAATTCACTTTCATACTCCAGCGTATATTGCTGGTGGTGGACAAACGTCTCCTAATTCTGTCATCTACCGGTCTCTTAATGACCAAAGAGATAGATGAGATTAAGCTGAAAACAACTGCTATTTAGGCATGTTTCATGATGGAGATGCTCTAGGTTTGATCTCTGTAGTACCTGTAGTGCCTGTGAGTTAAAAAAAAGACTATTGTAATCGTTTATCAAAGCAAGCACATTTTGTTGTGAGATTTTAGTATTTTCGTCACGCGCGTTTGTGCCATAATGCTCTGCTGAGCGTAATGAAACTAGATAAATTTAATTCTCCAATTACTCCGTATGAAACGTTTTAGAAATTGGCTATTTCTCCTTTGGTAGTTTACTTTCTTCCGTTCATGATATAAAACCACCAGAGTACAATTTACGTTCCTTGTTGCGTATTCTTAAAATTCACACGTTCCTACAGAAATCACTTGCTCACTAACACGGACTTTTCAATAACAAAACTTTACAATAGCACTGATTTCACGTTTATCCAAACGTCATTACCCTATGTACCGTTTAAAGAGAGTTTTGATGGTGTCAGCGAAATACGTATATATGATAAATCCCGTATGTGATGCCAATTTTGACGAAAGTTCCCTTTATCACCATGCGAAACATTAATGTCAAAAAAAATCCTACAAAATGATATTTTTCCAATCGGTTGACATCACTGGTTCATAGAAGAACTCTGCTTATGACACAGAAGACAAAAATGACCTCGATTTTTTCAGGTCTGTTTGTTGAATGCCTAATTAATTCATGTCACTATTTTGCGTCTTGATAATATCAGAAACAATTTATGTGCGCTCCCCTCTGTGTTCTGTTGTATTATTATTATTATTATTATTATTATTATTATTATTATTATTATTATTATTATTATTATTATTATTATTATTATTATTATTATCGGAAGAATTAATTGAAACACAGTATCTCTAACATTTTAAGTTGAGAGGGGAAAGGAAAATGACAGCATTCTCCGCCATATTATGGGTTCTAATATTGATATTATTTCAATAAATCTGCGTTGCCAATTAGAAGACTTGGGATGTTAGTTAGATTTAGGACAGTCATTTTGGGGTCGTCGGACAGTGCCCATTTGAGAACATCAAGAAATGGAAATAAGAATTCAGAAAAATGTTGAGTGAGATTGCTCGGATAAAGAGGTTAGAAGAAACGAAGATTAGGAACTACGGTATCCGTTCATTATTATTGGCTCTACTGGGTTAGTATAGGTTGCTTTTTTGTTTTACATAAGGTGAGTAGGATGTTGTGTGTTTAAACTATTTTACCTTGGGGTGGCTACGTTTTACAGTTGCGTAAATACCTGAAAAACGAAAACAACTTAGACAAACTGAAATGTAACTAACTACTTTTTTGCAGATTTGCTATTTCCTGGACTAGAATTTTTTTGATAGTCTATTATGATTGGTTTAGAATCATCTGGCTGACATACGGACAGTATTATTTCTCTCGGCTATCTGATACCGTTGGTATAAGAACTTACAGGCTACTGCCTTTTTCCGGGTTGCCCTGCTTTTATAAAGCCATTTTATTTACGTGTTGTTGATGAAATGGGTTTTGTATTGACCGCCAGAAAGGTTAGATAGTTGAGGAAGTAGCTCTCTGAGTTTTTATTCTATAAAAAGTACATTTACATAACGAATTACATAACATAAACAAACATTTATTTAACTCTGTAAACTAAACCACTGATATGTGCAGAAGAAAACACAACATGAATTTTTACACTAAAATGATTGTATTACTAAAAATAGGATCTTTTGTGATTTGTTATTTTCTTGTTTGGTAAACAGTTCTATGTAACCGAAAAAAGTCTTACAAAATAATGTGTATTTCCTTATATTGACAAGGAACATCACCCAATTGTCCGGCTCCGATTTCAATGAAATTTATTTTGCTGATAGAGGACATGTATTCATTATTTGTGATGACAGAAATTTTTGCCATGGTGGATGTTTTCTATTTTTTAAATAATTTTTAAGAGTTGTGATGTGGTTGTTACAGATTACTCTAGAAGTCCCTTACCACCCTTTGTAAACAGAGTGTTAATGAAAGAACAACCATGAAGATACATATAAGGCCTAGTGGAAAGTCGTATGGTAGGTATGACCTTGACGGCAGCCATATTGAAATCCATCATTTTGAATTAAGGTCAAGTTTTTAAATGGGAATAGGGTAATATGATACATAATTTCGGGCTAGAATTTAATCAGAAAGACAATGGTGAAGTTAGTTTTAAGATACGCCCATTTGAGGAAAAGTTACAGGCATATTAATTGTTTATACTTACTATGTGCGTAAGTCCCTTACCTCCGCTTCTAACCCGCGTATTAATGACAATAAGAGGACAAAACCTTTGGTAATACATATTATGCCTAGAAGGAAGTAATACGGTAAGGAAATTGTTGACGGTAGTCATCTTGAAATCCACCATTTTGAATTAAAGTGAAATTTGACAAAATGAAAACCATATCATGTGACACCTCATTTTAATAGAAAATTCTCCCCAAAAGCCAATAGTATGCTTATTTTTGTTGTATAGTTAACCACTATGAATTTAGGACTGCTTCTAATGTGCACCAAACGTCAATTATTCGATCTTTCAAATTGGCAACAATTCCTAATTTTCACCGCGTGTTTTAAGATTCCAACTGGCACTTTGCAATTCTTTCCATCGCTCATGTCTTCTAAATTGATTATATTTTTTAAGAGTTGCGAATTGTCAGTTCATGAATAGTATTGGGATAAGCATCAAGCAATCATTCTGAATTTTGAAGACTTGCCATGTAATTATTTATTTCCTATGCCATGTAATTATTTATTTCCTGTACCTGCCTTTAAAAACTCGTTTACTGCCATGAATCATCACACAACGAAACCACTCCAACATTGCATTCAAGTATACTGAAGACGCAGCTTGTAATGGATAGTAGATGAGACGAGAAATCAAATGAAAATTCCGTTCCAAAAGGAAAACGAAATATGATTGTTGTATAAATCAATGGTCTTGTTTTATATTTATTTTTTTATTATATATCAATTTAGAAAACATGAGCCATGGGAACAATTGCAAAGTGCCAGTTATAATCTAAAAGATGTGGTGAAATTTAGGAGTGTTGCTAATTTGAAGAACCGAATAATGGACGCTTGATGCACATTAGAAGCAGTTCTAAATTCATACTGGTTAACTATACAACAAAAATAAGCATACCATTGGTTTTTTGGGAAAAATTGCTATTACAATGAGGTGTCGCATGATAGGGTTTTCATTTTTCAAACTTCACTTTAATTCAAAATGGCGGATTTGAAGATGACTACCGTCAACAAATTCCTTACCGTATTACTTCCTTCTAGGCATAATATGTATTACCGAAGCTTTTATTCTCTTGTCATTAATACGCGGGTTAGAAGCGGAGGTAAGGGACTTACGTACATAGTAAGTATAAACCATTAATATGCCTGTAACTTTTCTTCAAGTGTGTGTATCTTAAAACTAACTTCACCATTGTCTTCCTGATTAAATTCTAGCCCGAAATTATGTATCATGTTACCCTATTCCCATTGAAAAAACTTGACCTGAATTCAAAATGGTGGATTTCAATATGACTGCCGTCAAGGTCATACCTACCATACGACTTCCCCCTAGGCCTTATATGTATCTACAAGGTTGTTCTTTCATTAACACTATTTCCAAAGGGTGGTAAGGGACTTCTGCAGTAATCTCTAATAAGGGTCTTAAAAATTATAGAAAAATAGAAAACATGCACCATGGCAAAAATTTCTGTCATCACAAATAATAAATACATGTCCTCTATCAGAAAAAGAAATTTCATTGAAATCGGAGCCGGACAATTGGGTGATGTCCCTTGGGAGAAAAAATCGCATTTACCAATTAATTCATAGTTTGACAGCTTGGGAGATCAATACTGATCAATAAACAATAATCATTGATGTCTCAATAATAATAATAATAATAATAATAATAATAATAATAATCATCATCATCATCATCATAATGGAAAGCATTGCGTCATTAGATATAATCAATCTATAAAGGATTTTCTAGTAAAACATTTGTGTTATGTTTCCCTTTCAACAACATTGTTATGTGTGTTGCGGAAGTTGTAGGCGTTTTTCCAATTAAGATTTAAAAATGAGTAACGTGATGCTGTTTACATGTATAATTTTAATCCAATCTCCAATAAGAGTACAATTGACTACCAATTATCTAATTCCAATTTATACGATCTACTTCCTCCTCCACAAAAACTGTGTGATAAAATAAATTATCTACTCGACCTCTAGGCTTTCTGCTCTCGTAGGTGGAGGAACACTGTGTCGGGGGAAGAGAGCTAAAAGTGAGAAGTAGTCATTTATCAAGGACTGCTAAAAACTAAAAGCTGCAAATTTTAACTCTTTTCTTGAAAAAATATAAATAAATAAAAAATAAAAACCTTTTAGGCATATTTTTTCACATTTGTGTAATCATTTATCAAGAAACAATAAAATATTTTTTTTAAGAATTAGGCCTAGGTATCACATTAATTTCTTCTTTATTGTAAAACTTATTGTGTGCATCGATATTGTACAGTGTTGATAATTTTATGTTTCCTGTAACTATATTAGAGATTAAAAGAAGATATCTTAAAGTATGTACAATACTTTCATCCTTGGACTTCATCGTTCTATAATATATTTCTTTTCTTTCTGTAATACATAGCAGACTACATAACAAAATTTGTACAGTGCTGCTTGTACTAAAAGCTCCAAAAATACCAGTGAGAAGGAATTTTGGTCTAAACATTGTATTTCAATGGTTTGGCTAGAGCAGAAAGTAAGCATTTTTTGTTTTTTTTTTAATTTTCATTCGCTCGCCGCGTTACTGTCAGCCGGTGCCTTGAGAGTGAGTAATTATAAAACTCCGGCCTATCCAGTTTTATTGTTATCCAGTTTGCCCTTCTGGCACATTAGGCCGGATAAGGTTTTATTGTTATGTGGCCTGCGCTGACGCCACATTAGGCCGGATAGGGTTTATTGTTATCCAGCCTGCCTTTTAGCCATATTAGGCTGGACAGGCTTTAATTGTCCGTCCTGCCCTTCCGCCACATTAGACTGGACAGGCTTTAATTGTTATCCGTCCTGTCCTTCCGCCACATTAGGCTGGACAGGCTTTAATTGTTATCCGTCCTGCCCTTCGAGCCACATTAGGCCGAATAAGGTTTTATTGTTATCCGGTATGCCTTTCCGCCACATTAGGCTTGACAGGCTTTAATTGTTATCCGTTCTGCCCTTCCGCCACATTACGCCGGATAAGGTTTTATTGTTATGTGGCCTGCGCTTCCGCCACATTAGACCGGATAGGGTTTATTGTTATCCAGCCTGCCTTTTAGCCATATTAGGCTGGACAGGCTTTAATTGTCCGTCCTGCCCTTCCGCCACATTAGACTGGACAGGCTTTAATTGTTATCCGTCCTGCCCTTCCGCCACATTAGGCTGGACAGGCTTTAATTGTTATCCGTCCTGCCCTTCGAGCCACATTAGGCCGAATAAGGTTTTATTGTTATCCGGTATGCCTTTCCGCCACATTAGGCTTGACAGGCTTTAATTGTTATCCGTTCTGCCCTTCCGCCACATTAGGCCGGATAAGGTTTTATTGTTATGTGGCCTGCGCTTCCGCCACATTAGGCCGGATAGGGTTTATTGTTATCCAGCCTGCCTTTTAGCCATATTAGGCTGGACAGGCTTTAATTGTTGTCCGTCCTGCCCTTCCGCCACATTAGACTGGACAGGCTTTAATTGTTATCCGTCCTGGCCTTCCGCCACATTAGGCTGGACAGGCTTTAATTGTTATCCGTCCTGCCCTTCGAGCCACATTAGGCCGGATAAGGTTTTATTGTAATCCGGCCTGCCTTTCGGCCAAATTAGGCTGGACAGGCTTTAATTGTTGTCCGTCCTGCCCTTCCATCACATTAGGCTAGACAGGCTTTAATTGTTATCCGTCCTTGCGTTCCGCCACATTAGGCTGGACAGGCTTTAATTGTTATCCGTCCTGCCCTTCGAGCCACATTAGGCCGGATAAGGTTTTATTGTTATCCGGCATGCCTTTCCGCCACATTAGGCTTGACAGGCTTTAATTGTTATCCGTTCTGCCCTTCCGGCACATTAGGCCGGATAAGGTTTTATTGTTATGTGGCCTCCGCTTCCGCCACATTAGGCCGGATAGGGTTTATTGTTGTCCAGCCTGCCTTTCCGCCACATTAGGCTGGACAGGCTTTAATTGTTATCCGCCCTGCCCTTCCGCCACATTAGGCCAGATAAGTCGCAACCTTTATTGTAAATTGCAACTTTCGCTGGGTCTCTGTTAAAATTTTAGAATGTTGAATATTTTGAAAATTAAACCATCAGATGCAAGAGGAGATTTAACAATCTTAAATTAAGAGAAAATGAAAGGAAAGGTATGTTGAATCCTTAGGGAGCCAGAGAGTTGTTTTAAAGTTCGCACGAATTGAAGATTGATTGAGTGCAGTTTTACTTGATATAAAATCTTTAAGTAAGTATCAGTGTTTTCTATCTTATGTTACTGTATATTAAGTGGACTCAATATTTACAATGGAGCATGTGTTTTTCTTTCGCTATTAACTTAACATATACACAAATCTACTACGCACACATTGACACCCAAATTGCAAAATCATGTACAAGGTCTATAGAAGTTTGCTTCGAGCAATTTATGGAAGTTGTAGAGATTGTTCGTATGTTTCTATATCTACGTTACTCTAAAGAATCTCTTGTGTAAACAATATTGGTACAATTTTTGGTTTGGTTTTTCTCTACAGTAACACGTCCATCTCTAGGAAGATACAGCTACGCTACGTGATATAGTAAACTCACTAAAAACAAATTTCCTTTTTTTTAACCCAAAAGACACACCTTTATATAGTTTCTTCTTTGTAATTCCACTTGAACATTTCTTTCTTATTCCCTTAAAGATCAGCCTATGTCTTCTTGTTGCATGTGGTGCGAAAGACAGAATCTCAATTATTGGTGGTAAGTGATTAAACATTATTTCAACATTCATGTGAAATAGAGGTACATTCGGTAAAGAATTCACTTTAATTTAAAAGAAAATTAAAGTTTTCTTCTCTACTAAAGAAAAGAAACATAAAACTGAAAATTTGATTTTAGTAGATAAAATTGATATTTCAGTGGATCATATCTGTTCTGTTACTATAATAATAAGTCTTCAATGTTTAAAAGAATTAAGTTTATCAAATTAATGGTTAATGGAACATCATTTCTAAATTTTCATTACACCATGATAATGTGGTCGTATTGTTTAATCTTTGATGAAAGAAACAAAGCATTTACGTTTAACTTTATTATTTTACAATAACGAGATTTTAGATTTAGATCCAAGGGATAAAATAGTAACTTAAGTTGTCAACGGTTTCCCCGTCCTCGCATATGGCAAATAGTGAAATATCTCTAAAACTTTAAACATACTAAGTTGTATACCTACTATTTGTAAAGAATATTACAGGTAACTGTATTTCTAAAGCTATTCTTGCACCATGAGTGGTAATCTATATGAATAAAAATGAAAGTCAGAATGTTTGTGACTTCTTCGTACATCTTGAACCACACGAATACCGATCTCTATCAAATTTTCAACATACGTACATGAGGTTCGAACCTGGGATGGATTTTATCATTTCACCTTCACAATGCAACTTAGAGGAGGAGGAGAAGAGAAATATTTAACAATGATTAAAATTGACCAATATTAGTGTCGAATCCATAGTTGTTTACGGGGTCTCTGAGACGAACAGTGGCACTTTTGATGCTGTTTAGATCCAAATTCAACCCTTTATGTCCAAAATTGATGCGTATTCTTCCCGTGCGAAGAACGGGCAATCTGCTAGTAATAATTAAAGGAAGAAGTTTTAGAAGAAAATTAAATTGTCCAATGCATTCTTAAAGGTACCTTTCTAGCCATACTTTCCAGGATTGCGGTAAGATTTAGAGGAACATCAAACAGGGTAGCTCAACGTGAAATTTGAAAACAGGGCCTCCTAAATATAAAGAACACCAATAAAATTTTGTCGCTTTTTCACCCACCACCGCCGAACACTGATATGCGACCTAAGACGTACATGGAAGATCAAAAATAGTCCCCACTAGCATCGCCGACCTTCTGCCAACGTTCTGGAAGGCCATGGAATCGATCGCGGTAGAACTTGGTAAACCGTGAAACGAAGAGAGTATCAAGTGAACTTTGCACCTCTACTAGGGATCTGAACTGGCGCCCTCTAAGATGAGTGTCCAAGGAATGGAACAGGGGACAAACGGACGGTGCAATTTCCAGGAAGTATAGCAGTTGCAATAGTGTTTCCCGTCCAAGGCGTACAATGTTGTCCCTGGTCATCTTAGGCGTGTAGGGCTTAGCTTTGTTCTGTAAGAGGAGGACCCCTTTGCGATTCAGAAGTGCTGTCTCTAGAGTTTTGAGTATTTCTTGAACACGTCTCAACTGCTGACAGTCCACAATTGTATTGATGCCATGACCAACTGATTGCAGTTCCCAATGTCCGATGCCGCGAGCAGTACACCAAACACAGGACGACCTTCTGGTGCAGTGCTAGTTTCGGCTGTTTTGAAACCGGTTCATGGGACGCTAACCAATGATGACAGCGCCGTGGAGCTT
This sequence comes from Thermobia domestica, assembly GCF_964235325.1. NCBI lineage: Eukaryota > Metazoa > Arthropoda > Insecta > Zygentoma > Lepismatidae > Thermobia > Thermobia domestica. Next base: position 40,850,888 of record NC_137454.1, on the reverse strand, counting down.
CGTAGAGGACCCAATTCTAATGACATGTAAATACCCTGCCCAAAAATGGCTACTTCCTCAGGCGAGACAGCAAGGTGTCTGCTCGCGTTGCCTTCTGGCCTGGAGTCAAATCATGTTCACCTATCGATCCAATTTGTAGTGTTTCCCAAGTTGATGGAGGTACTGCCGAATGGTTTCTCCACTCATACTAAATTGTAGTCCGAGTTGCTCACATATTTGGCCACTGTCCGCCTCAATCCCTGCCTGAAGATCTTCATTTTGTACATATGTCTTTGTTCCGGCTAGTGGTGCGTGTTCGAGTGTTTCATCACCGTCCTTAACCTTGTGAAACCACCGCTGCACTAGTGATGGGTAAATTCCCGGGAAGATATTTTTCGGGAATGTTCCCTGGGAATATTCCCCGGAAGATTCCCAAAAATGGGAATTTTCCGGGAATTTATGTACAATCACAAAGAAAATTGCATTCAACTACTATATTATGATTTCAAAGTTAAATTCGGTTTTGTATCACAGTGTATTATTACTGTTATGCCCAGGGGAGTCTTTAGAATGTATATTCTGAACGATATTATGTTATTTTGTTAATATTTTATTATATTTAGAGAGTACGCAAAATGGATATTTATTTACAATATGTTCCATGGAAGTAAATATGTTTCAAAAATGGTAAGTCCACATACTTTTAAACCGCTAAACGTTTTGAATTTACATGTTAGTAGATTTTCTAAACTTTTACTACTAATATTATAAACACATTAAATTTTTAAATGTTATAAAGAAATTAGGTTGGGGGTCAGATTGTTCACCTACTTTTTTGCGATATTCTATTCCGCTGCGGCTGTTTTATGGTTTCATACGTTAAATTACGTTACCAACATTAAATTTAGACAGCATTACCGAGCGAGCGTCAGCGAGTGAAGGCGGGTTAGAGCCACGTACGGCACGTTAATTTCTATTTTCGTTACCAACAATTCACTTTCTTTGCTCACATAATTCACTTCGACTTACCTTTACGGTTTGTACAGTCAGCGACAGTAGAAACTGGAGGTTGGATACATAAGAAATGATAGCTTTTTCCAGTAGGAGAATAGTTTCACTCGATGTCTGATAGTTGGACAACCAACATGACAGCAAATACGTGCCCGAAAACATAACATGCCAGGATATTCCTCCATTTGGAGGAAAAAGTATTACTATCTGAGAGCATCACTTAGAGAAACAACCACGAGATAAATCTGCAGAAAATCCATTCACTTTAAGATCAAAGAGAGAGGAATTAATGCAAAGGAAACGAAAAGAATAATACGCATCATGCAGAGACCGAAAAAGTATGGAAAGCTAAAACAAAATGAGAAAAGAAGGAAAGGAAAGAGCAAAAGACATGGGAATAAATTAAATTTTAACACTTAAGGATAAACAGTGTCCGCCTTTCCCCCTGACCCCATCGTGGGTTTTCTCCCTTCATAGGATAAATCTCTTTCAGTATCAAACGCGAACATCATTTATAGCGTTGAAAAAAAATTAACCCAGTCTAGGCCGAGACTCGAACCCCACACCCTTAGAATGACAGCCTCACGCGGTATCCACTTACCTACACAGGCTCTATCTATAAACCAGCTCTTACCCGCGCTGTTATCAAACGTGTTAAATCAGCCATTGTCGGTGAATCACCCCAGTTCCATTTGAAGTTTAAATTTTATTTACCTCACTTAGCCATCTATGGGTAGCAGTCCCCTTGCTTTCATAAAAAAACATTTGTTCTGTAGATTAAAATCAAGAATGAATTAATCTGTACTCTTGGGAGCTTACTGGTGCACCAACATATCTATCTATCTATCTATCTATCTATATCTATATGTCTATCTATCTATCTATCTATCTATCTATCTATCTATCTATATATATATATATATCAGTAGCGTCTTCTCTGGGTGTGCAAGTCGTGTGTTAACGCCCAACGAAAAATGAAGAAAAGAGTATTTTAATTTAATTAAACGGATCGTCAGAACTTGGGATTTTTTTTTTTTTTTCAACGAGACAGAATCAACTGTTGAACTGCAAAAGAACAGAGAAGTGCTGTGCGGTCTCCGTCATGTTTTGAGGAGGCAACTGCGAGTAAGTCGTTGGCAACGCTTTGGCTGAATTTTCACTGCTTTAGAAGACTCCTATTGTTCATGCGCTTCGTGTTCCTCACCTCGTGCTTGTGTGATCCAAGGCGTTGGTTAGGAAGTCAACGTCTTGAGTTTTCTGCTTCTCTCAAGCGCTGCCAAATCTGTAGATTTATTTGTGGATGTACAGATATTTTATAGCAATACGGAAAACATTTTTGGAGGAGAGGGGATATGATCTACGCACTTTTTTTTTATTGCTAAACATATCAATCAATTCAAAAGTTAATGGTGCAATCGACTTCTTCCTAAAATAATTATATGTAAGGAGTACGGTGAAAAGATCATTTTTTTCTCGATTCAAGTTGTGTTCGAAGTGTCAGTTGATGAAAAAAAAAAAAGCCTGGACGTTAAGCTACAGAACGGTTTACCATTCTGCCTTTTTTATTTTCCTAATTTTCATTTACTTTGTCGTTAGTGGGTCATCCTCAAGACTTACGGTTTAGGGCCCCTATTACTGTTTCTAAAGCAGTAATCCAGAGGTTTCTACTCAAAGAAAGACGACTTGAGCTGAAATTCACGTAATTGAAAGTAAATAATTGCTCGTTTTTGATTTTCAGTTTCATATTTTGAGGGTATATTTACTTATACCACAATTATTATAATTAAATGTATTCCTTACGTAATAACATCCTCCTTGATTGCTCGTTATAATTTCCAGACTAAATTGTTAGAAGTAAATTGCTATTTATAGGCTGGCGTAACTAGGACATTATGCGGTGACGATCATGGTTCCTTACTTTCGAAAATTGCGAGAACTTCCAGGTACATATTATATGCAGGAGATCGATGGGTGGGCAAAGTACAGTAACTATTAAATACTCGTATGCTGAATGCGAATGCCATTAAAATAGTTATGCGTAAATTGAGGTAAATTTATCACAATATTTTCGATCAGTAAAAAAAGTGGGTGGGCCCATCTTTGCTCCTGGGGAGAGTGGGTTCCCCCTCTAGTATCACCTATGGTTGTGAGAGTTAATATATTTTTCCTTTCTTGCCAACGCCCTAACATCCACATCAGGAGACGCTACTGATATATATATATATATGTATGTGTGTGTGTATGTGTGTGTCGAATTGATTTTGGATTAAAAGAGCGACTTCGTAAATTTACGGAACGCGTGTTAACACGACAGTAAGGACATCTCGTAACGTTGTTAGGTAACACACGCAGTGTAAATAAAGTTTCAAAACCAGAAGTCGGAAGATATGCCGTGGGTAAGTCGGTAAGACGTCTGCTTGCTGAGTGCAGAAATTCGGGTTCAAATCTTGGCTGTTACGTTTTTTTTTTTTTTTGTTCCGTTGAAAATACATTTCTATATTTTTGCGTTTGAAATTGCTTTCTTTCATTTTTTGTAGATTATCTTAAATTAGTGAAGGCCAAGTAAGGTCAGATTACATATATGTCTGCTTTATCTGTGTGTACAGTCCAGAGATGGAGTGAGTCAATTGGGTCAAGATTTGTGAGTAGGTCAGTGGATCGTGGGTCAACAGGACGTGACTAACTGTGACACACCACCCCCCGTGACCTCTCTGACTCACACTGACCCTACGTTTTAAATTTTAAGGTCTCCCTCTTTATTCGGCCTCCCTCCTTCAAGGTCTCCCTCCTTATTATTAAATTCAATGTATAGATAATTATTAAGTTGAGTTGATTTAGAGTTTAGCGCCCTTTTCAGCAGCGAGGCTATATGAGACGGGACCTACTGATTAACATGTAATCCGAAACACATGAGCTCCCGTTGGAATCAAACCAGGGTCTCCCACGCCACAGTATATAATTGTGTTTTATATAGCAGTTAATATTCTTGCTATAAAGTATAAAGTTAAAGAAAACTTGTAGCTTCACGAAAGGCATTTGTTGGTCCTTCAAGGTCAACACAAGAACAAAAATGAAAAACTAATACTAGGTGTGCCTTTACAAGTGACTACTATGATAACAACAGAATGCTGCCTACGTTTAACATATTATGCCTCCGGGGGTTAGTAAAACGCTTAACTGTGTGAAAATCGCTGCACACAACAGGTCTTAGGAACACTCGCAAATACGTAAAATTGAAAGAACAGAAAATAGTGCATTTTTGAAATGAGCATACAATTCACACTTCACGCAAAGTTCCAAAATGGGAAATCAGTCAATATCTTCAGTTGGAATTACTGAAAAAGACAGAAACTGGCTATTTAAAATTCCAAGTGTAAACCTGCGCTTGGAGCGATTCTATTAGCTATATCACAACGCATTTTCGTGAGTTGCCTCTGTGGTCAAGCGTGCTTAATAGCGCTGTTAAAGTTCTAGAACCGGAGGGCGGCGGTTCGAGCCTAAGTACAGTAATTTTTCTTTTTCAAAATAGGGATGGCTTTTTAAAAGTATATATAAAGTTGTATTTTGAAGTGATTGTAAAACAAATTCAGATGAACTTTCACATTTCCAAGCTCACTCGTATTTATTCGCCATGTCCCAAATTTCACAGAAATAAATCCCTACGTTAAGCGGGTTTACATATCCAGAGTGTGAAAACATTTACGTTCACTCCAACCTCAATCATTTCATGAATTCAACCTGATTTACATATGTTATTAGGACGTAAAATTGAATGTGATTTATTCTACAAACACTTTTATACATTGCAAGAGCTGTGACGTCTAAATATTCACTGAGAACTCATAGTCGTATCGCAATAAACAAAAGCGAGTATGGAACAGTAAACTGCTTTCACAAAGGTTAAAAGAAAGCCTCCAAAAGCATGCAAAATGGTCGAGTGGTTTAGGTCGATACTCTATCAATCATATGTTTGTGTTTTAAAACCCGATAATAAGTTTCTCTAAGTGTCTTCCTATTTTCATTTGGAGGCGGAAAACATTTCTTTGAATAACTCATTGGAAACTTCTTTTGTTTCAAATTCGGCTAAGACGGAACAATATATCAATTGCAAATCTAAAATCCATAGCTGAAAACAAAATATAAAGTATGTTTTCCCATTATTATCCTCCGATTTGTAACGAGACCCGGGTTCGATTCCCGGAGGGAGTTCATGTGGTTCGGATTCCACCTTAATCAGTAGGTCCCCGTCTCATATAGCCTCGCTGCTGAACGGGACGTAAAACTCAAAATCAATCAATCAATCTCCAAGAGAGAGAAATAAAAAAAAGTTTTTTTTGGTAAATTCTAGTTCAAAGTTCGAAGCACTTGCTTTTGCACGTGATTTTTTGTTTCTTTTTTCAGGGAACAGAAAAGTTCTGGCGCCTAAGAAATTATACCATATAATATTGCAAATTTGCAAGTGGATGTATTTACATTGCAATTTGTGGTAATAAAGATATTATGATTAGAAAACAATATTGTAATAAGTAAGTTTAATTTCTTCATCCATCGCCAGTCTTAGGGGCCCCTTATACCTCGCCGCCCCCCGAATATCGATATCGAAAATTTCGAATGATATATTCATGTCCATATATTCGCGATATCGAATGTTGATATATGATAATATATATATATATATATATATATATATATATATATATATATATATATATATATCGACGATAGCGATTTATCGACATATCACAGGCCCAGGTCCGAGAAGTGATGCTTGAAATATACTGGAATCAACAATCAAATTCTAAATAAGTTCCCCATTTCCCTATTCAATGTTGAAGGGGAAGAGTGTGAACCCGAATAGAAATTTTAAGAAAAACAAATGTTAAGATAAAAGTAGGTTTTCCGTCTCCCCTTGAATATAAAAATTAACAGAAAACTATTACTGCAATTTACCTTTTACTTCTGTTTCTGACTGTTATCACAAATCAGCGACAGTACACATACTTTACATAGTATACCAATACCAATACACTCTATAACTTTTCACAACCAAGCAAGCCGGAAGATGAATTTCCTGTAATATTAAAGTGGAATATTCTACAAAATAGTCATAATTCATTGGCCATATTTCTATCAGTACTTTGGTACGGACTAAGAGCTACAAGACTAACAGAACTAGAAATTAAAGATTTCATTCCTTTTTTTCTCTCAGACTAAAAGACTTCTGCATTTTCCTAAGATTTTCATTTTCTTAATATAAGTCCCCTATCCTGGGCTAATTCTGGCTACCGCGGTTTCGAGGTAATCGGTAAACGAAAGAGCAAAGTTTGTCGACTCTCAACTCTCGACAGTTTGTAAGAAGATATTTCTCAGTTCATGTTGTTATTTCTTCGTTACAAAAACACTTCTAGTTGACTCTATTCATGGTGAATTACTGAACTTATAAACATTGACAATTATTGAAAAATGAATAATTATTTTTAAACATAAAAGGCATTACAGTTCACTAGAATGCAGTAGTAGAATGCAGAAGTGAAAGAAAATATTGTTTATTTGTTGAGATGCGCAAACTGAATGTGAATAATAAGTGTTTCCCATTCTCTTGTCCAGAGGTGGATCTACGATGGACTTCTGGGGGCTCGGTGGTTGGTAATACTCCTATTTAGAGCTACTTTTAAGAGCTCCAAACTCTGGAATGGGTTTTATTTCTATATAAAAACACAAATATTCCCTTTCTGGGAGGCTATCGCCATGATCGCCCACTGGATCCGCCCCCGCTCTTGTGTAGCAGACTTTGAAGATATTTAGCTCCTGCGATGGTGATTAAGGATTGTAACATCTGGATAATTTTTATACTGATATCGGATAGAAACTTATCCGGATTTGCAATATCCGGTTGACGGACAACAAAACGGATGACGGATAACGGATATTATCAGTCATCCATTATCCTGATATTATCCGTTATACGGATAATATCAGGATAATGGATGACTGATAATATCCGGATAGCGAATGACGGATAATATAGAGGTAACGGATACTATCCGCATGATGGATAACGGATGACGGATAAGATCCGGATAACGGATGTTATCCGGATGTCGGATAATATCCGGATAATGGATTTATCCGGATAATTTATAAAATTAAGATAACGGATAATATCTGGATAATAGAACATTCGGATAACTGATTACATCCGGATGACGAATAAAGGATAGTATCCGGATAAAGTATGTGGTTTGAAAAAGACAATATAGGAGAGAGACTTATCAATGCTTTCTCCTCATGGAGTTATTAAAAGACGATCATCGGGCAGTGGTCTTTACCATTGAAAGATATTGCTTCTTAAAATGTTTCCTAGTAACTTCCAATTTTCTTGTTCTTGTTGAGCGCGGTGGCTAATGGTAGACCGCTTACTTTGGCGCGTGGGGTCCTTATTGTTTCGATCCCCGGCCAAATAAGTTTGCGGTGGACAAGATCGTATCCGTAGCTTCTCTCAGGGTACTCCCGCTTCTTGCCACTTTTCACTCCAGCACGGCAGCTCAGTGCTAGAGCGCTTCCTCTTTTGCGTGGGGTCCTATTGTTTTGATCACCACCCAAGGAAATTTGTAGTGGACAATATCATATCCGTGGTTTTTCTCAGGGTACTCCTACTTCTTCTCACTTTTCATTCCACAAATTCCTCTATTATCATTGACCTACATTAATCATTGCGCGCGGTGGCTCAGTGGTATAGCGCTTCCTCCGGTGGACCAATTAACATTGAGGTGGATGAGATCGTATCTGTGGGTTTTCTCAGGGTACTCCCGATTCTTCCTACTCTTCATTCCACCAATTCCTGTATTATCATTAACTTGTTTTAATCATTGGGAGCGGTGGCTCAGTGGTAGAGCGCTTCCTCTGGTGCGTGGGGTCCTTATTGTTTCGATCTCCAGTCAAGTAAGTTTGTTGTTGACAAGATCGTCTTCGTGGTTTTTCTCAGGGTACTCCCGCTTCTTCACACTTTCCATTCCACCAACTTCTCTATTAGCATTGACGCTTTAATCGTTGGGCGCGATAGCGCAGTGGTAGAGCTCTATCTCTGGTGCATGGGGTCCTTATTGTTTCGATTCCCGGCCTAGTAAGTTTGTGGTGGACAAGGTCGTATTCGTGGGTCTTCCCAGGTACTCTCGCTTCCTCCCACATTTCATTCAACCAATTCTTCTATCATCATTGACTTGCTTTAATCATTGGAGATGCCTTGGTCCCTTGAGGATTGCGGTGATGTCAGAAATCAGATTCGATCCCAAGCATTTGGGTTGTGATGTAAACCTTTGCTGTGGTTCAGTCTCAGTATTTTATTACGCGACATAAAGCCATCCATACAGCTATAAATGTTGTTCTATCTTGTGCAAGCAGGTATTGATTTTGAGCCAATTCGGAACCACATTTTTGGCGCTTTGAGGCCAGAAACCGATTTCGGACATTACGCTGTCCTCAAACTACTAGGATCTTTTCAATGTTACCATCCGCGTCCAACAACCCCATGTTTAAAAGGGAAATAGAAAGGACTCGTGTCTAAAACTTCCGGACCCAGTTTCTTGAGGTTCAAGAGTAGGGATCGATTTCTGATATCACCATTGTGCTCAACGGATCAAAACCTTTGAAATGTCGCCAACGCCGTCCAATAACTTCATCTTTAACAGGTGAATAGAAGGGACCTGAGCCCATAACGTCAGGACCCCATTCCTTGAGCTTCGTGGTCTGAGCCTGATTTCTGACATTACTACTGCACTCAGGGGCAGTGGTTAGGGATGGGCACGAGCGAGTTCGAGTGTTTTTTTTTAAAAAACTTGATTCGACTCGAAACAGACATCTTTTAGCTCGACTCGGGAACTCGACTCGAAAAATTTCTTCTGACTCCACTCGAAACTGGACTCGAATTTGGATCGAGTTTCGAGTCGAGTCGAGCCAAATCGAGCCAAATCTTGTGTGTAGTTTCAAGTTCCTTTTTCACTTATTCTGCATAAACAATATAATTATTATCAATGTTGCTAATTCCACTACAGCTTATTATTATTATTATTATTATTATTATTATTATTATTATTATTATTATTATTATTATTATTATTAAATTCTGTAATTAAGCTTGAAAGATAGGCGGTTTCCATCTGAATACTAAAAACTAGTTAACTGCCGATTTCGGTAGTCGTGAAATCTAGGACACAAGGACATCGTTCACGAGGTTCTGGGTTTGAGTTCCGGAGGATCAAGTATTCGTGCTTGGGCCAAAATTTGTTAAAAGTTATAGCGTGCCAGGAAAACATGTTTAAAACTGTTCTGCCTGGGTCTACGGTTGTCAACGACTTGTGCGGCTTGGCTCACAGCTTATTTAATATCGAACCGAACCGAGAACCGAACCGGATGTGCACGAGTCGAGACACAATTTGTAAAATTCGAGTCGAATCGAGACTGCTCGTAAAAATCTTGATTCGACTCGAATGTCTCAAAACTCTTCACATATTTTTAACAATAGTTTTGAAGAAACTAATCACTCAGAAACAGTTATACAGGTGCGGATCCAAGGGGAGCTACAGCCCTCTTGACACTCAGGTATACACTGGATAAAATAGGCTTCAATCCTGCTTTACACTGGATAAAGCGGCAAACAGTGATTTAGTCGCTCCCTTGATCATATCCTGGATCCGGGGCTTTAAGGGTTCATAGCTGTAAAACTATGGGACCTATCGTTAGTGATGCGCACGAGACGAGTCGAGACAGAATTTTCCTGACAAATTTCGAGTCGAGACACAGCTCTTGCAATAAAAAAGAATACATTTTTCGAGTCGAGACCACTTTTACAGCACATTTTCGAGACGAGAAAGCCTCAAATCTTGTCTCGTGCGCATCCCTACCTATCGTAGTCGGGTTAAGACTTCACTTAGAAACTAATATGTGCGCTATCCAAAAATACAATGTTTCAGAATCTAGAGTACACATGCGACAATTTTTAGAGAGGAACTTTGGCTATGTGCATATAATTTGAAGTACTCACCAAATACCTGTATAAAAATTGTTGCAGAAGTATGTTAGAATTCTAAAATATGGATATTTGGACAGCGCACGTACTAGTTCCTAAATAAGGTCTTGACCGTACTACGGTAGGTCGCCTAGTTTTGGAGCTATGGACCTTTAAAGTTCATTTCTTCATGTTTTTGGCAGCCTATAACTCCGAAATTAAGCATTTGTGCGCCCAGGTTTGTTATTACCTTTTGTCTTATCTTGGTGTCAGGAACAGTATTTTTTCCAGATATGTTTTTGGGGCACTGCCCCCCTCCCGGAGCTCTGAGAGTGCCCCCGGAGGAGACCAAAATATTACGTCCATAATACAATAATAAATAGAATAGTACCAGCAGTGCCCCTTCCCCCACCCTGAACATTTTTTCTGAAAGAACAACTGGTCAGGAATCTCCTTGCATTTTTTAAATGGAGTATCGCATCGCAGTTTGCAGTGCAAATGGGAATGCAATGCAGCGCAAACATGGAAATGCAACATTGCATTTACATGTTTGCACTGCAAATTGAAAAATGTCTTGCAAATTGCGATACATCTTTGTGTCTTAAATTACTACATAAGCTAAAATAAGGAGCAAGTTAAAAATATATTACTATTATTTCAAGAAACTTCCCCCGACTTGAAGGGTCAGTTATTGCAAGAAAAAATGCCTCGACTTTGAATTACAATAGTTTTCCACTTTTGTATTTCCTTCCCTTTGTCAGTTTATTGTTACTGGGTCATTCTCCAGATCTTCTCAGGTTTCGGGTGATTATCCTTGTTTCTGAGCGTGTAATAATAAAATAAATGTTCCTTGAAGAAAAGGCGCATTGGCAGCAGATTGGACCTAGCCGATATATGGTATATATAGCATGATTGTGGGTTGGTTAGTAAAACGCAGAAGTGCGTACAGTAGATCAATAAAACAGTAACGGTATTCTTCAATGCCAAAAATACAGTATAGGAAATTACTCATCTTTATCTCTCTTTTCTTTTTGCTTTCCATTTGAAGTACTGATATACCTGATACCCATTTACGTTCCTTGTTAAAAACAACATATGTTTTAGCAAGATTTCTTCTTGGGAGACGCCGCGAACCTCAAAAAACATCCCGAACAAATGGACTCTCTCTTTCTGTGTGTGTTTGAACCAATGAGTTGTTTTTCCTAAACCTAATTGTTGAATTTGCCGCTGTGGTAAAACTATTTCGCTCAATTTGACAAATAATATAATAAAATATAATACTTATCCAGCAATGAGCGTGGATTGCAAGGAAAAGCAGTGAACTCTAAAGTACCCCTGTAGCAGGGGCGGATCCAGAACGGACTTCTGGGGGGGGCGTGGATTGTAATACTGCTACTTAGCTAGTTTTAAGAGCTCCAAATTTTGGGATGGGTTTTATTTATATATAAAATAAGAAAGCTTCCTCTTCCGTGGGAGGGGGGCGATTGCCCCGATCGCTCCCTGGATCCGTGTCTGCCCTATAGCCTCTCCTCGAAATTAAATGCATTGTTCTATTATTTCCAATTCGAAGTCATTTTCGCTTCCATGTTAATGGTGACGGAGTTCTTGTTCTTTGTATCTCTGTACTCAAGAAAATAATAATAATAATAATAATAATAATAATAATAATAATAATAATAATAATAATAATAATAATAATAATAATAATAATAATAATAATAATAATAAAGCATCTGAAGAATAACGATATTTTTAACCCCCCTTCTTTAAACTTTCTGTGTATTTCTCTGAATCTGGATATGTTGTTTTATAGTGTATAATACAAAAAGGCTTCAAACAGCAATCAGGCAAAAATTATTTGTGTAAAAGACACAAACGCCTTATCAGTGGCTCTGCAAAGAAGTACTAAACAACTGACGTTGTTTCTGCTTGCCTTTAAACATAATGTTACGGTTTACAAGGCACAGACAAAAGTAGAGAGCAACGTGAAATTTCGCCTAAGGGCACCTTCGTTGCTAAACTGAAGACTAGCACTCTGTCAACATATTGCATAGCTATCAATAAGTCACACTCAAAGGTTCTTTCCAAACGTTTTGGTATAACAGGTTAATCAAACTACGCTGTTGTAGGTAAGGGATGAGACTCTGAATGACCGATAAGTGTTGGAGTTCAGAGCCGTAGCTAGAAATTTCGTTGCCCGGGGCGAAGTAGAATTCGGCGTCCCGCGACACTCACCTTACCAAACTTTGACTTTTTCTTTCTGTGCTTTTATTTTTAACATATAAGAGAAACACCTTTTTGTTGTTATGCTACGCTGTTTTTTCTTTTTTATCAAGCCGCTTAGACAGACCATTGCAACAGCCAAAAGCGATCGTTATGTATTCTTTAACAAATAAGAGCCACTCTCAAGAGGCTTATTTTAGACCTGCTGCTAAACTTGCCAAACTACCTTGTATACAAATCCATTTGGAGAATAATTATGAAAAAAGCATGGAGTCGATTCTCCTACGTCAGGACGACCATGTTAGACATGGAGTTGCTGGACGCGAGTGGTAGCGTTGGAAAGGCCCGGGTCCCCTGAGTGCAGTAGTAATGTCAGAAGTCTGGCCCAGGCCACGCAACTCAAGGAATGGGGTCCTGACGTTATGGATTCGGGTCCCTTCTATTCACCTATTAAAGATGAAGTTGTTGGACGGCGTTGGCGGCATTTAAAAGGTTTTGATCCGTTGAGCACAATTGTGATGTCAGAAGTCGATCCCTAAACTTGAACGTCAAGAAACTGGGTCCGGAAGTTTTAGACACGGGCTCTTTCTATTCCCCTTTTAAACATGGGGTTGTTGGACGCGGACGGTAACATTGGAAAGATCCTAGTCGTTTGAAAACAGCGTAATGTCCGAAGTCAGTTCTTGGCCTCAAAGCGCCAAAAATGAGGTTCCGCATTGGCTCAATATCAATACCTGGTTGCGTAAGATAGAACAACATTTATAGCTGTATGGATGGTTTTACCTCGCGTAATAAAATACTGAGACTGAACCACAGCAAAGGTTTACATCACAACCTAAATGCTTGGGACCGAATCTGATTTCTGACATCACCGCAATGCTCAAGGGACCAAGGCATCTCCAATGATTAAAGCAAGTCAATGATGATAGAAGAATTGGTTGAATGAAAAGTGGCAAAAAGCGGGAGTACCCTGAGAAAACCTACGGATACGATCTTGTCCAACGCAAACTTCCTTGCCCGGGGATCGAAACAATAAAGACCACACGCACCAGCGTAAGCGGTTTACCATTGAGCCCCACAACAAGAACAAGAAAATTGGAAGTTACTTGGAAATATTTTAGAAGCAATATCTTTCAATGGTAAAGACCACTGCCCGATGATCCTGTTTTAATAACTCCATGAGCAGAAAGGACTGATATGTCCCTCTCCTATATGGTATTTTTCAAACCATATACTTTATCGGGAATATTATCCTTTATTCTTCAATTCATGAATTGTTTGAGGTTGAAGTGAGCGTAAATGTTTTCATACTTAGGAGTCTGGATATGCAAACCTGCTTACCGTGGGGATTTACTTCTGTGAAATTTGGTCCATGAAGTTATACAAAAACCGGTAAAATAAGGAACGTTAACATTCTTACAATGAGAACAGATTTCAATTCCTGGTGGGAGTTAGCGTACGCACGACTTTATCCTGGGAGACCCGGGTTCGATTCCCGGTGGGAGCTCATGTGTTTCGTATTCCATGTTAATCAGTAGGTCCACGTCTCCTATAGCCACGCTGCTGACCGGGCAGTTAAACTCAAAATCACAATCACCACCACACGGCGGGAGTTTACATGGTTCGGGTTTTACGTTAATCAATATGTCCACGTCATATATGGTCTTGCTGTTGAAAGAGACGTTAAACTCCAAATCAACTCAACTCATTAAGATCAGAGTTCTGAGTTTAATACCAACTTGAAACCATACGTTCAAAGCAAAAATTGAAATAAAATGAAATCTTTATGTTTAACGTCCCATGGTTATGCCGGTTAGGCTAAAGGAGACGGTGATAATGAGAAAGGAGTGAAATGGTGGAATGAAGAAAGTAGGAGGAAACGGGAGAACCCCGAGAAAACCCACCAGCACGGCGTTTGTCCACCACAAAGTCCAAACGGCGCGAGCTGGGATCGAATTAGGGACCCGAAGCACCGGAGGTGAACGCTCTACCACTAAACCACCACATCCCCCAAAATGAAAATTATTCATGCTTCTGATAACTATATAAAAATGGAGAGGGAGAGAGAGAGAATAAATATGGTTGTATTTTTCATAGGGCCAAAGTGGCTTAGTGGTAGAACGTTCACCTCTGGTGCATGGGGTCCTTGGTTCGATCCCAGCTTGCACAAAGTCAGATTTGTGGTGAAGAAACACCGTGTGCGTTCGTTTCTTCAGGATTCTCCTGTTTCCTCCTACCTACATCGTTGCACAATTTTCGTTCACTTCTCATCATCACCGTCTCCTTTGCCTAGCCGACATAAGCATGGGACGTCAAACTTAATTTAATTTCATTTCATTGAAAAAATTACTATAATTCATAATCTGCATCTTTATAAAGCAACTTTAACAATCATATGGATGTATAATGCTTAAATTGAATTAAATCGCAATTGCAGTAATCTGCAATATTTTAGGTTTCTCATTTATTTACATCAAATGTTTAGTTATTTGATACTTTATAGCAAAAATATTAACTGCTATATAAGACACTATTATATGCCTGTGGCGTGGAAGACCCTGGTTTGATTCCCAACGGGAGCTCACGTTTTTCGGTTTCTATGTTAATCAGTAGGTCCCGTCTCATATAGCCTCGCTGCTGAAAAGGGCGCTAAACTCAAAATCAACTCAACTCAATAATTATCTATACATTGAATTTAATAATAAGGAGGGAGGCCGAATAAAGAGGGAGACCTTAAAATTTAAAACGTAGGGTCAGTGTGAGTCAGAGAGGTCACGGGGGGTGGTGTGTCACAGTTAGTCACGTCCTGTTGACCCACGATCCACTGACCTACTCACAAATCTTGACCCAATTGACTCACTCCATCTCTGGACTGTACACACAGATAAAGCAGACATATATGTAATCTGACCTTACTTGGCCTTCACTAATTTAAGATAATCTACAAAAAATGAAAGAAAGCAATTTCAAACGCAAAAATATAGAAATGTATTTTCAACGGAACAAAAAAAAAAAAAAAAAAAAACGTAACAGCCAAGATTTGAACCCGAATTTCTGCACTCAGCAAGCAGACGTCTTACCGACTTACCCACGGCATATCTTCCGACTTCTGGTTTTGAAACTTTATTTACACTGCGTGTGTTACCTAACAACGTTAAGAGATGTCCTTACTGTCGTGTTAACACGCGTTCCGTAAATTTACGAAGTCGCTCTTTTAATCCAAAATCAATTCGACACACACACACATATACACATACACACACACACACACACACATACATACATATATATATATATATAGATAGATAGATAGATAGATAGATAGATAGATAGATAGATAGATAGATAGATAGATAGATAGATAGATAGACATATAGATATAGATAGATAGATAGATATGTTGGTGCACCAGTAAGCTCCCAAGAGTACAGATTAATTCATTCTTGATTTTAATCTACAGAACAAATGTTTTTTATGAAAGCAAGGGGACTGCTACCCATAGATGGCTAAGTGAGGTAAATAAAATTTAAACTTCAAATGGAACTGGGGTGGCTCACCGACAATGGCTGATTTAACACGTTTGATAACAGCGCGGGTAATAGGTGGTTTATAGATAGAGCCTGTGTAGGTAAGTGGATACCGCGTGAGACTGTTATTCTAAGGGTGTGGGGTTCGAGTCTTGGCCTAGACTGAGTTATTTTTTTTTCAACACTATAAATGATGTTCGCGTTTGATACTGAAAGAGATTTATCCTATGAAGGGAGAAAACCCACGATGGGGTCAGGGGGAAAGACGGACACTGTTTATCCTTAAGTGTTAAAATTTAATTTATTCCCATGTCTTTTGCTCTTTCCTTTCCTTCTTTTCTCATTTTGTTTAGCTTTCCATACTTTTTCGGTCTCTGCATGATGCGTATTATTGTTTTCGTTTCCTTTGCATTAATTCCTATCTCTTTGATCTTAAAGTAAATGGAATTTCTGTAGATTTATCTCGTGGTTGTTTCTCTAAGTGATGCTCTCAGATAGTAATACTTTTTCCTCCAAATGGAGGAATATCCTGGCATGTTATGTTTTCGGGCATGTATTTGCTGTCATGTTGGTTGTCCAACTATCAGACATACAGTGAAACTATTCTGCTACTGGAAAAAGCTATCATTTCTTATGTATCCAACCTCCATTTTCTAAAGTCGCTGACTGTACAAATCCCCTACTACCCTAAAAATTAGTTCGATACTTTCTTGACTACTTGAACACTACTATCAACTTATTTCTCCTATCCTACGTTTTGCTAGTTTTGGCCCCCAATACTAAACAATTACTTTACTTTTTAGTGCAAATGGAAATTAAACTTTAAAAAATCATATTATTAGTATATAAAGTACTTTAATATAATAATCTTAAATTTTTTAACCTCCAAATTCTTTAAAACCTAGAAGTAAGTCATAATATATTAAAATAAAGTAATTAGTCATATAGTTCTTATAATGTGGAAGATAATGTAAAGAAACGGAAATAAATTCCTTTCCTGGAATTTATAGGCCAGGGAAAAACCCGGGAAAATCCCCATTTTTAAAATTCCTTCCCACCGGCAATATTCCCACTGCCCATCACTACGCTCCACTGTCCGCGTAGTCACGACACTCTATCCAAAGGTCAGTTATCTCTTCCGCCCCTCTGCAGTGGCGTTCGTCCCCAGTTTTATACCAGTACAGCATACACGCCCTTATGATGCTATGTGGAGTTCCCATGTTCATTCTCTCCTTACGCAAGTTTACGGTGTAACTGAGCTGTAAGTGAACTGCCACATTCATTTAGTATGTAGGATATTCTCACGCCAACAACTGACCTTCGCCTTATCTCTATTCGTATTCAATTCACGGTGTGAGGACCAGTTGAACACAGACCTGTACAAAAAGCGAAAGAACTTTCTTGGTTCCTTTATACAAATCTAGTGCATTAACAGATCTTTTACTTTTGCCTCTTATCCTTTTTTTTAACTTACAGTTTTTCAAAACTTTAAAGAATAGACTATGTGGATGTGTTTGGTTGACACGTTCTTCTGATAAAAGTAAAGTGAAATTAGAAGGTTGGGCAAGTTTATATGCTTGCTTTTCGACATTATATTGTTTGGAAATGTGAGTCTTTTTACATTGTATACGATCAGTTAATATGACGCTTCAAGCATTATTTGCGATAGTTATTGATAAATAGATATCCGATATAGTAATTGTAATGAATATAAACGATCTGAAAACTAATATGCCAGGAAGATATAAATCCTCTACTCTCTGTTTTAAATAAAGACAAAACTTGTTTAATGGTGTGATTATGTTACGTTAATTAACTCACTTTTTTCTCTAATTTCTTCCAATAGAAAAAAAAACTGTAATGGAAAACAATTTTTAAGTATATTGAAAGTAGATAATTTGAATTTAAGTGGAATTTGAAATTACGCTTTAGTACAGCAGAAAATGTGAATTTTGAATGTATCGCAAATAATTACTTCAGTCTCGATATGAAATTGAAACAAACATAACTGCTATTATTTTCATTTACTTTCTCTTGTTTATTTATACATATTTCTGATTATTACTGCATCTATATAGCCATCGCATATGAAAAGTGACGTTCCTAAGTTTGGATAGTTTCCGCGTAAACAGGGAAAAAGGAAAACAATGGGGAAGGAATGAAGCGGCCTGGGATCTGTAACTTTGGTACCAACCCGGCATTCGCCTGGTGCCATTGAGTAAATCCCAATGGTTGGCCTGAAAAAGCTGTTACAACTTTTCGATCGATTGTTCTCACCGGGACCGTTCACTCAAAGACTTTTATTATTTTCTTTATTTTTTACATTGATATGTGTTAGTGCATTTGTTGAGAAAATACTTATTAATTTTTACGCGAATCAATTTTAATATTATGCACTTGAAGGCCACACAGATGACGTTAAGATCCCCACCAACTTGACGAGGTAATTCTCAAAACATATGTGATCTCTTTCGTAATGCATGTACGACTCAACAATAAAAGAAATCCGGCAGTAATAGATGGTACATGAGCATTTTAAAAACAATACACACACAATATATATCCTCAAAGGTTTAATGAATGTATATTAATGATTGTGCACAGATAGAAAAAAACAAAATCTTACAATTTTGAGGTCCGTACGTAAACGATAATTTCTAGACCAAACAAACAACCGTAGGAAACACTACTGAGCTAATGTAGACAGTTGTCTGGAGGAAACATAGTACCCAAGGCTGAGAGAATATACTACAATCTGTAGTATACTGCACGACGTATAAAGTGTAGGGAAACCTAGGACGCTACGCATTTCTTTAAAAGAAAAAAGTTGGTGGGAACTTGGATCTAACGAAGGATTCTATGCGCAAGTGGTATGTTTTCTACCACTTAGCCATGGTGGCTTATAACAAAAGGACTTAACAAGCGGGTACTCACAGGCTAAATTGTAATGTAATTGTAATATTGTAATTATAACTGTTGAGAGATACAATAAGGCAAACTTTGTACAGTACCTTTGTGCTCTACAGCGTATTTAATCATTTAGTGATGTTTATAGTGCTAGTAGAATGTAACACAGACAGTGAAACGTCATTTGACAGCAGGCAACATCAAATGGTTACCTGTGTGCTAATGCCAATTTCACAATTACAATTGGAAGATGGGTCTGTTCCATACCAACAAGAGTGGGGACAAATAGGAGCAGTGACAATGTCTGTAGACTACAACCATTAAAAGCATTACACCTATCACGCCCAGTATGAGTATTTTGCGTTTCTTCTTTCTGTGTCAATCAGTCCGTATATTATTATTTTGTGTATTCTTCTTCCATACGGTCTGTGTATGCGTACAACGTATAGACGTGTTCAAATTATTAGACTGACGCTCGAAAAAAGGCAAAATTGATGTAGGAGTCCTAATTTAAGAGTTATAGAACATTTCACTTAGTGGTTAAACCACCAATATAGGATCCTTCATTTGTTTACTGTACAGTTGAAGTGGTGATATCACCGTTGAAAAATAGATGTTATTAGTGACGTGTGGAAATTCTGAATGTGGTGTTTCAGTTGTAGATAGCTATTCTGGTTTCTATCAACAAATTATGCCTGAAGTGTTGTGGTTGCTGTCGTAAGAAGTTAACGACATTCAAAACGCTCAACAGTTCGAATGGGCCAGATTAAAATGATCATGACATGTTTAGTGTATCGATCTTTTATTCTGTGTAGTCCTGTGATTGCAGCATAATGGGAAAAGCAAAAGATCTTTTCTCCGCGTAAAATGGAAGTTAACAAAATACTTCTGGTTGAAATAAGATATACACGGCAATAAATTACTAGTAGGGTTGGGATATAACAAAAATCTGTGTGTAGGATCTCTGTTGCAATGAACAAGAGCCTAAATAGGGTTGGGAAAAGTGGGCGTAAACCAAATCTATTGCTAAGAGGTATCATTCAGAAAACTAAAAGGATTGGCTCTGGGAAACAGAAGTGCAAATTCTAATAGACCTAAGCATAAAAATGGCTGAGTATTGCGCAGACATTTGGCCTGAAAATGTTCGAAGGATTCTTTGTGCCGAGGGAATAAAAACACACGTTCAAGAAAAAAACAAAAATTAGATTCTACTCCAATCATGGCAAAGAAGCGCCTCGAATGGACACGAGACCTAGAATGTTGGACTGCTGACTATTAGAGAATAGTGTGTTTCACTGATGAATCATGTATCTTTGTGCCTGGTAAATGTTCATAATATGTGCGACGTTGACCTGGGAGGAATTCAAGTTGGAATGTCTTTAATAAACCGTGAGGCATTCTACTTCACTCATGGTCTGGGGTGTGATGTTTGTCTTCGATCCTGAAAGGCTGTATACAGTAGAGAGGACAATGAAGCACGACCAATACCTACTAGTTCTTCAAGAAGAAATGCTTTCCGAGACGGCACTCTAGTTTGATGACGTACAATTCATCTTTATGCATGATGGAGCCTCATGTCACCGGGCCAAAACTGTGACAAAATTCTTCGAGGACAACGAAATTATTGTTCTTCCGTGGGCAGGCACTAGTCCTGATATGAATCCAATTGAAAACGTTTGGAGCTTCATGAAAGAAAGGCTAGATAAGAAGCACATTACAACCAAACTTCAGTTGATCAAAGAGATTAACAATTTGTGGTATCACGATGCAGAATTGAAGGCAAAATGTGCTAAACTCGTGCATAGGATGCCACAAAGGATAAAAGACTTAACAAAGAATAAAGGATTTCATAAGAAATATTAATCATTGTGTGAGAGATAATTTTCTTGAAGTATTCCATTTCATTTTTTGTTTCCAATTTGGATATACACACTTTATTGTAATTATATTCGAATGTTTTGTACGCATTTGTTTTATTGATATTGAAAAGCATATGCCACACACACTAGAAATAAGGACAGAGTTACAAAGTAGTAATTTGGACTAAGTTCCAACGTATTTCCTTACAAAATATTATAAGAAGACTAAAATAATCATAAACTGAATGCTGAGTCTAATTTGAACACGTCTGTATGTATCAACATGATTCTGGGAGAAGAGCAAATATACGCTAGCAGCAAGATGACAGCTAAACCCTCCAAGTTGTGTGGCATACTGGCAAAGTGTGATAGAAAAGGAATTCGGCAAAATTCTTATGGAATTCGAATATATCTTATTTATCCAGACAATATGTATGTGATATTTTTATCTGTGCAATGTTTGACTAAACGCGCTTTTTAAATAGTAACAATACTTATATATGATTAGGTGAGATTTGTTTAGATTGTGAGGCCTAAATAAGAATATAATAGTAGTAAAGTTTGATTGATTCTATATTCTCAGATAAAGTGTACCTAAGTTTGTACCTAATACAGTGTATTATCAATACATAATACGAGTTATTACAAGGGGAACACAATAGGTAAACCAAACTCAGAATCTTCCGGCGTGCAAAAGTACGAAACTCAATTTTTGTTGCCACGTTGAACCTATCCTTGGATGAGTCCGCCTACTAGATATAGCGATCTTTATTTCCTTGATAATGGTCTACTTTCACATCAAGTTTCTATCAGATCTGGCTAATAATTACCGAGAAATACAGTACCACATACAAGCCCAGCCAAGCCTACTATATACATAGCAATATTCACTGATCACCAGTTGAATTAGATAAAGCAGGTCAGTTGCAGAAACCGGCCTGCAGAGGTTCTACCACTGCATGTGAATGAAACGCTTTGTGAGTACACTGCTGCCATGTGCATTTTACCGTGGTCAAATCTTAGGGGCCAGACAATTGGGTGACTTGATTTCGGAAGTGGCTGCGGCACTCAGATTTTCAAAGGAAACTGTGTCAAGAGTGTATTGTGTGTACCTGACTTCCCGTAAAACATCACCGGCACGGGCAAACCGATTCGTCAGGGGCGTGCCGATGACAGGGTTAGGCGCCGACTGACTCACATCGTAATAGCCAATAGACGGGCCGCAGTGCGTCAAATTGAGGAGAGATTCAATGCAGGGCAACAACGCCGTGTTAGCAGCCACACCATCCACAACTACTTACTCGCCATGGGATACAGAAGCCATTGTGGGCATGGAGCGTCTAGCATGGGCAAAGGAACACCACCGCTGAACTGTGGAAATACGTTGCCTTGACAGATAAGTCACGTTTCACATTGGTACATACTAACGGAAGGGTACGGGTACATCGCCAGCCGCACGAGGAAATGGATCCATCAAGCCAGCAGGAAACTGTTCAGGCTGGTGATGGTGGTATTCTCATCTAATGCATGTTTATGTGTACTGACGTAGGTCCCCTAACACGTCCCTCACAGATGAACACCACCACAATCTTCTGGATTACCATGGCCCGTCATTTGCTCGGCTGTCACATTCGGATGGTGACTCATTTTTCAGCAAGACAATGCGCCAACCCACCGGTCTAGGATGGCAGTAGGCTGGTTTGATGAGAACTCCTCTGATCTGTCAACATTTCTCTGGCCATCACGGTAACCGGCCCTTATCCGATTGAACATATCTGGGACACCATGGAACGACGCCTTCGGGCTGTGGACCCTCTTCTGACCAACTTGTGGACTCTGTGGAAGACGTTGCAGCAGGTATGAATTGAGATGTCACAGCAATACTTCAAGCACCTCGTAGAATCTATGCAGTGGTAGCCGCTGTTATTAGAGCGAAAGGTGGTGCTACACAGTATTAGGTAGGTATCTCTAACTCAACTCATCGTCTGTGTATATTCTTTAGACAATGGGTTGCCTGCCTAGGAAATTTACTTAAGATCCGGCCAGTAGTTATCTAGAAATAAAACACCACTTACAATTAAAACTAGAGCAGAACTATCAGTTCCTTATGCTTACACAGCGCCGGGGGCTAATTAAAGTGCAAGTAGTTATGGTATTCTTAAGAGTGAAAGAAAATCAACTTCATTGGCAGGGATAGTTTCCTTTATTTATGTATTCCGTAGTCATTTCCTTAGTAGTTTATTCAGATACCAATTTCCTATTCCATGTTTTCTGTAAATTTTGCTTTATCTTCACTGATGTATTTATGAAATATACTATAAAAGAGAATTAACAAACAACTCCCAATTGGATCTCGAAAAATAACAACAGAAAAGTAGGCAAAAAGACACAATAAATAATAATAATAATAACAAGTAATCGTAATAAAAATTAAATAAATATTAGATAACTAATTTAATTAATTATTTAATTGTGTATTCTGCTGATTTAAAAATAATTAATTAAAGTTTAATGTCAATAAAAATAAATATCATACATAATATTGTCTTTGATTTGAAAAAATATGATTAAAAATTAGAGAAATTGATTGAAATATTTTTTGCAAGACGTATATGCAAATGCTTATTTAAGATTTGATTGAATTTTGTTTCTCAAAAATATTCACCCATTAATAATTTAACCAGTCTCTAAACACAATCAATATGATAGAATTTTACGTAAATTATTAACATGCATTCCATGCTAATACAAATATATTTGAAAAAAAAATTGACTGTGAAAACAAAGAAAAATATAAATATATGAAAAATTGTTTTGTTTGTTTTTACGAACAATGTGTTTATGTACACTCATGTCCAAAAAGATTTTCGCATATCTATAACTGTCTTCTTGTAAGAATATAATTAGATAATGATTTTGGAGAGTGCTTTTAATACTGATACTATGTGTGTAATCGGGAAATGTATATTTGTGGTAAATTTCATAGGAAAAGAATTATAAAACAAAAATTAGAGTGAGTAAAACAAAATATTGCTAAATGGACTAGAAAGTTTTATTTTCGATTTATTGTTCTTATTTACTGCTCTTTGACATGAAATTTGAAATTTGACACATACATGTCTTGTCGATTATACACATACTAACATTATAAGAAATATCGGGCGAATTCGTTTTCAAATTATATTCCTACAACAACATATTTATAGACATGCGATAATAATTTTGGACATGAGTGTACATAAATATGAAATTGAATTAATAATTATTTACAAGATTTACAAAACAGTGAAATTAGATTATTTATATCATAAATGCTGCAACATTTCAGAAGTCCATTCCTACCTGTACAGGAAACAGATGAGGATCATGAACTCTTCTGCGCTCCGTGACTAGTAACAACAAAGATTACAGGTGAAAATCATGTAATGTTCAGTGCTGCCAACTTACTAGAACAGCAATGGCGGACACCTCAAACATTGCTTTCTTTATGGGATACGTTTTATATTCACTCGGTGTGTTCCTGAGTCCGTCCGAGTGTTTGGGACACAAAAATAGTGTGTGCATTTGTCCGGAGGATAAACAAAATCTCAAAATTACTTGCGGGATGACAGTCAATTGTAGCCAGGATATAAAGGACGAGACTTATAAATTGAGTTCATTAATAGGGAGTGGTATTGAAACTAGAAGCAATTTTGAAATCAACCCTTTCCTATATTTAGTTTTGAACACTATAGAGCAAAAACTGTAGTAATTTGGCGAGATGTAGTTACCTGCAATTAGATAAACGTTCAAGGAATATTTATAGTAAGTTTGTTAGAGATGGACCACTTTTTTTTTCTGTTTCCAACAACTCGAATATTTGTGCTTGTAGAGCATGCTTTTCTGCACAACCCAAGAAACAACTTTCTGTAAATATAACTAAAGGTTTTTAGGATCAAAGAGATCTCCTAAATCAGACATTTAAGCTTGATGGTTGTCTGGTCCATCTATCCCATTGTACTATCGGTTAGATGGACCATGCACTGTGAGAGTGACGGACTGTATGCAGAACCTAAACAATAAATAAATAATTTGGAATAGTCTCGTCTTTAAATACGTTATACTAATAATTTAGATATTATACAAATACTAAGTTAATATTGTAATATCCAATGTGATGTTGTAAACAAACAATTCTACATATCAGTGTTTACAAACACCACCACGTCGTTCGCCAAGAAGACTTCACACTAGATGGATATACAATCACTTGCAGACGACGGCTTCTAGCCCCTCCCACGGAGCAGAAGACGACATCGGAGCTGCAGCGCCACCGCCACCCAAGGAACCCTATAAATTGGATGGACAAAGGCAATTCACTAACAGTTTTCTGGTGACTCTCCTCTAGTCTGCTACGGGACTCTGCGGAGACCCTGTCTGCGACCTTACGTTCAAAGACAATCTGTAACTAAACCTGTATATTAGAGAAATTATTAGTGTAGTATTTTGTAAAAATACTTTTATAGTGTAGAAGTTTTATAATAAACACTGGTAGTGGGAGATCGTTTCCGGACACTCTTTTTATTAAATGCTCTACCTATACCTATATGGGACAAAATTTCACAAATCTAATATTGATCTCACATAATATTGATCTCACATGAAATCTAATATTGATCTCACATAATCTAAGATTGATTAAACTAACATAGAAATATAGAAGATCTAAAATGAACTTTCTTTTTAACATGGAATCGAGAAAAGAAATAGTTGTAAATGACAAGAATACATGAATTTCGTGTTTTAAGAGGGAAAATGAATGCCAGTAATTACATTGTACCGTACATTGCATCTTGTTTTGTATATTTGAAAACTTTGCCACAAAAATCACATTCTCATATTTCCTATGTGGCCCATCTCTCCCGTAATGGTAGAGTTTCATCTATACCAAGAATGACAAGAAAGAAGGGTAGTTTATTATAGCTTTTGAACGTGGGAAATTTCATTGTTTTCATCAACACATTCTTTAATGATGAAATGCGCTAGTGAAAGAATAAAAAAGGGAAGAAATATACAGAGTCCGTCAGAAAAATATGTAAACTCTTTTATCATCCTGTATCAGGATAGTGCCATTGACAATTGTGCTTAAATTTAAGTATATTGTAGTATGGTTTTTCGCCCAAAAGATACCGACATTGTCTATTGTTTTCAGTTAAAATTATGTGGTGCTACGGTTTTTCGCTCAACAGATATCGGTACTGTCAGTCAGTCTACCAGAGGTTACTGTCTGATGTGGACTCAAAGCTCGAGGTTTGATAGGACCCTTCTCCTTTGATTATCCTGTCACTGGAAAAGCGTACCTGAAAAGGTTACGTACATTAATTTTACCAGGAGTATGTGCGCTTTGTGGAGACGATGAGGTTTTCTACCAACATGATGGGGACCCACCCCACTACCACCTAGAAGTACGAGCTTTCGTGGATGACAATCTGCAGGGGCATTGGATTGGACGAAGAGGGCCCATAGAATTCCCTTCCCTTTCGCCAGACCTTACCCCATGAACTTCTTCTTGTGGTGAATTGTGAGAGATGAAGTGTATCAAAGTAAGCCGCGCCCGCTCGAGAACTTTCGCCAGAAGATTAGAGAAGCATGTGCATCAGTCTTCATTGATACATTGACCGCTCTATCTGCAACGACCTCTGTCGTTCTGTTCGGTGTTTGGCAGCCAACGACCAACATTTTGAACATCTGATGTAAACATATGCTTATTTAAAGATTTGTACCACATGTTTGAACAATAATTAAATGTAATTAAGAAATATGATATATATATATATATTCTTTAATAATGTATACATTTTTCTGGCTGACTCTACATCAAGAACGTTGAATATTGCTTTCAATGAAATGTGGCAAAAAAAAAAAAAAAAAAACGTTTTGACCTACATGAAATCAAAAATCTCGTCCACTGAAGAAATGTGTGGAATTCTGATTCAGTAAAACCAGAGTCTAGCATACGTCTGGCATAACACTACACCAATATTCACGCTGCTTTCTGGTGGGTAGTTTACGAATTATGGTCCTGGGTCGTCTCACCCAGAGTCAATCTCTACAGGGCTTACCCTATTTATTTATTTGTCACCTATTACAGGAAAAGAACATTTTCACTTACCTTAGGCTTATATAAATAAAAGCTTCATAAACATTAAGATACAAGAAAACAAAACAGACAAAGTTAAAAATAAACATAAACACAATTCATAGTACAAATGTGAGGAAACATAAGTAAGAGATATATCTGTAGTAACTCCACCAATAAGATATGCAAATATACAACTCGAACCGTGTAAAGGCTATAAACCCAACCCTTCAAGATAAAAATGTAAGTCTCCTCAGAATATACCTCAAATCTGCCCTCCTCCATGTCGAAGACAACTCTGCTCCCCTGATTGTCCACAACATTGTTTTTCAATTTTATAAATATTATGAACACCGCTTAAAAAAGAAAAGAAAAAGGGAACAGTCTTACCCGTGCCTCCCAATGTTGAAGACAGATTTACACTGCTGACCGGAATATAAATATCCCAAAATGTAAATGTTTAAGTAAGATTTTGGACAAAAGCCTAAATCACTGGTACAAAGGATTTAACGTAATTGAAATATCAAAACACCTCAATTAATTATGTCGGTCCCAACAACCCCCACAGAGGACATAAAATATGACGACATTTTTATTTCTTTACAACTTTAAATTCGGACTGGTGACATTGAAAACTGTTTATAGGGGATGATCATAGATGAATAATCCCTTGTAAACAGTTTCCAAAGTTGCCAGTCTGATTTTAAAATTGTAAAGAAATAAAAATGTCGTCATAGTTCATGTCCCATGTGAGGGACGCAGGGACCGACATGGTTAGTGTCGGGTTAGAATTAAACATCTCACACAATCAATGATTATTTTAAGAGTTTCTTTATAAACAGAACACAATATAGTGAATTCTAAGTTCATATTTTTCTGTACCAGCTTGGTATATAACCTACAACCTCTTATAACATGTGAATTTAAATGTTCCATAGTTTTAAGATCTGTTGCAAAAAAAGATAATCGATATATTATTTTTTTTAAACATTTTGAATACATTCCACCTCCATTCTAATCTCTGTACTAAAAGCGGATGTGGTAAAATTTACTACAATTTCCAGTTTTAACATTCATTGATACAACGCCTCGCTATTAGTAAATCGTAAATATA
Organism: Thermobia domestica; assembly: GCF_964235325.1. NCBI lineage: Eukaryota > Metazoa > Arthropoda > Insecta > Zygentoma > Lepismatidae > Thermobia > Thermobia domestica. Next base: position 40,823,146 of record NC_137454.1, on the reverse strand, counting down.
ACAAAAAAAGAGGGTGCCATGCCAACACTAAAATATTTGAGTGTGCAATAAAGGGTAAAGAGTGGAATGGGTTGTTGAGAGGATGCTGAAGGTGACGTGTAATTTAAATTTGAACTGCCGCTTTTATTCACCTCTGAGGCACGTTGTAGTTCTTGCGTGAGAATTGGCGGGCAGGGATAAATGCGTTTGCATAGAGAGTGATGAAAATGGAGAAATGGGGGAGAATTGTTGACGGGCCGACACCCTAAAGGGAACTTGAGTTGTTGAACCGTTAAAAATTTTCAACTTCAATTTTCACGTTGTGTAGGTGTACAATGTAACAAATCAAACTGTTTTATGTGCTACACTTTGTGTCATTGTTTTGTTGCTTACTACCCACAAAATTGTAATTACTATTACTAGTTCTTGATTATAACTTGACAGTACATTTAGTAATTATGAAAAGTCGCAATGGAATATTCCCGTAGAATATGCGTTGAATTTGATAGTGTGGGCGATGTTTTGTTATTGATTTCAGAAAATAGCTAGAGAATGTGACAACACAACTAATAATGTTTTATTAGTCGCAAATGTAGCAGAAATTAAACCCGAAATATGTTTAAGGTAACATTATAACTCAGGGTTGATTTCTTTTTCTCCTCTTTCTTTCTTCTTTCTCTTTTCTTCTTTTTTGTCTATGTACACTCATGACCAAAATTATTGTCGCATGTCTATAAATGTGTTGTTGTAGGAATATAATTTGATAACGAATTCGCCCGGTATTTCTTATAATGTTAGTATATGTATAATCGGCTAAGATTTGTATATGGCAAATTTCATGTCAAAAGAGCAGTAAATAAGAACAATAAATCGAAAATAAATGTTTCTTATCCATTTAGCAACATTTTGTTTTATTCATTCTAATTTTCATATTTATAATTCATTTCCTATGAAATTTACCACACATATACATTTCCCGATTATACACATAGCATCAGCATTAAAAGTACCCAACAAAATCATTATCAAATTATATTCTTACAAGAAGATAGTTATAGATATGCGACAATCATTTTGGACATGAGTGTACATCTGTTATTCTTGTAACAAAAGACTTTCCAAATTTCTTTTAGGTTTAGGGATTAGGGATTCAATTTCTGGGCTTTAGACTGTCACGTGTGACGGATAATGTCCCTCGACCATCACACTATCCGAGTGAAGAAAGGATTGGCAAAGGAAGACAATGGCCTGAGACCGGTATGTTAGGTACCATCTCGGCATTTACCTGGTGAGAATGAGAAAAACACTGGAAAACCTAACTCAGGATAGCTTTCCTGAAAGAAAAGCTTTTACACATTTTTCGACAGACGGTACCTACCGCGAACAGAACCAGCAACCACTAGTAAAACAGGTCCAACTTTCTTTTCTTTTTCCTTCTAAGTACGAAATGTACTGTCAAGTTTAGAAACGTACAACTTATTGTATGTTCATAAATAAATGTTTATTTTAATTCTGAATAATATGTTCTTTACTCAAGTATTAATTGTTTGGTTTCCTTTCTTTTGTTTTACGTTTTCGACTTTTTGTTACAGTGAAACCTGTCTGTGTTGACCAGCACCGGTTCCATTGAAAAGTGGCCAACTTCTACAGGTGGCCAACTTACAGACAACAAGTGTGTGTGGTGTATTTTTATAATAGGATTTTTAGTATTACTCGCTTGTAAAATTTTAATTACCAATGGCACGGCAGCTACTTTTAAATAATGTATATAGAGTAATCATAAATATACAGTTCTTGAAAAATACTACAGTATGTTTAATATATGTACTGTACATATATTTACTATCCTATATTTACTATACTGTACATATATTTACATATAAATATCCTGAAGACCAGTCTGTTACAGTATTAATAACAAATTTATTTATGGTGGTTCATTATAGACGTTTTTCTTTTATTCTTTTTGGCACATATGACCGTTCCAATTTTGTAATTAACTGCCTCTTGTTAATGAGCTACAAGTGTTTCCTTCGGCGCAAAATATGTTTTGAGAAAATCTTAAAGGAATTTATAACACAAAACCTCCGCTATCTTTCGACAAGCCGTCAGATGCCCATAGTTTGCAATTAAGATGGTTTGCTTTGCTTTAACCTTAGAATTTCCCAAAATTACTAAAGCTCCCATTGATGAAAGGAGCCGATATAGCTAGTAGTTTTACTAAAACAGACAGGGCAAAGGAATACGTACGGTACAATCATTTCCTAAACTCCTGTGCGTGATTTTTCTTATTCACGTCTTCCTTCACTACCCTTTTATCAGGGTAGTGTTCTGGCCTTGACCTCCAAGAACAAATCGTGGGAATCCATGCTTCTTTGTCTCCAGTCACAAATACAGAACATTTGCTTCTTAAATGGGAACACGAAAGAGTTAAGAAAAATAACAAAACGGTATATTGCGTGTGGCCAAGAAAAATCCGTTCTCCGAACAGCAGTATATTGTACAAATATGCGGTATCCTCTTGCTTACTATAAAAATCAGTACGAAGCATACGTTATCCGTATGCTACATAGGCACAGCCCTTAGATGTTACATCATGCCGTTGCAGGATGTCTGACAGTTTTCTGGGAAAAGTTTTCTGTATATCACATGCATATACTTATGTTACCTTCGTCGCCTATATGTTATATACGCCCATTTGTATGTGAGATCCTGAACGCCTGCATTGTTTCATATAGAAAGTACGTATAGATGGAACACTTATACAGATATATACAGAACACTTATACAGATGGAACACTTATACAGAAAGTATTACAATACATACGTTTTCAGTTATACTTATACGTCTGTTGTACGTTAAGTCCAAAAGCTACAGGAATTAGGCATGTAACCTATCTTTTTAAGTACGCCACCTACATTTTTTTCTCAGTGTACGCAGGTAAATTTATCATTATCATCATAGGATAAACATTGGCCAACATCCAAGATAGACAGGTGGTCAACTTACATAGTAATAAATAACGAGTGTCTTATGCTAAAATGCAGGTTCAGTACGAACCAGGCCAAGACAAGCAGGTGGCCAACTTAAAGAGGCGGCCAAGCTGATAGGTTTTACTGTAGTTTCATTTTATACCTAGTTAAATTTTATTATCAAAGCTGTATGTCATGTTAATCTAGCATATAAGACGCAATCCAAACTAGATATCTCTACCTGGCATAAAACTGGACTCTGTCTCTCTCAAAACAATTAGAATAAGATATATAAAAACGAGAAGATTATTCTTTGCAGCTGCATTTTGAAACTCCGATCCCTTATTTAAACAAAAGTACATTCCATGACAAATTTCGTGATTAAATATTAGATTTTAGTACAATATGACTTATATTTTTGAGGCTTCAGAATTATCCCCACTAATTAGATTTAAAATCAATCGAGGGCGAGACAGAAAACTTATCTCCTCCTAGTTTCCAGTTTTAAATATATATTTTTACTAAAAGTTTCGTAATAATTATTTAATTTTGATATAATATGGGCTAAACGTTTATTGAGGCTTTTGCAGAATTCGCTTTGCTTGAAGCTCTTTAAGTTTTATGTTCCATGTTTATTGCTGGCTACGCTAAAGGAGACGGTGATGATGAGAAATGAAAGAAATGGTGGAATGAAGAAAGTGGAAGGAAACGGGAGAACGACGAGAAAACCCACGCACACGATGTTTGTCCACCATAAAGCTCACTTGGTGTTAGCTGGAATCGAACCAACGACCCCATGCACCAGAGGCGAACACTCTACCACTGAACCACAATGGCCCTCTGTTTGCAGTTTAAGTCCATCCTTATTCTCTCTTCCACACCCAGACACAGGATAATTAAGAAAAAATATTCTATGATTGATTTTGTAAAACGGAATTATTCGATTTAGATATAATATGACAAATATTTCTGAGAAATCCTGATTGTTCTAATTGCTTCAAGTTGAAACCAATAATAATACCTTCTATTTTAAATAAAATTCCAATGGCAAAATTTACACAATATAAAATCTGGTTTGGTAGTGTATAAACAACGTGGATATTAATATTTGATTTTTTTAACGGCTCAACAATGAAAAAATCCCATCTCGGCGCCTGTCTGATCTTAATTCTCCGTGTTTCTCCCTGCACGCCACTTCTAACCCCAGAACAATGATGAACTTAAGAAAAGACTAGAGGATATAGTACAAATTTAAATACATGGCGCCACCTGTCTCCTCACAACAATACATTTCATGTCATCCTTCATCCCCCACTCAAAGGCTTTAGATATCCATGTCAAGCAATATTTATTATATTTAAGATATACTAGTTGCTTTGGTATTTCGTCAATTAATATTGAGGAAGGAAGTAGTGGTAGATTTTTTACCATTGTGGTTTTAGGGAGATTAGTGTGGAAGATGTAATATATTCTTAACCCTTTCCCCTCGAATTTGTTTTGACACAGCAAGCTGTACTGCTCGGATTTGTTTTGAGATAATTTTAGTGATTTCTGCTCACTACCATTTCAATACAAATAAACAACCACATTATAGAAAATACCTTTGTTTTGTTTTAAAATACATAAGAAATTAAGCATAAACTGACCTTTTACATATCTGTTACCTATATTTGCGCTGTGTGTGATATTTTCGAAACATTCACCTCGATGCAATCCAGGTTTTCTGGAGCACGTATTACAAAAATACACAGTCTCTCTCCTCCCACTTTTTACTTTTCTATCACTACACACTGCACAGTCTTTGGAATTGCTCTTTGGATTGGAATATATAAAATGTGGTGCACCATTCAGTATTTCTTCCGTATCTGTAGACGACGGCCTCCCTTGCTTGCATTGTGCATGTCGGACATTGCCTACCAGCTGAGTGATCAACTTTTTTCTGTAGTCAATATGGGCAACTCTTGGATTTTGATTCAATTTGCCTCTGCGTGTTGAATAATAAGACACTATTCACAATTGCTAATAGCCAAAAAAATAACTTTCTCGACCATTTCACCGATTTACGCATAAAACTGGCAGCAGTTGTCGACTAAGGAACGGCCGAGTAAGGAGTTGAATAGACGGCCAAAAGATGGCAGAAGTTGTCGACTAAATCATATAATCGGGGCTCTGTCGACATGCGAGTAATTAAAGCGTCAAAATTAGTGCGGGGTAGCCACGACATACGAGCGGAAAGGAAAATTTCGAATGTCGGGGCTCTCGCCGCATTCGAGGGGAAAGGGTTAATTGATCGCAGAAAAGTATTTTTGGTATCTTTTACCATATTACTCTATAGCAATCAACGTTAAAACCGGAAGTGGTGAATTTCTGCCGCTTCCAGTTTCAAGAGATACTTACGACAGAAGATTGTAGCTACTCGTAGAACAAGAAATTAATTTAAACACTAATGCTGCTCAATGCTGAAACCGAAAGTTGTACTGGATTTTTATGAGTCTTGGTTTCAGTAGAGAGTTAAGGATGGATATGAAATGTATTCCGGGACGCTTAATCGATTGTACAGTATGAATCCGTTTTTCACTATCCACTAACTAACCGTTTTTGCCCTACAATAATCAACGTTAAAACCGAAAATGCTTTATTTCTACTGCTTCCGATAGAAGAATAACTTGCATTAAAAAAAAAAAGAAAAATCCTAACTTTTGAATATCCACATCCTGGTCAAACTTTATGGTTTCCATCAAGGAACTCTTTATATGCACCGTGTTATGCAAAAGTGAACTAAGCGCCAAACTTTGAAAATCCACGTAAATGCGACGATTGGTTCCTGATAAGCATTAGAACGTTTTGCACAATCGAAAAGAGAGGAAAACCAACACCTTTCCAAAAAAAGAAACATAATTTCACTTTTGATTACGGCTACATTAATGCTGGACATCAACCTTTAAACGTAATTTTCTTAAAAGTATGAAAGTAGCGCTTAGTTCGTTTTCGCAGGACACGGTATATATTGGGTGTCCACTGAGTGAACAAACATAGTAGACATAAAATGTATAAAGGCGTTTATGTTTAACTAAATTCCTTAAATATGTTCCATAAATAATTTGTAAAAATATTTCGATTTTTCTAGAAGCATAGTGTTTGATTTGTTAGAAATTAGACACTTACTCGTGTAGTTTGCAGTTGAAAGTAGTGGAAATAATTGACAAAAACGCCTGCTTTTAGAGTCGCTAGTTATGTGTGTTTTTGCATGAATACTAAATGTTCCACTTTAAAACGCTAATATGATATATATATATATATATATATATATATATATATATATATATATATATATATATATATATATATATATATTAAATGATATTAATATTGGATATTACCCTTCTAAATTGAACGTAGTCAAGAGGCAAAAAGAGTGAGAGATGGAGGCATATATATATATAATCAACGAGTGTAAATCACTATATATATATATATATATATATATATATATATATATATATATATATATATATATATATATATATATATATATATATATATACATTGAAGAATATAATGTGTAGCACGGGTTGAGAAAGAAAAATAAATCTCGTGGGATTACCATTTATTTTGGAAAGACAAAACGCGGATTTTCTCCTCAATTCAACACAGCTGAACCAACATTGATATGCATATTGGATAAGATAACGGGCGTGTCAACTTAAACGAATGATCTATAGTGCAATATTGAACAGCATTTTGATTTTCCTCGTGGTTAATAGGAAAGGCAACACATCCTCTTCTCTCATTTTATTTACAAAGTGGCACACACACACACACACACACGCACACACAAACACACACACACACTATACATATATATATATATTATATAAATATATAATTTTATTTATTTTATATTTAATTTTATATATAATTTTATTTTATATATAATTTTATATTTAGCATTATTTGATATTGTAAATCATTTTTAGCAACAAACAAGCAATTTTGGTTATTAATTATTCGACACCCCCTTTCAATACCAACATAGAAGGTTAAGTGTAAAGTTAACAGTAGGTTTGGAACCGAACTGACCACAGAGTTTCATTCAAAACAAACATCAGTTCAAAACAATCAGTTTTGTTGTTTCATTCGTTAAATGTAATATCATTTTTGTATGATGTTTCACCTTTCTATAGGTCAACAGTTCTAAACCTTGACAACTACTAAAATCCATGGGATTAACAAATCATTATTAATTAAGGAGTACATATAACAACTAAAACTGCTTTAGATACAGTATTTACACTGTCTCTTCATGTGTTTCATCATCATCATCATCATCATAATTATTCTGTCATTATCGACAGGTCACATGCCCAACTGAGAAGCTTCCATGATCCACGAACTTTCGCTAACCTTTTCGTCTTCACGTACGATTTTTCTGTTTTGATAGTCTCCTTCGCCCTCTCCTTCTTTTTCCTGTCATCATTACTCTCTAGCAGGTCTCTCATGATAGAATTCCTTCTAAGCCACCGTCCTAACCAATTTCTCTTCTCTTTTTTTATAATACTACCGTATCTAAAATAGTTCTTTCCCCTCTACCATTTATAACAGCCTCTTATTTGTTTTCCGCTTGACCCAACTACATCTTTCCATTCTTCTCCACATCCACATTTGGAAAGCTTCCAATTGTTTTTGACCATTTTTACTAAATGCCCATGTTTCCGCCCCATACAGTTCTAATACTCCATTTGGAAGACTAAAATTCTAATTAATTACCTGATGGATCACCGTCAATTTTAGCCAGGAAGTAGGTCAAAAGTTGAAAATAATTGAGTACATTAATGGAAGTGATATTGAAACCAAAAATAGTAGAAATCAACCATTTCCGTTTTTAACGTTGATCAGTGTAGACCAAACACGGCAATCGATAACAAGAAAGCTGTTTCCTACTATTGATTAAGCGTCCCCCGATAATACATTTCATCCCCATCTTTAACACTCTCTACTAAAATTGGAAATGATAGAAATTCAATCCAACTTCCTATTTCAATATTGATCTACTTATAGAACAAAAATAATAAGAGATAGGAAAACTATTTTTTCTTTTTTGGAATCAATTTACGCTCTCAAAGAAAATCTCACATAAGTCTCTATCCAAATTCAAGGCAAAAATCAACCATCTTCGGTTTCAACGTTTATCGGTAAATATTTATGCTATAACAAAACGCTTTTTTTTTGATAACTTCACAGTTTATTCATGTCAATAGTTTGCACTCCCATTGCTCGCTCCTCACACCTTCCCAGATAAGGGGTTGCCCTCACGTTGGGCACTTAAGTATTACAATGTTTTCCATGTATTTTAGTTCAGCTCGTGTGCTAAGATTAAGTTTGCAGAAAATTACCGAGTATTAATTATACAGTAAACCTAAACACAAGTTATGTAAGCTCAAGGTTTTACCAATAGGATCATTTGAAGTTTGAATTAGATAAAATGAAAACACAAATTAAAACTAAATATTCTTCTATTTTGAATATCAATCAATGCTGTTATGTTTCAAAGTAATGTATTAAGAATCTAAATATATTGCATGAAAAATTTTCCCGCTTAAGTTCTGTTGAGAAATTGTAATATGAACTGACCGACAAGAATAGATGTTCTCTTCCTCTGGATTATTTTCTATGAAGTTATATCAAGTGTTAGGTTTATGAGAATAAACCATATACAATTCGTCCATAGCTCCAAAACTGTGGGACCTACCATAGTCGGGTCAAGACTTCATTTAGGAGCCAATATGTGCGCTATCCAAAAATAAATGTTTCAGAATCTTCACGCAACAATTTGTATAGAGGGAGTTTGGCTACGGGCATATAATTTGAAGTACTCACCAACTACCTCTTTAAGAATAGTTGCGGAAGTACTGCAAGAATCCCAAACTGGAATATTTGGGTAGGGGACATACTAGTTCATAAATGAAGTCTTGAGCCGACTACGGTAGGTTCCATAATTTTAGAGCTATGGACCTTTAAAGTTCATTTTTTCATGTTTTCAGCAACCTATAACTCCGAAAGGAAGTATTTGTGCACCCAGATTGGTCTATACTTCTCATTTTATCTTGGTGTCAGGAATCACCACCAAACTTTGTCGATGTTGTTTTGAAACGCCCTATATATATAGAGGGTGGTCCATTTTAATCTTTCCACGAAAATATCTCGAAAACTTTTCAACATAAATGAACTGAACAGAAACTCAAATAGAAAATGCCATGGGGCACATCGAATGGTGTTATCGTGTTGCCCCCTCCCCCGAGCGAGAATTCGTGAGAGCCCAACTTTAAATAGAAACATGGGGCAAGTGATACCTCGTTCGATAGATCTTTAAAAACTACAAAGCGTTGGGTAAAAAAAAATCATATCGGTCACCGTATTCAAAATGGCGGCTAAGATATGGTGCCTATATCAAATAAAACGTCCAGTATCATGAGTGAGAAAACGGTTGGAGATAAATGAACAGAATAAAAACTGAAACATGAAATTGTATGGGGTTCGTCGAATGATTATGTTGTGGTGACCCCAGGGCCTCCTTCCATGGGGATCCAGACCCAACTATGAAAACATGGGCTGTGTGATATTTCTTTAAGCACTAAACAGCGTAGTGGCAAAACATTTATCATATAGATCAACGTTTTAAAATTGTCCACCAAGATATGGTCCCTGTTTCAGATAAAACGTCCAGTACTACTAATATGGAAAACGATTGGAGATAAATGAACAGAATAAAACTCGTATAGGAAATTACAGACAGTATTTATTATTCCACGGCTCGAGAACGACGCAGCAGAGAAAAAGACGATTAAAATAAAAGTGACTTAATGTAAAGGAGGAAATCTAATTATTAGAAAATTATCGCTGCAACCTCTTTCCTCTGAACTGGGGAGGAATAGTGAAATTGCAAATAAGAACCTTAGTTTTGGAAATTGAATCTACGTAACAAAATTATATGAAATGTGTTTTTTTATAAGAGATAGATATCTCTGTTATGAGAAAAATTAGGTAAACTTCGTGTTAAATGGTAAATTTCATTTTTATTGTATGCAATGATTTCATGTAAAAATCAATCAACTGAAATGTACAACAAAATTGTCGAAGATTGCAGTTTTTGCAATGTGAACGAGGTATCACTTGCCCCATGTCTCCATTTGAAATTTTGAATTTGGCTCTGGGCCCCCGATAGGTAGTGCGACAATACCACTCGGTGTGCCAATGACCTTTCCTATTTGAGTCTTCATTCGGTTCATTTATCATATTATGCTACTGGATGTTTTATCTGATACAGGAATCATATCTTGGCGGCCATTTTGAATACTGTGACCGATATGAAAAGTCTTTTACCGCAGCGCTTTTCAGTTTTTAAAGCTGTATCGAACAAGGTATCACCCGCTCCATGTTTCCATTTAAAATTTTAAAGTTGGGCCCTGGGCACCCATGAATAACGGTCCTGGAGGGCACCGCGACAATACCATTCGATGTGCTCCGTGGTCTTTCCTATTTGAGTGTTTGTTTTGTTCATTTATGTTCAACCGTGTCGTTGTTAGTCATACTGGACGTTTTATCTGATACAGGCACCATGTCTTGGCCGCCATTGTAAATGCGGTGACCGATATGAAAAATCTTTTGGCACCACGCTTTTTAGTTTGTAAAGATCTATCGAGCGAGATATCACTTGCCCCATGTTTCCATTTAAAATTTTAAAGTTGGACCCTTGACCCTCCTAAAGGGCGGCCCTTCGGGACACCAGGACAACACTATTCGATGTGCCCTATGGCATTTCCTTTTTCAGTTTTTGTTTGGTTCATTTATATTGAACCGTTTTCGAGATATTTCCTTAGAAAGATTAAAATTGGCCACCCTGTTTATATATATACAATTCTCTCGTTGATTTTTGACCCTTATTTTAAAGTTCTGGCGTTCTTCTTGGTAAGCCCTATATGAAACGAAAGCCCCTGTGCACAGAATAACTGTCATAATTATGAAAAGCTTGCATTTGACATTAAAAAAATAAATATGGAAAATAAGATATTTCTATGGACAATACTATACTCTGTAAATAACAAACTAATTATTAAAAAACATTTTTGTGTTGTTTTTTCCTCGGAACAGATGTTTCTGAAGGACTACGTGCATTTTTTAAAACAATAAATGAAAAACAAAATATTTTGTATGTGGGATTAAATGAGATTATGAGTGTTAAACAAAGTTTTTGTTTTCACAGTTAAACAAAATGTTTTGACAGTTCAATGTGAGTTAATATTTACAATGATCACTGCTAAATTCCTGCTTATGAAAACTAATGTAATATATATTAATTTATTTTTAATTAAACATTAATTTACATTTCACTCTAAAAACAAAATATATTTTCTTTTCTTACAACATTGACGACAATGTACAAATACAGTATTAAAACATGTTTAATGATTACTACGTTACTTTCACTTCAGTACTTATGTGGCTGTGTAAATTTCAACTTCTTGAAAGTTAAGTGTGCTTTTAAAAAGTGTATCCGGTAGTAAGAAAAAAGTAAACATGCGTAATATATGGCAGGTACATCTTTTCTCATTTGAGTTAAAGGCAAATACATTTTGTTGCTTCGTGTGGTGGAATTCATGCAGTTTTACTTTAAACAAGTTCTCCTTTATCTACATTACTTCAAACAAGTTATATTTTATCTTCGTTACTTGAAACAAGTTCCCTTTTATCTATATTACTTCAAACAAGTTCTCTTTTATCTACCTTATTTCAAACAAAATTTCTTTCATCTACTTTACTCCAAATAAGTTCTCTTTTATCTGCCTTATTTGAAACAAATTCTATTTCATCTACATTACTTTAAACAAGTTATATATTATCTTCCTTACTTCAAACAAGTTCCCTTTTATCTACATTACTTCAAATAAGCTCTCTTTTATCTACCTTATTTCAAACAAATTCTCTTTCATCTACTTTACTCCAAATAAGTTCTCTTTTATCTATCTTATCAGACACAAATTCTATTTCATCTACATTACTTTAAACAAGTTATATATTATCTTCCTTACTTCAAACAAGTTCTCTTTTATCTACATTACTTCAAACAATTTCTCTTTTATCTACCTTATTTCAAACAAATTCTCTTTCATCTACTTTACTCCAAATAAGTTCTCTTTTAACTATCTTATCAGACACAAATTCTATTTCATCTACATTACTTTAAACAAGTTATATATTATCTTCCTTACTTCAAACAAGTTCCCTTTTATCTACATTACTTCAAATAAGCTCTCTTTTATCTACCTTATTTCAAACAAATTCTCTTTCATCTACTTCACTCCAAATAAGTTCTCTTTTATCTATCTTATCAGACACAAATTCTATTTCATCTACATTACTTTAAACAAGTTATATATTATCTTCCTTACTTCAAACAAGTTCTCTTTTATCTACATTACTTCAAACAATTTCTCTTTTATCTACCTTATTTCAGACAAATTCTCTTTCATCTACTTTACTCCAAATAAGTTCTCTTTTAACTATCTTATTTGAAACAAATTCTATTTCATCTACGTTACTTTAAACAAGTTATATATTATCCTCCTTACTTCAAACAAGTTCCCTTTTATCTACATTACTTTAAACAAGTTCTCTTTTATCTACATTACTTCAAACAATTTCTCTTTTATCTACATTACTTCAAACAAGTTGTCTACATCATAATAAATATTACAACACGAATACAAACTAGAATAGATGGATTTTTTTTATTATTGCTATCATTAGCTGAAAATATTACGAAGTTTCGCGAAGTAATAGGGCTTACCAAGAAGAACTTTAAAATGAGGAACGAAAGTCCACGAGAAACATTATATATACAGTGTGACCGCGTGACTATGTTACAAAATTTAAGGGATGATTCCTGACACGGAAACAAGAAAAAAAGTTCAAATAAACTTTTGTCCAACGTACATAATTTCGGAGCTACAAGGTGCCGAAAGCGTGGGAAACTGACATTCAAAGCTCTATAGCTCGACTATGGTGAATGATAGAGCTAATGCGTCATGGTCACGTCAAAGACACCGAAGCTGCTGTATTCAAAAATGCTTAGGTCGAGATCGTGCAATTCGTGCACAAGGGATTCCCCAAAGGAGCGTAGGGATTCCCGGATAATCTGTCAAGAAAGATGGGTCGAAAAGGATACGGATGAATAGCTGTCCCAACTGCTAGCAATAATGCGTCTGTACTAAGTCGATATCTCGCACAAGCACAAAATGGCGAACAGTTTTATACGTGCCACGTGTGGTTGCATAACGCGCACTAAATAAGAATGAGAAACATGAAAGGAAAATGTGAATAATTTAGTACAAATGTTAAATACATGATATTACGCTGTCCTATCATTGAACATACGCATTTAATAAAAGGCAATAGTCATGAAACGTTCTAAAATGTTGTAAAAGGATCACACTATTAGTCTTTCTTCCATGTATTGTTGTCATTGAAAACAAATAAACAAAACTGAGCGAAACAACCATAATGCAAAAGAGGTTGTTTCCTAAAAACAAAAGTCACAAGAATGGGAATAATGTCTTTATTCAACATTTTACAGCAGGATTGAATGCAGCCAAGAACATCATCAATTACCTGTAAACGAGACAAATCTCCCAATTATCCTACAATAGGTGATGGACATGGCGTCCCTCTACTTCAACACAGGCGTTACAGCGTCGCAGTAAGATCTGACGCATCCGCTGTAACAACCCAGGATCTGTTCTTATAGTATCACAGACAGCGAGTATTCGTGCTAAGTTCTTCTGCGTTGTCTATAGACGTTTCATAGACAAGTGTTTTGACATGACCCCACAAGAAAAAATTAAGTGGATGCAAATCTGGGGAACCTGCATGCCAATTACAAGGACCGCCTCTTCCAATCCATCTGTCACGAAACGTTTGATTCAAATACTCTCGAGCACTAGCTGAAAAGTGGGCTGGGGCGCCATCATGTTGAAACCACATCCGTTGACGAACACCGAGAGAGACATCCTCTAATAACTCTGGAAGTATGTCTCGCAGGAATCTCGTATACACTGGTGCAGTTAATCGTGGTGGTAGTAAATATGGACCTATTATCTGATCACTGATAATACCCGCCCACATATTTATGGCGAATCGGTCTTGGTGGCCCCTTTCCACAATTGCATAAGGATTTTCGTCTGCCCATACATGACTATTGTGACTATTAAATATCCCGTCTTTCGTAAAACAAGCTTCGTCGGTGAAAAGCAGGTAGGAAGCAAACTGTGGATCAATTACAGAGCGTTGGAGAAACCACTCTCAAAACCGAACGCGAGGTTGAAAGTCAGTTGGACGTAAGGCCTGAACCCTCTGCGGGTGATAGGGGTGTAACTGTTGCTCGTGTACTACTTTCCAAACAGTATCTTGTGCTACTCCCCTTTTACGTGCTACTTTCCGGGTACTTACTGTTGGGTCTTGGGTGAAACGGTCAAGCACTTGTTCTTCAAAGTTCGGAGTACTTGTGGTTCTTCATCTTCCTTGGTCGTAGTATTGAGGTTGTAAATTCCCCGTGTCTCGTAAGCGTTGAAAAAGTCTGGTAAACATAGTATGGGCTGGATGTCTTCTTTCTGGATACTTCAGTCGATATAACCTATTAGCTTGTCGACTGTTGCCATTTGCTTGACCGTATACAAATATCATGTGCGCAAGTTCTGCTATCGAATACTCCATTTGATCTCACATTCGAACAAGCAAAGCACAAACTGCACTAAGGAACTCGTACGCTACGAACAAAACCACATGAAGAATAACCTTCCATCTTCCACAACACCTTCTAGTAGGGTTGTCTTATACTTTCCTTACCTTCGATTGTTTTCTACGACAGAAGGAAGAACAAATGCTTGTGATCGAACCTGCAAACTGTGGTGTACTTCAGGTGATAGCACCGTCTGTGAAAACAAAATATCTTCTAAACGATAACAATACGACATGTTAAGCATTCTAGACAAAATCTCGGAATTAGTCCTGCAAAACATCGGAAGCAGCGACTAAAACAAACGTCCTGATAAATTGTTTTTCCTTGTTCTTTTTCAATGTTCGGGTAACGCACATTACGGCTAATGATAAGAAACGGATATTTTACTGTTGTTCTCTGGCAGTGGTCAAATTAACATGGGATGGCGGAAAAATCCCCCTCTCGTAAAAAGTATCCTCGGCTAGTATCATCAAATGAAATAAGTTTCTGCCTGGAAGAAAGCACCCATATCCCCCGGTTTTCCCCTTAGTTTTACTTGCTTTCAATGACAAAACTACATGAAAGAAAACAATGATAGTGTGATGTTTGTACAACATTTTAGTACGTTTCATGATTATTCCCTTTATTAAACACGTCTATACGTACAATGAACAGGACAATGTACTATCATGTATTTACCATTTGTACTAAATTATTCACATTTTCCTTTCATATTTTCCCCACTCTTATTTAGTGCGCGTTATGCAACCACACATGGCACGTATAAAACTGTTCGCCATTTTGTGCTTGTGCGAGATATCGACTTAGTACAGACGCATTATTGCTAGCAGTTGGGACAGCTATTCATCCGTATCCTTTTCGACCCATCTTTCTTGACAGATTATCCGGGAATCCCTACGCTCCTTTGGGGAATCCCTTGTGCACGAATTGCACGATCTCGACCTAAGCATTTTTGAATACAGCAGCTTCGGTGTCTTTGACGTGACCATGACGCATTAGCTCTATCATTCACCATAGTCGAGCTATAGAGCTTTGAATGTCAGTTTCCCACGCTTTCGGCACCTTGTAGCTCCGAAATTATGTACGTTGGACAAAAGTTTATTTGAACTTTTTTTCTTGTTTCCGTGTCAGGAATCATCCCTTAAATTTTGTAACATAATCACGCGGTCACCCTGTATATATATATATATATATATATATATATACAGGGGATAACAAAAAAACTAAAAACACCTCTTACAGGACACGTAAGTTTGGCCATCCACTGTACAACGCGTGTTGCGGTTGCCGATCTTCTTTTGTTTTCAATGTGTCATGTGTACCTTCCTCTTCTGTTAACAGTAACCAGTTCACCTGTGAGTGTCGTGGTGTGAAAGTGGTGCGGTAGAATGGGCGACCTGACAGACTTCCAAAGAGGCACGATCGTTGGTGTCCGTCTGGTTGGAGCTTCAGTTGCAACAGTGGCGAACATTGTGTGGGTATCGGAAGGCACTGTGTTCAATGTCACTAGGGCAAACACAATTCAGTGTCAAACAACGTATGCAAATCACAACAGTGGTCGAAAGATAATCCTGTCAGATATGGACCGGAGGGAATTCAAACGTATTGTAGCAGCTAAGAAGAAGACCACGGCAATGAAAATTACGCCTAAACTCAATTACGGCTTACAGAAGCCGGTTTCATAGCAAATAGTGCAACGGGAACTTCACAAAATGAAAATTCATGGCAGGACCGCTATCGCAAACCCCTGGTCACAGCAATAAGTGCGAAGAGGCGTATCCAGTGATGCAAGGGCCACAAGGCGTGGACTCATGAGCAGTGGAAACACGTAATGTAGTCCGATGAGTTGACCTTCACCTTGTTTTCAACAATCGGTCGTGTTTACGTATGGAGAACACCGTCACAGGCCTATGATACAGACTGTCTGCTCCCAACTGTAAAGCATGGGGGTAGTTCTGTTACAGTATGGGCAGTGATATCGTGGTTTTCTGCAGGTCCCATCATAGCCCTGTAGGAAATGATGAATGCTAAGGCGTATGAGTCCATTTTGATGGACCAGGTTTTAACCATGGCCCAAATATTTTTCCCTGATGGTGATGGCATCTACCAAGATGATTTGTCAGCTTGTCACGCTGCAAAACCGGTGAAATCATGGTTTGATTAGCATGATCAGGAGCTATCACACCTCTCTTGGGTCCCACAATCACCAGATCTGAACATCATTGAGCCATTGTGGTCTGAGTTAGAAAGGTGTGTTCAGTTACATTACCATCCACCAGCATCCCTTAAGGAACTGGAGCATGTTTTGGAGGAACAATGGTACAAAATTCCACACACCAGGATGCAGGAGCTTTATACGTCCATTCCACGTCGTATCCAAGCTGTTTCCGACGCAAAAGGAGGACCCACACCATACTAGGTATAATTTTCATATTTGTGCAAACATTTTAGATTTTTTGTCCATTCTCTGTGTATATATATATATAATCACGGAAGTAAAGTATTTCATGAAAAATGTGCCAAAAACGCCAATATGGAAAAAAAGTTACAAAATCGTTTATAGGTACTTCGTTTTTCTATGTTTCAATTTCATACAGCCTTGCACATACAGAGAGTAACACTACAGGTAAATAAACAAAAACTAATATGTTCAAACTTATGTTTTGAATGCCTTTTCGATACGTTATAGACGTTTTATGACTGTATTTTCTCTTCTAATTTATTTTTTTTAAAAAAAAGAATATCTAGATGATGATTCTGAGAATCATACATTTCATATCTAGGGATCGTCACCCCTAACGTGAAAAGCAGAATCAAGTATTAGCTCATATTCTCGTTTGCTACTTGTTCTTCATAAATTTTGATTGATTTATATATCTAGAGTTAAAAAATGAAAAACAATTTTAGCACAAAACATTCAGCAAAGCATTTTAAGTTCGTCAGTGAAGTACTCGAAAACAAATCACTAACAACAGATTTCAGTCTACCAGATGGTCATAATTTCGTTACTGGATATGAAGCAAATAATGTTTTCTTTATAGTTTTTCATACTACCTGTACAATCTGCGTAAGGTTTCTGAGAAATCCATACTAATGCTAGAGACTAACTCGAACTTCATCGACTTCCACTGAAAAGGTACCCCGACTCCTGCTTGGACTAGTATCAAAAGTGCTAAGACAGGGCGCAAAATTTCGAAGTTAGACGCAATCGTTAGTCCAAAAATGATGATCGCCAGTATCTCTCACGTACAAATTATGAGAGGTTCCCCAGCCCCGTACGGCTTTTAATTTGACAAAGAAAGAGATTCTATGTCCGTTGTGGAAGACTTCACATTCCGTGTTTTCTCTCACTCAGTGACAATTATTTTCGTGCAAAACAGAAAGTGCGCAGCCCTTTGAGTTTAGGCAGAATCGCAGAAACCATTCCTACTGAACATTGGTCGCCAGTTCTAAATTTTTAGTCACCATTGGCGACCCGGCGACCGGAAATTTTGCGTCCTGTGTTAAGAAATGCATTTCTGATACTATCTTTTGTTTTCAAATAAATGTGAAATATAGTGAAACTAAATTCATTATTTTACGTTGAACAGTAAATCTTCTAAAATCGAATGTTTGTCCCCTATTCAAATTCAGACCTTTAAAATATTTGAATTGAATTAGTATCTACCATGAACTGGGTTTTTATTACGTATTTCACTTTGATTAAGATACATTTCCTACGGAGGAATTGCATCTTCTATGGATTTCAAATTTATGCCAAATACAGAGTATCTCAGACCCTCGTCAAGTTAAGAAGATAAAACTGTATGTGTATTCTCGTCACAAAACTTCTTCGACATTCCTGTCAGCATTTTCAAAAATATTGTTTGAAAAAAAAACTAATTTTATTAATGATGTAATTTCTCCTGTTTCGTTCATCAAATGGTATAAGTAAAGAAACGTTGAACCATTTAAAAAAAAAAAATGTTAGCACTTAAGGCGACCTGAGTTGTTGTCACTGCACTTTCATTGAAAAACCTATCCGAAGGGAGAAAGGGTGAAAAATATTCCAGAAAAAAAAATACTACAGGATTATTTAAAATATTTTAAACATATATTACAATTGAGCGGATTTTATTTAACATTTCATTTCGATCTAAATATGTATCCGAAAAATGAAGATGGGGTTTCAACATGTCTCCCAAATATTTTCCACAAATCTTTTTATATATAACTTTCTAGACGAAGACGAGTTATATCAGGTAATAACACATATATAAAAAGATATATATATATATATATATATATATATATATATATATATATATATATATATATATATATATATATATATATATATATATATATATATATATATATATATATATATATATATATATATAAGTTCCATTTAATAATTCCAGAGGAACGAACTTTATACTTAATCTATCAAAGATAATGAGGCTAAGAAACGTATCTCAAAGAAAATTAATGGGAAACATACACATGATTGTCTATACTTTCGTTGCGTAGTGCTCATGCTCTTTGGAATTGTAATTGTAAGGTTCAGATCTGTGTACTCTTGTCTACACCGCGAGTAGTGAAATTAGTTTGGTTACTTTGTTAAGAACAGTAACTTATCGCAACTTTGTCACATCGAATGCATAAATATTTCGTAAAATGTCATACATTCAAATCAAGGAACGATAAGACAATTTTTTATAAATATGGATGGATGTAAGGATAAAACTTAATACTGTATATAACAGTTTCTAGAACCGACTGACAAATTTTTGGATCAAGCTTCCAAACAGAGCATGAGTTTGATTATAGGCGACTTCAATAGAAAGTCATAGAAAGTCATAGAAAGAAAAGAAATGCTCTACCAAAGTTCGGTAAAGCAAGCTTCTTATGCAGTAGGTACAGAAATAATTACTGTAGCAGAAAAAACAATCCTTTCAAGACTTATCACGTGTGTAGCGAACGAACATAAGCCACTGTTACCAGTGAGAATGTTACAATGAGATGTTTCTCTTCTCGGTAAACCAAAAGGAGAGGGAGAGGAGCTTGCAGGAAACGTTGATAAAAAAGACAGTACTAATAGACAAACAGAAACATTGATAGCATTGTCGATAGTTTGGCAGGCACTTACTCAGGGATTCATTGTTAGTTTTTCACCTTGGCAGGATCATTTTGTTTCTCTCTTCTTTTCTCGGAATGTAAAACAGCTTTTCTATAGAATATATTCTGCCGGTTGGAAAATACTGTCTGATATCTTCAAATCATATAAAGAGTGAGATTTCAACTCGTGTACCAAACTAGCGATATTAAAAGATGCGGGATAGACTTTCGATTAATGAGAGAACCCAATTGAAGAAAACGATACAAACATAGATGATATAATACATAAAGATTCGTAAGTTCACTGGGTGAGTACGGTGGCTCAGTGTTAGAGTTGCTTACTTCTGGTGGGTTGGGGAGTCAATGGTTCGATCCCTGGAAAAGTAAGTTTGTGGTAGACAACATCGTGTCCGTGGGTTTTATTTTGGGATAGCCCCGTTTCCTCCCACATTCTCATACTACCAGTTCTTCCCTTCCCTTATCTACCACCTCCCTTTACCTACAGGACATAATCGTGGGACGTAAAACTGAAAGGTTTCGTAGGTTTACTAAAACTTTGTAATTCGTGTTCATAATAAATAAAATTCAACTTTTTGCAGGGAATGACAACGAAGGCAATGTTGCAACTATAGTACTTGCGCCCAGTCGTCAAGCTCGGGCTCGAAACCAATCCCAGCAATATTTTGCTTGAGCTCCGATTCATCGGAAAACTTCGGTACAATTCGTGGAGCCGCTTCCCGAGCGCACACTTGGTGAAACGTCAAACAGCTGAAATTCACCAACAATGTTGCCAAACTCTGAAGAAATAGAAAATGAGTATTAAAAAAAAACATTTAAAATTACCAATAATAACACTGCATAACAATGACCACTGTAACAATTATTCTAAAACGGTAACAATAACACGAATAGTAACAACGAAAATATAACGCAAAAAAAGTAAAAACGGAACTTGGCGCCAATCCGACAACATTGTACTCTTGGGAGATGTTTTCCGTGTAGCGCGAGAGACGACACTGACAAAATTTGATGGGTGAGGGTTGATAACTAGAACACCCCCTCGCGTTCTATTGGGTGGTGAAATCGATAGATCTAGGTCAAGCTTAACGACTCGGCGCGAATACTATAGTGCCGATGTGGATAAAACATTCGAACGTACTTAAAAATTATTACCAAATATGTTGTAATAAGATCTAATAATTAATGACATTGTGCTGAATGCTGGAGGAGAGAGAGCAGGAAGAAATTAATTATTAAATATTTACTTTAAATGGTGCATTTGATAAAAACGGTTTTATTTAAGATAAAATAAAACCGTTTTTAACCGAGAATAAACCGAATTTCTCAAAAGGAGTTTAATTAAAATACCGAATACATAAAGAAGAGTTTATCAGTGCTGCATAATTTTTATTAAATTTTATTTATTACAAATTTATTTTTAAGATTTTTATTATGTGTGAATATTATTGCAATACAATAATTATAATAACTAGCATTAATTGTACTTCTTAGTGTGAAATAAGAAGCTGTGCTATGAATAATTCATTGATTTCTTCAGAAGATTGTATTCAGTGATACAATTTTAAATGTTATTAAATGTTATTACAAATTGAAAGTTAATATTATTTTGAAAACAATTTTCGATTACCAAAGAGTATTAATTACATTATTGAAACAAGGAATAAACAATTATATAATGAAACAGTGTCAACTACGTCAACATTTCACAATGTTTATTTCGAATGGAATTTTGAAATTAAGAGATTCCAATTCCAATTCCAATTAAGAGATTCTTATAAAACTTCTAATTTAACCACGTTATTAAACAATGATTATTAATAGTAATAATAAGTGGTACAACTGACTAGGATTTGGAACTGGAAAAGTGTCAATTGAGATATAGATAGAAAAGAGAACATAATTTATAATGAATTCCTTGGTTTAACATAAGGTGGCTCACGTAAAAGTAGCCCGCCGTGGGTATACGAGAGATGAGCGTAATTCTCTGAATAATTCTGGTTTGTTCAGTTCTGGTAAACAAGTCGCATGGACAGAGTGTTTTCCGTGCAACAGCGAATTGTGATAATGGAACAATATGTGCGATCGGAGTCAAATAAGAACATACAAGAGGCCTCCACTGCCAAGTAACAAGGAGCAAAACAACTTGCGAAACGCTATGTACAGAACATAGTGCAAAATTGACGTCAAACTGAATATGTGATGAATGTGAGTACGCGGAAATTTAGCATTATCCGAATACCTAACATATCTCGGAGATATCTCCGCAGAGTAGGCTAATTCAAAAAGATAGAAGATTCCTTCACTGCTAGATACTCAGAAAAAAAAAATCACCTGAAAAAACGCTATGTTCAGAACACAGTGCATAATTGACGTCAAACTGGCTAGGTGGCGAATGTGAATACGCGGAAATCTAATGTCCAAACACCGGAGATTCCGTGATATTCAGCAGTGGGTAACACGAAACTCGAAACGTCAACCCGGAATTTGCGTTACGTGAACTGAAGGAAACCTACACAGGAAAAAATGCGCACTGTAATTGGTTATTAACAATCATTACTAGGGTAGGCCGAATTTTTTAAAAATTTCGATTGGGAATTTGCGGAAAAGTTGCCTTGTATTTGTGGTAGTCAACACAGAAAATTTTGATTTTTTTGATCAAACCCTTAGTTTGCATCATGGCAGTTGAATATTTTTTTTTTTATTGATGCGGCTATGCATTCCACACAACAATACAAAGAAAATTCTGCTCCACTGATATAACCTTTGGTTCTTTTTCATACTGAAGCATTCTGAGACTGAAAACAAAACGCAAGAAAGAAATGAAATGCGAAATTGTTCCTATATGGTTAAAAATTGTAGTCAGGTAGACGACAAACTATATTTTCATGTTTCAATTCATGGTCTTCATATGTAGCCTGAAAAATATGTTGTTAATCGTACACTAAAGGTTTTTTCAACGTATATCGTGAACAAATTCTTTTACACCCGGTTATATTATAAAGAAAATTTTAATCAAGTAGTCTGTTATTAGGTAATTTTGAAATCAGCTGTGCAATAATAGAAAATATATATTAACTACAAATTTGTACATGACAGTAAGCATTGTTTTATAAGAACTAGGAAACATTATAATTTTACATACAGTCCAGTAACGATTAGCAATACCTTTTGGACATTTACCGAGCCGTTTCAGAAAGTTTGTGTTCGCCAGGCCTTCTGAAGAAACATCCTGATCAATTGTCCTGTCACGATGGTTGACGACAGTTTCTCGCATTCTCCAATATACGTATATTAGCACCAAAATCCCAAAGAAGCACTTCGTTGGCTTGCACAGTTTTTCAGCAAAGTATATGTAAGAGTTTGATATGAAATAAAGTGAAATTCTGTTCTCACCAACGGGATACGACACTAGTGACTACTCACATGATCTGAGTCCTTTCTTCCAGAGAAATTAAGAAGAATTGTGTATACTATGATTAGTTTCAACTCTTACTTTGCCCATCCATAAATTGTTGGCAGTGATCACCGACAGGAGCCAGGACATCTAAGTTTTATGATGGAGAAGAATAAAAATGCGTCGGCAAGGAAAGAGATCAAGTCTACGTGAGTTTGATGTTCCGAAAGTAAACTTGGACGCAAGTAAATATCATGAGATGATCGATTGGTTCTCAACGGATGTCACCGAGCTACCATTAAGAAGAGAACTTTCTTCGAGCAAGATAGAAGAAAAATATTAGAGCGTCGGCTACAGCTTCTGAGGAAATTCGATGTTTTCCATGCCATACGCAAGCGGCGGAGAGGATAATGGAAGTAGTCACAGAAGCGTCAGCATCAATGTGATGAGCGGATCAAAGAGATAGCTTCATCAGGGCAAAATTAGTCTCGAAAAAATGCGAAATTTTGACTCTAAGCAGGACTATGAAATGAAAATGAGCCAAGAAAACGGAAGCAAGTGGGTGAGCGGATGGAACTCAATTTGCAGCCACCTCCAAGTAGTGGGTTCTGGGGAGTTTTTGAGTGTATATGCCGAAACTAGTTAAGAGCTGCAAGGGAAGGTTTATCAACAATTTTTCATGATCTACTGAATATTCATGATGTGTTTTCAAATCATCAATAAAATTTCTTCGTCTAATTGAATATAATTTTTAACCACATAGGAACAATATCGCATTTAACTTCTCTCTTGCGTTTTATTTTCAGCCTCCGAATGCTTTAGTATGAAAAAGAAGCATAACCATATCAATAAAAAATATTAAAGTCCCATGAGGCAAACTAAGGGGGTTGGCCCAAAAGTCAAAACTTTCTGTGTACACTACCAATAATACGAGGCAACTTTTCCCCAACCCAACCAATCGAAATTCAAAACAAAAAAAAGAGCTGTGTAGCACAATTTTGTCCATAGTGTCGTGCGGGTTGCATAGCCACAGCTATACAAATATTTAAGTCCCATGACTCAAAGGAAGGAGTTAACCCCCCAAAAACTTCAAATTTTCTCTGTTGACTACAACTAATACAAGGCAACTTTTCCGCAACCCGGCCAAACGAAATTAAAAAAAAAAAATCGGCGCACCCTAATTACGGATGGACGTTTGGATCTTCTGCTCTACATTATGGTCAACGAAGCATGGATTAATTTATCAGGCTACGTGAATTCGCATAATACACAACTTTGGTCTGCTGAGAATATACCCTTCACGCAGCACCTTTCCATGACCAAATCAGAAATTGTATTTGGTACGCAGTTTTAAGGACACGTCTAATGGGTTCAGTTTTCTTTGAATCAACAGTGAATAGTGAAGTTTATCATGATTTCTAGCAAGTTTTACGACAAAAAAGACACTTCGAGAATAACTATACTCCTACGTCCAACAAAATAGCACCACATTTTCAATATTTACCTAGGTACATGTTTCTACACTTTAGGCCGGTATTTCTATACTGACCATTCTGTATTATCTTTTTGTAAACTACAGTCTTGTTTTTGTTCAAGGAAATTTAGAAAAAAAGATAGTGATAAAGTATAATGTCATAGTTAAGAATATGAAACTATTTGTTGTTGTTGTTGTTTTCCGGTTTAAAATAGCCCATCATCATATTTACCCTGAACAATTCTAAGAGTCGCGAACCCAAGATTTCTTTGAAATCTCAGATCTGAAATGTTTCAAAAAATATTGAAGGTTTCGTGAATATAGAACATATAAAGACTAATGATATAAAATATATATTAAAATAAAATAAAAATATGTAAATATTTAAAAAATGAACGAAAGAACTTATACAAAGAAAAATGTCATAATGAAAGAAAATTACATTATTTAGTACTATACTGTAAAGTTCTTAATGCAGGTGGAAAGTAGATAAAATCACATACGTGAATCGTTTTCTCTGTTACCAGTTTTATTACAAAGTTTCCTGTTATAAACAATATGGTACAATATCATTATAAAAAAGTATAAAATTCTCAAATAACTAGAATAAATGGATGTTTCAAGGTCCAGACAGCCTAAGAAAGGGTCCTTACAAAGTTCCACGCAAACTAAGTGGGGTGGATTTAGGATTCTTAATGTCCCACGCAAGCAAAGAGAAGTTAGAAAGGCACAAATCTCTACGCAAGCTGGGTGGCTGAGGTTAGGAATTCCATAGTGCTCCAGGTAAGCAGAGTGGAGTAGATTGGAGACCTTAGTGCTACAGACAAGCTAAAAGGATTGGGTTAAGTAACTCTCAAAGCTTCACGCAAGCTGGGAGAATGGCGTTCGACCATCCAAAGACTGATACCAGATGTGGAAGTCCTGGTTTTGTAGTTGCTCCAATGTGACAGTGTTTCTCTTTGTCACATAATTAGTGGTGTCACTAGTGTTCCTATTGTGTAATAGTTTGTAGTAGGACGCATGTGGTAGTATTTATAAATACAAGCGTGTGTTGATTATTTGTAAACAGAGCCGTGTGTGAGATATTACAATGCAGGATCTAGGGCGAAAGATATGTATGCCAAGTGACATCTCTTTACTCCTTGTACCTAGAAATTTTGTATACTATGGCGCTGAGAAAAATTAAACCAAAACCATGATAAGGTTAGTGTTTGTTTACAGCGGTGCTATTTAACCGAGAGTACGTAAAGATGTTTCTGGGATAAGTAATCCTAAAATAAGCATATTTCCAATATTTGTTGAATGATCATAGTTGGAGAACTTTTTTTTTTTCAATAGACGATATTCGAGATGACGCCAGTGTGCCTGATATTTCCAAGTAATCTGTTAACATTTATAGCATACAGCCTCAGATTTTTTTTCTCCCACACGCATGAATCCATTTTCTATACATTTGTAAATCATCCTACAGTTTTGGAAACTTGACAAAAAATACTCCAGTCATGTAGTTTGTAGTTTGTATAATTATATCTGAAGTCCGTAGGGACAGACCATAAAAAGCCTCTCATTTTGGGAAAGAACAATCCATTGACGTTTTTAAAATAGTCTTTTGATTAGCACGCTGATTGTCCTTTTATTGGGTCCCTATTTACCCCCTTTTTAATCAACAGAACATGTGTATTAAGTTTAGTAACTTCATTTCGATTGCATTTATTTTAAAGAGCTTCAAGGGTACACAATTGGATGGCGAGCTTTGTCTAGGGGTGCGCTAGAAAAAAAATGACTAGCATTGGTCTAGAGGAAATAGAATACAATTGTAGCAAATTGTCAAGAGTAAAGTCAGAAGATATATTTCCCTAATGCAGCTTGGTGTTCCATGAATATGAAAGCTAATTTTCTGCAAAAATGAAATGAAATTATGTCTTTCAGTTTAGCGTCCAATTTCTATGCCCTGTAGCCCAAGGTAAACGAAAGATAAAGGCAAGTGAACGATGGTGGGAGAAGTGGTGGAACGAAAATGTGGGAAAAAACGGGACTACCTGGAGAAAACCTATAGCCACGATATTGTCCACAACAAACCAACTTAGGTGGGGATCGAACGAGAGACCCCACTCACCAGATGTAAGCATTCTGCCACTGTTTTTTTAATGTTCCTGACTTTTCTTGTTCATTCACTGATCAGTACTAGTCTTGACAGGAAGACAAACACAGGGACATCAAGAAAAGTTAAAATTATAAAGGCTCTCCACACTGGGAATCGACCCAGGACTACATGCACTACCCAATAGACAACAGGGTGCTCTCTTTCTTGGTCCCTGGACATGGAAGACAGAAAATTGTTGAATTTAGACACGTATAAAATACTGAGAGGATGTTGGCCGTACAACACCCAGAAAACGGAAAAGGCGGAATAAACATAAAATAGACTTGTTATATCGTGATTGGTTTAGTCTGATGAGTCGGATCTGGTTCCCAATGATGATGATATTACTAAATGATAATTTCAATGACTTCCTCTCCTCCTCTACTGAAATCTACTTATTTTCTTTTATATTTTCATTTTATCTCATTTCTTTTTCCTGTGTGTGAATATGAACCCAAATACAGTTCAAATCGTTGATTTACAAAAGAGAATTTCGGAGACTTTTGTGTATTTAGGTAAGGAAAATAATTCAATATGCTTCGTGTAAGGGACGAAATTCCAGCTCATTTCATTTAGTAAATACCGTATCCTTATTATAGCCATCTTTTGTCCAGTATTTCTATACTCAGAAACCAACCAAGAAGAAGCAAATCTCTATTTGTAAGAACAATAATAACTCAATCAATTTATAAAATATCAATTAATGATTCCAAGCAAATTTCAAAAAATGTTCCAACTGAAAATATTTTATCCAAATATAATGTAAAAAGTATCATTCTGTAATCGTTTCCATAATGTGTTATTAAATTCATTATGCATATTATTCCTGAATGCAATTAATATATTGCTACAATTTTTAAGCGATGAAAAATGATGGATATTCTTCTGATTCAGTATTTTATAGTCAACAACATACATTTATGAAGAAAAGAAAAAGAAAACATCACAATAATGAAAATAACATTTCTACAACAGAAAACCAATAAGTTTTGTTTAAATTCAAGAACGTATTTGTAAATCCAATTTGTTGATCAAATATGTATTTTGCATGTAGTTAATTTAATTTGATTGGGATTGACGATAATACATTTGCAATAAAGATATTAGTCCTTCTTTCCAATCTGTAACGTTAAGTTTTTATTGTTAAATTTGCTTTAGGGACGCGAGATATTAAACATCACCTAATAGAAAATATGATTTGTTAAATTAAACCAATCACACAATAGTCTAAAAAAACAAATTTAACAGGTCATCAACGTTTCATTTACACCTATCTCAATCTGCATTTTGCTCGTTAAGGATGGATTCATTTCCATCCTAAATTCTATATTGTCAGAGTAGTACGTCTTTATAGATTTCCGTTCTTAATTTGCTCTCCAACTTTCTATACATTGTTTGACACTAATCAGTGCAACTTACTTTTCCATACTTTTCTTTCCTTAGTTTACCAAAATATTGTTTTATAATACACTCTGCTTAGCTATGTTACTTTCATGATACCATACCTTACTAGTAAAGTTCAAAACACTTACACTACTAACTAGTTATTAATCATGTCCTGTATCTACTTCTCAACTTATATAAACATTTTTTTTTCGAAATTGCAAACAATTCTGTTTTACTTTTCTTACTTTATACTTTATAGAGACTAACTTGTTGTCTCGTACTTGGATATATTGTTCAGTGAGGCTTAATTTCAATCACCACAAGATTGTGACCCAACTACGTTATACGTAGTTCTTTTTCATTCTATTGTTGACAGCTATGGTCTTAATGTTCCGATAAGTTTTTCACAGTGTCTCCCCCCCCTCTCTCTCTCTCTCGCCCTCGCAGCATCTCGTAATAAACTTGTTCCATACATTTCTTGCTCTCTGATGGTTCTGGATACTGTAACTTGGTTTACACGTTCTCTCTTGGCAAGTTGGACCGCGGTGGCTCAGTGGTAGAGTTTTCACCTCTAGTGCATGGGGTCCCAGGTTCAAACCCTGCTCCCACCAAGTGAACTTTGTGGTGGACAAACACCGTGTGCGTGGGTTTCCTCGGGGTTCTCCCGTTTCCTCACACTTTCTACATTCCACTATTTCATTCATTGCTCATCATCACCGTCTCCTTTAGCCTACCCGCCATAACAGTGGGACGTAAATCTCAAAAAATTTCAATTTCTCTTGGCAAGTTCCCATTGTGAAATGTCTTCTTTACGAAGAGCAATAATGCGTCCTTGTTTCCAAGGTGATAAGTAACCCACTCCGATGCTTAGGTCTTGCACAGTCAAACTTAATAACAAAGCATTCAGAAAAATTACAGAAAATGTAAATCAGCAAGATAGACATCGTGTTGAACGACTCGTTATGCACAATGACAATGGTTGCATTGGAAGTGCTATGGAGGCAGAAAATAGAATGAAAATAAAAGGCAATCCACTAGTATAACGGAGCAAGATATGTGGAGGGTCATAAAGTTCTTTTCTGCAAAGAAAGAATATAAATAAATCTACTGTTACTTTTCATGATATCCAATATCACAGTTTTATCAAGTGATGCAATTTTTTTTACAGACTGTATATGTTGCTTTTTTTTTGTCTCAAACTAGAGCAAGAGGCCACGGAGTTTCAAGTAAACATAAATTAACACAGTAAGTACATTGAAGTTAGTTTCGCGAAATTTTCGGTTACATAATAAGCTTTATTTTTCTTATCCATTTTTATATATTTCAATCTCTGTATTGAAGACTAACGTGCAATTTGAAACTTTAGTGTTACAATATGAGTTCAATTTCCAGTTGTAAAATCGGATTGATTATATTCTATTTGAAATGTAAACCTTGTACCAATTATTAGCAAACATGCAGCTGGGTAGCGTAAGTAGCTAAAACTTACGATGCTCATTATTCAACAAGTTGTGGTTATGTTTCAGTTAGTTATGAGTTTGTTTCCTGCATTGGTTAAGCGCTTACAACTCCATGCTTTGGTGCGATGAAGCATTTGGTGGTTTTCCAGCCACACAATATTGCCGAGTTAGTGCTTGCTATAATTACCGCATGTGAATTAATTCTAAATGCATATAACTTCAGTGGAATGGCTGCATTATTGCTTGTAGAGTGCAGGTGTTGTTTACGTAAGTTTATTATATTCACATAACTGTACGTTATTACTCTTAAAGTTTGGAATGGTTCACTCCTAATGACACAATCGTAATTAACAACAAAATGCAGGGCGATAATCATAAGCTCAAAATAGTTTTACATATACGAGAATAAATTGATACAATAGTATATAGAAGGTATAATAAACATTATTAGTGGTTTGCTTTCAGCCTTTGTATACAGGGCTATTCAGAAACAACGATGCAAAACTATATATTGAAAGGGCATACAAGAGCAAGAATAGTTGGAAAGAAGATAGAGAAAATTATATTTTTTCTGTTTGTAGTTTACATCAAAGCAGCTAAAGACGCTAATTGGTTTACAACCATTTAATTCAAATGGAGACTGTAAAGATAAAGTACCCTAATTGGTGGTCTAGGGGCTAGTGTATGTGTCTTTGCTGCACAAAATCGTGATTCCCATTGGGAGAGCAAAAAATGTAACTTTACAATCATTCACTTGTGTTAATCATACGGTGAACACCGTTCTCTATTTCAAGCTCTTATACGTCACATAAACGTCATAAATGTCATATAAACTACGATGTATAAATGAATTTACATGATATATTAGTTTATTTATTTATTTTTTTTACTGTATAGTTTGAATTTATTACATGTGGAATGATTGTGTACATTAGAACGTTTAGTCAACTTATTGAACAAATAATCTGGATTCTCAGTTGTTAAAAATCGCTCATTGTTACATTTCACAATACTAATTTTTTTTAAAGTTTTTTTTTACGTATAAACAATATACATGAACTAATCGAGAGTTTTCAAATTTCTCTTTGTGAAAACTGGAGAAACGTCCTATTTTGTCATTTTGCACCGCCAGATTATTTACAAAATGCTCTCATAATTTTACGAACAATATTCATGCGCATGTAGTTCAACATGGGGATGACTTTTTTCACTACATTTAGCTCAAAATATGTCTATCATCCACCGCACTCATCGGATTTAAGACTCTACACTGTAAAAAATGATGTGTTGAAACAACACAAAATGACTACTACTTGCCTGTTACATAGGCAACAGTTGTGTCACCTTCAGTTCATACGTGCTAAGACACAAGACTAACATAGAGATAGATGGAAGCACTGCTATCTGTGTAACTGTTGTCAGATGATTCACAGGTTGACACAATATTATTGTGACCGATTACAGAAAACATTGAATATTATTAGTTACTTGCCATAAATGCGAAATATAAGCTCATACCAAATAATAAAAACCAATGCAAATACTCATAGCCAGGAAGCAGGTATTTCTGATATGCTCTGAAGGCGATGTGCTTGGTGTTGAATCAACACACAAGTAACACACTAAAGTGGTAGTCATTTTGTGTTGTTTCAACACCTCATTTTTTTGCTATGTAACTATGATTTAATTCTCACGATAAAGAAATCATTTTACGAAATTGCATTCGAGTTTAAACTGTTCCGATTCTTCAGGTACCAAATTGCTAAATTAGAATGATGAATAGAACAGACACTCTTGTAAACAAAATATGCTTGGATAGGCTTACATCAAATGATAGTGACTATAACTAAAGCCGGTAAAAGTTTCACGTGGTATCCCTTTTGTATCAGTTGTAAATAATAGACGCTACAATTGAAGCTCTAACTCTCGTACAATTATGTTAGAACAAAGGGAAATCATGTAGGAACGCTTGTAGAACTTCTTTCGAGGGTGGGACGGGGAACAAAACAACGATATACAAGTGAAATCGCAAATGTACACAGCTTGATGCATGTAATACTTCATGTAATACAATTATTCTTGATGTACAGTGAACAACTTTATTAACATCAGTAATTGTATTAATTAGTGTACTGGATGAGTAAGCAAATCTAATATATTTTGACTTGTGTTTCGAAGAACCGAACCCTCTTTGTAAAATTCATTGCCCCCTGCTGCGAGCTTCCATGTATTTCATGTTTGCTTTGTAATTGTATCGTTCTTGCGAAACAATAGTGACATGTTAAACACAATTGTAATTTTCTCATATTCAGATTGACCACGTTAGAAATAATACATTTCAGAGAACAGCAAAATAGTAAACTTTAATGCACTTAACTCCTTTTAGTGTTGGTTGAATTATTCCAGCCATTGTTATTAATATAGAGTAATGAGATATTCTTAAAGAGAGACAATTGCCAATTTAACCTCCTTTGTCAGTCTTCATTTCCATATTTTTAATTTTGCTATTTTTATTTTCCAGAGACTGTCCAGAAAGTAATGAGACTGGCTCCAGTCGCCAGCAGCGTGCTCCCCGGCAAGGGAATTTGTAGTAGGGTTCTAAAGTAAACAACGCACTGGACATCAGTCGCGTCCGAGCTCTGATGCAGTAAGAGTCTCTTCGAGTCAGTCTCTTTCATGGCAGATTTTCAGAAATAAATTTAGTGAAACGTTGTTTTGCACATGCTGGGGTCTACAGCGATTAACCTTACACTGAAACGACGGTCGTAGTTCAAAAGATTTTTCACTTTGGGTACATTTGTGTCCAAATCACTCGTTGCAGGGTGTCCAGATTGCTCCATGTCTTAAATAATCTCCCATCCCATCCGCTCTTGAACTTACTGAAGCATTGGAAAACCTGTGTCCTTGGCAGGGGATTTCTTTGTATGCCTTTTTGACCAAGACACGCGCCTCGGAAGCATTTTTGCCCAGGTAAAAGCAAACTTTAATGCGAATGATCCATTTGTTACATTCTCTGTCGTGACAAAAACACAAAAAAACATTTTTTTGCGCTACGTGTGATCCTTATTGCATCAGAGCTCGGACGCGACTAATGTCCAGTGCATTGCTTAGTTTAGACCCCCACTACAAATTTCGTTGCCGGGAGCACACTGCGGCACCGCGCGACAGCCAGTTTCATTACTTTTTGAACATACCTTGTATTACATTTGAAAGTACAAGAAGGTAGCCATTACGGTAACCTCATAATTCACTCAAACACATTCTTAGGTTTATTTCCACTCCCATTTCAAGAAACAGAAACATTCTATTTTTCACTGTGATTGAACAGAAAGTGGGTACGCATTTAAAAATGCTTACCCTATATTTGTTTAAAAAATAATTAGTTGATTGTAATAAAAGGACTGTGCCAATGTATTTCAAATAGAGATTCCACATTGGCGCCAACATTGGTACGAGTTTTGTTTAGGAATAAGCAATATTGACTTACACATTTTGGAATGCCATCCTCACCTTTAGTTGCATTAGGTTGAGCAGTTGTCCTCCTATAAGATCAATACATAATCACCAATCCTGAAAGTGATAAGCATCGTTCGAATTCTAGTTCTATTACTATGAACCGTTAAGAAGAATGACATGGACATGCATTAGTACGGTGCACCTGCGTCTATGTACCAACTATACCTACTAGTAGAGAAAACTTGTGGAAAGAGCAGGAGTTTGCCAACACTTCGAATAGGCCCATGTACCAGCTATACATAGTATAAATGTAACCAAGAAAGTTCTGTCGCTTTTCACCCACCGCCTTCGAACATCGAAAATGTCACTTAAGACGTATCTAGAAGATTAAAAATAGTCCCCATCAGCATCGAGGATTTTCTGCCAACGTCCTTGAAGGCCATGGATTCCATCGCGATAGAAGACGTGAAGTGAAGAAGGTATCAAGTGCATTTTCATCTCTAAATCCTTTTGCGTGGATTTCCCCGGAGTCCTCCCATTTCTTTCCGCTTTCTTCATTCATTATCAATATCAGTCTCCTCGGTGCATAATCGTGGGAAGTCAAACTAAAAAAAAATGATGTTTTCAGAAGGGACTCTTTACAATAAAGCTGCACATATCCCTCATAAATTGAGGACCATTTTAAGAAAACTAAACAAACTGCATTTATAATTTTACAGGACAGGTTTTTGAAAGTTGTACTCGTTATATCGTTGATTCAAAAGATTTCAAAAAATTAATACTGGTCATCCATGTAGATAGGGATTGACGAAGGAATAATTGAAATTCATCACTAACTGCATTTATTGAGGACAAAAGTTAGAAATTACGTATTGTTACAAAACTCAACATATTCACTGTATCATGCACGTTTCTTCTTTATTTTTTAAATCTAGGTGTTATAAATATACATTTTAAGCATTTAAATTCGAAGGGCTCCTAAGTATATTATATTTTGTAGATAATATCAGAATAAGAATTTAATAATGCGTTATTAAATTTATATTTTTCTTTTAAGTTTACACATGAGCAGAAGTGTCCACAGTAACAAAATCTGTTTCTCACATCTTAAACCTATTATGAAACTTATAGTCATATATTGAAATGCCATAAAAGAATAATATGTAATACAATGTTAATATTTTTCATGTTGTAAGAAAACAATATAGGAATACAGTCGTTCTTATTGTGAAGATTCTTCATAATACAGAATTTTGTCTTCAGTATCACTAGCATTCCCGCGTACAACTTTTGAATAACACTCTTTACTTTCCTCTAATTCATTGTCAAACTAAGACAACTTCGCGCCGTTAGCTTTAGTTTTGTTTACATGATTTACTGATGGAACAAACGTTATTGTAGCACTTCTCTTTTCAGGTTTAAGCACACCAACGTCTATCGGTTAAGAAAAGTAAGTATTTTGTGCCATGGTAATTAGAGGTCTTATTACATAATACAGTCCTTTTGGTACAGATATATTAAATGGCAATTTGACTTCCATTAAACGTTTGGAGATTGATTTCATATTGTAACTATTACCAGTCATTACCCCAAACTTTCAAAAAATGCCATAATATTCTGAGGACAGAGAGTTTGTTTCGTGTTTTCTTAGTTATTTTACAATAAGGCCAAAAACTCTGCAAGGAGGCGAAAAGTTATGATCACGTATTGCGAAAAAAATTTTGAAAAATGGAGATGATTATAGAATCTTGAAAAATGAAGATTATTGTAGTATTTTGAAAAATGGAGATATCAAGCTTTGTACAAATTTGCTATATTCAGCCATTCCTTTTACAACGGCAAACATTTACTTTCGTCATATTTTCTGGTAGCTATTGTGTGAAACTCATATTTAAGTACCAGAATCCGTTAAAAAAACGTATTTTGAAAAAAAAAATAAAATGTGTTTGTTGAGTTTTGTTAAAACGGTCCTTAATTATAAAATATCGTCTCTCCCTTCCATGTTCCATAGACGGTTAAGCCGTATTTTAGGAATTGAAATTGTCTTTACTGTATTATATTGCAATATTCTTTGTGTTAGGCTTTACTTAGTGGTGTACAAAAAATTCATCAAAGAGGATTGAAGCTTTCAAATTCATATATTTTTAGTATTTTTGTATATCCCATACCTTAATACGGTGAAGTATTTTCTCATAGCATCCCTTTGAAGTGGTGTTAAAAAAGACAGAAGAGACAGAATTCCACTCTCTGCATACGCCTGCCTTCATTATGGATAGTGACGCGTATATGTGTGAGCTTTGCTGTGAGAAAAGTATTTATAAACAGACAAGAAATGGCCAGTCGTAATGTTGTATCTAAGCATACACAATTATAAAAAGAACTATAGAATAATGTAAGATTAATTTATTTATTAGTATTAGCGGAATCTATGGCCTTCGGGTAAGGGGGAAAAGAAGAAAGGGATGAGGAAGGAAAGAAACTGCCTGAGACCTTTATTTTGGGTACCATCACGACATTTGCCAGGTGTGAATGTGGAAATCCTTGGGAGAATCTCATTCAAGATGGCTGCCCTGACTAAAAGGAGTATGATAAATTAACTGCAGGAGTTGGATATATTCTATCTATGAATATTCATCAGACTTAAGAAAGCAATGCTGAAGCAATCAAAAGGAATATTTGAATAAAATTCACTTTTTGTTTCGTATTTTAAACAATTTTCATTATTTTTAAACTATCTTTAAAGTTTTTATAGTTAACAATGGAGTTCTTATAACTATAAAGTGGATAAATAAATAAATACAAATCTCTTTCAGGAAAATAACATATATTAATTATTAATGACAACAAAGACTACGGACACGTTCCGTAACGGTTTGCGTCAGCGATTTTTTCAGTAATACGCATGACAATTTAACCGTAAGGATATAATTTCGCCATTTCTAAATGAACAAAAATTAATATTTAAGCTTTAATGAATAATTTTATGATGTACATCATTAATCATACTGTGTACTGGTGTCATGCCAATACAATAATGGAACAGAGTTGCCAGACGAGTCAGTTGGAAAAGCAGGAGATTCGAAGATAAAAAAAACAGGAGAAAGCAGTAGACACATACAGTGGTGGTGTTTGAATGTGAATCCGGGGGGGGGGGGGTTAATAACTTTTGCCATTATTAAGGGGGCCATTGCCAGTAGTCAAAACAAGCAGTCCAGAATTCATTTCCGATGAACTACGTTGAGCAAATAAAAGGGAAAAGTCCCGATTTATATTAATATTATTTGATACACACATGTGTGAAGTAAAACGTAGTGAAAGAGCAAAGTGGAGTGGGAAAATGTCTTTTCATGCACGTAGCGATAACGTAGCTACATGGTGCAGTCACACGTGACCGTGGCGTAAGACGATTTCTTGCTGACACTCGTGGAGAAACGATCTAAGCCATTCTTCCCACCCAAGTCCCAATCTAAACAACACTTATTTGTAAATCTTACAGAAAGTCATAAAAACGCTAACCATAATGCATATAGAAGATGACGCACAGTTGTATTCTTTGGATTCATATTATACACAGTAAAGCTCTATAACTATATGCTCTATAGAGCTTTGTGTATTATAACAGAAAAATTTCGTCTTTTTATGTGAGGAAAGATTGAAAACTCAATATCTATATATATAAAAGAGAACGCACAAATCCTTTGTGAACTCATCACGCTAATACGGCTGAACCAATTTCTTTCATTTTTGGGGGGTTATTATGATTTGGACCCTAGATGGTTTTTATCATATCACTTTAATTTTTAATTACCAGTGTCTTGAGATAATTGACCATTCAAGTGTCCATACGTACAAATCCTTTGTTATTAGTTCATCATAGGTAAAAATAAACGTATTTATATGCAACCCGCATGACCATGTGACTCGGCGGGTTAACATAAATGACAGGCGCTATAATTTTAACATTTACTGCAATTTGAAAGCGAAAAAGTAAAAATTATCTAAGTAACAAAGTTTATTGCGTTCCGGGGTGACCGCAGCGAAGCGGGGTGAACGCTGCTAGTTATTAATAATATATTTTTTCAACTTCTCGAAGTAAGGAAAGTAAGGAGATTGTTAACTTTTCGTTTTCTTTCGCAGTAGATCAGTAGAACGTAGAAAAAGCAGGAGATCTCCTGCAAAATCAGTAGCTCTGGCAACACTGTAATGGAAACCTTGAAGAGCAAAGGGTTTCCGATAAAAGAATGCAACTTTTGAAATGTCTGTCATTTCTGTTCGAGTAAGTTGGCAGCACTAAACATTACACGATCTTCATCTCTTGTCTTTGTGGTTAATAGACTGGAATAGTGGTGACGTCACTTCCTCTCCGTTACCATGGTGATCGCCATTTTGTTTTCTATACAAACGTGAGTAGGTGTTGAGTAAACAATGGCTGTGAAATTATTTAGAATTTTTAAATACTTTGAGAACTTGGTTTGAATACTGAGAAGTTGGTGGAAAAAGGCGAAAATGCTCTTGAATCAAATCACGTGTCTTCCGTAATGTATGATGGTGAATTTTAATATTTAAAAGGCAGAGTGGAGGCAAACATGAAGAACTGCAGTTGAGGTAGGTTTGTATCCATTATTTGTTAATATAAATGCCTCGATGTATTGCACAGAAGGGGAACAAACCTTATGTAAAGATCGTATTGATTTGTCTGTATCATTTAATATTACAATTGTGTGTTCTGATCGAATCATATTTGCTCATTTATTTTGCCTTAGTAATTTTATGTTTACGATTCAGAATTTTATGTTGCCTACAGAATATCGAAAATCTTTAGTAAAGAATTCTAGGATATTGCTTGTTCCATTTCTGCTCAATTACATTAATGCTTACAATCAAATACATAACATATCACCATTTATGCGTTATTTCTCAGTCTTCGCTCGTGTTTGTATAGAAAATAAAATGGCGATCACCATGGCAACGAAAAGGATGTGACGTCACATTATTTCAGTCTATAGTAACGGAGCACCGAATAGGCCATGCTGTATGGCTAGGAATGGAGCGCTCGACACATTTGTAATAAGCTTTCACTATGACTACATGCTATTACGTCGTGAAGCACTACATTCCTACCCGTACAGAAAACAGATGACGATCATGCTCTATTCGTCGTTCTGTGACTACTAACCACAAGGACAACAGTTGAAAATCGTGAAACGTTCAGTGCTGCCAACTTACGCAAGAAAACAGAAATGGCGGGCATTTCAAAATTTGCGTCCCTTATGGGACACTCTTTTACTTCATTACAAGTTTTGAGTATATATCAATATCAGTTTTCAGCTTATTGAGTACCGTGGTTATTGTACCTCATCTAGATTTAGGTTGACAAAAAAAAAAAAAAAAAAATAGTTTTATTCGATTTTCACGAAAGCTCCGCGTAAGGATTTAAATTCATTCATGCTCAATGAAATCTGTCGATTAGTATGTTTTGATAATATCAATGATCTTCAAAAGTTCTATCCAATCATTCAAAACACATCGGTATGTAAATTTGAGAAAGCTATTAATAGTTCACTTGAGAAAAATACATTTACTGCATGACATGGCAGTTCCCGCAGAGAAGAGAATATTTCGGCTGTCAGAAGAGAATATTTCGGCTACAACCTAAAATGTGTTGTTCGATACCGGTCAACGCTTCTACGGTGCCATCAGTCAAGTGAACATCGAACAATTACGTAGGATTCTGTGACGATATCGTCTAGATTGCTGTCAACATGTTACGTCGAGCTTTCCAGATTGTTTCTCAATGACTGCGGGAATGTATGTTCGGAAACGCTGGCCATCTTCTAGACATTACCTTCTAGATATGGACGTGAAAACGTTTTGGGTGTTACATTTCAGGTAATGGCATATCCTGTACTATTCACTAAATCTCGTTTCACGATCTATTCTCCTATCTATCATTTTAATATTTCAAAAGTTTCAATACTTTTTGCAGACAACATTGATTAGAACATCTAACTAAATTCGGTATGTGTTAGAAAGGGCACGGTGACTCAGCGATAGAGCGCTTAACTATGGTGCGTGTGGTCTCTGGTTCGTTCCCCGGTCAAGTAAGTTTGTGGCGGACAACATCGCATCCCTGGGTTTTATCGGGGTGCTGTCGATTCCTCTCATTTCTCATTCCACCCAATTATTCCATTACCTTTCACTTACTTTAATCATCGTTTTCCTTAGCCTAAAGGGCATAAGAGTGGGAAGTTAACCTGAAAGATTTCATGTCATAGCAGAGTATGTTAGACCTTTCCTTCTGGTTTAGTGGCTGGCACGTGCACTTCTGGTGAACGTGGTCGTGCCTTCGATTCCCGGTGAGAGAGTATCATCATTTTAATACATTACGGTTGTTTGGATTACGCCTTATACTGTAAACCCACGACTGATATAGCCTCGGTGCTGTAAAGGTTCGCTGAATTTAAACAAATAAACAAGCAATGAAAAGAGGATATATGCTATGAACCATTTAAATTAATCTTCCGTTTTCCATGGGTCTGCAGACCCTTCTTTGAGAGCCATATCAATCTATGAATTTATAGGTTGGGATTCTCAACTTTTTAAAACGGCAAATAAAGTTGTACGTAACCCACCAATCTCTTACCTTTTGTTTAAGGAATATTTAATGACTACTTATTTTCTATTACTATAATTAATAGAACGAGTTTCATATAAAGAAATAATTGTCTTTAAAAGCATATTGGAAAAGATGTTAGGATATTTCGCAATATTTCCTTTGTTTTAGCAAACTTTTATAATGTCCGGTCTTATTCATTTTCGCAATTTCACACAGAGCTTCTTCACGAATACAACTGTCATTAAACGCGATGAGACTGGATTTGTTCTATCTCTCAATTGTTTGTCAGGAAAGGAAACGCAAAGGCTAAAAAGGAAAGAAAAGTGATGGGGAAAGGAGTGATAATTTCAATTTTTCATTTGCAGGCGGAAATCCGTTTCCTGAAGCTGAGATAACTGAGCTGAGTTCCCATCTGTAAATTAAACTTTCTTGTTTGCTATCGTCTATTATTAATTCTCTAGTTATTAATGGCATAACGATTTCGGAACTACGATAGATAGATAGATAGATAGATAGATAGATAGATAGATAGATAGATAGATAGATAGATAGATAGATAGATAGATAATAGATAGATCAGAAAGCAAACGTTTCATTTCGGTAATGCAAGCATAATTTGTCTTTATTCTTTTAACTCTTAAGTGAGAGAATCTATTTTACCTAATTAATAAGTTTCCAAAAAATCTCTAGAAAATAGAACTCAAGTTTCTAATAGCTGTGTGCATGTAAAAATGAAAATGAAATAGTTCATTTTACGTCCCATGTTTATGGTGATTGGGTTAAAAGAGGACGGTGACGATGAGAAATCAATGGCATGGTGGAATGAAAAAGTAGGAGGCAACGGAAGAACCCCGAGAAAATCCATACGAAAGGTGTTTATCCACCACAAAGTTCGCTTGACGACCTGGAATCGTCAGGGACCACATGCACCAGACGTGAATACTCTAATACTTTTTTCCCAGTAACTTATCTCTATTTTCTACTCGGTTATAGTCGTTTTTCCAATAACCTTGAACGACACGGACACGAACACAGACACATTGAGGACAGTTAAAATTACAAAAGCTCATCTACCGGGAATCGAACCAGGTACCCCGTACACCGAATGCGAAAGTACTAGCCACTAGATCAACGAGAAAGTCATCACTGAGCCACCGCGGCCCCCTTCTGTAGCTGTGTATCAGATTTATTTTTTTAATAAAAATATTTATGCATATGGTATAAAAAAACATAATAATAATAATAATAATAATAATAATAATAATAATAATAATAATAATAATAATAATATGATAGAAATTTCGTAAAATAAGTTCCGTTTCTATTTTTCTCCGTGGCAGCGCTACGATCGCAGTTCCGTTCATTCGCACTAGTTACTCTGATCCAAGCAGAATGAAATGACGCCATTTTGAGATAGTTCTGTGTTTTGTGTCGTTCGTTGTGATTGTTAATAATGATCAAAATTACCGCCGCTTGTGAAATTAAATTTGTGATTCGTTTCCTGAATGAAAAAAAAAACAAAAAAAACGTAAAACCAAGCAAATTCATCGACAAATCAGCGAGGTTTACGGAGAAAATACAATGAGTGATTGAATAGTGAGAAGATGGGTCCGACAATTTAAAGAAGGGCGTGATCAAGTGAATGACGAAGAATGATGTGAGTGTCCATCTGTGGTTTCTGATGAACTAGTGAATGCAATCAAAGAAAGGATTAAGAACAACCGTAGGTAGGTAATACGTTCGGCTGATTACAGTAGCTCTTAGTCTTGAATTTCGACAAATTTTACGAACAGTACTTTACTAGATTGTTAATGAAAAACTGGGTTTTTGGTAAACTTTGTACTTAGGATTTAGGATTTAGGATTTAGATTTCTGGGCTTTCAGCATCTAAGGCCATTTAGCCCTTCACGTTTGAGGGATGACGTCCCTCGGCGAGCACACAATCCGGGGAAAGGGAAGGAAGAAGGATGGGGGAAGGAAGGAAGCGGCCTGGGACCTATAAGTTAGGTACCACCCCAGCATTTGCCTGGTGTGAATGAGGAAAACCCAGGAAAACCTCATTCAGGGTGGCTGGCCTGAAAAAGCGTTTTACACTTTTTCGACCGAGTGCCCCCACCGGGAATCGAACCCGGGACCGCTCGCACCGAAGGCGAGAGCGTTAGCGACTACGCTACGCGGGGCCACAAACTTTGTACTTGTTGGGTGCCTAATCTTCTTACTGAAGAACATAAAAGGCAACGGATGGGCAGCGCATTTGAATTTCTGACACGTTGTCATGATGATGACGAGAACTTTTTATCGCAGATAGTCACGGGCGATGAAATTTGGGTTGCTTATGACATCCCTGAAACGAAACGGCAATCCATGGAATGGAGGCACACTTTGTCTCCAACAAACGTTAAACCAAAGCAATTCTTGACACTGCGAAAAGTCATGTTTTGGGACAAACAAGGCATTTTTACCACGAGGCGCAACAATCAATAAAGATGTTTATTACGAGATGCTTAAGAAACTGCGCCGTGTAATAAAGAACAACCGCAGAGGAATGCTCTCCAAAGGTGTGGTTTTCATTCACAACAACGCCCGATCATACACTGTAAATGTGACCAAACAACTCCTTGAAAACTTTGGCTTGGACGTTGTTGGCCATCCTCCGTTCAGTTCCGACCTCGCTCCTAGCGACTTATCATCTCTTTCTGCATCTGAAGTCTTTCCTTGGTGGTAAGAGCTTCAACAACGATAAAGAGTTAAAAGAACATGTTAGCACATAGGTGGCAACATAGGCGGCAACATTCCATGACGTAGGAATACATAAACTTATACCACGCTATGAAAAATGCCTGGAAAATTACGGGAGCTATCTGGAAAAGAAGTGTAAGTGCTATTGATTTGTGTGCAATACATTGCTTTCTTTATCTGTACTCGATTTCTGTTTTATTACCAAACGGAACTTACTTTCCGAACGAACTTCGTAACAATAATACCAAGAAAACACAGAAAACACAGAAACTGAAAAATATGTTTACAAATTTACCATAAGTTCATTGATTCATTAAAATCCTTCTGATAGGTTATTGATGTTTTCTGACAATCTGTTAAATTTGAAATCTGTACACTCGGAGATAATGTGGTTCATTTATAGAGCTTCACACACAGTTGGGATTTCGTGATTAGATCAACTTATTGAGAAAAAAGTTACAGCGTCCC
Organism: Thermobia domestica; assembly: GCF_964235325.1. Classification (NCBI taxonomy): domain Eukaryota; kingdom Metazoa; phylum Arthropoda; class Insecta; order Zygentoma; family Lepismatidae; genus Thermobia; species Thermobia domestica. The sequence continues at coordinate 40,780,146 of NC_137454.1, read as the reverse complement.
TGTTCTTTCCGTGATCTCTTGAGGGTGGTCCATGTAATGGAAATACGGGGCGAGGGGTTGTAAATGGGTAATCTCTTAAGTTTTGGTTCGGTACATCAGTTGACTCTCAAATGATTATGCAGTTCTAATCAATATCAAACACCACAAACATCTATTCCATTAGCCTTCAATTTTCTCCTCAGAAAGGCTATCTTGGTTTGAGACGGGATGGAATATGTTCATTAAGAAGTTCATCGATTTTCAGTGCATAATTGTTTAAAGGGCTCTTTGTAGTCCCTAGATCTTTTAATGGTTACCTGTTCCTTTTTTCTCTAGGAATTAGTACGTGAAAGCATATTTTTGTTAGGAGCTTCAGTTACACTGTTTTAATTATGTCACAATGTAGGTAAGATTAGAACACCCCTTTTGAACAAGGCCGATCTACTCAGCTAACTTTAAAGATAATGCGTGTAACATAGATTCACTTTCGTATGTTCGTAACTCATATCATGATTGGCACAGAGACATGAAACAAAATGCAATACATGCAGAATGGATTAAAGTATCAAAAAATGTTTAACATTATGATCAATCAACAAATCATTGTCTCACACAGATGAAAAGTTTAAGAGGAAATGAAATTTCATATACTTAGTATAGCCTACATAATAAATTTTCAAATGATGAAATGGTTCAAAGTGTGGTATTTCATTCATACATTTTTGTGCTGTATCTCCTACGATACTGGTCATATTACGACAAAATTTTGGTCATTTACGTAATATGTATTATAGTATGCATTAGTTTGTGAAATTTTTAATTTTTCCTCATTACATTCTCAAATATTAGTGTTCGATACCCAGACTTGAGGATCAAAATGTGAATGTTTTTAGATTTCCTTGCTCTGTGAGTGTAACAAATGTGATATGTATAGAATATATATTACTTTTGCAACCTACCTGATCTTGAATGACTCCGATTTCTTCATTAGTTCCGAGGATATGTGCCTTCAAGGTAATGTGTACAAAATAGAGTAGTCTTTTAATCGATATATCGAAAGCGAAGCGAAATGAATCCATGGTTTATATAGACTTTTTGATTTTTATGAGTTATTCCATCGTTCCTCAAAATATGGTCTTTTCCTGCTGGGACACCCTATGTATATATATTACCAGAAAACTGGATTTACTCCCACGTATCCATTGAACTATTTACAATACGCCAGGACATGTGTATTAATATATTCTCCGGGATGTTCTAATTGTACTTGTACTATTGCCAAATGATTAGCACATCGGGACTGTGGCTCCCAACAACAATATGTTTGCACGGACCAATCCTAAGAGACAGAAGAAGTACCTTCAGTTTCAGCCAGCTAAACCCATAGTTTGTTCTCTAATTGTCATAGGCACATGAAACGAGAAGCAGTTCTGTAAGCTGAAAGCACTAAATAATCTAGAAGAATCGTTCCGAGGAGGTGGATTGACTCCTGGTTGGTTTGAAATTAGGAGCTACATTTTACGTGGGTATAAAATAGAGCAATATTTCATATATGTATGGGTCTACACAAAAGGAGCCTTCCGGAGTGGGTGGCTGTTCACTCAACCCTTCCACTGAATCTTCCTGTGGCTAAAGCTGACATATTAAGTTATGCATTACAACCTAATGCAATTCCACCAAGTGTTAAGATTGTTTCTCATATTCAACTTTTTAAATAGTTATATAAGTATTTTCTGTATACTAACTTACAATGAATTTAAACTTCTCTACCGTGTCTTTTGTCTCAGAAAAACAAATTTAGTTGGTCATTGGCATGTGAGTTAGCGTACCTGATAGAAATAAATAAATTTAGACTCGAATTGATAGAATTGCCAATATTTCAATATGACAAAGAAAACATGGAGTTTAATATGAAAATACTATTTAGTGTAAATAGGGTCGATTTGAGAATCCACTATCAAATAATTTTCGTATGTATCAATTGAAAAATCTAGCATTTACGTTAGGGTGATTAACACTCGGCGTACTCTTCTAATGATTAATTGTGTTTGATATTCAAAGTAAATAAGTAAGTTTTCGCACATTTTATGATATCTCCTAGCTTGGCAGGGCTGAGAAAGATTGATTAACTGATTAAGGTTTAATGGGGACGTCAGCATCGAGGTTATTTGTCCCCGTCACGATTAACACGCCTGCTCAATAGAGAGCAATTGATTGATTAAGGTTTAATGGGGACGTCAACATCGAGGTTATTTGTCCCCGTCACGATTAACACGCCTGCTCAATAGAGAGCAATTGATTGATTAAGGTTTAATGGGGACGTCAACATCGAGGCTATTTGTCCCCGTCACGATTAACAAGCCTGCTCAATAGAGAGCAATTGATTGATTAAGGTTTAATGGGGACGTCAACATCGAGGTTATTTGTCCCCGTCCCGATTAACACGCCTGCTCAATAGAGAGCAATTGATTGATTAAGGTTTAATGGGGACGTCAACATCGAGGCTATTTGTCCCCGTCACGATTAACACGACTGCTCAATAGAGAGTAATTGATTGATTGAGATTTAATGGGGACGTCACCATAGAGGCTATATGTCCCCGTCCCGAGGCTGAACAAAAGGTAATACAGTTGCTTTCATGTTGTAGACTAACGAACAAACAAAAACATATTTTTGAGACTTCCTATCGCATTGTTGTCTCGGGTCTAGGTCAAAACTCCCACAATCAAGAAATGTCAAAACGCCACACAATCGGTCATAACTCCAACACAAACGGACAATCTCCCAAATGCACGAACGGTCATAATTCCCACAGCCAAAACCCCCCACACTGAAGAAATGTCAAAACGCGCACACAACTCCCACACAAATGGACATAACACCCACACATAGCAACGGTCGCAATCCCCACATAAATTGACAAGACTCCCACACAAATGGACAAACTTCCACACGTAAAAATTGTCAACCACCACACAAATGGACAAAACTCCCACACAATCGGACAAACCTCCCACACTTTGAACTGACTCAGGTTGCTAGTCTTGTAAGTTTCACACGGTGAAAATAATAAAAAGAAGTACAAGGAAGTTTTGCCCGTTGGTGCATTTTGGAGATTTGTCCGTTTGTGTGTCCGTCCGTGGGAGTTAAGATCGATTGTGTGGGCGTTTTGACATTTCGTGAGTGTGGGAATTTTGGCTATGGGAGTTTTGGCTATGGGAGTTTTGCCCATTTGTGTGGCGGTTGTGACAGCCCATTTATGTAGGGATTGTGATCGTTGCCATGTGTGGAAGTTATGACCGTTGGGTTTTATGACCACTTACCTGTGTGGGAGTTTTGGCTGTGGGAGTTATGGCCGTTCGTGGATTTGGGAGATTTGTCCACTTGTGTGGGAGCTATGACCGATTGTGTGGGCGTTTTGACATTTTCTGAGTGTGGAAGTTTTGGCTGTGGGAGTTTTGACCTGCTTCCGTTATCTCTCACTTGTCACTAGTCACTAATAGCCAGTCGTCCTCAAGAATGCCTGTATCTACAGGACTCTCGTTTTGTCGCTGTAGATAATTCGATACAATACAACGATATTGTATATCTATTTTGTAAATTTCTTCTATTTTTATATCTTAGTTTTTGGGCAGCGGTGCTTAAAAGTACACAATCTGTCGTGTAGAAGAAGAAGAAGAAAATAATTTTAATGTTATTGATTCTAAATATAAAGAAATAAGATTTAATCTCAATAGTTGGTATATATATTGATTTTATGTGTATAATTGGTACTCTTCGTTACCATAACAACAGATCGTTGTTTTTTAAAAGTTGCTATGACAACCATCAAGAAAATAATTAGTATTATTAATGGAGTTTAGAGAATAAAAACTAATAGTGTTACAAGGTGGTACGTCTTGTTTACTGTATTTTGACGGTGTTGACGTATCTAAAAAATTACACGAACTGTGGGCTGGAATGTAACATATAAATATAACGTTACATTTTAGATGGTAGTGTTATCTCGACCAGGACATACATAATTGTAACAAATTAAAAATATAAACAATAAACAATTACATTTTAGATGGTTTTTACCGACCAGGATTACCTTGAGATTAGTTTTGAAGTTTAGTAAAGCAATCTCATCATAGCTTTCAACACGGAGTATACTTTACTCAGAAGTAAGAAAAGAATCTATAGAAACATCAAAACGAATGTTTCTGGAAGTGAAAACATACATGAAGAAGGTGGTGATACAGAGTTATCTGGTATGAACTCATCAACGAACATGGATGATCTTATAAGACAGTTTGATCAATAAATATCGCAACAACAACAAAAAATGGATACCAAACTGGAGCAACTAACACAACAGATGAATGCTAAATTTGAGCAAATAACTAATCAGATGGACACTAAAATGGATAGTAAGTTGGAACAAATAAACCAACAAATACACTCCAAATTAGAACAAACAAATTATAAGATGGAACAGATTTTACATCGATTTACTGATGTGCAAAGTTCGGTAGAAGTTGTAGAATCTCTAGTTAATGAGCATACTAGTCAGATCCGGGAATTGCAAGAATAAGTAAATACGATCAAAGAGAAGCTTAGTCCTGCAAATGGTGATCGAGTTCCGTCTGTCAAAGTTGAACCCAGAGGAATAGTGGAGAATAGTAATACATCTGAAGGATATTCAGACAAGGAAGATAGTGAAGAGAGAAATGGGAGAAGAAATCACTCATTTCATCGGCGGAAAAACATTTCCGTAAATTCCAATTTTTGTAAGCATAATAGTAAATATAATCATTTTCTATTTAGTGAAATCAGATCCCTAACAAAATTTAGTGGAAGATCAGATGACATCCCGGCTAGCACTTTCTTAGAAGAGTTCGAGGAAGAGTGTCATTCAATGGGAGTAGATAAATCTAAATTGTTGAAAATTTTGCCACATATTTTATTACCACCGTGTTCCGTATGATTGAAAGTAAACTGAAGTAATTTACGTAATTATCTAGATTTTAAAAATACCTTGCTTTCTAATTTTCAAAACGATTTTATGTTGGATAATAGAGTTGCCTTAGTTCGAAATAGGGATTATAACCCAAAATTGGATAAGTCTTTCATTGATTTCGGAACATCCGTATATAATGAATTGAAATTAATTAATCCATATCAACAGGAATCAAGAGTAATAGCATCAATCCGAATCTTGTTGCCTTTTAAGATGCAACAAATGTTGATTTCTGCACAATGTGTTAATTTCAATCCCGTTATTATGATAGTGTAAAATTTTGAAAGTCAATCTATGTTGCAAGTTAATACTAATCGTAACCAAGTTAGTTATACCTGTTCGTAACATTAATTTCACGAAAGAAGGTGATCTTAATGCTAGAAATAATAATAGATTCCATTGTAACGGGAATAGAACTGAACCTAATTTTACCGGTAATAGAACTGAATCTAATTCTAGGAGAAACAGGAATAATAATCTAATACATTTAGGAATCAAGTGAACAATAAGTTTAAGTTTCCACGAAATGGATTTCACAATAGATTCATAGGTAGTGATGTGAGGTGGAAAATTTTCCGCGGAAAATTTTTCATTTCGGAAAATTTTCCACTATATTTTTCCGGAAAATTTTCCGTTCTAAAAAAATATCAGTAATCAAGTAACAATTCCTCAGCAATCATGAAATTGATTGAATTCATGTATAGAAATGTTAAAAAGTGAAAGATCGTTTAAAGAATCTGAAAATTTTCAAGGCTCAGACAATTTTCAGTACTATGTAGGAACAAGTTAAACAATTTTTCATGAATCGAAATATTTTCTGCCTTATATGGAAAAATTGAAGAACTTTTTTATGAGTCGGAAAGTTTTCATCATTTTGAAGCAAGAAGTAAAACAACTTGAACAAGAAACAACAACAAAGTTTTATTGCTCTGTAGAAACAAATGAGAAGAATTTTCATAGATCGGAAAATTTTCATCACGATGTAGAAACAAGTGGAAAATACTTTTCATAGACCTGACAATTTTGGATATTATGTATAGTGATGTTAGGTGGAAAATTTTCCATTATATTTAACTGCACATAGAGATACAAAATTGAATTTCAGTAGAGGAAAGTTAGTTACCAAGAAATTATAATTTTTTCAATTAGCTTTCGGGAACCGGAAAATTTTTTATTTCAATTTGGGAAATAAAATTTTACAGTATTTCTCTCTCTCTCTCTCTTGCTCTGCGAGTTCCTTCGTCGCTAAGCGGTTAGCATACGCGCCTTTGGCATGGAAAACCTGGCTTCGATTCCCAGCGGGAGCTCATGTAGTTCGGATTCCACGATAATCAGTTGGTACCGTTTTATATAGTCTCGCTGTTGAAAGGAACGTTAAACTCAAAATCAACTCAATTCAACTACTCTCTCTCTCTCTCTCTGTCTTTCTCTCTCTCTCTCTCTGTGTGTGTGTATGCAAAGTGCAGAGAACATACCTCGAGTTTGTAGAGTACAAATATCCCATTCTATTATTTAAAATTTCAATTTATTAAAAGTCATGAATATTTTCCGATTCATGAAAACATACTCCACTTATTCATTCGATTCATGAAAAATTGTTCCACTTGTTCCTACATAGAATTGAAAATTGTCTAAGCCATGAAAATTTTCAGATTCTTTAAACGATCTTTCACTTTCTAACATTTCTATATATGAATTCAATCAATTTTATTAATAGTGACGAATTGTTACTTGATCATTGATATTTGTTAAGAACGGAAAATTTTCCGGAAAAATATAGAAGAAAATTTTCCACCTCACATCTCAACTAAACAACGATGTAGGAATAAGTGGGGTATGTTTTTATGAATCGGAAAATTATCCGGAAAATTTTCATTGTACAGAACAGACAGAGTTTTTCGATTCATGAAAAATTGTTCCACTAGTTCCTACATCGTACTGAAAATTGTCTGAGACATGAACATTTTCAGATTCTTTAAACGATCTTTCACTTTTTAACGTTTCTATATATTAATTCAATCAATTTTATGAATACTGACGAATTGTTACTTAATCACTGATATTTGTTAAGAACGGAAAATTTTCCGGAAAAATATAGAAGAAAATTTTCCACCTCACATCTCGACTAAACAACGATGTAGGAATAAGTGAAGTATGCTTTTATGAATCGGAAAATTTTCCGTTTCAAAATTTTCCGGAAAATTTTCATCACTGTTCATAGGTGACAGAAATTATCAAAATAGAAATCAGAATACCATTGAAGTACATAATAGACATCACTGTACACAAGATTTTAGTGTGCAATGAAACTTAACCGAACCCTTTGGTCATGTAACTTGAACTAACGTTGTGGCGTCCGAGAAAGTATATTCAATTCAATCGCTTGCCACCTATTGACACGTCACTAGCCTCGTTGGGACCTCAGTCACTAAGGGCTTGGGCATACTAACTTCAAAATAGGGTTCCCAGTAGCTGGCAATCACCCTTACTAACCTTAAAATAGGGTTCCTACTAGCCGGTAATCATTCTTACTAACCTCAAAATACAGCTCCGACCTGCTCATAATCACCCTCACTAACCTCGAAATAGGGCTTCCACTAGCTGGTAATCACCCTTACTAACCTCATTTGAGGCTCTCGCTCTGACTCTTTTTCCATTTGTTGAAACGAGTCTTCACTCAATTCAACCTTGAGAATGGTTACAGCCAAGCTCGTGAGGTTCGACATCTTCGTACGCCTTTTATGTTCTGATCAGCGACATAGAAAACCATCAATGGAAAAGGATTGGTTAGTTTGGAAATTTGCGTCCCTTTCAGCAGCAAGGCTATATGGGACATGGACCTACAGTTTTACCGTGGAATCCGAAGCACATGAGTTTTCACTGGAAATCGAACCCGAGTCTTTCACACCGAAGGCGTTTATGGTAACCACATAGGCACGAGAGCGCTGATGAAAGAAAAATGAAATTTTTGAGTCTTACGTCCCACGATTATGCCGATTAGTCTAAAGGAGACAGTGAAGATGAGAAATAAATGATATGGTGGAATGAAGAAAGTGGGAGGAAACTGGAGAACCCCGAGGAAACCCACGCACACGGTGTTTTTCCACTACAAAATTCACTTGGTGGGAGCGCATGAGAGAAGGGGAAAGAGGGAAAAGCGACAGATGAGTGTAAAGAAATGTTGTCAGTGCACAGTCATGCATCCGTGTGTGAACCCATGACTATCTGTCAATACAAGATGTTCTTACAGGTTTTGTCCGTAAAGTAATGAGATTGGGTTTGGTAAAAGGAATTTATTGATCCGATCGATGCATATTGTTAAAATTCATCAAAATAGTCTCCTTGGGCGTCGATACACCGCTGCCAACGCGATTCCCATTCTGCAAAGGCTTCCTGGACGTCAACTACTGTAACCTCTTTCAGAGACTCTATGGCAGCCCGTTGGATGGCGGGAACGTCGTCGAAACGGTGACCTTTCAGGCTTCTCATGACCTTAGCGAATAGAAAAATGTCACATGGGCTCACATCGTGGCTGTACGGCAGCTGCGGCAAGAATGCAACTTCTATTCGGACCAGGTAGGCGGTGTGGGCTGTAGCGCTGTCGTGGTGGAGATTCCAGCGATCGTCAATCTCCGGTCGTTTCCGTTTGACCGCTCTGTGCAGGTGCGCAGCGACATCCTTGTAGAAAATGATTTCGAAGGTTCGTTCTGGAGTGACAAAAACTCAAAAACAATTTTTTGCGCCACACGTGATCCACACTGTGTCAAAGCTTTGACGCGACTGCTGCCCGGTAGAGTGCTTGGATAAGACCTTCACCACAATCTATCCTGCCGAGGAGGGCGCTGTTGGCAACCAGAGCGTCCAGCGGTGGCCAGTCTCGTTACTTTAGGAACAAACATTGTATTTGCTTATCACCACTGGCTTGCCAACATGAGATTGTTTAGTTTGTCCTTAATGTATACTTGCCACTGAAAATGGAAGGCTCTAACTTTGAAATCAGAGAATGCTGAATTGAATATGACGCTTTCAAACCATACCAGAAACGGGCTTATATCACTGTAAACTATAAAAAGATAATCTCTACTAAAGAGATTAAACAAGGTAAATGAGTTTCGTATCCTTTCATTATAGGCAACCAAAATTCATTGACTATTGTGCAGGTTGCATAGAATCTAGGGAATATTATGGAATACTCATAGCCACCGTCATGGGCAAAGATCTTAAGGAATTGGCTTCAATAACAAAGTTAACTTTAGTTTTCTACCTGTATTACGAAAAAATAAACGCAATACAAAAAATTGCCCTGTTGTAAGTCCCACTGCGTGCTTCTAACAAAGGTGGATATGCAACATATTCTTCCGTTATTAAATCCATATAAAATATATATCTAATCTATTAATATAAAATTGAGAGTGATTATCTTTGTGAAATAACAACACTTGAACCACCCAACCGGTCTCAATTAAATTTTTAATATATATGAGGTTCGGCCTTGGGATTTTTTAAAAATAATTTCTCTTTTACTGTACAACGTAGGGGAGGGGAAGGGGGAGATAAATAAAAGTTAATAAATCTTGAACCACGAGACCGATCTCGATCAAATTTGCCACATAGACGAGGTTCGGACCTAGAATGTCTTTTTTTTTTCTCATCTTACTTTGACGGTGCAACTTAGGAGAGGGGGAGGTGGGTAATATTTAAAAATGGTCGAAAACAACTGAGATTAGTGTCGAATACATAGTTTTTGAGGTCGCTGAGATAAACATTGATATTTCTGATGCTGTTTAAATCAAATTTCACCCCTTTATGACCGAAATGAAACCTATTCTTCTTGTTTAAGAACGAATATTCTGTTTATATATATATATGTGGTGGACAAACACCGTGTGCGTGGGTTTTCTCGGGGTTCTCCCGTTTCCTCCCACTTTCTTCATTCCACCATTTCATTCATTACTCATTATCACCGTCTCCTTTAGCCTAACCGGCATAACCGTGGGACGTAAAACTCAAAATTTCATTTCATTTTATATATATATATATATATATATATATATATATATATATATAGATAGATAGATAGATAGATAGATAGATAGATAGATAGATAGATAGATAGATAGATAGATAGATATAGAGAGAGATTCTGGGTATCTCGTACCGTTCTTGGTTTGATACCCATTCGGACGGACAAAGTCAATCTTTAGAAATTATGCCTTCTGTTTTCCATATTCAGAAGTTTGAGAAACCTCCACGATATTTACTAAATATAATAATAAATGTATAGAAAGAACGTTAATTTGCATGCATTTACTGTCGGAGAAGAGAGGCAGTGTCTAATAAAAGAACACTGGATGTTGGTGGCGGAAGGTAAAAAGCACTTTTAGTGTGACAACTATGGATTTTATTATGCAAACTATTTTATATTAGCATCTAATTCAATGGAAAGTTTGTTGCGAGCTGTCTCTGTGTTGGACCTTTCTTTCTTGCCTTCCAATTGGACCATTCCTGCTTCATTTCTTTGCTGACAGGCATGCAAACATTGGTTCCAGACAACATCTTTTTTTATTTTATTTTAGTTCTTTCTACTCAAGCCTTCCGTAGCTTTCAGAAAGGACGCAGCCCAATTTGGAATGTCTTCTCCTACTCTCAACCTTTCAGATAGAAATCTCACTTTTCGTCTGCGTCAATGCGTTTGAATTGAGTGATTTTCAGTCGTGTTAAACTGAAGGGAAAACTAAAAACATGATCACGTATTGCTGGTGATGCCGAGTCCATATTTTTTCAGTTTACGACGCAATTTGCTCTGTATTAGAAAAAAGGATTTTGTCCTGACTGGTTATTATTAATTCTTTACGAGCAATAAACTAAATTTGTTTACCTAATGAGCTTTGTACGTATGTGCGTTATACATATAGTGCATTGCTCAATCAATCGAATGCAGATTTACTGGCGCGGAACAGACTGTTGAATTCGAACTCGTATCAGTGAATTGGAACGACCAAACTTCGACCTACTTACTCAGAATTTGATGTTGCCATCACTAATTCGGTTTTCTTTATATTTTTGGTTAAAGAGTTACTATGAAAATAAACAAGCAAATCTTGTTTATCATTTTAAAATCAACAATACACTTCCACAGTATACAGGGTGTCACAAAACAACACCGACAGTGTTTGGGAAGTGATAGCTGACACCAAGATAAGACAAAAAGTTGGGTGCACAAATTATTATTTTCGGAGTTATAGGGTGTGATAAAAAAAGGAAAAATGAACTTTGAAGGTCCATAGCTTCAATATTATGGCGTCTCCCGTAGTGGGCCAAGATTTCACCTAGGAACGATTATGTGCCCTATCCAAATATCTATGTTTCAGAATCCTGCGGGACATCACCAACAATTTTCAAATTATATGCCCGTCGCCAAACTCCCTCTATAAAAATTGTTGCGCGAGTATCTCAGGATTCTGAAACACTTATTTTTGGGTATCACACATATTAGTTCCTAAGTGAAGTCTTGATCCGACTACGGTAAGTCCCATAGTTTTGGAGCTATGGACTGTTAAAGTTCACTTCTTCATGTTTTTGGCAGCCTATAACTCCAAAAGGAAGCATTTGTGCACTCAGGTTGGTCTAGACTTTTTTTGTTTTATCTTGGTGAAAGAAATCGCCTCCCAAACACTCTCTGTGTTGTTTTGAAACACCCTGTATATATCAACTATTGAAATATGTTTTTCAGAGAATAATAATAATGAGGAGAGTGCTTATACGTGAGACGCTAAAGCTATTTTAAAAAATCAATTTCTCACTTTTTATCAAACGTTGGTGGAGGACACCAAACGTTGGTGACTTTAGAGTGAAAACCCCGTAATAGATAGTAAGAATCGGTTTTATGCGAACAATTAAATGTGTCAAGATATTATGTACATTGCAAGGAAGCAACCTCCTTCATGTCGTGTACACTCGAACACATATGTATTCTCTACCTCAAAATACGTTTGGCAACATTCTACCCGACCAAGGATAAGAATTTCAGAAGATACTATAAGATAGGTGAGGTGTTGGTTGTGACGTTATACTAGCTGGATGTGTTCGCAAAAATATTGTTGTTTCTTTTCCGAGTTTTGCGCTGAGTTTGTCGTATTGAATTATCAAATAACAAGCCTTTTTAAATGTTTATATAGTATGTTAATAGGAGATAATATATCTAGTTGACAAATGATTTGAAATATAAAGCTACTCTATTCTTGTAGGATTGAAGAATTGGGTGCTTTCGAAATTCGAATTTTGATAATTGTAAATGATGGAATCCTCGTTGAAAACGTCGATTTATTTCCCTCTAAATTTTAACCCTTTGAAATTCTTTGTCTAGTGGGACCCGACACTTAACTTTGTCTGTACAGGTCTGATGTCGAGTCACGCTTGATATGTTCTTTGCAGTTCATTTCATCCAATGTCGAATGTTATTAGCTTGATATTTTTTGTTACTACACATAGTGGATAATCTTTAAATAATTATTTTCAACTTTGATTTAATAGATGATGCTAATGAAATAGGTTTTAACTCCAAAAATATAATTATATACAAAACGTTGTATTTTTTAAAAACTTAATTGTGACCAGTTTAGACAAATTCGGGAAATATAGAAGGATCTCAAGGAACTGACACAGAGAAAGACACGGTCTTAGTAATTCAAAGACAACAAACAACAAACATGTAGACAAACCTTATTGTTTCAATGTCACCTCTCGGTCTAACTCGCATAAACAACACTGTCAACAACAAAGGATTACCAAAAACAGCTCTGTAGGCAAATATTATTGCTGCGCAAGATATATATATATATATATATATATATATATATATATAGTGTTTCAAAACAACACCGACAACGTTTGGGAGATGATTCCTGACACCAAGATCAGACAAAAGTATAGACAATCCTGGGTGCACAAATGCTTCCTTCCAGCGAATGCCAAATGCTGCCAAAAACAGAAAAAAAGGAACTTTAAAGGTCCATAGCTCCAAAAGTATGGGATCTACCGCAGTCGTGTCAAGACTTCACTTTGGAACTAATGTGTGCACTATCCAAAAATACATGTTTCAGAATCCTAAGGTACCCACGAAATAATTTTTATAGAGGTAGTTTGGCTACGGGCATATAATCTGAAGTACTCATCAACTACCTCCATAGAAATTGTTGTGAAAGTACTACAGGACTCTGAAACTTGGATATTTGGTTAGAGCACATACTAGCTCCTAAGTGCAGTCTTAACCCGACTACGTTAGGTCCCATAGTATTGGAGCCATGGACATTTAAAGTTTTTTTTTCATATTTTCGGCAGCCTATAACTCCAAAAGGAAGCATTTGTGCACCCTGGTTGGTCTATACTTTTTGTCTTATCTTGGTTTCACGAATCACACCCGAACGTTGTCGGTATATATAACTAAAGCAACTACCACGTTTTCACTGAAAATAAGACCTAACCAGAAAATGAGTTTCAAACACACACACACAAACACACACACACACAATCACACACACACACACACACACACACACATATATATATATATATATATATATATATATATATATATATATATATATATATATATATATGTGTGTGTGTGTGTGTGTGTGTGTGTGTGTTTGAAACTCATTTTCTGGTTAGGTCTTATTTTCAGTGAAAACGTGGTAGTTGCTTTAGCTAAATAGTATGAATTTCAAATAATTGCAGTCTACATCTTTCAAGTGAAATAAGCGTTATTTCTATAAAATTGTTAGAGTTTAATTTTTAAAAAATTAGTAATGAGATATATGCTAATCGATAGAACTTATTGAGCGGAACAGAATAGCGTGTTCTACTGTGAAACCTCATGCGGACGTTTCGGGAAAATAGAGACAATTTAACCCCCCTATGGCCGTTCAAATCTTCACACACGGCCCTCCTTGCGTCTATTTGCCCCCAATTATTTAATTTTTTCACAAAGGTATGCAAACATGAAAGATAGACTAAATAATAGTTAATAATTGCTTAATAATAATAATAATAATAATAATAATAATAATAATAATAATAATAATAATAGGATATATATATATATAATATATACGAGTGTGGTTCAATAATTATTGTCCCTGACCTATAAGGAGTATTATTTTCCAAAAAGTCTCCTTTCATAGTAATGCGCTTCTTCCATCTATGCTGTAAAGCCAATATGGCAGCTTCAAAGAAAGTATCTGGCTGAGCCGTGAGCCATTCTTCCACAGTTTCAATAACAGCTGCATTTGAGTGAAACGTCTGCCCCTTGAGGTGCTCTTTCAACTTTGGGAACAAATGGAAGTCACTACGGGCGAGGTCGGGTGAGTAGGGAGGATGTTCCAACACATCAAAACCAGCAGCATGGATTGCGGCACCAGTAAGATGGCTTTTGTAGGCCAGAGCATTATCTTGGTGGAACAGCACTGATCGCTGCAATATCCCGCGCCGTTTTTCCTTGATTGCTTCGCGTAACTTAGGGATTAGGGTTACATAATAGGCCCCCGTGATAGTGCGTCCAACATCCAGGTAGTCAATAAGGAGCACACTCTTCGCATCCCAAAAAAATTGTGGACATAACCTTGCGTGCTGATGCTTGCACCTTGAACTTGCGTGGGGGAGGCAAACTGCTGTGCCGTCATTCCATGCTCTGTTGTTTGGACTCGGGATCATAGTGATGGAGCCACGTCTTATCCACTGTCACAAATCTATCACAGAACTGTTTCATGCACAATAGATTCCACTGACCCTACAGAGATGTGCATCATGTCTGCTAACTGTTGCATCGTGATTCGTCTGTCTGCTGTAATCGTATCATGCATAGCATCAATGTTTTCCGGGTGCATGCTGTTGTTGGAGGACCAGCACCAGGGGTCTGTTGACAGCTTTCCCTGCCGCAATGGAAGTCGCGGCACCAGTTCTTTACCACCTAATAGGAAGGAGCCCCATCATCCAACACACTGATCATGTTCTCATGAATCTCCTTTGGACTTAACCGCTTTTTCTGGAGGTATTTGATGACAGCTGGTTGTTCGGTTTTCTCCATTTTTCAAGCTAGATGCCACCTCTCACACCTGAAACGACAAAAAATAATAGTAATATAGCAGCTATGGTTCTGAAATTTAGCATATAGGCATCTGAGACATTTGGCTAGAATATTCTCCATCACCCATCCCAGCTCATGTATTTTAAATATTGTGGGGACAATAATTATTGAACCTCCCTCTAGACATTGGGGTCATATTCACCCCAAGGTCATACGAAGGTTAATTTATTTGTAAACCAAACATTGATACCGCATTAGAAGTAATACACGTATTAAGATATAATTGATATTGAAAAATACGTTCATTAATTTTCTCGTTATGGTATCAGAACACCACAGCACACATAGTATGATTTTGATTTTTATTTGATTTTTAGTTTAGCGTCCCTTTCAAGCAGCGAGGGTTTATGAGACGTGTACTTGCAACTTAACGTGGAATTCGAACCACATTGGCTTCCGCCGAAAAACCAACCTGGGTCTCTTATGCCAAAATCACGTACGCTAACCGCTTAAACACAAGAGTTCTCGGAAATAGTGTGGCTAATGAAATGTTGCCTAGTATTATTATTAGCTCTGAAACTGATTTTCTGTTTCACTAAAACAATACCCAAATGTAAGACATGTGTATATCAGTAGATAAGTAGATCATATTTACGTGAAAAAAAAAATAACATCCTTTATGCTAAACTAGCATGAGTAGTTTTCGAGAAAACTTACATAAAACGAAATTTTACGGCGCTGAAAGTACGTTGGCAATAATAAAATTCAGTCTTTATTTTGCTGGAATTGCTGGTGAACAACACCGTTTCTGTGGTTTTTCTCGGGGTTTTCCCGTTTCCTCCTACATTCTCGTTCCATCATCACATGCCTTAATACATGCCTTAATACATGCCTTAATACACATGCCTTAATTATCCATCTCCATTAGCCTGAATTTTAGAACGTTACACCCGAAGATTTCCCTTCATTTGATAAGACTTAACAAGTATTGCCAATGGGGTAAGGAATTGTGCAGTAGTGTATACTGCTAGTTGTGCTACTCAGATAGACAGTACTAATACGAGATAGACGAGAGCAAGCTGTCTCTTACAAGGGATATATTACCATGAAATTTACAACATTATCAGGTGTTCCTCAAGGATCCCATTTAGGTCCGCTATTATTTCTTCTTGTAATTAATGATATCTCAACCTATGTTAAAAACTCTCACTTTCTGTTGTTTGCCGATGATCTCAAATTATATTCTAAAATAAGCACAATAGATGACTGCACACAACTCGAGCAGGATTTACAGGGTGTTAGGCAATGGTGTGCCAAAAAAAAAAAAAACTTTCATTGAATATCTCTAAATGCAAGTCTTTATCGTTCTCAAGGAAAGAAAATCCCATCAATCATCTGTATATAATTAATGGCATATCTCTGGGTAAACCAAATTCAGTTAAAGATTTAGAAGTAATTTTTGATTCAAAATTGACCTTCTCTCATCACATTGATGCAATCTCTAACGCTGCATTCAGAAACCTCGGTGTTATCTATAGAATGGGTAAAGAGTTTAGAAACGAGTCAACATTCATTAAACTTTATAATTTGTACGTAAGGTCCCGATTAGAATATGCGTGCGTTATTTGGACACCGAATGTAAATAAATACTTACAAGCGATAGAAAACATACAATTTAAATTTCTAAAAATGCTTACGTACAAGAAAACAGCTTTCTATCCCAAACAGATTCCCTACGTGGACTTAGTAAGGAGTTTGAATTTCCTAACGTTGACGAATCGACGAAAGATGTTTGATTTACTATTTTTATATAAAGTATTAAATAATAAAATTGACTGTCCAGAGCTACTCACGAAAATATATCTGAGCGTTCCAACAGGCAGAACAAGACCAGGGAATACTGGTATATTTTTTCTGTGGAAGGGCACGAACAAATATTCTCAATAAATCTCCGCTGTGGAGAATGTGTGACTCCTACAATGAATTAAGTCATAAAACTGATGTATTAGATATATTCAGTATGTCAGAATATGTATTTAGAAACAGGATTATTACCGAGTACCTGACACTCGAAGTGCATTGATTAATTGTACGGGTAAAAGTATATATGTATATGTATGTATTATACGACACTATAATTAGGCATTAAGCCTGTTGTGTTGTTTTCTAAATAAATAAATACATAAATAAATAAATAAATAAATAATAGTTGTGTTGCTAAGATAGACAATAAATATCGTGTATGTGTGCTTTCTTGTGGCACTCCCGTTTCCTTCCACAATTCAATTTCACTAATTCTTCCATCATCATTCACTTGCCTTAATGGTCAGTCTCCCTTAGCCTAAAGGGTATAATCGAGGGAGGACTTTAAAATGGAATATTTATTTAATTTCATTTCAGATAGAAGGTAGAATAAATATGCTAGCATTCAGTCATCCAGCAGTATTTGATAATGTAGCACTTAAAAATATATTAAATACACCAACTCAGGAAACGAAGTGCAAACAATATATATATATATATATATATATATATATATATATATATATATATATATATATATATATATATATATATATATATATATAAACAATGTTTTTATAGTCAGCCTCAGAGGCCTGTTTACCGTCTGGTAGAAGCAGTGATGCGTATCGGTCTCGAAGCACTTGGACCCAATCTCCCAACTTTACTTTTCTTCCCCTAAAAAGTAGTAGTTGGTTGTCGAGACTAGAACTAGTTATGCTAACTACTCTCTGTTACCTCAAGTAAATAAATAAGAAAAGAAGAAATAGAAAACAAATACTGAGTTCCTACACTCATCTGCAAGTCAAATACATTGGATACTGCTTCACTTTGCTTGCTTATCAGTTAAAAATCTTTTGTTGTCGTGAATTTTCTAAAAGAATTTGAGGCTTATATATATACACCATATATATATATATATATATATATATATATATATATAACAATGATCACGCTTGTAGTACTGTATGATTGGGAAACATGATCGCCTACATTGAGGGAAGAACGCTGACGGAAAGAATTTGAGACCAATATCCTGAGACTAAAGCTCGGACCCAAGAGAAACGAGAGCAGAGAATGATGGAAACTTTATAACGAGGACTTGCATAATTTAGGGGTCTAGCAAACACTGTTAGGTTATCAGGTTTAGGATGTTCAGGTGAGCAGCTCATGTTGCCAGAAAGGAAGAAAGTAGGAATGCTTTCGAAGTTTTGACTAGAAATCAAATCGTGAAACGACCATTAGAAATACCTAGGCTCAGATGAGAGGACAATATTAAGATGGATCTGGCAGAAATAGAAATACAAGGTGGAAACTGGATCCAGTTGACTAAGGACAGAAGTCAGTGGAGAGCTTTCGTTAGCGCGGCATTGAACCTTAGAGTTAGTTAATAAGTTCACTTGATTGAATTTCCCGCTTCTGCTTTAAAATGAATGATTCTGCAAGCGCTTACGCCTCCAGTCATAACATTATCCTTTCAATAAAAATAGAATGTATTCTTTGCTATGACAAATAATAATTTTAAAATCCCATTCACGTTAAGTTGTCCTTCTAAGTTAGTGTTCTGAAAAGCATAATTAGTGCATAAATAGTTCAAATATATCATTTTAAATACATATATACCGCTTAAAACCCACTTGTCGTTACCCCTGAAAGGAATAAGAATTGATTCCTGTTAATGAGACAGGGGCGGATTCAGGACGGACTTCTGGGGGAGGGCAGTGGGTTGTAATACTGCTACTTAGAGCTACTTTTAAGAGCGTCAAAAAATAAATTATATATTTTATTTATATATAAAATAAAAAAGCTTCCTCTTCTGGGGGGGTGGGGCGATCGCCCCGATCCCCGCCTGGATCCGCCCCTGTAATGAGATATCTCATGCATGTGTATAAAGTGAACAAAATCCCGTTCTTTTTAAAATAGAAAACAGTAACAAATGCAATTCGATTTGTAGGAAAAATAAGGTTCCTTTATTACTTTTATGTGTAATATATTGCATTTTTCAATGAATGAATGTATATAACCTACTGTTCAATATGCAGAAAATAATATTGCGGAGGAACAATTGGAACCGACTAGTACACGTAATGAAAAATCGTTTGCATTTTAATCTAGTAACTAAAAATGTTACATATGAATGCATCCTGGAAGCTTTCCCGCTTTCAACTACACGCTCTGCAAACATTGCAATCAGATATTGCATTTGTGCAAAAATGAAATGAAAATCTTTGAGTTTTACGTCCCACGGTTATACCGGTTAGGCTAAAGGAGACGGTGATAATGAGTAATGAATGAAATGGTGGAATGAAGAAAGTGGGAGGAAACGGGAGAACCCCGAGAAAACCCACGCACACGGTGTTTGTCCACCACAAAGTTCACTTGGCGGGGGCTGGGATCGAACCCGGGACCCCAAGCACTAGAGGTGAACGCTCTACCACTGAGCCACCGCGGCCCCCCCCAAAAAATGAAATGAAATCTTATTAGCCGTTTATGTCGATTAGGCTAAAGGAGACGACGACGATGAGAAATGAATGAAATATGGGAATGAACAAAATGGGAGAAAACGGGAGAACCCCGAGAAAACCACATAGTTTGTGTTTGTCCACCACAAAGTTCATTTGGCGCAACCTGGGATCGAGCCAAGGATCGCATGCACCAGAGATGAACGCTCTACCACTGAGCACCGCAACCCTATATTTGTACAGTATAATAATTTTACTAAGGGGGCCACGGTGGCTTAGTGGCACAACACTTACCTTTGATGCGTGGAGACCCCGGTTCGATCCTAACCACGTAATTTTGTTGTTGATAACTTCGAGGTAGTGGGTTAATTCTCGGGGTACTCGCGTTTCCTTCCACATACTCATTTCACGAATTCTTCCATCATCATTCATTTGCTATCATCCCGTCTCCCTTAGCCTAAAGGGCATAATCATGGGACGTTAAACTGAAAGCTTCCATTTTCAGTTTTCATTTTCATTTCATTAATTTTACTAAATAAAATTTATTCCTAAACGATTGATTACCAGCGAATTTATCATCTATACGCGAAGTAACACATTTTGAAACGCTTTAACATCTTTACAAATGCTATGTGCAAAGTTATGCGGAAAGTTATTTTTTAATTTAACTTTATGAGGGTGTTCGTAAACAAAACAAAAAAAAATCTTCTTTTTCTGGCATTTATTCCATCACAGAAGCTCGCAAGATATTGAATTATCTTTATATATAGATTCTATGATAGAAAAGCACGACGGAATGTCCCCGAAATTCTAAGACAGAACGCTATTGTTACGTTTCATGATACGAAACCACCATGTAATAATTCAGTTCTCCAAATTTTGTAACTTCAACACATCCCCGTCGTTAATTTTCTCACAACAGACACAAAATTCCATAGTAGTGGAGAGGCTGAAATTCCACACATTTTTCTGTGAGGAATTTCACTTCTGGTGATGTATCTATTTTCGCCTGTCATTTCCAGACCATCTCTTGGCCGTACAGTACAAGATACTCTAATTACCGCAAGATGCCTCCGTCCTGTTTTTGTTGGATTAACCAGAGTACGTAATTTCTCTCTCCCCGTCAGACGGCAGACGCGTCTGCTAAGAATGGAACAAATCACTATCTATCCGTCTGGGAAATTATCCCAACAAATCTACCAAGGGAACACGTTTAAAGACGACAGAAAAAGGGATAAACAAAACTTACTCAAATAGTTTTAGTAAGAGACATTGAGTATCCGATGATGCTGCAGTGGCGGCTAAACGTGAAAACGAAATAGGGCACTGTTGCTTGTAGGTATTTTGTTTGTACTTGTGTGGAATTTTTTCTCACTTTCGGTCGATGATTTGTGTACATTCAGTTAATACCGTACCGTATTAAATTCAATTAATACTTATTAGTCTACCTATTTTAGGTGATATGAAAGTCTACAAACTCTTATTCCGTAATCATGATTTCTCCAGCTGGAACGTCGCGGACGACAAAATTGAAAATTCCTGCGTTCTACCAGACAAATCCCCGGATATTTGCTTTAAGTAGGATAATTTCAGCAAATAACGCCACCAATTTAACATATTGTTCTGGTGTTCAAGTGTTTCTATATTAGTACAGTGGCGGATCTAGGCCGGGGCCGGTGGCCTATGCCACACAGTTCTTTGAGTGACAAAAATGATTTAAGCTATTATTTATCTATTTTGAAAGTTTATAATAAACATGATATAGGCTACTTGTCATATCCTGGCTTCTGAACGCCCCTCCACCCCCAGTTTTTACCTTCTAAATCTGACTCTGATCTAGAATCGTGCAAATTACATGGAAAAGGGAGTGATCTCTCCGCTAGAATACAATGAGAAAACAAAGATACTACACACAAAATATGGACCACAATACACTGAGAATCGGGATGATTATGAGACTGTGTTATTAACAGATGTGTCGGCAAATAACGCCACTTGCTTTACAACAACGGAAAGGTGTTAGAATTGTAACGAAATTCATTTTGAACACAGCTAAACAAAGTTTTGGCAATGTCCCACCTCCTTTGTTAGTACACAAAACTCATAGTCGTAGTACATGTCGTTAAACCTTTAACTCTTATACCCCTCGAATACCTTAACATGACAGCTGCAGTCACATGGAGCACTATTCGTCGAAGTCATACAACAACGCACAACCATCGTCACACAATGTACACAAGCCACATTTAACAATGCTGCCACAATTGCACGAGTCGTGAAACCAAATCTTGCATTCAATATACTGAATCCACGTTTTAGAACCTCTAAAATCATAGTAATATCTTCCACAGTCCCCGCAGAGCATGTATCTGTCCTTCTTCTTTCTAGATAATGTTTGTGTTTTCGTGTCGGAAAAAGTGGAAATGCCAGCTGCTGCAAACAGGTCTCTCTAGCAGTTAGAGAACGCTTCTGGGATGAGATTTGATCCTAATTATTTTAGATGTAGGCAGAAGTTAGTGAATGGGTTGGGCACTCGGGACTGTTGAAGGGGAGATGGAGGCTGATCGTGTGCTTGGAGGAGTTGGTGGAGGTTACACTTGCTCTGAGAGATCACTTTGGGCAAAAGCTACATTGGAAATAGCATTTCTGTTAAAGGGATTGATGTCTGTAGCGCTGTAGCCTGAAATTGCGATCTGAAGTGTTGCTGAACGGAACCATGCCTGTGAAAACAGTTTTGGAAACGGTAGCTTCCCAAGTGTTCTTCCGGGTTGTGTTCGTCGATAACTGTCAACTGCTTCAGAACAATACACTTTTAATGATTTTAAGAAGCTCTTGTCGAGCGGTTGAAGTTCGTGACTGCAATGTGCAGGCAAGCACAGCAATTGAATATCCATGCTCTAAGCAGCATTTAAAGTAGTAATATCAAGATGACTGAGATGGCCATCTACAATAAGCACGGAATCCAGAAACGTACGCATTGTAAACACATTTTGTACTATTTTCTGTGAAACTGATAAAGTGATTGAGTGAAAATTGTAGGTTTTGATTCGAAAAATATTCTTTTTAATTGGTATTAAAACAAATCAAAACAACTGCCTAGCTGATAAGAAAAGAGTCACTGCATTCTGTGTAACACTAAAATGTAAACCAAAAACACAATTTAGTTTCATTGTCAGAATTCCAGTCCAGAAATATTGTTACTATTACTACAATTACTGGAACAAATATCAGAACGATATATATATATAATGATTTATGAAGAAAAGATACACGCAGGACGAAAATATGAACTTTGAGGAAAACGTACGCATAAAAGTAATGAGAATATCCACACTTTGCTCTGGACTTGAAGCATCAAGATTGGGTCATATTTTTATTTTTCGATGTTTTCTTAGTTTTTCTTCTCTTCTATTTTCAGTTTTGTTACTTCCCCTGACCAGCAACAACAACAACAACAACAACAACAACAAAAAAGATATTCGGGACACAAACTTTGTGCGGGACTTCCAAACGAGAGCAAGGTAGTGCAGCCAAGTTCAGAGTGTTACAGTTTTCTGTGTCTCTGTTCGAGCAGAATAAGAAAAAGGACGCGCAGAAAACCAGTGGATAAGTTCGATGAAACTACAAAATGCAACTTGTTGTTTGAAATAAAACTGTTGACAAGTCGGATAATGTTAAGGCAAAGGTTCAAAGTACAAAATCATGTGAAGGATATGCTGAAATTACAAGTAAATGATAGCCATTTATCAATCTCTCTCTCTCTCTGTATGTGTTTATATATTCAAAAACAAACAAATGAACAAACAACAAAACATATTTGTTTTTCTTGATTCATAGTATCGTAAACAAACTAATATATACATACATAAATTTTAACATACTTTAAAAGTTACTGTCGTGGCTACATAAATAACATACGTACATTCGGTGCGATAGGCATGGGTGTGATTCGCGGTGGGAGTTGATGTAGTTCGGATTTAACGTCTCATATAAGGATGTTTCCAGTGCTAAAAGAGATGCTGAATCCCAGATCAGTCGATGAACCTAACCCGTTTTAACGTTCACAAAGAAATTCGTGGTATAACTATCAATAAAATGTGGAAAATGAAGATGCCATGAAGAGGATCAAAACAATATTTTCTTTTCATAGTAAACTAGAATTCTGCATATTAGCCAAAAATTTCAAGTATGACAAACTAATTGAATAACTTCAAAATAATATTTGTATGAAATAAAATGCTTCGGACATACTTTGCGTATCAGATTTTCTTTCTTTCTTTCTTTCTTTCTTCAATGGAAGAGATGGAAAGGGTATAGAGCTTACCTGTAATGTGTGGGGTCTCGGATTCGATCCCCGGCCAAGTACGTTTGTGGTGGACAATATCGTGTCCGTGGGTTTTCTCGTGGTACTCCCGTTTCCTTCCACTTTCTCATTCCACCAATTCTTCCATCACCATTTATTTGCTTAATCATCCTAAGAGGCATAATCGTGGGAAGTTAAACTGAAATGTTTCATTTCATTTTCAAAAGAAGAATTGAGAATTGAAAATGATTGTAGTTTTGCGTTCCCCTTTTATGTTATTTAGGCTACGAAGACGGCTGGTTAATGAAACTTGAAGATAATTGATAGATTCATAATTTGGGAGGAAACGAAATAGCCTCAAGAAAAGCTATGAATACTATGTTATCCGTCAAAACCTTACATGGTCTAGAACCGAACCATGGATCTCTCGTACTAGAAATGAGCGATAAACTAGTTTTTAAAAAAAAAAAAAAAATAAGAAACTTACTTAATACTTCTTTTATCTTAAACTTGTTAATTTCTACTGGACTTCAAAGCGACACGAACACAGACGTTTGAAGAGACTTTGAAAGAAATGTAGTCTATTGATGAACGGTTGTACTGTAGTCGATCGGTTAGAGACGTTAGGTTGATAGCGTGCGGTGAAGCCTATTAAAGGTTCTAGTCGCTGTGAAATACACGTGCTTCATTAACTGTTAAATGCACGTGTTTCATTAAATAAGTAATGAAAAGTATATGAAAGACAAAATAAGTAGTCATGAAAATTGTATGAAAGACAAAATAAGTAGTCATGAAAAGTGTATGAAAGACAAAACAAGTAGACATGAAAAGTATATGAAAGACAAAATAAGTAGTCATGAAAAATATATGAAAGACAAAACAGGTAGACATGAAAAGTATATTAAAGACAAAATAAGAAGTCATGAAAAATATATTAAAGACAAAATAGGTAGGCATGAAAAATATATGAAACTCAAAATAAGTAGGCATGAAAACTATGTGAAAGACAAAATCAAAATGAGTAGTCATGAAAAGTATATAAATGACAAAATAACTATTCGTGAAATGTATATAAAAGACAAAATAACTAGTCATGAAAAGTATGTGAAAGTCAAAATAAGTAGTCATGAAAAATATATGAAAGACAAAATAGGTAGCCATGAAAAATATATGACAGTCAAAATAAGTAGGCATGAAAACTATGTGAAAGACAAAATCAAAATAAGTAGGCATGAAAACTATGTGAAAGACAAAATAAGTGGTCATGAAAAATACATGAAAGACAAAACAGGTAGACATGAAAAGTATATGAAAGACAAAATAAGTAGTCATGAAAAGTATATGAAAGACAAACTAAGTAGTCATGAAAAGTATATAAAAGACAAAACAAGTAGACATGAAAAGTATATGAAAGACAAAATAAGTAGTCATGAAAAATATATGAAAGACAAAATAGGTAGCCATGAAAAGTATATGAAAAACAAAATACGAATCGGAAAGACTTTTGCTTGAAAGAAAAGATGCAGAACGCTCATCTATGCGAAGATACTCTAGTTTGATGCAGGACCATGTAAATTTGGTTTGGACAACATCGTCTCCTTAGGTTTCAACCACTAATAGTGATTCGTTTTCATTAATCTTACGTCTACGTTAACTTAAAGAATACAAAGCGGGGCGCAAAGCTAAAAATGTTATGTCATTTTTGATTGTCAGTTATAGTTCTATTATTTTTCGTTGAAAAGAGTTATGACGCAAACATACCCCGAAGCATCTTATTAAATACGAATATAAATACAGTAAAACCTGTCTTCAACGGACCCTTTATTAAACGGAAAACTGTCTTAAACGGAAATATTTCACGGTCCCGTGAATTTTGGAGAACAAAACGTGCAAAACTCCCTTCAATAAGCGGAAACTGTGTTACGCGGACAACGGAAAGAAAAATAAACATTTAACGGAAAATTCTAAACGGAGTTCCGGACTACAGCGTTTAGAAGATGTTTAGATATTCTGTGAGACATACATTACACTGTCTGAAATAAAATGTTCGTTCTTTTGTTAAATATTTCTGGACAGTGTTGACCTTTCCCAATCACTACTCATATTCACCCCTACAAATTGTCCTTAATCCCCGCAACTTAATCAAGAATCACACGAAATGTCGGAAAGAAGAAAACGAGATAGAGGAAGAAGAGGAATATGATACCAAGTTCCAAGAAGAGTGTAGAATAAATACATATCAAGATTCTCTCAGAAGTTTAAAGGAACTGCAAAAATTTGCCTTACGAAAAAATTATTCTGATTCACTTAGTATAATTTCTCAGGCTAAAGTTTATGCGGAAAGTCAATCAGCCAAACAGCAATGTACACAGACAACCCTGCTTGGTTATTAGAAAAATAAAGAAAACGCGTGCATAGCATATTTTGTATTCATTTTAGTTTTTTTGTGTATTTATTCGTAGAAGAAAGAAGTACTGTAATCGAACAATGTACGTACAGCAATATATTTTCTCAGTATGCCCCTTTATAAGCATGTATTTTTTTTTTAAGAAAGGAAAGGTCTACCTCCACTAAGCGGAAACCTGACTTTAACGGAAATTTTTACAAGTCCCGCTCGATTCCGCTAAAGACAGGTTTCACTGTACAAAGTTTTGCAACTTTTAAAATTATTTCGTCATATGAGATGACTTATGTCAAATATCTTTAGCGCGCAAATTCAGTAACAAGGGATTGGTATTATTCTTTAACTAATGTACACGTAAAGGATAATTATGTTTCAGCACTCCTCATAACATTTTAATATTCCACATTGCATTGACAGTTTTATTAATGAAATTCCTAGTTAAGCTTTAAAATGGGTCAAATTCCTTGATTGTTTTCAACTTTAACACCTCTTTCAGCACAAAGAATGTCCCTATATGAGACGTAGAATCCCAACTACATGAACTCTCATCAGGAATCAACCCAAAGTGTTTGACACCGACGCCGCGTAGACTAATCAAACTCATATAGCCACGAGGGAATTTTCGAATATTTCCTAATTCACGTATTTATATATTAGTTTGTCGACAATAACTAACTAACTCTATGGCCTATGGAACCCGGAGGTTCAGTGCCGCGTTTACAAAAGCTCTCCACTGACTTCTATCCTTAGCTAATTGCATCCAGTTTCTACTTTGTATTCCTATCTCTGCGAGATCCATCTTAATATTGTCCTCCCATCTGCCCCTAGGTCTTCCTAATGGTCGTTTTCCTATGGGTCTACCAGTCAAGACTTTCAAAAGCGTTTCTACTTTCTTCCATTCTAGCTACATGACCTGCCCACCTAAGCCTCCTAGACTTGACGACCCTAACAATGTTGGGTAAACCGTATAAACTATGTAGTTCCTCGTTATGAAGCTTTCGCCATTCCCCATTCTCGTTGCTCTTGGGTCCGAATATTCGTCTCAGGATCTTGTTCTCAAATACTTTCAGTCTATGTTCTTCCCTCAGAGTAAGCGACCATGTTTCGCAACCATACAGAACAACAGGCATGATTATCGTTTTATATATTTTAAGCTTCAAATTCCTCGACAGAATTCGCGACGACAAGAGATTTTGAACCGAATAGTAACACGAATTCCCTGCTTTTAGTCGACATTTAATTTCTTCGTGAATATGATTTTCGTCTGTTAATATTGACCCTAAATATTTGAAAGTATCCACTTTATCAAAAGTATTATTTAATATTTTAACGCCTCCACAATTTGCCGTATTACGGTCCTGACGCACTTCCATGTATTTAGTTTTCTCTGCATTTACTTCTAAACCCATTTCCCTGCAAGCGTTTAATAATATCTCTGCATTTATTTCTACTGTTCTCCTATCATCCCCTATTAAATTTACATCATCAGCATATGCCATAACCTGGTGAATGCCGTTCAACTCTAGGCCCTGGTTGCTATCTTTGATTTTCCTTATGGCGTATTCCAGCACAAAGTTAAATAATAATGGCAACAACGCATCTCCTTGTTTCAGGCCATTTTCGACGTGGAAGCTCGTAGACAAAAATTTTCCTACCCGGACTTTACTTTGGGATTCACTTAAACATGTCTTAATTAATCTAATTAGCTTTCTCGGTATTCCAAGCTCTGTAAGAACGTTGTATAATGTTTCTCTCCTAACCGAGTCGTAAGCCTTTCTAAAATCAATAAATAGTTGATGTACCGGGGTATTGTATTCCCACTTCTTTTCGAGTATTTGGCGAATGGTAAATATTTGGTCGATAGTTGATCGATTTCGTCTAAATCCGCACTGATAATCTCCAATAAATTCATCTGCGTATGGGGTCAATCTAGCTAACAGTTTGTTGACAATAAATAATCAAAAATACAATTGTATCATTTTCGTATTTTTTCTGTATTTCAATCTATCGCAGTCTCTCATTACTAAACAACAACACTAAGTGCTTCAGCGCAAGTACCACCAAGCAGCTGACAGCTGTCGTCTCCGATGAAATACGAGAAGGATACGAGGAGTCATGAAGAGGACTCCTACAACCCCTTCACAGACTCCGTCTCCAAACGTGGTTATAAAAGGGGACGTCAAGAAGCAGAAGGCATTAGATTGATAAATGACTATCATTTATTTACTATTCACGATATCCCTTATATGACTATTTTTTAAAGTAAATTTTTATTAACATAATCCAACTGGTTACATTCTGTAGATTTCACGAAGATACCGGTTCTAATCATTTTGCAGCACGTTCTCTGTTGGTTGTTCGTACAGAGTCACAGGAAACTCTCTCACAATCACAACATGAGAGAAGCCTTTATACACCCATAGTTAGAACTCAGACAAAAGGGGGGGGGTCGAAATCATGCTTGAATGAGCTGACTTTTCATCTTATAGTCGTAAATGTATACTAACTAATAACTAAAAGATTTAGGGAAGACTGAATGTGATCACAGGGGATGCGAGTCCCCCCTGGCTATAATCTTGAGCCTCTGGTCATCTTCCTCTACCCTATCCATCTCTCTATTGAAAATATACCACGATTCTTAGTTCCATAGTTTACAGCAGTGATAGTCTATTTCTAATGCATCTCTCCGTTTTCTGCTTCTTGTTTCATTTATCTAGGCTAATTAGAACGTAAGGTACGAACATTTGACAGTAACTCTCGAATTATCATTTTTCTAAACAAAAATAAATAAAAATAAAAATAAAAATAAAAATAAAAATAAAATAAAAATAAAAATAAAAATAAAAATAAAAATAAAAATAAAAATAAAAATAAAAATAAAAATAAAAATAAAAATAAAAATAAAAATAAAAATGACGTTGTACCAGTGGCCTAGCAGAATTAGAGTTAGCGGTTTTTTTTCTACAGTGACATTATATGAAACGTAAATCCAAACTACATGAGATCTTCTGGGAACCGAATCCGAGTCTTCCGCGCCGAAAGTGTGTATGCTATCCACATAACCACGGGGATCTTTTTTTGTAGAATTATCTTGGTAATCACAACGATACAAAAATATTTTCACAGTTAAAAATTAAATTTTGATTCAAGTATATAATAATTATCCATATATTTAGATATTCATACTTCCTGCTACGACTGGTGGCTCAGTGGTAGAGCGTTCACCTCCGGTGTTTGAGGTCCGTGGTTCGACCCCAGCTCGCTTCGTATGGACTTTGTAGTGGACAAACACTGTGATCGTGGGTTTTCTCGGGGCTCTCCCGTTTCCCCCACTTCCTTCGTTCCACCATATCTCTAATCATCACAGTCTCCTTTAGCGTAACCGGCATAACCATGGGACGTAAAACTTTTATATTTCATTTCATTTCATTTTCCTGTTACGACTGGGCTTAAGAAAAAAAGAGAACACATCATACATTATTTATTTGCATTCAGGGATCGGATTCTCTCTATTTGTACTGTTTAAAAATACGCTCCAATCTCACGCGAAAAATAATTTACTCAATTTAATAAACACGCTAATGTTAATTATTACAATCATAATTCTGCTGCAGAAAACATTTGTACAGGGCCGGATTTCCCAATAGGCCCCTTTAGGCCCGGGCCTATGGGCGCAAGCTCCCAGGGGGCGCACGGCCGAGAGAAAAAAAATAAAAAAATATCTAGAAATAAAAATAAATAGCCATAACTTAACATATTTTTTTGAATTGATTAAAAAAATCAGGCTAATAAAGTATTCTGATTTTGAAGTTTTTGTGTCGCGTTATGAAAATACTTCATGTAAGCTGTGTTTCTGAGATTAAAACTATTTTATAATATATTACAGAGTTTTTTTTATTTATTTGCCCAAATGGCTAAATTGAACAAAACTAAAGTTACTCACCAATCTTTTGTTAATACATTAACGGTATTTTGTTAAGCCCAGAACCAAGTAAATTCCTCAAAAAACTTGCAATGATAAAATTGCATCGTGGAGTGGTGTTTAGGCAATTAACATATAGGCCTGATATAATTTTTAATAAAGGTTTTTAGGAAAGTAACTTTAACCAGACTAGGGGCGGAAAACATTATTGGGCCTAGGGGCGCCAAAATGCTAAATCCGGCCCTGCACTTGTACCAATTAACGTAAGTGAGCGTATTACACTCATGTAATAACTTTGTCTTAGTGCTCAGGGGGAAAATATAACTTATCTTTAAACAGCTGAAGCTTTACATTGTGTTTATTCAAATATTTGTTCTATGGTAAATAATTGGAACACCCTTATATAGCCCCTTCCCTCACCCCAAAAAAAGTAATCGTAGTGTATAGTTTACTAAATACTTCCTGCAAAATTGTCAGTCTTAATTGTATAACAAACATAAGTAAAAATTGTTATAATGTATCATTACATCAATAATATAAAAACAGTACTTTTTGGCAATACACAATACGGATCTTTGTAAGATATATTCTTTATCTTTTTTTAAGTATAAACTACTTGGTATTCCAAGTACATTACTTTGTTTAACCCTTTCCGGATCCGGGGTTTTTGGGGTATCTTTTTAGACTTTCAGTCAAGCAGCTACTGCATCGTCACTATTTATCCTTGGATCATGGTTCATACCTCATTCTCTTCAGAATAAAGCTGGATCTTCAGAATGGTACCACTTGCATGCTCATACCATATACCAGGGGAAGGAAAAGTGATGTCAAAGGAAAATTTCGGGGGAAAATTTTTTTTTATACTTTGGGCCCCTCTGGAACGACCCTGTGTGAACGTAGAGATCTCAAAAAAATCTGATAAATAGTAGCTGGTATACTGAATGTGTGTGCCAAATTTCAAGTATCTATCTTGAATACTAAGGGCGGGAGAAATTTTATCGAGAATCCCCACAATGCCCCAAATTACCGTAAAACACCATGATCTCAGGTAAAAAAAAAAAAAAATCCTGAGACATCTCTATTTACCCTAGGACTATAATCCGCCAATCATTCTCTTCAGAATAGAACTGCCTTTCAGGCGGTACCATTCATATCTCACCATCATGTATCTAAGGTGGGAAAATCCCGAAGAAAGGGATTTTTTGGTAAAAATATCCCTTTTTTCAACTTTTTGCCCCTCTGGATCCCCCCTGTTTTAACGCAGAAATCTGAAAAATAATCCGGTAAATACTACTCGGTGGACTGAATGTTTGTGCAAAATTTCAATATTCTACGTGCAAAAAAAGCCCGCCAAAAATAATGAACATTGACCCGCCAAAAAATAATAAAAGAAAATATATATTTTAGAATTATGACGTCATCACCTGCTATGTCTCGACGCAGGAAGGTGTAAACCATACGTAAGGTCTTCTACAATGCCTCTGGACTAAAAAAAACCGGACGAAAAAGCTCAAATAGGAGAGTTATAACGCAATGTATCATGAAACACCCCGTATGGTACAAATTGTACCATGGGTTTGCGAAAGGGTTAATATTGATTGGCGATATTTGTAAGATATGAATTTAGATTACGTATAATGTAAATTATACTAGACAACATGAAGATTGCTATAGAATAATTCTTTTATCTTAATGTGAACACTATCATTCCGGAATCTCTGCTTCTCAATAACAAGAACTTTTACATATTTAAGGTATTAGTATCTGATGTTACTTAGCAAGGTTTGCATTGACTAAATTATGAGGTATTTGTAAACTCAATGTCAACTTCCGAATATAGCACAAACTCCAGAAAGTGTCTTTTCTAAGTACAAATTTACTGTTCTTTCCGCGGTTCTGTTCATCGTAAGCCAAGCGCGTCACTAATCCTCTCCCGTGTAACTACTTTCAATGTGAGGCAAATGAAATAGGTTTTACTCTCTGCTTATCCCTTCTGCCTCAGATTGGCTTCCCCACACTACTGTCAATTAGCGGACGGTCCTAATGAGAAGGAGGGCGGAATGAAATTCCAGGAAGTACAATAGTATCAAATAATACAGTCATTATGTGACGCATTTCGAACAAGTAACATAAGTAAAGTTTTTGGGAATTGAATTCAAACGACTTCATTATAAAAATTACTTAGTTAAGTATCACATTTAATTAGGTAGATGGCTTTAAATTGACGTAAAGATCGTAATCGTAATTGCTTACAGCAATTTGACATCTCAAACCAGCGTTTCCCAACCGGTGTGCGGCGGCACATTGGTGTGCCGTGAATGGACCGCTGGTGTGCCGCGAGGAAATCGAAACAAAATTATTAATTCTATAGCAATCAAATTACAAAACGTAGGGGAAAATGTATATTTGTATTTCACAATACTATGAACCTCTACTATGAATATACAATTTTAAGTTTCATACCGGGTTATTTTTTGTACATTTTTGAAAAAGTATTTATCATTCTTATGACCATTATTGTTTCTTTATTGTTGCAGACTATTTCGTAACTTGAAAATTTAAAATATCATTCAATCTCTTCGACAAAGCAAATATGCATACAAATTACGTATATTTGTGTTTTAATAGTAAACGTGATTTGTTTCTTCGTTCGTTATTTAGTGATCTTCCATCGTAGTGAAACGTTGGATACAGGTTTCGAAAAAGAAAGCACATTTTTAAAAACCTGAGTCCAATATTTCATTGCAATTATTTTCTATTTTTAAATTAGAATGAAGAATAAACATAATGATTTACTACTGGGGAAAACTAGTGCTCGAACTTTCTTCTCTGTGAGAAGGTCAGTCATCACGGAAAAAAATACCACTGTGTTTCATGTTTACAAATAATAATATCTGTAAGTGTGCCGCGAGAATTCAAGTTATACCCGTAGTGTACCGCAAGTTGAAGACGGTTGGGAAACGTTGTCTCAAACCGTCACGAACGTATGAAAAAAAAAATAAAGATTTCTTTATTGCTTAAAACGGTGTACTCGAGGACAACATTTTGGTAGTATTATTCTAACAATGTGTCCCAGTTACATAATTCTAAGAAATGTTACATAGATGATGATTAAAAAAAAAAAAAAAAAAACTCATGGATTTCATTTGGGTCTTGAATTTCTAACTGAAGTACGATTGTTATGCGATTTGTCGCAAATGACCAAGTAATGACAAAAGATTTATGGAACTATGTTTACTGATTTAAATTCATCCGCGGTAATATCGATCACGACTCAAGGGAAACAGCAAATATTTGTCATGTACCTTACAATTGGAATGATGTGCTGTGCGATATGGAGATTTGAGTTTTCTGCGTTAGATAGCAAACTCATCAAGATCAATAAGAAACAGAAAACTGGGCCGTTGCATTGGAAATTGTGCTGTACAGTTCTGTGCCATTGTCCGAGTATGATCAGGATACAGTGGGAATAGTGTACTTTTTGGAGAAACATGAGTTTATCGTTAAGAATTTTTGTAGAACAGAATCTGTTGTTGCTACCCAAAACGCATTTTGCCTCATGTTCTGCCCCAGACAGGAACATAATATGGTCGCTAGTGAATAAATTGGAAGAAACATGATCGCTTCTGAGTAAGACAAGGAAGCTTCGGAGCTTCGGACGCCGGAGGCGGTTGCTGTGGAAGATGTTATCAACTCCTTAGATCGCCCAAGAAATATCTCCGTCGTTTTTCGCAAGAAGCCAGCTATAGCTATACAACAGGGTTGGATTAAGGGAGGGGTTCAGGGAGGCTATAGCCCCAAGATTGCAGGTGATCAAGGGCATCCACTCTGATCAAAATCTGAACTGTCTACCCAAAAAGAATCATGAAGATACAATCATTATTAAAAAAAACACACACCAAAAATATGAAACATATTCCCATAACTTTCGTACTGTACTTTCACAGAAAAGTATTAAGCGAAGTAAGTAGGGGACACTTTATTTTTTTCTGGCCCCGGGCCTTCAGGTGAGGTTAATCCAACTCTGCTATTCAACATGTGATTTATAGGTTTATATGCTGAAATTTCGCTTCAGAAATCCAAAGCATTTTAATTGGAAGGTACAGGCAAATATTTGGTATTTTTTATTTAGGCGTGGTAGATATTACCCGGATGAATTTAAACCAGTAAACATGGTCTCATAAATCTCCATGCTTCCTTGATCATTTGCCACAAACTGCATAGAAATTGGACTTCAGGTAGAAATTCTAGATCCAAATGAAATCCGTGAGTTTTTTTTTTAAATCACCCTGTACTTTAGCAATGTTTACCATATCTCCAGAACGATTTGAGATATTAAACTGTTGTACTCGACATTACGTTTTTCACATCTATTGAAATAAAGCCCTCCGTAAAAGAGTCTAATTTTCAATCCCTGGTATCTTCACTCGCATTAATTCGAAATCCGTTATAATATGATCATAGTATTAGACACTAACATACTTTGTATGTGCATTACACGTTCTATCTCACTTGCATTCTTACTGCTATAGAGGTGCTCAAAATTGGTATGTTTGTGATACTGTAGCATCCTTAGTTTCCAACACTGAATAATACATGTCACATTGTACGTTTCCGTTTGAGATATAAATTGGAAATAGACTATGTAATAATATGTAAAAATGTGTGCCAAGTGGGTTCTTCATGGGTTGAGAGAAGGATAGAAACTTCAGTGTTTGGATCTGTACATCATTGAGTAGCAGACAAATTTATGTCCCTTTGTGGTTCTTTTGGCTGAATGCAGATCGAAAGCCAAACTATGTACCCAAACCAAATTTACTCCCAATGAAGACAATGGTTACAGATTAGTGGGATCCATTACAGCTTTCCAGTGATGGGTAAAACTATTAATATAGAGTATTATTGTCAAGAAATTGATATTGAGCATCAAAAGTTGTTGTCTTCAGGGCCAGTTTTGGTCAACAGAAAAGCCGTAATTTCTTTTTCATGATTATACACGATCACTGAAGTTTCGCAAGTAACCCTACAGATATTGAAAGAGTTGACGTTCAATGCTTTATTTCCTCCGTTTCCTCACGGCTTAACCTCTGCACGTTACATTCTTTTGATGCAGCTTCGGTTTCTGGATGTGACACTTCATAACGGGGAAATTTTTGGTTTTCGTTTTGGTCATGAGGCACTAATTTGTCTAGCTTCTTTTTTGTAATTTTCCCACTTGGCGCAAATATCAAACAACTGTTCAATGGTCAACATTAAGTTTTACAATCTCTTGAGTTGTTAGGCTTGGATCTACTTCAATAATAACTCTCAATTCATCATTAGTTGCGGAAGAATATCCACGGCTCTCCTCATTTTCCAGGCTCTTGTTTCCTTGATGTGGCTCTGCGTGGCACATTTGCTAACGATCTCTACTTTGCTGCAAGTGGTCCTGGGTTCGGTTCCTTGTGGTAAAACATGGTGGGAAAAGAATAAAAGCTTTTTCAGGCCAGTGATTCTGAGTGAGTTGTTTTTGGGTTTTCCTCATTCATACCAAGCAAATGTTGGGATGGTACCTAACATATAGGTCCCAGACCACTTCCTTCCTTCCCTTTTCTACTATAGTGTGATAGCTGAGGGACCTCATCCCTCATGCGTGACGAGCTAACATGGCAATAAGTTCTACAAGCCCTGAAATCTAATTCGTAAACCTAATCCTAAAAGTTTCCTTGATGAAACTTTCAGAACCAATGTTGGTCAGTACGTTTACTGATGGTTCCTGTGCAAGTGCTTGGTTGATATTGCGAACGGTTTCTGCCATTTTACATCTCAATATGAACTCATATGTTAAAAATTCGTCTAATTAGTTTTA
This sequence comes from Thermobia domestica, assembly GCF_964235325.1. Taxonomy (NCBI): domain Eukaryota; kingdom Metazoa; phylum Arthropoda; class Insecta; order Zygentoma; family Lepismatidae; genus Thermobia; species Thermobia domestica. Next base: position 40,744,120 of record NC_137454.1, on the reverse strand, counting down.
TTACATTACGTACACAGCTTAAAACAAACTAAACAGAATCAATTACAATATTAAATAGAATAAACTTTGTTCTTCCAAATGGTATGTTAATTACTGTTTTTAATTAGGAGTTTTCTTTACAGAATTAAGTACCAAAGTTTAAACTAACATAAACCGTAATTCCTGTGTATTTTTTCACCGTCAATTAATATATTTTTTTTTGTTTGATGAATAGAAAAAAAAACAACAGTATCAAGTACACTTATACGCGTACAGAAATTAATTAAAACTTAGTAATGTACATAAACACATATTCTATTCAGAAAGTAGAAAGAAACATCTGTACACAGTGTAAATCAACCAATATTTATGTTTTAATGCATAGTGCAATTAAGAATTTATCAATAGGTTTGTAAAGTGTTGATATTATATGCCATGTACAAATATTTATATAACATTTGGGTTCTCATTTATCATTGCTCTAAGGAAAAGAAAGAAACCCGTTGCATGTGCCATATGTAATATTGAATTTTAATTAAAAAATAATTACTTTCTTATTGATGTTTTGAATACAATAATATAATTTTTTTCCTATCAAACAGTAATTTGATCTGCACAACTGTTCAATTACAGGTGTAACATTTCAATTACATTTACGTAACATCTCGTTATTTGTGTATCATTACATTCTGTTAACGAAATGTTTAGGATTAGGATTTTAGATTTCTGGGCTTTCGGCATCTATCGCCATTTAGCCCGTCACGTTTTGAGGGATGACGTCCTTTCGGCGAGCACACTATCCGGGGAAAGGGATGAAAGGAAGCGACCTGGGACCTATTAGTTAGGTACCACCCTGGCATTTGATTGGTGTGAATGAGGAAAACCCAGGAAAATATCATTCAGGGTGGTTGGCCTGAAAAATCGTTTTTACAATTTGTCGACCGAGTGCCCCCACCTGGAATCGAACCCGGGACCGCTCGCACCGAAGGCGAGAGCGTTAGGTTACTACGCCACGCGAAGCCACAACGAAATGTTTAGTATACACATTATCGCTCAAAACGAACTTGAAAAATTCGATTTAAAAATGAGCGTATTGATTATATTACAAAATGTATTATATTTTTGCAAGGGGCAGCTAGAAGATTGTTCAAGGAAAGTCCATGCCTTCTTTATTTAGAGGATCGGATATTTCACATGCTAAAAGCAAACCTAACGTCTTGTTTCAAACTACGAAAGCATTAAGAACTCACCAAAGATAAATATTACGCACATACATACATTCATATTATTACTGTGTTGTGCATAAATGTCGGAAGTCTTGTTTAACAGATATGTCCATCTGTCCGTCTGTCTGTCTGCTGACAAGTGTCACAATAAAAAAAAAAGAAAGAAACATTTCTTCACAATCGGTTCAACGTTCAAAATCTATTACCAGCACCAAGTAATCATTCAAATTAACCAATCCTGATTCAACGTTTGTTACCATAGAACGAAAACTAAACCAGAAAGCGAAAAATTGTGTATCGTAATCAATTCAATGTCTCAAAGAAATATACCATCTCCACTTACAAGACTCTACTAAATTTGGAAATGGTTTAAATTTATTATTTCCGGTTTCCAACACTGATTTCTATACAATGAAACCAATAAAAGATAGCTAGAAGCATTTTCTTTAATCGACTTAGCATCCCGAGAATAAGAGAGAATAATAGCGTCCTGCAGAGTTTCCAACCTCAGAGATCAAAATTATCGATTTTCGTCTTTGAAATTATCATATATTACAAAAAAAAAAGTATCGCATAATTCATTATACTGTGATAGTTGTAGAAACAAGTATAATACTATTAATTATAGCAATAGTATATAATATATACATAATCAGTTTCCAACTCCAAATCGGCGTCACGGTCCGCATCATTTTATTTTTAAAAAATCCGTATTAACACTAACCTGAACAAAAACAATATTTTTACCTCCTCATAAACGTAATTGACTTTAAAGAATAGATATAGCGTTCCCATTTGCCAATTCTAGAATCGTTGTTAATTTAATTTAGCAGGAATGACTGTAAGAAGCATCAGTGTGTGTGTTTTTTTATATAGAAAAATAATTATTTAATGCAATCTACAATTTATTTGCACATTCAAAAACTGCAAAAAAAGAGTGCGTTCTAAATTGTCGCATATTCACTTATCGCAAGAACATGATCGTATGTAGCATTAAGACTTAAATTATAGTATATCGTGATAAGTTATCGTATGTTTGGCAAGCCGGATCTACTCCGTTAAACCTCTATTTAAACTAGAAGTGGTAGAAGACAGCTATTTCAATGTTAATCCCCAAATAACAGAAATAATAATAGATATCAGGTATCGAAAAGCAGTCTTTTATTTTATTTATTTATTTATTTATTTATTTATTTATTTATTTTTTTTGATCAATTCACAGTAGCCGCAGCAATATATAGAAATCGAAAGAGATTGAAGTTAACCATTTCTAGTTTCAATGTTTATCGCCGTAGAACAAAAACGGAAACAGACATCAATAAGCTTTTTTTTTTTTTGGTAATCTATTGAGCCTCCATAGCGAACATACCATCACAAACACTAACAACAATCTACAGAAACCAAGAGCGTTGAAATCAACCACGTCCGATTTTAGAAATCATAAATCGTAGAAATCATAAATTTCCAGTTTCAACGTTGATCCTCGAACAGAAACAGCAACATATATATATTGAGAACTTTTCTTTTGTAATCGATTCTTAGTTTCTAGAGGACATGTCATTACTACTTGTAATACTCTACCGAAATTGGAAGGGATCAAAATCTACGATTTCCGGGCTTAATATTTATTTCTATAGTACGAAAACAGTAAGAAATTTGAAGAAATTTTTGACAGATTCAGTATCCTAAAATATATTTTCAATGTTTATCTATTTGTTGAAACTGGAAGTGGCGAAAATCTAAGATTCTTCGGTTACAATACTGAACACTTAGTGGATAAAATGGATATAAACAGCGACAAACACTTTATATATATATATATATTGACAACATACTACTGTGCTTGTGCCTATGAAGCTAAGGGATGTAAAATAGTTGCACAGTATTCGTTGCTTCTACCCACTATCCAAAGTAGGTAGGAAATCAGAAACTCCTTCTATCTCCACCAACCTAAAACTTAGGATTTATATTATATGACATGCGAAAGGTGATATGATTAAAATTGAGAATGTTTACCATTGAAACTCATTTATTCAATTATCGTTTATAGTAGAGTTTTTAGTAGGATGTTTGTCTGTGTTATATTAAGTAAAATAGTTAATTCGCATTGCATAGAACTATCTGTGAATTGGTCAAAGATTGAATATCAGAGATGTTATTCTAGCATACCTTGATGAACGAGGTTCGAACTTCAGACTTTGAAGTTCATTTCCAATTCCACACAGTGGATGGATGTCCACTGGAACGTAGTTCGCTGTGGATCTCAATAATGGCTCTATTGAGAATACGACTCCCAACAACTGGTCCAAGCTCGTAACAACTAATCCTTGGATACTCCTCGAAGACTGATCTTCTACGGGTCTCCCAGAACTGATCTACTGCGGGTCTCCCAGAACTGATCCTGATTCCCTCAAACATTAGGTTTTTATCATCATGTTCGTGATGACGAATTTTGTTGTTGTTGATTGCATATTCTGACGTTTTACATCTCTGAGCCGAAATTGTGCTTATTCACAATTTCTGCATTTTCTTTCATTGACCAGATTCTCTAGACAGCTTATGTCTGCGAAATTTCCACTTTTACCTAATTTTAGTTATGTGTCTGTGTTTACAGAATTTTCACAACGTTTGACATTTATATGTTTCCTATTTGTTTTGTTATTATTATGACACTGCAGACTCGTGTCTACTTCATTAAGAAACAACAAGCATCAGCAATGCATAATGATGATATAACATGTCTGCAACCTAATTACAGCAATTTAGAATAATAAACAAAACATTGTAATATTTCTCTTTTAAACCAATTAATGAAATTAATAAATTTTAAATCTTAACATTTTCTATAATTTTGGAGTGTCGTGACACGCATACTGCGACAATATATATATATATATATATATATATATATATATATATATACAGGGTGCGGCACGTAAAACCGGCCCGTCGTAATATTCTGGTATATTGTGTTTTTGGCAACACTTAAATAATCTACCTTCCTACCAAGAGATAGCGTGTGTAGGTCGGGTCGACTTACGTGACCTGCAGCAGTCACGTGCAGCCGCAGCCAGTGAAACTTGTCGAAACCAGTTGAGAAAAAGGCCTCGTTGTGTTAAGCCGGGTGAGTGTCAGTGTGTGATAATGCCGTATTCGATACCCGAGCGTGTTGCCATTGTTGAAGGGTTCATTCTCACTGGATCTTTTGTGAAAACAAAGAATTTGTTTCGGGAGAAATTTCCAGGATGTTCTGTGCCAGCAAAAAGCACCATTCAGGAATTGATTGAAAAATGGCGGCGTACAGGATCGGTTCAAAATGCTCCCAGGAACAGACGACCATGTCTGCACACCTGAATTAAAGATGCAGGTGGAGGAGATAATAACAAGAAGTCCTCGAAAGTCAACCAGGAGATTGAGTCAACAGGTTCATGCGAGTGAGAGAAGTTGCAGACGTGTTTCAAGGGGACTGAAGTTAAAACCGTACCGGATAAGTGTTGTGCAAGAACTGAAGGAGCCTGACCTGCAGAAGAGGGTGCATTTCTGTTCATGGCTGTTGAGCAATGTTGCCAGTGGTTTCTTGGATCCACTAATGCTCATCATGAGTGACGAGGCGTGGTTCCACCTGTCTGGGTACGTAAATTCCCAAAACAACCGGTATTGGTCGACAGAAAATCCACACGCAATCCACCAAGTACCCTTGCATGATGAGAAGATTGGTGTTTGGTGTGCCATTTCCGCCACACGCGTTATTGGACCCATATTCTTTGAGACGACAGTGAACAGTGACGTGTATATGGGAATCCTGGAGGAGTTTTATACACACTTGACCGAAGAGGAGCGTCAGTTATGTTACTTTCAGCAGGACGGTGCAACATGCCACACATCAGCTGCATCATTGTCCCTTGTGCATGAGATGTTTACACCAGAGAGGACAATCAGTAAAGGTTTGTGGCCTCCTCGGTCACCAGACTTGTCCACGTGTGACTTTTACTTATAGGGACTGTTAAAGGGAAGAGTATACGATACAAATCCACACACAATTGAAGAACTCAAGACCAGGATCCAGGATGTCACCAATAACATTACAACACAAGAACTGACAAGGGTATATATGAATCTCCTCAATCGTGCTCACATGTGTGTTGAAGTGGGCGGAGGACACTTTCAGCACCTGCTGTGAAGGTGAGTAGTCATATTCAATACATTACATTTCATTTTATGTGTTCACTTTACGGGCCGGTTTTACGTGCCGCACCCTGTATATATATATATATATATATATATATATATATATATATATATATATATATATATATATATATATATATATATATGTATATATATATATATATATATATATATATATATATATATATATATATATATATATATATATATATATATATATATATATATCAATTCACTACCACAAGAATAGGCTTCAGCTATGTATCGCATACGGACATAAATTATCCGGACAGCGATATATTGTACAAATATATGGTATACTTATGTTTACTACGGAAATCTGTACGGAACATACGTTATCTGTACAGGGCGTACTTTCCTTTCCCCACTAAGATGTTACATCATGCCGCTCCAGGATGTCTGATATCTAACAGTCTTCCGTATATAACTATGTGTTATATACGTCCATCTGTATGTGAAATTCCAACCGCCTATATACACTTCTTTCTTTCATACGAGATGTACGTTTATTCGGAACATTTATACGGAAAGTATAAAACATAATGCAGAATGTTAATAGGGTTGTATGTTAAGTCCAAAAAACTACAAAATTTATGCATGTAACCTACATTTTTATGTATGCGACATACGTTTTTTTTTCTCACTGCAACAGGAAGTAATAAACATCGATTATCACTTTCGGTTTAAATGTTAAGCTCGATAATGTTAGAACACTTAAGAGATAGCGAAATGTGACTTCTTAGGAAGGATTCAGCATCCGAGAATCAGGTTCTATATTTGGTCTTATTTCTCTATAGTAACTACAGTTATCGATACACTGTTAAAAATTCATTCTTAAATTTGAGAAACCGTTTCTTACCTATACACCGAGAACATCTTTTCTTAGAAAGAAGAGTTTGAAACTCTTATTGATGAAAAATGAAGAAAAGTAGATGAGGTTGTATAAAGCGAAACGAGAAAATATACTTTCACTTTCCTTATGAATGAGAATTGCCAAATGTTATTTCTAAGAAAATATTGTCTCGCTCCACAGATAAGAAACGGTATCTCAAATTTAAAAAGTTAGTTTTAACAGTGTGTAATACTTAAGTTTTGAGTGTTGATTTCGCATAACTTCGAAACCTATTGTAGTTTCATACTGTGAAGTTAAACTCACTTATTATTATTATTATTATTATTATTATTATTATTATTATTATTATTATTATTATTATTATTATTATTATTATTACCCATGTATTTGTCTTTATTTGGACGAAATGTTTCAGTCTGTGAGTAACTCTAATTTCTGAGAATTAACAGTATCCCTACCTGTCTATTTAGATATCGGACCTTCGACTCTTAACTATTAGGATTTAGCGTTAATCACAAATTTAGACGTTTTCTTTTTAAAATAAGGATTATTATTATTATCATTATTAGAGTATCATACTATCTTCAAACATATCTTAACAGTGCATGAAGTTTAAATTACAGATTATAGGAAATACACGAATAAGCTGTTTATGGCATCAAGAAGGAAGACCAGGTTACGTCATAGTATTAAGAGTCTTAGAACAGTGTCATAGAATAAGGAGCTGAGAATAATGATCTGGTGTACGATCATCTGAAATAGGCAGAAGAAACAAACGGGGCAGATGCTGATTGACTTCTATAGGCAACATGTTTTAGTAGTGGGGAGGGGCCGCGGTGGCTCAATGGTAGAGAGTTCACCTCTGGTGCTTGGGGTCCCGGGTTCGATCCCAGCCCCCGCCAAGTGAACTTTGTGGTGGACAAACACCGTGTACGTGGGTTTTCTCGGGATTCTCCCGTTTCCTCCCACTTTCTTCATTCCACCATTTCATTCATTACTCATCATCACCGTCTCCTTTAGCCTAACCGGCATAATCTTGGGACATAAAACTCAAAGACTTCAAAAGACTTCATGGTTTAGTGGTGACAAATACATGGTTTAAGAAGACAAAAGCAAAGCTGTACAAGTGTAAAGTTTAGGAGAAAAGGACGCTGCCAAATCGATTATATTTTCGTCAATCAACGTTTTAGTAGTAGGGTAGGGAACGTTAACTAGAAGCAGACGGTCCACAATATCCTAGTGTGGAGGTGCAAACCTGGTTAAAATCAATCAAGAAAAATGGGAGAAGAAATCGGAAATAAAATTTAGAACAACTAAGAACTATGGCCGATATTGTGAAGGAAGAGATAGAGGAAAAAATTCGTGTAATAGACGATAAGATAGGCAATGTGGAGAAAAATTGGGGAAAAGTTAAACATATTCTGCTAGATACATTCAATAAAGGCATAGTCAAGATTCGAAGAGCAGCGAGAAAATCATGTAACTAAGAGATGCCTAAGAAGGATGAAAATCACCAAAGAATACAAAAGATAAATAATGAATTGAAAAGAGAAATTAACAGATCCAGAAAGAATTATACTAAAACGATATATGAAGAAATAATGGAATTTCAACGTCGTGGTAGATATTTGATGTATTAGAAAGCACAGGAATTGGGTGGAAGAACCAACAAAAGTATATACACTTTCGAAATCGAATATCAACAGAGTCACGTAGTCACAGGGTATCAAAGAATTCTTAGGATCAGGAAGAAACAGATAAAAGACCTATATGAAGAAATGAAGTATTCACGAAGAAATTAAATGTCAACTGAAAGCAGGGAATTCATGTTATTATTCAGTTCAAAATCTCTTGACGTCGCGAATTCTGTCGAAGAATTTGAAGCTTAAAATATATGTATGAAACGATAATCATGCCTGTTGTTCTGTATGGTTACGAAATATGGTAGCTTACTCTGAGGGAGGAACGTAGACTGAAACTATTTGAGCAGAAGATCCTGAGACGAATATTCGGACCCAAGAGGAACGGGAATGGGAATGGCGGGAACTTCATAACGAGGAACTATATAATTTATACCGTTTACCAAACATTGTTAAGGTAATCATGTTTAGGATTAGATGGGCAAATGATGTAGCCAGAATAGAAGAAAGTAGGAACAGTTTCAGTTTTGATTGGAAATACAATCGGAAAACAACCACTAGGAAGACCTAGACGCAAATGAGGAGACAAGATATATATATATATATATATATATATATATATATATATATATATATATATATATATATATATATCACAGAAATAGGAATACAATATAGAAACTGGTTCCAGTTGGCTAAATACAGACAATTGAGAGATTTTGTGAATGTGGCATTGATTCTCCGAGTTCCATAGGCCATTAGAGTTTGTTAGTTTACATGACCACAAGAACCGCCCAAGAGATATCGTACTCGAAGCAGAAGAAGTTGATGAAGATGAAACAAGATTCAGTATTAAAGTGTTAAGTAGCACAAGCCATAACAATTGGGAACAAGGAAAGCCACTAGAAATGACAACATGCCAGTAGACTTCTTCGGGGGAATAGGAGACATTGCAATGAAAGTACTGACTTCACTAACAAAGAAGACCTACCTGACTGGAAAATGGCTGAGGATATTCTATATGTTACAATTGGTTGCATTACCTAAGAAAAAGGAAGCAGTCACAGAACCATTAGCCTTCTTTCTCACCCGCATATTGAATACGCAATTGGAAAGTAAGATAGAAGAGATATTGGAAGAATATCAATTTGAATTCCGGAAAGCAATAGGCACAAGAGATACCATTGAATTTATGACAATTATATCAGAGCGAGTTCTCGAAGTAACGGAAGAGTTCTGTTTGTGGTTCATCGACCGGAAAAAAATTTCGGTTCGTCTATTACAGTAGACCAAGCGTATGGATATATCTACTTAAAGAAATCGGGGTTGAACCGGAGGAATAGTCGGTTCATTCACAACCCGTACAAAGGACAAAGAGTGAAGTTGAGTCTGAACTGACAAGAAACTAATAATGAGGAAATTGGAAGAGAAGTCACAGAAGGAGGTAGTGTGTCACTCCAGTCATTCAACGTTCAAAGTGAGCGCTTAATAACGGAAGCATTAACGGAAGTTGGAGATTTCATAATTGAGGGACTGCTCATCAACAACCTATGTTATGCGGACGACACGGTTATTATAGTTAGTACCGAGGAAGTACTACAGGATATCGTGAATGGAATAGTTGACACTGGGAAACAATACGGAAGGAAAATCAACATTTAAAAGTCATGAGAATATTCTTGGAAACTCACTCTTAAGGATCAGAGTAGAACAACAAAGTTTGAAGAAGTTGATCACTTCAAATATCTGATAAGTATTTTGACAAAAGACGCTTACATCAAAGAGAACAGGTCAAGTATTGCTATTCAACAAGAAAAGCATTCGACAAGAGGCATTCTACAAGAAAATATTACTCCTAACTAGCAGGCTTAACATTGGACTAGAAAAAGCTGGACAAGTGGTACATATGGAGTATTATGGAATTGTATGGTTCAGAGACTTAGACATTTCGGAAATTAGAGAAGAAATATTTAGAAAACTTCAAAGCATAGTGTTGGAAAAAGATGGAAAAGATAAAATTGATACAGAGAGAGAGAGAGTAAGAAACGAAGATTTTTACAAACAAATAAGAGAGAATAGTACACCTTCTTATCGAGAATCCTTCGTAGAAAAGACAAATAGATTGGAGATATCTTCCGAAAAAGTAGCCTTGTTTATACCACTATAGAAGGAAAGATGGAAGGGAAGCGAGGAATAGGAAGAACACAACTTATCGATGATTTGGAAAATAGAAGGAAATATTGGGAATTAAAGGAAGAAGCTAAAGATCGAGAATCCTTTCCAGACCCTATGCTAAGGGAAGATTATTAGTTCTAGGGCAAAAAGCTAACAAATTCATTTCGGGGGAGCTTGAGCCCGATAACCCTCTAAATACGCCACTGAAGACAATTCTGCTCCCCTGATCCCCCACAGCATTCTTATTCAACTTCATAAATATTTTGAGCATCGCTTATATATATATATATATATATATATATATATATATATATATATATATATATATATATATATATATATATATATATATATATATGGGAACGGTTTTACCCGTCCCTCCCCCCAATGTTGAAGACAGATTTGCGCCGATGAATACGAGTTTCTAACGAAGAGAAGATTGCTCAAAATTAGACATATAGCAATCCATTGATTTTATTACGCTGAACAAAAGAATATAGGTGATTGTAAATTCTCATGTTTAGTTTTTGAGAAAATCAACAAAACGCGTACTTTTTTTTTGTAAACTTAAAATTGATATTGCACGATAATAATGCTACCCATTAAAATGAAATTGATGATGATGTATTTCTTCATCAAGCTTTTTTTTCATTTTGAGACTAATAAGACGACAATAGACATTATCTTATATATAAAAGAGAACGTACAAATCCTTTGTTAGCTCATCACGCTAATACGGCTGAACCAATTTCTTTCATTTTTGGGGGGTTATTAAGATTTGGACCCTAGATGGTTTTTATCATATCACTTTAATTTTCAATTACCAGTGTCTTGAGATAATTGACCATTCAAGTGTCCATAACGTACAAATCCTTTGTTAGCTCATCATAGCTAAATCTAACCGTATTTATATGCAACCCACATGACCGTGTCACTCGGCGGGTTAACATAAATGACAGGCGATATAATGTTAAGATTTACTCCAATCTTCTATGGTTTTTATCATATCACTTGAAAGCGAAAAAGTAAAAATTATCTAAGTAACAAAGTTTATTGCGTTCCGGGGTGACCCCAGCGAAGCGGGGTGAACGCTGCTAGTATTTAATAAGTTTTAATCAAGATTATCATTTACTCCCAAACTAAACTTGCTAACTATGTGGTCTATGGAACCCGAAGGCTCAATGCCACGTTCACGAAAGCTCTTTATTGGGTTCTGTTCTTAGCCAATTGGATCCAGTTTCTACTTTGTATTGCTATTTCTCAGAGATCCATCTTAGTATTATCCTTCCATATGCTCGTAGGTCTCCCTAATGGTCGTTTTTCAATTGGATGTCCTTGATTTCCAATTGAATTATCTTGAACATTGGGGGCGACGAGTAAGACCGGTCCCATATATGTAACGGGAACGATGTCCAAAATATTTATGAAGTTGAAAAACAATGATGTAGTGGATCAGGGAAACAGAGTTGTCTTCAACATTGGGAAGCTGCCAGATTTAAGGGTTATTTTTTTGGGGGGGGGACATCAATATCATCTTACTTTCCTTTGTGGCAATCGGACACAAATCATCACATTTCTCCCCAAAAAATCACATTTCTGATCGGATTATAAGGGGGATTGTCACACCAGTTCCAAGATTGGAAGGGACATGCCCCCTCATCCCCCCGTGATTTGCGCCAGTGGTGCTAATGCAATAAAGCGTTTATCAAGGTTTCAAGATGCACAATGTACTCCGATAATAAACCTGACTTCTTGTCGCGTGTCATGGACAATACCAATAGGAGATATAAAGCAGAGCAGGAAGACAGACAATGGTTGATTATTAACAGTGCTAAAGTGAAATAATTTGTAATTCAGACAAAGTGACCTTTTCCCTAATGGTTGAAACGTCGGCTCATCAACATGTGATCAAATGAACATACAGATTTTACATCGAGTGAGTATTGTAGTGAGCACACCATTTAGAAAAAAAGTAAATAAAATTAATATTCTTATTCGTTGACTAGTACACATGGAAAATATGCATGAAATTTCAAATTTACATCTGTAAATTGGTGAAATTGTTTCTGCATCGTTGCGCTGCTAGCGAAACGAGAATTTCATTCGTTATGGGCGCTTCTGTATGAGCACTTCCATTGTTATTGTTGAGTCACTAATTCAGTCAGAGCTTGTGATGGTAGTAATGAAGTCTTTCATATGGAAATATGTCTAGGAATTCGTTCAAACGACAAAGCTCTTCATTTCTAACCCAGGGCAATATGAGAAAACTTAATGACGAGTTCAAGCGGGATGGGGTAGTGTTGTTCCAATCTTTTAATAACTTTGGAGAAAATTTTAAAAAAAGTTTTTGTAAAATTCTGAAAGGAATATACTGAAAATTTTATCTTTTAAAAATTTTGATCCCACATATTTATTTTATTTTTACTTTAGATTGCGTAATATGTTAATTGGTACCGTAGATCAATACTTCTGAAACAATGGCCTGTGAATCACAAGTGGCCCTCGAGATCTCTTCCTTTTTTTTATATATAATTTTTATTAATTCAACGTTAGTAAAACAAAAAATAAAGATAAAAACAAAATAAAATCGTATCGTGCATCAGACATTATATAAGCGTTAGAAGCTCAATAGTTTAGATATTCAAAAGTCGTTCATGTTTTCCTTCTGAACCTCGTGACTATATGGTCAGTGTACATGATTTTAACGCTGGAGAACCGGGTTCGATTTCCAGTGGAAGTTCATCTTGTTAGAACTAAACTTTAAGCTGTAGGTCCTCATCTCATGCAGCCTTGATACTGAACGGGGCTCTAAACTTCAAGTCAACCATTTCTCTATCCAACCTTCACTTATTAAATAAAAATGTAATATTTCTTCATAATTAACAATACAAAGTTAAAGTAATTTTAATTATCACTATTTTAAAAATATAAACAAGAGTAAAATTCGGACTAATAAATCTTGTCCCCACTTGATGAAAGTTTGAAAAACTCTGCACTTAATTACAGTAGAAACTCGATTAACCGTCACTCTCTGTTATCCGTCACTGCTCCGGACAGTACTGTACTTTAAATGTGCCGTAATTGACGCCGTAATTTAATTACAGCGTCATTAATTTAATTTAATTTAATTGACGTATGTAATTTAAATACAGTATAAACATGCATTATTCACTTGTATAAGGTTATTTATTTCTTCCAGAACCTTTTAAATCTACTTACTGTAGAAGTTTATAACGATATTTCTGTTATCCGTCTATTCGCTTAACCGTCATGGTCCCGGTCCCAAGGGTGACGGTTAATCGAGTTTCTACGGTATTTATAACTACAGGATTAATTATTCGTAGGTAGAAGGGGCAACAGATGAATATTTTTGCTTCGCAATCGGATCGTCCTGTGTTCAATTTCAACAACCAGTTACGCTGACAGTTTTTTTCCTTGTATTTTCTCCTTAGTAGTACGATTCAAAAACTCGAACGATAGTTTAAATGGTAATTCACAAACTTCTTTAACTGAGGTTACACTTTACTGAACACCCATTCCATGACGGCACACTTGCTTCATTCAAAAAAAAAAAAAAAAAGATAGATATAACTTCATTTAAAAAAGAGATATAACTTCATTAAAAGGCGATATAAGTTCATACGACCCAAAATTATGCCTGTTAGGCTAAGGAAGGCAAATGATTAAGGCAAGTGAATGATGGTGGAAGAATTGATGGAATGAGAATGGTGGAGGAAACTTGAGAACCTGAGAAAACTCACGGACACGATGTTGTCCACCACAACCTTACTTGGCCTGGCAGAGACCCTATACACCAGAGGCAAGCGCTCTACCACTGAGCATTCGTGACCCATTCAAGTTTGTATAAAGAAGTGACTCTGTGTCACATTGTCGCTCCCGCTGGTGGCGTTAACTGGTGTGTTCTGTTTGAAGATTCATTTTAACTAACCGGGTTCGATTCCCGGCGGGAGCTCATGTGGTTCGGATTTCACGTTAATCAGTAGGTCCACGTCTCATATAGCCTCGCTGCTGAACGGGACGTAAAACTCAAAATCAATCAATCAATCAATCATTTTAACTTATTATGAAGTCATCCTTGATTTTTAATTTCTACGATTTCGCAACACACTCGACGCCATTGTGCGACACACCGGTTGGAAATCATTGGCTATAAATAAAGTACCGGTACCTCGCTAACTCTTGTCATGTCTTTTATCACGTCCGAACTAGTTATATTCTTCAGCTGAAATCTGATAGCAACTCATATGCTATAGTTCCCACCCCGAATTGTAGGTACAAAACAAAGAAAAAACAATTGAATGAAGTCAAAGAAATTCTGATTTTCATTCCAGGCAATATAAACGTAGTAGCATATTTTATTAATGCATCCTTGATTATGTGTTTCGTTGTTAGAAGTATTTGCGCTACAGCTAGTAGTATATGTCATTGTTAAGAAACCCCGTCAAATACGGTTCCAGGCTGGTAGCCAGCCCAAAAATGTAGAGGGAAGGCGGTAGAAGTTAGGTGGACCCGATCCAACTATATTATAGTTAATCACATATTATAGTTCATTTGCAAACCTACTGTAAAAAAAAAAAAAAAAAAAAATTAGGGAGGCAATAAAAATTTAGGTTCAATCTAATGTGCTGCCCACCTTATCAAATGCTTCATGTTTGAACACTCCTGTGCGGCGTGAGAGATTTAAAACTGATCTCCTTCCTTCACTCTTCCTTATAGAGTGTGATGTGACAAAAGTATAAATATAACTGGAACTGATGCTCGGATACCCTACCGGAGAAGACAAGGCTCCTGAACAGGCTATTAGCCTTCAAAAGGGGTTATGAACAAGGACCATTAGGCAATACATTTTATGGTTGTGACCAGTGGCGTATTTACGATTTTGTTTCGGGAGGGGCTTTGCTAAATTTCGGGGGGGGGGGGCTTTGCCTGGAAATGTGAAAATTCTGCAAGATATTTCATTTACTTTACTATACTAAGTAAGATTTCGGAAGGGGGGGGGCTTAAGCCCGGAAGCCACCACCCTAAATACGCCACTGGTTGTGACACAAGCTACTGCGATAACGGAGTGCGTTTGCCTCACCAAATCGGAGTATCTGGCTGGTGCAGACGGACTACTGGTACTGGAAATGTACCGTGAACCTCTTCCGTTAAATAAGGTAGGCAGGAGACCGGGGCTTGTTGTGACAGGGGCAGGTTGTAACAGTTATGTTTCTATTAAAAGTGCAAACAATATACACGACCTGGCAACGCTGATTGATGCCTACAATCACGAATTCACAGACTATTGTTTTCCATCAGTGTGAGTCGCGCCAAGCCAGAGCAGAGAAGAAAGTTGGTTTTGTGCCGGTCTTGATCTATTTTACAAGGTAAGTTTGATTTCTGTTTTCTTCAATATAAAATAGTTGGAAATATTAATGGTATTTTCTAAAAACTAAAGCAACTATAATACGCATGTAAACGGTTTTGTGTGTTGGTAAAGTAAAATTGAAATACTGAATTGCCAATAAAAGCAAAAATACCCATTGGGGCTAGTTGTGACAAACTGCTAGGGGTAAATTGTGACAAATGTCACAACTGACCCCGCTGAAAACCAGAAAATGGAAGTTTATTGTCTAATTAATTTTATTAATTTTACATAAGGGATATTATTAATGTTTTGTTGGGAAGTGGACACGTTATTAGTATTGGGAAGAAATTTCCGATTTCTAACGCATAAAATCATTAGCACACTGTTGATTATATATGCATCAATGATTGCAGATTTAGACTGGTTTCTGTCGCATATATCTCTTGTGGATGAGTGTACTCAAGGGACCCCGGGTTCGATTTCCGGTGGAGGCACAAATGGTTCGGATCCCACCTTAGTTGTAGCTCTCTCCTTAGGACATCATCACCATTCCATGGAAAAGAAAGGCAAACCGCCATGGGTTCACCTTGCCCAGAGACTTTGAATCAAAGACTGGCCTTTGGACAGAACACCACATCATCATTAACAACAACATCGTTTTTCATGTACTTTGCATTTTAATTTGCATTTTAATGTTTGCTTCAATCTTTGTCGTTGCATATGGTACGAACATATAAGAGAAAGAGAAAGGCCAGATACCAATTGAAGTGCACATAGATGCAGCACGAGCATGCCACGAAAACAAGGGATCTTCAAGACAAGTGCAACACAATATGAGGTTAATAGACAATCACTACAGATTCTGCAAGAATAAGTTTGTTTCAGGTAATTAGAACCTAGGACTCAGCTTAATTTGCATGGAGAAGAGATTCGACCGACTTTGATTTCATGGTAAAGGTCCTACTGGAAGTATTGCAGAAAATAATCCATCAGGTTGGATGGCAGGAGACCTGCTTGTGCAATTCATGGAGCATTTTGTCAAACATACAGGCAGTTCTCTTCAACATCGTGTCCTTTTGTTGTTTGATAACCACGAATCTCATATCTTAGTGCAGGTAATAAATTATGCCAAGAAAAATTGTGTTATTCTCCTGTCATTCCCACCTCACACGTCCCACAAGTTGCAACCCCTTGACAGAGGAGTATGTTCTTCATTTAAAAAGTTAGTTGCAAATGGAATGGATGCATGGATGGAAAACAATTTTGGGTGTGCATTTAGTATCTATGACATTCCGACTATTGTGGAAACGGCATTTCCTCTTAGTGTAAATAAATATAATATTCCTAATGCATTCAGAATAATTGGTATATATATATCCCTTTAATAGAGACATTTTACAGATGATGAATTTTTGGCACCGCAGGTAACTGATCGTTACATTGAAGGTGATGACCACATTATAAAGTTAGCACTAGGACGTACTTCGCTAACACATCACTCAAGTTCAATATTATCCTCATCCTTAACGAACTTTTCAGGTCATAATGAAGAACAAGAACCAACTAACATTACACAAGAAATGAATTCAAAACTCCCAGAGTTACCTGTGAAGGAAACAAACCAGCCTTATCCAGCAACAACCTATTTATGTATGCCACAAATGCAACTCGGACAATGATAGGAGGTCTATGTAGTCTAGGTTTGCATCATAAGTCATTTCTGAAAGAAATTGTGATTCTATTATAAAACTGAGTATTAGGAAGGAAGTATTGTTGGCGCATTTAACTGTGTACGATAACGATAATTTAGAAAGAGTATTCACATGAAAAATTAAAAACAGTTTCTTTATGTATGCAAGAACAATTTATATTAAAATTACATTAGCGAAATCGGGCACATTTCTTTCTGTCACAACTTACCCGATCAAAGTCACAACCTACCCCAGCAAGGGGCATGTTATGATAAAACATTTGTTTTTGTTTTTTCTATTGTATCGTTCTTATAATGAAAAATACAGATGCAGAAAAAATTATGGAAGTAGTCTAATGTCCAAACTTTATTTTAAGACAAAATTTTCTGACATTTAATAAACACAAGATCCTAGAAAAAATAAAAACTGATTTTTGTCACAACAAGCCCCGGTCCCATATATATATATCTTTATGTGTGTGTGTGTGTGTGTGTAAAACAGGTGGCAACCAGAAATAGTTGTTGGGAGATGTCCAAATTTGAGGGGTCCAATAGTACAAGGAACTATTATATTATTATTATTATTATTATTATTATTATTATTATTATTATTATTATTATTATTATTATTATTATTATTATTATTATTATTATTATTATTATTATTATTATTATTATTAATTATTCTGTCTGTTAGGAGGTCCTGGGAAAATGTTTCTTCCACATTTCTCTATTTTCAGCTGCCTTCTTTAACTCACAATATTTTCTTCTGTTTTCCAAATTATCGATAGGTTGTGTTCTTCTTCTTCTTCTTCTTCTTCCCATTCCTCGCTTTCCTTCCAAATTTCCTTCTATGACAGTCAATGAAATATACAGAGTGACCCAAAATTAGGCATACCGTCTTGTACTGATCGGCTCATGGCATTTTATATCATTTACTTATTGTTACCCACAAAGGTATCAAACTAGTTTCTTCCTTATCTGTTCTTAATTCATTTTCACTTATACCTTAGGCTCGGAACAAACTAAATCAAATAAATTCATTATCTTAATAAGGTAAATTAAAATACCATACTTGATCGATGCTGGTCTGTGTACCTAACTTTGGGACACTCTGTATATAGTAGAACTATATTGGTTTTATAACGAAAGAAAGTTATACAACGTTTTTACAAAAGTGTTAAGAAGTTTTTTTTGTTATTTTTTAAGGGGGATTCGGACTTAATTTAATACTAAATTATAGGAAGAAAAAGACAATTAAATTGATTTGGTAATAAATTTTAGACTTAAACTGAGTTAATTTCAAATTAAATAAATACATTTACACATAAGGCAAAATAATTTAAATTATGGATAACATTAGGCGTAATATAAGCGATGAAGTGTATTCAAAGAGTACAAACTACTAGATGAAATCTTCTGAAATCAATGCAGGAATATGATTTTAGTTTCCTTTTTTAATACAATTAACTTCGACGGGTTTTTTTTCTAAGTATTACATTACGTTGATTATAAAACTGAGGGTGTAATAAACAGAATGCATAATCCTAAAGCATAAAACAAATTCCCTCTGTCTCAGTTGGTGGAAGATTTGTAACAAAGGCGCTTACTAGGTTCATTTATATGGATACATTAATACTCTAAAAAGGATCCACTGGGAGAAATGTGAAAAACAAATATGTGCTTTTAATTTTTGCTTTCTTAGTTATAGTAAATATTGCTCTTGTAATTAAAGACTATGATATATTCATTACACGTTACTTAATCTTAATTGCAATGCGTGGAAAATGCACGGAAAATGCTGTAAAATCTCACAAATTTTCATTAATTTCTCATTAGTGCGTGAACTATTTATATTTCTCTTTGTGTACCGTTTCTCTTCTTAGAATGAACCATTTTGAATCCCAAGTTTGTTAAAGGTCTTTACAGCCCTTTTCCACCGCCTATGCTGGAAAATTCTTTAATTCTTCGTCATGCTACTTCACACAGGCACACATATATATACACAAACTACATTCGCAGAAGCTGTATACACTAACCAAAGGAGATTATATGTGGTTATAATCAGGCTTGCCAACTGTACGATAATTTATCGTGGCATACAATATTTTAAGCCTTAATGCTACATACGAAAATGCCCTTGCAATAATAGTTGAATCTACAAATAAATTGTAAAAGTACATTAAATAATTATAAAATACAAACACTGGTGTCATCATCCATCCTAAAATAAATTAATAATAATTTGGAAACTGACAAATGGTTACCGTATAGGCCTATTCATTTTATTTTTTAAATTTAATTACATTTACGAGAGGATGGAGGTATTGTTGTTCGTAGTAGTCTTAATAAGGGTAACAGAAATAGTGTATAATTAAAAACAACAACAAAAAAAGAACAGAATTTTGCACAGGAACCATTAGTTTACAAACCTAAAATATTGTTAAACGTTTTATAGTTATAAAAACAATAATTATTTCTCTTGTAACAATATTGTTTACAGTGGCATATTCAGGGGGGGGGGAGCTTCCGGGATTAAGCGCCCCCGAAATATTACTTACTATAGTAAAGTATACGAAATATCTTGCAGAATTTTCACATTTTCAGGCAAATCCCCCCCCCCGAAACAAAATCGTAAATACGCCACTGTTTACAATATATTAGTATTGTAAAATAAACCATACATACATAGTTGTGAAGACGATATGATACTTGCTCATGCATACAGTTTGTACAATATCAAGAAGTCCGTTCCAATGCGAGATCTTGGATAGTATTGAACTGGCATATACTATATCGAATCGATCCGCAGGGAGGACAAGAAGGGAGAAATTGTGCACTCGCACAACAATGTTTCGAAATTCAATGCCCATTTCACTTTTCTGTGAACTCTATGATGACATACTTTATACCAGGTAAAGGCGTATATCCTTGCACAATGATCTGACATCTAAGCAGTTCTTCTACTTTAATAAACAGCTGAACTATGCCACTTTGAATCAGAGCTGCCAACCTGAAAGAACAAAATTATCGTTTTTTTTCTTTAAAATTATTTATTAATAAAAATATATAATAAGCTTATCTAGTAATCTTAAGTTTCAAACTCCAAATCAGCGTTACTGTTCTCACCATTTTAACCCGAGAAAGGTAAACTACGTAAATTTTACGTGTACGAGTTGGAAACACTGATGTGATGTATTAGGAACTGTGCGTAGAAATACATACCTCTAGATATGCTATCACTGGTTAGTTGGCTTTATGTTCCGACGTTAATTACTTCTGTAGGTGTTATGTTCTCTCTGCCAAACGATTGAGTGTAGAACCTTATACGTAAATTTGACGTATGTTTACCTTTTAACGTAAATTCTTACACGTAAGTTTAGCGTGTGTTTACCTTTAACGTTAGTTTTCTTGCACGCATTTTGTACGTATGTTTACCATCAATGGATCATTGTCATTAGTAGAGAATTAATTATTACTACAAAAATGGACGAGGGTGGAGCAATAAATAGAAAGAAGCTATTTTAGGAATATTAGAGAAGATCTCAGATTCAGAAATGGAGGAAGATAGCGTTGAATTTTATGTTAGATCAGAAGAAAAAGCAGGTGACTCCGACAAAGATCCAGATTACTACCCAGTGAAATTTATATTAAACAACATTTTGTGTCAGCAATTTATGAATGTGAAACCACAAATCCAACCAAAGAAGCGGAAAGTTTCCAAATGTTGTAATTAAAAACGAAAATAGCAGTCTCGCCACGCATTCACGAGAAGAATCTGGATACAATTAGACAGAGAGGGCAGTATATTTTACAGATGAGAAGGCAAATGAAATTCCATTTGACGAAAGGCAAGTGAATGTTAGTGGTGTTACTGAAAGGAAAGAATGGTTTTCCTTGGAAGACAAATCCAATGACAGATTCAAGTGGGGAGATCCCAAGAAGGAACACTGTCGTAACTGGAATAAACCAGTATGTGGTGAACATCAGATCAAAATGCGTCCTAACTGTGTGTGATTTAGGAACCAAACTCATATGTAATGTGAAAGAGCAATTCAATATTTTCTAGTAACAAAAATAATCAGTGATATATCTTGACTTTCTCAGACGTTTGTTCTTAAGTGTTAATAAGATTTATTTTGCTCTTCTATGTACTTCTAAAAGATTTTAGATAATAGCTGCACCGTAACTTATGATTTTTCTTGGGAGGAAAGCATTAATACGCGTATTTGGTCCCGCTAGAAAATGTTTTTTTTTCTAATTCTTGGACCCCCTCTCTTTCCATCTTCTCTTAGTCTTTATGAGCCCCCCAAAGCCAGTGGGCGCTCCCACACGGCAAAATCTGCGGGGCGGTTACTTACGCCCCTGGGCCCGTTCCATACATGACAAATTAATTAAGGGGATAATATTGACAAATCTCAAAGCCATACGAATAAATATTATTTCTAGGGCCCTTAATAGTATATCTTTTTTTTTTTTACTGAAATGGGCTCACGACTCATGTTTGTTTTATATACCTTTTGTATAGTGTTTTGTTTATGTAATGTAGGGAACCTGTCTGGTATTTCATTTATAATTTCATGTTCATATCGTATATGGAGTAAGAATTTTTTTCTTAAAATGGGACCCCTCGAACGGCGGGGAGCTTCTCTAGGTTGCAGTTGTCCCCCCTGCCCCCACAAATTACGGCCCTGGATAATAGTTGTGCTGTCATACTATCTAAACAATAAAACTTCAATTTTGGAACCTTGAGCAAAGCAACAATATTTGTTTCTATATGAATCGTATATTTATAGATCATTATTTACTGTGTACGTAAATATTACGTATGTTTACCTTTAATGGGTTGATAGTGAAGTTTGCCTTTCTAGGGTTAAAAAAAATCCTTCTCAACACTTCTGTCAACAACAACAATATTTCCAACCCCACATGAATGTGATTGAATTTAATGAATGGAAGGGTTACCATTTACCAATTCGCAAATTGTTATTGATTAATTTTAATGGGAATGACAATTAGAAACCTTAGGATGAATTTTAATAATTGTTTAAGGCACATCTTCAATTTATTTGCACATTCGCAAAATGCAAAAAAAAAAAAAAAAAAAAAAAACCTGTGCATTCTAAAATTATTGTATATTCATGTATTATTGCAAGGGCATTACTGTATAGAGCATTAAGGTTTAAGTTATCGTAAATCACGATAAATTATCGCGTGGTTAGCAAGCTTGCTTCGAACACATGCACATTCTAAGAAAGTACGGTCCATTCGCTTATAAGGATGAAGAAATGGGTGTCACTACACAACCTTGCCTGATGGAAAGGTTTTGAATACATTTTTGAATTCAGGAAGACGAACTGCATCAAGTACAACATTCATATTCTCTTCGAATTTCTTCCTTTTTCTTATGCACAAAATCATATTGACTAGTGCAATTAATAATTTTCACAAAAATAACGAAGGAGTACATTTTTTTTTTTTTACAACGGAACAATTTCTAAGTACATCAAAGATATTAACTTCCTTACCTTTCCGCTAACAAATAAATGTGACAGTGCTGCATATATGTCCTACATGTGTTATTGCAAATCTTGAAGTTATTCATCCGCCTTCATCATGATGATCATCAATCATTGTCATCAGTTTTTAAGTTGAAAGTACTTCATTGCAATATTTTAACGAAACTCAGTAATGATGGTGACTAGAATGCAGTCTTGGGAAGTAACGTAATGGAAGTAACGCATTACATTTTTCCAAAGTAACGGTACAAATTTTTAAGTAACGTACCTAGTTTGCGTTACTTTTTTTCGCGTTACACTTCGATGAGCAGCTACAATATATGTATTTCTTTTTTTCGGAAACAAATGTTTTTTTTTTGTTTTTTTTTGTAAGTCAATTTTTCAAAATGTATTAATGCAGCATAAACTACGTTATACTGCTTGTAGACGATCCAAGAAAGCTTGAACAAGAGTCTTGTTCAAGACCATTCAAGACTATTTGATGAAAAAGACGTCAGCACTGACGTCATTTTTGTCTTGAATTCAATAGTTTTGTTCAAGAGATTTCGTTTCGGTCCTGTTCTAAACAATCCAATTTAAGGGTACTCAATAGCCAATCAGCGCTCGAATCGAGTGCAGGAAAATACAAAACAACTATGATGGCGTCGTGAGACAGAGCGAAATTGTTGAATAAATATATTTTTATTACTCTTTTCCATAATTATCTAATATGTTGAAAGTGTGCTTATAATAATAAAGGAAAGCTAATATCTCGGCTGGAAGATGTTAGTATTCTTGTTGATAATATACACAATTTGTGTAGTTACAGTGCTTGCATGCCCATAACTATTTTAAATTTTGAGGCAATGATAGAGATAAGTATTAATTTGAGAATTTAATATACAAGAATATCGGGTGTAGATTAAGAAAAAAAGAGTTCATTAAATAAAAATTACATATATCTGACTTTTCTTGTTTTAATGAGACGTTTTGTACTCTTATTAATCTGGGATAATAAAAAATAATAATTGCGTACAGATTGATGTTATGCTTATAAAGTGAAGTATCTTGGAAATTATTACATGTTATCCTGTTACAAAATATGCAATTATTTTAATGCGGAATTCACACTTAGTATTTCAGGAGATATTTCTTAAGGTAGGAGTTGCTTTCTTGCGTGCAGGTTAATTTTACGAGGACTTTCCCGTAAGGAACAAATGCGTATCCAGACATATGCCACATATACGAAAGTGAGAAAAACACTAAAATCAAGAATGCTATTTAACAGTGTCAGGGCAGGAACATAGAAAGGGGCCCACGCGAAAGCACGTCCATCGGGCGCAGGCGCGTCATTTATAATGTAAGAAACATAAGAATAAGAATACCGTACCGGTAGTGTAACAAACCTTTGACATCGTATTCACTCATTTGAACTCAACTACAGCCCTTGTAATGATTTGATACTCTTAACATTAAATTTCTAAATGTAAAATACTTATTTCCTACATTAGAGCTATACAGGAATATTCCGACAGTGGAAATTATTATCCCAAACATCCTCTTTCATACGCACTCACATACCATTTATTATTTGTTTGACGGGTTATTCTTAACCAGTACCAAATATGGGATAGGTTTGTGAAGAAAGTCTGATGCAAATATGAGGGGTAAGTCGAATGGCTGAAAAAATATATTATCATTGCTTCGTTCGGTTTCCTGCGTTTTCAGTCTTCGATACTATAGCATTAATGAAATCAAAAGGCAGTCATTGCCTCGTGATACAATTTTGGGGAACAGTTCGATTTTTCTTTGAGTGTGATTCTGCCATCAGTACGCCATTTGAAGAATCAGATTTTTAAAAAGCTTATTAGTTACAGGGATTTTATATCTAAGCAGCACTTTACTCTTTTAACTTAAGCTAACCTAACCCGCATTTAATGTAAAAGGGGCAAAATACTTCGTTAAAATTAGAAGGGGTTGCTACAAAATCAATTGGCCTGTTTTCTAAATGATTTAATATACCGGTAATCTATTAAATTCGAAATGCCTGCAAGAAGTTAGGAAAGATATGCTAATATTATATCTATTCATGCGCAGGTCTGAACTAAATCACTTAGCAGTCTCACTTTCATTTGTTTTCATAGTTTCAGTCACTTGTTTTGGCCTGCCACCTATCAACAAGTATATAAAACATGATTCAATACCTCTATGATCGTGTAAAAGTTGTTTCAAGACTATTCGAGACTCTTGTTCAAGTGTCTTGAACAATACTCCTTTGAAAGTGTAAATTTGAGGTATTGAACGGTCTTGTTCAAGCTTTCTTGGATCGTCTACAAGTAGCATTAAACTGCGTATGTCAGTGACCGACAGTCACCGACACAGAAAGAAACAGATAAGATTATAGTGCCACTTGCTGTATTTGAAAGATGATGACAACCTCAGGGAAATCACGTGTATTGGTTGCAAGCATCTGGCAGATTTTGTTATACATTTTGACAGCTCCAAATCAATACATTTAGTAAGTGAACTACGAGTGCAATGGTATATACTGGTAGTCTATTTTACTTTGATTGGTGTTCTTTTTATAAAGATGGAGAACGAAAATAACTACCTACGTATTTACTGTTCGAACATTTGAAAGAATACTTTTTTTTTAAGGCTGAGGATGATGGTGGACAGAATTTAAAAGTAAAGTGTCTGAAGTGTCCCGGCGAAAAATATTTATCAATAACTAGGGTGCCATAATTAACGATATACTGTAAGGGGTTAATATAAATAAACTGCGTTCTGATGACCAGGCCTACTTTATTACCAGAAAATAGTTTATTGATGGTACGTAATATTGGTATTCTTTCAGATCAGTTTCCGTATCCTAAAGTCCCGTTGATTATAGAGTTTGGAACAACTATCTTTAAAAAGCACGTATCGATTTTAGAGTTACTGGCAAGTTTTGATTCAGCCCAGTTCTCATTTTATTAGGCCTCCGCCAAGTGAACTTTGTGGTGGACAAACACCGTGTACATGGGTTTCTAATAAGTTTCGTCTCAAAATCTATTTCTTTAAATATAAATTAATATTTAAATAAAATATGAAACATAACACGAAAAACGGTCAAACAATATATCTATTTCGTAATAAGATCGTTACTTTAAAATACTTTTCACATACAAAGAAACATTTCGTAAAACTAAGCACTTCTTGTAAGATCTTACAACAAGTGCCATCTTGTGTGTTCATTGTAAAACGAATCAAATATTTTCTTTCATTTGCTACGTTTTTCGATATCAGGAAACACAACTAAATGAATCAGTGTCTTGTGCTATAGCTGAAACATTTCTCTATGTTATAGTACAATATTAATAACTTGTAACGTGTCATTGCGCAGTAGTTAAGGCAATGAGCTAAAATATGTACTGACTTCCGGGTGGTGGTCCACCTTAAGAGAAATAGTGAAGAAAAGTCTGAGAACAGAAGATATTTCTGTAGATAGTTGAACTATATTATACAGGCTAGCAACAAATAGGGCTACCATTTTCTTTACGATTCTCCCGTAAGTTTTACGTTTTTGTGGCACGTTTTACGTTATATATATATTTTTAATTTCCCCTACAACAATTTCCCCCGTGTTTTAATAAATTAAAATTAAAATGAAATGAAATCTAAGGTTTACGTACCACGACTATCCTGGCTAGTTAAAAGGAGACGGTGATGGTGAGAATGAATGAAATGGTGCAATGCAAAGGGAAAGGAAATGGGAGAGCCCAGAGAAAACCTACTCACAAGGTATTTGTACACCAGAAAACTCACCTGGCGCGAGCTGGGATTGAACGAAGGACTCACTGCATCAGTGGTGAACACTTTACCACTGCAACTCTTAATAAATTACAGAAATTACAGTTCTGGTCGAAAAATGATAGTACTGGATCGAAAAAGCTAATTAGATTAATTAAAATATATTTAAATAAATTCCAAAGTAAAGTCCGGGTAGGAAGACTTTTATCCACGAGCTTTCACGTCGAGAATGACCTGAAACAAGGAGGTGCGTTGTCGCCACTAATATTCAACTTTGTCCTGGAGTACGCTATAAAGAAAATCAAAGCAACCAGAACTTAGAGTTGAATGGTGTTCACCAGGTTATGGCGTATGCTGATGATGTAAATTTAATAGGGGATGATAGGAGAACAATAAAATGAAATGCAGAAGTCTTCTTAAACGCTTACAGGGCACAGGTTTAGAAGTAAATGCAGAGAAAGCTAAAGAAAGATCGGAAGTGCGTGGGATCGTAATAGGCAAATTATGGATGCGTTAAAATTTCGAATAATACTTTTAATAAAGTGGATACTTTCAAATATCTAGGAGCAATATTAACAAACGAAGACCATATTGACTAAGAAATTAAATGTCGACTAAAATCAGGGAACTCGTGTTATTATTCAATTCAAAATCTCTTGATGTCGCGAATTCTGTTGAGGAATTTGAAGCTTAAAATATATAAAACGATAATCATGCCTGCTCTTCTGTATTTACGAAAGCCCAGAAATCTAATTCCTAATCCTTATCTTAGTGACGGCCTAACATGGCCATAGATGCCGAAAGCCCAGAAATCTAATTCCTGATCCTAATCTTAGTGATGGGATAACATGGCCATAGATGCCGAAAGCCCAGAAATCTAATTCCTAATTATAATCTTAGTGACGGGCTGACATGGCCATAGATGCCGAAAGCCAGAAATCTAATTTCTAATCCTAATCTTAGTGACGGCCTAACATGCCCATAGATGCCGAAAGCCCAGCAATCTAATTCCTAATCCTATTACCGAAAGCTCCAAACAACAACCGGGGTTTTATGCCTCCTAATGCTTATTTATGTAGCTACCGCTGCTGTTTTTAGCGACTAGCGCGTGCCTTTGGGGCACGGGTCCGGTGGAAAAAACTTGAAAAGTTTGCACACATTATTGTGGTGGTATTCCTCTTTAAATTGTAGATCCGTACCTCTTAATTATGATCTCGATTCTGAATGGGCAGTAACCTTTAATAAATAAATAGAAGCAAATTTATTGTAAGCTTTTTAAACAGAACCAATACAAAAAATTTTTCTTTGCAAGCAATCTAAGAACAGCAGATAAATGAAAACTACTGTTTCCAATTGTACATATATAAAATAACTGAAAAGTAAATTTCTTATTTTAAGTTAACGTGTTTATTTATTTACGATTATCTTAGGCTGTCCCTTTGTGGGTCCAAGCTTCTCTTGAATATTCTCCAATGGATTTCAAACCTGAGGAAGATAAATCATGTTCCACATTGAAAGCCAGACTCCTTGTCTACGGGTTTCTTTATCATGTTACAGGAAAACCTGTCTTCATTTTTCATCCCTTGTATTGTACGACTTTACAATAGAAAAAAGCAGATACTTTTCCTTCTTTCTGGAGAAAAGTTTCCAGGCAGACAGAAAAAAAGCAAAGATTTTCGATATTTTACGCCATCTGTTATCAAGATTTCATCAAAATCGGATTTTCTCTCAGGCTGCCATCTGCAGCACCACAATCACACGGGCTTATAGATCAATACTTTTGGACATGCATTGTGTGTGTTTGTACGTTGACTACAATAGGCTTTTTAGTGAGGCAATGCAACAAAAATGACACCATAATCAAACAAACAAACTCCTTAAGAATATCCAAAGTTACCCATAGGTTCACATTTCCACATGAATATTCATATTTCTCCTCTACAGCATTCGAAAATGTTGCTCAGTCATCGCTCGCTAGAACACACTTTAAATGTATTTAAACTTATCATATTAGGATTTTATGTATTGTCGAAATGAAGGAAAAACTTCATTTTAAAAAAAAATGTAATTTTTTTTTTCATAATTTTGGCCTTCATCAATTTTACGTCATCCCAAGCTTTCAAGAAAACACACGTTTTTATGAAAATCAGATTTACTTTTATAAAAGTTACCATGAATGATGATTGAGAAGCTGCCAAAACTTTTACGAATTTTCCGCTGAAGATTCTGTAAAGTTCTGCTTATACAGGTATAGGTAGAGCATGGGAACAAAGCCACTTGCATAAGCTTTTCAAAGTATCAAGTTTGAAGAACGAAGTTTGTCTTCCACTGTTATGAGAAAATTTCACGCGGCCGCTTCTTACATCAATTCATGGAAAAAAAACGATAAATAAAAAACACACTCAACATCTTTCAACCACACGTAGCACATTTTAATACTTAGACTTGAAATAAAAAGTACAGATGTTTAAAGGTGATTGCCTTTGTCTTTGAATTTCAAATATGGACAACAATATAGGGCTTTTCATATAGGGGAGGTAGAGGAGCAGGCTTTGTTAAACAAGACCGTACATCTGATATGTTTGAACAATATGCAACTTGTGCTTACGGGCTAAACTCAGACCTCTGAAGTTAATCGACAAATGAAAACTTTTATTCCACACTTACCAAAAGGTTGGATTACAATAACAATCCTTCGAAAGGCAAGCTATCCAATGCCATAGCCCTTTACAAAAATGAAGGAATTTTTTTTCATCTTCATGTTCTCCAAAGGGTTCACATTCATCGGAAAAATAGAAATTTCTTTAGTTTAACGTCCCATGATTGCGCTCTTTATGCTAGAGGAGACAGATGATTAATGAAAGTGAAAGATTGTAAAATTAAAATTTGAGTTCTCACTGGGATTTCACCCAGAACCACGTACAATAAAGGCACATGCGCTAGCCAATAGACCAACGGAGAGGACTTCCACAGTTCTCGAGTGGAAAGGTATCGGAATTCTTCCCTGGCAAAAGCTCGAGAAAATAATTTATTTGTCAATCAATAAATATACATTTAAAAGAAACACAAGCCTCGGTTTGATTTAAGCTTACAGTTACAAAGTACTGCGCAAATCTCTAAGGCTCTTATGCAGAGTCGTTTTGACGTATGATTAGCACCATATTAAAGAACTGACTACTGCAGGAAACATATGTTAGTTGAACTGTTTAGTGTGGCACTAATCACTCGTCAGAACGACATTGTATAAGGCCGTAAGCTATCAACCCTAAATTAATATTTTAATCATTGGCATCGTTATTAATGCGTTGTACAGGTTGCTCCTGTCTTATAAAGAAATCAAATAAAACGTAAACAATTTTTATACAATTTCCTTAATACAAGGTAGAAACTCGCTTGCGTGCTATGTTGTTCTTAAATTGTTAATTTCCATGCATATGTCATTATCCACAATACATCTGCATTACACTAGGAATAACCATTCCTGCATTTAATAACAACTATATAATTTATGGTCTTCTTTCTTAATGTTCTTTCATTTCTTAACATGTAAATCGTAACTTTTATAAATCTTGGATACAGTACAAAGTGGCGCTCTTGACTCCCCTGTCACACTGTACTTACCTAGAAACTGATGTAAACACGACAGCAGCATCCTCCGCAAAAGAACACACTAATATCCTGGTCAGGTAATAGTAGTCCGTAGTAAGACACACATGATATTGTTTGTAAATGTAAGTACGTGTTGGCTGTTTGTAAACAGAACCACGTGCAGGGTATTACCAGAGATACTCACTCTTGTGAGGGTGGCTCTCTCGAGGGCATCCTCACTCTCAAATTTCTTCGCCCACAATGACGCAAGGGCGAGGAGAAATTCCCAACACGAAGGTGAGGGCGGGCGAGGGCGATGTACAACTCACTTAGCGAGGGCGAAGTCCAACTGCCACTGCAAAGTCGAGGGTACGCGAGGGCGAGGTCTAGTTTCCAGCATGAGTGCGAGGGCAAGCGAGGGCAAGGACTAACTGTCGCTGCGAGGGCAAGGGTGCGGGAGGGCGAGAGTGAACGAGGACGAGTTCGAACTTCCACTGCGATGATGAGGGTACTTGACGGCGAGGAACAATTTCCTTCGCGAGAACGAGGGCACGTGAGGGAGAAGGACCAGCTTCCTTAACAACAAGTATTTTGAATTTGCTGTTTGACCATTTTTGGAGGAAGGTAACATTTAAAATAACATTGTAGAATTGTACATTCACAATAACAAAGAAGGTGTCAGGAATCACCTCCCAAAGGTTGTTTGTGTTGATTTGAAACACCCTGTATAACACACTTTAAGAGATAAAGGGCGCCACGGTGGTTCAGTGGTAGAGTGTTTACCTTTAATGAGGGGTCCCTGGCCAAGTAAGTATGTGGTAGATAACATCGTGTCCGTGTTTTTTTAAAAGTATTGGCGTTTTCTCAAACTCTGCCATTCCACAAATTCTTCCATCATCATTCACTTGTTTTAATCATTCTCCCTTAGGCTAAAGGAAATAAACGTGAGACATTAAGCTGAAGGATTTCATCTCGGTTTTTAAATAAATTAATGCAATATATGGTTACTGACTATGATTAGTAATTATTGATATTAAGAAGTCCTCCAACTTCCATATTTTCTTTTTTTTCTTCAATCTTCTTCATATATCTTATATACTAATTGTTGTAATCGAAGATTAGTGCTCTCAAACGGGTCGGGTCGGGTCAATCGGGTCAGCTCGAGTCGGGTTGTCGGGTCATATCAATCGGGTCCGATCACGGGTCGGGTCGGGTCAGTCTTCTACCCGACCCGATCCGTTGAGAGCACTATCGAAGATACCTTCCTACAAAAGCTTGTTGGTATTTTAATTGATATATATATAGTCGCAGCTGCATGAGCTTAGTCGACTATATCACTGATATTATTTTAGAATAACATTGATTAAATATTTTCAAAATGGCCCGTCCATGAGAACCACTGGCCAATTCTAAGTAAACTAGTTAGACCTATCATTATTAAATGTAAAATTAAAGAGGATAAGCGGTGCCGGACATAGTTATAGTATGCTGACTATCTTAATAACAGTTGTATCAAACAGTAAATTTGTTTAAAAGTAAAAAATAATTGAGACTAAAATTGAAAAAAACCGAAAGCATGACGCACAAATACTTACCTGCCTGGCAAACATCTTGATCTCCGAGTCAAAGAGTTCTCGCTGTTTTCGACAATCATAATATCCAGAGAGCATTTAGTTCATACTTTAATAATAAATACTGTTACTAGATATCAATTTAATTTAATTCATTTTTTTGTTTTACTTTTACAACCAAACAACAAAACATTTAAAACTAAATCGAATGAAGAGTGGCGGCACTACAGAGGACGAGTAGGGGCAACCGCCACCCTAGTATTTTTTCTCACCCCTCTTCGCCCCTCATATTTTTATGTACAACCGGTGAATAATAATAATAATAATAATAATAATAATAATAATAATAATAATAATAATAATAATAATAATAATAATAATATTCAAGGCAAAACAAGTGTGGTTGCCTCGCCTCTCCAAATTTTCTCTTGCCTTCTCTCTTGCTCATGGGCGCCCGAAGCGGGGCTGGGTGGGGCTCGCTCTCCATTTTTCACGAAAATGTATACATAATTAGGAGCTAGTGGTCTACTATGCCACGCTTAATTGCATGCATGGGGAGCATGCCCGCGAGTTTTCGGTCTATTTAATGGACGGGTACCGCTAAAATGTGTCGCACCCCGCCCGTAGTTCCTCAATATAAGCTATTGATCGTCTTGCACGTAGTGCACCGTCAGAATTTGTCCCCTAATTCTGACTCGCCGAAGCGATGTAACCCCCATTCTCTGAGGGAGTGGGATACGCCCACTGCGCGGCCAGACCGAAGTCCTGAGTGCCTACCAGTAACCTACTGGTTGAGGCAGACTGCTAGCGAGTCAGTCCTACCATGCTCTGCAGGCATATCGCCCGAGCGTTATAAGGAAAACTCACCTCCCGCCCGTGTTCACCGTTACCCAGATTCCTGGGATTGGCTCCCACAAGCTACCGAATCCCACGGTATGACCACAGCCCGGCAGAGTCCAACCCAATTCCGGGGCCCCAGGCGATGCCCGAGGGAGCTTGTTCAATCCCGGCCGTGCCTACCTCTATCGTTCAACTGGCAACCGCCTTGTCGTGTAGAGGTATCACGCACACGTCGATACTCCCTATCTCATCCCGAACCCAATGGTACGTGTTGAGTCACCATTTGGGTTTGGTGCCAGCCCATATCCCACAGAGTTTCCTCCCTTT
Source organism: Thermobia domestica (assembly GCF_964235325.1). NCBI lineage: Eukaryota > Metazoa > Arthropoda > Insecta > Zygentoma > Lepismatidae > Thermobia > Thermobia domestica. The sequence continues at coordinate 40,711,364 of NC_137454.1, read as the reverse complement.
GGCGGGATCAGAACCGTTACACAGATTCCTGGGATTGCCCCCACCTCCGTTTGCTCCCCCTGCAGGCAGGAGTCCAACACTCCCCCCGGTAGGGTCGTCCGAACAATGCGGGACTTCCTCTAATTACGGTAGAGGTACACCGTACATTACCAGAGCCAATGACTGATGTAGACCGTTTGCTCAAGGCAGACATTGTCATTTGGGAGCCGTGTCTCCCCTGGTAGGCCCGCCCAAACAATACGGAGCTACCTATCTTTAACGTGTCTAGGTACCACGTACACGTTGTAGCAAGGCTACTTGTCCGAATCCCAATGGTACGTGTAGACCACCATTAGAAGGGACACCCACACCCTTATTTCGGTAGGGTCGTTCAAACAATACGGAACTACCTCTTCTTACGGGAGAGGTGAACCGTACATTACCAGACCCAATGGCTGATGTATACTGTCTACCTTTAAAGACAATGGCCATTTGGGAGCGGCGGCTCCCCTGGTAGGGTCGTGGCTCCTGCACCCAGCTCACACTACTGGAACGAAGGAGGGACCCACTTCCTCAGTGCTCTTGAGGTACGAGTATGCGTTAAGATACTAGGTATCCCATTCCGGACCCAAGAGAACGCATTACACTCTCTTTGAGGGCAGTACCTACATCTTCCTCCCGGTAGGGCGCTGGATCCGCCCACCTAGGGCACACCAGCTACCCACTCTTTTTAGCGTGTTGGGGTACCACGCAACCTTATCTCTCGGACCCAAGGGCACGGCTTAGTTGCCCATTTTGGGGGATACCTGAGGGCTCACCCCCACCGGTAGGTACGGCAGCCTAAGCTACCTACCCCACTGAGGACGTGATGGGGTCACACGTACTCTCCCAGATCCAATGGCACGAGTTAGTTGCAAATTTCACAGGATGCCCCCCGAAAGCTCACCTCTGCCGGTAGGTTGTTGACACCGCGTGCCACTCGCTGCCATATGGCAGTTAAAGTACCGGCAGCAAGCTAGGAACCAGTGCCACCCAATCTCCCCCAGGGCACACTGTGGCTACAATGCATGCCACAGGACGTGGGCCCTTGGGGGTCCTTCCCCCTTTCTCAGCACGGGCTTGGGACCGGCCACGGTGGGGTTATGTATACATAATATAGGAAATCACGTATATTATCAGAAATACCAGCCGTAATGTAGCAACCAGGGAGATACCCACCTTAGAAAATTTTCTTGGGGCGCCCCTGCTCTTGCCCCCTATTATTACAAGCGTAGTGACACCACTGCTAATGAATATGCTTCTCTGAAACTTCGAAATACTTTCCGCTCTCTATGTAGCAGAAATTATAACTACTAATGTGTTATTTAAGGTAAAAATAGAGATATTTTCCATAAGTAGAAGCTTTGCTTTGTTATAATTAAATATAAACTAATTATTTGCTGAGCAAAGCTATATATTTTCATTAAAATTCAACACGTGTTACAGTTTCGCCGACTAACTTTTTTGCTTCATCAGACTCTATGTGATACAGGATGACTATACACTCGTACATATACAACAGAAGAAAGATATCTTAGCTATTGTATGTATATACGAGTGTATAGTTATCCTGTATTACATAGTGTCTGATGAAGCCAAAGAGTTACTTGGCGAAATTGTAGCACGAGTTGAATTTTAATGAAAATATATAGCTTTGCTCAGCAAATAATTAGTTTATATTTAAAAATAGAGGTTTATAGTTAAAATACAGACTAATTTATAAACGAATAATGACTGATTAATTTCTTAATTTGTCAGTTCGTCTTGTGGACAAAAGAAAATAACAAAATGTGGAAAGTCCTTCTCTAAGAGGATAACAAATAAGCAAGTAGTAATACTAGTAATGAAACCTTCAAACACGAGTTGTAGCAGTTAAGTCAGCTTAAAATGGTTTCTTGGCTTTATTTCATTGACGCTTCTGAGTAATCTTATTAGCAAACGTAGTTCTCTACCGTATCTCTGTCTCCTGGAATGAATAATGGGTTATCTTCTGCATTGTTAAATACATAAGTTCTAGGAAAACGTAATAATTATTCCATTCTTGTATTAGTATCTTCTAAATATAATTTCATGAAATGTATAGTAATCATAATTGTTCTGCAACAACTGATAAAATAATAATGATAATAGCGATTATATACATTACAGTTGAGAGGTAACGTAATTTCACTGCTTCCCAAATGAATACTATTAAATGAAACGTGCAATGAGATGATAAAATATTTGATTCATTGAACCCAAAATATTCCATTATTTACATCAGATTGGTTAACTATTATTTTTTTAAATGTACTAAATGTACAGAATGTCTCCAAAGTAGAACTTACCTTTATATATAGTAGCAGTACGACATTCCGCCGGTAGATATCTCGAGGTATATGTATAAGCTACTATACCACGAAGTTGCGCTCATCTTTGACGCATTCGGTTCTGAGTTGTAGTTGTGCGTGCCAGGAAGTGTTTCAGTGATTCTGCGATTTGTCAAATGGATGTTAAGGAGCAACGAATTTCCATCAAGTTCTATGTCAAGTTGAAGAAAACTGCAGCCGAAACCCAAGGCATGTTGAAAGAGACATTTAGTGAGAGTGCAGTGAGTCAAGGAAGAACATTTAAGTGGTTCAAGCGTTTCAAAGGAGGCTGCGAATCTGTGGAAGATGACAAACATTCTGGTCAAGTCGATGCATCACTTTTTTCGACATTCGAGGATTGTGCATAAGGAGTTTGTTCCACCTCGTCAGAATGTCATTGTCAGCCGGAAGTTTTACTGCGAGATTTTGAAAACACTGAGGAAAGATGTTCGGCGCAAACGGCCAGAGCTATGGCAAACGAAAGACCGATTGCTGCATCACGACAACGCATAGGCACAGCTCGCTCGTTGTGAGGGAATTCCTGACCAAAGCAACATGGCAACGATCTCTCACTCTTTCTACTCCCCTAACCTATCCCCGTGCGACTTGTATCTGTTCCCGAAAACGCGCGTTGAAAGTGCGACGTTGTTACTCTATTGAAGACATCAAAGTGGAATCGCAGGAGGTCTTGAACATCCTTCACCCGGCGGACTTTCAGGAATGCTTCCAAAAGTTTGAACAACGCTGGGATCGTTACATTCATGCCGGAGGGGACTACTTTGAAGGTGACGGAGGGCTTAGCACGTAAGTACAGTTTTGTGATGTTTACAATGACATTTTCGGATATTTTGGGTAGCATCTCGTATCATGAGTTTTAGTGCCTCATGGTGCGTGGGTCCTTAAGATTTTGTGATATAAAGAAGACATTACATGGACTCAATGTGAGAGCCGTGTGTGACGCGACAAGCATCGATGCTGTAATCTATTTCTTGCTAAACTCTGGTAAACATGTCTGATGACATCGTAGTTGCCACTTCTTCAATCCTCATTTGCAGTCCAAGAAGATCCGGTGAAAGAGGATGCAAGTAAGCATGGACCTTAGTGTAACACTGGCACGTTCATAGCGTATTATTTTCTTCTCGAATCTCATTAGGCAGGACGCCTTTTCAGTTCAACCAAACTACATTATTATTGTGATGAACAGTGACTAAAGCGGTCAACTTTGGCCCTATAATACGAACCTACAATATAACGAAACAAATTAGGAGCCTGTACATCATATGAAACTACCAACACAAATTAACGTACAATAATTTTCTAATAATAATATTTTTATAGTGTGGATTACTTTGAAGACATCCTGTATATAGAATCCGGGTATAGTTATGCATATAAAATGACGAATTTAGAAATAATGTTCGAAGTTTACATTACCTCATTTTCTTCAATGCTGAATAATGTTACAATATCAACTTGCAGCTCGTCATGGTTAAGCAGTCAGCGTCGGTGTCTTTGGTGTGAGAGACCTGGGTTCGATTCTCGGCGGAAGCTAAGATAAATATAGCACATAAAGGTATAGAAATTCTGAGCTTATTCCTTCGTTTGTTTGAGTAGCAGAATATGGTCTTATAAATGTGTTCGCAGAATGGAGGTGTAATTGTTATCTTTACCTAATAACTCTCTTAGAGATCATTATTGCTGGTAGACTACAATACACCTTTAAAACCTACTCTCACTCGAAAAATAAACTGCACTATTACAGGCTATTATAAGTACAGTGCAATGCCGCTATTATTTGGAAATTCTTACACAATGTATCGTTCTTGTTATCGAAGTCTACTCCAACTAAGCATAAGGAGAAAGTAGTATTTTTTTGCCATAATGGATTATTCTGTATGTATAGCTTTATTGTGAGAAAAAACATTTGTTATTCTTTTTCACCAAGTTTCCAAATACCGCGAGGTCCAACAGATAGGTATCAGGAGATACCGCAAAAAGGCCAGTTTTACCACATCGTGTAAAGCAACCAAGTAAATACGCAATCTGGATACTTGGCCTGAACTCGCACACATGATTCCAAAACTTTAATAACTCATCCAAAGTGTCCTGCGTTCCCCCATAGCGAAAGAAAGCTATCACAGTATAACTATTACCCTTAGCTTTCATGGCAAAAAAGGTAGCTGATTGGAAAAGAGAACTGTGTGCGGTTAAACGAGTAACCAACGACAAAAAGTCTATCTTAATATCTACCTGCGATAAATGCTTAACAAATTCTATCATATACCATTTGTTATAGCGACTATTAAACAAATATCTATCCATCAAATAATTGTCTACCACATCGTTATAGTGGGCATTGTGCTCAACAAAACATGGCTTTATTCCATTATCCAACCGAAAATATCTAACTGTAGACCTAGAATAAGCGGGGCGACCATTACGTTGTACCACAGGGAAATGAAAAACTTCGGCCATTGTGATGCACACAACCAAGTATGTGTTAAAGGTTTTAGTCGTTAATACAAAATAAAGAAGCCAACAAAACTAAATATTCTACACCTTTTCGGTGGTACTAAATAGTACAAAATACTTAAATTGATACAATGGTACAACACTAAATTCCCAGCTGGTACAAAATAAAATATTCCATTCAAATTTTTTGCCCTTTACAAAACTAAATTCCGTACATATGCCACTCAAGTTCATTTATTCTTCCTTTTGACCTCTAAAATAATAATAATAATGATTTAAAATTTAATTTTCCATTTTTTTCACTCTCTCCTTATCTCTACTTAATTAAAAACTATCGTTTCTACTAATACTGTATTTACCCATATGGAACTGTCTCAAAATTATCGGTTCGTTTTCTTTTACTAGATGTAGAGTTTACTGATTCGACGCCCTACTAGTGGGTTTCTAATGCTTGGTCCTCTTAAGTCTGCTCCAAATAAGCATAAGGAGAGAGTAGTATTTTTTTGCCATAGTGGCTTAATCCGTATGTATTCGAAAATGAAAGTCGCAATAATGCCATATTGTTTTATTTTTTACTATGTACTAATTGATCTACTCGCAGCAGGATTAGTTAAAATGAACCACCTTCAAATTTGTTTCTTCGTTACAAAAGGCACATAAAATGGTCCCTCTTTGCTTTTCCTCCGTTTATTTGTAGAGCACAAAATGTAGCCGGAAAATCTGAATACAAAAAATAAAATGGTCTTTCTAAAAAAGCCAACAAATTTTCTGCTTAGTACAAAACTGGATGGGTCACACAGATTTATATCTTTGTATATTTTGAGTACTACAAAATTAAATAAAATGGCCCTTCCCCGTTTTCTTCTGTAGAACACCCAAATTTATTCCTTCGTTTATTTTAGTAGTACAAAAATGTACATAAATACTGAGCTATTTAAATTTTACCTTCTTCGCTTTTTTTCTGCTTAGTACAAAACTGATTAGGTCACCCAAATTTATTCCTCCTTCGGTTTCTTTTTTGTCGCTGGTGCTCCATTTTTTTTGTTGGTACATAAGAAAATAGTCCATCCAAATTTTATTCGTTCTTCACTTCTTTTTCTTATTTTGTTAGGTACAAAACTAGATATTCTACCCAAATTTATTCCTTCACTTTTTCCAGTTGGTACATAAGGAAATAATCCAATCAAATTTTTCTGGTTCGAACAAAACTAAACACTCCATCCAAATTTGAGTTAGTTAGAAAATAGTCCTTCTTGCTACAAAATTGGAAATCTCACTCAAGAGACCTTCGTTTGTTTAAATAGTACACTTCTGAGCCGGTTAAATTTATCCGATTGTTTGTTCATTTAAATAGTACAAAATGATTTAAAATACGCCGTTATTTCTCATTGGTGCAAAATTGAATAGGTCACTCAAATCCACCCCTTCGTTTGTTTAAATATTAGAACATGGTCTAGAAAAAATGGCATTTCTCATTGGTACAATATTCCTTCGTTTATTTAATTAGTCAAGAAGAGTTAAAATAGACCTTAGCACAAAAAGGCACATAAACTCTGAGGTAGTTGAAATGGCATTCCTCCTTGATAGAAAATCGAGTAGCTTCCCTTTGTTTCTTTAAATTCTCAGCTAGCTAAAATGGCATATCTTTGTTTTATTTTTCGTTAGTCTATCCAAATTATTTTGAATAACCCAAAATGTACAGAAATTCTGAGCTAGTTACAAATGAGATTTCTCGTTAGTACAATAGCAAATAAGTCACTAAAATTTATTCATTCTTCACTTTTTCTGCTTGGAACAAAAAAATGAATAGGTCACAGAAATCTCTTGCTGGCTACGTTTACGAGTTATTAAGGCTTAAATATTTGACCTTTGACCTCGAAAGTCAGTACGTTTTTAACATGTACTAGTTGATGACCTATTACTAGATTTGGAAACAGCACCTCGATATTTGGCTCCGTTTTAGACTTAATAGGTTTTATGTATTTTGACCTTTAACCTCGATGGTTATTATTTTGGAACTTGTAGTACCAGATGACCGATTACTAAATGTGGCAACACCATCTCAATATGTGGGTCCGTTTTCGAGTGATTAGGTTTTAAGTATGTTGACCTTTGACCTCGATGGTCATTATTTTGGAACTTGTAGTACCTGATGACTTATTACTAGATTTGGAAACAGCATCTCAATATGTGGCTCCGTTTTCGAGTGATTAGGTTTTAAGTATGTTGACCTTTGACCTCGATGGTCAATGTTTTGGATCTTGTAGTACCTGGTGACCAATTACCAGACTTGGAAACACGACCTCAATATGTGGACCCGTTTTTGAGTTATTAGGTTTTAAGTAGGTTGACCTTTGACCTCGATGGTCAATGTTTTGGATCTTGTAGTACCTGATGACCAATTACCAGACTTGGAAACACCATCTCAATATGTGGCCCCGTTTTCGAGTGATTAGGTTTTAAGTAGGTTGACCTTTGACCTCGATGGTCAATGTTTTGGATCTTGTAGTACCTGATGACCAATTACCAGACTTGGAAACACGACCTCAATATGTGGACCCGTTTTCGAGTGATTAGGTTTTAAGTAGGTTGACCTTTGACCTCGATGGTCAATGTTTTGGATCTTGTAGTACCTGATAACCAATTACCAGACTTGGAAACTCCATCTCAATATGTGGTGCCGTTTTCGACTTATTAGGTTTTAAGTATGTTGACCTTTGACCTCGATGGTCAATGTTTTGGATCTTGTAGTACCTGATGACCTATTACTAGATTTGGAAACACCATCTCAATGTGGGCTCCGTTTTCGAGTTATTAGGTTTTAAGTAGGTTGACCTTTGACCTCGATGGTCAATGTTTTGGATCTTGTAGTACCTGATGACCAATTACCAGACTTGGAAACACCATCTCAATATGTGGCTCAGTTTTCGTGTTATTAGGTTTTAAGTAGGTTGACCTTTGACCTCGATGGTCATTATTTTGGAACTTGTGGTTGCTGGTGACCCGTTACTAAATGTGGAAACACGACCTCAATATGTGGACCCGTTTTTGAGTTATTAGGTTTTAAGTGTCATACAAACGACGTCCAGTTAAAAGTAGGTGTGGTATTGGTAATCAGCATGGTCGAAAACCCCCATATGCCGAGTTTCATCCAAATCGGTTAAAATTGTCATAGAAAGGACGTATCCCACATGAACCATAAGACCCAGGTAAAAATAAGTATGATATTCGTAATCAACATGTTCGAAAACCCTCATATACCGAGTTTCATCCAAATCGGTTAAAATTGTCATAAAAAGGGCGTATCCCACATAAACTATAAGACCCAGGTAGAAATAAGTGTGGTATTCTTACCAGCATGGTCGAATCGGAAATATAAATGTTTCTGCGCATGCGTGTTATTTCTACTAAATTGGATTTGGCATACGCAACCAAGTGTGGGTGTATACTATGTTATTTAGGGAATGAATAACTGGAACCAGCACTGCAACTGGAACAGGCTGTAGTCTAGTGTAATGTCTTATTTTATGTTTCTGCGCATGGGTGCAATGTGTAATTAATTGGAAATTTAAATTTACTGCTCATAAGCAATCAAGTGTGTGTTTATGTGTTGTTATTTTTTTATTCTCTGCTCTATTATGTTGCTATAAAGTGCTCGTAAAAGAGAACGGGGATGTTATGTCTTATTTTATGTTTCTGCGCATGCGTGCAATGTGTAATTAATTGGAAATTTAAATTTACTGCGCATAAGCAATCAAGTGTGTGTGTGTGTGTTGTTATTTTTTTTAACGACGAAATCGAAACAGTTTTGCGCATATGCGCAGTAGGTCAAAAATTGGTCTCAAAATGGAGGGCGAATACACTCCATTATTCTCTGCTATGTTTAAAAAGAGTGCTCATAAAAGGGAACGAGTCTCTGTGTAATATGTGCTATGTTATATGTTCGTAGTCTCTGTGTAATTTCTGCTATGTTAAAAGTGCTCATAAAAGGGAACGAGTCTTATGTTATATGTGCTCTGCTATGTGTTCGTAAAGTGCTCATAAAAGGGAACGGGGATGTTATGTCTTATTTTATGTTTCTGCGCATAGCCGTAATATGCTCCTGAACTGGAACAGTCTGCGGTCTGCTGTGTGTGTTGTTATTTTTTTTAACTACGAAATCGAAACAGTTTTGCGCATATGCGCAGTAGGTCAAAAATTGGTCTCAAAATGGAGGGCGAATACACCCCCATTAATCTCTGCTATGTTTAAAAAGAGTGCTCATAAAAGGGAACGAGTCTCTGTGTAATATGTGCTATGTTATGTGTTCGTAGTCTCTGTGTAATTTCTGCTATGTTAAAAGTGCTCATAAAAGGGAACGAGTCTTATGTTATATGTGCTCTGCTATGTGTTCGTAAAGTGCTCATAAAAGGGAACGAGTCTTATGTGGCATGTGTGGTGGGTGGGGCCCGGCGCCGACCAATCAGCGCGGTAATGGCGGTCATAAAAGAGGGTGACCAATCGCCGTTAAGGGGGCGGGATCCGGTGCCGGTCGTTCTGCGCGGACTGTGCGCGTGGCCGGCCAATCAGCGTCAAGGGGCGAGGTCCGACGCCAACCAATCGGCGGGAGTCCCGCGCCAGCCAGTCAGCGCGGTAGATAGGAGGTCGTAAAAGAGCGTGGCTGGGGGCGTGGCCGGGGGCGTGGCCTGCACCGACCAATCAGCGTCAAGGGGGCGTGGCCGGGGGCGTGGCCGGAACCGAACAATCAGCGTCAAGGGGGCGTGGCCAGCCAATCAGCGTCAAGGGGCGTGGCGGGGTCACGTGACCTGCGCCAGCCAATCAGCGTCGAGGGTTTGCGCATGCGCAGTAGGAAAAAAACAGCCCCAAGTGTCCCCACTCTACTAACGTCGTTTTGGACGTTCAGTGAAAGTGACTTCCTCCGAAATGATTGACAAAATCTATGATATTTTTTTGTCTTATTGACAAATCAAAGTGTGCGAAATAGTTGAGGTCACAGGCATATCAGAAGGTACAGTGGTTTTAATTTTGCACGAAAAATTGGGCGTGAAAACAATATCGGCAATTTCGGCTTGAAAACAATCTCGGCACTCCGTTTGCTCTCAGTGGAGAATAAATGCAATCGTATGATAGATTCGGAGGAAGACTTGGTGCTTTATCGTCGCAATCCCGACGAGTTGCGTCAATACACAACAGTGGACGAGCAAAAGATACACTAATACACTCCAGTAACATACGGTAAAAACAGTCGATGTAGTGGATTTCTAAAGACGATCCAGCTCCGAAGAAGACCAATATGGCGAAATCGACGACAAACTGATGGCCACAGTCTTTTAGAATGCACGCGGAATCATCTACATTGATTACTTGAAAAACAAAACGATAAATGGTGTGTTATGCGTCGTTATTGCACCGATTGAGAGAAGAAATGGAGAAAGACGTCCTTATTTCGCAAGGGAAAAATATTCGTCTATCCAGACAAGTTTCGATAGCGAAAATTATGGAATTAAAATTCGAATTATTACAACATACATCGTATTCACCAGTATGTTTCCATGTTAGCCCTCTATCATATGAGGGATGCCGACCCTCGGAGGATTGAGCAGGAAGAAAGGAATAGGAAAGGAGGGAGCCTACCTGGGACTATTGTGTTAGGTACCATCCCAGCTTTTGTCTAGTGTGAATGAGGAAAACCCAGGAAGAACCTCATTTAAGGTGGTTACCTGAAGAAGCTGTTACACATGTTCGACGTAGTGTCTCCGAGGACCACTTCTGCCAAAGACTAGAGCGTTAGAGACTACGATACATGGGGCCACTATTTGCTTTTCATCTTTTTCTACGGACTTATTCAATGACCCACGTATGTAGTACATACAGTATATATAAACATGCAGTAGATATAAATAGACAGATAGATAGACAAACCCATAAACTGCGTATGTGTGCTGACATATTTAGTGATAAAATTATGTATAGTATATCATTTACGATATAAAATAAAGTATAATTTTCTTAAATAGAGAAGCGAATCTTTTGCTTCTTCTGAGTTCCGAAAGCTACATCATAAATAATTGCTTCACGAAATATGTGCTACGTTTATTAGAGTGAAAAATTATAACTAATTAACACGTCTTTACATAAGTACATCCATGTTTGATTACCTTCAAAAGTTACAGCACTGAAAATTACGTAACATACAACGGAAACAGTGAGTCAGAGTTACAAACTCAATAAAAGTTATCAACGGTGGCTCAGTGGTAGAGCGTTCACCTCTGGTGCTTGGGGTCCCGGTTCGATCCCAGCCCCCGCCAAGTGAACTTTGTGGTGGACAAACACCGTGTGCGTGAGTTTCCTCGGGGTTCTCCCGTTTCCTCCCACTTTCTTAATTCCACCATTTTCATTCATTACTCATCATCACCGTCTCCTTTAGCCTAACCGGCATAACCGCGGGACGTGAAACTCAAAGATTTTATTTCATTTTTTTTTTCAATAAAAGTTCTTAACACGCAGTTACGCTAGGAAATTTGATCCGTAAATTCACAAAAGAAAAAAGAAGCAAGTGTTTTATCTAGACCGTTTTCTTTGTGACTACAATGAGAAATTGGGTGCTTTTATTGGACGTTAATGCAGTTTGGATTGAACGGTGTGAAAATTAAACTATCGGTGGAGAGAAATCTCTGAACTAATTGGAAAATACGCGAGTTGGAAGTTAAAAAAAATATCCAGACAAATAGCCATCGAATGCGTCTGAGTAGAAGTGCAGTTGACGTGATGGAAATTAAAATGAAAGAAAAGTGTGATTTATCCTCAACAGAAAATCAAATAAACGGAATGCATCTTTAGAACTGTGAAAACCAAGAAAACAAGCTTTGTGCTCTCTTTCTTATTAATAAACTAGCGTCAGTACCCGATTCGGTGGGTTAAAATAAGAAAAATTAATCGTATATTCCATTAGTCACATTTTTTTACTATTATTGAAGCGCTCTCAAATCGATAGAAACAAAATATAATGAAAAATCTGAAAATAATAAGTAATCTATATAAATAAAAATTAAATATTATTATTATGGGCTGAGTTTGGATTTAAATGACATCAGAATTGTCACTGTTCACCTCAGCGATCCCGTAAAGTATGGATTCGACATTAATATCGGTTATTTTCGATCATTTTTATACAGCGTGGCCCAAAAGTAGATATACACTCTTGCATTGATCAAGTATAAAATTCTAGTTTATGGGTTTATTTGCTTCAACTGTCCTAAGCGCAAGATATAAGTAAAAAAAAAGAGACATTAAGAACAAATAATAAAGAAACTAAGTCTACCTGATCGATAACAATAAGGAATTATGTAAAATGCAATGAGCTGATCAGTATGCTACCTAATTTTGGGCCACCTTGTATATCTCCTCCTACCACAACTTGCAGGGCTGAATTTGGGTTCAAACGGCAGGGGAAGTGTCACTGTTCATCTCAACGACCCGGAAAACTATGGATTCAACACAAATATCGGTCATTTTCGATCATTTTTATATACCTCTCCCTTCCCCCCTAAGTTCCACTGTAAATGTGAAATGATAAAAGAAAAATTATTCCAGGCCCGAACCTCATTTATGTTGAAAATTGGATCGAGATCGGTTAGGTGGTTCAAGAGTTCTTAACTCACCAACATAGTCGCTTTCATTTTTATTTATATAGGTAGATATATGAACTCTTTGTGTTTACAATTTTTTATTAATGTATACGGTATATATATATAGAACAGAATGAAAAACAAGTCAGAAAACCTAGAACAAATAATTAATCGCCTTTTATTTCTTTTGTTAAAAGTGGCAGGTGTTAATAACTAGAGTGGTTGGATATTAAATAATCTAACTTCAAAAATCAATAATAATAATAATAATAATAATAATAATAATAATAATAATAATAATAATAATAATAATAATAATAATAATAATAACAATAATAATAATAATAATAATAATAATAATAATAATAATAATAATAATAATAATAATAATTTTATTCTTTTCTATAGATGAATATTTTTCTAAAACATATTTTCGTAAACAATAAATTATAAAACTATAAACTCTAAACATTATTATTATTATTATTATTATTATTAGTTTTTCTTTTGTTGCCAACATAACAGAAATATGAGTTGTTCATCAGATGTTTAATTTCAAATTTCACTTCTGGAAAATTTCAATTTTTGAGTTAGGCCACTTGCCGGCCAAGCGGTCTAATTGAGTGAAAAATCTTTGTACTGCATTACCGTTGCAGGATGGTGTACACCAGAAGTGAATAAAGTTTCGAATGCGTCGCTTCACTTGGGTAGTTAGTCATTAGGTTGTGAGCCACAATTAACCCTTTAGTGCGCAGCTTTGCTGATGTGCAAAGTTTACTTTGAAATAATATTCTGGCATGTAGTATCTAGTTCGGACATAGAAAAGCAGCTTTGTGTATCTGCTAAGATACCCTTTCACTAATGTCTTACTAGTTGCACGTGAAGTTGTCATCTTGTGATATTTGAGCTTTGTTTACTCGTTTATGTGGACAGGTTTTGAACTGTTGATTTGTTTCTGTTTAAGACGCAAGTGTAATGAGAGTAAAAATGCATATACGCTGACAATTCGTCGCGTTTTATTGGCTTTATCTGTTTTTAGTGGACTTCGCAGATGTCAACGCTCAAATTTGTATAGACCCTATATGCAAATACAATAAAATTTCCCATATACCCCATAACATTTGCATTATATTTTTTTTTAAATGCCCATCTTTCCTACACCGAAATTACTCCAAATTTTAAATAATCAGTATGATTGGAAATATTGCGTATTAAAGGGCTAAAAGGAAACTGTAAAATGAAAAACTGTCCTTTAAAAATTCCAGATTTTATAAACTTCTTAACTATTTTGTATAACTTAGATACCAAAAACTGAGGTTATATAATTGTAAAAGTGCTGTCTGCATTAATTTCAAAAGTAGTTAACAAGAATATAAAAATTGTATTCCTTTGTTTTTATTTTTATCGGAAGTGGAACATTTTGAGCATAAATACACTTGTGCTTTAATGTTTATTTTTTCCATGATTGAATAAAATTAATACAAATATTATTTATTTCAAACATTTTTGTTCATGAACATATGTAATTTTATCAAAAGAACCAATATATTTTAATCTAAAGTTTCTTGTACGCCTTATATCTGAAGAAGTACATACAGTGTAGCGAAACCCAATCTATCACTTAACTCAGTATGATGTGATAATTCCGTAGAAAATACGAAACCTCGATTTAGGGGCCGTTCAAAAATTTTGTGGCCCCTGATCCAAAAACTATAGCCAAAATCGCAATCTTTTGATGCACTTTTTCGATCATTCCTAAAATTCGTGGCCAAGATCGCAATCTTTTGATCCATTTTTTTTATATTCCCTAAAATAATTTTGTTATGAAATTGGGTACTTTTTACTTTTTCTTTCTTTTTGTTAATATGGGAAAGTCAAATCATTACAAAATTTGCTATTTTAATTTGAAAATTTTATATCTACATAGAAGTATGAAAATTAGTATACAAAATATTGGACTTCAAACTTTCTTTTAACATAAAACATAAGGTTTCTTTGAAATTAAACTATTTGTCTATTATTTGTAATTAATTGTCGGAATATAATTGAGTATCTGAGAACAACGTAATTGTGTACTATTTTGCAAGATTATGTAACAAAGTATACAATTTTTATAACATTAAGATAAGAAAGGTGAAGGAATAATGTCTGTTGGTCAATTGCTAATATGTACAGTACATAGTAGAAACAATGTAAAAATGTAGTAGGATACGAGGTTTTAAAAAGGCAGTAAGAGCTTTTAGCGTAGAAAGTGCTTATTTGTAGCCATAGTATAATAACAGGGAGATTCACGATAAATCTTCAAAATAAAAAGAAAGCTGTAATATGGTAGCCTAGATAATTCTCAATCTGCGTGTGATTTAATTTGAATTGATATAATACTTAGATTCTTAATGTTTTTGGGTAATACAATAATAAAATAATCTTGCTTAGCTGTACCGATATCTGAAATAGTTGTAATGGTAGACTTTTAATGTATTTTAAACTAGGAGAATAGGTCCTATTAACATGATATTTTTTGTATACGGTAAGTATTTAAATTATTTTTATCACTTTTCTTTTTTACTAATCCACTAAATGTATTTGTAAATTGCAGTACGAAACTGCAATATGAAGGATTCTGTGAGGCTTTTAATACAGCTGAGAGGGATAGTGAGATGTGACGTCACGCCAAAACGCTTATTTCTGTTGCTGTGACGTAAGCAGCTTATTTTTGCATTTTTGAAACGTTGTATCTCCGTAATTAAGAAATATTAATTTTTGATATAAGTTACACTGAAGACTCGTTCTACACGATAATGTCTTTGAGTTACAACTTTTGGTCAGAAAGGAAATGTCCAATCGTCGATCCAATGCCAAAACCGCGAATGTGCTAAATTTGACTTTGAATTATAAGCATTTTAATATTCAACTTACCCCGAAAAATCAGCATATAGACTTAGGTACATGAATTGATGATAACTTCTAATATACTCATATTTCACAAATGGGACTTTCGTATTGGAATCTGTGTGTTCCGAGTAACATGAAACTGCACTTAGGTGAAAATAGCAAAATTTACACATTTACGGTTTTGGCATTGGACCGAATAGACACAAGCAAAATATTACTCAAAATGGACAATCAAATCCTATATTTCCAAATTCCCAAGTTTGCACTTGACAAAATTCTTTTTCTTTTTCTTTTCTTTTTTTGTTTTACATTTCCATTTCTCTATAATAAATATTCTTATTTTATTATCATTCTAGATATATCCTTCGAGATCGACATTGGAAAAAGAAGTAAACGGAACAAACGCTCGAAGTTACGTAAGTACAACACATATTTGACTTTTTGCTGTGCTTAAAAAGGTTAAATCGAAGTATACCTAGGTAGAAATATCAGAAATTTTCTTTTACGAATCAATATTGTACTCCCGACCTATCAAACTGCCAATTGATTAGCGAACATGAAACTCTTTTCGTGGTAAAGAAATCACCATTATTTTGTTAGTTTTTTTTTTCAAGTATGTAAAACTATTTAGCAGACACGAGAGTGTAAAAATCACAAAAACACAGAATCGTAGTAACGAATTCATTGTCGTCTGGGAATTCTTACAATGTTTTCTTTCTGCATATTTTAATGTTTTTCTACAACGTTATTAAAAATTAGTTTTTGTTATGTCAATATTTCTTTTATATAATAAAGTTAAGAAAGCTCCTTTATAATGTCTTAACCTCTGTTCTACGTCAAAAGTCAGGCAGTACACACTATTTGACTTTTGCTGTGATGACAATCAACATCATCATAACATTGCAAAATATTTGAGCTTTATTACAACGGTACGTTTGTATATTTTCTTGTCTTGCATTATTATTGTCTTGGACAATAAGTTATTCGAAATATGTACTAGGCTGGCTGCAGAAGAAGAGAAAGAAATGTTTTTAAGATATTGTAAAATACACAAAAAGATATTCATATGTTAAAAATAATAAAATTGACAATATCAGGTTGGCAGGCAACCAGATAAACAATACATTTCTAAAAAGAAATAAATGGAATCAAATAGAAAGGAAGTGTGTGTTATTATGGATGGCTCCATTTTAATTATATAAAGAACCAGTTGTTTATCGTTATAAGTGGTACAAGAAACCCGGGAGTTGAGAAGGAACTGAAAAACAGTTTTTGAAGAATAGTAAAAAACGAGCAAAATTGAGCCATCCATAATAACACACACTTCCTTTCTATTTGATTCCATTTATTTCTTTTTAGAAATGTATTGTTTATCTGGTTGCCTGCCAACCTGATATTGTCAATTTTATTATTTTTAACATATGAATATTTTTTGTGTATTTTACAATATCTTAAAAACATTTCTTTCTCTTCTTCTGCAGCCAGCCTAGTACATATTTCGAATAACTTATTGTCCAAGACAACGAAGAAAGGAGTACCATGGCAATGGGGGAGGCACAAGAACGAAGCTTCCAATGTTTAAAAACCTGCATAATGAGAAACATCCGTTTGAACCATCCAGACTATAGTCGTCCTTTTTTTGTTCAGTGCGATGGAGCACTTACAGGCATTTCTGGTATACTCTGGCAACCTGGGATTAACACTAATGAACCGTCAGTAATACATTGTGTAAGTCGGACTCTGAAAAATGCGGAGAAGGCATATACCATAACAGAAATTGAATTATTGGCGGTGCGATTTTATTTGCAAAAATTTGCTCCCTACTTAAGCGGATGTCACTTTATCGTTATTACTGACCATAGCTCACTATGCCTTTGAAGAAAATACAGGGATACAATAGCCGTTTGTTAAGATGGTCCTTAGAGATGCAATCCTTTGATTTCGAAGTTAAGCATATAAAGGGAGTAGATAACGTACCTGTAGATACATTATCCCGGTTATTTCCAAGTGAAAACCATCATGTATTGACAATAAATGTCTTCAAAATTTTACAAGAAGAAATTTCAAATATTTTTGTTGATGAATTGCAAAAATCTCAAAGAGAATATGAACCTTATGCAAAGATTATTCAACATCTGACTTCATGTCCAGATAAATGTGATTGTCCTCGTTCTTGGAACACCCTGTATAGTATGTCGAACAATGTGTTGGTAATTAAAGATTTTAAATTTGAACATCGAAACAAAATTTTTGTGTTCCACCTAAATTGGTACCCCACATATTGAAAGCTTATCACGATGACTTTGGACATTTCGGTTATCTGAAGGTGTATTCTCTTATAAATAAATCATTTTATTGGAAATCATTTAGATCTCAGATTAAAACTTATATTAATGATTGTGAAGAATGTATGAGAATCAAGCACAACTATCGTTCTATGTATAAACCTATGATGTCCATAATACCTGAACGACCACATTCATTCATCTCCATAGATTTGTATGGTCCACTTCCAAGAGCTTCCACCGGCAAAACCTTTTTGCTCACTGTGATGGATATTTTCACCAGGTACATAGTAGCGTATCCTTTGCGAAGAGCAACCGCATCAGCGATAGTTAACTGTATTTTAAATGAATACATTCCACATTGCGGTCCTGTTGAGCATGTATTATGTGATAATGGAGGACAATTTAGGAGTCATGTGTTTTTACGTGGCATGAATAATGCAAGTATCAAAGTACATTTCGTAACACCGTATCATCCCAGCAGTTCTGTTGTAGAGAATGTTCATCGTCATCTAGGAATGTTGTTTCGACATTGTTGTCGTAATAATCATAAGGATTGGATTAAATATGTGACTGAAATCACGTTTTTTCTGAACTATTCAGTGTCTGATACACTTGGAGTGGCGCCTGCCAATATTCACAATGGTACAGATTACGTAGCGCCAATTAAACAACATTTTGGGATTAGACTCAATAATAACAACGAAATAGATTATTCCCACCTAGTGAGCATGATTCATTTACGACGAGTACAGAAATTTAAATCTCGAAATTTGAAAATTGAAAAACAACAATTGGGAAAAGTTAAAATTCAACCTAAAGATTTAGTATTTGTACGCTTACACCCTCAGAGTGACGCTACGTTAAAAAGGATATACAAATTTTGTGATTTGTACGCTGGACCTTATTTATGTTCTAAACAAATCAGTCCTAAGGTATTTGAACTTATGGATATAAAGACTGGGAAAATTTTAGGATTACGAAATATTGATGAAATTAAGTTATGGCAGCCTACTGAAAACACTAGAAAACGATGGATGGATTTAGATAAAACTTTAATTCCTCCTGAAGTCATAACGAAAGCTAATGTAAAGAACATTTAACAGAATGGAAATATGTAAGTTGATTTAATGTATTTTTATTTTATGCTATTTAATCTTGAGTTCATATGCTTTGATGTTATGTGTATTACTTAATATTTGTGTTCCATACTATTTATGCGTTTTTCTTATGATTGCCAACATATAACATCAATCTTATTATTCATGTTATGATGTCAATAAGGTATTAATTCTTATGTTATATCTTGATTATTATCGATAATTCAATCTCAATTTATATTTTGTTTAATTATATGTTATATTTGATCATTTTGGTGTTCAAAGAACAACTACATAAATATCACATGCATCTTTCTCGAAATATTCTTCATGAAGCCTAAGTAATGAATTAATAGCTTGTAGCCAGCATTTAAAGGCCCCGAAAAGGAATCAAATAGCTTATAACCAGCATTTTTATGGACCCGAAAAAGAACTTAAAAATCAAATAACTTGTAAATGTAATTTCGAATGCGCCTCATCGTCGATGAAACGTATAAATATATGAAGAGGATAATAAAGTTTAAAATAAATATGATCAATAAATATGATAATGATATTGTTATAGAATTAAATATGATATATATGTATGTATAATTATATGAATTGTAATTTTTAAATTTACGAGGTGCATTTGAAAACTCGAATGATTCACATGTACATATAAACGGTCCAGAATTCTTTTCCCTTTTTATGATAGTTAATGAATAAAAAGGGAAATTCCGTTCGGGCGTCATAATATACAACGGTACGTTTGTATATTTTCTTGTCTTGCATTATTATTGTCTTGGACAATAAGTTATTCGAAATGTGTACTAGGCTGGCTGCAGAAGAAGAGAAAGAAATGTTTTTAAGATATTGTAAAATACACAAAAAGATATTCATATGTTAAAAATAATAAAATTGACAATATCAGGTTGGCAGGCAACCAGATAAACAATACATTTCTAAAAAGAAATAAATGGAATCAAATAGAAAGGAAGTGTGTGTTATTATGGATGGCTCCATTTTAATTATATAAAGAACCAGTTGTTTATCGTTATATTATAAACTCTGGGAAATTCGGAAGAAGGCAATCTGCCTGAAGAGTCCAGTCAGGCAGTCAGCCGGAAGAGTCCAGTCAAGCAATTAGCTGAAAGAGTCGAGTCTACTCAGTCAGCCGGGAAAAGTTGATGAGAGACTGCTAGTCAGTCAGTCAGACGAACTTATTCTTGTAGTTTGTCAGAGTAGTCTCTGACACGGGAACTGGTCTTATTGGAGTGGGGTCGGTCGATAAAATAACTAGCACAACAGGGATTTCATCACCCTAAATCCATAATCCTTACGCAAGTCTGAAAGATAGCCAGCTCTAGCCTAAAAACCACAGACAATTGGAGTTCTTCACCCCTATTGCAGAACAAGAAGACAACCCGAGCCAGCCCAAAAGAGATCAACGAAGAGCCGAGCAGCATAATGAAGTGTCACCAGGTATCTTAATTCCTTGTGTTTGTTCCATCCTAAATCCCTCTTAGCTCCGTTTTCTCCCGATATATATATATTAAAATTCTTATCTTCATTTCTCTTTTCTGAATGATGTTAAACAAACGCCACTCGATCCCAAGTATCTACTGCCAATCTAAGAAACATGCTGAAAAAGTCCTTTTTGCTGGCTCAGTTTTTGTGAAATTTAATTTATGAAACAGCAATCGTAAGAGAAGCTTAAACAACTTTCATATTCTTGCAGAAAACAATCTATCATTTTAGAATTTCGTTTAGCATAATTACATAATTTTGTTTTCGGTCAAGATATCGTATGTTTATGTATTAAGACGATCACTTAATTTACTCAGTGAGAATATACGTAAATAAATATGTTGAAAATTCAGATGATATTTCGCATTTTGCTTTGAATAACATAGATTTGTATACGTAATATTATAAATGAAAATGTGAAGTGTGAACAAATACTCGCCAATAAGAAACATTGAGAGAATTTTTTTTAGTTGTTTACTGAATCAGTACAATTCTGCTCTGTGTTGGAAAATTTTATATACATTATCAAGAAAAGACATGAAGGGAAGACTAAAAGTACTGGAATTGTGAATATGAGCAAAAGGACTTAGTTAACAGTAGGTAAAGCATATATAAGTCGATAGATCATATTAAAGTAAACAAAACAGTATAAAGCTGACAAGGAAGGGTCACGCAGCGGCTCCGCTGAGATCCGAATGAGACAATTGTGTTTGCATTTGATATGTTATAATTAGACGAATCCCAAAGTTATACGTGCCACCGAGCGGAATATCGTGAGTTACAACATATTTTGTAATGTAAAAGTTACGAAAAAATTACATTGTAAAATAATTTGAAACGGGCCATTTGTTCGGAAACGATTGAATAAATGGAAAACTCGGTGAACACGTGTCCCATAATTTTCAAGGGAGTACTTCTGGGGCTAAAAATTTTTGCCCCAGGGTCCTCTGTAGGGTCCCAGACGGGGTCCAACTCAAAAGTTCCAAATGGCAAGGGGGGTTAAGTCGCACATCGTTTGAAAGCTGTTGTTAAATGAAAGAAGATGGAGCAAGTCTCGACTCTCTACGACAACTCTGTGCAAAATGGCGGAGGGTCAAAATGTAAACAAAAACTTAATCGAAAAGTCCATGGCCACCCCTATAAATCGGAAACGGTGAGACAAATGTGAAAACAGGAAAGAACGAGTGGTATTACTTCCAAAGTACAACGATTTAAGTTAAAACGTCTTGTTCTAGGGCCCTCACAGGGTCCCAGGTGGGGTCCAACTCATAAGTGTCAACCGGCAAGGGGGGTTAAGTAGCACATCGTTTGAAAGCTGTTGTTAAATGAAGGAAGATGGAGGAAGTCTCGACTCTCTACGACAACTCTGTGCAAAATGGCGGAGGGTCAAAATGTAAACAAAAGCTAAATTGAAAAATCTATGGCCATCTTGAATCCAAGATGGCCGCTTAAAACCTATGTCGAAAGTATAGGCATACCAAACTGCAACTACCCATTCGTACATGATCATGCCAAGTATTTCGATGGATGGAACATTATTACCACATATGTACGTTCTTGTTCCAGAACCAACTGGAGAATTTCCTGCCAATTTTCAAATCGATTTACCTAACATCAAAGCCTTTGCTGGTAAATCTGCAAACATGTCAAAGAATGACCTTACTGTTTTCTTAACGGATGTCTTATGGACAGATTTGCAGGGTAAAAAGCAAGTTCTACTACTAGTTGATTCGTGGACATCCAATAAGGATTCTGACCTATATAACTCTACTGTTCCTGCAGGTGTGGAACTTATCAAAGAATTGATACCACCTAAGTGTACAGGACGTATTCAACCAACAGATGTTTACTCTTTCAGACCTTATAAGAATATGGTACGATTCATCACAGATACCGTTCTCACACAATTTGATATCAATTTGTGGCATAGAGATCATTTTCTTCGGCTTCAGTCTTTCGTACATTATCAGTTCATGGCGGACAGATTTAAAAACATGATAAAGTATGCGTTTTTCGCAAGTGGTTATGTTGATGACAAGCCAGAAGAGTTCGTAACGCCTCTGGAGTATTGTTTTGAAGCTTGATTGCTAGACAATTGTGCTATGGACAATTGTCAAACGCCAGCTTTCATGAAATGTGCTCATTGTATCAAATGTTTTTGCCTCAATCACACTTTGCTTGCATGTTTGCACACCTTTTGCACTGCTTCACTTACATAGATATGTTAAACATAGATATTCAGTTGTTAAGTACAATATCCTATGATATTTGTTTCATTTGTACAATTTTGCGTATTCTATATTAAGTCTTGCCGGTTGCATTACATTTTGTATCTGTTCAATATCATTTTGCTATTGTGTACATTCATAACAGTACAAATGTAAATTTCCACTTTTTTCTATTATGTATTTAGAAACAATAGGAATATTAAAGAACAACTGAATTTCGATTCACTTCAACTATTATTTCATTCCGTAATAACACATATATGTTTTGTTCCTAATGTACGATCGTCACGGTTCTTTCGATATCATTTACGTGAAAATAATGAATATGCAATGAACACATAACTCTGACTTTCTATTCATAATGCTAAACAAAAGTTGAATATCTTCGGGACTTTTCTAATTTTCTCATAAGTAGTTAATACATAAAGGACTTGCTGCACCAGTTAGGTTGAGAGCTCTATTGTAACGTATTCGTGACGGTTATATTTGTATGCCATTAGTTGGTTTGATCACAATGTTTCCAGCAATACTAGATATAAAACAAAACATTCATTTACAAGATTGGCGAGCAGTACCAACCACGTGCAAATCACTCCAGTACATCGAGCTGCGTCAAAGTTTGTTGGTTTGGTCATAATACTCCAAATAACATATTTATATACAAACTCATTTTTCACGCTGGCAGACATAATGGATTATAGATGATACGTCTTTGATATTTTCTGGATATCTACTATTGACCATAAACGTAAATACCACATTTCGCTTCTCCAATTCCAGTGGTTTGAGCTGGACATGGTTCGATAAATAGTGTGGCATTTTGAACACAAGATGTCACTTTTTGAATATTTCGTATCCTCTTGTCACTTATTTTTCCTGATCAGCATTCATACCAAATTTAGCTTTCCTAGCTTCAGCAGTTTGGTATGCCTATACTTTCGACATAGGTTTTAAGCGGCCATCTTGGATTCAAGGTGGCCATAGATTTTTCAATTTAGCTTTTGTTTACATTTTGACCCTCCGCCATTTTGCACAGGGTTGTCGTAGAGAGTCGAGACTTCCTCCATCTTCTTTCATTTAACAACAGCTTTCAAACGATGTGCTACTTAACCCCCCTTGCCGGTTGACACTTATGAGTTGGACCCCACCTGGGACCCTGTGAGGGTCCTAGAAGAAGACGTTTTAACTTAAATCGTTGTACTTTGGAAGTAATACCACTCGTCCTTTCCTGTTTTCACATTTGTCTCACCGTTTCCGATTTATAGGGGTGGCCATGGACTTTTCAATTAAGTTTTTGTTTACATTTTGACCCTCCGCCATTTTGCACAGAGTTGTCGTAGAGAGTCGAGACTTGCTCCATCTTCTTTCATTTAACAACAGCTTTCAAACGATGTGCGACTTAACCCCCCTTGCCATTTGGAACTTTTGAGTTGGACCCCGTCTGGGACCCTACAGAGGACCCTGGGGCAAAAATTTTTAGCCCCAGAAGTACTCCCTTGAAAATTATGGGACACGTGTTCACCGAGTTTTCCATTTATCCAATCGTTTCCGAACAAATGGTCTGTTTCAAATTATTTTACAATGTAATTTTTTCGTAACTTTTACATTACAAAATATGTTGTAACTCACGATATTCCGCTCGGTGGCACGTATAACTTTGGGATTCGTCTAATTGTAACATATCAAATGCAAACACAATTGTCTCATTCGGATCTCAGTGGAGCCGCTGCGTGACCCTTCCTTGTGAGTAAATTCTTATGAGTACTGTAGTAGTTTATCAACTTAGAAAAAAAAAGAGATAAATTATAAAGGGTATGCATGGAATTAAGAGTTTGACGGTAACGCCGCTAATGATAAATTTAGGAACTAAGTTGTGAGAACTTTTCATCTCAAGTTCTATGACCCATTATGAGAAAGAGTTCAACAGGTTAAAGAAAACTGTACACGGTGTTAAATAGAAATGCGAAAGTACGAATAGTTCACAAGTGTGTATTAAAATTACACAGGGTTTTCGTAAAGTCTGGACGGATTTAATTTGCTTATAATTTTCATAAAAATGCTCATAATGAAATCAAATAAAGTGCAAACGGTAGCGGAAGGATTACATTTTTAGTTGGTAACGCTGTTACCGTATCAAAGATGGCGTCGGTGAAAGAGAAAGCGCAATGTGTTCTGTGGTACGCAGAGCTAAAATCACCAATTCTGGTATGTCGAACGCTCACCAAAGAGTTCAAAAAGCCGGCACCGACTGAGAGTGCAATCCGAAAGTGACATGCTAAGTTCTTGGAGACAGGAAGCGTCCTGGACCGTCCTCGAAGTGGGCAGGGTAAGGGAAAGCATCATTCCAGCGCCGCCTACGCGAATGTGTGGACGTAAATGACGCCCAGTTGGAGGTGTGGCGGTGAATGAACTGAGCTGGTGCGGTTTACAGGTAAAAATTTAATCCTTCCGCTACCGTCTGCACTTTATTTGATTTCAATATGAGCATTTTTATGTAAATTATAAGCGAATTAAATCCGTCCATACTTTATGAAAACCCTGTATTTAGTGAATTTTCTCGAGGCCAGTATATACGGTATTAAATTAACGATTTATTTTCTATATATTAATTATTGGAAATTATTGTTCAAATTGCTGTTCTATGAACATATGTGGTTCCTACATTTCGAAGAGATTTTGAATAGAAGACCTTTGCTAGTTGTATTATATGAACAGCCGATCATTTTATGACGTTAATAAGTAAAGTATATACCCTTGTCATAGGTTTAAAGTTTAATATTGAAATTATTTATTGCGTAATTACTTTTTTTTACAACTTATTATATTGTTATATGCTACATTTGAGAAAGATATGTATATAATAATATTGCATTTAATTTTGGTTTCTCATTTCTCTTAATTGACTCTTCGATTATCAGAGTACGTAATTATAGAATTACAGTTTTTATTATAGAATTATAGATTTGCAGAAAGGTATATTTATGACAATTATCATCTGTTATTAATAATTGAGAAAATAACAATATTTAGAAGTAATAAAACCAATTTAGAGAAATTTTATATAGAGAAGTTTTTTTTTTCTTGGGCCAATAACGTTGCGGTGTTTGATCACGGGTACATAACATACATTACCATACCTTTCGATAAAATGTATAATAATAAAAGCAAACTTTTGTAATATCCAATAACAATTCCAATTATAATTGACGAATTTTTTAAAATTTTCCTGGAAGAAATTGTTACTTTTTATGTACTGTGTATGTAGCAAATTACACTATTTCAGTAGCAAACTGCATCTATTGTGTTAATCTCTTCTCAACTATGGCACATACTCCTCTATGCATATACTAGTTGTGAAACAAAACAATATAATTTACCATTGTTTTAGGGCTATGATAATGTTGCAGTACATATTTCCACAAAACTTAGATGTAACGCGTTTTTGATACAATTAAAATAGTTTGTAAAACAGTATTATAAACAAATTTGACAAATCATTTATAACTATTTCAAAATTTGTACATTCGAAACTCAATACCACGACCTTCTTTGCCTCTTTAATGTAGTTTACAGAGCATTTCTAATTGTAACCGTGTAGTGGATTGCACCTTTGCTGCACAGACCCATACGTGTCTTTATTTTGACCATACAAAATACTAAACCTGAAAATGTTTGTCTTTACGTTTTTGAAAAGATGGAAACCAATCGAAAATATAAGTAGTTGCAATTGTAAAAATGTATGTAATCATGACTTGTATAAATACTAATTATTCTTCTCTTTTTATTCATTTTTTTAAATTTTTCCCGTACCTTCTATAGAAAATTCTCAAGTTCTTGCCCTTTGAAAAATTGAAACCCTTTTCTTTTTGCAACAAAATACGACAAAATGCTCTACTATGGTTTAAAATATTAAGATTGAACGCAATTGTAATTAAATCAGGAAAAGTATAAAACGCAAAATAAACAAGAGTCGAAAATTAAAGAAAACAAAAACAAATGTTATTTTTAAATGATAAACGTTTTTATGTATGTAAAATATTTGTACCGCCATACAGGAAAACCTGTCTATAAATCCGAAAATTGCAAACTCGTTAAAATCGTTGCCGTGGTTACTTTACTAGTAATAATTATTAATGTAAAATAACCCTTGTATTTTCGGTATGTGCGATTGATAAAACTTGACCTGTTTGACAAGGAAAAGTCACAAAGTATTACTCTTGGAGTCAAGTACTTGAGTGAACATATTCACAAACCAAGTATTCTCATATTTACAAAGGTAATTATAAGCATACTTGAAGTTATCACAATGAGAATATGTTGGATATGAAGCGAAGTACGTTTTGTTGCAAGTAGTAGTTTGTACGTTTGAATGTGGGACGTCAATAAGCAATTAAAGGTTAGAAAGCCAACAATAATATGATTAATAAAAAAATAAAAAATAAAAAGATTTTGAAGAAAGAATTGCAAATCATTTTAAATTGAATCACATTAGAAACAAAACAAAAGCAAATGATAATTAGAGTAACTAAAACTAAGACGTCAAGGATATTTGAAATTTTATAATGTTAACATTTAATCATTTGTTAAAACTTTGCGTCTTTTTTTTTTTAGCTCCGAGGTTATATTAGACATGGACTTAACATTGAATGCAACCTTCTGGAATGTGTTCAAATTTCAATTTTCTCCAACATGGAATTCAACCCAAGACCGCATGAAACCATAGTACTCGTGCCAACTGCTAGGCCAAGAGTGAGACATAACGTAAAGATTTAAATTTTGTAAAGAATTAAATAATTTGTCGCCACACTAACTTAATATCTAAACATTAGACCTACATAACACTTGTGTAATTCTTGACAGATTAGATATATAACACTTCTGTCAATAATATATTGTGTTAATTCATCATAAACGTTTACGATTATTTTGTTCTTTAGTAAAAAAAAAAAAGAAAAGCCTGTGAGGTTGAAATAGTGCACATTTAAAAGCACGAATCATCATAACAACAAATATTATTTATAGATTTTGAAAATGAAAAATGAAAAGGAACAAAAGAATTTGTAATTTAACGTCCCACTCTTATAAATTTTAGCAGATGGGTGATTGATAACAGTGAATGATCATTAAGGAATTGGTGAAATTATAAGGTTGAAATAAACAGCAAAATCTTCACGAAACCCCTGGACATTATGTTCTTCACCACAAACTCACGTGACTCAAATGAAACAGCCTCACAAAATATGTTTTTAACTAAACTCAAATTTATAAAACAGTTAACAACTTTAAAATATAAAATTACTTGTACATACCTTTACGTAAAAGGCAAACAATTCAAAATGGTAGCTAGCTCTATGTTTAAAATAGTTAATCTTACGTTTCTTTAGTTTTCCTCAAACAATATTAAACTAACTAGTCTAATTAATATAATGAATTCAGAAATTAAATATAAGCTCCTTAAATACATTTTTTATGTGATTTAATCTAAACCTTGACATCTTAAACTACATCTACATATAATATTTTAGTTGGACTTTTATTTTTGCAATATTTGTATACAATGGCAATGTAATATGCTGAGCAAAGTTCTGTAGAAAATGAGCAAACACATAGTGCTCTTGCATGTACAGGAGGGCATAAAGTCATTTCCCCAAAGCAGGTAAGAAAAGAAAAGAAATAAGCAAACTTCCAGCGAGCGTTTTTTTAGGGGGTAGTTGAACTGGCATTACTACGTCTTTTAGTATGGCAGAGAGGTAAACCATGTTTCCATACGTGTTTTATTTAAGAGTTAATTACAGAATGAAGTTGCGCCGAATAGTACAGGTTCAAGTTAGCCGCAAATTAACAAAGGAACAACCTGTTTTCGTGCTACAAGCTTGGTGAAAATAGAGTAGGAACACAAATGTAGTGACAGCAGACTTCAGGAGATTGTTTCCAGGTGCAGAACCATAATCACATCAAGGCATAAAAAAACTGAACCGCCGATTTGTGGCAACAGGTACTGTCTACCGCCAAGCGGACGACTTCATAGTGAACGGAATAAAGGAAACCCTGAATTTGTTGCTTAGAGTTGTATATCTAGTGCGAAATCTATCACTAGGGTCGCACGTAATCTTGGAATGACACGTACCTCTTTTAAAAAAAATATATTAAAGGTTTAGAAAATGAAATCTTATTAGCCAAAGGTTCTACGCGCGTTGCAAAAACGTAATCTTGTACTACGTGTTGAGTTTTATGAGTGGTATCTCCTTCGGAACGAAGCTGGTAGAGGCTCGTGGAAACGAATTTTGTGCACAGATGAGACCCTCATTTGTGAAATGCAAGTTCACGTAAACCGACACAATTGTGTTAATTGGAGTGATATCAAATAGTAACAGTAGAATTAAAGGTTTCTGGTGTCATTGTTTGGAATGGTATTTAGAGTAGTGGTGTCACAAGACAATTCTCTTTCTTCTTTTTAAAGAACTGTTAGCAGTGTCACAAACTTTCAGATGGTGCAGGAAATTATCATTCCAGAACTTCGGTACGAGAACATTTACTTCACGTGGCAGTAGCATGTAGCACCGCCTCAGTTTGGTGTTGCTGTGAGGGATTTCTTCGATCAACATTTCGATGAATGGGTTGCCCGTCGTGGATTTCTGCGATCAACATTTCCTTGCTTAACCAGTTCATGTGGTCTCATACCATGCGACTTCGAGCAATCATTTGAGAGACTGGATACCAATCCTCAGTTGTGTCATGATTAGTGTTGTGAAGGCCTGAAAAAAAACGGAAATTTTGAGTAAGAAAACAGTTTTTTACGGTTTTTTACCCGAGCTTGAAAAAAAAACGGAAATTTTGGGAAAAATTGAAATTTTCGAATATTTTACTACATTATGCTTTAAAAATGAAAACTATTTATATTTACTAGTTTACAGTTAAGATCACTAATTGTTTATGTTTCTTGTAGTGAAATTTTTCAATATTGTACTATATTATGCTCTTAAAATGAAAACTAATTTATATACTACAGGGTGCGGCACGTAAAACCGGCCCGTAAAGTGAACACATAAAATGAAATGTAATGTATTGAATATGATTAACTACAACACACAAAAGAAAAATGTAATGTATTAAATATGACTACTCACCTTCACAGCAGGTGCTGAAAGTGTCCTCCGCCCACTTCAACACACATGTGAGCACGATTGAGGAGATTCATATATACCTTTGTCAGTTCTTGTGTTGTAATGCTATTGGTGACATCCTGGATCCTAATCTTGAGTTCTTCAATTGTGTGTGAATTTGTTTCGTATACTCTTCCCTTTAATAGTCCCCATAAGTAAAAGTCACACGTGGACAAGTCTGGTGACCGAGGAGGCCACAAACCTTTACTAATTGTCCTCTCTGGTGTAAACATCTCATGCACAAGGGACAATGATGCAGCTGATGTGTGGCATGTTGCACCGTCCTGCTGAAAGTAACATAACTGACGCTCCTCTTCGGTCAAGTGTGTATAAAACTCCTCCAGGATTCCCATACACACGTCACTGTTCACTGTCGTCTCAAAGAATATGGGCCCAATAACGCGTGTGGCGGAAACGGCACACCAAACACCAATCTTCTCATCATGCAAGGGTACCTGGTGGATTGCGTGTGGATTTTCTGTCGACCAATACCGGTTGTTTTGGGAATTTACGTACCCAGACAGGTGGAACCACGCCTCGTCACTCATGATGAGCATTAGTGGATCCAAGAAACTTCTGGTAACATTGCTCAACAGCCATGAACAGAAATGCACCCTCTTCTGCAGGTCAGGCTCCTTCAGTTCTTGCACAACACTTATCCGGTATGGTTTTAACTTCAGTCCCCTTAAAACACATCTGCAATTTCTCTCAATCGCATGAACCTGTTGACTCAATCTCCTGGTTGACTTTCGAGGACTTCTTGTCATTATCTCCTCCACCTGCATCTTTAATTCAGGTGTGCAAACAGATGGTCGTCTGTTCCTGGGAGCATTTTGAACCGATCTTGTACGCCGCCATTTTTCAATCAATTCCTGAATGGTGCTTTTTGCTGGCACAGAACGTCCTGGAAATTTCTCCCGAAACAAATTCTTTGTTTTCACAAAAGATCCAGTGAGAATGAACCCTTCAACAATGGCAACACGCTCGGGCATCGAGTACGGCATTATCACACACTGACACTCACCCGGCTTAACACAACGTGGGCTTTTCCTCAACTGGTTTCGACAAGTTTCACTGGCTGCGGCTGCACGTGACTGCTGCAGGTCACGTAAGTCGACCCGACCTCGACACGCCATCTCTTGGTAGGAAGGTAGATTATTTAAGTGTTGCCAAAAACACAATATACCAGAATATTACGACGGGCCGGTTTTACGTGCCGCACCCTGTACTAGTTTATATGTAATACTAGTTCAGAGTCCAGATAGTTGAGTACTTATGTTTTTTTTTTTTTTTTGTATTAGAATAAGGAAATTTTGTGGCAACAAATATATGTGCACCACTCATCCAAACACTTTAAAGTTAGCACCGTGATAAAATGGAGTTATAGCTTCAAAAGATACCAAAATATAACCCTAGTTAGATTAATTAATATAGACACATTTAAATTATCTTAATCAATCTTATGAAGTTCCCGCTTTATGGGAGAGAAGTGTTAAAATAACGGGGTCACAATCATTTTATTTAATACCGGTATGTTAAAATCAAATATGTTTTTTTCTTGTGCTGTGTAAATTTTCCGGAAATTTTGAACCCATTAGAAAAAAAATCTTTTGTCCGGAAATACTGGCAAAAACCGGAAAATATTATTTAAAAACTATTTCTTATTCTGATGCTAATCTTATTTCTAACGTGTCTGCAGCATATATACGATGCATTTCACTAGCAGGAAAATACTTAAAGCAATAGGCTTTAATTTCACTTTTTAGTTTTCTGATTTCTGGTAAAAATCCTTCTTTATTATATGTACATTTTTCGAACAACTCAAAAAGAGAGAAGATCTTATTTACACAAATACGCATACACCACACAAGTGCGTAAATTTGAGCAGCGAGAAATATATTAAAGAATTTAACATGTAAAACTTCCATTCGTTATTATTAAAGACTAGCAGAATACCCGTTCTTCGCACGGGGAGAATAAGTTTCATTTTAGACATAAAAGGCACCAAAACTGTCACCAATCAACTTATGGACCCCAAAATCTATGAAGTCAACATTAGAATCGGTCATTTTCAATTACTTTTACCATGTCACCCTCGCCCATTACGAGTATTAATGGAGGCTGAATTTGGATTTAAACGGCATTGAAAATGTCATTGTTCATTAAGCGATCCCGAAGTTTATGGATTCGACACTAATATCGGTCATTTTCGATCATTTTATATATATATATATATATATATATATATATATATATATATATATATATATATATATATATATATATCTTCTCGCCTCTAAGTTGCGGAGATGAATTTGGATTTAAAAGGCATCGCAGATGTC
Organism: Thermobia domestica; assembly: GCF_964235325.1. NCBI lineage: Eukaryota > Metazoa > Arthropoda > Insecta > Zygentoma > Lepismatidae > Thermobia > Thermobia domestica. The sequence continues at coordinate 40,679,379 of NC_137454.1, read as the reverse complement.
ACTGTTCCTCTCTTCGAGACCGAAAACTATGGATTCGACACTAATATCGGTCATTTTCGATCATTTTATATATATATATATATATATATATATATATATATATATATATATATATATATCTTCTCGCCTCTAAGTTGCGGAGATGAATTTGGATTTAAAAGGCATCGCAGATGTCACTGTTCCTCTCTTCGAGACCGAAAACTATGGATTCGACACTAATATCGGTCATTTTCGATCATTTTATATATATATATATATATATATATATATATATATATATATATATATATATATATATATATATATATATATATATATATATATCTTCTCGCCTCTAAGTTGCGGAGATGAATTTGGATTTAAAAGGCATCGCAGATGTCACTGTTCCTCTCTTCGAGACCGAAAACTATGGATTCGACAATAATATCGGTCATTTCGATCATTTTTATATATCACTCCTTTTCCCCTCCCTGAAGTTACGCCGCTGAATTTGGATTTAAACGGCATCGGAAACGTCACTGTTCATCTCAGCAATCCCGAAAACTATGGATTCGACACTAATATCGGTCATTTTCGATCGTTATTTGTATCTCCCCTTCCCCTACCCCAAGTTGGACTACTGAATTTGGATTTAAGTGGCATCGGAAGTGTTACTGTTCATCTCAGCAACCTCGAAAACTATGAATTCGACACTTATATCGGTCATTTTCAATATATATCGCCCCTTTCTTCTTCGTAGTGCACTTTCAAAGTGAAATAGAACGTCGCAGGCTCGCTCCTCATCTATGTTGAAATTTTTTATCGAGATTGATCTGGTGGTTCAAGAGTTGTTAAGTTACAAATATAGTCACTTTCATCTTACATATAATTTGTCGCACTAGAAAAAAGATATTTGTTTACATACAAAATTCTGTACATAAAGTTTACATAAAAGTCTATATTACAATATTGAATAATAGTGATTATAATATATCCGTCCCACGTGCGAAAAATAGGAAAATAACTGCTCGGGTCTTGAATCTGAGGCCGTGGTCTCCCAGTAAGATTGGAAACTGCTATCACGCGAACGAAAGCGAGCGCTCTATCCCTGTGGTTTCGAGGGAGCCTCACTTTCTCTGTATTCATTCCTTTGAGGTGTACCCACTTTGTTTGGCGAGCGTTTTTGTACAACCTCCCGACGTGCTTGTGTGTTTCATTTTGTTACTCCTACTGCACAGCTGTAAACAATCAGAGCTTTAAGATGTTTCTTCCTATTTCTCATATCGTTTTATTTTCCATATGTATGGTGTTCCAGCAGTAGTGTTACATGGGACAAATTGGTTCATTTTCGTCTTTGTCTTGGCATGTGCACGGTGTGTAAGATACGAATTTCTGGAGGTATTTTCCTATATTTCGAGTACGTCATATGTCCCAGAAGACGTGGGACATAATACAAGTTCGTTATTTTCACGCTCTATCAGAATTTGAACCATGGATTAAGAGATTTTTTTTTTCATATGTGTCGACTGTGGGACAATGTCCCAAAGAAAGAGGGACATTGATACAATCGTGTTCTAGTTACGTTCTACTAAAAAGTGCACCAGATGTAATAGCAGAATGTACAACGTTATATTCCTAGTTTTCGCACGTGGGACGGTGTTTCAGCAGTGGTGGGACATTTGATATTTGTTAATTAGCTACATGTTGATATCAACACACACTTTGTCACATTTCAGTATCGATCATGCGATCCCACTACTGACATTTCTTGAGTTTACCAAGTTTCTTAGTTAGTGCCCTTGCACAATTTCTACTTGGCCTCAGTTGTTGCATCCTTATTGGTATGCAACCGTGCAGATCATATTGCATCGGATTGATTAAATATTATTGGTTAATTGGCAATGCCTTTCATGTTATTGATGCTATTCCTTACATTTCCGACTCTTTGAACTCACGTTTATTTAGTATGAGTGCATTTCTGGACATTTTTCGTTACGTATTTCCACACATGTGAATCACTCTGCTTCATCTGTTGTGCTCTACAGACACTCCAGAAGTCTTTCTAGAGCATTTGAGTACAAATTCGCTACACTTAATACTCAGAACGTCACTGTTGGCCAGCATCCTACCTGGCGATTATGCAACTACACACAACGGGCATGAAGTTGTCCGCCATTTTGTATTTGTTCCAGATATCGACTTAATACAAACGAATTATTGTTACCCGGTAGAAACCGTATCAATTCATATCAATTTAGACCAATTTTCATTTGGCAGATTATCCGGGACTCCCTACGTTTCCTTGGGGAATCCCTTGCGCGTCCATTGTAGGATTGTGAAACATGCAAAATTCAATAGAGCAGGTATGACTTCTTCACTTAATTTTTTACCCGCACTCTTTACGTTGGATAGTTTCCGAACTATTGGCGTCCGAAAGTCATTTTCCCCGCTTTTGGCACCTTGTAGATCCGAAACTATGTCCGATAGCCGAAAGTTCAAGAGAACTCTTTTTCTTGTCTCAGTGGCAGGAGTCACCTCCCAAGAGTTGTAACACTTATTTTGCAACATCCGATATATATATACGATATATACGATACAGGGATACAGGGTGTCAGTGTACTATACCGACAAACTATAACAGGTGATTCCTCACATCAAAATAAGTCAAAAAGTTTCTATGGACTTATGGGGAAAAGTGCATAGTTTCACAGATAGGGCTGTCCAAAATCGCGAAAAAGTCAAATTTTAAGAGGCCCTATTTCGAGTACTAGAAATCGTGGAGTGGTGCTCCTTATCAGCGTAAAGGACGTCACGCATACACAATCCAAAAATGCATATTACATCAATTTTGAATTAGTGCGCATGGTATTATGTACAGGGTACACTTCTCAAATATGCTCTCAATAGAGCTTTCAGATGCACCCTGATTTCAAGGAGGGTCCAAAGTAGGCAGGATGTACGACTTGACAACAATCGACATCCAGGGCTTTGGAAGGAAGTCAGAAGTGTTAGGAACCGGCAGCTCTATGCTTTTTGTGTTCGGAAGAACGTGTGATGCGATGTATTTCGTCACGGCATATTTCACGTTTTCTTCACCTACAAGCGTGATAGAAAACATCGCAGTATGTTTTCCCAAGTATTAGAGACCGTGCTGAGATCCTTAACACTTCCTTCATCGTGCCAAAGGATCCTGTGTTCGCTGCCGTGAAAGCTTATCGTTTGCCTACTTTGGACCAATCATAAAGTCAGATCATATTTCAAAATTCGGTTGATGGCATGTTTAAGAATTTCACCCTGCAGGGAATACTCTGCACACCCATTGAACATTAATGAAATATGCATTTTTGGATTGTGTATGCATGACTTCCTTTACGCTGATAAGGACCACCACCCCACGATTTCTCGAATTCGTAGCTCTGAAACTATGCACTTTTCCCCACAGGTTCATCGGAACTTTTTGACTTATTTTAATATGAGATATCACCTCTTACAGTTTGCTGGTATAGTTCATTAACACCCTGGAATTTACAGGAGATATTTGATCAAAAGTCATGAACACCTGTGGTAATGTCATCAAAATGACCGCCTTGTCGAGAAACATGGGTCCATTTAAGTGGTCATATTTCCATTATCAATCATGATACTGTGATGATTGAATAGAAAATCTTATTGAATAGAAAATAGAGTAAGTTATAAAAAGATGTTTTCAGTAACGTATTTTGTAACACGTCCGATTAAGAAGTTATAGCTGCGAAAATTTGGAAGTGTGTGGTATACTTGTGAACATTTCAGAAAAACGCTCTCTAAAACGATTTTAAAGCAACGTTTACTTTTATAAATCATGAATCATTGGCGAACATGAATAAAAATGTTTCCTAGTCGAATATTGCTTCCTTGTAACCGACATCCAAGATGGCAGACAAAATGGCGGCTGTATTTTTTAAATATCTACAAATATTACCGTGTGACAGCTATATTATTTTTCTAAGTTTCGGGTTCAAGAAATTCATTTGAGAGGTCCAAATTATAATCTGATCACCAGGAAGTGACTTGATACCACCATGAAAGGTAAGATAGTCACCAATTCGATGAGAAATAAAAGTGTTGTTTATTAGAATGTGAGTGTAGTTCCCACGATTTTCGGCTCAGAGCTCTCATTGCAGTTGCTTAAATTCTGATTCTCACCCGAGAAATACTCAAAAACGTAAGATGGCTCCTAAAAGAGGCTTAAAATATAGGAAAATTTGCAAGGGAAAATAATAATAACACAACTTCCTTCTGGGAATGAGTTGAATATATCGCTAATGGTGCATATCATTCTTCCTTAACCTCTCTTTAGTTATACAAAGGCCGGTTAATCCCAGCCCAAATCCTCAAAGTTTCTAATTAAGATACGAGCAGGATATTGTGATATTTTAAAATTAAACCACAAAGGAAGGTCATAAAACATTTAATATTTTTTGTCAGAGGAACGGTTTAGGAGTTATTGCACAGCAATTTGAAGGAAATGACAAGCCATTAACATATCTTCTATGGTTGCGTTTAATATCTACATTGAGTCTCACAGCTACATGATCATGTACAATTTAAGTCAGATTTTACGCATCGACAACAATTGCATCTCTCTTTGGTTTGCATGATATTAGATCTTCTGGCTTGTTCATAGTGATCTCGGCGTTAGCTGGCCAGAGGGGCTTGTAGCCATTTCTGATATTTTATCACCCACACTCACACGGATCCATAGACTGAAAATGTCTTTGGAGACAATTTGTCTATAACGAAGCTGAAGGAGACCTCTCTTCAGGTGACGCAGAACATTACGTCTCGGTTGAGTAATTTTAATTGGCCTGTTGTACTGCGTAAACAGAATTCGCCTGTGCTCATTTACGGTCTTCACTGAACTTAAGGAATGGTATATTGAAACGCTGAAGCGCTGAATGAGTAAGGATAATTTATAATTTTCCCTTCATTGCTATGTCGGTAGCGTACATCCCTTTGACATGGGAACACCAGGTTCGATATCTGGGAGGGAGCTCACGTGGTTCTGATCCTACGTTAAGCTGTAGGTTTACGTCTCATCTAGCCTCGCTGTTTAAGGGGACGCTAAGCTCTAACCAAATTCAAAGTCAATCAAAATACCATCCACGTTTTTCATGAAATAACTTTACCGATAGTTACGAAATTAGGTAAAGTATCAGCTACTATAAAGGTGTGGGAAAAAGGCAGAGAGGTTGAAAGTTTTTGTCAAACTTTGTCCTGCGACAAGTGGATGGGAATATATTGGACATGTTTGGAGGGGATGGTAAGTAGTCGGTGTTAACTACGAGTCACTCCCATCACCTAAGATCGCTATGAATAATGGAGAAAATAGGGATGGCCAGAACCGGTTCTGGTGGAATCGGTTTTCGGGTCTGAACGGATCCGGTTCTAGAAGATCCGGTTCCGGAACCGGTTTTTCGGATCCAGGTCTGGAACCGGTTCTTCGGATCCAGGTCTAGAACCTGTTCTTCGGATCCAGGTCTAGAACCAGTTCTTCGGATCCAGGTCTAGAACCGAATCCAGGTCTGGAACCGGATCCAGAACCGGTTCTGAAAACCGGATCTCGAAGAACCGGTTCATCATGGAACCGAAACTTTATGACCATCCCTACGCTAAACCCGAGCTGCTGGCAGGCTGTGAACAGTATTCTAGATGAAATGGTGGAAGCGACAGGCAGGCGCCCAGGCGACGGCAGCTTGTCTCATTTGGCTAAATAAACTGGGTAACTGGCCAACTCATTGGCTAAACAGGAAAACTGGCCAACTCATTTGGCTAAACACCCACTGGTGGACCAACATTTTTTTTGGGGGGGGGCACAAGCGCAAGGTCCTCTTTGCCTTCTTTTGAAGGTGAACTTTGTGCCTCCTTTACGGGTCTTTGGGGGCTTTCGGATCCAGGTCTGGAACCGGTTCCTAAGATCCGGTTCTGGGACCGAGTTATCAGATTCAGATCTGGAACCGGTCCCTAAGATCCGGTTCTGGAACCGGGTTTTTTGATCCAGATCTGGAACCGGTTCTTAAGATCTGATTCCGGAACCGGGTTTTGCGGATCCAGGTCTGGAACCGGTTCCTAAGATCCGGATCTGGAACCAGGTTTTGGGATCCAGGTCTAGAACCGGTTCTGAAAACCGGATCTGGGAGAACCGGTTCCGTCGGAACCGGAACTTTGTCACCATCCCTAGGAGAAAAGCTAATATCATGTATTCCAATTCTTCACGATGCATAAAATCTGATTTAAATTGCACTTTGCTCTGTAGACGTGAAGCTCAATGTAGAAATTAAAACAAAACCATAGAAACTAATTGTTGGTAGGTTTACAGTGTGATACAAATATTTGGCGTATCTAACGACTCCATACAGACGTTTTTTTATTGTTTTTTTTTTCAATTAGCGAAACTGAATTACGCCTAGTTTTATGCAGTTCTATTAGTCTTCATCGTCTTACAAAACGACGAATCTCAATCTCAAATAACAACGAAATTGTTCCTTATGGAAGTTATTTGTATGATATTTTCGTACAGAAACATCTATTTTCTTTTGTTCTGAAAAAGTTAACAAAATTGAGATACATCGTTATGTCAGCCGACCGATGATATGTTTCTTGTCCCTTTCAAATTGTGGTTGCTATAATTCCTAAACCATTCGTCTGACAAAAAAAATGTTAGATAACCTTTTGTGTATCTGAATTTAACATCTTACAAAAATGGTGTATTGAGTCATCACAGCATCATAGTTAGTAACGGAGACAAAAAAGCTATAGCTTTTTCCCGTTATGTTATCATACATTTTCATTTTTTTTTTTTATGAGTATTTTCATTTGTGAATAATCTCTGTAAATGTAATATTTAATGTATTGGTCATGGGTTAGTTATTGTGAGTTTGTGTTGCGTTGATAGATCATGGGTGAGCTCGAAACGCATTGAATTGTTAAACAATTGTTTTGAGGACAAATATTTGGCGTTTTCTTCTTAAATTAGTCTGTCCTTTCGTACCCGTTGAATATTAATGATCATTTAAACTTAATGTAGCACGACGACACTACGTAACATGGCAATAGCTCGTGTCTTAGTACTAGATATAAATCATAAGTTCTAAGGGTGCGACTTCACCACTAGCTTTTATAACTAGAACTATAACTAATTTTAGACAAGAGGAAATGAGTAGGAATTCAGAATTAAAAATAATTTGAAAATAACTAATACATTTTCTTTGATAATTGGTAGTAACTACCGGGTTAGAATAATGTATTGCAACCATTACGACCTCACGCACAGAAGTTGTAGTAAGATCGTAGTTACCGCGAAGATGTCACTTGCTCCATCTGCTCTCTATACTCAACCTAATCGACGTATCTAGCACCAAGCAGAGCATGCCAAAAGAATCCCAATTGATTTCTGCATATACAACGGTTTCGGTCCCGACTCGTGTGTGATGTCAGATAGAAGCGTCGGATGATAATTCCATGTGTGGCTTAAAGTCACCATGAAATATTCCAATATACCAAATCAGATTGTCCTCCTTGCCTTGATTGTCAAGTACACATGTTCTAAGTCAAGAGTACGTGACACAACAATCTCCGCTGTGACAGGAAACCTACCTCAAACAATCTGAAGGAAAGAATTTCAAGCTTTGCAGATCTTCCAAGCTAGTTTTCAGAACATCCTGTAAACCTGAGTAGGTAGCTACCACAGAAGCACTACGTAGCATGATTTGTGTAACACACAAGGAACAGACCACTGAACACAAAGAAAACTAAAACGTAAACCGAATTAAAACACAACCAAATAGTGAATATGCGCGGAGCTGGATAAAATAATAAAAAGTTGCAATAACAAAGCAAAGCAAAGGTGAAGGTGAGGATAATTGCTAGCCGAGGTCTATTACTATAAATTTACAATCAATTAAATTCTTGCAATAACTGATTTACAAGCAGATACAGAGTCCTGGCTAACAAATAATTTTCTTTGATTTGATTTTGAGTTTAACGTACCTTACAGCAGCGAGGATATATGAGACGGGACCTACTGATTAACGTGGAATCCGAACCACATGAGCTTCCGCCGGGAATTGAACCCGGGTCTCCCACGCCAAAGGCGCGTACACAAACCGCTTAGCCACGAAGGAGCTCTCAAATAATTTCCTGTAGTGACGTCAAAGACAGATGAACCTATTTTGATAGATAGATGAACAGGCAACGAAATCAATGTAACTGAACTGATTGAAACAAGCTGGCTTCCAAGACCAGTTGGACTCTTGTAGATGAAATAAAGATGAAAATTAAAGTTTGCATCCTTCGTCCAGGTCCCGAGGGCTTGTGTACGTAATATTACCTATGTCGCTCTTTTGATGATATCACCACAGGTGATCAAGTGCCTTGTGGCCAGGGGCGCACCCAGAAATTTTTGTTGGGAATGGTTCAAGGTTTGAGGTTAGGGGGTTCAATCCCACAAGCCACTACGTCTATGCAGTATTGAATGGGTATTATTCTGTATCCGAAAAGGCGATATGTATTCCACCTATATTTTCGGAAAACAAATGATAGAACTAGGTTGTTTTTATCTCATCATTAAACCTTAATCAATAAATAAAAATAATTTTATTAGCGGTAACGTACGCCCTAAAATCCATATGTGGACGGTCATCCCTGGGTCTACATGTCATAGAGCCTTGATGCCGAAAAGGACACTGAACTCGAGCTAAACAACCAAGACATTGTCATGTAACACAACTACAAGTTACATGCTTACAAATGGAGTGCACAGAGAAAAGAAATGTATGTTACATACGTAAATTCTGGAGTTTCGGAAAGTAAAGTATGACCATATGTAATATGCTGCAGTGAAGGTATAACTGAAAACATATGTTTTATAATACCTTTCGCATAATTGTTTCATTTACATGTACTTTCTATATGAAAGAAAGAACTGTGTATAGGCAGTAGGGATCTCACATATGCATGGACGTATATAACATGTAGCTGACGTATGTAACATACGTATATGTATGTAATATGCGCATGACTGTTAGATATCAGATATCCTGCAGCGGCATCATGTAACATCTAAATGGGGAAAAGGCAATACGTATGTAGCATATGAATAACATGCTCCGTACAGATTTCCATAGTAAACATATGTATTCCGTGTATGTGTACAATGTACCGCTGTCTGGGTAATGGGTTTTTCTCAGAGTGGCGCCTGCTCATATATTCAAAAGCAACACACGTTTACTTATTTCGATCAAACATGTTCAGCATATTACTCTGTATAACAACAAGCAACACTAATATTGTTTTGAGCTCCTCCGTGGCTAAGCGGTTAGCGTACGCGTCTTTGGCATGGGAGGCCGGGTTCGATTCCCGACGGGAGCTCGTGTGGTTCGGATTCCACGTTAATCAGTAGGTCCGCGTCTCATATAGCCTCGCTGCTGAAAGAGACGTTAAACTCAGAATCAACTCAACTAATATTGTTTTTGCTGTATTGGTAGAAGTTACCATTATCCGTTTCAGTACGGTAAAGTTTACTTGGAATTCAGCTTCTACGATAGGCCTAATTTGCGAACTTCAACCTTAGAAATTCGTATAACCATTCTAGAAAAATTGCCAACCTTCTTATGCTAAGACATTCCAGCCACAAAGGTTTAGGAGTTGCTTTCAAAATCGTGCATGTTCTTCAGGCATTGCCGGGTCCTAATGTGGTTTTAATAGATTAAAGTAAGTTTCTATTTGCATCGTTAAGAATTCCATGACACAAAATTTTGATGAAACATTATGCATATAAGCTTATCTCAAAGGCGCGGTATTATTTAAGACTTTGAAGGTCAAAATTGTGAATATATTCATTGTAACATGTAGCTCAATGAATCCATCACCACTCTGGAAGATAGTACAAGAATAACAAACACTTTTTTTTTTTTACCAGAGTGTATATACACTTATTTATTAAAACTGAAATGAAGTGTAACAGTTTCGACAACTTAATGCTATCTTCATCAGACACTAACTGAAAGATATATCTTCAGAGCATTAAAATATATTGAACATAAATATATAGAAAACAAAAAGTCCTAACACTCATTGTTTGTTTGGGAAGCCACCTGTGTCTTTCTTTCTCGGGCCTACACTTATGTTCAAGCGGCCACTTGCCTGGAGTTAAGTTAATTACCCTTCCATCTGTCTGTCTTTTTAATCTGTCAACCCACCTCTTGTTTATAAGTGTCCATCTGCTTCGATAATACCCTAAACTAGTGCTCTCAAACGGGTCGGACTGTGGGGTCAGTTCACTTTGGTCAACTGAGTTTAGCTTGAGCTTAAACTTAGCTGTAGTCGAAAACTGCTGTTTTTCACTAGCTGCCTAATTAAAAATAGAAATTTTCAATTGATTTTATAGAAACCATAAATCTATTTTGAACACTTGTAGCTAGTGCTTTTATGGTAAATGCTTATTTTGTAATTGTGTGTACTTTAATTTGTAAATGTGGAAGATTGATTTTACCAATCGACTGTAATATTAATATCTACGCCAATATGGAGTCTGGATTTAGAACAAAACTAGAAGTTGTTTAAGTAAGGCCAAAAGAAAGATTGGATATGGACGACCAAGCTCAAGCAGGGCTGTGGTAGAAAATTCATCTCTGGTGCATGGTGTCCATGGTTCGATCCCAGCTTGTGCTAAGTGGGCTTTGTGGTGGAGAAACGCCATGTAGTGGGTTTTCTCGAGGTTCTCCTGTTTCCTCCCACTTTGTTCATTCCACCATTGTATTCATTTCTCAAGGTCACCATATCCCTTAGCCTCGGTGCAGAATCGAGGGACCTTAAACTGAATATTTTATTTTATTTCACCAAGCCAAAGAACATCGATACAAGAATAAGATAAAGATTGGATATGCAAGACGAAGTGCATAGTAATCTTGCTCTTAGCCTTGTTTTGGTGATCACCAAGTAGCGATGAGCATATTTTCTTGCTTTTCGTATAGTATGAAAGACCATAATCAAAATCACACTTGGTCTTCATTTGTACCGATGAGGCGAGCATTGTTGGCTCTTGTATTGCATGAAAGACCACCAAGCCTACGAAATGCAGGACCAAGACTTGACTGCAAGACAAAGAATAAGACGCAGTATTAATGACCAAGACCCAGGGAGCGAATTGTTTGAATTTCATTTGTTGGGCTGAAAGTGATGAAATAAAATTAGTACTTTATAATTAAATATCATACTGTATTTTTAAACTTTAAATTACAAAATTCATATTATGTATCATCTTACGTGCAACTATATATACTGTAAAATACGTTTTAATTACCGAGAAAGAAAAATCAAAGTGGCACCGGTCCCGGAATCATAAGAACCTATTTTGGAATGAAAGTTGAAGGGTTGGAAAAAATCACAGATGTTCTCCTGTTTCCTCAACCCATATCATTGTAGTTAAAAGATTTCCTTTTGTCTCCGCCAAGACTCTTGCTACTGCCTTCCGAGAAGACCCCCTGCCGTCCGAGGAGGTGAGAACACTGACCTTGAAGAAAAATTTCGTCACATAGAACTAAAGCAAGAAAACAAATTTCTCCCACGTCGGACATTGGTATCAGTTATGAAAAGAAATAACCAAACCTCAAAAGTGCCAAATATTCATTAAGATGCACATACAAATTCCCGCTTGATGTAGCTAGTGGTTAACGTGTAAGACTTCGGTACACGTGGTCCGGGTTTAATTCCCAATGGGAGTGCATTTTGGCGTTCACCCGTAAGCCGACCCGTGACCTTAGTGCTCTCAAACGGATCGGGTTGACCCGACCCGACTCGGATGGGGTCAGCTCGGGTCGGGTTGTCGGGTAGCTCGTGTCGGGTTGTAGGGTCTGGTTGTCGGGTCGGGTCAATCGGGTCAGCTCGGGTCGGGCCAACCGGGTCAGCTCGGGCCGGGTTGTCGGGTCAGGTCAATCAGGTCTGATCACGGTTCGGATCAGTCGGGTCGGGTCGAGTCAGTCAATTCGGGTCACAGGTCGGGTCGTTCTTCAACCGACCCGACCCGACCCGTTGAGAGCACTACCCTAAACACTTTTTCTTTTGTCATCCCTTGGCGCATTAAGGCTATGTCAACCCTCGTATTAGATATAACCTTAAATGTAACAAAAATATATTAAATACGACTGAAAATAAATGTTAAAAAATATAAAAAATATGTAGAAATAACATGAAATGGAATACAAACAAAGCTATTTATGTTAATTTTTTGAGTTTAACGTCCCGTTCAGCAGCGAGGCTATACGAAACATTGATAATACTGATTAACGTGAACTCCCGTCGTGAATTGAATCGAGATCTCCCACGCCAATTGCGTGTACGTAACTGCTTAGCCACGAAGGAGCTCTAGCTAAATATAAGATTAACAATATTAAATAAAACTAAATATATGGAAATAAAATACATGGAAATCAGTCTAGTACTGCCCTTTTCCTTCATTTTTTTTCAATAATTTATTCCATAGTTTATGCATTAACAATCCATTTGTCCAGTTCATTAATTTGTCATTTCCTTCTTTCTTCATTCTTTGTGCTTCCTTGCATTTTCTTATTACTGTTCTATTCTCCCTTAATAGTATTTGGACACCTTCCCAATCTATATCGTGCCCCGTTCTGAAGATATTTCTTTCAGTTAGTGTCTGATGAAGATAACGTTAAGTTGTCGAAACTGTTACACTTTATTTTAGTTTTAATCAATAAGTGTATATACTCTGGTCAGAAAAATGTTAGTTATTTATTGTCATCTAAAAGTAACGTCAGGAAACCAGATATCTACCCTTCTATTCGATGATTTCTGGCATTTTTCTGTCAACATCATAACCCCGTCTCTATAGACGTCTGACCAAAACCGGGTTAAAAGTAGATCTGAAAAGGTTGTGGGACGATTGGCGTCACACTATCTCCCGTGCTTATATCTTCCTATTGCAATTCTTTAGGAAGTAAGGAAACGCCTTAGATATTTCCTTTTGGAATTGGGGTAACGACGGACCCTGACGTTCTCCCACATTTTTACCCCGAATCAAAATATTGTGAGACATGGTTTCACAGGCCTCTTTTGAAACTAACTAAACTCAGGAAATGTTGAAGAGACCGAAACAAATGATAATCTGACGTCGTATGATTCAGGCAACATGATGGATACATTAAAACCTCCCAGCCAAGTTCTTATAATTTCTATAAGATTGTTAAAGATGTATGTGGTTCGCCGTTAACAGTGTAGTACAGTATACGACATCCTTTCTGTTAACAAGTTCCGGCTGTTTCGTTTGAATTCCTAGGTGCAATTTTCAGAATTGTTGAGAGTACAGATCCTTGTTTATTGTTCTGTCCAGCAACAACTGGTTGTGATGTACAACGACCTTCCAATCCCAATAAACGCACAACATAACCAACGTGGGTGTCAATGTGGGCTTTGGTACAGATTGAGGAGATAATCTTTTCGTTTCTATCACGATTGTTTTCGTTGATCGTTGCCATAGGTAATCTAATGTTCATCTATCGCTTCAGAAATAACTAGAATCGCAGATGGAAATTCGATCGAGTAAGGGCCCGCGGTGGCTCAGTGGTAGAGCGTTCACCTCTGGTGCTTGGGGTCCCGGGTTCGATCCCAGCCCCCGCCAAATGAACTTTGTGGTGGACAAACACCGTGTTCGTGGGTTTTCTCGGGGTTCTCCCGTTTCCTCCCACTTTCTTCATTCCACCGTTTCATTCCTTTCTCATAATCACCGTCTCCTTTAGCCTAACAGGCATAACGTGGGACGTAAAACTCAAAGATTTCATTTCATTTTTCGATCGAGTAAATGTTTCTGTTATGATGGATTGATTCTTGAGTCAGATTATGTGGCACCTGAATACCGAGGTCCTTTATTTGTAGCAAACATTTTTTAAAAAATGTTTTAACACCTTTTGGTGATGGATATTTAGAGCATTGGCAATTTCATGACTTCCACACGCCCCTCTTGTTCGACTTTGCTAGAATATCATCTCCTTTGTCTGTGATTGGTCGTCCAACTTGAGAAGCATCTAAAATAGTCATTTGAATAACGAAAGCGACTAAACCATCTTTTAACTGTTGGTTTTGAAAACGTATCTTGCCCATACGACCAGTGATCAAAAAGTGCGGTGAATAATTTTATTAAAAACAAATTAATAAGCTTACATGGAATTTGATTTAGCTAATCTCCTTCAAAGTACTGTCCTTGGCTAGCAATGCATTTATCCCAACGTTGAATCCGTGACTGGAAGCATTTCAGGAAGGCTTCTTTGGAAGAGCGTTCAGTTGCTCTGTCGTAGTCCTCTCAATATCAGAAATGGTGTCCAAACATTTTCCTTTAAGCACGGTTTTAATTCTTGTGAAGAGCTAGAAATCACATGGTGCTATATCCGAAGATTGTGGTCGATGTGGAGAGACAGGAATATTTTTTTCTGCCAAAAAAATCGCGAATCAAAAGCGAGGTGTGCGAAACGAATTTCGCACTCACTCTTCTAATTTGCTAAGTATCGGTTAAAATGCTTTGTAGGGATCCGTACAAGAAGCAAAGTTTTCGAGTAAGCTCTCGAATAGTTATTTGCCTCTTTGAACGAACAATTTTTGCCACTTTTTTATCCGTTTTCTTCTGTTTTTTGAGGTTAATTGACGTCCGAAAGTTATTCGTCTTCAACGGACTCTTTTCCGCTATTAAATCGCGCATACCACTTGTAAACAGTCTTCAGAGTTACAACATTAATGCTATACACCAATTTCAACATTTCATGAGTTTCTTTGGCACTTTGAAACAGAACTTAATGTTGTTCGTAATTCATGATGCGCGCCAGACACTGTAACCACAACCTTACTCTAGCAGCGCTGCACGCTGGCTGACAAGTCTAAACGTGTTCCAAGTTGACACTGCCTGTTTCAACGGATCAGGCTATCGGACAAATTACATCAAATTTAGTTTGTAGCGTTAGCAGTCGCTGCTTAAAAAAATCATTTACCATAATTTCTTATCACATCTTGTATTTCTTCACGAGTCTGCGTAGCATTTATTGAAATAAAAATGTGAAGAGTAGCTCAATTTTCCGGTAAAGTTAATTCATCTTTACGCTTTCTGATTATAAGAATTCCAGCTTTCTATACACATCTTTTTAGCTTCGACTATCAGTTGTCAAATGACATTAGACCTAGCTCGCTGCAACTTATATACCTTGAGATTTTGGATACCAGCGCCATCTTGTGCACAAAAGGCTCAATACTTTTTAGATGTTGAGAAATGAATGAAATGGTACAATGAAGAAAGTGGGAGAAACCCAGTAAAAGCAAGTATACGGTGTTTGTTCACCACAAAGCTCACTTGGTGCGAGCTGGGATCAAATGAAGGACCCTATGCAGCAGAGGTGAATGCGCTACCACTCAGCTACCGCGGGTCTTTAGACGACTTGATGTAAAATCTGAGTAATTGCAGCTCAATCTAACCGATGTTAAGTTGTACAGCCCAATGAATATTCTTCCGATGTATGGCACTCTGGCCTTTTTATATTGAAAAGAAGCAATACTTTTAACAGAAATAAAAAAGAGGAAATGAATCGACATTTCAATTTGAATATTTTCTAGAAATAAATAAGTAAATAAAATTATAGAAAATTTAAAATAACAAAAAATAAATTAATGAGATGTTTTCAAACGAAAAGCTCAAACCCAATAGTGTTATTTATGTAATATTGTCAAAGAGAAAATTAATTAAAATTAATAACAGGCTGTTTATTTTCATTTTCACCAGCAGACTAACCAAATTAGTTACGTAATATTCCCATTTTAGCTGTTTATAGATGTGATTACAAAAAACTAGTTTTAAATTAAAATCGACTGCTTGCAATAGCGTTTGAAAGTCAATTTTCATTAGATTGTTGTCAATAAGTAGAAATTAAAGTTGTAAAAAAAAAAACGTGCTAATTAACGGAATATAATTAAACCATTATGCACGGTGTTGTAAAGGAAAAAAATGACAGTCGATAGCAATGTGTGTTGGTGACATATTAAGTTTTCAGGTCGTTCCTATTAATTAAAACTAACGTATTATAGTCGTGCATCTATTTACCACTAACTGTCAGAAATAAAGTTAAAATCATATTTGTTCATAGATTGTGCTAACTAGCAAAAAATTTAATAATATATAATATTATATCAAAAGGCATCATCTTTAAAAATTTTATAGTATGATTAATTATAGGTGGTTGGTTTCCAAAATAATACCATTTTATTCATATTGAACCTCGTCTGTGGAATAAAAATAATTGGGATTTAGAATTTGAACATTGGGAACTAGATTCCTGGGCTTTCAGCATCTATGGCTACGTTAGCCCGTCACGTATAAGGGATGATGTCCCTCAGCGATCACAGTATCCGAGGAAAGAAAATGAAGAAAGGATTTGGGGAGGAAGGAAGCGGCGTGCGACCTGTATTTTAGGCAGTGATGTGCCGTAAACTATAATTTTACGTCTACGCGATTGTCTACTGTAATCTATACGTAATCTACATTACACCTTTTCCCGTGTAGACTATGTAGACAACCACTACCAAATGTAAGGAACAATTTCGTTACTCGTTTGTTCATATTTCCTCATTCAGTTGTTTTGCTTCGGTGCAGCGAAAGATTAGGGAAACGACTAACATAAAAAATAGAGGGAATTATCTAATCTGTATGTTTACTCTGCTCTGCACATATCACTTCCTTAGATTTTCCACTTCGAGCACTGCTTTTATATTGAAATTTACAGAACTAATTCTCACCTGTGGGCTTTCAGTCTTGTATCTGCTGTATTTGCCAATTTTTTCTTGCATATTTTACAAAATGCATAATATTTTTTCATTTTCCTTCATCAAGACGAAAGTTACTATTCGCTGGTCTAGGCATTTTATTTTGTACGCAATTTCGCAAGGTAACGACAAAATAAAACTCCTTTATTGTCCACGATGCCATATTAAATTACGTGTTGTTGACATATTCTACATAGTCTACGTTGTTTACATTGTCTACGCATAGTTGACAATGTAACGTAAACTATCGTTTTTTACGCGTAGATGCACATCTCTGATTTTAGTTACTATCCCAGCTTTTGCCTGGCGTGAATGAAGAAAGCCCAGATAAACCTCTCTCAGGATGGTTTGCCTGAAAAAGCTTTTACAGTTTTTCGACCGAATGAAGTGGGAATGTATTACTTATATTGGATTATTGATTGTTGGATTATAGGTCCACGTGCATGGTGAGAGAGTTGAGAGAGTCTTAAAATTTAAAGGACTTCTTCTTCTTCTTCTTCTTTAGATTCAATCGTAAATTGTAAAATAGGTCCACGTCTCATATATCCTCGTTGTTGAAAGAGATGGAATACAAAAAGAAGAAGAAGAAGTGCGTTTAAATTTTAAGATTCTCTCACCATGCATCGAATTTTGAACTCGGGAAATCGGGAGCGCGCTAACCAGTAGATATTTTGGGTACGGATGTGGGAATTAAGTTTTGTTAAACATTCTAGTGATTATTTGAAGATAAATATCGCATCCGAAATAAAGAGTTGGAGGTTTCACATTCTCCTCGAATTCCAAGTTTATGAAGGACAGGAATTACTATTAACGTAGGCTCCGAACCATGGTAATGGCTAGAATCCAGCAGGGCGGCCCCACACGAGTCGGCAGAGTGCGGAGCCTCTCAAAACTTCCTAATTCAATATACATCTGTACACTTTCTCAACGAAACTATGTTCAACAGAGAAATGATTGACGTAGCATAAAAATATGATCTTACACTTCATTTGTACCCTTTTCCTTATAAGAACATTGTAGTTCTATCATTTCTTCTGAAAATATAGATAGAAGTATTTTACAATTATTAAACTTCAGATCGGCTCCCAGGTTAAATAAGGCATCTTCTGCCTCCTATGGTTAACGTCGCGTTGACACGACTTAGGGAATAAAAGTCGGTTTGTTCTTCGACTAGTACTGAGGTCATGTACTTACTGTACTCGTGGTGTGATAATGTGTAGGTATAACTACAGAAATATACCTCTTTCATCATGTTTGTAAATGCATGAACTTACACAATGACTGCGATAAGTATTCAAAGACAGAATTGCAAATAAGTTCTTAAAGATAAAGTATTCTTAAGTTAATCATAAATGGTATTTGAAATATCCCAAGATTCTTTTCCACATCCTTTGCAAGTCATATTGAAGAGTAATGAACTCAATGTACAATCACGGCCAAAAGTTTAATACATAAGTTTAACGTGGTCCTTGGTGTTACAGCATTTGAGGGAAAACAACTCCGGAATCACTACGTACTTAGGATGTATATTTATGTAAATAGATTCTGCCAAACAGAAATAAGGCAGTTCCAAAGAATGAAAAATAAAATAAAGAAACAAGGAAGAGCAAATCATTCTATGTACTTATAATTGTCGGCTGATTGTGTAGAGAAAGGTATCTCCAATGTTATGAAAATTTTGTTATCCGCCTACGAAGGAAACCCATATTCTTCCGCACAAGTTTGCATGGAGTAGTATCTGATATCGCTATTAGTTCCGAAGGAACTGAACTTTGAATCTTGCGTTAACTGTACGACCATAATAATATCAGCAGTTTAAATTTCTTTTATCTCATAAACATCACTTTGGAGTTACCTAATTTTGCACACATACCTCACAAAAAAATTAAACTAAAAAAATGCTTACTTAACCAAACTTACTGAACGTGAAATGGAATGCAATTTTATTTTCATAAAAGTTCTGCAAGTTAGAAAACGAATGTAGAACAATTATTTACTCTTTTGGTTTGTAATTAGGAGGTCCGGTGTACTTAAATGCTACGGTAAGGTTAGTTATCCTACTTTAACTTTTTACCGGGCTTTCCTCAACCCCACAAGAAAATGTTGAGATGGTACCTTTATCCCTATACCGTTCCGAAATTATTCTCGAAACTTCTTTCCTTGTTTAGTTGTTGATTCTATTGTGAACAAATAACGTTAGGAATAAAGTGCGAAATAAAATGCAAATAATTTAAATGTGTCAGGAGGAGATATAATTTCTTATTTATTTATCTATAAGGATAAAATAATCGTAATGACCACTTATATCAATGATTGATGTGAATGAGTTAGCAAACATAGACCTATCATCTTTTGTACATTTTCCAGGAAATTATTTATCAAACGGAAAACGTAAGGTTACATTCAGTTAAATCAAATCTAGCTAAATCTGTATTAGGACATTTTTCATTATAAATGAAGAATATAAATAGCTCAATATTTATAAATGAGCCATCTGTGAAAAAACTAACATTCAAAGATTTTATTACATACAGATGATATAAAACTGTTGACAATAGTATAAGACAATGAATGCAATATGACAATTATTAACAACAAATTGATTCGGATATAGAAATGTTTGTGCTCATCTCTCTGTTCTGTTGTGTTCATGGGTACTGTGTTCTTGGACTTCAGGAAGTACTTCGTATTTTTTGTTGAACGTGGCACAGCAATTACTTCAGAGAGGTATTGTGAAACACTTACAAAGTTAAAACGTGAGATTCAAGATAAGCGTCGGGGAAAAGTTAGCTCGAATGTGTGTGTGTGTGTGTTTTTTTTATGAGAACGCACGTCCACACACTACTAAGCATACCTGAAAGCTTTTGGATGGTTTAGGATGGGAGCTGTTTGATCATCCACCACATAACCCGGATTTGGCGCCGAGTGATTACCACTTCTTCCTAGCGATGAAGACGGCTCGCTACACAAAGCATTGATACTAACGCCGAACTACATTCCGGTATAAGCCAGTGGTGGAAATCCTAGGCGGCAGTTTTCCACCGCGACAATATTGTAAAACTTAAGCCACAGTATGATAAGTGCCTTAATTTGTATGGCGATTACATGGAAAAATAGCTTAAGAATGTACCTTTCAAATGTAAATATAATAATTTCGTTTGTTCACTCAGTGACTTTTTAAATTTCAAAATGTTTCTATCTGGACCGCCCTAGTATAATGATCCATGGGGAAACTATGGTGTTTGCTATGTAGAGAACGGTACATACATGCGTAGAAGAAAATCGTGATTAAGATATGCGGACCAAACAACACGTAAGAGAAAAAATATAAGGAAATGAATCATGGATCAGGATAGGCCAGAAGGGAAAATTAAATCTACGAATGAAATGAATACTCAATCAACAGGACAGGACGGCTTTATTGTTACCATAATAAGCCCACGAATAAACCATTTCCTTTATTTTTTTAAAAAAATCGATTTAATTGGTATTAAATTTGCTTCGTGGCAGATTATGTATTTACCCAGTCGACAAAACTCATTAGTTCGTTTTTGTGTTTCTTTTCGTGATGTGGAAACAGTTATAAATACAATGCAGTTATTTATTATTAAAATCATTCAGTTAAAATATTTCTTTATAACATTTAAAATTTCAAAGTATTAATTGTAAATATAGTACTAAATTAATAACATATTTTATTCAATGTCTACATTTTTTAGTAAATATATTTATTTAAAAATGCTAGTTTCAGTTATGGTAGTATTTGCAAAGTATGTTCTGATCTGTCCGCAGAACTCTTAGGAGTCTTTGACTCTTAATGCGAAATTCAAATTATCTGCTATACATGTTTCTTTCTTTACACAGGCCCCTCCTTCGACAACAGAAATGAAAAAAAAAATTAAGGAAGGATTAACCAAAATGAAATGAGAAAAAGAACGATCAGCGTTAAAAATAAAAAAGTACAGGAAGCTTTTGGTTACTCTTTGTTATGAAGAGACTTGTATTACTTGCAATACATGGTGGCGAGATGAGCGAGATATCCTGGAAAAGTCAGGGAATTTGAAATTTCTGGAAAAGTTACGGAATTCTCAGAATTTCTGTTACTAGTCAGGGAGATTTCAAGCTTCCGAAAGCATTGTGCTTTTGTGTAATGGCGTGGACATTTTCTATCATAATTTTTCGTCCTCACACCCTTGCAGTATCAAACATGTTATTTGAAAAATAATTTCTGCTGCTCCTTTAACCTGTCTCATTTGGAGCTGACAGTAGTTGACGGAAAAATAAAAACAAAAATTTATGTGGAAAGTAAGTTCTGTTAACTTTGATTCAACAGAGAAAGGGACGCAGATATTGTATAATATTTCACAAGATATTATTGAGTATGTAATTTTCATAATAGTGAATATGTACTTTTTTATAATAGTTGCGGTCATAATGAAAGGAAAATTGTTATATTTGAATGAACAGAGGAAGGATGTAAATATTGTAAAATCTTTTTCAATACGTTTTTTTAATATTTTACTCGAGATTTCTTAATAATTTGTTATTAAAATACTTACCAACATATCCTAATTTTATTGTCCTAACAAACCAACATATGTTGATAGTAAAGTAATTTAGATCGATCGAGCTCCTGAGCCTTCAGAATTTCATGTCACGCCCTCCCCCCCAAAAGAAAATCCATTGCTAAGCAAACCAATATATGTTCCAGTAAAATAGTTCAGAATGATCGAGCCCCTGGTGTGATGACAACAATATTTCATGTCACGGACCCCCCCCCCTTCACGAAATCCTGGCTACGTGCCTGCTTTACATTTTACATAGATCACGGTAGCTGACAAGTGGTGCATTTAACTATTATGTGAAAGAGCGGGATACTTTGTTAATGATGATCTTATATACAAGATGTCAAGTAATGACTTATAGTGTACGCAGGAGCGTTTCCAAACTCAAAAACGGTCAAAGTCTGAAAAACATGTTCGGCGTTTTGAAGGTAATGAGTTTGTTTAGTTAATCACGCTTTTCTACCCAATAGGATTAATCACAACGGGGAGAATAAAGGTATGAACATCAAAGAACTGAAGAGACACACGCAAGCTGCTGCATGCGCGGGGAATATTAAAAATGAAGGTAAACAAGGCGAATAATAAATAACATTTCCGAACTTGAAGCAGTTGTAGAATAGGGGCTTAAGGAGTCAGAACATAACACAAGGAATTTCGTCTTTTTCAAAGCCTGATCACTACCAGTGACTTTTTTTTATTCCATTGACATATGAAATGCTTCCAATTTGAAGGAATTTATTGGGATCATTTCTCCATCAACCACTTGTATCGCCAGGATATTTTTTGTGCACACGTATCTAGTTATCTGATATTTTTATCCATCTACATACATACAAAATATATATACACATTATATATACTGTATATGTATTTCAGTACTATCATATATTATTAAATTAAGTAATTACTATAATTTCAAACATATGTAGTAACAAACTTTATTTTGGGTTTCAAATAGAAAACCATTAAACTTATTCTTCATCCCCATCGATTAGTACTCAGAAATTCTGAATTTCCGTTACATTTCACAAAATATTTTTTGCTGTAAAAGAATCGCAATTAAAACGCTATTTGTGTGGTCACGTACAGAATAAAATTACAAAAATTTACACTTGTCACCCATTTCGAACATTTTAAAAGCACCTAGTTTCTAATATATTGAAATTTTATTTCTCCCTGTATATGGGGCGGAGAAATAGACATTACGCAAAAGTGATTCCAAACGACTGGAAGATTTCGAAATGTGGGTATGGAGAAGAATGGACAGAATTAGTTGTGTTGAACGGAAAACAAATGAGAAAGTATTAGAAATGTTATGGGGAGAAAAGAACAATTTTAGTTATTATTAAGAAGAGGAAGAGAAACTGGTTGGGACGTTAGCTAAGAAGAAATGGTATCATGAGGTACCTGCTAGAGGGTATGGTGGCAGGAAAGAGAGGGAGAGTGCGAATAAGGCTACAATTAATGGACGATATAAAAACAGAAAAATCATACATGAAGATGAAGAGGTGAGCGGAAGTCCGTGGAGCATGAAAGCTTCTCAGCTACGGTAAGTGACATGCCAATAAGGGCAGAATACCTATGATGATAAAGATTCTCATTGGGACACGTGTGACCCGTGGGTCGTAGTATGCTGATCACTGCACTCTTCAGTGGTTTAAGTTCCCCTTGAAATTGTAGAGGTCTTCTTAGGTAGCCTTTGTCTAGCAAGGACGTACATCGTAATCAATCAATACCATCTTTTCTAAATTGTATTTTCTGTTTTCCATTTGTGTCATTTGACATGAACATTATATAGGACAAGTCAGAATGATGGACCACATTTCAGAAATTTATTCTGTAAAATCCAATGAATGTTATTGTGAGACATGCTCTTCGAAAGCTTAACTTTCCAAGTTTAGTTTCAAGGCAGTGTTTTCAGAATTAGCAGCAAGTGTGAAATGAATTCTTGACATTTACCGCAACATGCAACAAAAGGTTTGGCAGCATATACACTATCGACTTGATGTGTGCCATATTACGCAAGATGCTTATATAAAATATTTGCCATATGTTTGAAGAAAACTTGGATAGTCTACCTTTCTTAGCACGTATCTCACAATAACATATGTTTATTTAATTTCAAAGAATAAATTTCTGAATTAGATCCATCATTTTGACTTGCACTATATATATCTCATTACAAATACTGTCATACCTTCATTTCGCTACTGTAATTATGTAAAGTTTGAATAGTGTATACTACTTCAGTAGAGTTAAATCTTAACAGGTTACGTTGTCGTATGGTATTAAGTTTTATATTTTCAAACAGAAAAGCTTTTACTGTAAAACTACACTTTAAGATATGAGGGAAAGTCACTCTTATCATTTTGTCCAGTTCAGTGTCATCTCAATAAAACAATACTTGTTTAACAGGGAAATGATTAATGTAGAATGAAAATTTGATTTTACAGTTCATCTGTACTCTTTCTGTTACAAAAACAATCTAGTTCTATCATTTTTCCTGAACATAGAGGTGAAAGTATTTTACAAATACTGATCGTCTTTCCGGGTGCAGAATAATACCCGTTCAATATTACACAAACGTAGTGACTTCAAGTATTGGGCCCCTTCGAAAGCTTGAACCCTCCCACCAAAAAGTTCTGTTTGTGTGTCTCCATACTTTATTTAATTCGGAGACAAGAGAGAGAAAATTACTTTTGCTATTCTGGCTAGATAATTGCCTGATACTTACATTTGTTATGAGATTCCGGGTTCCAGGTAATTCCAAGACTGTACTTCTCGGACTCACATTATTTTGCAAAGTACTTATGATTTTATTAATTACCACTATGAGAAATTGTCTAAGTAACTGCAACTAACAAATAACTTGCAAAGAACAACTAGCTGATCATGTATATTACAAAAAAACTACCTTGAGGTTTCGGGGAGCCTCGCCTTTGAAATTCTTAGGCTTAAATAAACTCATGTTTTGTGATACTAAAGCAAAGTACTGTAGTCTGATAGTAAAGTATTGCACTGTATATCCCACATACAGGGATATACGTAGGCATTTATTTTGGGGGTCCAAATTCAAAACGGTGATAAATTATATTAAAATTTGTAAAATCACCCCTAGAATTAGACTAAATTCATAGAAAAGTCAGTATTTCCATGGGAGGTCCGGACTCCAAGGACCCACCTGCTTCGTATGTCCCTGCCAACCAGACTTTTGTAAATTATATTAACTCTTAGACTTGTTTAGTTCGAAAGTAAGCATAAGGAAACGTATTCAAGAATAAGAAAGAAAACATTCGATCAGAAAACAAGTCACAGTAAGAAACGATTATATAGTAAGAAAACATGTCAAACAATAAGCAAAATAATAAAAGAAATGATTTAGTAACAGCAGAGAAAATGCAAAAATAAAAAAAAAATAAGTCGATAGTAAACAAAGGAAAGAATTAGTCTTACATAGGAAGCCGTTTTCTACTAGAGAGGAATTTAGGTGGTTGCCATATTCTTGTATTAGAAACAAAAACAATTAATATAATAATGGTAACAAATCAGTCACTTCGGAGTAAACACCTTATATATTAGTTCATTGAGTCCAAACCTTTGACCTATTCACCATCATCGACCAAGGTATTTTGTCATTATTAGTAGGTTGGTTGCCGCAAAATTAGAAGCTTCCATACCACCACGGTCTTCAGTTAACCTCAGCATGTTTACGTAGGGATTTTGCTTTAATAATGTGGTTCCAAACTGAAAGATTAATTGATTGTATCCTAGTCTTAATAACCTGTTTTTAAAAATTTAGTAGCTTACGGTCATAATTATTTAAATTTATGATAAAAAATGTTTTATGCTGTAAACATCCATAAGTGATATTAAATCTAAACTGGTAATTGCACCTATTATTGGAGATAGAATAACTTCGTAACAACCATTTAAGAGTTCGGAATTGCAGAGTGGAGATGGAATAGTTTTGAAGAGGAGAGATACAATGTGTCTTAGTGGTAGAGTGTTCGTAACAATCATTTGAGGGTTCGCAATTGTAGAATGGAGTTGGAATTATTTCGAAGAGGAAAGGAGCAATATATGTCAGTGGTAGAGTTTTCAATCATGGTTCGATCCAGGCCATGCAAGTTTTGTGGTGGACCACATCACGTTCATGGTTTTCTCGACATTCTCCCGAAACTAGCAACATTGATATTTCGTCATATCTTTTATTTATTTACTTTCATTATTTATTTTTTCACTTTTGTCTACAAGGAAAACTGAAAAATGTTTCCATTTTTAATGCAATACAAGGAGATGAGCATTTATGCAAAATAGACGAAAAGGTTAATACAAATAGATGAAATTATAGTTGCTAAAATATATCCAAAATATATAGAGAATCGAGGTCTTGCAAAAACATGTCATAATACCTTTAAAGAAATTGCTACAGCATGCTTATGTTCCATTACTATTTCATTTTCTGTCTATTATTTTGACATTTTCTTCATGGTTCTGCATAAAAGTAATATATGAGGAACTAGTTTTGATATATGGAGACATACCATTATAACAGAGGCCGCAGTAATTACATACACTTCCTTAACTGATGAAACACCTACATGTAGACTATGCAGGAACTCGTCTTTGAACTAACTCAACACACTGGACATCTCATTAAACATTCGCATAGGATTAGCAAACTTTCCTTAACTTTAGAAATTCTCTTAGGTCCAGGAAGGAAGTCATATCACATCTCGAAAGTTCTTTTAATATATGGATAACACGTTCTTCATTTGAATCTTATTACACTTGCATAGTAAATATGAATTTAATAACAGCTTCTAAGATAAGTTAACTCTTTGCGAATACTTAAAACATAAACCACGTGAAAGACAGCCTTTTTTCTTTCGTTTCTTTTTCTTTCTTTTTTTCTTTCTTTCTTTTTCCCTTTTTTTTGGGGGGGGATATGTGAGATGAAATGTTGACTACTTTCCTTTAGGAGTATATAAACATACGGTCAGGATCTATCGATTTATTTCTCTCAGCTTTTGAATCTTCCCAATCTTGAGCCAGACTTTTCATGTTAATGTAGTTTATTTTTTTCTACATCTGTTATTGCTTTGTCCATGTATTTCAATTTGGCGTTTTTCTTTGGATATCTGTAACTAAGCCATTTTCCGCATACTCAATGATTTCAGACCTGATTTTTTTGTTTACTCTCCAATTTTATTTCTATTTTGTCTTATTATTTTTTTTTGACTTAACAAATGAAATACAACCGTCAATTTGTTTGCGGGTGTCATATTTAGAGAATTATGGACGAAACATTTTGCGTGCACTAGGGTTGAAATATGTACTAAAATAGAAGATGGCATTAATCCAAAACATCTACATAGTTTAGAAACTCAAAACACAGCACTAAAACGGAAGGATAATTTATTGCAAATAGTTTGTTTCGACAAGAGCAAACCAGCCTACGGGACTGAGCTTTGTCCGTCGTGATAGTCCCTCCAAGCACTCTACAAGAATTGTTGATTTGATTGAGTTGAGCTTAAGTTTTAACGTCTCTTTCAGCAGCGAGGCTATACTCGCGTCGTGGACCTACTGATTAACGTGGAATCCGAACCACATGAGCTCCCGCCGGGAATCGAACCCGTGTCTCCCACGCCAAAGGCGCTTACGCTAACCGCGTAGCACCAGAGAAATAACGGATAGTGATTTAGACAAGTTCAAAGAATACGAACATGAAAACCCAGCCATTTTTAATCCTGTAGAGTAATTATATTAATCTTAATATATGATGTACACAAATGTTAGCACCAGGTCTGAAAGGATTAATAGAGTGTCTCATAATGTATCAGTCACACTGAGGAGTTTCTTTTGAAAATATTCGTCAGCATAAATCGTTTTTATCTCCTACTCATTCATTTGATCTTTATATGTCCATTTCATTTTCAACGTTCTTCTTTCCTTTCTACGTTTTTCTTCTTCTTCTTGGAGACCATGCTCCACGTTCACACAACACCATACCTCACATTCATACTTTCATTAATCTTTTCTTCTCTCTACGTCAATAATTCCGATTCACAATTTTGTCAAGCTTCTCAATTTCTGTCTCATAAGAAAAATCTCTTATATAAAATATGCACTTTTCGATGTGTTAATTTGCATAAAATCTCTGATTTTAAGTTCTAACAACAATTTTAGTAAACAACAACAACAACAAAAAAAGAATCAAAAGATTGCGATCTTGGGCAATAATTCATTTCGAATCACGGGAAACTAAATTTTTGAACGGCCCGTAAATTGAGTTTTTTGTATTTTCGACGTAATAAGCATATCATACTGACTTAACTGATAGTTTGAGTTTGGCTACACTGTATGTAGTTCTCCAGATATAAGGCGTACAAGAAAATTTTTGATTCGAATATATTGGTTCTTTTGATCCAAAAATATTTCAGACGAAAGGTAAAATACAAAGTGTGTCCGGAAAAACCATGTAATCTCATACATTTTATTGTAAAGCGACTGCACATTGCAGCGCGTTCTGTCCACCGAGATCGATGGTGGTGTAAAATAACTTCCGAGCGAGTGCTTACTCAGCTGTCTCCGAGATCTCAAAGGAGAAGGACAGGTGATTTCGAACACCTCTGTTCCGTCTCTTGTACAAATCACGATGCATCGCTCGCTGGATCAAAGATATTCAATTAAGTTTTGTGTGAAACTCACCAAGTCTGCAGCAGGAATTTTTCTAGTGGTTCAACAGGCTTTTCGAAATGAGTGTTTATCGCAAAGGCAGATCTACATATGACGTACAGGTGTTTCTGGAAGGGAGTGAAGAGGTCGACGAAGAAGCACACGCTGGACCCCCGTCAACTTTCTCAAACGTCAAAAATGTTACTCGTGTGAAAGAATTTTTGGAAATACATCATTGAATAAATGTACGTCTAATGGCCGGCATGTTAAATATTCAAAAAAAAAAAAAAAAAAATCGCCCACGAGACTATGGCCAAGAATTTGCACATGAGAAAAGTGCGCGAAGCTTGTTCCAAGAATTCCAAGATCGACGCCAAAATTCTCGCAGAGTTCAAATTTGTCAAGACATTTTGTAAATGTGTGTAAGTGACTCAAACTTTTCGGATAATGTTATTACGGATGATCAAGCGTAGATATTCAGTCCCGACTTGGCTTCTGCAGACTTATTTCCGTTTGCCTGTTTGAAATTTCTCCTCTGAAAGAACACCACTACACATCGATGTTAAAGCAGCTTGCAAAATGGCTTTAAACACTTTTTAAACAGTCCTTGCGAGATGCCTTCACATGTTGAAAATCGTGGCAAAGATGTATCGACGCAGGGGAACAATAGTTTGAACAATTTTAATGTGCATGTATTATTATTTTTATTATTATTATTATTATTATTATTATTATTATTATTATTATTATTATTATTAGTAGTAGTAGTAGTAGTAGTAGTAGTAGTAGTAGTAGTAGTAGTAGTAGTAGTATTTAAATAAATGTTTTTTATACTTAAACACTTAGTGACACTACTTTCTGAATGGACCTTGTACATTAAAGTTTTCTGGAAAGGTATTAAAGCCACATTCTCCTGATATCATTCTGCTGTACTCAGTAGCCTCTTAAAAACAAAATTATTTTATTTATGAGGCCTAAAAATACATTTTTATTACCGATCTTTATTGTTTTTATGTGTAGTACACACTCATTCGTTGATTCTTTACCTGTATGTTGAAGAAAGTAAAACAAATTACATTCCTATCACGAGTTATCTTGGACACCGCATATGAACAATAAAAGGTGAATACATTTAGTATAATGAATTATATTAATTTTTTTACCATCAATTTTTCAAGATTATTTACAAAACGTAAATATTTATTCAACTACTGAAACTTTCTACGTGATATTGCTTGTTAAAAGAAAGGGGGTCTTGTAACATGAAATCTTTAGACCAATACTGCTTTTCTTCAGACTTGCGCACAATAATCTGCCGTGGCACAATAGCGAAAAAATTATCGTATTTCATGATAAGTCACTTGTACAGATTTGTTTCACTCAGCAGTTCCTTTTTTCTGCTATTGCAAAACATTGATTTGCAAAATCAGTTTTTTCCTCTGTTATTACCAGTAAGAGATCATTATCGAATAATATTTTTTTTTAAAAAAATGAATTTCCATTCTGCTGAGTCCAAAGTAAAATTTGTCGCCAGCAAACTTTTGAAAGAAAACTTTGGTGGAGCAGGAATTAATGTGTCAAACGTTTGTAATTGAAGTCACATGCGAGCTCATCTGAGAAAACTCATCTAAGCCCGAACTGTGTAGTGCTTAATTCTTCTAGACTCACTAGCAACATTCTCTAGACCACTGGTTCTCAACTTAATTACTATTACGACCCATTTTATCACATCTCCTTACCAGCGACCCCTTATAATTTCTAGTTTGTATCAACCTTGTGTGGAATTTTTAATATATGCAGAGATTTCGCGATCTCCATCTATTTCTATAATAGTAGAATCCATTTCTTGTATATAGTGGATAGAGTAACCTCTATAAGCGAGTGGATTAATCCAAATTTGGTCAGTGCATTCCTGTTACAGATATCGAATCCGATCCGTCATACTGTTTCAAAATGGAGGCCGTTTGAAAATTTTTAAACTTCATAACTCTCTTAATTTTGAGTCACGTGATAAAAACATAAAGTTATTACTAATTTTGGTTTTAAAAAAAATTGGACAGTTGTTAAAAAGTTACTGAGTAGTTTAATTTTCCAGAGGCCACCGCTTTGAGTCACCTCATATTGTTGTGAATTTGGTACATTCTTGTGCATATGTACAGTGTCACTAAAAACTGTTAAAAAAAACTTGTTTACATTTAAAATTTAGGAAACAAGTACAACCGCACACCAGAAAGTAAAACTTCATTGTGGCCAGCTTGCTGAAAAAAAACGACTATTTGCTCACACTCATATGTGTACAATTCTGCAAAGAACAAGAAGGGATCCTAAACAAAGCAATCCGTTTTATTTCCCACAGAATCAATTTTGCTGTTGATATTAACAAACGCAACACAGCTATTGTGGATTAGTGTCTTGGCTCTGTGATTACCTCAACATCTTAGTGCTGGAAAAATAATACATTCTCATTTGTTTTGCTTATATATTTTTAAACAACCTATAAACCTAGTTATTCGGGTTCTGGTGGAGAGCACTCATGAAAAAAGAAAAAAAAGAAAAAAGAAACTACGATTTTAAAATCTTTTGAAATACATGTCATCTACTTACTTTGTATAATTCTACTTTGCGGCCGGAAACGAACCACTGTCTTTACGGGTTGTTTACAAATATAACTTCCGCAGTTTGCAGTAGCTTCTCTAAAACAATGTCGAAATTTGCCATTGTTAAATATCGCAGACTTTTTTCTTAACGTTCCAGGTTCCGGTTATTGCTCAAACAAATTTCCTGATTACAAAGATTAAATCTATTATGCCAAATACGAAATAGGCTCAGTGTTGCCAATTTAACGACTTTGTCGCTAGAACTAACGACTCTTGGAGGTGTCTAACGACAAAAATTTTTATTTGGCGCCTAGCGACAAATCTAGCGACATTTAGGAATTCAAATATTTTGTTCTATATTTATATTAAAGTATCCAAAATTTTGCAGTTCGTGATACTAATAATTACTTTTACACAGTCGGTTGCACTACTGCCATGAGCGACTTACTTCGTTGGATTCATCGCTGCTATGAGGATTATGCCTTTCTTCACTGCGGTTCGGAAATCCGGGAATTTCCAATATCTAACTAGTTGCGTAATAGCTGGTAACCTCTTGCATTGCACAGTGCGTACAGTGACAGTGACGCTGGAGAACATTGTGCTTTTCTGGTTCAGTGTAGTGCGTGTGATTTATATATTAATTTAACTGCGGTTGTTCTTAATATAAATTATACAGAAATTTCGTGGGGTGAGTTCGGTGAAGTGTTCCAATACGAAAGCAACATGAATTCCCCAACCCCCCAAAAAGATAATCGTACTCAATAAGAGGGAATGGGGAAAAGTGATCCAAAAATTTTAAGTATTTGCAAACTTTTAATGCTATATTTATTAATTTTGTATTCTTCAAAGCACATAGTGCAGTATTTTTGTCAAGATGACCATTTTTTTAAAAGAAAAAAAAAATACTCGAGTCTTCCATTGTATATGAAAAATATTTAAATTATTTTAATTCCTTTGTAAAATTGTATAGCGACTTTTCTAGCGACTTGGCAGGAAGCGTTTAGCGACTTCTAGCGACTTTAGAGTACTAAACTAGCGACATTTCACACTGGCGAGTTGGCAACAGTGAGTAGGCTCATTGTTCCTTACATCGGCAAGCTCTAAGGTGCAAAAAAAAAAAAAAAAAATGCCCACGGAACTTCTTCAGGTTCTGTATGATGATGTCAGAATCGTTAATTTTGTGAAGAGTCGCCTTCTGCAGTGTCAACTGTTTCTTTAGAAGAAACTAAATAAGAATCTAAATTTTAAAAAAACTAAATAAATCAAGTTACTTCAACAGTCAATTTTTCTATGATCGCGACCCACTTCTTTCCTCTTCACTTGATTAGTCTCTACTGTAGTGGAGCTCATGTGGTTCGGATTCCACGTTAATCAGTAGGTCCACGTCTCATATAGCCTCGCTGCTGAAAGGGACGCTAAACTCAAAATCAACTCAACTCTCTACTGTAGTGTTCGTATGTTTTCTTAAGAAAATTTCCCTCAACTAATACAAAATGTTCCCTTTTCTTCTCCAGTTTCCCTACTTTGTTGAATACCCAATTCCTATGACAGAAATTATGTAATAAAGTTAATTTAGCTATTTTAAAGGAAGTGTGAACTACGTTTGTTTTATTCATTTGGTTTAGCATATGCGTATTTTTTCACTTTTTCCTTTTTTTTTTTTTTACCAAAAAATATCCGCAAAAATATTTCAGCATTCAACCATGCTACTTTGAACACACACAAAAGCTATTGCTATTGCATTAGCTTATTTCTCAACAAAAAAGAAATATTTAAGCCAGTGACGTATTTACGATTTTGTTTCGGCGGGTGCTTTGCTAACTTTCGGGGGAGAAGGCTTTGCCTGAAAATGTGAAAATTCTGCAAGATATTTAATATACTTTATTATAGTAAGTAAGATTTCGGGGGAGCTTAAGCCCTGAAGAGCCCCCTAAATACGCCACTGATTTAAGCATTGATATTGGTCAATCAGTCAGCGCGAGAATTTCCCTGGATTTTCGTGGTTGTATCGAAAAATTCCCTTTCTCCCTTTTTGCTAAATTTACCTACGAAATTTTCCTAGATTAAGGAAATTTACCTCCAACTACGACTACTGCTTTGACTTGGTGGAACGAACATTTACACATTCAAACAGAGTGTTGTTGCCATCTTATGTGTACGAGGTGAACTCTTTCTGTGGTATCTCTCCAAGTTTTACCCTATATATATTACAGAACCACCATCAAATCAGGTAAGAAAACACTAACAAGGTAAATATACCTTACTGATAGATGAGAATGCTTCTTATTAACATATTCTACAACATAAAAAAAGAATAAGCTACACAAAACAAACGGCTGCTATTAATCAAGCAAATTTGGAACATGTTATGTTCCATAAAATCTCAAATTCCATGTATTTCTAGCATACTACTTATCCTTCGCTCAAGTTCCTCATATATTAACATAAATATCCTACTCATCTCCAGTATCTCCGTGCAGTTATTGGAAGTATATCGGGTGATGAATCTTAATTATAAAGTTTTTAATTGGTGCCACTATCTCTGTTTGCCATCATTTGCTTCACTTTGAACCATATATGAAAAAAAGTCAAATAAAAGTGAATGAAAAGTAATAAAATGACGTTTTTCTCAGATCTGTATGTGATGGTTTCTTGAACCGAAGAACGACTCATTAATGTTAAGCAATACGGCATATCGATACCAGGGATGACCAATTCCGGAATTTTTACTTTCCGGAATCCGGAAAGTAAAATCGGAAAGTTCTGGAATTCGGAAATTCTCGTATTTCGGAAATATTCCGATTTTTTTCCGAATTCCGGAATTTTCCCGAAATCGGAATTTTCTAAATCAGAAATCGGAATTCTGGATTTTCCTAAATCCGGAATTTTTCTGAATTCCGGAATATTTCCGAAATCCGAATTTTTTTAAATCCAGAAAGTAAAATTTCCGATTCCAGAAAATTTTGGTCATCCCTAATCGATACTCTTATATCATCTTGGCAGGAGACCAAGACCTAGGGTACATGATGTCTTAGCAAGGAAAGTTATCCTTCGTCATGGTAATACTACTAGGACCTACACAACTCATAGTACACACATAAATCTATTAGACTGAGAAGCGGTCAAAAATTATTAACAATGTGCCAATGTCATCGCCTCCTTGCAAGAGAAGAACAGAACGTAAAGATGTAATCTTGTAACAAAGGATGCTATTCTTCTTGGTAATAATTCGAAGTCCCACATAATAAACAATATATGCATACTTCCTGACTGCGGAGAGACGATAAATAATTATCAATATGCAAAAGTGTTCTTCCTTGAGTATGCTATCAAGATTTTTTGGGCATACTTTTCTAACAAAAGAATTAAGCTTTTTACGAGATGCTAGGCCTAACAAAATGTATGGAATTCTTAGATTTAATAGAGACGCATAAATGCTGATTAATACGTCAATATCGCTGCATTAATGCACAATAGATTCATAGCTAACGAGGGACTGTAACCTTCTTCATGATAAAGCTAGGCCCCACACAACGTACAAAATGGTATTGTGGAGTCATGTGTCATCCAATATATAATCCTGATTTATCTCCATTCGATTCTTTATAAGCAAAAAATTGAAGACCCACCCTGAAGCAAATCAAATAATACAGGAAAGAGTGTATCATTGTGTCTACTCACAACCATTTCGAATATTTAAAATAAAATCAGCTTTTCAATTTGTATAACAGATCAATACAAATCAATACTTCCAATGGTGGAAAATATATTAGTGTATCTTCCTTTAGTCACTTACAATTACTTTCATTTTATTCACTCAAGATCACTGTCTAAAAACTTTAATCTATGGTCATCTTGCCTTCACATTTGTATAAAGTAACTCGAAAGAAAAGCAATCTAATTCATTTGTATTGGAATAAGCTGTATACTACTTAAAGGGAATATGTTTTATAATGCCTCCCTTAAAATTAACGTGAAAAAGGAATGCATCTAACGACTATTAAATTTTAATTTTACCAGAACCAGCGGAAAAGGGAAAACTAGCAATACTTTCTGTTATATTTACATAAGTTTTAGTCGCATTGCACAGAGCGGAAGATCTAAAGAGTTCTCAAATATTTGTATAATGGTTGATACATTTCCGGCGTAGGAGCACCGACTAGTGATAATAAAATACCAAGCACTTTTTACACCGTATGAAGCGAATTAGGATTTTGTTTGATGTGCGAACGTCTGAGAGTTTGAGAGGAGAAGTATGAGGATTCATTTTCTATTGGTACTTTTATTCATTTCTCATTTACGTTTCAAAATTTCCGGGTAGTATCTCTCTCTCTCTCTCTCTCTCTCTCTCTCTCTCTCTCTCTCTCTCTCTCTCTCTCTCTCTCTCTCTCTATATATATATATATATATATATATATATATATATATATATATATATATATATATATATATATATATTATAGCGGGAATAATGAGTACTAGAAACTGAAATGTTGTGCGCGGGTATAGAGTAGGCTCAAAATTACGACAACGATCGAGAACTGGACACAGTCAAATACTCGTAAATTAAAGTGCTACAGAAATCGATCTTAGTTGAAAGTTTTAAGTTATATATGCAGTTTAGAGTGACAATATGAAACAAAAAAAAATATTCTTAAATTGGTATAAGCTGTAACAAGTATATTCTGGAAGTTGGAAAAAAAAAAGTTTATCGATCGATAAGTTAAAGTGTTTGGTTGCCGGAATTACAACAAAAATTATAAAGGAGAATATTTTGGCTACTTCATTCAAATAATTTACCTAGTGTTATTGAAACGACTACCTTTACATTTACAAGTGTGTGTTACATTTTGTGAGTGGCTTAATGATATTTGTCTCA
This sequence comes from Thermobia domestica, assembly GCF_964235325.1. Taxonomy (NCBI): domain Eukaryota; kingdom Metazoa; phylum Arthropoda; class Insecta; order Zygentoma; family Lepismatidae; genus Thermobia; species Thermobia domestica. The sequence continues at coordinate 40,643,830 of NC_137454.1, read as the reverse complement.
TTGAAGTTTTTGAGTGGAAAATTATACTCAAATTCCCACATTTATAGTGATTAGACATTAGTCCCATTCGAGTGTGTTTAGCAACCGAATTAATAGCCTTTGAAGTGGGTCTAGTGTTCCATATTTACTTGCTTTTTGGAATGATAACGTTAAATGAATAGTACCAGAAATAAAATTCGCTATGGAAGTAATAATTTCTAGAGCCAGCAATATTGGTAAGTTTTGAATTTCTTGTTCATAATACTTAGTCTCATGATTATTCCAGAAAATAGTTGTTTTGATGTAAAGACCAATACTTTTGTTATATTGTTCATTAAAATCAGTCAATTTAAATTCCTGGACTTTCATTACTAATTTTGAAATTACGTTATTTCGTATTTTGAATATAGTAACTCAGATTTAAATGTTTCATTCATTTATCTTTAAAATCAATTATGTGTATGCACTCAAACAGTACATGTCCAATGGCGATAGTCTTTGTGAGGAAAACTTAACTTCACTCAGGCTACGTTACAATATATATATATATATATATATATATATATATATATATATATATATATATATATATATATATATATATGTAAGATAGAAAGATAGATATCATATGAAGAAAGCACAGAGTATTTGTGCGTGTAATGAAGAAAAAAAAACAAGTATAGGGTTTAAAATAAAATATTGTGAAGTAACTGTGAAGTTACTACAAGATAATTGTGTGAATTCTTGATTTAATTTGCTAAATTCAATCTTATTATTTTATTAAATTACGTTTATCTACAACAGAATCACGAACGCTTAAATTTCAAGAAACAAAAGTTTTATTTATGATGTATATACATTTGTAGACGGCTTGGATAAGCATGTATTTCTCAATCGTTATTATTGAAATTGCTAATAAACACGATTAGTTTCGTTCTTGTTTTTCCTCATTCCCTTCCGCCTAGCCTGATGCTTCCTAGTTGATTAAATGAAGATTCATCGTTTTACTGTTGAACAAAACCATGGAAGACACGTCCACACGGGATATTTGCCACAAGGTTTGGGTAGGTGCAGGATCGTCGTAAGAGGCAGAACGCACCATTGGAGATCGGCCAACTCCATGTCTTGGAAATACTATTCTGTAGGTTCATCGCCACAGATTCACTTGAGTTAGACATCTGACTAGTGGAATTGAGATGTAGAAAAACATCGTTAAAGTTGCATGGTGAAGAGAGAACTCGACGCCCCTGGCAGCTCAACAGGATTGGGCTCCAAATTGTTGGCTGACTTCAGTGTATCCAGGTTCTTCCAGGGAATCCCATTCGTCAACCCAGATAATCAGGACGACACCAGTCTCGTCGGAACTATCAGGCTAGTGCTCATCCTTTGTTTCATAGTTTAAACCTTTCTCTCTCTCTCTCACCTTTCCTTCAACTAGTCATTTTTTTTATAAAATTGAAACATTTGAATTTTATTTAAATTCAAGCATAACTTTCACAGTTAGAGTACCATGCTGAGCATCGGTTTCATCCTCAATTGTCACATTCATTTTATGGGTATTTAGAGATTGTTCTGAGCTACAAATTGAAGGCACATTACGACACAATATTACTATTTGTTATCATGAAGAATGAAATGATTCAGATCTTTCTTACTTGGCGAGTGAAAATAAGTGTAATAGAGCGACAAAGAAAACCAAATGTAGACATTTCTGTACCGATTTTAATGCATTTAGAAGTCTCCTATGTAATAGAAAATTTTCCTCAAACAATTTTCTCCAACAATTTAAATGGTTTTTCACTTATATTAAAAAAAAAAAAAAAAGAGCTGCTCCGACTTGCTTATTTCGTTTTATCCAACATTTTCAACAGGTATAACTAAATTTGAATTTAGGTGTGCATTACAAGCTTTCAATGTATTTGATGTAAAGTAAATATTAAAGTAATTTGTACATATGTGATTTCTTTGAAATTTTGCAGGTTAACGATAGATGTGCGAGAAAGTTTTACCCTGACCCATTTCCACATATCGTAGAGCGATAAAATTTTACATGTGTAATGCTGCATACCTATGTAGATCATGTGGTAATGAACAGCTCGTTAACTCCGCACCGTTGCTATGTTATAGGTCTGAACGTAAAGTAAGATGTAGTATTCCAAAAGCCATTACTGTACCACAGAAAGCAGCATGGCAACATCGCAGAAGTACTTGCCCATTGGCAATGACTGCATGGTTGGGAATGAGGATGGTATGGGGTGAAGAGAATGACCAATGACAGTGTGCCGACGTACTCAGTGGCGGATCTAGGACAGGGTCGGAGGCGTAAGCCCTCCAGTGTTTTCAGTGACAAAATAATTTAAGCTTTTATTTATATACGAGTATTTTTCAAAGTTTATATATATACCTATCATAGTCTAGGTACTGGCTGCCCCCCCCCCCAGTTTTCACCTTCTAAATCCGCCACTTTACTTACTGCCATCAAATAAAGTCCGTGTTCAACTCTGAGCGCCCACAGTGATGATCATGTTTATTTGGGATTAGCATGAAGTACTACTATTTGCTTTCCAGGAAAAGGGTACCAAAATTACAAGGATTTACTATGCTTCATTGCTGCGTGCGTTGGGGGATTCTGTGAAATCCCAGAGCGTGTCCTATATTTCAATTTCTTTCAAACACCTGTTGTTCCGTTCAAATCATATTTTTCGCATGAACCAAGTTGTCTTTTGGTGTGTGTAGCAACACTGGATCACTATTTTAACATAATTTTCGGACTTATCCGAAGCTTCTGTATCAATCGTAGTTTACTCTTTTTCATAATTTTACTAATAAAACAACATTTTCTCTAACATGGATTCCAGCCTCCATTTTCTAAAAATTCGTTTCTTTGCCATCTTACCGCTGAGAAAATATTTAACACTTAATGTGACAGCTAATTTGCTAATCATATAAGAAGGCAGTTACTGCAGTATGCTATTCACGTATTTTTATACATTTTTTTTAAAAAAATAAATTGTTTCATAAATACGTGAAGTAATTTTAAATACAAGGACTGTATACTGCAGCTAATATTTATAATAATTTTATGACTAAAATAGACCTGCTAAGATTCGAAAATATAATTCGTGCGTAGGTCTTGATCTACGATAGCCTTGCTTTTTGGAATGAAGACCCAAGGTTCACTCCTGAGTAGTATCATTTTCCGTTTACGAAATTAGCTGGTAACAGACGTTGATCATACAAGATGTTAGTCTATATTTGAGTCTATTGGTTCTAATTTGATGTTTTTTGTTTGCTATTATTGAACAAAACTTTTGAAAATAAGTGTGTCAGTACAGCTTTTTTCTCATTGAAATCTTCAAAGATTTCGAACATATAAAGAAAATATGTATTTTTGATAAAGCACCATTTATTGCTTATGCAACATCTTTGCGAACAATTTTACAATTTATCATTATCAGATACATACACTGATAAAACAAAAAGTGGTTATGTAAGGAGAAGATGAATAACATTGGTGGTTTCAACAGGACAAGGCAAGAAGCCATACATCACAGAGGTATCATCACTTCATACAGCCACAGCACGGAAATACTCCGCAGATTCATTTATAAAATGATCTATGCCACGATTTCACACCTGATTTAAGTCTACCAGATTCTTTTTATGAGAAGATTAAGGTGTATCATAGTAACCAAATGACGCTCCGAGATTTACGGTATAACATGCCCAGTGCCATGCATAACTTTACAGTCAAATTATAAGAAGAAAGTTTAAAACAAGTTGTGTCGAGGTATTGCATTGTAACTTGAGGTTAAAGGAAGATATCACTGGCAAAGATAAAGTAAGGCTTTAGTAGTTATATGAAAGTACTTGTAAAATATTTTCTCATGAAAATTGTAGATATAAAATATATCATTACTTTCTTCGAATGTACCTGAATAATTTCAATTTAGAGTTCGGGGGCTTTTAGAACGGACTGTAACATGGATTATGTGAGGTTACCAGAAGCAACCTATGTTAAGTTTGACTAATAATAGGATATTTGATCCTTATCAACATATAAAATAGTTAGATAACCACTTTAGTAAAAGGACAAACGAAAAATGAGAAAAGGAAAAAACTTGATTCAATTTAAGATGTGCTGACCAAGGATCTTATAAAATAGAGGATGTGCCCTTACAACAAAATCTTGAAGCCATACGTCACAGTTTCGCCACCCCTACTCTGCCCACTCCGCCCAATAGGATCGCAATGTTTTGAGCCAACAATCATGGCGGAAACGAAAGTTGGCAATCACAGAATGGTAGAAACGAGAGTGGGCAATGAGACGTGCCGACGCTCGCTTGTTTTTTGGCTTCATCGATTTAATAGAATGAAGATACATATGGGCAGATCCTCTATTTATAACATCCTTGGTGCTGACTTTGCCATATTTTCCAGTCTTTGTTCAATCATTGGCATACATTTTATAAGATTCCTTTAAGGCCGTGGTTCTCAACCTAATTTCTATCGCGACCACCATTTTATCGCATCCTCTTGCCAGCGACTTCCTTATAATTTCTGATTTGTAATAAGCTTGTATGGGGTTTTTAATATACCTATTGCGGAAATCTCACGATATCCATCTATTTCTATAATACTATTTGGTCTAGGAATTAATTCGTGCGGTTGGTACGCACACATTGAAGCTGTAGTACAAACACAAAATACATAAATACCTTAAGAAAAATATTGTCCATCGCTAGCCATCACTTTCGCCCATCTGTCAGGCAATGTACGGATTCCGTGGCGAAAGAAGTCCTCATCCTTGGAAGCGATCCAGTCAGAGACCCATGTTTCGATATCTTCTGAAGAAGTAAACCGCTGTCCAATCAAATCGTTGTTCATGCAATCGAACAAGTAGTAGTCCGAAGGAGCAACGTCTGGTGAATACGGCGGGTGGGGTAAAACTTCCCACCCGACATTTTCTAAATAGGTTTTGACCGGTTTTGCGACATGTGGGCGAGCGTTATCATGTTGAACAATAAGTTTATCATGTCTGTTCTCCCATTCTGGTCCTGTTCTGGCCAGAGCTTGCTTCAAACGCATTAATTGTCGTCGATAACGTTCTCCATTCATAGTTTCACCCGGTTGCAGCAGCTCATAGTACACCACACCTTTCATATCCCACCATATGCACAGCATAACCTTTGCACACTGAATATCTCGTTTTGGTTGTGATGGACCTGGTTCACCTGGTTTCACCCAGGCCTTTTTTCGTTTAGGGTTCTCGTAATGGATCCACTTCTCATCACCCGTAATAATTCGATGCAGAAACCCCTTTCTGCTCTGTCGTTGAAGCAGCAATTCGCAAATGGTTTTTCGTCTTTCAACGTCTCTGTCTTTCAATTCATGTGGAACCCAATGTGACATCTTTTGAATCATTCCAATGGCTTTCAAGCGTTTGGAGACTGTTGTTTGATCAACGCCTAATGCTGCTGCAAGTTGTTCCTGCGTTTGACACGAAACCTGCTCGAGCAATGCTGTCAATTCTTAGTCTTGAAATTTTTTTGGCTGTCCAGTTCGCTCTTGGTCTGCCAAGCCGAAATCACCACTTCTAAACCGTGCAAACCACTTCTGACACGTTCGCTCAGCTAGAGCATGGTCACCATACACTTCCACCAAAATACGATGACTTTCAGTCGCACTTTTCTGCATGTTAAAGTAATGCAGCAGGACACCCCGCAAAAACGCTTTATCAGGCACAAATTGCGCCATGTTCACTTAACTACAAACTGGTGTTGTTGACGCTTTAATCCACTGCCCTATACTACGAACGATACGCGATGACAGGGGTTTGCAACACATGTGTGGATACACGGAATTGTGGGACGCTCCGTTCGTTGCGCCATCTCTTGTCCACCCGCACGAATTAATTCCTAGACCAAATAGAATATATTTTTTGTATATAGTAGTGGATACAGTAACTTCCCTAAAAGCGAATGAATTAAAACCGAATTTGGTCCGTTTATTCATATTACAAATAACAAATCCGATCTGTAATACTGTTTCAAAATGGAGGACATTTGAAAATTTGAAAATTTCATAACTTCATTAATTTTGAGACATATTATAAAAAATAAATTTCTAATTTTGGTTAGAAAACTTGGACGGTTGTTAAAAAAAGAAGTTATTGAGTATTTTAATTTTAGAAAGGCCACTACTCTGAGTTCCCTCATATTGTTCTGGATTTTTTACATTGTTGTGTATGTGTTCAGTATCACCAAAAAACTGTTAAAAACAACTTGTTTATATTTAAAATTTAGAAAACAAGTAAAATAGAACACCAAAAAAATCTACCTTCATTGTCGCCAGCTTGCTGTAGAAAAGACTATGCGCTCACACGCACATACGTATACAATGTTGCAAAGAACAACAAAGAGTCATAAACAAAAATAATCCCTTTTATTGCCGCCAGAATAATTTTTCAATTTGTTACATTTTACCTGTCCGAAAGTGGTTTTTCTTCCATGATAAACATTAAAACAAAAGACATAAAATCGCTTATGAGTTGAAAATGACTTGATAATGTACTGCACTACTGAAATCACACCTATGCTTAAGTATCTCAATTAGCTTTCAATTTTAATTGTTTTTCAATATGCAGGTTCGAAATGGAAATTAAATCCTTTAGTTTTACGTCCCACGATTATGCCGGGTAGGCTAAAGGAGAAGATGAGAAATGAATGAAATGAACAAAGTGGTAAGAAACGGGGGACCCCGAGGAAACCCACGCACACGGTGCTTGTCCAGCACAAAGTTCACTTGGTGAGGGCTGGGATCGAACCCGGGGCCCCAAGCACCAGGGGTGAACGCTCTACCACTCAGCCACCGCGGCCCTGAAAGATCAATTCTACAATAACAACTTAAATATAGACAGAAAGTGGAGGAGGTCTCTTTTTCTCACCCAAAGCCGACCACCTTTTTCCTTTCATTTTTACACCCACGTGAACAAAACAAATATTAAATTAGATGTTCCTCACATTGTTTCCCCAACTATTTGTGTATCTTTCGCCCGCCTCATGAATATACAGGGTGTTTCAAAGCAATACCGACAGTGTTTGCGAGGTGAATCCTTACACCAAGATAAGACAAAAAGTATAAACGAACCTGAGTGAACGAATGTTTGCTTTCGGAGTTATAGGCTGCCGAAAATATAAAAGAATAACTTTATAGGTCCATACCTCCATAATTACGGGGCCTATTGTAGTCAAATCAAGACTTCACTTAGGAACATGTCCTATACAAAAATCCATGTTTCATAGTCCTGCGGTACTCACGCAACAATTTTTATAGATGTAGGTTTTGAGTATTTCAAATTATATGCCCACAGCCAAACTCTATATAAAAATTGATGTGGAATTGTGAAACATAGATTTTTGGATAAGGCATATATTAGTTCCTAAGTGAAGTCTTGTCCCAACTATTGTAGGTCCCACAGTTTTGGAGCTATGGATCTTTAAAGTGCATTTTTTTAAGTTTTCGGTAGCTTATATCTCCGAAAGGAAGCGTTTGTGCACCCAGGTTGGTTTCTTCTTTTTGTCTTATCTTGGTGTAAGGAATGACCTCCCAAACGTTGTCGGTGTTGATTTGAAACACCTTGTATACTGTACGTACTAATTCATTTCTATTCTAACAATTATCTACCTACCTTGTCCATGGTTTATCAAAATATCTCTATCCGAAAACTGTCAAAAGAAAACTAAAAATCCAGTATCTATATTTTCACGGGAGTGAATCTTTCGTTAATCTTTGACTTCTAGATTTTATTTATACATCATCATCTTCATCATAAGCATACTGCCATTTTTGACTGGTCACTTGCCCTAGCTGAAATGCTTCTAGGCTCCAAGGTTTCCGCTAACTTTTTCATCTACATGTACGATTTTCCTGTTTTGATATCATTCAATAATTTTTAGAGTTCTTCGCCCCGTCGCTCTCTTTTCTGTCCAGAAATCCTGTAGCAGGTACCTCATGAAACAGTTCCTTCTTAACCAATGCCTCAACCTGTTTCTCCTCCTCTTCTTAATATTTTAAATTTTCTTTTCACCTCTATCATTTCTAACATCCTCGCATTCGTTTCCTGCTCGACCCACCTAATTCTCTCCATTTCTCTGCACACCCACATCTCGAAACCTTCCATTCGTGTTTCATCATTTTTGAGTAACGCACATGTTTCTGCTCCAAACAGTATAATATTCCACACGAAATATTTTATGAAGGTTTTTCTCAACTCTTTATTCAAGGTCCCAGAAAATAGTTTTTTTTTTTAATTTCCCTTAAAGGCTTCTTTCACAATTTCTATTCTTGCTTCTATTTCACGTTCGCACCCAAGATCATCTTCTATCTATATATATAAAAGAGAACGTACAAATCCTTTGTCCGCTCATCACGCTAATACGGCTGAACCAATTTCTTTTATTTTTGGGGGGTTATTAGGATTTGGACCCTAGATGGTTTTTATCATATCACTTTAATTTTCAATTACCAGTGTCTTGAGATAATTGACCATTCAGGTGTCCATTACGTACAAATCCTTTGTTAGTTCATCATAGGTATAAAAATAAACGTATTTATATGCAACCCGCATGACCGTGTCACTCGGCGGGTTAACATAAATGACAGGCGTTATAATGGTTTTTATCATATCACTTGAAAGCGAAAAAGTAAAAATTATCTAAGTAACAAAGTTTATTGCGTTCGGGGGTGACCGCAGCGAAGCGGGGCGGGTTAACATAAATGACAGGCGATATAATGTTAACATTTACTGCAATCTTCTATGGTTTTTATCATATCACTTGAAAGCGAAAAAGTAAAAATTATCTAAGTAACAAAGTTTATTGCGTTCCGGGGTGACCGCAGCGAAGCGGGATGAACGCTGCTAGTCACTAATAATACCACACAGGTATCGAAATCTGGTTACCTGTTCAATTTTCTTCCCTCCTACTTATATATTTGACAAGGACCGCTTCGTTCCAGTCACCATGACTTTTGTCTCTAACATTTATTTTCGTCCCATAACACACCCTTCGCCTTCCCCTTCACAGATCTTCCTCAAGTTTTATTTCATCCTTGATTTTCTTTCCGTATTCCACTATAACTGGCATATCATCCGTAAACCGTGCACACGTAATCATTCTACCTCCTACCGAAATGCGATCTTCATTTTGTAGTTTCCTTTTCACTCTCTTCTAGGCAAATATTGAATAATATTGGCGAGAGATAACATCCCTGTCGAACTCTCCTTCCAATTTCATTCTCCTCTCACACTTCCTCCCTTACTATAACACTTACTTGTTGGTTCATATATGCAAATTTATTATAAATCTTCAATCTTTCCATTCAAATCCAACCTCCTTTAGTACTTGCAATAAAATTCGGAATTCAAGTGGTCAAAAGCTTTTTCTAGATCAATAAATACTACATACATTTCTTGTCCTTTTTTAAAATAAACATTTCACTGATCACCTTTAATAATCCAATTCGATCTTTTGTTCCCTTATCCAGGCCCGTATGTAGGGGGGCCGGGCCGCCACCCCTCCAAATTTTTGCTGTCCCCCTAAAATGTTCGCGGTAGGCTTGAAAATGAACTATAATATGGTGATGAACTATAATATGGTTGGATCGGGCCCCCCTAATTTCAGTCAGGTCCCCCCTTACATTTTTGGGCTGGCTACCGGCCTGCCCTTACCTATATTCAACACGAAATGTTCCTCCTCAACCTTTTCATTTGTTCTTCCATACAATTTGTCCTTTCAGAATTCGAAGCAAAATTTTTGCTCCATGAGATGTAAGACTAATAGTTCTAAATTTTGTACATCTCTTTGGGTTCTATTTCTGAACCATAATGATCGTCTTCAGGAAGCCTTTTGGTTACACTTTTTTTCATATATTTCATTACAAAGTCGGAATCGTGGCCATGTCTCCCATACTATTAATGGATTCGAATATTATTAGTGAATTAGTATATTATCTCTTCAGATTGCCTTTTCATTCCCAATTTCGGATATAACTTTTCCTAACTCATCCTGAAGAATACAAAATCCTATATCACCCTTGGTACTTCATATACTAATTTAACATCTAGGCCACACGCTCTATCCCTACTCTCATATAAGTCGTCAACATACCTCCATCTTCCTAAGATTTCACTTCTCTTCTCTCGCTATCTTCCTATTCTTATTTTCTATCATCATCGTAATACTCCCTTGCTTCCTCCGAAATTCCGTAGATTTTATCTCCTTGTATATTTCCTCATATTTCCTCACTCTTTCTATTTCTTCATTGTCCTTGCATTTTGTTTTGAAAAAAAAAATAATCCAGTTCTTTATTTCCCATCGGAAGTCGATGGTTAGCTCCCTCCACATCTTTCTGTGCTCTTCTGTATGAACCTTTTTTCACGTCTTCGTTTCCCTTATTTTCTGTAACATCTGTTCTGCAACGCAAGATTTCTTAGCTGTTTTGTGTTCATAGTAACCTACTACTTATTCAGCATCTTGCTGTATACCAAGTTTAATATTTTCCTCCCAAAGTTTTTCCAGTTTCCCCTTCTTGCAACATGGTATGTACGTTCCATCTCCCTATCCTGAATCTTTTGCTCTTGTATGTCTTTCTTTCCCTATATATCTTCCCCACATTGTTGCTTTTCTCGTCCAATAGTCCTTCCCAAGACATCTTCCTTCCAGAGATCCGAATGGGGGATATTGTACCTCCATAACTATATTTTGACCTGCGAAAGACCATTGTAAATACACTGTGAAAAAACGTGTGTGACGTACATAAAATCGTATCTTACATTTGTAAATGGTGTAGATTTTGGACTTAACGTACAGCAAACGTATAACTGAAAACACACGTTTTGTAATATTTTTTTTTTGTATGTGTTCCATCTGTACGCACTTTCCGTATGAAACAATATAGGCGGTCGGAATCTCACATACAAATGGATGTAAGCTATATAACACATAGCTAACGAAGGTAACATACATATATGTATGTATTATAAGGAAGACTGTTAGTTATCAGACATCTTGCAACGGCATGACGTAATTCTAAGGGCAGTGCCTATGTAGCAGTATAACGTATGCTCCGTACTGGTTTCTGTAGTAAGCAAGAGAATTCCATATATTTGTACAATATATCGCTGTCCGGAGAACAAATTTTTCTCAGTGTATGTTCTCTTTCTGCTGTCAGCAAACTAGAGAAAACTGAGTTGTAGTTTTCCATTGCTTTCCACCCCGCAGGATTCCAGCCATTAAAATCATGACCACACTTGAGACTAATGTCGAAGTTGCCGTAGGAATCTCTATGATTTCCACCAACTTGGCTAAAGGAGAACTGCTGCATTCTTCCCAGAACACTCTTCGTCTCCCTACTCCTTTTAGACTAATTCTGCAGGAGTGGCTCTTCTGGTAGTGAACTAGCTCTAGATTTCATTATGAAAAGCAATCCTTCCCGTTGCGTAAACGTATTATTTATCGGGAAAGATTATCCATACTCTATTCGGGGAAGATTATCCATAAAATATTCATATCATTAGTATTATATTCATTTAAAATTATGTATATTTTACTCAAATATGTGTCTACTTATACATGTAAATATTTGACTTGGCTTTTCTTTTTCCAAGGGTCCATTAGGGTCTGGCTTTAGGGTCCATTAACTGTAAATTAGGGGCAACTTTTAAATTTATGGGTAGTGTTGGAAAATTTCATGAAAAGTTCAAACTTGAAAAGTTCGCCGAAAGTTCGGCTTATTTTTTTAATTGTCCATTAAAAAAATCCCTGTAAAATTACAAACATTTTGGTATATAACATGGCTATATTAAAAATCAAAGTAAATTTGTTTTTTCTCTTTCTAATACTAGATAATTTTCACATTTTTTCAAAAGACGTTACGGAGCGTTACAAGCATGTATTTCAAATTCCAAGCCTATATCATAAAACAGTATGTTTTCGGCAGAAACCTTCAATTTTACATGATGCTGACAACCGAAAACTTAAATTTGACTTGCACAAACAAGTTTATATCATAAAACATAAAGCAAAAACGTTACAGGAAAAACTTAGCAAATTTAGTGTTTTATGAAGTAAACTGCTTAGTTTGCATCAGAAAAGTTGAATTTTACATAATAAAACACAAAACTTGAAATTTCCATTATAAAATACATAGTTTACAAGATAAACCTTGAATTTTACATCATGAAACCCAAAGTTGACTGCAAAAGACAAAGTTTGCATAATAAAATATAAAACGCAAACTTCACAGCAAAACCTTTAAGTTTAAATCATAAAACACAAATTTGACAGCAGACAACTTGAGCACAAAAGCTTATATCATAAAAGATAAACACAAACCTTATTGTAAAAAAAAGAAAACTTGAAGTTTACATCACGAAACAATGTTCTCACCAGAGATCTTGAATTTTATATCATAAAACACAAAGTTGCAGCAGAAAACTTGAATTTTACAAAACTAAGTTTACAGTAGAAAACATCTAGTTTGCATCATAAACCACTAAGTTTGCAGCATAAATCTTGACTTATACATCATCAAGTTCAGATGCACAAAACAAAATTTGCATCATAAAACAGTTTGCAGCACACTTGAATTTCATATCTTAATACACTAAGTTTGCATCATATAACACAAAGTTAACAACATCAAATTTGAATATAATCATTAAATTGAGTCCGGCCCCAGGTCACACAATCGGCTTGTTTGATTTTCTCGCTTACAACTTCTTGAACGCGCTGATACTCGGACTCAAGAAGTGGTGTTGATAAAATATATCTTGTAGGCACTTGAAAGGAAGAACGTAGAGCTTTAAAAAAAATCAATCCAATAAACATCTTCAGCTATGCTCAGTGGTGAATTTGACGCATAAACGACATGAGCAAAAATGTGGTTTAGCTTGTCTTGCTCCTCTGCAGACATATTATCACAAAATGATGAAACAGTAGGTTGCCTGTATAGATTGCGACGTTGTGGTACTAGTACTTGACTTTGGCTGTTACTGTCCTCAAAAGAACTGGTAGGGGTTGTGGATGTGGGGATTACCACTTTAGAAGACACTGATTCTGGGTTGACCTGTCTGAAAGAAAATTAGCTACTTTGATGTGTTCAAGCAACACTAACAGATAATTCCGAAACTTCACGTTCTTGGCTTGGTCTGGAGGTGCTTAGTATTTGTGCAATATTGCCAAAAAGTTTTTTCTGAGCTAAGTTTGGGCTGGCTGTTTTCCCCGCTTGTTCTTTCAGGTGCACTGGTGGTATTCTGCATTCTGTTAAGTAGTCCTTTAAGCGAGTAGCATTACAGGAGTAAACTTTATTGCAATATTTACAGGATGTAACATCCCTGGAGTCCTTCTTCATTTTTGTAAAATGATGCCAGACATCATGCTTCTTATTTGGCATCTTGGTTACTTGGTGTTGACAGTCTATGAGGAAAATTTTCATAATGTTACTTGTTACATCAATAAATTATTTGCCGATTCTTAATACTACTGTCGTTGCCATTACAATGTCATCATAGTTCCTCTGTAAAATATTTTAAGACAGTCCCATATCTCACGAAATTTTGAAAAATTAATCTTTATCAGTGTCAAAAATTATTTTTGACATGAATAATCTCTTATATGCATTTTGCATAGAGATTAGCAGGCATGGCCTTAAATAAATTCACACTTTTATTATTATTATTATTATTATTATTATTATTATTATTATTATTATTGTTATTATTATTATTATTAGATATTAAAACGACAATAATAATAATAATAATAATAATAATAATGAGAAATTTAAGAATTTTGGTACAGAATATTAAGCTATTCTATCAGGCCTTGTTTCCATTTTGTACTAATACATAATAACACACTGAGCAAGGCTATGTGATAATATGTAAAAAAAAAACTGATTTTTACATATTATCACATTGCCTTGCTCAGTGTGTTATTGTGTATTAGAATATTAAGCATACACAATCGAACAGTCGCTCAAATTTTATAACTGACAGTTGTTGGAACGCGCAGTGTCTCCTTCACCGACTAGAAACCGATTTCGTGAGAGACTAGCGGAAAGACACGTAGAAAACAGAAATTTTGACTGGGATGAGTTAGTTCCGAAAACTATTCTGTTCAGGTTTTCTATTGAAAATACCTATTTTTACAAAAATAGTGGAGTGCGTTGTTTTCCTTTTTATCAGACAGAAAACTGAAAGAAAGAAACATACCAATTGGAAAATAAGAAATTTCCCTTCCGCTTTCGAAGAACATATTTCGGTTTCTCCGGTTACAAAAAAGAAGATTACTAGTAATAGAGCGCCAGTAGACAAAAATGAAACAAACACATATCGCGTCTGATGTCGGTAGCCAAGTGCGAAATGTAATAAATTTGATCCATACAGTAGACATCTTTAGCTCAATATCAACTGCCAGTCAAAAATCTGAGCGACCATGCTATCCATGTGGGGACCATTACGTGTATACCCATGGAACATTTTGAACAAGAGAAGGTACTCGTATGCTTTCGGGGGGGGGGTATACCTTGAACAAGGCCATGGCAGATTTCTTCCTAAAACCTTGTCCTTCTCGTATTCTGAACATTGCCAATCAATTTTAACTGAAAATAATGAACCCCAAACGGTGGTCGAGTGGACTAAGGTTTTGGGCCGCCGTTCAAAGATTTACGGGTTCGAGTGCCGCAATGGGCGTGGATGTTTCTGTTTGTCTTGGCGATCGTTCAACATTGCGTGTTGATAAGAAATCAGTAACTCGGTGTAAATTAAGTTTTTAAAAAAATAGTTCAGTGGTAAACGTTGCTTTCTCAATAGCAAGGTCACGGCCTCAAATTACGGTGGTGACCATCCTTACTGAGATTTCTCTGGCTTCCCTGTGTCACACCAGGAAAATGCTGTGATGGTACCTTGAATAAGGCCAGGACCGATTTCTTCCTAAACCCTTGTATCTCCCGTGTCCAGTACTATACCAAAGTACCTTAAAGAATATTTTTAATTCAACTTTGAAGTTAACTAAAAGTAATGAAGCCGAACCGGTATATAGCGAACTCATTCTTTGTATTGCCGTCGAAAGGATTCGGGGTTCGAAGTCCGCAATGGACATGGACGTTTGTGTTTGTCTATATCAAAAAATGCGTCTTCATCAGAAATCTGTAAATCAGTGAAAATTAAGTTTTATTAAACGTGGTTCAGTGGTAGAACGTTTGCTTCGCAATAGGAAGATCCCGGGTTCAAACCACGGTGGTTACCAATTTACCATCCTGACTGAGGTTTTTCCTTACACCAGCTTTTCTAGATGTTCTGAGTTTGCAACTAAAATAATAACAAGTAATAATAAATATTTAACTTACCTTAATAACTGGACTGGAGCACAAAATGATACGCCTAATTCACTCAACACCCCACTCTGGACACACTGCAGTGACTGTACATTCCACAATCCACGTAAAAGAAAGAGGGTGATGTCACCGTTGCGGCGTTGACACGTCTAGCACACTCGAAGGTAGCAAAGGGAATTCCCGTAATATACAAAACCACTCTACCGAGTTTAAAGTCCAAAATATATATATATATAGTTGCAGCCTGCAGACGTGTGTCGTCGCGTCACTATACGGAAGACAGCGAACGAAACGCAGTCATTTGCAATTCCTTTTCTTTTTCTCACGCATTTCCAATACAAAATTAATCATTTTATTTAATATTTTTTTCTTTGTGGAAAGCACTTATTCAGTTACAATAATGTGTTTTACGTGTTTATCCATATCATGTATAATGTCAATGTGTGTCAGTCCAACTTGTATCTTATTGTGCAAATAACTTTATACTGTATAAAACATAGCTAGCTCACAGTCATCACAAAATGTTCAGACTAAGTTATTATAAAAATGAGTGTCGCTAATTAGTAAATAAAAAAAGCGAAAGTTCGGGAAAAGTTGCTTATGAAAAGTTCGGAAACGAACTTTCGAAAACGAAAGTTCGCCTGAAAAGTTCGCTCATTTACATCTCTATTTATGGGACACCTTTATGTTATATATATATATATATATATATATATATATATATATATATATATATATATATATATATATATTACCTATACAAGTTAGCTGAAAATCTCGGACTGGGTACACAAAGAATTAACTGAAATAATTTGATTATGTTAATTCTAAAGTATGATATAGTTTTTCGTGTAACGTTCCTGAAGACAACCTTGACCACAGTAATATCGCTTTGAAATCTGTGGGGAATGGTCACTGTTAATGGACAATATCTGCTTTTTCTTGCAGAAATAATCTTAATAGCATCACTAAGAGACACAAAATGGACACAGGTTTGGTTCAGTCTCTCTGCTCAATTAGTTAGGCTCTAGCCAGTTCCTGTGATCAAGCGTAATTTTAAAATAGTTACACTGTGTAACCAACTGGTCAGCCTTAAGGTTAGTTATTATGTATTACCAACCTATCAAACCGGAGATAAAAGTAATTATCCTTTGTGACAAACTGTTAAAGCCTATGAAAAAAGTCACACACCTGGCTTTAGTAATCATGTATAACCAACAATTTAAGCCTGGTACTAAAGTTGTTATTAGGGATGGCCAGAACCGGTTCCTGGTGGAACCGGTTTTCGGGTCTCAACGGATCAGGTTTCGGAACCGGTATTTCGGATCCAGGTCTAGAACCGGTTCTTCGGATTTAGGTCTGGAACCGGTTCTTCGGATCCAGGTATGGAACCTGTTCTTCGGATCCAGTACTGGAACCGGTTCCCAAGATCCAGTTCTGGAACCGAGTTGTCGGGTCCAGGTCTGGAACCGGTTCCGGAACCGCTTCTCAAAACCGTATTTACAAGAACCGGTTCCTCGCGGGACCGAAACTTTGTGATCATTCCTACGCTAAACCCGAGCTGCTGGCAGACTGTGAACAGTGTGCTAGATGAAATGGTGGAAGCGACAGGCAGGCGCCCAGGCGGCGGCCGCTTGTCTCATTTGGCTAAATAAACTGCCGCTTGTCTCAGTGGCAAACTCGGCTAAACAGGCAAACTGGCCAACTCATTTGGCTAAACACCCACTGGCGGACCAATTTTTTCTGGAGGCACAAGCGTGTCTGGGCGGGGAGGGCACAAGCACATGGTCCTCTTTGCAGTATTTTGAAGATTAACTTTGTGCCTCCTTTACGGGTCTTTGGGGGCTTTCGGATCCAGGTCTGGAACCGGTTCCTAAGATCCGTTTCTGGAACCGGGTTTTCAGATCCAGATCTGGAACCGATCCCTAAGATCCGGGTATGGAAGTGGGTTGTCGGATCCAGGTCTGGAACCGGTTCTAAAAACCGGATCTCCGAGAACCGGTTCCTCGTGGAACCGGTGCCGCCGGAACCGGATCTTTGTGCCCATCCCTAGTTGTTATCTTGTCTGACAAACAGATAAAACTTAGGATTAAAGAAGTTATCTTGTGTGAACAGATGGCCAGGCTCTCGATTAGACATCTTGTATGATCAACTGGTCATTAAAGTAGCTACTCAACATGGCCAAGCGATTAATCCTAAAATTATTTAATTATTTATCGTATATGACCAACTGGTCAAATCTACGATTAAAGTCCAGTAAAGTACAGTAAAGTACACTAGACTCTCGAGTATCCGGCGTAATGTGGCCAAAGGGCAGCCCGGTAACAAAAAACCGGATAGGCCGGAGTTCACTGTACTACACATACAAGAACATTTAGCATACCCCAAGAAAAACTTACGAATACGTACTGTACAGTTACAATCAGGGCCAAGCGTATTATATTGAGGACCGTCACACACTTACGAAACAATGAACAAGGAGCAGAACGCTGCTTTTTTTCCTGTCAGAACTTGTATTTTGCACACAACACTTAGGAGGGTCGTAGCAGATGTCCGCTTTCAATGCCTTGGCAATGTTGCCAAGGCCTTGACTTCCGCGGTCAATTACGATAAAAGAGAACTAAGACGGATAGTACGGAGGCCGGATAGTCGTGAGCCGAATACTCAATAGGCTACTGTATTTTGCCTTTGTCATAATGACGATACCTACTATATTAACACTTAGTTTGACAACTCGTAAACATAGTAGCTTATTGGTAGAAAGATTATATCGTACAAAATCGATAACTAGTCCTATCCTAGCCTATTTGAACTTGTGGTGAACAACGTTTACACAGAAGTGTTCTGTTTACTGTACTTTCAGTAACTATTTCAATATAATTTACCAGTGGCGGCTCGTGCTTTGAATTTTAGGTGGTGCACAATAGATGAACTCTCCTTTTTCATTATTATTATTATTATTATAAATAATAAGTTTAATAATAATAATAGAAATAATAATAATAATAATAATAATAATAATAATAATAATAATAATAAGTATAAATAATAATAACGATTTTTTCATGGCATGCTTCAAGCATGCAATGGAGAAGCTCATTATGTATGATTTTTGACGTACTCTTGAAAATTGTTGTGCTTTCTAAATGACTCTTGAGAGCGCTGTCGAGTTCTGCACTTAAATTAATTAATCTACGAAATATTCCTCGATTTGAAGAAGTCTGTTTCGTTTCTGACTTCTAATTACTTGCGTTATATTGAGAGTCGGAATCGGTCTTCCGATGTCTTTCACAAGTACGTTTGCTTCTGAAGTTCTTTTCGAAAACTGCTAATTCAACAGAGATGTTACAGAATTCATTGCTACTGCATTGCTAGTTCACGTATATCAGGGAGAGACACGTAATTACGCAATTACAGCAACAATATTCCAATGAACTACAAAGACCGGCACACATACACATATACACAAACATACAACACTACAAAGTGCGCTACCCGCTTTAAAATATCACCCCTTCCCCAATAAACGCTCTTTTTTCTAAAAACTGCTTTCTAACTTTCTCATTCACTCATACACGCATGAAAAGGAAAACGTATCTATGCTGCCAATTTTCTACTAACTCAGATACAAATGTATTTAATGTCAACACCCCCAATTTGTCTTCACTCTTCACGGGGTTGCCTTTACTGTTTCCATAGCTGCCTTGACCTTATTTGGTTGACAGAACCAATAATTATGACCACTTGGCAACCTCGCATTTAGGCAGGGCGCAAGGTTTTTTTTTCCTCTGCAGCGACTTGGTTACAGAACGCAACATTATCACGAAGGAACAGAATATCCCCCTTCAGGCGAAAACCGTGTCAACCAATACTGCCAGGGGAGGGACGGTGGAGAAGTTCCAGTTCCAAAGCTGTTTTCGAAAAGCTGTTTTTGTTTGGTAGACTTGTTTGCAAAAGATCTGCAAGCATATGGATCCTTATGAGGCGATGCACGGCGTGATACCCCCCTTAGTGCGCAACCCCCGCAATGGCCCAGAAGCTGTTAAGCTGGGGAGTTTAGCAGAAAGCAAAAGCAGAAACTCTAAAGCAGAAAGCAACTAGCCAGCCCCGTTTCAAACGCACTTGTTTAAGAAAAGATGATGTTGACAATAAAATGAAAAGTGATTTAGCACACATAAAAATTGAAAATATTGGTAGGAGGTTTGTACAAACAAGCAAACATTAAGAGAAAGTACCGCTGTCATTTACTATCAATTATCATTTTTGTCTTTTAGTGAAAAAGGAGTAACAACGGAACGTAGAACTGAAAAATGCTATATCATAAAAGATTAGGAAAAATCGTGCTTTGTTTTTCTAGAAGAAAAAATGTATTAATAGTTATTGTTTGGTATGAGAAATAAATCATTTTTTTGAAAAATCATACTATGTATATTGTACACTCAACCACAAAAGTATCTCCCCCTAAGTGCTCTAACTCCATTACTTAGGGTCCAGGTAATTTGCAGTTGTGAGAACGCCTAGACAGATGCAACCCAACTTACATGTAACTTTTCTCGGCACTGACAGCAATTGGTAGCCCTGATCCAGTGTTTATCCAGGTAAAATTGTAAAGTAGGTGACTAACGAAACAGTTCTCCATTCTAAGATGAATCTCTATGGTTCGGATAGTGTTTTCCAAAGAACACCATATCTTTATCTTAATATTGTTGTGTATGTAATGTATTATTCCTTTATATACTGTATGTTTAGAAAAATAAAAATACTGACTATGTATGAATCAGAAAATGCTTGAAAGTAGCTAAAAATATCAAATCTAGAACAACTGCTGGAAATAAGATGGTAAATGATTGCCTTCATTGAGAGACCTTCTGCAATTCTCCTCATTCCAACATCTTTTTCTTTCTGGAGGAGAGAGGATCTTTCTTGTCACACTGAGTACGTATTGAAATTGAAATTGAAACATTTGACAAAGTTTCAACCGCCGGGATTCGAACCCGGTCTCGTCGCACAGAAGTTCAATATGGTAACCACTCACCTACCACCTCACTCAACCTTTTATCTAAACTTTTAGCTAGTTAAAATCGTTGGATGTAAGACTATACAAACAACTAATGCTCATATTAGAAGACGTTCCTTATGAGTCTCACAATGACTTACTCGAGATTTCCATCTTTAACTCAAAAGCAAGTTATATAGACCTTCGTCAATGAGGAAAATATCACGAAATGTTCTCCAAGTTGAGGCTACCTCATCGTTTTTAACTGCTCCCGATTTACATTACTACTATTCTTCCTCATCGCAATTTCTAATTTCCAAACAAGAAGAGCCGGCAACGTTTACGCCGATCCCAAGAGTTTCAGTGTTCGCGCGTTATCCTAGCCAGCTAATTCAAGTTGATCATGTAAAATGTACAGAAAAAATTGAGCAAGAGAACAGAACCTGACCAAACCCTGCAGGGCTTCTAACCCGTTCCTCCTCCTCCTCCTCCTCCTACTACTACTACTACTACTACTACTACTACTATTATTATTATTATTATTATTATTATTATTATTAGTAGTAGTAGTAGTAGTAGTAGTAGTAGTAGTAGTAGTAGTAGTAGTAGTACTTTTACTATGGATCCGTATTGTAAAACGGCAAGCTTATTTTAACGGAAAAAGTAATATGAAAATTTAAAAAATCATTGGGCAAAATTTGAACCCACGCCAAAAACTATTTTTATTACTAGAAGATTGCATTAGAACACTCGGCCACGAGGGACCGAGAAGCAGTTGGCCTTAATTTCCGCTATATTTCACAAATCCCCAGTGTATCACAGGGGTCACATTGATTTCCTGTTGACCTTATAAAGTTAGCTTCAAACGTTTTACACAAATACCCGTTGTACTTTATAAGCCACATATAAATCTTTTAGCAAACTTTGTTTCGATCCTTTTCTTCGGGTTTTAGCAATTTTATTTAACTTTTCTTGTCAGTAGCTGCATGTGGCTCATGGAGTTCTCGAGCGCCTTTTAGCTGCCGGATATATTTTATTCATTCCTATGATAAGTAACTATTTAACTCCATAATAATTTATTTTTCCTGTATCTAAAAGGGTCAATAATTACTTTCGTAAAATAGTAATTGTTCACGTACTAAATTAAAGTTGTAAACTACGTCTGTTCCTCGCTGAGTCACAGGTGTCATATTGGGTTTCTAATTCATTCTAAAACACTTTTTTGGCAATTTCTGTTATCTAAGACCCTCATTTAGTGAATCATGAAAGTTTTGTTAAAGAATTCTTACTTGAACAATGTTTGGGTTTTTGTGGGATATACAGGTCATGACTCTTGATGTCCTATCCGTATTGGCCAATAAGATCACAGGATATCTGAAATTCTTGGAATCTTCCGCATACCAAGGTCAGCTGGGTCGTTAGTTACGCCTCTGGGCCCGTTCCATACACGACAAATTAATTAAAGTGACAATTTGGACAAATCTGACAATAATATACGAATATATTTTATTTCTAGTGACCCTAATAGTAGACATTTTTTTTATTGAAATGGGCCCACGACTCATTATTGTTTTACTTACTTTTAGTGTGCTGTTCTGTTTATGTAATGTAAAGAACCTGTTTGATGCTTCACTTATAAATCATGGGGGGAGTGGCCCCCTGCACCCAAAAGTTACCGCCCTACGTCGTAACAATAATTTTTCTTCATTACAAGGCATTGCTTACGTAATTGATTTTGTAATTCTGTTATTCCTTTATTATTATTATTATTATTATTATTATTATTATTATTATTATTATTATTATTATTATTATTATTATTATAGCAAAGTCGAGACTTGGCTACATATTTTATATTTTATGAATTTTCTGATTGGCTTTCAAGTCTTTTTGTTGAGCAATCATAATCAACACACTCCACTTTCGGGGTTTGAATGAGGGAAATATTATCATATTGCTTTTCAGTTGTTTACTTCCACGCAACACCAAGCCTGGATACTACATTTCACCTTTCTATATCTACGGGAAGTACTCTAAAGGTTGTGATGATCATAAGAGAATAAGTGAATAAGTGATGAGATCAATGAACTTCGCGTATTAACAACATTTAAAGTATTAAGTTGACAGAAAAATTATAACGTATTTCTTTAAAATATGACAAATGATGGTTTATGGATATACTAGAGTTATTCGGATCATGCAATAGTTTGTCATGAATAGCTAAGATTTTGAGCGTTTTGTATTACAGATTCGATCAGAGATGGCGTGGGTCAATGAAAACTTGACCCACCACAAATATCTGCGACCCATGTTCCACCACCACCTTGGCTCTCTCTGAACCATGATCAACAACCTACCTTAGCCCACTCTGACCCACTACCCACCATGACCCACTCCGACCCACCACAAACCAAGAACCACTGACCCACCATAACACATCGTTATCAACTCTCATACAAGATCCACGTCCTCTTTTCTACCGAAGGAAGAGTTTATACTTATAATAAAACCAGGTTGTCAAATTCAAACTAATCGGATTTTAAATTTCTACGGTCAATCCCTCAAGCACCGATCTGTTACAGTAATGATGGATCTGACCTTTACGATATAAAATGGTAAAGTGTTTGTCATGGGCAAAATTCCGATGAATTTCAATTAAATTACCATGGTCTAATTATTTCCTTGTTGAATTATCTATACTTTTCAGTTTAAAAGCGGATGAAATTTGAAAGTCCCAAATCTAGGTACCTAGACCACCATACAAAAGCTTACATTACAAATTTTATGTCTATTTTTCTCACAACTATGTGTTGATTGCCCTATGCTCTAAGCGCTCCTTATAATAAACAAGCTTCAGCAATTATTATAAACAGCATGATAAGCATATATGATGCAAATCACTGTATTTTTTGTTGAGTTGAATTGATTTTGAGTTTAACGTCCCTTTCAGCAACGAGGCTATATGAAACATGGACCTATCCCATGCCATAAACGTTGCCGACACCTAGTGACCCACTTGCGGGTAAACGTCGATTGTCAATATAGAGACGAGTCGAAGGATTGCCGCTAGTGTGCCACTGCCGACAGGGTTTCGTCGAGTCGAAACCGAAATCTCGCGGTGGGGTGTTGAAGTTACCACCCGCGTAGCAGCGAGGACTTCGTTTTGGTCCGTGGTCCTTCGATTCGTCACGGAGAATCGCGAAGGGGCCAATACGAACTATCGCAAGTCATGTGCATGCAGTTATTATTATATATTATTTTTTCCTGACGAAATGTTCCTAAAGTGAGCTCCGGGGGTGAAGAATAACCTCTGCCTGAACATCATGAAGTGAAAAATCTTGGGTGCGATAATTGTATAAATTTATATGGCAACTGCCATTCACCATTAGAAAGTGAGTACGGGAGAACTATGAAATAAAGTAAATAGACACGCGTCGTTTTGTTATAAATTACGTAGCGAACGCATTTTATCTTATCCCAAACAGTTATCGTCTTATATATACGGTTATAAGAGCAGTCTCATTGATCAAATTAAAAAGGTCTCAACGATTTATCCCTTTAGAAGCGACGTATCCTTCATCGCCTCCGTGCCGAAGTCGGAAGAACACCCACCCAGCAATCATAATGTTGGTGGTTCGAGCCCCCTCCGGGGTACTTTTTTGGTACTTTTTTAGTATTTTTAGACTCACCTTAATGTAAACAAATCCCACACATATAGGCGATTGAACATATTTTGGGGGAGTAATTTTGTGGTTCATTGGCGTTTTGTCGCGTCAGAAGGTGCTGTCTACAATGCAGTGAGCAGAGAGGGTGGGTGGGTCAGAGTGCGTCATAGTGAGTGATGGGTCACGGTGGATGGTGTGTCGCAGTGGGTCGGGGTGGATGATGGGTCACGGTGGATCACATGCTGTTGACCCACTAACTCACTGACAAAACTTGATCAATTTGACCCACTGACCCACTCCAACTCTGGATTTGATACCACATAGAAAATGGAAGACGAGAAATTGCATGATCACCATATTTTATTGTTTCACTTCAGGCAAGGGAAGAACGCGCGAATAGTGTTTGTGATTTTTACTGTCCTTCATGTTTTTTATGTTTTTGTCCCTGTTCAAGAGAGTGGAAAAACTGTAAAAGTGAGTAAAACGCGTAAAAATAGGAAACAAGGTACTGAGAAGGTTAGTTAAATTAATTAACTTAAAGAAAATAATCCAGTGTCTTGAAACACCAGATTCCAATCAAAATCAGTATCTGTCCGTGCCGTGCATGAAAAATCAGGGCCCGAGGCGAGAGCATACAGCAGCGCCTCCGTACATATAGGTTGCCAATTTAAAGTTGACTTCTCTTGACTATTCTTTCTGCATAATACTTTACTATTTTATCATGACTGAAATCAGAAAGTTTCAGCATTATTACACTGGAATCGTAAATGTGTGTATCGTAAAAGTGTGTAATTATTGAATTCACTGCAGCTCCATTGTTTTCCTTCTCCCGGAACAGTGATGTCTTAGAGTAGTGGCTTAAGCTTTAGTTTCATACTGTTGAGAACGCGAGTTCGATTCCGGCTCTGGCAATTCAGGAAATATTTATAATCTACAAAACTGATACTTCTGGTGTATACTAACATGAAAAATGTTTAGTTTCTCTGGGTCTAAGAGTTCAGACAACTTACTTTATAGGTGAAATGCCAACAACACGAAATTACGTCAACCGTATCAACCTTCGTGACTGTCTGGGAAGTAACGTGTTTGGACAAGAATTAATGAACACATAAGGGCTAAACACGTCCTTACTGCTGTAGTATGGGCGAGAAATGAGTTCCACGAATTGTTCCTAGCTGTTCATAAATAGCAAATAGTGATCGATCTTACAATAAGGATTTCTAGTCACGAGAATGATCCTATTTAAGATGTCACCTCACCTTTCTGCTTAGAAGAAGGGCGAAAAAATGCATTACTCTTATCAGCTAACAAATCTTTATATTCAATTTCTTGTTGTTATAAAATGATAATTCTATCTGTACATCCATAATCGCAATAATATTACTGCGTTCATGTACAAACCTAAGAAATATCTGACATACTCTATATCTTTTCTGTTCCTATGAATACCTTCAACTATGTTACTTTTTCTTTCCATTGTGGTAATAATAATAATAATAATAATAATAATAATAATAATAATAATAATAAATGAATAATATAATTACAATACCAATTACATAAACATTATCTTCCCATTCAGAAAAATTACTAATTACCACGACAGGATTTGAGCCCAAGTTGCTACAATGGGAGTTTCCTGCTTTCACAATTTTTTAAAAACAAATCGTCCCAACCGGTGTATTGTTCACCGCTGACACCTCATGTCCTATCGACGTATTCCAAACACTACAGGAACACAAACACAGAAATACTGAGGACAATTGAAATTCCTACCTTGGTCTTCAGAGGAATTCGAACCCCTGGTGGATTGCGCCTCGTGATCTAAAGCCCAACGCCCGGGATCACTCGGTTAGTGCCACCGGTTCAATATGCCACAAACTCCTTATAAGAATATAAGAAAATAAACAAGTAGTTATTGAACATAAACATAGAACTGTCTATTTATACAAGTGTTGATACAATTCAACAAAGAATGTGAAAATAATTTCTGTCGTCTTTTCTTCTTTGGAAATTAGAAGTTATATTAAAGACGAAATGTAATGTAAATCAAGACCATCCCTGCAACCGATGACCAGTGCTGTAACTTAGATTCTTTTCTGCGGCAGGCATTAATGAGCTTATTTGGGCCCCTCTCTCCAACTTTCTCTTAATCTTTATGGGTCCCCGGAGCATGTGGGCCCTCCCACACGGCAAGGTCTGCGGTTCCGTTAGTTAGTCCCTGGGCCCATTTCATACATGACAAAATTATTAAGGGGACAATGTTGATAAATCTGAAAGCCATACAAGTAAATATTATTCAAATAGGTCCACGAATCATTTTTGTTCTATTTACCTTTTGTGTGTTGTTTTCTTTATGTAATGTAGCGACCCTATTTGATGCTTCATTTTTGTTTCATGTTCGTATCGTATAGGGAGTAAGAACATTTTGTCTCAAAATGGGCCTCTTGAACTGCGGGGAGCTTCTTTGGGATGCAGTTGCCCCCCAAAAGTTAACAGTCTGCCGGTGACGTAGTCTGAACTTGAACAACATTTCATGATATTTTTCTCATTGATCAACGTCTATATAACTTATTTTTGATTTAAACTTAAAGAAATCTCGAGTAAGTCATTAAGACAGTCACAAAAGTTGTTTATCTTTTCGTATTTATATTTTTATTTATACTTTGTTTATATTTGTTTGTTTTTGTTATATTTGAGTATCTTGTTTATATTTTTCCATGAAACGATTTTAACTAGTTATTAGCTTTGGTGGGAAGTTAAGTGGCGCGGTAAATGAGTGTTTAGCACATTCAATTTCTATTCGGTAGACCCAGTTCGAATCCCGGCCAGGCTGAAACTTTTTCAAGTGTTCCTGTTTCAATTTAAATTTCAATGCATACTCATTGTGATAAGCAAGATTTTCTCTTCCTTGAAAAAGAAAGATGTTGGAATAAGGAGAATTGGAGAAGGTCTGTCAATGGAGACAGTGATTTACAAACTTATTTCCAGCACATGTTCTAGATTTGGTATTTTCGTCTACTTTCAAGCATTTTCTGATTCATGTGTGATCAGTGTTTTTATTTCTTTGAGTTACA
The DNA here is from genome assembly GCF_964235325.1 of Thermobia domestica. Classification (NCBI taxonomy): domain Eukaryota; kingdom Metazoa; phylum Arthropoda; class Insecta; order Zygentoma; family Lepismatidae; genus Thermobia; species Thermobia domestica. The sequence goes on along the minus strand of NC_137454.1, from coordinate 40,616,714 downwards.
CTATATAATAAAATAATATATTATATACACAGCAATATTGAGATTAACATATGATGTTCATTGGACAACAAACTCTGCACCAGAGAGATTGATCTCCGAACGGAGAAATTTTTCGTGCGTCATCTACTCATAATTTTACTTGCATAGAGACTTGACTCAGTGCTACCAACTGCTGTCAGTGCCGAGAAAAGTTACGAGTAAGTTGCGTTGCATCTGTCTAGGCGTTATCTCAACTACAAATGACCTGTACCCCAAGTACTGGAATTAGAGCGCTTAGGGGAGAGATACTTTTGTGAGTGGCTTTTCGTGTACATGATATATATACATATTGTATATGTATATACAGTATCATAAAAATACTCTATATACATATATATCTCTTAAAAGAAATTAATATTGAAATAATGATTCCTAGAAAGTGAAAATGAAATGAGTTTTTGGAAAAATAAACTTTTATTACTAGAGGCATTTACACGTGCAACATTTTTCCAAGCTGTTTCAAATTTGCACTGGCTGACTTTACTGAGTGCTGACAGCAATATAACAGCTTTTTTATGTCGAACAAGTATACTCAAATTCTAAGAAATTACCATGGTAACTCATGTTACAACACAAATACCAAGATACACAAATAAACAAATGAGTGTTTATTGCTCGCAGCACAAAATTTGCGAGATTTGTAAGCAAATAGCCTAATTGTCATTCAAAAATCACAAAAAGTCGCTAATCGGAAAATTTACTTTTTGTCATCCTGGAAGTCGAATCCCCTAGATTTAGCGACATTTCCCCCAAATTAGCAACACTGAACAGCGTAGTCTACCACAATTGAATCGAATGAATTCTTAAGTTTTACGTCCCACGTTTATGTCGGCCAGGCTAAAGGAGACGGTGATAATGAGAAATGAATGAAATGGTGGAATGAAGAAATTGGGAGGAAACGGGAGAACCCCGAGAAAATCCTCACACACGGTGCTTGTCCACCACAAAATTCACTTGGCGCGATCTGGAATGGAACCGAGGACCCCATACACCAGATGTGAACGTTCTATCACTGAGCCTCCTAGGGCCACGCAAATGAATCGAATGAGTCACGACCAGTTACATGTATTAGGTGAGTGATCGAAGCTGTCAACATTTTAATCAAACGATGGAAAGCTCTATGACAGGTAATGCCGAACATACAGGTATCCATGATTGACGAGTTTGTTCGAATTATTTGTTCTACGTGCAATGCTTTTCGACCTTCTCGTATCTCAAGTGATACGGAAGACGGAATCATCACCGAACGAATGCTAACCTTGGTGAAACAACCTAATCATTTACAAATACTAGTAGAATCCGAAAACTGGAAAAACGCAAGAGTACTTTGCACAAGTTGTCCATTGACACTTCAATGTATTTTCCAAGATTGGCCATTCAGGAGTTGCGTGATTTGATGCTTGGGGTGTATCAAATTAAGCAAGCCAAGTCTTATACAGAGAATCATTTGAGTAAATTGGTTCTTTATGAATTATTTGTTCATAAAGAGTGCGATGATATTATTCGTGTCCAACCACAATCACATCCCACGTATTCCAAAATATACAACGCATGGGTTCAGAACCACAACGGTATTTCACCGCCTATTCATGGCTGATATTGCGAATGCAAGTTTAGTGCAAGGGTGGTAGGGTGTTGTGCACATATAGCCGTTGTATTGTGGTATTTATGTTATCAAAGATATTTACAAGCATCAGGTTCTTCTGTACTTTCACACGCTTCCTACAGAATGCTGACGTTTCTCATTGGTTTGCAAGTGCAGAAAGCTGTGACGACGGGTTGGACTAATTACTGCGTAGGTTTTCACATAGTTTATTTGGTTATTGCACAAGCCACAACAATGTTTTACGTTTTTGTGATTCGTTGCTGTAAAAATGTTTCTGTGTATTCACGTACGTTATTATAAACTTTTGGCCTTAATTTGTGTATATTTCTTTATACAAATGATCCTACTTTATAAATACATAACTAATAATATTTAACTCCGTAGAGCCTAACACCCTCCTGTAACGCACATTAGCAAATAAAAATTCTAAACAAAAATGCAGTTGCACAGAATAGAATATTAGCTTCAGGTCCTTTAATTCAGGATAATTGTACAGAATAGGAATCTAGCTCAGCAAAATCGGAGAGAATTATTTTTAGTATTATTATTTTAAAAATGACGTGAACTTATATCACATAGAAAAAGTAAATAATTACTCATCTAAAGTTCAAAATGTCAAATATAAATGTGCTAAGGTTTATATAATGATTAATTATATAAGAAAAGAAGGTAATTCTTTCTGTATGATTTATATATATGGTCAAATAGAGTTGTATACAAAAATCTAAGCAAGTGACTTTTCGATACAACTGATAGAAATTGAATTACAACAAACTTCAAAATAGATACAAAAAAATATTAACCTTAAATATATATATATATATTTAAAGAACTTACCAATTTACTGTATAAATTGAATAATAGGAGATCTTCCAAAATTCAATAACGAAATACACCACCTTAAATGACCGATTATCACATGTTGATCACAATCAAAATGGTCACTAGTAATGAAACTTTACTTCCAAATCCTTTTTCTTACTCAAACACACTTCACGATACAAATATATATATATATTAACTTCATATTAGGATTTGCTCTATATAACAATTCTGGTAATAACTTCGTGATTAATTATACTTGGAATTTTCAAACATTGTAAAGACATTTTCTCCGCCGATTTTTACTTCACTTATTAGGTGATATTGCACCTTAGCAATTCCGAACTATTATATTTAGTCCAACCCCGAGCTTTCAAACGTAGCACGAGTAGTTCCAAAAATGACCGTTGGCGCTGACAATCAAGCATACGGAGAACGATACTAAGCTTCCTCTCGACAGTAGCTGAAAGCACTACAGGGTAGGAAACTAAACCAAATTATCCGGACTCTCGAGAGACCTTTTTTTTCTAAACTACGGAATAGAGATTTAAATCTCTAATCGTTACACACATCCCTTCGTCCATTTAAAAAAAATGCAATATTTTTTTATAATAATAATCTAGTTTCTTAAGTCTAATGTCATTAATGTATAGAAACCTGTAAAGCTAAATGCTATTATGAAGTTATATTGTTGTCGAATAATTGTTAATTACTATTTACTACTATAAACTAACCCAAAATAAGAAAACCAAAGGAAATTAAATAAAATTAAATGCAAAACTTAAACAGAATAGAACTAAAGAAAATTCCCCAAATAATAACTACGTAAATTAAAATAATCTACTGTATGACAACAATATACATTCATAAATTATATGTACATAACCAAACTACATATCCAAAAGTATAGAAAATCTGCTTTCTACATACATACATACATACATATATATTGATCTCCTATTTTACAATAAATAAGAAGCTGAATAATATGTAATATAAATATATAGAATTTTATCATCATACATAACTTCAAATATAAGCATATATATTTGTCTTATTAACAGTTGACAAATTTAATTCTTTCATTTATTTCAAATCTATATATGTGTGAGTATTAATAGTTATCTTGATGGTAGATTTCTTCAGGTATTTCCAATTTCTCAATGACTAGATGATAAATTATGATCGTGATGAGCTCATTCATTCCATAACATCCACATAATGAGGCAAAATACATAAATATGGAATAGTCGAATCAGCGACTTTACATCTTCCTATTTACATTAAGATCTTTGTTATTCCTGAAAATAAAAGTACTTTAGTATATGTGCACACATTAATTTAAATTTTTACAACTTAGGAACATACAAATGATAACAATCATATTACAATTCCTAATGACTGAGTTCCGGAACAATACAAATAAATAACATTTATACAAGAATGATATTAATGATTTGACTATATACATATATAAAAATGAACTATGAAATTATGATGTATTCATATAGAAATATCTACCGATACCATCAATTTTACATTAAGTTATCTCACTATAACAATTTACAGAATTGTAAACACATATCTTTATGATCGTGGTACCCTAAATTTCTTTGTTAAAGAGACGTGACATTTCCTAATATCACGCTCGTCCGAATCATTTTGTACCTGGACTGTATTTTTCGTTAACAGCTTAATAACAGTGTATGGCCCTAGCCATCGATGACATAAGCTTTTCGTAACCTTATCTGCAAGGGAAGATTGGAATTGGGACTTAATTAATAATTTATCTCCCACTCGATATGATGACATTACTCTGTTTTTGTCGTATAGCTTCTTTCTACGCAGCCATGCTTGTTCCATATTCCGCAAGGCATTCAACCAGATATCTGGATCCCTGTGTCGAACATCAAGAGAATCAACATTCCATTTCACATCTAGTGGATCAAACACTGGATATGTATATACTAATTCCATCGGACTGTGTTTATGTTCTGAGTGGACAGATGTATTCAGAGAAAATTCAATTTCATGAATGCCTTTGTCCCAATGATGTTGCTTCGTTGCAAAGTATGCTTTCAAAGAGTCCTTGATCACTCGTATGTAACGTTCACTTGCGTTACTTCCACTGTGGTACGGTGCTATTCTAATATCCCTGATACCGTTTGCATACAAGAAATCCTGGAATCTTGCTGATACGAACACAGAGTGATTGTCATGGCATAAGGCGTGAATAAATCCATGACGGCACATCAACTTGTATAGCTTGTTAATTATAACCTGGCTAGATAAAGTTCTAAAAGGTTCTAAGAAAATTCTTTTCGTAAAAGAATCTACAACAATTAAACAAAATCGGCCCGAACTGGACTGTACGAGTGGTCCAATGACGTCACAAGACCATCTCCCGTTTGGAAACGTCTCATAGGTTGATACCAACTGTCCCATAGGTTTAGTATTCTTACTTTTGGACTTCTGGCACTCAATACAAGAAGTCACATAATCTCGAATTTCTGCTATCATTTCTGGCCACGTATATCTTGCACAGATCTTAGAAGCACATTTGGAAAAACCCAAGTGCGCCCCTGGAAGAATATAAGAGTGGTAGAATTCAATGATGTTTCTTGATAAACTCCTGGGCAAACAAATCTTGTAAGGGTTCTTCAAAGCTTTAGTACGCTTGCATAGGATATCCTTTACAAGTTTATATCCCTGAACCTCCTCTCTGTTTTTCAACCTAGCAATTATAGGGCTCAATTCGGGATCCTTTTCTTGATGATCCTTAATAGAAAGTTGTGCATAAGGCATATTCCATATATTAACCATAAATAAGTTAATGACCTCTTCATCTAATGAGGGGTCTTCATTAAAATCTTCGAAATCTTCTATATTGTGTAAACGTGATAAGAAATCTGCAGGTACATTTAAGGACGAAGGTACACTCTTAACTGTAAAGTTAAATTCAAACAGCCTATATAATAAACTACCATATCTCTTAACTCTTTTCAAGTTTCTAAGAGCATAAGCTAGACCCAAATTATCGATTCTCAACTCAAAGGGTTGATGTAAAAATGTACGAAAACGTTCCATGGTTTCTAAAGCTGCAATGAGTTCAAGAACAAAGATTGGCTTGTTTACATCATACTTTTTAAGCTTCCTAGAATAAAAACTTACAGGAACTAGTCTATTTTCAGCATCTAATTGTGAGATAGCGCCTCCAATTGAATGACTTGAGGCATCACTTGAGATAACGAAAGGCTTATTTAGATTCGGTAATTTCAATATTACATGACTTTCAAAACATTCTTTCAATCTCTTAAGAGCTACATCTTGTTCTTCTTTCCACTCAAAGGGAACCTTAGGAGAACGTAGACGACTAATAGGCTCTAAAATTTCTTGAAAATCTGGTATATACCTACTATAATATTGAGCAAAACTACACAATGCAATTACAGCGCGCCTATTTTTAGGTCTTGGTAGTTTCCTTATTACTTCTAATCGAGCTGGATCTAAATACATTTTACCATTTTCTATTATTTGACCTAAATAAGAAATTCGTCGTTGAAAGAAACAGCACTTATCTACTGACAACGTTAATCCACTCTGAGCAAGTTTACTCAGGACTAAATCTAATGTTTTCATATGTGAATGAATATCGGAACTGGCAATTACTACATCATCTGCATACCAACTTACTCCTAGATCTTTTAGAGGATACAAAATATCTGTTATCAATTTACTAAGTAGAAAAGATCCAGAGGCAATGCCAAATGGAACATACTTAAACTCAAATAATCCTCTATGCGTGAGGAATGCAGTATATTTATATGAGTCTGGAGCTAATCTTATAGTGTGATAAGCTTTCTTTATATCTATTCTAGATAGCACAACACCTTCTGATAATTCTGCTAAGACATCTTCAATACGTGGTGTATATTGAGTATTGACTATTAGTTCTTTATTCAAATCAGTATAGTTGACAACTAGCCTTTTAGAACCATCCCTATTTCCCACTAAAAAGCATGGGAAAGCATACTCACTTGAACTAGGTTGAATAATATTTTGTTCCAATAGTGAATCTAATATTTTGTCTAACTCTCTTTGTGCAACCCTGGACATCGGATATGCCTTATGTCTAATTGGTTTATAATCTTTAAGTTGAATATTATATTGAAAATTAGGAACTTCTCCTACTCTATTACAAAATACACTAGGATACTTTATACTTAACTTTTTTATATATTCATCCAAACTAGGATCTTGTTCTAGGAGAATTGGATCCACTGTCATAGCTGGTGGTCGATCATCGTCCTTCAGGATCTGGAACATTCGGGATGAACACTCAGAATCATTTGTACTGGCAGAAGTACCTAAGTTCAGCTTGGCTGGACTACCGGGAACACTGCTTGGCTTAGCCTCCATCCATATTTCCTGACTTCCAAATAGCTGACTGGAACCTTGGTCTGGACTGGCACCATCATGGAAAACCGCTTCACCATTTCCCCCACTAGTCCTGCTATCATTTGTAGGATCGAAACATCTATATTCATTGGACCTAAATTGGAATCTCGGATGATGAAGATTTAAAGTAAATGGATCATTATTATTGTCAACACACGATACTGAGTTCGAACAAGATGCATGTTTGATAAGAGGTTGAAGTTCCAAATCACCATCATTATCTAATAAAGAATTCTTCAAATATTTAGAGTTGGCAACACTACACTTCCGAGTAGCAGAAAGTTGATTAAAATCCATCAGATTTTCATTACACAAAGAAGTTTTATGTTCTTCTCTTGAATCATTATCACTGGTGTTTTCTTGCATGAAGATGGCAACACTGTTACTCTTTGAACATGATGGGAGAACATCATGTTCGGATGTTAACTCATGTTCATTCACATCTCTGGATTGTTTAAATTCCAAATGTAAACGTGGATTTTCCTTGTCACTAAGAAAAGGATTAAGTCTGGCAACACTGTGTACCGAACCTAAGGTATGGTCTAAGTCCCCAACCTTCGAAGAAGTTCGATGAGTAAAAGAAGTCCGAAAATTATTTGTACCATTCTCAACTAATGTTGTATTCACTATAGAACTGGCAACACTGCTGTCACTCTGAACTGTAACTCCAGATGTAGCATCTCTTCTCTCCCATAAACCTGTGCATCCCATTGATTGATGATCACTATGTCCACTTGGAGAAGGTAACACCCAACTACTAGAAGATGTTCTCGGTTCATCTAATGAAGGATGCTGTCCTCTCATCTGTTGATGGTTGGATGCGGGATGGGCCACTGAGGAAGTTAGATCACTATTGATGTGGAGATGTGATGGACCACTGATCCCATCATGAGTACGCAAGATCTTCTTCTTTATATGAGACACTCGTGATTCTCTATCTGATGTGGCAACCCTGTGCTCCATAGACCTATCAACGCGACCATAATAAAGATTAGAGGGATGAGGAATATCTTTATTAAAGGGATTTGAGGATTGAAGATCTCTGGATGCAAGATGTATCTGCTGTCCATTCGGCTCCATCTCCCTCGTAGGGGTGCACTCAGAGGAACCTACCTTAACGGTGCCCCTTACATCATCTTCCTTCCCTAAACACACATATTTATCTTGAATATTCATTAACTCAGAATTCAAAAATATATTTGAAATGTTAACACTGTCACTGAATGTTACTTGTTCCGCACTTTGAGAAACACTATTAATGTCATGTAAATTGTCCGAAGACGAGTTTTCCTTATACTCATACCGTAAAGGTATATTCACTTTTTCTATTCCAAGATATAATTGATTGTTTTCAATATCTACTCGCGCCTTTAACACTTTCAATTCGTTTATGCCTATCAAAAATATAGGTTTAAGTTCAGGTACTAAATAAAATTTGAGTCTATATACTTTCTGATATAATCTCACTGGTAACCATACCAAACTGTCTAACTTGATTTTCGTATTTCCTACACCAACACCAATAAATTTTTCTGTGAAAATCTTAACCGGTCTTTTCAAAGATCTATTCCATTTTAAAAAGCTCTCTTTATTTACTAGCGAAGCGGAAGCACAACTATCGATGGCGCCACAATTCTGCGCACCTAAAATGTAACCTGTTATAAAAGCCGCCACTAGTTTTCTTGAGTGTGATGTCAGGTCCCAATTTGCATTATGTTTTTGACTTATATTGTTCTCTGCACAAACTTCTGGCTCTATTCTCAAGGATTGGGATCGAACTGAGGGCCTGTCAGTTTTGAAGCTAGAACCTTGCCCACTCGCATATTTCTGTCTATCATTATTATTAATCGTAGCTCTATTAACACTAACGAATCTACGTCGTAGATCACACTGAGCTACCAGATGCGGACCTAAACATTTAAAACACCTCGGTGTTGTTTTCTTCCCTCGAATTGTAAAGTTCGACCTTTCACGCCTGGCACTTACCAACGAATTATACATGTCAACATTACGCTGGTGAATGCTGTATTTCTTTAATTCTTGTACAAATACTGGTAAAGATGAGGGTGTATTATATCGAAAAACCTCATGTCTGACTACTGGGTTCAAACCCCGCAACAATATGTCTCTCAATTTATCGTCCTGCATACCGCCATAACAAATCGTAAAACTGTCTATCACTTTGTTTACGTATTCCAACACACTTTCTGTAGTCTGTTGTAAACAGTAAATATATTTATCAAAAATATGTCTCTGGCCTATGGGTGTGACTACATTTGTGAAAATAACATTTGCTATGTATATCCAATCATGTGATAACCCTATTTCTCTTAACAATTCAGTATGAAAACCACCACGAGTTTTCCCAATAGATGCCATGAGTATTGCCTCTATCGGATATATGCCTTGCTTGACAATCCGATATACCGATAACAAAAATTCAAAAATTAATAGGTCGTTACTCCCGTCACATATTGGTATGGATCTACATATATCTGTGAAGTTGTTACTAGTTATATCTACTGTTAACTTGTCAATATTGGTAGAAAAAGGTACTCCAATATTTATAAGTCTACTATTTTCCAATACTGTTGGCTGATTATCGGTAAGAGAAATAAAAGGATTTGTGTTTTTATTTCCTTCTTTTTCTACAAACTTATGAAAACCTGGTTCCATCGGAACAGAAACTGGTTCTTGTCTTATCAATGAATTTTGTTCCATGACGAAAGAATTATGTGCACTTACACACGATACGGCTGCTCGAGTCGTATCGTCATTGTTTATATTTTGCATCACGTTAGTTCCTGCTTGTCTGTCACCACGCGATGAAGAATAGCTACCAGACGTAACTAACCAAGAATCGCTATAGGTATGCAAGAAAGGAACGGGAGTTGAAAATTCACTCGAACTGTTACTTTCTGTTCGTGGTCTATGACTCCTAATAAAGAGGCCATGGTCACCATTGGAAAAACCGTTTAACCACAAGCCTTCAGGACGACTATTACTGGAAGAACTCCTGTACATTTTATTGAGTTTTTTTTTTTTTTTAATATACTCCTGCTATCAGAAGGATTACAATTAATAAGGCACAGCTTTTGGATTCGATGCGTACTTAACAACAACAAAACTATGATGTAGAATGCAACGTTTTGTACTTTTCACTTGCTTAGACACTAAATTATTAACTTGAAGTTTACGTGATTTAAAAATATGTCTCTTGTATGTAAATATACAAATAGGAACACCTCCTAACTGACATTCTGACTGCTCTATCTTAACAAGGACACTGATTGCTAATATCATTTATCCTTACGATCATTCTCTTAAATACATTTAAGAAAACTACTCTTATAGCACTTATACAAGGTCTATCCAAAACTTTGGTGCTTGTAAGGAAAGATAATAGTTCGGAATTTAACTGTGTAACGCACATTAGCAAATAAAAATTCTAAACAAAAATGCAGTTGCACAGAATAGAATATTAGCTTCAGGTCCTTTAATTCAGGATAATTGTACAGAATAGGAATCTAGCTCAGCAAAATCGGAGAGAATTATTTTTAGTATTATTATTTTAAAAATGACGTGAACTTATATCACATAGAAAAAGTAAATAATTACTCATCTAAAGTTCAAAATGTCAAATATAAATGTGCTAAGGTTTATATAATGATTAATTATATAAGAAAAGAAGGTAATTCTTTCTGTATGATTTATATATATGGTCAAATAGAGTTGTATACAAAAATCTAAGCAAGTGACTTTTCGATACAACTGATAGAAATTGAATTACAACAAACTTCAAAATAGATACAAAAAAATATTAACCTTAAATATATATATATATATTTAAAGAACTTACCAATTTACTGTATAAATTGAATAATAGGAGATCTTCCAAAATTCAATAACGAAATACACCACCTTAAATGACCGATTATCACATGTTGATCACAATCAAAATGGTCACTAGTAATGAAACTTTACTTCCAAATCCTTTTTCTTACTCAAACACACTTCACGATACAAATATATATATATATTAACTTCATATTAGGATTTGCTCTATATAACAATTCTGGTAATAACTTCGTGATTAATTATACTTGGAATTTTCAAACATTGTAAAGACATTTTCTCCGCCGATTTTTACTTCACTTATTAGGTGATATTGCACCTTAGCAATTCCGAACTATTATATTTAGTCCAACCCCGAGCTTTCAAACGTAGCACGAGTAGTTCCAAAAATGACCGTTGGCGCTGACAATCAAGCATACGGAGAACGATACTAAGCTTCCTCTCGACAGTAGCTGAAAGCACTACAGGGTAGGAAACTAAACCAAATTATCCGGACTCTCGAGAGACCTTTTTTTTCTAAACTACGGAATAGAGATTTAAATCTCTAATCGTTACACTCCGTATGGGCTCCCATCCTTTATACACGTTCTAAGTCATCAAAATGAGTTTAAAAATAATGGCTTCAAATTTCATAAGTATATTCAAGTTTACACCGTAAATATTTGTAGTACAGATATACTCATATTTCCTTTATATATTAGGAAAATATTAGCTAACAAAATTCAGTCCGTTTCTATCGTAATTGATGTACTTTGTAAGTTAAGGAAGTGAGCTTTGTCTCTTCTTTCCTTGTAGGCACTTCTATTTTTCGACGACTTATTTCTAAGAAGAAGGGACTTTACAAAAAAATGTTATCTTAGAAAAGCCTTCTTCAAACAACTAATTAGCTGGTACTTTTATACAGAAAAATAACTTGTCTCAAACATTCTAACCAAACTAGCTTCATATTGAACCTGCTCAAGATTACTTCTGTATCCGATTTAGGGAATTTATTTTAAGATAATTGAGTTCAAGTACACGCTATATCATATCTGAATGGTTTAAGTTTGTAAGTCTACTAATTTAAGAAAAAAATATACTCGTGAATGTTATGGAAGGTATTTTATGTTGAGAGTTCTCTGATCCTATTTCAAGAAACATTCTCAGTTCTTACTACTGATCAAAGGTAGTTCCTATTGTCATATAAGGAAAATGTATATAAAGAGTGTCATCTTTCTCTCTGTATTTATATATATATATATTAGTTCCAATTAAAATTGAGAATTTCAATTAACAAGGAATTTCCCAGATAAAGCCGTTTTGAGAATATTGAAAATGAAGTTATACTTAGATACAGATATAAATTCTAACAGTAATATTTCGTGACGTTGGTAAAAGTATGTCGTTACCAGACATAACTTGGTTGTTTTAAGCAGTTCATCCAATGTTCCTGAATAGTGCCTATATACCAAATCTTTTATGTACCCTCATAAAAATTAAGGTTGGGACAAATGATATGGAAACCCGCATCTTGTTCGAAATTTACGAAGTCGCTAAGGAAGTTACCTATGAAATGCGTGGATACGTTTAGGAGTGTTTCACATGTAGTGCCAACTTGTTGAAAGTAACTTTCTGTCAACTCGAAGACATTGAGTCGCACGTGTATGCCCTTTACGCTCCAGAACATGGGTGAGTAACAAAGATGAATGATCGTAAAGCAATTGGTGGAATGAAAACGTGAGAGAAAATAAAAAGATCCCAGAGCAAAGCCACGGACACGATGTTGCTCTCCATATACATGGCTTGGAATCGAACCTGATATTCGTTGCACCAGAGGTGAGAGCCCTATCCCTAAGCAACCGTGATCCCTCGACTTCATCGAGTTAATATGTAAATTCGTTGAAGTTGCATCCATGATCCTTATTGTTCGCAGTCGCGTCTAGAAATATGAGGCACATAATTCTCAAAGCAGACACTGCTTACATCCCGACAAGGCTGACTTGCTGTCCGATGTCAACTGACAAAAGTATATGTAATTTATACGATAAAGCAACATTGCATTGGTGTCTATTTACAAGCAGTTACCTAAAATAAATATCAATATCTAGCTAATATCTTCTGTATTTGATAATCTACCTAGGTAATTGCGTCTTAAACTACAATATTCGCCATTAAAATCCAACACCATGAAGGATTAAATATAGCAGCGCTAAAGTTCGCAGGCAAAGACCTGATGGTGCAAGTATCAAATAATTAAGCTTACGTGTGACGTGCTACGCACTGCAGCTGCGGAGCGGAATTGGCGATAGTCCATAGATTATAGGAACATCATGCTCAGTCAGAAAGACTGCAATATGGAAAGGCATCGATACGATGAACCCTTAGCTGCTCTTATGAAATGTGACAAGCCATTCCAATACACTGTGGCAGCTCATCAACTGAAGCTGGAAGAGTTCGTAAATGCAAGAGGTGTTGTATAACAATTCATCAGATGTATTCAATTGGCGAGAGACCGAGGAAACGCACCGACCAAGATAGAAGAGGAACATTGTGCCCTGCAAGTAAGTGTAGGGCAGTACGTGTAGTATAAAGAGGTGTGTAATCCCGCTCTAATATACGTAATGGCAGGACCTGCATTACAGGGATCTAAATAGGGTCCAATACCTCGTCTATGTGCCTTAGATGATCAAATGTCCATCAATGTGTAGAAAACCAAACGAAACTGAAACCCAAATGCAGGGGTCATCCAGCCTAGTGTCGTGGTAGTCCCACATGCTGATGCATCCGTAATACTACAGACAGATGCATAATTTATCAGAAAAGAATATTGCCTGCCATTCGTCTTTTCACGCACGACGTTCGCTGTAGTCTCCCATATTTATGGTGTGCAGTGAGCGGAAGCCGTAGCAATAGGTGCCATGCAAGTAGTGCTCGGGTACTCGCGCCCGTATATGGGATTTGACTCACATAATATGGAATGTGATACACAGGACGTTTGTTTTTGTGGCCTGTCGTATGCCTCAGTCGTTGATGTCTGACGTGTCGCTTCGTAATACCTTAATAGAACCACTGCGTCCATATGAGCTGCACTGTGGTCGCTACACTGTGCCCGCAATACGGGCACCAAGGTCGTGAAAGGATAAACTGCACTCGCAACACGCCAATATTCGTCTATGATAAAAAGCAAGAAATGTACTGAAACAACCCCCGCATTCGACGACAGGTCACAGAATATGCATAATGTGAGCGATGCAGGTGCGTTTACAAGAAGGTGGCACAGCCAACATTTCACAGGATAATGATTCTCCTCATTTACTGCATTGTGAATGTTCAGAAGTTGCAAGTTAATAAAACGACAAAAGCTTATGTTGGTCATCGTTATTTTAGAGCCTACTTTTCTTCCATTCCTTAAAGTGGTTAGTGCTTATTCCTTCCCAGATTACACAACTGAAAAATGAACTTTTCCGTAGGGTACTTGTTGTTAATATGAAATAAACTGGAAACAATTTCAAAGATTTATAAGATAACTTCTATATATGACCTAGTTCTACTATTTTTTTCTTTCTTAGAAAATATTATTACTGACTTGAAATATTAATGCTTGAATACAAAACACGAACTATTCGATTTTTGCATTAGGTGGATATTCCTAATGATATTCCTTTCTATAAGATATTAGTAATATTTAAATCACTACAGGTTATAAGGTACAGCTTCAAGATGTGATTTCGAGCAGATTCCGAGAGAATGGGCAAAACTTCGAAAAATGATAGACAATGACAAAATAAAGAACTTGTGATACAGAAACCACTGTTTGGAAGTACATCATTTCTGAACCCACTGAAAGTATGTCGAAAATATACAGGGTGGCTCATTTATCTTGAAAGGTTCTTGTATCTTTGAAACTAATATATATAAAAGCGCCAAAATTTTACATCAAGCGAATATCTGCAGGAGGAAATTGTTTGGTATACTCCGCAATACCACCTGAATAAAAGTGTTGCCAACTAAGCAAAGTGTTCTGCTTTTTTTAAAAAAAACATAATGCTGCGACAGGTTATTACGATTTTCTATTTCATATATTAAATAAATATATAAAATACTGCACTTATTTTCAGTGTTGCAAACTAAGGACGTGCAATACTACAACCATCGAAAAACAAGAAAATTGTGGAGAGCCTGCGACAGTAATAACGCAAGTCAGACGAATGTGGCAAAGAATATCAACACCACCGTAGTAGTGAATACTTAAATCCTAAAATTTTTAATCAATTGTAAGAGAGTTACACGGGAGCAAAAATTTGACTATCTTCAAAAGGTTTTATTTCGAAAAATGTTTAAATAAAAGCCACATCAAATCACGTGGGTGATTTTCGAAAGAGGTAAAGACTTTATTTATAACAATTTTATATGTCAAAGCGTTTTGGGTAAATATTCTTAAAGTTGCAGCACTGTATAAAATCATGTAATTCCGAAAATTTGTTCTAGTTACAACCACTAAAGCTGTGGCTGTAATGTCAAAGAAACAAAAATAAAAGATACCCACAAACACGCTATTTGAAACAGTATAGCATCTCTAACCATGTTTTTCATATTTTTGGAACAGTTTTAGATATCAAATTCCTCACTTATTTCGAAATAAAGCCTTTCGAGAAAAAAAGTCACATTTTCAATTCCGAGTAACTTTGTTGCTATTTGTTTGAAATATCTCGTATCAAGTTGTACTGTTCTACGTTAAGGTATTTTGAAAGTGCATTGCCCCCTTCGAGACTCATTTGCGTTATTTCTGATAATGAAATCCCGAAATTTTGAACATTTGTGAGACTGTAGCATCCTTAGTTTGCAATACTGAAGACAAATTGAGATATTGTTTGTTTTCGTTGGTGCCATTTAATATGTTTGTATTAGGTTAGCAACTCTGTTAATCTAGCGATAGTGCGGGTACGTCAAACAGTGTCTCCTACCAGGGACGCACCCATACTGGAGATCACTGTGTCCGGAACCAGGGACGTACGCAGGAATTTATTTCGGGAGGAGTCTGAAGCGTTTTTTGGGGGGGAGCTCCAAATACAATTTGAGACTAAATTATATGAAAATTTCTAAAATTGTCCCTAAAAGTAGACTACATTTACAAAAAAAAATCGGGATTTCGGGGTTACAGGGGTCCGGACCCCGAGGACCCACCCCCCTGAATACGCCCCTGTCCGGAACTCCCGAAAACCTCCTAACTCATACATTTGTGCACTTTTTCTATAAAACTATACTTGTTTAACAAGGAAGTGTTTGATGAAAATTTGATTTTACACTTCATCTGTACTCTTTCTCTTATGAAAATAATCTAGTTCTGTCATTTTACACACTATAGGTGGAATCATTTTACAATTGCTCATGGTCGTTCCGCCTGAAGAATTATACATAAACATAACGGCTTATAGTATTGTTGAACGAACCTTACCCGAAGTTTGGACCTCTTTTTTAAAAAAAATTCTAAGTACGCGCCTGTGCTTTAACGATATTTGCATTGTGCGAAATGTCAGTGTTTTTAGCCCATTAGTTTAAAACTTGCAAGGACGCTTTTCATCATAAATGATCCACATTGTATAAGGATGGCTATGACTGGACAACGACTTGTCGGATTAAGGTCCATTCAAATAAACTATTACGTTGCTAGACAAAAATATTCCATTAATGTAAAAATGTATTGTGTGAAAACGGGACATAATAGTAATCCCACAGTAAATTAATATTTTCATTGTACTGTATTATACAAAAGTACGACGGGATAGCATATATTATAATCAATGTTTCAACTAGAAACATGAGTCTTACTCAATGTGATAGTGTTTCAAAGTTTCCATTATTTTCCAGCCTCGTACTTATATACTTTCTTGCTCAAGATATTGTAGATGTTTAGGAATAAAGCTTGCAGATAAAAGTGATCAAAAACTACTGTGAATATTTTTTTTAATTAGAAACAAAGTAATAACCCACATGGAATTTGATTTAAACTCCTTCAAGTACTGTCCTTGACTAGCAATGCACTTATCCCAACGTTGAGTCCATGACTGGAAGTGTCTCTGGAAGGCTTCTTTTGGAAGAGCGTTCGGCTGCTCGTCGTGGCACACTCAATATCAGGAGTTGTGTCAAAACGTTACCCTTTAAGCACAATCTTAATTTTTCGATAGAGCCAGAAATCCCATGGTGCTATATCAGGAGAGCACAGCAAATGTAGACAGACGAGAATATTTTTTCGGCCCGGAACTTGTGGATCAAAAGCGGCACGCGTGTTTTCGTTGTGAAGGAAGCCTTTGTCCATTTAATAGGCAGTTAAAATGCTTTCCACGGACCCGTACGAGATGTTAGTTCTTCGGAAATCTCTCCAATAGCCATTCACCTGTTTGAACAAATCATTCGTGCCACTTTGTGCACGTTTCCATCTGTTTTTGGCGTCGAAGAACGTTTCGATTGTTGCTCGTGTTCAAGCGACTCCTTGCCGCTTTTGAATCTCTCATAGACAACTTGAAAACAGTTTTCAATGCCACCATACACTGATTGTGACATTTCGTGAGCTTCTTTCGCACTTTTTGGCAGCTTAGAACAAATCCTAATGTTGGCGAGCGACAGACACTCTTAATACATCCTCACTTTTCTACCACTGGAAGCCAACTAACATGCCACAACTCGTTCAACCTCGATACGTTCTGTACCAAAGGTTTAGGCTACCGGGCTTACTATTTTAAATCTATTCAACATCGATACATAGCACTATACAACTACATTCCCCGTACTTTCTGATTACACCTTGCATAAATCATTCAGAATAAATGTGTTTTCATATCTTTGAGTGTAATTCTTATTAATTTTAGTTTTAGTTATTTTAGAAGAACAACACATTTTATTAACACCTTTTGAGTGTAAGAAAATCACTTCCTATTTATAAATGAAATTAAATGGAATTTCTAGTTTACCATCCCGCAATTATGCACCAGGGCTGAGGGGCACGGTGATGATGGAAATGAAGGAAACGAAAATGAGAGGAGATACAGAAAACCCAAGGAAATATTTTGTGTTTGAACAGTAAAAAGTTTACTTGGAGCGAGCTAGGATCGACAAAGGGACCCCACGCACCACAGGGAAGCGCACAACAATTAAGCTGCCTCGGTAATACTTCCTATTTGTGTTTGAATGTTCTATTTAATATAATAACTCGAACAAAAAAGATTTCTACATGTTCGTTGAAAACTGTGAAAGAGAGAGAAAATTTTCGGTAGGAGGGTAGATAAACGGGCCCTCGGATTTTCGGTTCAAATTTGATTACAATCTGTTCTTGAGGTCCCAAATAGTGTTTCCAAAAAATTTCAGAAATATCAAAAACTTGACCAAAATTACGGTAGAATTTACCCTATATGGGCAGGGTAGATAAACGTGCCCTCGGATTTTCGGTTCAAATTTGATCACAATCTGATCTTGAGGTTCTAAGTCGAGTTTTCAGAAAATTAGAGACCGCGGAAACATCAAAAAGTTGCCCAAAATTAGATAGAATTTACCATATATGGGCCCTTGGAGTTTCTGTTCAAATTTGATCACAATCTGTTCTTAATAGTGTTTCCAGAAAACTTCAGACCGCGGGAACTTCAAAAAGGTACCCAAAATTACGATGAAATGTATTATCTATGGATAGGGTAGATAAAAAGACCTGCGAAGTTTTAGTTTAAATGTGGTCACAATGTGTTCATGAAGTTCCAAATAGTGTTTTCAGAAATTTCAGATCGCGGAACCCCGAAAGACTTGCCCACAAATACGAAAGTATTTACCCTCTATGAGCAGAGTTGATAACAGCCCTCGGATTTTCGGTTCTAATTTGATCACAAAGTGTAAATCAGAGTTCAATTAATGTTTTCAGAGGCACTTAGGTGAACAGGTTTAAAATTTACATAAGCTCCTTCAAATGACAGTATCTGTTTGTAAGATTGCACGAAGTTTAACATGTCGTACTGCAAGGATAAGCCAATAAGTATCTGCAATCAATTTTTAATATTTATTACCACAAGAGTAAATTGTTTTAATTCATATCATTTTTCAAAATGATCACCATGGTTTTCAATGCACCTGGTCTACTGTTGCACAAGCTTTCTGATACCCTCTGCAGGAAAGGCTTTTTCGTTGCGCAGAAAGCAGAGGTGCTAACTTGGAATCAAAACTCGAATCCTGACAATTGGAACGGAACTGAAAGATGTGCACAATGTACACGATGCAGTATTCGACAACATTAAACAGGACTTTTTGTCTTCTTTTGATGTTACGAGTCACCTCCCGAAGTATGTGCACATCCGTTTATTCCGTTGCAATTGTCAGGATTTGGGTTTCGATTCCAAGTTGGCACCCCTGGCAGAAAGCCACAAATGCACCACTTCCTTCATCTGTTGATCGGAGCTGAATCGATGGCCTCTGAGAGCACTTTTAAGTGGCCCAAGCATATGGTAATCCGACGGGGTGAGATAGAGATTGTATGCAAGATGCTCCTACACCTCGAAACGTAGCGTCTGAAGAGCTTGAGAGGCATAAACAGCGGTGTGTGGATGCACATTGTCATGCAGCACATGAATGCCTTCCAAAATAGATCTCTGCTATTAATTACGAATTGCAGACTTTAGCTTACTTACAAGCATGTCGCTGTACCTTTTACCGTTTATCGTTGACCCTTTTTCCAGGATTGGACCTTATAAATCCCAAAACACGGTGAGAATAACTTTCTCTGCAGAAGGATGACTCCTCAATTCTTCTTGACAGGAGATTCGGGGTGCTTCAATTCCATGCTCTGGCGTTTGCTCTCTAGTTCAAAGTGATGAATCCTCTATCATTTCCGGTGATGATTCGCCTGAGAAATGCTTCACTCTCGGTAGCGTAACGGTCCAGTGGTGTTAACAGATTCTCACACAGTTTTGCTTGTGCAATTCATAAAGGTTTCAGCAATCAATCTCGCACAGACTTTCTGATAGTTGAGGCTGCTATGCATTATGCCATATGTGAAACCATGATTAATTTGCATATGGGTTGTCATTTCATCAACAGTCACTCGCTTGCTATTCAAAATCAAGACACAGACTCGTTCAATAGTATGATAGCTGTTGCTGTAGCTGGACGCCCTGCTCTTTTCTCATCCTTCACGGTTGTTTGACCACTTTTGAATTGCTCAATACATTGGTAAACATTTCGCTGTGGCAATACATTATCTCCGTATTGAGCTGAAAGTCTTCCATTAATTTCCGCTTCAAGTACATCTTCAGATCATAAAGAAATGGATGGCAGAACGCCAGACGTTTTTCTTTGGTGCAAGTGGAGAGCCGTCTGGCCATCTTTACTTCGCAACAACGCAAAGAGGACTGATGTGATAAGCTGTAATCTACTACAGGCAAGTTAACGATGACACCTAACGTCTGGTGAACACACAACTCGGTAGGGCCAACTTGAAAAGAAACAGACAAATATTGCATCACTTATTGGCTTACCCTCGTATCTAGGATCAATGTTTCTAATCACATTTTGCATTTAGGCTGTAATTTTTTTAAAGAAAAACTCTGCGAGACATCACGTACACAATAAGATCAAATTGCATCAAAAGAATCCCAGGTTACTTTCATCATCATTCGCTCGGGATAAAAAGACTTATTCCTATGGCCACCCACAGCGGGAGGTGTGGAGGCAGTTGCTCTTCGAAAGTTGTACAGTTCTTGGAGGTATATATTTGGTCTAGGAATTAATTCGTGCGGGTGGACAAGAGATGGCGCAACGAACGGAGCGTCCCACAGTTCCGTGTATCCACACATGTGTTGCAAACCCCTGTCATCGCGTATCGTTCGTAGTATAGGGCAGTGGATTAAAGCGTCAACAACACCAGTTTGTAGTTAAGTGAACATGGCGCAATTTGTGCCTGATAAAGTGTTTTTGCGGGGTGTCCTGCTGCATTACTTTAACATGCAGAAAAGTGCGACTGAAAGTCATCGTATTTTGGTGGAAGTGTATGGTGACCATGCTCTAGCTGAGCGAACGTGTCAGAAGTGGTTTGCACGGTTTAGAAGTGGTGATTTCGGCTTGGCAGACCAAGAGCGAGCTGGACAGCCAAAAAAATTTCAAGACGAAGAATTGACAGCATTGCTCGAGCAGGATTCGTGTCAAACGCAGGAACAACTTGCAGCAGCATTAGGCGTTGATCAAACAACAGTCTCCAAACGCTTGAAAGCCATGGGAATGATTCAAAAGATGTCACATTGGGTTCCACATGAATTGAAAGACAGAGACGTTGAAAGACGAAAAACCATTTGCGAATTGCTGCTTCAACGACAGAGCAGAAAGGGGTTTCTGCATCGAATTATTACGGGTGATGAGAAGTGGATCCATTACGAGAACCCTAAACGAAAAAAGGCCTGGGTGAAACCAGGTGAACCAGGTCCATCACAACCAAAACGAGATATTCACTGTGCAAAGGTTATGCTGTGCATATGGTGGGATATGAAAGGTGTGGTGTACTATGAGCTGCTGCAACCGGGTGAAACTATGAATGGAGAACGTTATCGACGACAATTAATGCGTTTGAAGCAAGCTCTGGCCAGAACACGACCAGAATGGGAGAACAGACATGATAAACTTATTGTTCAACATGATAACGCTCGCCCACATGTCGCAAAACCGGTCAAAACCTATTTAGAAAATGTCGGATGGGAAGTTTTACCCCACCCGCCGTATTCACCAGACGTTGCTCCTTCGGACTACTACTTGTTCGATTGCATGAACAACGATTTGATTGGACAGCGGTTTACTTCTTCAGAAGATATCGAAACATGGGTCTCTGACTGGATCGCTTCCAAGGATGAGGACTTCTTTCGCCACGGAATCCGTACATTGCCTGACAGATGGGCGAAAGTGGTGGCTAGCGATGGACAATATTTTTCTTAAGGTATTTATGTATTTTGTGTTTGTACTACAGCTTCAATGTGTGCGTACCAACCGCACGAATTAATTCCTAGACCAAATATATCAAGAGGTACTTACTTACTTACTCACATATACTTAATATATTCATATTTAGAGCTCTATAGTTTACTGTAGTTAATAAGAGTATGTGCGTAAATAACATTTGTTTTATAGATGTATTATAAAGCACACGTGATTCAAAGCAACCGCGCCGACTTTTCAAAATTTATTTGCGTGTATGTAACTGGCGGGACGTGTTATATAGCCTGTTTTCAGGAGAGTCTCGATATTTTTTGATTGATTTCGTTTTAGTTAATACCTTTTACGAACACTGTCATAAAGGGCTGTGCTGTGATAAAGTAAAATATACCGGTACTATAAGTCGTATTGTAGTGTGTCACTTGTAAGAAAACATCAAAGCAAACAGAAAATATACGATTCTATTCACAATATAGTTCCATTTTTTATTGTGGGGGACTACAAGACTTAAACAGTACATTCCGATCAAATTGCGAGCGTTGATTGCGGGTACGTACTCCAAACGTAAGGGATAAATTTCATCTTATTTTCTTTCACACATCTTGGAGACAATTTCTTTCAAATTTCTTGAGGTTCCTGAGTTCTGAAATTATCAGGCAAACCATGTTTGCAACCGCAAGAATACATTGTAATCAAATTTAACCTAAAAAGTGGCGGAACTTTATATCTATTCTACAAAGACACGATACATTCCATTGTACTTTTGGACAACTTTCTGATTTTTGTGGAGTCTGAAATTTTCTGAAACAATTACTTGGAACCTGATTTACACGTTCTGAATTAAAATTTAGATATGAAAGCAATGTTTTAATTGCTTATTATTTTATGATAATAGCAAATGAGAAATATTTATTTTATTTTATTTCTAACAAACTAAAAATCTTGTGGGTGCTGGAGCCCTGGAGCACCCACGTAGTCGGCGCGCATGCTTCAAAGTCTGTGTGTATCAGTCTTTTATTCCCCTTGGAAAAAAATCTTGTTGGCATCTCTAGGAATAACTAAAATAGAATATAAGCAAAATTTCCTTCTTTCATTCTTTTCTTTTTTTTAATCTTTTACGATCTGATTTTCTCCGACAACACTATAACTGCAAGACTTAAACAGTACATTCCGATCAAATTGCGAGCGTTGATTGTGGGTACGTACTCCAAACGTAAGGGATAAATTTCATCTTATTTTCTTCCACACATCTTGGGGACAATTTCTTTCAAATTTCTTGAGGTTCCTGAGTTCTGAAATTATCAGGCAAACCATGTTTGGAACCGCAAGAATACATTGTAATCAAATTTAACCTAAAAAGTGGCGGAACTTTATATCTACTCTACAAAGACACGATACATTCCATTGTACTTTTGGACAACTTTCTGATTTTTGTGGAGTCTGAAATTTTCTGAAACAATTACTTGGAACCTGATTTACACGTTCTGATCAAATTTGAACTAAAACTCCCCGGGCAGTTTTATCTATCCTGATCATAGAAAGTAATATATGGTACATTATATCTTAATTTTGGGCACATTTTTGAAGTTTCCGGGTCTGAAATTTCCTGGAAACACTATTTGGGACCTCAAGAACACATTGTGATCAAATTTGAGCCGAAAATTCCAGGGCCCGTTTATCTACACTGCTGATATAAAGCATATTCTATCGTAATTTTGGGGACCTTTTTGAAGCTTCCGCGGTCTGAAAATTTCTAGAAACACTATTTGGAACCTCAAGAACACATTATGATCAAATTCGAACTGAAAATCCATAGGCCCGTTTATCTACCCTTCTACCAAATTTTCAGTTTTCCAAGAAATAACGCTCGAGAACAGTAAAAGAAATAAGAATGAGAAAAGAAACTATGTCGAGTCAGCCTCTTATACAAGCCTAGATGCCTTTTTCTTTTGTTGTTATTGTTGTGAAGAAATAAGATTTTGTTTTGAAAAGAAACAGTCTCCTTCCTGTCATCTATTGTTTCCTCTCCATTTCGCTTTTCTCCTTACAGCTTCTCGCTCTCCTCCGTCAAGAAGCACTAATCCTATTTTCTTGTCATAGACACTGAAACCTTGAGCTTCAATGGGGAGCCAAAAGATTTCATTTTCTCCTTGAGCAAACAAAACAAACGCAGTTCAGTTAATTCTCTCTCTCTCTTCACTACTTCATAAGAATATATACATTTCATCTTCTTCCAATAATGTTTCGTGAAATCACATTTCTTGGAACTTAAGCTTCATATATTTCGTTTAAGTATCCAGTAACGAATAAGAGCTTTTCCAAATAGACTAAAGCAATATCTGTTTCCCTTATTTCTTTTCTAAAACTTCTAAAGTAAAAGATATTTCTTACCGTATGAGAGGTACGTACTTATATGAGGATAAAATACTTTAGCGTTTTCAATTCTTAGCTTATTTAATGCTCAAGAGACGGGTACGTCAATACTTGATTTCTATTCAACAAATGTCTTATATTTTTAATTAGCTCATTTATCAGAAATTACTCAGTATTTTCTTTCACTTTCGACTGGTTTGTTCTTATGAAAGTACACACTTACAAACACATAATGGTGGTAGATAATTAAATACGATAAGTGATTGTACTCTCCCTCGAAGCTCAAACTTCTTTTACATTTTACTTTCGCTGGTTTTTGTGCTGTAAACTCTAGCTAATGAATCAAATTATCACGTGATCTCCCAATGGTTCTCGCAAACGTGCTGCTTCGGCTGTCTTTCACTATTGCTAAATACACTGAAGGACGTGTTCAAAACTAGGGCTGTGCGATATGTCGATATATCGATACCACCAATGTTGATATCGGCTTATATCGATAATCGCTATCGCAAAAATATCGATGTAGATATGTCGATATCGCTGATATCGATACTCGATAACAATATCGTTGATATCGATACTCGATATCAATATCGTTGATATCGATATTAATATTGTCGATATTGATATTTTCGATATTCGATATGGATGTTCGACACTGTCTCGAAAAATTCAAATTAATGTAGGGCTTAGGGACTATACCCCCAACATTCTGTATTAATATTTAATTTTCGCTGTTGACTGCATTTCTTAACCGAATGAAACCAAATTTACACAGGATTAGTATGGGTTAAAAATTCGGTTCCTTTTGAAGATAAGCCAAATCAGTGGAGGGGAAGAGATCTTTCTACTCTACTTAATCTACCTAAATATTTTATATTTAACTTATTTCATCGGCTGCACTTCTTCACCGAATCAAACCAATCTTTGTACAAAAATTGAATGGGGTAGAAATTCTGTCGATTTCGAAGATAGAGCCAAACCAGTGCAAAGCCGGATTTATGCTCTCCAAAATACTTCTCATTAACATGGCTGCATTCCTTAATCGAGTCAACTTGATATCCTCACTACAGTTAATATTTGTGCTGTATTGAGACTGCGAATGAAGAATCAAATGCCAGTGCTAATATTTGCTTAAATCTAAACAGACAGAGAAATAGGAATCTCATCGTTTTTTGTGCAAAATAGTAATTTTCCATTTATTTGTATGTGGTTATTAGATGCAAGTTCATTCACATAATTCTTCCCACTAAAACAAACAAAAGCCTCCATTCTGTCATTGCACTACAGATACCTACATATTCTGATTAGGTAATATCAACACTTCCTAATTTCTTTGAATTTGCTTAAGTATTAGAAAAGCCGTTATTAGGTGCACTATTATTAGGAATGACTTAGAACCTTTCTAAATTGATTTCATAATCAAAACTGGACAATGGTATAAGACGTAAGCTTTACATTTAATGAGAACGTCAACACTTTTAGATATGTGTTTGCAGAAAAGCAATTACATGGAACCTCTCCAGTTCATGTGTGAGATGCCACATCTTTGCATAAAGCTCTTATCAATTTAATAATAACACAAACAAACGATTATCAATTTAATAATAACACAAAACAGATCTCGATAGATAGTGTGCTTTTTAAAATCGAATACTACAAAAGAATATTATGTCCAAGTGTTACACTTGTAAAGCCAACGGATTAACTTAGAAGAACACGAACACATACATCACACTGACACAGAGAGAGAGAAATGAACAATAACTGTCTTGTTTAGAAATATGCCTGTTAGCACTGAGTTTTCAACTGGAAATGTATGTTGCATCGAAGTTCATGACACCGCTATTTAGGAACGAACTTTCTATTCATGGAAAGAAAAATCAGTTCTTTCGCATGTTCAGCACTAACGTAAGTGTAGTATGAGTATTAGTTACCATATTGCCTCCACAATTAAATACTCTTTCCGATGGAACGCTGGTACCCTGAACACAAAAATACTTATAAGCCTGAAGAGCTAATTTTGGAAAGTCACTGTCATGAGATTTCTACCAGTGAAGAGGGGTTTTCTTCCATATCTGTAGGCAGTGATGATCTTTTTTTAACAATTGGCTCAATATATATATAATGGTGGAAAAAGATAATAGATGGATAGGTAGAAAGATCTCTCTCTTCCTCTCTCTTAGGAAACAAATCATACAGGTAGACAAAAGTAAATTTTTACCGGATATCACAAGTGACAAGTAGGGATCTGCATAACATTCTAATACAAGGTATTGTGACGAAATTTGGTAGCACTAAAAATACATTGGAAACAAATTATACAAAATAGATGTTTGTCAAAAAATATTGGAAAGATCGTAATCCAGCAAAGGATCAACAATTGTTGATACTGGTATGTATGCGCTTCAAATATAAACAACCCTCACCACTACACTCATGTGATTCCAGTTCTCATTCTTGATATCTAACCATTTGAGATTAAGAAATAATAGCTTATACTTTATTCTGAGAGATCACATATTTAATCCTATAGCTGTAAGAATTTCTAAGAACAAAGCTAAACAAACTAAAACTTGCTTGTTCCTGGGTATAACTGGGTAAAATTTACTGTTATGTCTGGGTATAAGAAACGGTTTAGCGAACTCAAAATATTTTAATAACCGGTTATATCGAACCGGTGCAAACCGGTTGTATAGCCCCACTGTCTCTGTAGGTGGCATTGAAAAATATGCATCGATTTTCCCTTGCAGTAAGGCATCAAATGATTAGCACAAAAGAGAAACGGGGATTTCTCGATTTGGCTTTTGTTCGTCGGGTATGTCATTCGTCCGTGTCTGGATCAAGTGTTGCTTGCGCGTAAGCTTCAAAATACAACGCAGGTGTTATGTTCTAGAAAGAACTTCTCTCTCTCTTTCTCTCAAACGCATACCGGCACACATGCACAAATGCACATACATGAAATACATATCTACACACAAATAGAAAATACGCATATTCTATTTCACGCTGTTCCATTCTCATTGTTTTCGCAATGATGGCCAATATGATAGCTGGTAAACACAATTAAATGACTATATTTGATGTCGATATCAACATTAGATATTGTCGATATTCGATATCGATATTGTCGATATCGATATATCGAATCCATATAGATATCAGAAGATATCGAATGTCGATATCGAAATTTCGATATCGCACAGCGCTATTAAAAACTCAAGAACGAGATAGAAAATGAAATATACAATGTCTCGTATTCGATGAAAATGAATGAAAGCACGGCAGTAAGTTGCCAGAGGTCTTTCATAAGAGCTGCCAACTCAAACACAAAATTATTGATTTTCGGCTTTAAAATTATCTTATGAAACAAAAAAAAAAATCGTATATTCGTATACACATGATAATTGTAGAAACGAATATATTACTAATAATGTTAATGACATATAATAAAACGTATCTAGTAACCTTGAGTTTCGAACTTCAAATCGGCGACACTGTATTCATCATTTGTTTACTCCTTGTTAACACTACTCTGAACACCAGCAATTTTTCCATCCCTCGTAGAAATAATTGACTTTAAAGTTTGGACGCAAGATTGCCATTTCCCAATTCTCAAATCGTAATTAATTTATTTTAGCGGGAACGACTGTTAAAATCCTAAGTGTGTGTGTTATATATAATTATTCAATACACATGTGCAAGTTATTTGCATGTTCAAAAATTGCAAAAATAAATAGTGTGCATTCTAAAATTATCGTAGAGTAATAGTGCATAAAATTGCATACTAGGATAAAATAAATAAATAAAATGGCATAGAGTGAATTCTAGCAGAATTTGTACATTTGGCAACGTTGAGAACACGTGTGCTGAAAGTTACTATGGCGACAATGAACCTGTGTAAATGGCGACGCGATAGAGCTCTCCACTACATAAATGAAAAATAATTTTGAAAAGTAAGTGGTTGAATTTTTTTTTTTTTTTTTTTTTGATTGCTGATAAAACAGTTTATTTCTTTAAGAAATCATGTTGTAGCAATATGCAAAGTATGGGTACACATAACGATATATTTACAGAAAAAAACATTAATGCAGAAACCGACAAATACACCTTGAGTAACAAGTAAATTGAGTTGATTTTGAATTTAACGTCCCGTTCAGCAGCGAGGCTATATGAGACATGGACCTACTGATTAACATTGAATCCGAACCACATGAGCTTCCGCCGGGAATTGAACCCGGGATGAATAAAACGTAAATATGGTGGCCAAGAGTAAAATGGCATACGTTCCCTCCGAGCAAAACGGCATAGTATGACCAGATCTATAGACAAGACTATAGACTAGATCTCTCCAATTTCAAGTCTTTCTCACCAGACAACAAAGAGAAGAAAGGAAACAGAACAATTCACTCTTCTTACCGAAAGCCTCTATTTAAATGATAGAAAGAAGAAGCCGAAGAAAAGAAAATGAATCTCCGAAAAATAGCTGTAAAGAAAGTTACGAAAACATTAATTTTTGATGAAGAAGATGAATGTCAAGGAATGGTGTTAAGCGATGATGATTCTTGTTTATATTGTAATGAACCGTATTCATTGTCTCACCCAGAAGAAGACTGGCTTCAGTGCATGGTATGTCGGAAGTGGGCTCACGCTGAATATGCTGGACTGTCCCCCCCCCAAAAAAGACAATAATTCACGTTTGTGACCTATGTAATGTTGGGTAAAGCTGATGTAACTCGTTTAAAATATTGTTATCAATTAACTATTGTTTTAAACAATTTTGCGTATCCTCATATCTATCGTAAAATTATTTCCAATATATCTTGATATCAAACGTTTACAGCTCTTATTGTTTGGTGAGTTGCGACACATTATTTAGAAAAGCTGTGACACATTATTTAGGGAAGTTTAGAATACAAATACAAATATTTTTAATTGTATATTTACATATCTTTCACAGTAACAATTATTAGGATGCCATTTTGCCCACGTATAGGCCTAAAATGGCACACTGAGTTGAAATATGTCTTTTTACGCAAATTATTTTTAATATTTCTTCTGAAGTCTTAAGACTTTGCCGAGAGATAGGCCTAGGTATATGGGCAACAATTAATTTACCTTCGAATTCGGACTCTTGTGCGTTACAGCTTTCCAGGAAAATCAATAATAAAAAGTGGTATGCCATTTTAGGGTTAATTCCTATATATTCGCCTATTATCGCGAGGACATTGTCGTATATAGCATTAACACTTAAATTACCGTATATCACGAGAAATTATCGTATGGTTGGCAAGCCTGTCTTCCACACATGCACAGGAAGAAAGGTGTTGCATACTTTGACATCACTGTGACCGTGGTGCAGTGTTGCCACACTTGGTACAATTGTACCAAATTCAGCTCTTTTGTCATCCACCGGCCCGCTGCTACCACGCTGGCATTTTCAGCCCCTTTTGTAAAAAAAAGTTGGTACAATTCTACCCAATTCAGCACCATTTAACAAACACTTGTCATATCTTCAAAACTGTCAGTGTGCTGTTATATGTTTTCTGTTTCTGTATGTGTATTATGTGTATGTGTGCTGCACTAGTTTCGATACAATTGTGACTTAAAATTATTAATAATGAGTTGTGATGTCTTTCAGGGAAGGTTCAGGAGAAGGACTCCGGACCGCTTTTACATTTTTTACAAATGTCAGTTCATTTACCTTATATTCTTCTTCCAGTCTATTATCCTACTTCAGTCGTGAAATAAGGTGCAATAATTTATACTTTAATATTTTATTCTAACGTACTGTTTACACACAAACTCTGAGATGACTGATTTTTTTTTTTCGTTTTATATATTTTTCATTATGACCATAATACCGTTTTGGTTTATTGGTCACTTTGAAATAGAAGCGCGTTTGGTTTCCTTACAATACATACTGAAGATTATAACTTTCCCTTTTAATTTGAGGCCTCTGTTGTATTTCCTACGTGCGAGAAAAGTTTCATCTACTTTCAGGTTGTTCGGGCTCATTCTATTTGGATTAAAAAGTAATTTTTGAAAAGAGCACTTTCTTGATTTAGACTCTTGGAAAAGGGGGGAGTGTTCTAGAACTTAGATCCGTATATTACGCTGGTATAAAATAATGCATTCAGCCCTTTTGGTTTCAATTTGGTACTATTTTTGAGCCCACTCCAGAGCTAGGACTGTGGCAACACTGCCGTTGTGGCTTGTGGATCTTTTACCCCAGCACGATAGAGACCTGCACGGGCCGAATTTTTCAGCCCGAGCCCAATCCAGCTCGAACGTACCTAGGCCCGGCCCATCCCGGGCCCGAAAAGTTTTGAAGATTTTCGGCCCGAGCCCGGCCCAGCCCAGCCCGATATGTTTTTCAAAATTTTTGGCCCAAGCCCGGCCCGGGCCTGATAAATTTTTAAAAGTTTTTGGCCCGACCCCGGCCCGATAAATTTTTTAAAAAAATTAGCTCGAGCCCGAATCTTTCTCAAAATTTAGTACTAAATTTGACCTAACACTCAGAAACATTTCCTAAACTTTGGTTCACAACCTGACGCTTGCCTTCCGAATGATAACCATTGCCTGCTAGAACTTTGCCTGTCATCGAGAGAACAAGAACTCCATTCCTTGTAACAAAAATCTAGCTTAATTGATTTTTAGCATAAAGTGAAGATGGCAATATTGTTTAGCGACAGGCAAAATATTCCCACCCCCTTCTTGTCATATTTTGGGTTCAGTGAAGGTCAAGGTCAGAACTCAATTTACCGCATAATCCCTGCAATCCTCTATAGTGAAAGTGGAGCCGCTAAGCAACACAAACTGTAAATAGCTATTGCATTCTTTGTAACATTTTTCATGGACGCACTTCTTCAACGTTTGGCTTTATTCCAATTATCGTTTAACAAAAGTCAATAATTATTAAAGAATTGCAATTGATCGGCCCCAGCCCGGCCCGACCTGAAGAGAAATCAGTGTCGGTCAGCCCAAACGAGGCCCGGCCCAAAGGAATAACAATATCGGCCCACCCAAGCCCGGCCCGGCCCAAAGAAATAACAGAGTCGGCCCGTGCAGGTCTCTACAACACGAAGCAGTACAACGAAGTGGACGAGACAGTGTGTCGCCGAGGATGTCATCCCTTATACCTGACGTACTAACATGCTCATAGATACTTAAGGCCCAGGAATCTAATTGACAATTCTAATACTAATTCGCACAAACAAGATCCTAATTCCACAGTTACGTTCCAAAACATTGGACCGCAGACAGATCCCTATGTAATTTCGTTAATTCTAATTGGTATCTTAACCCTTCTCAGTTTTTACAATAGCTTCTAACTATATAACATAAATCGACTGGACAAACCAGCTAAGTAACAAATAAAACTAGGTACGAGAAGTTATGCAAGTTGCCACTTATGACTGCGAATAATCCACAATGGCGGATCTAGAACGTAAGAACTGGGGGGAGAGGCAGCAGGAGCCTAGACTATAAGTATATCATGAGTTCACTATACACTTTCAAAAATATATAAATAATAGCATTGTGGTTCAAAAAACTGGGGGCCTTGGCCCCCCAAGGCCGGGCTAAATTGGCAACTGATAATCCAACTATATATTTCCTTGCACTATAGTGATCGCACGGAGTTGTGAAACTTGAGTTTGATATCAATTCCAGCATCCAATAGAATGTGAGGGTGTATCCCGGTCGTTAAAACCTATCTATTATAGTGCTGCCAAAGTGTCTTGAGCCGTGGCAAAAATGCGATCTAAAACTCACACCCTCATACGCCCACGCATTTAGCCAATGAGCGTTCAGCTGTTGTTAAGCGAGAGAGCGGATGACGAAAGAGAGTGGAATTCCTTTAGCCGATAGCAGCGCTTGGAATGGAAGACTAAGTGTCAAGTCAATGTGGTATATCTTTAAATTTGTTAGTGTGTCACTCGCACTATAGAGAAAACATCTCATGAGGGTACAGTGTTCTCGGATTCCCGCTAAGTTTCCTTTTGTTAATTTTTATTGCTGTTGTTGTTTTATATTTTTGCTATTATTATTATTATCACCGTGTAATTCTAATAATTGTTAGGGTTCACACTATAGTTCTTTAAGTGTTGTTTTTCGTCGCTTGTTCGCCATGTCTCTGTAAGTTTGGCAATTGTTGGTGCTCTTCAGATGTTTCACTTTTCTTAAAGGTACTTTCGGAAGGCAGTTCCATGAACAGCACGGAATTCTTTCGATGCATTAACCCAAAATACTATGGATTGAACACTAGTATCAGTTGTTTTCGGATGTTTTTTACATATCATACATATCCTTTCATATCTTTTTCTGTGTAAAAAGTGTGTTAAAACCCTAATTTTGGCCAGAGTGCACTGATGTATAAAAAAAATAATCATGATCGGTGCATCAGTCTAAGAAAAGTTAACGTTTAAATATGTTTTTATATTTTACCCCGTCTCCCTTTTCCGAACGTTTGCTAGAAATGTAAATTAGAGTAGGACGCATTAATGTACCAAATAGAAACATCGTTCAGTGGCCTGAAAATAGTGAGCAAACGTTTATATATTTATATATATGTATGTATGTATAAGTAAAATATCAAATAATACTTGTGCCAAAGTGGATACTTTCAAAAATCTAGCATCAATGTTAAAGACCAACCATGTTCACCAACAAATTAAGTGCTGACTAAAAGCA
This sequence comes from Thermobia domestica, assembly GCF_964235325.1. Classification (NCBI taxonomy): domain Eukaryota; kingdom Metazoa; phylum Arthropoda; class Insecta; order Zygentoma; family Lepismatidae; genus Thermobia; species Thermobia domestica. The sequence goes on along the minus strand of NC_137454.1, from coordinate 40,583,938 downwards.
GGGAATTCGGGTTATTATTCAGTACAAAATCTCATGACTTCGCGAGTTCTGTCGAATAATTTCAACCTAAAAAAATATACAAAACGATAGTCATGCCTGTTGTTCTGTATGGTTGCGAAACATGGTCCCTTACCCTGAGGGAAGAACATAGACTGAAAGTGTTTGAGAACAAGATACTGACAAGGAAGGATCATGCAGTGGCTCCGCTGAGATCCGAACGACACAATTGTGTTTGCATTTGATATTTCATAACTAGATGAATCCCAATGTTATACGTGCCACCGGGCGGAATATCGTGAGTTACAACATATTTTGTAATGTAAGAAAAAAAAAACCTGGCAGAATAATTTGAACCGAGTCATTTGTTCGGAAACGATTGGGTAAGTGGAAAACTCAGCCAACACGTATCCCATCATTTTCAACGTCAAACGTTTTGGGGTAATAAACTTTGTCCCAGGGTCCCTCGTAGGGTCCCAGACGGGGTCCAACTCTAAAGTTTTAAATGGCAAGGGGGGTTAAGTGGCACATCATTTGAAAGCTGTTGTAAAATGAAAGAAAAGGCAGCAAGTCTCGACTCTCTACAACAACCCTGTGCAAAATGGCAACGGGTCAAAACGTAAACAAAAACTTAATTGAAAAGTCCATGGTCACCCCTATAAATCGGAAACGGTAAGACAAATGTGAAAACAGGAAAGGAAGTGTGGCATTATTTTCAAAGTACGATTTAAGTGAAAACGTCTTGTCCCAGGGTCCCACATGGTACCAGGGGGGTCCAACTAAAAGTTTCAAATGGCAAGAGAGGTAGGACATCGTTTGAAAACTCTTGTTAAGTGAAGGAAGATGGAGCACGTCTCGACTTTCTACGACAACTCTGTTCAAAATTGCGGTTGGTCAAAATGTAAACAAAAACTTAATTGAAAATATATGGCCACCTTGAATCCAAGATGGCCGCTTAAAACCTATATCGAAAGGATAAGCATACCAAACTGCTGAAGCTAGGAAAACAAATTTGGCATTATTGTTGAATAATAAGTGACTAAAATAATGAAAATGTTCAAAGACGCGACATTTTGAATTCAAAATGCCGCACTATGTATCGAACGCATATCCAGCTCACACCACTGGTGTTGGAGAAGCGAACGTTTATGGTTAATAGTAGATATCCACAAAATATCAAAGAGTATAATCTGTAATCCAATATGGCTGCCAGCGTGAAAAATGAGTTTGTATATAAATTTGTTATTTCTTGGAATACTGTGACCAAATCAACAAAGTTTGACGCAGCTCGATGTACTGAAATGACTTACACATGATTGGTACTACTAGCCAATCTTGTAATTTTATTTTATTTATTCATTTATTTATTTATTATTTATTTATTTTGTATATTTGGTATTGCTTAAAGTATTGCGATCAATCCAACGTATGGCATACAAATGTAACCATCACGAATACGTTACAATAGAGCTCCCAACCTACTGGTGGAGCAAGTTCTTCCTGTATGAACTACGTATGACAAAATTAGAAAAATACCCGAACTTTTGTTTAGCAATATGAGTAGAAAGTCAGAGTTGTGTGTTCATCGCATATTCGTTATATTCAAGTAAATAATGTGGAGAGAACCGTGACGAACATGCATTAAGAAGAAAACATGTATGTGTTGTTGCCGGATGAAATAGTAGTTGAAGTGAATCGAAATTCAATTATTCTTTAGTCTTCCTATTATTTCTAAATTAATAGAGAAAAATAGAGATTTAGATTTGTACTGTTATGAATGACATATGTTTTAAGCGGCCATCTTGGATTTAATGCCATAGTTTTTCAATTAAGGTTTTGTTTACATTTTGACTCGCCGCAATTTTGGACAGGGTTGTCGTAGAAAGTCAAGACTTGCTCAATCTACTTTCATCAAACAAGATCTTGCAAACGATGAGCTTCTTAACCTCTGTTGCCATTTGAAACTTTTTAGTTGAACTCCACCTGGGACCCTGTAGGCACCCTGGAACAAGACGCTTTAACTTAAATTGTTGTACTTTGAAAATAATGCCACACTCCTTTTCCTATTTTAATATTTGTCTCACCGTCTCCAATTTATAGGGGTGAACATGGACTTTTCAATTAAGTTTTTGTTTACATTTTGACCCTCCGCCATTTTGCACATGGTTCTTGTAGAGAGTCGAGACTTGCTGCATTTTCTTTCATTTTACAACAACTTTCAAACGATGTGCCACTTAACTCCCCTTGCGATTTAAAAAGTTTGATTTGGACCCCGTCCGGGACCCTGCAAGGATCCTGGGGCATTTTTTATCCGAAAAAGTGTGTCCTTGAAAATGATGGAATACATATTGTCCGAGGTTTCCATTTACCAAACCGTTTCCGAACAAATGACACGATTCAAACTATTCTACCAGCTTTGTAACTTTTATATTACAAAATATGTTGTAACTCACGACATTCCGCCCGGTGGCACGTATAACTTTGGGATTCGTCTAGTTATAACATATCAAATGCAAACACAATTGTCTCGTTCGGATTTCAGCGGAGCCACTGCGTGACCCTTCCTTGTGAGGCTAATACTCGGAATTAAGAGGAATAAAACGAGAATGGAAACTTCATAACGAGGAACTGCATAATTTATACCTTTTACCAAACATAGTTAGGATCATCAAGACTAGGCGGTGTCAGGTGAGTAGGTCATGTAGTCAGAATGGAAGAAAGTAGAAACACTTCAAAGTTTTAACTAGAAGTCCGGAAAATGATCATTGAGAAGACCTGGGCGCAGATGGGAGAACAATATTAATATGGATCTCGCAGAAATAGCCATACAAAATAGAAACTAATCCAGTTGGCTAAGGAAGGAAGCCAATAGAGAGCTTTTGTGAACGCGGCATTTTACTCAGGGTTGCCCACAAGGGGAGGGAGCTATGACGCAAACTGCATCATTGAAATATTTGGGGGGTTAAGAATCTATATAAATATGTTTGAGAGGAGTGTAAAAATGAATGGAAAAGAATTAGTAGAACAAGCGATTTGGCAAGAGAAAGTGTTTGTATATACATAACATTTAAATTTGAATTAAAATAGCATAATTATACGATCAGGCTGGGAGGGGGGGTAAGTCATAATTGAGGGTGCGTCATGGATATAAGGGGGAGGGAGCACCACTGTTTTACTCGTGTGTTCAATAGACCATAGAATTAGTTAGTTTATAAGTAATACATTGTATGGTTCGCCCCATGCCTATAAAGTGAAAAGGTAGGTATGCTTTTGGTGCATTTACTCTGAACTCGAATAGAAGTATTGCATAACCCACTAAGTTTTATTGTATAGAATAACTTCTTCTAGTGGATATGTTAAATAATAAACATTTTACACCTTCATAACAGTATAATTCTATCTTTAGGAAGTTTTATATTCAAGCACATAAATCCAAAAGTAATTTCTTCCACACTTTAGTCATTAAGTCACTCAAAAGATTTAGAATGTTTCAGTAAATCCAGACGATTTGTTCGAAAAGTTTCTCGGAAAGAAAGGAAAGGAAAATCTCAGAAAGAAACTGTTTAACCTGATATCATAGATTTAAACCTTTTCTAAAATATATTGATTCCTAAAGTCTTTGCTCCATAAATCTTTGACTTCCGCCATTTCAAAACCATAAATCAGGGACTGTTATTTTCGTTATTCGTTGTGTATAAAAATCAAACCCTAGAACAAAAGCACTGGTCGCATACAAAATCAATATGTATACCCGTATAAATACCTAGTCAGAATCACATGAAATAATTATTTAATTTATATTTCTTTAATTGTTAGGATGTTGAATGTGAAAGTACAGAGTTGAAAATACTTTCTTAAAATTAAGAAAGCGTTTCTTATCTGTGCACCGAAAAAAAAATTATTTTTTTCTTAGGAATAAAAGTGGAAATTCTCATTCATGAAAAATGAAAGGAAGCCAAAGTTATTGTATAAAGCGGAACTGAAGCATACGCTGTTGTTTTCCTTATGAATGAGAATCGTTAAATTCTCTTTCTAGGAAAATATTTTGTCGGTGCAGAAATAAGAAACGATTTCTCAATTATAAGAAAGTATTTTCAACAGTGTAATTATCTAGCATTGTTTCGATATTTCCAAGATATATATATGTTGTCCACAGATACTACAAAAAAGGCAGAGGGAGTAACAGCCTAAAGGGCTATCTTTTTCTGCTAACTTCAGTTTCTTTTTCTACAGAACACAAATTCACAACCCCTTCTCAACTAATACGAATACTATTTTAAGAGGGTTCCTTACACATACAAGTTTCCTCGTAGTGCAGACATTGACTCTGTTGTAGGGCTTTAAACTAATACGTATGTATCTCTATAATTTAAGTACGATACACAGAGTAGTTCACAAAACGTTTTACGTGCCAAGTAATTAAAGTTCAGGTAAAAGCCTCTCTTATAATTCATTTGCTACTTCATTTCTTTTCGATGGTAAAAGTAGAAATGAAAAAGATTGATAAGGACTATCACCCTAATTATCTCTCGCCCCCTTTCAAACCATCCATGGCATACCACGTATTAAAATAACAACTAAATATTATAACATTATAAGTAACAAGTAGTAATGTCACATGTGTACCGACTGAAAGAGTATAGATTGTATGGAGTACTACTAATTTCCGAATTAACATTGAACCGGATGTGTTAATAAATTTGCACCACTTCCACTTTTAGCAGAGAGATATGGTTGGAAATGGAACAGATTAATGGAACATTTAATTGTTTGTAAGAGAACCATTTGTCGCTATATATCACAGTTGTCACACTATAGTGATCAACATTAAAACCAGAAGTGGTTTTTTTTCCTGCTGGTTTGAATATAGTACTAAGAGAGAAAATTATACCTATCCTTAAAAGGCTAAATTGATTCGAAGAAAACAATTCGCGTTATCTATTATCGTTTTTGTTCTATGAAGATCAATATTGAAAGCGAAAATTTAAGTACACTTCTATTACTTCCGGTTTTAGTAAAAAGTTGAGTATGGAAATAAAATGTATTCTTAGGACGCTTAATTGGTAGCAATAAATCGACTTCCCGCTATCTATTACCGTTTCTTCTTTATAGTGATCAATGTTAAAACCGGAAATGGATGGTTTGTACCACCTCTGATTTATGGATCACGCCCACCAACGAACTCGATTCTTAACTCTATAGCCTATAGGCCTACATCCTGGCTGAAATTGCAGCTGACCTATCAAGTAATTCTTGAGATTTTTTTTCCCTCTAGGACGAACGGACATACGGTCAGACAGGGTAAATAATGGATATCCCATCAAGAACGCAACTTTTGAAATGACCAACATTTCTGTTCTAGTGCTTTGGCAGTACCGAACGATACACAATTTTCATCCGTCCAGTGGCGTATTTACGATCTTGTTTCGGGGGGCTTTGCAAACTTTCAGGGCGGCTTTGTCTGAAAATGTGAAAATTCTGCAAGATATTTCATATATTTTACTATAGTAAGTAAGATTTCGGGGGGGGGGGTCTTAAGCCCGGAAGCCCCCCTAAATACACCACTGCATCTGTCTTTCAGAATTCGTTGCTTGCTAGTTCTAAAAATATTTAATTGTTGTAAACGCCGGCGAATAGATTTCACCGAACTTTCAGCAACATTGTTACTCACGATGGCGATGTCTTCCGCAGAATAACTAACACAAGATCGCCCCGAGGATTTAATGTCCCCAACAGAAGCGGTTTAATCAAACTTAGCTATCAAGTCTCATCAGATTCGACTTATTTGGTGCATTACGTTGACCAAACGTTCCACGGAGTTTGTGAATAGTATCTGCACAACATTTTCAACATTTGTAATAAGTTTTTATTGTGACAACGTGCTGTTCTGTAGTGAAGCACTCCATCCCTACAGGGCGGTAGCCAGCCCAAAAATGCAGGGGGGCCTGATCCAAACATATTATAATTCATCACCATATTATAGTTCATTTGCAAACCTACCGTAAAATTTTAGGGGGCGGTAAAAATGTAGGGAATCCCGGTCCCCCTAGTCCCCCGTTTTGCTTAATTTCTTTCTCGTTTTATGTTAATTGTTTTAATGCCATAAAATGATATACATTCTATTTGAAAAACTATAAGCTTGTGTTGGGATGTCAACACTGCTTGTGTAACACTACTGCCGTGATGTTGGTGACGTGTCCACCTCCCGTAGGTATCAGGTTACCTGCACACATTTTTCATTTTTCTGCCTTTTTCCGGTGTTTTTGGGGTGTAAATCAGCACAGCCTCACTCGGTCACTGCTTGGTATATGTATTACTCTTAGAAGATAAACAAGGCATTTCCGCACCCAACGACTATCACCACGATGATTAACGACCCACAATTAGTCAGCGTACCAATTTTCATAAATATCCAGCTGTCGCGATTCGCATACGTCCCTTGTCAGTGGAGAGAGAAGGGTCAAGGACCATGCCGAAGACTTGCATACCACGGAAGTACTTTCTTACCGTGGCACCACGGCATTCCTTGTAAAGAAGTATACCTCTTTTTTTGTAATTTCAGAATGTACTAATGTGGGTCAGGCAACACGATGTAATAATATTACCGGATTTATTACTTTAATCGGCAAGATCCTAGAACACTGGTCCCTTCTCCATTGAGTTGTTATAAATATAGATAACATTGTCCTGCCTTCACCCGCTATCGCTCCCTTGTGGTAATACTATGTGAATTGAGTATTGAGCTTTGGTACAGAAAGTAACCAACCTAAGCTAAATGTGGCTAGTGTTTACAACCTCCTCACTTCAATCGAAGATTCCTGACAGCAATGCACATATCAGTTTCTATTTATTCCGATAATCGTACTTATTACGTAATTTTTGCAAAGAGATCCGAAAATGTTTGCCGTAGCCAGGCACGTAGCCAAGGGGGGGGGTCCGGGGGGTCCGACCCCTCCCCCCTTCGAGAACAGAAATGAAAAAAAATAGGAAAGGACGAAACAAAATGAAATGAGAAAAAGAAGGATCAGCGTTAAAAATAAACTATAGTAAGCTTTTGGTTACTCTTTCTTATGAGGAAATTTGTATTACTTGCAATACATGGTTGCGAGGTGAGCGATTTATCCTGGAGGAGTCAGGAAATTTGAAATTTCTAGAAAAGTTGAAGAATTCTCAGAATTTCGGCTACTAGTCAGGGAGATTTCAAGCTTCTGAAAGCATAGTACCGTTGTGTAACAGCGTGGACATTTTTTATCATAATTTTTCGTCATCGTATCCTTGCAATATCAAACATGTTATATCAAAAACAATTTTCTACTGCTCCTTTAACCTGTCATTTGAAACACACAGTAGTTGACGGAATAATAAAAAATGTGGAAAGAATATTCTGTTAACATTTGATTCAACAGAGAAAGGAACGCAGATATTGCAAAATATTTTACAAGACATTATTGAGTATGTACTTTTTATAATAGTTAATATGTACTTTTTATAATAGTTGAGGTCATAATGAAAGGAAAATTGTTATATTTGAATAAACAGAGGAAGGATGTGAATATTGTATAATCGTTTTGAATGCTTTTTTTTATGTATTTTATTCGAGATTTCTTCATAGTTTCTTAAAATACTTACAAACATGTCCTCACAAAACAATATATGTTGATAGTAAAGTAGTTTAGATTAATCAAGCTCCTGGGCCTTCAGAATTTCATGTCACGCTTACCCCCCCCCCCTCCTCGTTACGAAATCCTGGCTAAAAGAACCAATATATGTTCCAGTAAAATTGTTTAGAATGATCGAGCCCCTGGTGTGCTGACCACAGTATTTCATGTCACGGACCCCCCCGCCTTCACGAAATCCTGGCTACGTGCCTTCCGTAGCATACAAACACTTTCTGAAATCAACTAATATAGTACCACTTAACATACTAAACGGTTTTAGCAGGCTCAAAGCACAATTACAGAGGAAACCTAACTCATTATCCAAGAAATAATACTATACTGTTTACATAAAGAAACATATGGTACATGCATACATTCCTTCAAATCGGAAAATTAGGTTTTGGAAACCCATGCAGGTCATAATATGTTTTCAATCATTATAGCACAGAGAAGTAAACAAATCTTATTAATAATATGGCAGTTCTGAAATTTCATGCAAGTGCCGTATCGTTTCCACGACTATGCGCATATCGTATGCACGACTATAAATATATTATTCATTTCACAATACTCACAAGTAAACCTTACGTTTGGGTGAATCCAGTTGCTGACGGAGACACATATGAGAAAGTAGTACTAAATGTGGTCAGTATTTCAGTGAAGTTATAGGTGCGAAGCTCCAGGGGTTTAGGAGATATAGCTACCAGAACATTACATGGAAGTACAGAATAGTCTTCATACAGTTGGAGGTAAAAGCTCTGTAAGACCTCTTGCAATGACAAAAGGTGAATAACAAATATATGGGTACATATTAGGACTAGGGAGAAGTCATATAGTAAGGGTATACCTGACGGCGGCCATCTTGAAATCCGCCATTTTGAATTAAGGTTAAGTTTTTAAAATAGGAATAGGGTCATGTGATACATGATTTAAGGCTCAAATTTAAAAATGAAATGAAATTTTTTTGAGTTTTACGTCCCACGGTTATGCCGGTTAGGCTAAAGGAGACGGTGATAATGAGTAATGAATGAAATGGTGGAATGAAGAAAGTGGGAGGAAACGGGAGAACCCCGAGAAAACCCACGCACACGGTGTTTGTCCACCACAAAGTTCACTTGGCGGGAGCAGGGTTTGAACCCGAGACCCCTAGCACCAGAGGTGAACGCTCAACCACTGAGCCACCGCGGCCCCTGGCTCAAATTTAATCAGAAGAACAATGGTGACGTTAATTTTGGTTTACGCGCAATTGGTAAAAAGTTACAGGGAAATTAAATATTGTTGCAGCATAAGTATTAGTCCTTTACCCCGCTTTGTAAATTTTGTGTTAATGATAATAATTAAATAAAAAGAAGGTGGATAAATATTAGGTCTATGGTAAGAGTTGAATTGATGGTTGTCATGTTCAAATCCGCCATTTTGAATCAGACAAAAGCTTTAAACAAAACGCATAACATTGACACCTTGTTAATAGCACATTTTACCATAAATCCAACGGTATAACAATTTTTGCTTTATCATTAACCAGCATTCTAGCCCGAAGTCATCTATTGCATTACTCTATTCCCATTTAATTTTGTGCTGATTAATGATATGATGATTATATCATTATGATGATTATATAGTTTCCCTTAGTCCTAATATGTACCCATATATTTGTTATTCACCTTTTGTCGTTACAAGAGGTCTTACAGAGCTGTTACCTCCAACTGTATGAAGACTATTCTGTACTTCCATATGATGTTCTGGTAGCTGTATCTCCTAAACCCCTGGAGCTTCGCACCTATAACTTCACTGAAATACTGACCACATTTAGTACTACTTTCTCATATGTGTCTCCGTCAGCAATTCGATTCACCCAAACGTAAGGTTTATTTGTCAGTATTGTAAGCAATTTATTGTTACAAGAGCAATACTTATTGTTTGTATAACCATAAAATAATTAACTATATTTTATGTTTTTCACAATTATCTCGTTATGATTATGATTACAATACAAAATTCGGTATAGTAGTTACAACAAAAAAATATTACTAAAACCTTGAAATAGGTTCGCAATCTACCTTAAACGTGACCGGTTTTGTGACGTAAAAGGCAGTTAGAAACTTCCGGAGGCATGTCAAACGGAGACCTTTAGTTTGGGTTGCGAACCCCAAATAATTCTCATACATGAAATTACTGAATGGCCTTAACATCTACCCAGTTGCTCCAAGAAGTAATTTTAATTAATGCAAGTCTTGGGGGCGTAGATAGCGTAGCTCAAAATTAATTAGAAACATGGGAGTAGAAATTCAGAGATAAAATTCGATAACACAGAAATAATTTAGAATAAGAATTTAATGAACTGATCTCGAAGAATTGAATAATCACAGTGCATGGTATGGACTGGTATGACGTAAAGACTAGAGAAGACAATGTATAATCACTTACTTTTGGTAACGATGACGAGCAGAATCTCTGATGGACAGAATGACGGAGTGACAAAAACTAATTATGAATGATATGACTCGCAGAGTTTCGACCGGAAGAGAATCCGGTAGTATTTATATGATTTTTCCGTCATGTCAACATTCTTGCAATTTCTTTCTGAGTCTTCCTAGTTCTAGAAGTCATAGCTGGCCTTTTGCATTGTACAAGTCAAGGCACTCTAAATTTTCCAGTGGATTATGAATCCTAAAGAATATTCAAATTGCCTCCACTTCATACATTGCCTGTTTTATACACATTTTAAAATTCAATTAAATATTTTGTTTCATTAAACATTGTGGTACACAATAATATGATTTGCACAATTTTGTTCTTGTTCTAGCATATATAACTAATGTTAAAAGGAAGGAATAACACTGATTTACTGCAGATCGTGTAAAATTTTAATCTAGTTGGCATGATTACATGAATTTTAATGTAGCATTCTTCTTCATCATATCATCATATGTACACTCATGTCCAAAATTATTGTCGCATGTCTATGTTGTTGTTGGAATATAATTTGATAACGAATTCGCCCGGTATATCTTATAATGTTAGTATCTGTATAATCGGCAAAGACATGTGTGTGGCAAATTTCATATCAAAAGGGCAGTAAATAAGAACAATAAAACGAAAATAAAACATTCTTGTGTATTTAGAAACATTTGGTTTACTCATTCTAACTTTCGTATTTATAATTTTTTTTCCAATGAAATTTATCACAAGTATACATTTCCCAACTATACACATAGTATCAGTATTAAAAGTACCCTGCAAAATCATTATCAAATTATATTCTTACAAGAAGACAGTTATAGATAAGCGACAACCATTTTGGACATGAGTGTACATTTGATGAACAATTTATCATATATACGTGTGGATACTATGAATTAATGTTTCTACAAGTTTTACTCTCTATCGTTAATTAAATGATCCACTCAGAAATATTATAATGAACTGGCGAAATTATGAAATTTTCCATAACCTGTTTTGTAATTTCTACTCTTACAGTTTTCTTGTTCATGTTTGAAAGAGATTAGTTGTTAGTCTTGAAAACATAGGTCTTTATCATAGAGTAGCCAAAGTATTCGTTCTATGCACTGAGAGAATCGGTTAATGAAACGAATTTGAATCCTTTTCTCTTTTCAGACACGCGTGGGAAGAATTTGGATTCAAACAGTCTACTTAAAAACCTAAATAGTGACGTTTGACTAACTCTATCGCCTATGGAATCCGGGGGTTCAATGCCACGCTAACGAAAGTTCTCCATTAACTTCTGTCCTCAGACAACTGGATCCAGTTTCTACTTTGTATTTCTATTTTCTGCGAGATCCATCATAATATTACACTCCCATCTCTGCCTACGTCTTCCTAATGATCACTTTCCGTTTTGATTTCCAGTTAAAACTTTGAAAAAGTTCCTACTTTTTTCATTCTGACGACATGACCTGCCCACCTGAGCTTCTTGGACTTCATGACCCTAACAATGTTTGGTAATTGATATAAACCATGGAGTTCCTCATTATGAAGTTTCCGCCATTCGCTGCTCCCGTTCCTCTTGAGCCCAAATATTCGTCTTAGGATTTTAGTCTCAAATACTTTCAGTCTACGTTCTTCCCTCAGAAGAGGCGACCATGTTTCTCAACCATACAGGACAACAGGCATGATTATTGTTTTATGTATTTTAAGTTTCAAATTCCTCGGCAGAATTCGTGATGACAAAAGATTTGAACTGAATACTGTATTAACACGAATTGCCTGCTTTCAGTCGACATTTAATTTCTTTGTTGATGTGGGTTTGGTGTGTTAACATTGATCCTAAATATTTGGAAGTATCTAATTTGTTAAAAGTATTACTTGATATTTTGACGTATCCATAATTAGCACTGTTACGATCCCGGGGAACTTTTATGCATTTAGTTTTCTCTACATTTGCATTCGAACCCATGTCCATGCAAGCGTTTAATAATACTCTTCACAGCTTTCTGTTGTTCCCCTGTCATCCACTACTATCTACATGAACGGTAGTGCTTGGCAGCCAAGTTCCCGAAGAAATTCGACGGAAATGAAAATTGGTATTATACATCAATAAGATTGTAAAAAGAACTCTATAACGGATTGAAATGTGAGGTTTAGAAATTAAAGAGATATCCGAGAGATGTAGTCATATACCAAATCTTACATTTCTAGCTTCAACCATATTCGAGCACTGGACCCCTAAAATATGCAGTTTTCACTCACTGATTCACTGACTGATTCATCAAATTGATTAGGTACTTCCCAATGAGATAGGGACGTGAAACTCTTCATAAAGGTACCTTATAATGACCTGAGTATGAAAAAAGTCCGAATGTGAGTAATGCTCTATGGGAAATTTTTCATGACCGAAAAACTGTCCTTAGCCAAGCTGGAATCGGTTTATTCATTCACCCATTACCTTGATTAAATACTTCTTAATGAGATAGAGGTGTGAAGCTCTGCATATAGGTACCTTATTAAAGTCCGAAATTTAAGAAATTTGCTATGGGAATTTTTTATGGGCCAAAACAGTCCTTACACAAGCAGAGATCAGTTCACTCACTCACTCGTCACGTGGATTAGGTACTTCCCAATGTTAGATAGATATGTAAATCTCTGCATAAAGGTACCTTATAATGACTTGAATATGTAAAAAGTCCGAAATGTGAGAAATATTCCATGAGATTTTTTTGTGCGAAAAACTGTTATTAGGCAAGCGGAAATCGGTTTGTTCACTCGCTCGTCACATTAATTCGGTACTTCTCAATGATAGAGGCGCGAAGCTCTGCATAACGGTACCTCATAATGACCTGAGTATGGAAAAATTCCGAAATGTGAGGAACGTGATATGGGATTTTTTTAATAGGCGAAAACTTGTCCGTAGCCATTAGGTAGTTTCCAATGAGATAAAGATGTGAAACTCTACTTAAAGTAACCTACCTTACGTAATGACTTGAGTATGGAAAACGTTCGAAACTTAAGGAATGCATGTGGGGATTTTTTATGGGCGAAAAAAAAACTGTCCGTAGCCATTAGGTACTTCTTAATGAGATAAAGATGTGAAACCCTCTATAAAGGTACCATAAACGGCTTGAGTATGAAATTTGAGGAATTTGGTATGGGAAATTTTTAATTAGCGAAAAACTGTCCTTACAATCCATTATTCCGTTATTCAACACATCATGTGCATAGTGATAATGTGAATTGTCAGAGTGGTCGAATTGGCACATATATGCCGTAAATTTAATGGTTTAAACACAAGAAAAACTAATATATATTTTTTGGGGGGATGAGTATTTTTCCTCTATTGCAGTCATTGGTATTGAATAGATATTGAAATTAAAGTGATAACCGTCTCCTTTAGCCTTGCCGGCAAACTCTGGGACGTAAAACTCAAAGATTTCATTTTTAAATTGATAAGTAAGAGAATGTAGAGGTGGGGATATTTAGAATTAATGAAGTTTTCCAAGAAATGAGATGTTCAATTGTTTGACTTTTGTATGAGATATGTTTGAGGCAAATATAATTAAGTTTACAAGATATTTAAAAGGTTTATATCATTAAAAGAAACCCCGAGGCAGTATGAAACTTCGTAACATACGCGGCACGTAATGAACTCCGTAGTTTCGCAATGTGGAAGGGTAGAGAACAAGTAAGTATGTTCAAACACCAGCCACGTTTAATGATGTAGCATCGAGGATTCAGTATCAAGGGTTTCGGAGCCCTGTTGATGCTCTTCGTATTTAGGTAATGAAAAATGAGACGTTAGCGATCGTGATTTCGTAGCTTTAGTAAATGTATTAGAACCCCATTAGGACATAACTCTTTGACAGATATTTAAGAGAAGAAACCCTTCCCGCTGGTCTAGTGGCCAGCATATGCGCCTTTGTTGTACAGAGTCCTTGGTTCAGTTCCCGGTGGGAGAGCCCTTGGGAACTAATGTTGCATATGGCACGTTATGATTCCTTTAAAAATGTGCAATTCTAAATTTCAATCCAAAAATATACAACAATTGGAAATCCCAATATATGATATTGATATGGTGAACTATAAAAGAAGTGAAATCTGAACAAAAACACCGCTAGTGCAAATGGTACAGCCAAGTTCGTCAGCCTGAAAAAGTGAGGCTTAATATGAGAAATATCATAGGGCTTTCCTTTCGGTCCATCTGATAAGGTATTAGAGCAAACTCATAATAGATATTGAGTAATGGTTTATTTATATAGATACATATACAAAACAGATTCTATCTCCACTTGTGTCTCTAACGGAAAGTAATAAAGATGCATCACTTCTGATTTCAAAATTCGAATTTCATAAAGCAGAAAGGAAAAAGAGCAAAAATAGGTTTTTATACGGATTCAGGGATGACGTGAGTGAAAGGAAACTTTACCCATGACCTAGTGATCCACCACCCACCGTGACTGCCAACCCACTGACCTACCACTCACAGTGACTCACCATGAACCACTACCATTGTGACCAACTCTAACATCCATGACCTACTGACCCACCATCCACCAAAACCCATCTTCATCAAGTCTGATCCATAATCGACATCCTCCTCTCCACCGACCAAAGAATTTACACTTGTAATAAAACAAGGCTATGAAATTATCAGTAATCGGATTTTGAATTTCTACGTTTAATCGATCAAGTATTGTTCTGTTACAATACCGATGGATCTGACCTTTGCAATATAAAATACTAAAGTGTTTGTCAATAGCCATTTTACGATGAATTTTATTTTAATTATCATATATAATTATTTCCTTTTTTATTTTTAGTATTACTGTATTATTGTGTATATAATTCTGTTTACTAAATTTTCAATCCAAAGTGTTCATAAATTCTGATTCATTCCAAATTAAAAAAAAATCTTCCATTTTAGAGGAAGATCAGGAACTTAAAATGCTAACTGCATTACCTCGATGAATTGCTAGACTAATGCGTTGAAATAAAAAATATGCACTTCTTGAATCTCCCATCTTGAGTTTTAATTTCGATTCGGTTTCCTTTAAGAATTCTTTAGCTTTCTGGCTAAAAGCTCCAATGGTTTTCGTAGCATTACTAATTGACCTTTTACCTTTGATTTTGTCAATAGCTTCGATTACTTGTGTTTCAGTGATCCTATCCAGTGACATTGTATCTACAATCGAAGAAACATCATTCAGAAAAATATCAGATAGTTTAACATTAGGTAGTTCAGAACTATATACTGATTGAAAATGCTTAGCAAAAGCTTCGCATTTCAATTTATTATCAGCAATTTTTTTCTTTGTTATATTCAAGTATTGATTCATTTATATCTGAAGATTTTTTCTTATTAATATAGTTCCAAAACTACCTAGGTTCTCTTACGATTTGCTCATTTTTTGCGTTGTTATAATCGCGAAAAACTATTTCAATACTATTTTTTACTTGTGACCTTAGTGTAACAAATTGCATCTAAGTCTTGATTTTTTAAATTTCTTCCTATAACGTTCTTTCTTCTTTATTTTTATTATTTCAGGAGTAAACCAAGTTGGATATGAACGTTTCCTCTTTATATTTTTATTTTGTTTCATTTAAAACTCCATATAATTCAGAATAGAACAACTCGACACAATTATCAATATTCTTAATCTCATACAAGGAATCCCATTTCTTACATCTCAATAATTGATAAAGTTTCAAGAAATCATACTTACAAAAGTTGTAGACTACGTCTTTCATTTCATTTCGTGTCTTATAGTTTTTATAAAACGGAATACTAATAATCAAACATGGGTGATGACGATCTGGTTGAACAAAATGAACATCAGATTCAAGAATTTCAACGTGTAATACATTAATAAATACATCATCTAAAATTCTATTGTTTAGATTTCTTACATTATTGATTTGTGAGAAATTTTAAAAAAATTACTTTATGTAAGACATTGTTCTCCAAATTAGGCAAATTTAAAAAATAGCTACCATCCAAATAATCTGTTAAAAGCGCCAAATTCAAATCTCTTATAATAAAAACATTTTGAGATAATGTTAGTTCATTAATTCTTTCAATATTTCGAAAAAAAATTAAATATAATTCTTCTGAACTATGTGGCGGGAAATACACTGTACATACATATATACATGTTAAATCTGATAACTGAATTTTTACCCACAAATCCTCATTATCTTGCAATTCAAATCTTTTTATTCTTTCAGAGATATAATTATTGTGAACAGCTAAGAGAACACCACTTCCATCTTTCATATTACTATGCTCTAGGTTGCGATCTTTTCTATAGACCAAATATTTATCATCAAACAACTCATTATTAAATATTTCATGTCTTAGTCTATTATTATTATTATTGTTATTATTATTATTATTATTATTATTATTATTATTATTATTATTATTATTATTATTATTATTATTATTATTATTATTATTACAATATCCAAAAGTACCTGAAATTTTTTCACTCAAAATATTCTCATCTTAGTAAGTAAATAGAAAGAAATGAAAAAGGAAGAAAAACGAAGGTCTATAAAGTAAAACATAGACAAATTCACCAGTGTTCAGAAGATGCTGTTTATAGTGCACAGAGCAGAGTGGGTTGGTGGGTCAGTGGCTCAAAATGGGTCATGATGGGTAGTAGGTTGCAGTGGATCTCGTCCTGTTGACCCATGAACCACTGATTCATTCACAAATCTTGGCCCACGACCCACTGCAACTCTGTACGGATTCAAACTCAAAGAATAGATTGGTCGCCAGGTTCCCACCCTTTTTGTAGAACCAGAAATAGTACACACCTATCATTTTCGGTTTTAATTTCGAATTCCCATAGAACAAGAACAATAAGAGCTGGCAAAGAATTGTATTTTAATATGGATTCGTCGCTCCAGACAGCTTCGGCGGTCTTTCTTACCTTTACATTGAAATTTGAGGTGGAATATAGTAGTGGATTCCTACAGTTTGGATATCTACGGTAGGTTTACAACGCTAAATTAAACTCACTTGTTAGTAATCAGAAATATGAAAATTTTTCGTAAACTGCAGCGCATTGTATTATAAGAAATAAGACATATTAGCCCTCTTTCATACGCAGTCACTGAGTTGCACCACTGCTTCTGAGGCAATGCTTTAAATTGAAGCTTTCAGACGGGGCAATCACAGTTGCGACCACCGTCTCGAGCAACTATCAGTAATCGCCACTGGTGAAGAAGCAATGTCTTAAATGGAAGGTTTCGTACGGGGACACAGCAGTTGCTACTACCGCACAAGGATACCAATGTATGCGTTTTTGTTAATTCAAAAAAAAACAACATAAATTTGGATTACTGATCAGAGATGAAAAATGTATAATTGTTTATCGCTTAAAATTTACCTTATTTTGCACCATACTGGTTTACTGGGTTTCTCTACCGTCTTAAGACAGCTATAGACTGACCTGCATTTTATGTTACAATGCAGTATCACCCCTGTAATGAACGCATAAGATACAATGAACAAATTTTTGCCTGTTTTTTTATATTACTACCACTTCCCAATTACCTGTACAATCCTGATCTTTCTGATATATACCAATCAAAATTTCTATATACGATTATATTCTTTTTCCTTTTTTTAAATAAAAAAGTGCTAATTAAATGTTAATTCTTATGTGTCATCATTAGTTCTCCCAGCTAAAAAACTGGCAAAATCTCTATTCATACAGTTGAAATATTTTATATATATATCCTTGTATATCCCTTGAATGTAAAAATATACATATGCACTAGCATTTTCCGTAATTATCTAAATAGCCATCATATGAATGTTGTATTGATTTCCCCAAGGCATAATTCACATCAAATTCTAACGTCTATTAAATATACATAGGTTGTATTTGGAATAAACCAAACATGGCTAAAGAATACCATAAATACATTTGCATATATGCACCACAGGCATCTCTTCTGGTGCTTTGACGTTATACGTATAATGTTTATAATGAAACTTTGCAAAGTTTTGTACATAAAAGCTTGTAATTGTCATAAAATGTGTAATAGCAATATCTTTCTTGTGTTATTAATGACGCAGTGCATAGAAGAAAATTACAATGAAGTGCCACAAGGGTAAAATTTAGGATCATTATTGTTTCTAGTATTTATCAATGAAGTATACAAATTCTCATACGCTATTTGCAGATATGTTAAAATATACATGGCAATAGAAACATTATAAGACTATAAAATGCTTCAAAATGACTTGAACGAACTGATGGAATGGTTCAATCAGAACATCATAAACGTGAACACTAATAAATGAAATGTAATGTATCGTAATGTAACAAATCGTAAAACTCTACAGAAATGTTACTATAAAATGAATGACATTACCAATCAGGGGCTTAGGGGTAGTGTATGATAGAAATTTAACAATGATTAACTAGGCGTACAAAAACCTCGGATTCATTATTAGGCCTGTCAATAAGGGATGATTTAGGGTAGAATAAGGGAAAAAAACGGTGGAAAGCTGGAACAAATTTTATTTTCTTTATATAAGTCCGTAACAACATAGTAATTTTGCACCACTCTGCCACGCCGGATTTGGCCGCCATCTTGGAAAAATGGCGCCAAAAATTAGTTTTTTGTAAATATCTCGCATGGAAAGCATTTTAGAGCAAAACATGTTATTACAAAAAATAATCTACATTAAATTCTGTACAAGAAATGTTCTTTTCATTTTATCTCTAGGATGCACCATTTAGATGTTATAGGCGTGGCAAATTACGCATTTTTCTTTCAGCATTACTTTGTAGCAGAAATTTAACGAAAATTTTCTGATAATGTTTTGTCTTAGTGATTTTTTAATATAAAATATAAATTAATATATTTTAATTCATTGCAGGTGTGACTAAGGATAAGTAATCAAGTCTATTAGATAATCTATGTTCAAGATGTCAGCTTAAAAGTATTTTATCTGTGAGATATTTCTCGGTGATGGTGTTACGTGTATAGTAAACAAAAAGGGTCTGAAAACATTAGTAGACTGCAGTATTAAAGTGAAAGATGAAACCAAATGTTAACCTAAGGGACTGAGAAGTGGTACACTTCATGAAATGTGTAGAAATGTTTATACAAAAGCAAGAAGCAGCAAAGCGTTGCTGTCATAACGAACTTCATCACTTATGCCGATTAGGTTAGTAGTACTAAGATTTAATTTTCAAGAAGCCTTCCTGTTTTGTAGACAATGCACATCAGATGATTTTTTAAAGAGACAGACTCAATAACTTGTGAGTGAGCGTGAGAGTGTACATCACGTCGAAACCATTCAAGTTAAAGATTCTATTATGGAAGCTAACAAGGAACAGTGCCAATTTGCATTTTTTCCAGATGATAATGATGCACTACTAACTAAAAAAAAAAAAAACAATAAGAACAAAAACTGAAAGAAAATTACTCAGAAGATATTATTATATCGACAAACAAAAACACAGAGCCCATAGTTTGCTTCCGTGATACAGGGCATAAAATACTCATGGATGCATGGTATTGAGCGTCAAAAGCGTAAGTATATGGACGAAGAGAATTTGAGAATCATGACAGCCGGGCAAATAATTGCGAAGATATCAAATCCTAGGTTTACGAACTGGTGATTAGCCATAATCAGATAATCTTTGAGTGACGTCAATTGATTGATTCCTGGGACCATAAAATGCCTTTTCGACATTACTATCTTGAAAAACAAGAAAGGGAATAGCACAAAATGGGAAAGAAAACTTATAACAATTTCTCACGTCATAACTGCAGCAGCTACACGAAAATATACTTTATCCTCATCGCAAGTAGGACTTGCGGTGGTGCATCTTAATCAAGAGTATGGTAATAAGCATCTTCTTAATGCTCTCTCTTCGTTAGGATTGTGTGATCATATGCTGAAGAAGCTCTCTGTCAAGTTTCGGTTCTTCTGCACCCTGCATTCTTTGTTTGTTGATATAATATCTTCTGAGTAATTTTCTTTCACTTTAGTTCTTATTGCTTTTTCAGTTGGCAGTGCATCATTATAATCTTGAAAAATTTCACTAAATGAAAATTGGCACTCTTCCTTTTAGCTTCACAGAAGTTGAAAGCATAAGCCATGGCATCTGAAACAACATTATCTTTTAGACTACCACTTTTCATTCCAGAAGAAATCTTGTAGAAATTTTTCATGCTTGAGGAATGGTATCTGGCTTCAGCAGCAACTAAATTATGAACATTGTCGATCCTAACTTCTTTGCTCCAGTCGTCATTTTTTCTGTCGCCTGCTTCCATAATAGAATCTTATAACAGCATAACTTGTTATAAACAGGTTCTCAGTCATATTTTTTTATCTATATTATATCACTAAATTCCAAGGATCTTATAAAATAGAGGATCTGCCCATATGTATCTTCATCCTATTAAATAATGAAGCCAAAAAACAACCGAGCATCGGCACGTCTGATTGGCCACTCTCGTTTCCGCCATCGTCTGATTGGCTACATTCGTTTCTGCCATGTTTGTTGGCTCAAAACATTGCGATCTTATTGGACGGAGTGGGCAGAGTAGAGGTGGCGAAACTGTGACGTATGGCTTCAAGATTTTGTTGTAAGGGCAGATCCTCTATTTTATAAGATCCTTGCTAAATTCACTCAAAAATAATTTATATTGTATTTTTCTTTCCGTACTTTATGGTGGCACACAATTATTGAATTAAAATACACTTCTATGATTGCGCATATATACTTATGATGATGGTTTGTGACCTATTATATCGTTTATTTTATAAAACATGTTACGACAACTCATCAAATTAACATATTAGAATCAATTTTGATTCTATTTCTTTTTTCGTATCTTCTTCTCCTTGTTACTAGTTAGTGCATAATTTTAAAATCACACATTGCCCAGAAGTATAATAAAAGATATTTAGAATTACGCTGAAAATACAGAGATATAGTTACATATATCGCCCTAAATATAGGACTGTCTTTTATTGAATTTACAAATAAAAGAATCCTTGGACCGTTAAATAATACATATTAATCATTCGAGTTTTCGAATCACCTCGTATATATGAAAATTACAATTCGTATAAATTTACATATATATTTATTTTTATAACAATATTATTATCATATTTGTTTTAAATTTTATCATTGGCTTCATTTATTTATACATTTCAACGACGTCAAGGCACATTCGAAATTTGATTTACAAGTTATTTAATTTTAATTCTTTTTTTCGGATCCATTAAATGCTTATTACAAGTTAATAATTATTTACTTGGGCATAAAAAAGAGGGTTTTGAAAGATATATATTTATGATATTCATATGGTTGTTCTTTGAAGATAAAAGGATCGAGTATATGTATCTTTAATAAAATATAAATTAAAATGAAAATATTGACAATACTTAAAACATAACACAATAATTAATTTCTTATCTAGAACACAAATATACAAATTGTTCCATATGTTGATTCATTGAATTATCTTCATAGAATTCAAATGACGTACAAATAACAAACAAAATCATAACGATATTTAAAGCAAATTAAAGCAAAAATTGATTGAATATGGTTTTCTCGGACGAAGTAACTTTAGCTTAGCTTAACTTTAGCTTAAGTTACAAATTCATTCAAATTGCATTGAAAATCATAATACGGAATACAGTATTGCGTATTATTTACTTGTAAATTTAATAGGGAATGATAGGAGAACAATAGAAAGAAATGCAGAGATCTTATTAAACGCTTGCAGGGACATGGGTTTAGAAGTAAATGCAGAGAAAACTAAATACATGGAAGTGCGTCGGGACCGTAATACAGCAAATTATGGTTGCGTTAAAATATTAAATAATACTTTTGATAAAGTGGATAGTTTCAAATATCTAGAATCAATATTAACAGAGGAAAATCATATGCACGAAGAAATTAAATGTCGACTAAAAGCATGGAATTCGTGTTACTATTCGGTTCAAAATCTCTTGTCGTCGCGAATTCTATCGAGGAATTTGAAGCTTAAAATATACAAAACGATAATTATGCCTGTTGATCTGTATGGCTGCGAAACATGGTCGCTTACTCTGAGGGAAGAACATAGACTGAAAGTATTTGAGAACAAGATCCTGAGACGAATATTCGGACCCAAGAGGAACCGGAATGGGGAATGGCGGAAACTTCATAACGAGGAACTACATAATTTATATGGTTTACCCAACATTGTTAGGGTTGTTAAGTCTAGGAGGCTTAGGTGGGCGGGTCATGTAGGTAGAATGGAAGAAAGTAGAAACGCTTTCAAAGTCTTGACTGGAAGACCAATCGAAAAACGACCATTAGGAAGACCTAGGCGCAGATGGGAGGACAATATTAAGATGGATCTCGCAGAGATTGGAATACCAAGTAGAAACTGGATGCATTTAGCTAAGGATAGAAGTCAGTGGAGAGCTTTTGTGAACACGGCATTGAACCTCCGGGTTTCATAGGCCATAGAGTTAGTTAGTTAGTTAGTTCATTGTTTCTTATTTTGAGAATTTGTGACATCTACGGAATTTCTACGAAATCCAATTTGACCGAAATTAGATCTAATGATCACATGCTTTCTAAGTGTAAGTAATCGTACTACACTTGGATTAGGTTTAGTTACTCGATTACTATTACTGTTACTACTAAGGTTAGGTTCAGTTATATTACCGATAAAATTAGGTTCAGTTCTCATTCGTTTTACTCGTGGCGAGATATCATGTCTCCTAACATATCTGTACCTATTCTTTCCACAATATTCACGGTAGCCTGTCCTACCACGGTTTTTGTTTCTTCTGTAATTAGGTTCGGTTGCATTACCGGTACATATGAATCTAACATTACTTTTCACATTGGGATCACACTTTAATCTCACATGAATGTTTCGAATTTGGTTTCGTTTAATGTTAGTTTGGTTCAGGATAGTACCGTATTGCACTATTGATGGATTTTCAGCATTTTGCAATGTCATACCTAGATGATTGAAATCAACGCATTGCATCACGTTCTGTAAAAGCGCCATCTGATTGTTCACTACTATCATTTTGGTCTTTTCATTGAATGAACATTTCAACAGCTCCAAATCAATCTACCAATCGCCACAAACATTGCTGGGAAAACACGTTCTCTTTCTGAATTTCACGAATACTTGGATCAATTTTCTTCCTGCTACATGAACCAATGTCATGTACATATCATTAAATGGTCCTATTACTATTACTTCATCTCCGAGATTAATGTCATGTTGAATATACCGTGTATACAAGCAGTCAATAGCATTCACTAGACGAAGATAAGACGAAAACTAAGACTTTTCACACATTGATGAATACTAAAATATTCATTACTCGCAGTGTCAGTAAGGCAATCAAAAACATTCGAATGAAGAACAAAATCTGATCCAACCAATATCGCAGTATTTTTTTTTGCAAAAACCCAGAAAATTTCATCCACATATTTAAATCAATGACGTCACATTCCTTCGTTGATGCAAATTTAGGATCTGTATTCTCCATAGTTTCTGTGGAAGGTTCATGTTCATTTAACGCATTTATGCTAACATTTGATGAAATTTCTTCAGAAACTGACAGATTTTCTTGTAGAATCCTTACTGTGATTATTATGTTCAGAGATTATAGTTCCGAAAATAGAAGTATAGTAGAATTTTGACGTAAACTTTGCTTCCGTTCTTGCCTCCATTGTTCCATTCGCTGATCCATTTTACTCATTTTTTGATCCATTCGATCAATCACTTTATCCATTTGTTCACCAAGACGTCTAATAAGGTCAACTAGGTCATCCCTGTTACCATTTGCTTCAGATATATTTCCACCACTAGGAAGACTCTTTTTGATAATTCTAAAAAAAAATAAATAAATAAATAAAAAAATTGTGCCAGTCCTTAACAATGTATACTCCGTATTGATATTACTTTATCAAAACTATGTACCCTTAAAGTCAATGAGTACACTTAAATTTTATTGCTTAGGAGATTGTCTACTGAGCTTCGACGAATCCCCTAAAAGGTCCTTGGCGACAACCACCAAATTATATAACAATAATGAACCTGCGGCGAGGACCACCAAATTATATAACAGCATAATTTGTTATATACAGGTCCTCAGTCATATTTTTATCTGTACCACTACATTCACTCAAAAATAATTTATATTGTATTTATGTTTCCGCACTTGGATATAGTATACGTAAGACCGTCTGAGTTCCAGAAAAAGCTGGACGCTCATACTTTTAGGGATTATTCATTGAGTATCTACGAACTTAGAAAGGGGGTAACAAACCCACTTTCATTTACTTATCCACTGATACGAAAATAAAAAAGAACGTACCTATTTGCCCTTGTACTTTATATGCTATAGCGCATTACATTATATGCAACAAGGATTTTGGTCTGCATCATGATATAAATTTAAAAATATTTAACATTTTTCGAATCGAAATCAACAAAATTTATTCTAGAAAGTAAAAATAGAATGTTAAGCACATATAATGAAGACAACGCAGTGATTTAATTTGGTAACGTATAAATATATAATATAAAGTATCCTCGCGCACGGAAGACAGGGGGTTCTCATGTATACTATTACCCCGCACTTTATGGTGGCACACAATTATTGAAATAAAATACACTTCTATGATTGCGCATATATACTTTATTATATCGTTTATTTTATAAAACATTGTTATGACAACTTATCAAATTAACATATTACAACCAATTTTGATTCTATTTCTTTTTTCGTATCTTCTTCTTCTTGTAACTAGTTAGTGCATAATTTTAAAATCACACATTGCCCAGAAGTATAATAAAAGATGTTTAGAATTACGCTGAAAATACAAATATATCGTTACAATCTTTAACTTGAATGGTTTCGACGCGATGTACACTCTCGCGTTCACTGACAAGTTATTTCTTTTACTTTGTCTCTTTAAAGAATCATCTGATGTACATTGTCTACAAAAAAGGCAGGCTTCTTAAAAATTAAATCTTAGTACTACTGACCTAAGAGTTATCGGCGTAGGTAATGAAGTACGTTGTGACAACAACGCTTTGCTGTTTCTTGCTTTTGTAACTTTTCTACTCTTTTCAAGAAGTGTAACACTTCTCAGTCCCTTAAGTTGACCTTCGTTTCCATCTTTCACTTTATAACTGCAGTAAGGGTCTAGTAATGTTTTCAGACCCTTTTTGTTTACTATACATGTAACACCATCACCGAGAAGTATCTCACAGATAAAATATTTTTAAGCTGACATCTTGAACATAGATGATTTAATAGACCTGATTACTTAGTCACACCTGCAATGAATGAAAATATATTAATTTATATTTTATATTAAAAAAATCACTAAGACAAAATAGAATCAGAAAATTTTCGTTAAAGTTCTGCTACAAAGCAATGCTGAAAGAAAAATGCGTAATTTACCACGCCTATAACATCTAAACGGTGCATCCTAGAGAAAAAATGAAGAGAACATTTCTTGTAGAGAATTTAATATAGATTATTTTTTGTAATAACATGTGTTGGACTGAAATGCTTCCCATGCGAGATATTTACAAAAACTAACTTTCGGCGACATTTTTCCAAGATGGCGGCCAAATCCGGCGTGGTAGAGTGGTGCAAAATTAGTATGTTGTTACGGACACTTATATAAAGAAAAGAAAATTTGTTCCAGCTTTCCACTATTTTTTTTTCCTTATTCGACCCTTCATTGACTGGACTATATGAAGATTAGTAAGGAGTATGCCAGTTTTGTCAGTACCCAAAAGCTATATGAGCCCTACGTTCGTATCAAACTTGAATACACAGCAACTATGTGGAACCCTTAAACAAAACCAACCATAAATAATATAGAAAAAGTTTAGAATAAATATTTGAGGTACTTATATAGGGAGAATCAAATATATCCGAAAACATACACTGGTCAATTTTTAAATTTAAAGTTCAATATATTTACTCCAGAACAGCGACGAATAATGCAAGATATTTTCTTTCTATATAAGTTATTTAGATTTAACAATATAATATTTAACAATTATATAACAACAATATAATATTTAACAATAAAATCGACTGCATCAATTTACTTCAACAATTTAAAATACGCAGCCATACAAATGTAACTTATCTTGAAAATTTCAATTTCTTACTGCGGCAGATAACAAACAAATGCAAACAAGGGGTTACCAGTACGGACACTGAGTACAAACTACAATTTGGTTATCAAAATAGAGAATAGAATTGGATATAAACAGTATAAGTCAATTCAGGGCAGTTCTTTGTAACGTAATAAGAAATAATTGTATAAAGGTAACAAAGAAAGTTCTATCGCTTTTTCACCCACCATCTTCGAACATCGATATGTCACCTAACACATACGTGGAAGATCAAGAATAGTCTCCATCAGCATGAACGACCTTCTGCGAACGTTCTGCAAGGCCATGGATTCCATCGCGGTAGAACGTGGTGAACCGAAAAAGGTATCAAGTGCATTTTGCACCTCTACTAGGGATTTAAACTGGCGTCCTCTAAAGTGATTGTCCAAGGAATTGAACAGGTGATAATCGGACGGTGCAATGTCCGGAGAGTATGGTGGATGCAATAGTGTTTCCCAGCCAAAGGTAGAATGGTACCTCGGATCATCCTACCCACGTAGTTCTTAGCGTTGTCCTGAAACAGGACGACACCTTTGCGACTCAGAAGAGTTTTGAGTCTTTTTGAACACAGCTCAACTGCTGACAGTACACAGTAGCATTGACGCTATGACCAGCTAGTACCAGTTCCCGATGCACGATGCCACGAGCAGTCCACCAGACACAAAAGAGGACCTTCTTCTGGTCCACTGTTTGCCTCGATTGCTGGCTGAAAATCTTTATTTTGAACATGTGTTGGTCATCTGGCACGTAGTGCATCTTTGAGTGTTTTGACACCATCCTTATACTTGTTAAGCAACCGCTCCACTGTCCGCGTAGTCTCGACACACCTAACGACGACCTGGCTTATCTTCCGCACCGCTGCAACGGCATTTGATTCCAGTTTGAACTCATACAGCAACACGCCCTTCTGAAGCTCTGTGGAGTTCCATGTTCACTATACGCAAGTTCGCGGTAGCTACTTAAACTGAACTGTCACAACGAGGTAGTATGTTGTATATACCCACACGGACTAACCTCCACCTTATCTCCAATCATTCAGCTCACGGTGTGAGGACCACTGGAACACAGATCTCTACAAGAAGCGAGAGAACTTTATTGGTTACCTGTAGAGATGAAAGCGTAATAATAATGATGTTGCAACCACATTATACCAGTAAGGGTATTATAATATAAATGCGTGATACTTTTAAAATGTATGTAAGGGACACTGTAATTGGGTAATGTAGCCTGTTGTGTCTAGAATTAAATAAAATAATTTTAAAAAACTAGATTCTAATTGTGCTTTTCATTGCCCTTGTAAATATAAAAAGGGTAATGAATAAATACGGCTACTATTGTGAGGCAATAACTACTGGGAGGGTATTTCAATTAAAAACCTTTGGGAAGTACATGAACTAGAAGCTTTTAAGGAATTACTTGAAATAGACCTTTCGTTCAGCTATTTGAACTACAAACTTTTAAGCAGTAATTTGAGCTAAAGATTTTTATGAATTACTTTAATTAAAACTTTTTTACATGAACTAAAACTCTTTTGGTGGCTGTTCAACAAAAAGTTTTGAAAGCTACTTAAACTGAAACTATTAAGAAATTATTTGAAATAAAAGTGTGGAAAGTTGCTTTGGTATACTAAAAGTATTTGGATAGCTACATGAACTGAAAGTTTTTTCGCTAGTAGCTACTTGAAGTACAGGTAGCTACTTAAACTAAAACATTCTCATTAGTTACTAGAATTAAAAGCTTTTGGACAGCTAATTGAATTAAACGTTTCTGGGAACCAACTTGGACTAAAAGCTGATCAGTTACTAGAACTAAAAAATCTTGAACAGATATTTAAACTAAAATCTTGCGTCTTCTTTTTCGCCTCAACCATAGTTTGGTGGACAACATGGAAGTTTAGAACTTTTCTTTTCCTTGGGAGAGCTGTTTTATACTTTGATAACGTCTTTACTTCGTAAAATCTTATGAGTAGCTACTAGAAGTTACAGTTTTTGTAAAGCTACTTGAACTAAAAGCTTTAAGTAACTACTAATGTAAAACGTTTCAAGAAGCTACTTGAATTAAAGCTTTTAATTGCTTACTGGAACTAGCAGCTACTTGAACTGAAACTTATTCTAGGAGGTACCGGAACTAAAGACTTTTGAGTGCCTACTCAATCTACAAGCTTTTGAAGACATACTTGAATTAACAGTCCTTGTTTAGTAACTAGAACTGAAAGATAAGGCTACGTTTTGAGTTACTTAAACTGTAAGGTTTCGGAAAGCCACTTGAACTAAAAGTTTCTGATAAACTATTAAATGTAAAGGCTTTTAACAACTACTTTAATTAAAATAGTTTGGAAAACTACCTTAATTAAAAGCGTTAGAGTTTACTAGAACTAAAAGATCTTAGACAGGCACTTGAAAAACCTTTATACTAGCTACTAAATATATATATATATATATATATATATATATATATATATATATATATATATATATATATATTTGAAAACTACTTAAACTAAAACTTTTGAGTAGTTACTAATTCTATAAAAAAAAAATGAGCTGCTACTCGAAGTAAAAGCTTTTGAATTCTTACAAGAATTAAACACTTTTCAGTAGCTTCTTGAAATTAAAATGTTTTGAGTAGCTAAAAAAATATAAAACCTTTACCGGAAATTACTTGAATTAAAATGTTTTGAGTAGCGACTGAAACTGCAAGCTTTTGAGCTGCTACATTAATTAAAAGCTTTTGTGTAGCTAGAAAATCTAAACGCTTCTCGAAAGGTACTTGAACTTAAAACTTTCGTGTGTTTACTAAAATTAAAATCTTGGGAAACTTAAACTAGAAGCTTTTGAGTATTCACTAAATCTAAGAGTTTATGACAAGCTATTTAAACATTTCGGTAGTTACAGATTTTAAGTTTTTAAGTACTTACTAGAACTAAAAGCTTTTCGGCATCTCCTTAACGTTTTAAGAAAGCTCCTCACCTGCAAGCCTTTGAATAGTTATTTCAACTAAAAGCCTTGGAGAAACTGAACCAAATTCAGATGTAACGGCAACGGGCAAATTTGCATACAAAGACCTAGTAAACTAAAAGAAGAACAACACGGACGTAGAACGATTGACTTCACTATTTCTTATTTCTATAAGTGTTGAGAATTAGAATTTTAATTAAATATATGTTTCTGAGTGCCAACAACACTTAATTTCTAACAAAACTACTACGAAACATGCATATGAAACATATGTCTCTATTTAATGGTAAAGTGCATAAAAGTTGTCGAATTTGATTAAGCTTATAAGAAAGTGCGACGCCTCATTTCATTTTAATTGTACGATTTTCCGTATAGGTACTGCAAAACATCGTTGTATTATTTCGACATGCCTGTGTGTTAACACGATTGTGTTAAACTATAACACAAACAGGTGGTTAGAACAACTCACTCTCCATTTGGAATTGTGTCAAATGCCAGTAGTTGAAATGACACACACCCTGTGTGTTAAATTAACACAAGTGTAGAATTTTTGGTATTGTTTTCTGCGTGATTGCCAAATATGTTGGGCATCTAATTATAAAGGCTTATGTACTGAAGCTAAACACAAACATAGTAGAAAGAAATACTTAAACAAACCCACGTATTCATAAAATTTCAACATGCAAACCTCGCGATGTGTTCTCAATTGTTTTACATAATGTTTCTGAAGAAATATGCCAACAGCGAAAAACAACACCGTATTACTGTCACGTCAAAAATGCTCGATAAAATACGTCATCGGAACAACTGCTGACAGTACACAGTAGCATTGACGCTATGACCAGCTAGTACCAGTTCCCGATGCACGATGCCACGAGCAGTCCACCAGACACAAAAGAGGACCTTCTTCTGGTCCACTGTTTGCCTCGATTGCTGGCTGAAAATCTTTATTTTGAACATGTGTTGGTCATCTGGCACGTAGTGCATCTTTGAGTGTTTTGACACCATCCTTATACTTGTTAAGCAACCGCTCCACTGTCCGCGTAGTCTCGACACACCTAACGACGACCTGGCTTATCTTCCGCACCGCTGCAACGGCATTTGATTCCAGTTTGAACTCATACAGCAACACGCCCTTCTGAAGCTCTGTGGAGTTCCATGTTCACTATACGCAAGTTCGCGGTAGCTACTTAAACTGAACTGTCACAACGAGGTAGTATGTTGTATATACCCACACGGACTAACCTCCACCTTATCTCCAATCATTCAGCTCACGGTGTGAGGACCACTGGAACACAGATCTCTACAAGAAGCGAGAGAACTTTATTGGTTACCTGTAGAGATGAAAGCGTAATAATAATGATGTTGCAACCACATTATACCAGTCAGGGTATTATAATATAAATGCGTGATACTTTTTAAATGCATGTAAGGACACTGTAATTGGGTAATGTAGCCTGTTGTTTCTAGAATTAAATAAAATAATTTTAAAAAACTAGATTCTAATTGTGCTTTTCATTGCCCTTGTTGTAAATATAAAAAGGGTAATGAATAAATACGGCTACTATTGTGAGGCAATAACTACTGGGAGGGTATTTCAGCTAAAACCTTTGGGAAGTACATGAACTAGAAGCTTTTAAGGAATTACATGAAATAGATCTTTCGTTCAGCTATTTGAACTACAAACTTTTAAGCAGTAATTTGAGCTAAAGATTTTTGTGAATTACTTTAATTAAAACCTTTTTACATGAACTAAAACTCTTTTGGTGGCTGTTCAACAAAAAGTTTTGAAAGCTACTTAAACAGAAACTATTAAGAAATTATTTGAAATAAAAGTGTGGAAAGTTGCTTTGGTATACTATTTGGTCTAGGAATTAATTCGTGCGGGTGGACAAGAGATGGCGCAACGAACGGAGCGTCCCACAGTTCCGTGTATCCACACATGTGTTGCAAACCCCTGTCATCGCGTATCGTTCGTAGTATAGGGCAGTGGATTAAAGCGTCAACAACACCAGTTTGTAGTTAAGTGAACATGGCGCAATTTGTGCCTGATAAAGTGTTTTTGCGGGGTGTCCTGCTGCATTACTTTAACATGCAGAAAAGTGCGACTGAAAGTCATCGTATTTTGGTGGAAGTGGATGGTGACCATGCTCTAGCTGAGCGAACGTGTCAGAAGTGGTTTGCACGGTTTAGAAGTGGTGATTTCGGCTTGACAGACCAAGAGCGAGCTGGACAGCCAAAAAAATTTCAAAACGAAGAATTGACAGCATTACTCGAGCAGGATTCGTGTCAAACGCAGGAACAACTTGCAGCAGCATTAGGCGTTGATCAAACAACAGTCTCCAAACGCTTGAAAGCCATGGGAATGATTCAAAAGATGTCACATTGGGTTCCACATGAATTGAAAGACAGAGACGTTGAAAGACGAAAAACCATTTGCGAATTGCTGCTTCAACGACAGAGCAGAAAGGGGTTTCTGCATCGAATTATTACGGGTGATGAGAAGTGGATCCATTACGAGAACCCTAAACGAAAAAAGGCCTGGGCGAAACCAGGTGAACCAGGTCCATCACAACCAAAACGAGATATTCACTGTGCAAAGGTTATGCTGTGCATATGGTGGGATATGAAAGGTGTGGTGTACTATGAGCTGCTGCAACCGGGTGAAACTATGAATGGAGAACGTTATCGACGACAATTAATGCGTTTGAAGCAAGCTCTGGCCAGAACACGACCAGAATGGGAGAACAGACATGATAAACTTATTGTTCAACATGATAACGCTCGCCCACATGTCGCAAAACCGGTCAAACCCTATTTAGAAAATGTCGGATGGGAAGTTTTACCCCACCCGCCGTATTCACCAGACGTTGCTCCTTCGGACTACTACTTGTTCGATTGCATGAACAACGATTTGATTGGACAGCGGTTTACTTCTTCAGAAGATATCGAAACATGGGTCTCTGACTGGATCGCTTCCAAGGATGAGGACTTCTTTCGCCACGGAATCGGTACATTGCCTGACAGATGGGCGAAAGTACTGGCTAGCGATGGACAATATTTTTCTTAAGGTATTTATGTATTTTGTGTTTGTACTACAGCTTCAATGTGTGCGTACCAACCGCACGAATTAATTCCTAGACCAAATAAAAGTATTTGGATAGCTACATGAACTGAAAGTTTTTTCGCTAGTAGCTACTTGAAGTACAGGTAGCTACTTAAACTAAAACATTCTCATTAGTTACTAGAATTAAAAGCTTTTGGACAGCTAATTGAATTAAACGTTTCTGGGAACCAACTTGGACTAAAAGCTGATCAGTTACTAGAACTAAAAAAAAAACTTGAACAGATATTTAAACTAAAATCTTGCGTCTTCTTTTTCGCCCCAACCGTAGAATGGTGGACAACATGGAAGTTTAGAACTTTTCTTTTCCTTGGGAGAGCTGTTTTATACTTTGATAACGTCTCTTCTTCGTAAAATCTTATGAGTACCTACTAGAAGTTACAGTTTTTGTAAAGCTACTTGAACTAAAAGCTTTAAGTAACTACTAATGTAAAACGTTTCAAGAAGCTACTTGAATTAAAGCTTTTAATTGCTTACTGGAACTAGCAGCTACTTATTCTAGGAGGTACCGGAACTAAAGACTTTTGAGTGCCTACTCAATCTACAAGCTTTTGAAGACATACTTGAATTAACAGTCCTTGTTTAGTAACTAGAACTGAAAGATAAGGCTACGTTTTGAGTTACTTAAACTGTAAGGTTTCGGAAAGCCACTTGAACTAAAAGTTTCTGATAAACTATTAAATGTAAAGGCTTTTAACAACTACTTTAATTAAAATAGTTTAGAAAACTACCTTAATTAAAAGCGTTAGAGTTTACTAGAACTAAAAGCTCTTAGACAGGCACTTGAAAAACCTTTATACTAGCTACTAAATATATATATATATTTTTTTGGAAAACTACTTAAACTAAAAGTGTTTGACTACTTACTGAATGCTTTTTGGCCAACTACTTAAACTAAAACTTTTGAGTAGTTACTAATTCTATTTAAAAAAATGAGCTGCTACTCGAAGTAAAAGCTTTTGAATTCTTACAAGAATTAAACACTTTTCAGTAGCTTCTTGAAATTAAAATGTTTTGAGTAGCTAAAAAAATATAAAACCTTTACCGGAAATTACTTGAATTAAAATGTTTTGAGTAGCGACTGAAACTGCAAGGTTTTGAGCTGCTACATTAATTAAAAGCTTTTGTGTAGCTAGAAAATCTAAACGCTTCTCGAAAGGTACTTGAACTTAAAACTTTCGTGTGTTTACTAAAATTAAAATCTTGGAAAACTTAAACTAGAAGCTTTTGAGTATTCACTAAATCTAAGAGTTTATGACAAGCTATTTAAACATTTCGGTAGTTACAGATTTTAAGTTTTTAAGTACTTACTAGAACTAAAAGCTTTTCGGCATCTCCTTAACGTTTTAAGAAAGCTCCTCAACTGCAAGCCTTTGAATAGTTATTTCAACTAAAAGCCTTGGAGAAACTGAACCAAATTCAGATGTAATGGCAACGGGCAAATTTGCATACAAAGACCTAGTAAACTAAAAGAAGACCAACACGGACGTAGAACGATTGACTTCACTATTTCTTATTTCTATAAGTCTTGAGAATTAGAATTTTAATTAAATATATGATTCTGAGTGCCAACAACACTTAATTTCTAACAAAACTACTACGAAACATGCATATGAAACATATGTCTCTATTTAATGGTAAAGTGCATAAAAGTTGTCGAATTTGATTAAGCTTATAAGAAAGTGCGACGCCTCATTTCATTTTAATTGTACGATTTTCCGTATAGGTACTGCAAAACATCGTTGTATTATTTCGACATGCCTGTGTGTTAACACGATTGTGTTAAACTATAACACAAACAGGTGGTTAGAACAACTCACTCTCCATTTGGAGTTGTGTCAAATACCGGTAGTTGAAATGACACACAGCCTGTGTGTTAACTTAACACAAGTGTAGAATTTTTGGTATTGTTTTCTGTGTGATTGCCAAATATGTTGGGCATCTAATTATAAAGGCTTATGTACTGAATCTAAACACAAACATAGTAGAAAGAAATACTTAGACAAACCCACGTATTCATAAAATTTCAACATGCAAATCTCGCGATGTGTTCTCAATTGTTTTACGTAATGTTTCTGAAGAAATATGCCAACAGCGAGAAACAACACCGTATTACTGTGTCACGTCTGTACTGCACTAGAGCTCACCAGTCAAAAGCGGGGACTGTGTTTCAAAAATGGCGGAAAACCAGTAGAAACACAAATAAAAGGCAAACATACTCTAAGTATATAGGTAAGAATTTCCTATCATTCTTGAACGAGTTGTTGGTGAAGGTTGTGTTTCGAACCATCAAGAAATACTTCACAATAAGCGTTGGGGAGGACGACAAAAAAGTTTATGAAGATTTTCTAAATGAAGTGTTCTGTAGTTTACTATTCTTATTTTAAAATTAAAATCTCCTGTAATCGTAAGTATGCAAACCATAAGTTTTTTCAACACAGAAAAATGGTTCCATCAACACCGCACACGGAGTTATTTCAACATCGAAATAGGTGTCGTAGTAACACAGAACTGCTGTCGAACCAACACAAAAAAAAAATGTTAATCTGGTAGTCTGACCTTGAATTTTAACGCAGGGAGTGTTGAATAAATACCAAAACGGTGTCATTTATACGGCTTTGACCTTAAATTATGACACAGATTGTGTGTTGAAATAAGAAAATGGTTTTGAAATAACATACGGACTGTGTTATATTGATACTTGATATGGTGTATATTAACACAAAATAATTAACACACAACACACTATGTTGCTTTCTTTGTTTTGGTACAACATCGCCACAAGTAACACTCAACACTTTTCCCTACACTACTGACCCCTGACATGGTGTCGAATCAACACAGATCCGAAATTAACACCGCTCAACACCAGTTGTGTGATAAAAACGTAACACACTCCCTATGTTAAACGCAAACACCGCGAGGTCTGTGTTAAATTAACACCGTATATTGGTAGTCACGCTGAAACCACTGCCCTGTGTTAAATTTGATTTGAATTAACACAACCACTTTTTACTGTGTAGGCCTACTAATTCAACGAAAATTCAAAGAGAGAAAATATGCGGGGCTGAGACAAAATCAAACTTGGGTGTCCAATTTACCAGACCCGTTCACTAACCACTATGCTACGCTTCAATATGCTCTCTATACATCCCATACACGCCCTTCACTCTTGAGGGTGGTGTTTATACTTAGTCTATATGGTCTGTACCACAACTGCTATTGAATTTGAGTTGAGCTGATTTTGAGTTTTACGTCCCGTTCAGCAGTGAGACTATATGAGACGTGGACCTACTAACGTGGAATCTGAACCACATGAGCTCCCACCGGGAATCGAACCCGGGTTTCTCACGCCAAAGGCGCGTACGCCACGAAGGAGCTCTGCTATTGAATTTGAGTATCTGCTAAATAAAAAATGGTCAGTGTAATAATTATTATTCTATTTAGAAAGTTGGTAATTATTACAATGTATTAAAGTTGTTTAGAAAGTTTTCCTTTGGTATCTATACCATTATACAGTGTTTCAAAACAACGCCGACAACGTTTGGGAGGTGATTCCTGACACCAAGATAAGACGAAAAGTATAGACTAACCTGGGTGGACTAACCTTTCGGAGATATAGGCTGCCGAAGACATGAAAAAATGAACTTTAAAGGTGCATAGTTCCAACACTATGAAACCTACCGTAGATGGGTTAAGACTTCAGTTAGGAACTAATGTGTGCCCTATCCAAACATCCAAATGTAGGTGCTGTTTTGAAACGCCCTGTATAAAAGAGTAAATGTGATTAACTCATCAACATAAAGGACATACTACTATTTGACAGGAATATAGAAATATTTCCTGGAAAACAACGGATACGATAGGATTTTTTGAAATATTCATTCTCAGGAAAGCTAAAGAAGGTCCAAATGTTTCCTAGAAATAAAGTATCATGTTAGAAAGCTGAAACTTGGCATATGAGCGTCCTTTTTAAAAATAATTGTACAGGCGTTTCCGAATGTTTCGGAAATTGCGGTCTTAAATGGGGAAAAGGAACAATTTTTATATTATAAATTGCAAATCTTCATTGTAAAAGTGCAAATGTGAAAATTCGCTCAAATTAGAGATGTGGAATTCGGTGTTTAAAGTCTTCATTAAAAGTAAGCGAATACGAGTTTGAACGGTTTTGACAATTCAGTTGCTAATGGAGGAAAGTGAACTATTCCTTTAATGTTCAAATTTTCTCTCTTCTTTGAACATACAAAAAACCTCAATATGACTATTCGTTTAAGTTGAAGGTATGAAATCCGATATATAGACTCCTAATCGAAATTAGTCCAAAACGTGTTTCAGCCTTTTCAAAAATTCAGCTCATAAGAGGAGACAATTTCTAGTATTATATCTTCGATTCTAATGTGAAGTTTGAGATGTGAAAGTCGATATATCAACTCTTAATAATAAAGAAAACATGAATTAACATCTTTTGCACCATTTTCAAAAATCCCACTTCTAACGCTGAAAGGAGCAACAATGTTTATATTATTGAATTTCCTGTTTTATGACGAATTGCTCTTCTACTCGTTCTATTGCATTTTTCACTTGTTGTATTAAGCATGATTAAATTAATACTTAAAAGACGATTTTAATTATAGGGGCTACAGAGTCGTTCGAGGGAGCCAAACCTCCATTTGTCCCCTCCTCATGCTTACAATCTTGGGCACAATACCTATCTGCATTGCAAAAAGAATCTTGAATCGTTGCTTAGTAAAATTGAACAATTCTGCGCAATCTAATGATGAAATCTCAAAGGAACAGATGCATGAAGCTACGAATTCCGAGAAGAAATTTGCTTCGCTGATTATACGTATAACCTTTTTGAGAAAGCTCTAATATAACTGTTCAATTAACTCACGTGTCTCTCTGTGGTTGCAATTCCAAAACCCGAGATCTCGTTTGAAGTGTTTTCTCTGCATCTGTCTTTAATGTATATAAAGAGAAAGAGAGAGAGAGAGAGAGAGATTTCGTTTCATAGGATCATGTTAGAAGGTAATGTGTAGACGGATGTGTATGTATTTCAATTTGAAGAAAATATTTCATATACTGTTTTGCTACAAGGAAAATTCATTCTATATTCAGTTTTGTCACGTGCATGGAAAATATAATTACATGTCCTCCACGTGCAAACTCGTAATTGAAAAAAAAGAATAGAACTTTAGAAAAAAAAGGCAAATTGCTTGAAATTTAGTTTTCACCCATATTATTATTATTATTATTATTATTATTATTATTATTATTATTATTATTATTATTATTATTATCCTTATCCTTTTACTATTATGTGCATATCTCAGTTCAAATCTGTTTTCACGATAGAGTTGCTAATTGTACTGTTTATAGAGGATTGTCCTGTACTTTACATTATATTTTCCTGCCATGTATGTCCACAGCCTCACATTTGTCCTGTATTTACTTACTGATGCCAACACTATATTTTGAATTTATGGAAGAACATTAAGATTACACTCTCTGATTATCCTTTTTTTTTAAAAAAAAAAATCTCCATCTGGAATTCAAATTCTGAAATCGACTCTTGAGAAAGAGCGAATATTATCTTGTACACTGCTCAGCATCGACTATCTGGCATTCAATTATCAGCTATCTATCACTCAATTATCAGCTATTGTAACGTCCATGTCCACCTAGTCTCATCAATTAGAGTTCAAACCGAGAGTTTTCAAAATTAAAAATAAAAATAAAAGAGAATTAATAAAAAAACTGCCGATTTGGGTTCGCTAAGACAAAACCTGGCAGAATGGACTTGCCTAGCAGGGCTCCCATCAAAAGCAACACAACGAGAGAATAGTGACCATTGGATCCGATATTTCTTTATGCAAACAAAACAACATAAACAAGATAAACAAATTAAACACAATGTTTCAAATTTTCAGATAACAATTTTATTGAATAACAATAATGTAGTTGTGTATATCCGCTAAAACGTTAGAACGCATATACACAAATGCAAATTAATAACAATAAATATATATAATGAAAATATATAATTCTAATTCTGAAGATATCTGAAAGCTCGTGAGTATTAATATTTTTCTTAAGCGTCGAAACAAA
This sequence comes from Thermobia domestica, assembly GCF_964235325.1. Lineage (NCBI taxonomy): Eukaryota > Metazoa > Arthropoda > Insecta > Zygentoma > Lepismatidae > Thermobia > Thermobia domestica. The sequence continues at coordinate 40,545,431 of NC_137454.1, read as the reverse complement.
GTTATTACGTATATTTTTCAGATCAAGCCCGAAAATTCTTATGCTTGATTCAAATCTTAATTCGAACAGAATTTTTCAATACAAATTCAAATTTAATTTGAAAAAATCTCAATCTCAAAATATAACTCCAAGTTACTGAATCTAAATCTCTGAATCTAAATTTGCAAAATATCTCCTATATGCAAATAATATTCTTCAATTTAATAAAGTCTAAATCCAGTTAATGTCGACAATATTGTAATCAATTCTGATTATTAATTTAATCAAACTATACAGTCCTCCTAAAGATAACTATCAATCGAAATTCTGGTTTCTCTAATCAAATCTAGAGGAAATCTCAATTTAAATTCAAAACCATTTTTGCGATTATTACCAATTTGTTTTAACAACAGGAGCTGGAGTGAAAGAATAATCCTATAAAGCAATTTCTTATCGAACGCAAAAACTTCCAAGGTATTCAAACTGTATAGAAACATACAAATTCATAAAGAAATACTGGATTTTTGACGACAGGAATTGAAAATAATTATTCACTTCGAATCCCGATTCAACCGATCGCCACAAAATATTGGAGGGCAAATACTGCATCCAAAGGTAAAATTAATGGGATCAACTGAATTCTCTTCCACAGAGGAAATCGAATCTAATATCACGACCAGACAACCGAAACAGTTTTGCAAAGAAAAACGTGACACAACTACTTCTTTAATTAATAAGCATATAAACTCACCTCGTTGCAAACAAATTGTTTTACTTTGGTCCTGTTGTACTATTTGAAAAAATCTGACTTTCTTTGTCCTGGACTTCATTTGGCAAGCAAGAGGACAAGTTCTCGATTTTGTGCCATTTGAATTTCCTTTGAAACTTGGTTAAACTGGTTACTCCAGTACATGAATGGGAAAGAATTAGAGGGCAATTAACACATGGAAGAATTCCAGTGCTTGCTGGAAAAATACTACCAATTCCAACAAGAAAGCGATTCACAAGAAATCTGACATTTCTCAGAAAAGTAATACTTTTCGGCAAATTTCTCGAAAGATAACAACGCTTGAAGATCGAGAAAATCATCACGGCAATGGCTTAAGAACAGAACTTAAACACGATAATCACAAAACTTGTAAATAACACAGCAAAATCATAGGTTTCTTGTACCTCAACTATGGGAAATTTTTGACCTCCTCGGCCCGGACCTTTTCAAAATCTTAGAGAATTCACTATTTTTTCTTATTATTTCACTCGGAATTGATACACATTGATACAATCCGATACACTCTTTCATATCGCTCCATTTACTGATGATATTTGAAATAAATTCACACTGGCACGAAACTTCAAACTCTCCTAGAGCTGACCTGTTTAACATTACACACAACAGCCACTACACAGACTCGAAACAAAGCGAAAGAAGAGAGTCAACCGCTAGGGGGAACAACAAGGAACTAGACAACGTAACCAGAAGTTACGCTGCCTCGTAACCAAACCGTGAAGTAGGCCACGCCCCCTTTTCGCGCAAAAGCTATTTTTTCCTCTCTCACTCCTTTTATCAACAGTATACAGCTTTTAAGACAATTCACTCTTTTCTTTATATTTCTTTCCTACTTTTTTTCTCTTTTCTTACGGAATGATCCCAATTTAGAATTACAATAAACTGATAACAAAACATTAATTATTGTTATATACGCTATTTTACAATAATTTATATTTTATTTTTCTTCTTTTGTTATTATTATTATTATTATTATTATTATTATTATTATTATTATTATTATTATTATTATTATTATTATTATTATTTTGTCTTCTTCTTTGGAACAAATCCATTCTTCAGAGAGAAAAATCTCTCGACGAGATGGATTGTTACACTATCTAGCGTTGAATTATCAACTATCTAGCATTCCATTATCGACTATCTAGCATTCAATATTATTAGCTACTTAGCATTCACTTATCAGCTATCTACAATTCCATTATCATCTATCTAGCATTCAATTGTCGGGTATCTAGCATTCATTCTAGCAAACTGTTGGATTGCAGTTTCGTGTTGTCTTCAGCAACTATATGGGGTATTAAGATATGGGCAAACAATTCAGGACGGAATCCGAATCACCGCAAAATTCGTTGAAATTTCAAGGCCCTCTCAGCGGGAATAGAATCCGGGACCCTGTGAACTAGAGGATCGCCAGGTGAACTTTGTAGTGGACAATCAGCGTGTGCGTGGATTTTCTCAAGGTTCTTCCGTTTCCTCTCACTCTCCTCATTCAACCATTTCATTAATTTCCCCATCATCAGCATCTCCTTTAACCTAGCCGGCATAATCCTGGGACGTAAAACTTAAAGATTTAATTTCATTTCATTTTATAATGCTATTTAGAATCCTCCGTATTGGATCAATATCAACTCTTTTTTCCTAAAGGGTATCGCGGATTTTGTTTTCCTTTTCCTTTCCTTTTTCTTTTTTTAGTATATAAGATTATGTAAATGTTTAAACTTTCATCTCCAGGGCAATTTTGCACCTTTGTCTATTAGTAATTATTTATAACGAATTTTTACTTCAAAACATGAGCTTATTTCCTAAGTCTTATGAAAAGAGAACCGTCAATTATGGTTAGAATACAGGTAGATGTATTACAAAACGAACGGTAGAAATCTGCATAAGATCTTTTCAATACATCAGTAGTGTTGGTTATCCTATTAAAGCATAGGTTGCAATATCAAAGACGTATATGTACATTACGTCAGTGGCGTAACTACAATGGATCGAGAGGAGCAGTTGCTCCAGGGCGCACAGTAAAAGGGAGCAAGGACGAAAAAAGAATATGGAAAACTGTTCCTTATGCAAAGAACATTTGAAAACATTTCAAAACGTACGCTATGACTAGAGACAAAACTTTTTCGCAAATGCGATATGTGAGAAACGTTAAAAAAAACGCGTATGTGTTTCAGGAATCCTCAAACTTTGTTTACAAGCCAGAAATCACGTTTATATTATCGAGATTTTATTTTTCGAAATTTGGCATACTTGAGATAAATGCGAAAAAAAGCGAAAAAGTGGAATTCTTCCTAATTATTGCTAATAATAATTAAAAAGCGCATTTCCAACATTATTTAACTTAAAAATCGTTGCATTTTACCGGAAACGTGCACGACGCTAAATTAAGTTCTGCATAAAATTCGTAAGCTTGCATGGCGTGATGTCACCTTCTGCGATTTTCAACGACTTTGTGCGTCACTAAGGCCAACCGGGACCCTTATGCTCACATTACTGTAAGGAAAGCGAAAACTCGCAAAATATATTAGAGTTAGCTCAAGCAGGAAAATTTGGGTCTGTTACTGCAGCGCTAATTAATATGGATAGTGCTTCTCACCAGGCTGGAGTTGAAGTAAAATTGAAAACTACGTGTCAAAAGTATTGATAATGTTGCAAAATTACTCGCAAACAATTGACGACAATTCTGTGTGGAGAGTGCGAAAAGCTCTGTGAGTTATTTGATCCAGAAACTGTTTCACTTTATGAAGACGTAGACATCAACAAAACTGAACTGTTTTTACCTGGTAAATCGTTGACCGTGCTTTGTGGTGAAAATGTTCATGATCTGTTGGTTGCTTACGATGAATTTACAAGTAAGATTATTGAAATCAACAGTGAGGATAAGGAAGTTAACATTAAATCATCGTTAAACAGTTTAAAAGTTAACCACAGGTCTTTTGCTGTCAGCTCGTTACGTTCAATATGGTTACCAGTCTCGAGTGTTGATGCCGAGAGGTTCTTTTTCAAGTATAATATGATTGTTACTGCCAGACGAATAAACTTAAAAGAGAAATTGGTAATGTCTTGCTGCGTGTTATCTTTTAACTAAAGATGAGGTTAGAGGAAATGTTTAAAATTTTGCATTAATTTCTATATTTCAGTAAATATAGTACCTAGAATGTGCACCTAATTAAGGTATATCCTCATTTTTGTATTAGATATACCTTACTTCCAAAAATATACTGTTTGCAAGTACCATATTAAAAAAAAACAACAACAACTTGTGCTACATTTAAAAAATAAATGCGACATAAATGTGAAAATTGTGATAATTAATGCTACAAAATATCAAAATTGTTGCGAAAAAGTTTCGTCTCTAGCTATGATTATTAACAGTTAATTGGCAACAACCGATACCGGGGACGGATCCAAGAATTTTTGAGGGAGGCGCAGATCTGAAAAACAAACTTGAGACATTTTTGATATTTGGTTCTCTAACTAAGAATGTAGACTGCAGTGCTTCATAACACGTATTTATTTCCGCCCTTCTGGTTGTGTAATTGAGAAAAGCTATGTCGTTCAACAAGAGAGAATCCAGGATTACCATGAACTGGAAACGCATACATTATCCGCAATGAGTGGAGAACGCACTCAGAATCTTCCTTTTGAGAGAAACTTTAAAATCCCCCCCCCCCACAGCCTTTCAACAAGCGCTTCATAAGGGCCTAATTTATATATTTTGCTCCTCGCGGAGGGGGCGCGCGAGCCCCCACTGTATAAGCGAAAAGCACTGTTTCCATTATGAAAATTCCAACTTTCTTTCTCTCACACACACTCACATACAAATTAATCCATATATACGGGTATATGTGTTTGGATATTGTGAAAGCATTCGTTTTTATATTAGATGTTCTTAATTTAGAATCGATTTCTTTAGATAAAAAGCTTTTCTTTACAAAGTTTGTAATATTAGCATTAGTTAAATTAAAACTCCATTCGTTCGAGTTTTCTTTGTCATTAGGTACATTTTTGTAATGCTCATGTTTTGTATTAGTGAGTCAATAAATATTGTTTCCTGATATGAAAATCCAATACAAAATGTAAGCCATGACGCAAAGTACTGTAAATACACATGCTTCAGAAAATAATGTTTGTATCAATTATGGCTTAAATATTAAAACATGGTAACCTACACAGCAACATAACAAATTTGAAATTCACTATTTTGATTTGATACATTTTTTTAATCCTTCATGTACAGTCTTAAGTGAAAAATCTGCTTTAAAACTTTGAAAATGAATTGTGCAGCAGAAAACCTCGAATATCTTAAAATAGTAAAATTGTGGGTTATTATGTTCTTGCCTCACCGTCTTAATTTCATTGAGGGCGTGAGGAATTATGTGGTAGCTTTCACATGATAGATACGGACAAGTCACCGTACAGTGAAGCCACTGTCGTTCTGGCATCTACTGCTACTGCAACGGACGGCTGCCGTGCTGTTTTCTTGATTACAGTGGCCTACGTGACTAAATACTAGGTATATACTCCTGCATTGATCAAGTATAACATTCTAGTTTATGGTTTTATTTGTTTCGACTGTTCCGGGCTTAAGTTATAAGTAAAAATATTAACAACAAATATTTTTTAAAAAAAGCTAGGGCTACCTACTTGATAACAATAAGAAATGACATCAAATACGGGACGGGATTGTATACCTATTTTGGGCCACCCTGTATATGATTTCACGTCCTACAGACATTCATTCGTACAGAACCACTCTGAGTGGTTTGGTTATAAAGTTTTATTAACATTATATTGTATTAAATTCAGTTCGTATTTCAGATTGAATACGCTGTTATTTCTTTCAGGCGTACATGCAATTTGTTAAATCACGGAACTAAGATGTGTAAATAAAGGAAGAATTTTACGTCGTAATTTCTGAAATTTTTCAATAATGTGACAAACGTTCTTACATTATCACTTTGGTTAATGAGGTGGGTTTAAGGAATACTCCTCCTTTGACACTGGAGTAACCGTTAAGCAAAAATTTTATTTTTCTCCTTGCCTTCATACCAAAACAGACGATTGCAGAGTTGAGAGCAGCAATCGTTACATATCGTGTAAAGGAGAACGCAAATATCTTTATAATGAGAATTTTCTGTGCGACAGATCCACCGTACGGATGAATTCTTAGTGTGTGAAACGAGTTTTAAGCTAGAAACTTGAAATTTGGACAGTACATAAAGTTTTAGACGTAAAGTACCAACCACTAAGGAAACATCTTTAGAAATTCGTCGGGAAAGGGGCCTGCAATGGCAATTATTATAATAATAAGATATTTATATCTCGGAATCATCTAAACTTTTTTATTTGAATATTTGACCTAGAAGGGTGAAAAAGATATTGAAAGTAATATATAGTGGAAACTGCAATTATGATATTAAGATGTCCATATTCCGAAATCAATAAAAAAATTAAGTTTGGTAAAGGTATTATGATAAGTGTATTATTAAACTAACTAACTCTATGGCCTATGTTACCCGGAGGTTCAATGCCGCGTTCACAAAACCTCTCCACTGACTTCTATCCTTAGCTAAATGCATCCAGTTTCTACTTTCTATTCCAATCTCTGCGAGATCCATCTTAATATTTTGTTCCCATCTGCGCATAGGTCTTCCTAATGGTCGTTTTCCGATTGGTCTTCCAGTAAAAAAAATGAAAGCGTTTCTACTTTCTTCCATTCTAGCTACATGACCCGCCCACCTAAGTCTCCTAGACTTGACGACCCTAACAATGTTGGGTAAACCATATAAATAATGTAGTTCCTCGTTATGAAGTTTCCGCCATTCTCCATTCCCGTTCCTCTTGGGCCCGAATATTCGTCTCAGGATCTTGTTCTCAAATACTTTCAGTTTATGTTCTTCCCTCAGAGTAAGTGACCATGTTTCGCAACCATATAGAACAACAGGCATGATTATCGTTTTGTATATTTTAAGGTTCAAATTCCTCGACAGAATTCGCTACGCTAAGAGATTTTGAATTAGTAAATTTTAGGAAGAAAGCAAGAAAAAATGAAAAATGGATTATCCTTCCAAGAATAAAGATTTTTTTAAAAAAGTAAACTTTTAAGAGAAAAACGTAATCCTATCATTTATGTTTTCATATGTTATTAGTATATATAGTACATGTATATATTGTTTTGAGATGGAAACACTTCATAATCGGATAATTTTTAACCTGAATATTTTAAGAATGAGTTATGTATATTTTTTTATGTGAATGTGAATTTCATGAGGTACGTGTAAACTTATGAGAATTTCAAATTTCAAATCTGCAATTTAAAGGTCTAGTGCATGCTATTGAAATTATGTTTGTAATATGATACGCGTGAGCCTCTCTCTTTCAACAGGGAATGCAGTCACAATATGTTATATTACTGCACAGACCATTTACGTATTTCTATTAGTAGGTGAATTGATGAACTCCTTCGTGGCTAAGCGGTTAGCGTACGCGCATTTGGCGTGGGAGATCCGGGTTCGATTCCTGGTTGGGAGCTCATGTGGTTCGGAATCCACGTTAATCAGTAGGTCCACGTCTCATATAGACTCGCTGCTGAACGGGACATTAAACTCAAAATCAACTCAACTCAAGGTGAATTGATGTTTTTTTTTAAAAAAATCAAATACAACGTATATTAGATTTCAATATATTAATTTGTGTCCATAAAAGGGGTATGTCATTTGCGTTTTTAAGATCAGACACATAAAATTTCATATATTTAATTTAAATTAATTAAATCCGTGCTTGGACGTTTTTTGATATTTTATTCACAAGGGAAACTAGAGGTAAAGGGGAAAGGGGGTGAGTACTGCAATTACAATAATATATCCTTATCTAGTAATCAAAAATAAAATTTGATATTTGAATTTCTCATTTGAAATAATTAAACACATATTTAAGTGTTCTGTTGATATTTGACCTAGAAGGAAAGGAAAGAGATTAGAAAAAAAAAAAGATACGTTACTATTGCAAGGAGTGATCAGAAAGTAAGGTTACCAAATTTGCACTAAAACGAGTATATATTATTTCATACAACCTATACAGCCAACAGATAGTACATACATTAGGTTATTTTTCGACCATAGTCTCCATATCGATTGGGGCGCTTGTCGCATCGTGACATGCGTTTGAAAGTTCCCTCCTGGTAAAAATTCGGTCCTTGCGTATTCAGCCGCGATGTCACGAAGTGTTTCCATCTGAAGCAACGCCACGGCCACGTAGATGCACCTTTCAATTGCGGAAACAGATGAAAATTGCTTAGAGCCAGGTTCGGGCTGTACGAAAGATGGTTGATGACTTTCCAGCGAAACTGCTTCAACAGCGTAATTGGTCAGTCACTGCCCAGGTAACACAAATTGGAACAGAAGACGTTTTTTTAAGAGTATCACATGACGTCATTTTTTTGGTGATAATGTCATCAAATATCACGTGATCTGCAACGTCTTCTGCAAGGTGCAGTAGACGTCTACAGAGGACGATTTGTGCACCGTCATTTCTTTCACCTCGATTTCGTCGTCCGTAGACGTCTACTGATGACCTATATGGTACCATCATGGTACGTCATCCTTTTAACCTCAATCACGTCATCCTGGTACCTACTTGAGGTACCCTTTTGGTTATCCTGGTACGTACGTTTTAAGTCGTCTGGTGACCTTGGAGGTACCTTGAAAAGTGCTCTCTCAAATATATGGGTGGATTTGGAACGGATTGAACTTTCCATGGCTCGTCCACCCATGCAATGAAGTATCAGCATAAACTATTCCCAGCCACCTAATTTGACCCACAACAAATGGATCGACTCTGTCCGAAACTACTCATTTATTTGAGAGTACTAACGAAGGAACTTCTAAAATCGATGAAAGTTACGATTGTGATAACTATGGTCAATATCTTTGTACAAAATGAAATAACTTACTGTTTTTATGCACTGATTTAATTTTGTAACACATACTACAATATTGCAAATGGTTTTACTGTATGAAACTCATACACATGTGTGGTTGTTAAAGTTACAGAGATACCCTAATGTTCAGGAAAAAAAAAAATCAATATACGTACATATAATATAATATAATATACAAATATTAATTGCAATATAAAGAAAACGTCACAATACTATGTGGTTGTTCAACCATAATGTTCACTAAATACACATACTACAATATTACAAGTGGTTTTACTGTATGAAACTCATACACATGTGTGTTTGTTAAAGTTCTAACGTTCAGGAAACAAACAAAAGAAAAATCAATATACGTGCATACAAATATTAATTTGCAAGTGCTTTTGCGAAACACATAAGAGCAGCTTCAAACTTACATATTCTTTATACATGATGTTTGCTTTTAGGGAGTGGAGGGAATCATGAAAACAAAGCTCTCTCGATTTTTGACCTCACACACTGATCACCAAAAGATATTACACTCTTTATATAAAGAAAACGTCAAATGCTATGTGGTTGCTCAACCATAATGTTCACTAAATAATAATAATAATAACATAAAGAATGAGGAGCACATAGAAGAGTAATGTTGGTCAAAGCTGTCCACTGCAAGCTCTTTTAACTTATAAATAGAACAGGTTTCCTTCCTTACGGCAGGATCCACGCTGGTTAAAAACACTTTTAAAATGTAAAGTCCACAAAGCTTTTCGATTTTCTCCTAAAATCGTCCTTAGGTGGTGGAAATGTAGGCGTTTAATGATTAAAATATGAAAAAAAAAAAAAAAAACACTAGCATCTGCTTTTAGTCCAGACCAATGGCATGGCTGCTACCATTGGTCTGGACTAAGAGAGTAGACCAATGCTAATGCCAGAAGGGCAGCTGCTCGTTTTATTCTTTACTATTTTTCTAAAAGTGTTTTTAATCAGCGTGGATCCTGCCGTAAGTATAAATTATGTTATCCACGCAGCGTGTTCAATACTTAGGTTTCCTTACCTTTATAATTTTAGCTTAGAAAGAAAACTGATATAGAATTTAGAAGGAAAAGTAACAAGTAAGTACAAAAATGAATATTAATTTTACCAATTTCAGAGGGAAACCTTTTGCACCCGTTTCTAAACACCACTCAATGGGTAGCCTTATGGCTGAATATCACTAGGCTTTCGCTCCATTTTCGGGTTACGTCTATTATTTAAATATCAGGGCAGCAAAACAGTAAGTAATTTTGGTTCGTTTTGTGCTTCAATAATGAGTACAATTAGTTTTAAACAAAATGCTATTAATGACTTAATACATGATTGTAGACACTTTTTGGATAAAGCAATGTCCTGAAAGTGTCCGCACACAATCCTGAATCTACCAGTAGCATTTGTTTTTTTAAAAATGTACTGATTATTGAAATAAGAAATGCACATTAATGCATGAAAATTATTTTCCAGTTTACCTAGAGTGCAATTTAAAAAACTGAGGCAAAACTATACCTTCTCCTTGACAGATTTAAGTCGCTTTCTTTAGAAAATTAAAAACAATGAATTAAAGGAAATGTAACAAACTTTTCTTTCAATGGCAACAGTACACACTTTGCAGCCACTTCATTCACACACAAAACTGAAAGATTGTCAGACAATCGAGACACCACAAAAACGTCAAGTTTCTTTGATTCACATGGCCTAGTATATAAATTTTCGTAATTTTTGAATTTCTTGACAACAAGCTGCAAGGAGTTACTGTTGCGTGGTTGAAGTACGTTGTAAAGAACAGCTACCTGTCCACTCTTCGTGAGAAGGAAACTGTCGGTCTCACTACATGCGACAAGCACAAATTTCATAAACACTACTTTCTTATATTGCGTACCAGTAAACCCATAAGGTGTTGGCCCATCTTTGTGCTCCAAAAGGTTTGTAGGTCTTTGTTGCCGGACTAGTTCCTCGACAGGAACGATATTCCTCTCTGCTATCCTATTGTGTATCTGTGACAGAGCCTGGCTTGGGGACCTCAGTTCTTGCTTCAACTGCCCTAGAAAGTTCTCAAAGCAGTAGGCAGAGTAAGAATCTAATGGCCCAAAATGTTCTGCATCGTTGGCCAAGTGAATTAGGGAATGCACATTGTACACTAAATAAGAAAGTCCATACACATTCTTACATTCCTCAACAAATAACTTTAACACAATCTGAGCATATTGCGAGTACAAGGGTAAAAGTTTAGAGTTCCTCAGTATTGTTATTCCAACATGGAAAAGAAGGAAATGATTATATACATTTCTTTCCATGTGTTTCTTGAGAATTACTGGTCCAAGATACAGGAGGAAAGTGCGGTATTCAGTGCCCTTCCAATGCTCCAAATCCTTAAAACCCCTAGGTCTTCTGTTAAATTCCAGAGGAAAATGATTCTGAAAAGCTATTATTTCGTCTGAAACCAACTGAATTGTTTGGCCACTAAACTTTGCCCCACTTTGTAAGTGTCGATCTTCTGCTCTGACATTTCCAGGTCCATTTACCCACGTGTGAAGTAACTTTCTCATTACACCTAAATCCACCGCATGCATGGGTTCCACCGGGAACTGGGAAACAAGACCGATACCCAATCTCAACAAGGGTGAAACTCTCAAACTGTGCTCCTCATCCTCCTGGTTTTCTAACATCTTATCATCTCTCAGTCGACAATTCAAGTCGTCAAGAACCACACGTCTTTCAGTATATGTGCCATAACATACACATTTATCACATGAGGAGTAACCCCCATGTGATTTAACACATTTTAAGTAAGCCCTGGCAGGCATATCACATACAAAACTATGGACATTAACTGCGTATGTTTTGCTGTTGACAGTGAGTCCATTTCGCCTGAGAACATTCATTTCATTAATGAAGTCCTCCAGAAAAATTTCCAAGGGCTTTGGTTTCTCCCTTCCACAGAATAACCCAATGACAAACGGAGGAATCTCCAAACCATAAACAAGTCCCAAGATTGGCCAAAAGGAGACGCTGGAAGCTTCAAATAAAGGTATCCCGTCTATATTTAAAATAAGCTGGAGTTTCGAATCATTTTTAAGAGCACCCTCATTTTGCTTCACAAGCTGCTGCAGGCAGCTTTCAAGTCCAATATGGAGATACTCTCCATTTTCAAGAATCTTCTTGTGTATTTTTCCCCTTGGGGTTCTTAATAAAGTTCTAGCATCTGTTGGTAAAGACGCGTGCAATGTATGAAGTCCTCTCAGCAATGAACTTAAGGCCTCGTGACTAATTCTGTATTTCAGAGACCAGGTGCACAAGAAGGATTTCAATTCTTCGTCAGAATTTATGGGCGTGCAGACAGTATTTGGAATTTGGCCTGAAGTCTCTTCTGTACTCCTTTCTGGGTCAGCTTCCTTGCATTCACCCCAAAATATTTCATCCTGTGAAGATGAACTATTTATCGCGTTGGGACAATCTTCACCAGGCTGCTTAGAAGAGGAATTGCCAGAGCCAAGAATTTCACTGACTGCCTCATTCAATTCCCTGGCAATTCTTCTTCTTAGCTGCCTGTATGAAACTACTCTAAACATGTTACAATGTAAATACAACTAATATAAAAAAAGTACAAATATGAAAGCACTTTCCAACAAAAAGCATTTTTTATGAACAAAAACTTCACTGACTACTTCTCTGAACCATTTGTTTCGCGAACCGTTGTGGGGCATGCTTCAGCCACGTCTTAATTGTGTCCTCTAATGTTCGTTCGGTAGAGTTTGGGTCATGCTTTCGTGCTGCTCCTAAAAAGAAAAGATATAATGGTAAGTAGAAAAAGAGAGAAAATCATTATTTGCATATCATTTAAATATATGCTTCAAATATTTTTTTAAATGTGTAAGAAATATTTAGATAAATTATGTTAATGTAACTCAACTTGATAGAGGGAAAGGCGGAAGGGAAACCAGCAAAAGGAAGATCAGGATAGAATATTTTGATGCGCTTACAAAGAAAAAACCATACCAAATTATAGAACATCTCTGCCAAGTAAGAGAAAAGTTGTAAAATTTTCCATGTTGTCCACAAAACTATGGTTGTGGTGAGAAAGAAGAAGACATGAATTTTATCCAAGCACCTAAAGGTCATAATGAACTGGTGAATGTGTCGAGCTGGATCCTTATAATTGAGTGTTGCACTTCAATGGGGAACCTGAATATAGTATCCACTCTCATAATGAATGAATTCCAATATGGCTGTGTAAAGGTCTCGTTGTGTAAACAAACTCTCGAACACGTTCCGCGTTTTCACTCAGCGATTGCATATAGCCAGATCTGTAGGATAAATTTTGACAGAATAAGAAAAACCACATCCACCAAATACTTTTGATCCCTACTCAAACGAGCACCTTGGTTGTGAGAGAATTATATTTTCCGAAATGACCTGACTGGATCGAGTTAGGTGCCACACCACCTACATAGCGCTAATAGGGGTCGTTCAAGAGAGATTAATCTTCTATTATTGCTCTCCGGTCGTTACTTCCCTCCGTGATTTTTTTTCTTCTTGACAATGTTTTGACAAGTCTGCTGTTAATGTTAAGATCAAATAAGGACCTCCGGATCAAAACGCGCTAATGCACCAGATAATTTTTTTCAGGAGAAGCAAATGAAATCTACTGGGGCAAATCCGTAAGCCGTAATGCACATAGGCAAACCGCATTTCGATTTGCAGATTCTCAGATACAGGTGCACAGCCTATCTGAAGCTACCTTGCTCTTGTAAACCGCAAGCAATGTTTCCAATGCACTGATTATTACGTCTTACAAAATGCTTCATGCTACTGCAACAGTGGTTTGACTTGGTACCCAAATCTTTGTCGTAATATTGTTGTATTTGTAAATTTCATTTGAATTTTGGAGGGGAACGATATTACAAGCGAAGGTCCTACAACTCGAAACCGATAGCTCAGTGGTAGAACGCTCATCTCTGGTTCTACAGGTCCCGGGTACGATTCCCGGCCCCACCATGTGAATTCGTGGTGGACGATACCGTGCTCGTGGGTTTTCTCGGGGTACTCCCGTTTCATCCCACTTTCTCATTCCACCATTTCATTCATCCTTCACCTTTATCATCCTTCATCGTCTCCCTTAGCCCTATCGTTGGCACAATTGCCGGATGTTAAAATTACACATTTACCAATTTTCGAAACCGATTTACTGTAAATTTAACATACTAGTATAATAGGCCTACGTTTCAGTTTGTTAACATAAAAACTACAATTTTTTAGACCCTAGTATATAAATTGAACATTTCAAACTTAATCCCTTTGATGTTGTAAAGCCGTACTTTTGGTATTTTATTAAATTTCAGACCACTGTCAGAACAGAAAATAGGTTCTGTGGTTCTCAACTTTTCAACAGAAATTAACTATCTGTGAATGCAATTTCTCATCTCTACCAAAAGAGATACTGTCATTAATGTGATATATTTTTCAAATTACATTTTTTTCATCTTTTTTCAAAAGCTCAGATCTTATCAAAAGATATTATTCCAGGGTTATGAAATTTTGTAAAGGGAATACTTAGATATAACTTCTCACTACTGCGAAGGCATGGTGAATTTTTTAAGAACCACAAAATTTTATTTTCATTTATTTATTAATTTATAAAATTTTCGAAATTTCAGACTCCGTGCCATAACAGATCATCTCCAGGTTCTGAAATTTTGCGAAGATAATATTTATATGCCGGTACAACTTTCCTGCAGTGCCGCAAACTATGATCGTCAGTTTCATTTTCTCAACCTCCCCCTTTCCCTGCCTGATGCACATAAAATTCAATGCTGTACTCAAATTACTTATATCCAAGCGGTGGTATAGGATAACAGCGTCCACCTGCCACACGGCACTGACCAAGTCAAGCGCGGGTTCGAACCCTGCTCATAGCGGCATCCTAACAGGTTTTCCCTGGTTTCCCTCAGTATCACCAGGCGAATGTCGGGATAGTACCTTCTCTAAACAGGCCAGGATCCCTTCCTTCTTAAATCCTGACTTAAAGGGCCAATGTGATCTAGCATTTAGAGGCCCGATCCCTTTCTTGTGTACTTTCAATAAACAAATAAATACACAGACAAAAACTACCATAAACCGTCAACTGTGTTCTAGAAAGAAATTAGGTTATACCTATATATCGTCTGAACAAATGCTCGAATGCTTTATAGATGCATCCAAAATCAAACTGTCACTTAGGTCACGTCAACCCAAGTTAACAAGTTTCTGCAATACAGGCCATAGGTTAACTAACAGGTACCTGTTGTAAATGGCATGCTTTTTTAATTAATGCAACAATACAGAAGTAAACTCTTGGGGCAAACATGAATAATAAAATATAAAGGAAAGGCAAATTAAGGAGTAATTTGTAATATCTTTAAGGAAATCCACTTACGAACCACAGCTGCCTTCAATGTCAGGTTGCAGAAAGCTTTCTTCTCCTTTTTTCCGCGAAAATTGTAGGTCATGGCGACTTCATTGCTCATTACGTGGCGTAGAATGCCACACACTCCAGACCCCAGGGAAGCAAAGTAGGAACACTGAAAGGAAGAAGCAGGAGATATATAGAAGATGGAAATAGTTGTAAAAAATGTTATAGTACTTATAAACCTGGACAGTCGTTCAGAGTAGAAGTCAAAAAAGTGAACTAGATCCTTCGTAATTCCCTCAGGCCTGATTAGAGGGAAAACTATTTTCCTTCAATTTCGTAATGCTGGTTGCACATGTAACTTGACGATTCTCCACATAATGCGATTTTCCTTCTCACTTTGTTCAATTTTATTTTCTTTATAATATATTTCGTAACTTGTTAAAACAAGAAGTGCGAAAGAAAAATGACAGCAAATGCAACACTACGTACTCATATATTTGAAACGAACTACTCATGTTGTATTTGATTATTTTAAAGAAAAAAATATTGTCTCTTTTCATATGTGGAGAATGTAAATAAATTGTTCTTTAAACTTTTAGAAAATAATAATAATTGAGAAATAAAGGGGTTACTGATGGAAACAAGAAAAAAACTGTCTAATGTTAACTTTCGTTCCGGGAATCTGAATCGTCTCATCTCTAGAGGCTAACGTAACAACAAAAGCAAGTATATTCATTTAGCAACAGGGCAGGGATGATCTATTTTCAAGAATTATACATCACTATAAAACTAACACTGAAATCAACCCCCCCCCCCCAAAAAAAAAGAATTCTGTAAGAAAAAAGTCTAAAACCTTTCTAATTTTTTCTGTCATTACTAAAAAATAAACTATAGAAGAAAATTAGAAATGCAGAAGTCAAGCAACTTCATGCATTATGCTAGGAAATGCCTGCTATGCTTTCTTAAAAGTGGAAATATTGAACTGCTGACATTAGTAGCAATAGCTGTTCACCTCTTTGAAACATTTTTCATTACATAAGAAATACCTGCTAAATGAATTCTAAACAAACTATCAAATTCCCTGACTTTTCTAGGAATTTTTAGTACCAGGCTGGATTTGCTATTTCAAGTGAGTGCGAACAACGCTGTAGTAGTGGCGATCTACACACAAAGTCTGCCTTTTCTTCCAACTACTCCCTTTGCATCATGGAGATTGAATATTTTTACATTTGCCGTTACGCAACATACATGATACCACGAAGAAAAAAGTGACAAGTAGCTAGAACAACGCAGTCCTTGTTGTTTTTCCACACCGAAGCGTTCTCAAGTTGACAAGGGAATCAGCGCAAGTTGCGATCGCTATTGCAACAAAGGTTTGGTTTGCTTGTAAGAGGTTACATGTACATGACAAAAATGCGCAGCGAATGTGCCATCGACAATTACACTGTAAACTACGAGATTGCAATATTCCCATCACAGTGGTCCATACTAAACATGATATGGTTATGTCAGTAACTGTATGCACCGTAAACTGTTCCTTTAGCTAATGTGGTATTACAGTGTATGTTATGCTGGACACTCGCCGCGTTCTACCGAAGGTCACCTGACGAAGCGTCCAAGGCGACATCTAGAGAAACCAGACAGACATGAACGCAGAACAGGGAACCCAGTATAATAAAGACACTCGTATATGTTGCATGAACATCAACAGTCCATAGTCCCCCCCCCCCCAGAAAAAGTGCGTTTCTTCGGTTAAATTCCACAATAAAACAAAAAAAAAATCCACCTCCAAAAATGTACTTAAAATGATAACCTTCAAGTGATTTGAGCCTTCTCGTACAATTTTCTTGAGAAAAAAAAAAAAAAAAAGCAGTCGAGAAATGTTATAAGCTGTGCAAAATTGAAACAAACACGGGATTTAGATCGGAAAAATTCCCGAATTTTTGTCTTTCACATCAGCTGTTGAGTCTTCGAAGCCGCGCGCTCACAGTGGTATGGATTTAGGTTGAAAATCTTGCTGTACCTGTAGGAATGTAACTTGTATGTGAAATTACTCGCTATTTAACTGGTCTCCTACCATTCGACAACAGACTTTCTCCAATATTTCATGCCATAATTTATTTTACTAGCAGGAAAAATGAACAAGAAATTTCACTGTAAACAATGACGAAGTGTGGAAACAAAATCATTTAACAGCTATATACTGCATCACTTTCTCTTAACTACCCATGACTTTTCTTTTTACCTACTATCCTTAATTCCGCTGCTTTTGAATTCTTTAACTTTCACCTATGAAGACGTATGAAACATAGGTACGTAGAAGTGAGAATGCAAGCTTACCACGTCTGAGAAATGTTGGTCGTCTTTCAGGAACTCTTCCAACTTTTCCACATCTCCTTGTGTTTTCAAAGGGAAATCCACTGGTAGGTTGCAAATTGGTATACGCTGGATGTCTGAGGAAAGCTTGCTGTTCACTTTCTCCAGTAAGCTGTAAATCTGAACATTCTGCTGTCTAACTTCTATGAGGTAAGACAGGAGCTTCTTCTGTAGATCTGAAATGGAAAGTCAGGAGGAAAAGACTTCAGTGTCAGATAGAAAAGATCTCTGTAATACAAATCAAATTGCTATACAGAATTGCTTACCAACTATTGGGCTTTAACAGAACAATACATCCTAGACCAGTATAGATGGCACTCGCTAATGTAAATGGCTAACTGAAGTGATCAAGTACAATGCAAAAGTTGACTTGAGATAAAGATGTTGAAGATGTACTTTCGTACGAAAAAGAAAGTATGATAAGTGAAAACATACAATGTACACATCGGAAATTTAATAACGGTGGAATACATACTAAATATTAGTTTCTAAAAGTTGGCGAAATCTTCAAGAAAACAGACATGTGTTGTAGTAAAAGAAAATTAAAACCAATAGATTAAATTGAAATTCGATTTAATGTTTTTAAGCATCTTCGTCACAAGTCGGGATGGGGTAGGGGAGAACATGGGAAGGTTGTCGGCCAGGGCCTAGTTTTGTGGGTACCATCCTGCTATTTAACTGGTGCGACTGAGAGAAAACACTGGAAAATCCTGAGTCACGATGACTGGCCGGTGGGCGCAAACCATCGGTCTTCCGAATGCGAAGCCAGTGTTCTACCAACTGAGCTATGGCCCCTCGATTAAAACAATACAGTAGGATGTGTTAATTACGGCAAGTTAGTACAAATTTAATATTTGAAATTGGCAAAGTTATCATATCTCATGAATATACTTTTCTTTAGATCATAAACATGGTATTTTATTTTAGATCAATAACAATACTCAACATTAAATATTTCTACAGGTATTATAACAGTGGTGCTTATGTCAATTTTCCACACTTCAAATAATTAAGTCATTAGTTTCATAATTTTGAAAACCGATTTAGTAAAAATTTGCTCAAAGTTAAAAAAAAAAAAACTGTTTTCACTAGAATGTTAAACAGAGTACTTAAGAAAAAAGGATTTTTTTCAAGAAAAGTACAAGGAAGTGGAGGCTTATGTGCGATGAGTGAAGTATATAAGTGGATAATGAAATTGGAAAAGAAAAGTATAGCGACAAAATATGAAGACAGAAGAATTATTGTTTAGTTACAGTATTTATATGCAAAGAAACACATACAGTTAAACATCTATGCACAATTTCCATGAGACAGCAGAAAATTAAACAATAGTTACGCGAAAACAATCAATATGTTAAAAAAATATTCAAAGTTTTTTTTTTTTTTTTTTGGACCAACAGAAGCAAGCATAGGTACAGGAAAACAATAAGTAGCACCAATGTGTCATATCTCATTTGGTCATTTGGTAAAGTGTAAGCTTACCATTCGGAAGGTCCTAGGATAGATCCCAGAGGACGCCCATCCTGATTGAGGTTTTTCCAGACATTCCCTCAGTCACACTACGCAAATGCCGGAATGGTACCTTCCAAAATTGGCCCTGGTCGACAAACTTCCCACATCCTCTTTCCCAGCCTGTCATAGATGCTCAAAAACGTTAAATCAAATTCAAGTTCAGTGTAAAGAGGAACAATGCATACAAGTTCTAACGTCATTGGGCATAATTAAATATCAGTTGTGAACCTTAGATCATCAACTTACCTAAGCCAGCGTTATCTTCCTCTGGCCTGCTGTAAGTTCGTGAAGACAACGAACTGAAAGGCGATGAGTTTACTTCTGCTACAAGAATAGACACGTCACCAGTGGGGGATCTACTCGACTCACTGCTCACTCTGTCTCCAGACGCAATCCTCTCCTCTTCCCTCACGACGAAAACAGATGATGAGTGTTCAGCTGTAGGAGCTGTAAAGAAAGAAAGCAAACTTACTTACGAGGTTGACAATAACAGGACAACTCATAGCAACAATAGATAATATTTAAAAAAAAATGAGTAATAGTCTCCCCTTCAGTCCTAAACGAGCTGTGGAGCTTCTAAAGTTTAACGCTGGTTCAGATTCATGTGTGCCCCCGCAAGAAGTTGAACCCAGGACCCCACTATTGGAAGGTATGTTAATAATGAATATTTCCGATAATTATTATTTGGTTTCATGGTAAAGAAGCAAAGTTAACAGATTTTGTACTTGAGTTGTCTTTTTTATTTAACTTGAACATATATAAACTTTCAGAAAGTCATCTTGAAAGCTATGCTTCACTAAAACTGTTCAAAATCTGTCATAATTTCTTGCTTTCTAAAACCTCTTAACAATACGGCCAAAAAGTATATCCAGCTTAGAATAATTTTAAAATATCTCTTACCCGCCTCATCAGCCAAGTTCTCAAATATCGGCGTTCCCTGAATGTCAAAAAGCTTCCTTTTTGTAGCTTTCTTCTCTGGCAAACTAGTGCCAGCTGAGAGTAAGGGAGGTATACTGCTTGGTTGAAAAAGGTTCACGGGTTTTAATTTCCTCTGAGGTCGTTTGTTGTTTCCAACACGATCTTCAGCATCTGACTCTGTGATGTCACTGCCACTACAATCTTCCAATCTCTTTGCATATGACCTTGCCTTCTCTATATCATCTGAAAACAGAAAGGGAAAAAATATTAATGATTGCCCCTGGAAAAGAGTGAAACAGTGAGCAAAATGTCAAGTATATGGTAAATGAATTCTCTTGGGTGTTTTAAAAGCAGGTACATATGCATAAACATGAAGCCGAATCTCTTATGTATTTTAAGCTCGACAGTTGGTTCTTGTATCAAATGCAATGCACTTTAACTAGTATCGTTAATGCCATTCCGGATAACTCTCTCAAACTCTCAATATCCTGCAAAATCAAGGGATGATGTGACCGCGTTTGAACATGGTTGTACTTCGTGTTTACGATTGTAAACTTTACTAGTAGGCGCAAACATTGATTTACACCGTTCGCAACGCTGTATGAGAGGAGGAGCTAATCTGGCCAGTGTTGCTAGTTACACGCACTCACTATTTATCAGAGTTGGCAAAAACCATGGTTTTTATTGAAAAAAACAAAAAACTAGGTTTTTTGGTTTAAACCCGGTTTTTTTTAGTTTAAACCAGTTTTTTTTTTGGTTTAAATAATTTACTCTACGTATTTATATTAAATATGAACAGAAATTAGTTTGTTTCGCCTTGGCGTTATTATGCAACAACAAGGTTATGCTGGAAGGGGTCACATAAGCTTAAAGCGGAATCCAAACCGCTTCTCGGCTTACATCCAAGAGAAATTGTCCAATTGGACACGAAACAGGGACTAATTGGTCATAAATGCGATTGCCGACTCACTCACGAAGGACCCTTTATAAAGATACGTTGTACTGATCTTTACATAGGCCTGGTTGTTAATGTAATTGTCAAGAGTCATATCAGAAGGACAAAAAGATAAACAGTTACACAAGTAAAAAATTTGCACAGAATTATATACAAATCGGGAAACTCCCGCGATAAACTTATAATCCTCATGTGAAATTTAAAATTCGCGTAGATTGTACTACAGTTTCTTTTAGTCAGAGACTGCATTTATCCAGTATACGTCTGACGTTCCGTTTGGAACTGAAAGGTACAAACAAGTCGTTGAATCGCTTAAATAGTACCGAGATTGTCAGGAATAATAATAGTAATAAAAATTTGACAAACTATCTTTTTCAGAGAGTATGTTGTTGACGTTTCTACAACTGCCTACATCCATGTACCTGTAAAAAAAAAAAAAAAAAAACTCATGACGTAGTCTAGAAAGTAAAACCTCAGACCACTCGAAACGTCTGAGTGAGAAATATAAAATGCCTCCCAAATTCCAAAAGGGATTTGGAAATTACCTGCTCTAGTTATGGTCACATATTCATGTGTTGTTGCGGAATAACCCTATTTTGAAACTTGTATTTTGACGCTGAATGGTATTATTTTGTTAATTTCGGTAAGAGTTTACTTTGAGCACAACAAATCCTATTACTGTCTTTAGAGGAAGGTTTCTAGAACACTGGCCCGCCTACCTGTACAAGGGGTACTAACCGAACTTAACTAACTTGGCCTGACCTAACCTACCTAACATATTCAACCTCCTGTATTAGTGCCGTATCGTCGGACTACTTTGAAAACTGAAAAAATGCACCAAAATATACTGCATTCTGCTATATTCTGTTGGATTACATCAAGTTACGTTAGAAGACGTTACTTTACGTTAGGGGCATATAAACTACAGTCCAAAGAAACAACTCAACCTGTACTAGGTGGCCACTAAAAGCACGAATTCTATCTAACCGAGTCAGGGCAAAAGCGCAGCAGGAGAGCCCGAGCGGAGCAAGGGGGTGCGTCCGAAGGAAGCAGGCGTGTCAGCGAAGGTGGGTATACGCGTAAGCGAGGGCAGTGACAACATGTGGGTTTTGACGGTCAGAAAAATTTAAATAGCACTTGTCATCGTTCCATACTAACAACACTTCACTTGTTAACATACAATACAGCTTCTGTACATTCTGCAGAAATTCATTCCCGTTCAGTTAGGAGTCACTTACCTTCAAAACTGAGGCTTGTAAACTTTTCCAATTTCAGGAAAAAAAATCGTGTACAACAATTTCCTGGAGTTTCTTTTCCTTAAATAAATACTCCGCTAAATAGCCCTCGACGTTCTCTTATTTCTTCCCCAACGCCATGCCTTTCGTGCTACTATATCATAAGAAATGCACCTCTCCGCGAACTAGTCCTTCCGCCTCCAAATACAGTGCCGCTTACATCAAACACAACCAATAAAAACGGCAACTTTATTCAGTTTTACTATTTTACTCATCTTATTCACTCATTCCTCTTCACAAACTTAAATAAATTCTCCAATTGACCCGGTAAATTTCCTAAAATTGGTCCGGCGATACAGCACTTAACCCCAACCTCTAATCAAATTTAAATTAACATTATTTTGGATTTTTTTTTTTTTTTTTTTTTTTTTTACGAAAACCTTGTTTAAGGCAGTGTTCTTGTAACAGGGGGCTAGCGTTCTAGAACTTTCCTTCTTTTGGGTCTGGTTAAGCTGGTTAGTTCTCTTTAATGATGATGAAAGGAATGGTATTTAGTAATATTTTTACCCTTGTACTTAAGAAAAATAGATTCAAGTAGGCCTATATGTGAGCCTATCAATGTTCTGCTTAAAGCAAACTTTTGCCATATTCCTCCCTTGTACTAATGTTTAGTGGTGTATGTGAGCAAGGTACTAATGATGTTTTCTGCTTTATCTCTACCCGCATATGTTACTTTTTCTGTGTTTACAGGTGATACAAGCGAGGGAAACAAGCGGAGGAAACTGATTCTGTCTATGTTCATCAGAGATTATGCATATGGAAGAATCTGTTTTCCGCAACATTTTTCTTCGGTTTCATCATCTGTACATGCAGAAAAATAAACACACTGCTGAACAAGACTGCACTTATTTAATATAAAAACACATTTACACGTGTTTTTATATTAAATAAGTGCAGTCTTGTTCAGCAGTGTGTTTATTTTTCTGATTTTATTCGCAAGACATTGACTATGATTGTGTGTCTGTACATGCAGAAGTAGCATTTGTTGGTAGGGATGATCAAGCACGAGTGGCGAGACTGCCATCTTAAGAATGACCGGTAACATGACTAAAAAAAACTTCTTTAAAGATAAACTAACACCTTATCCTAACTTACGCAAAACAATATGCAAATTATTGAATTAAAATATACTAACCTGTTTCATATTTGATTTTCCTTATTTCGAACAAAGTCCAATCTTCTTCGTTTGGTTCTTCCCCCTTGAGTAGCAGAGCCTCAAAATTTCTTCTTACTTTTGCTTTTGTCGGCCAGAAAGCTTGTTTCTTGCGTGGCGTGAGCCACGATTTGTGGATGATGACAATGGGAATACCATCACTACAAGAGTTTTCTTCCACTACGAGAAAAGACATGGTGCAACTACATATACGGTAATCTTCCACCTTGCCGCCTACGAAAACTGCGAAGCCAGCGCATGCGCGGTTATCATGCACACAGCGCACGACACAGACATGGTACCTTGTAGACGTACATGGTACTTCCTGTTTCGAACATTAGAGGTTACGTGATCCACACTGTCCATGCAACGACGTTCATGGTTCGTATTGAAAAATGTCGTCATTCATATTGACTATTATGGAACGTTCCAGATTCGTACCTCCATCGGCAATAAAAGTCGTCATCACCATGCCATTAGTGGTACGTTTTTTGGTGGCCTAAATATCTAGAAAGACGTCTTCCAAGATATTGGTACCATAGAAAGACGTTCATGGTCTGGTTTGTGTTACCTGGGTGCGTTCCTTGTTGGGGACATTTTCTTTAGCAGCCGCAAAACTTCAGACACTAGTCCTTGGATATTCTGGCGAGATATCATAAACTGTTCGTGAACCTCTACCAGCTGCCAGTGAATTTCAGCTGTCGTTACATGTTTCGCTCATACAAATACAGAGCGGACTTCTTTGCGAAACCAGTTTTCCAAACGAGTCGCCATTTGTGTTGATCTGCAACTAGTGGCCGGTGGCGGAAACTCTGCAGAGTTGAAAATTCCACGTATTACAATTACCGCATATTCCCCATTCCTCTATAAGAGACAAAACTCCAGAAATATCGCCTTATAAACTTAGTTTCTGATCGTCCCTCGTATTACATCAATTATGATGTTAACATGTTTATATCTCGGAATGTCTTAAGGTGAAAAGTAAAACTGAACACGTGTTTCTGCGTTTCTTCGTATTCCACGTAGAAAGAGAAGGAAAGGACGGAGAGCGAGCCAACCGCCCTGGGTTGCAATTACGAGGGTCACTAGAAAAGTTTTGAGACATGCAGCTCTGGACATACATATTCTTACTTCAGCTATTGTAACTTTTCAAGTATTCTCCCGATATTCCATGTCTCTTCCTCCTAATCAAATTCTGGAAGCAACGATGCTACTAGATTTTAAGCACTGTACTTAACTGTTCCTTATAGGTATCCACAGCATCTTCAGGAATGGGAAAACGATACCCACGTAGTTTCTAATTCAACACAAGGGACATAAAAAGTCACACGGTCCAGATCGGGCATGAGATGTAAGCGGATGCGATAAAAGTTTAACAAGTGTTGGACAATGAAATCAACTATTTGGCTGCCAGAATGGGCTGAAACATTGTCATGGGACAGTAGGATAACTCGCAAACTAGTTCTCAGTTGCTTCTCCTTGATTCTGTTGAACAGTTCACGTAAACAAACGCTTTCGTCCCACTTGACAGAAACTGTGCATTGATCTCCTAGAGTAATCGTAAGCTCATGTCTACTTTTTGAAAACAATGTGACCACGATTTTCTTCTTATACTCCGTATACTCTTGAGTTTCATTAGTGGTACTTCGCTAGAAAACACCCAAACAGATAGTTAATTTCTACCATTTCCGGTCTGAATAAAGTTAACAGAGGAAATGGAGTTATCCTTCGGACGCTAAATTAAACTCAAAACACCGGTTCTCGCTCTCACTCTTTCTCCTCTCGAGAATAAAGGTGATACCGGAAATGGTTAATTTCTACTACTTCCGGTTTAAGTAGACTGAACAGAAAAAATAGAGTAATCTTTCGGACGCTAAATCAATTTCAAAACACCGCATCTCTCACTCTCTTTCTTTCTCTCTCTCTCTCTTACCATTTTTGCTCTGTAGAGTTCAACACTGAGACCGGAAATGGTTAATTTCTACCACTTCCGGTTTAAGTCGAGTGAACAGAGGTAATGGAGTTATCTTTCGGACGCTAAATCAGTTTCAAAACACGGCATCTCTCTTTCTCTCTCTCTCTCTCTTTTACCATTTTTACTCTCTAGAGGTCAACACTGAAACTGAAAGTGGTTAATTTCTACCACTTCCGGTTTAAGTAGAGTGAACAGAGGAAATGGAGTTATCTTTCGGACGCTAAATCAATTTAACGGAGTAGATGGAACTTATTTTAGGGGCGCTGAACCGACTCCAAAAAATCGCTCCTCAATATCAATTAGAGCCTTTACTTTGATACTTAATCAGAAAAGACAGATACGTTCATTCGATATTCCTTTATTGAAATTAGAAATGTCCGAACTACCAATTGTAATTTCAATATGAGACCTCTATAATTTGGCACTCGATGGTAGTTTCCAAATATCAAGCAAAACTTTTACGAGGAATGAACTCTTTATCAGTTTTTTTTTTTTTTTTTTAAATACGTATAATTGCACATTTTACTGAAGTTTATATAATGGTGTAACACATTTTTAATTGTTCCGTTTGAGTTTTCGCAAGTTATATGAGTTGGATTCATACATTTTTCCTCTGGAGTTCTAGTTTGTTTGTTTGTTTGTCTTTAATTTATATTAAACATTTGTGTTAGTCAACAGAAACAGAGAATGTTTATTTCAGCTAGAAAGCAAACGGTGACTTAATTATACGTGAGAAAAACAAAACAAAAAAAAAAAAAAAAACATGTTGTTGTAGCAGCAGAGACAGAATATCCAGTGAGAGGAAATTTCTGGGTTATTTGTTCTCTTGGGGTTTATTCTGGAAAAGGGCAGATAATCTCTTAAATGGAAAGTACTTCATGAGGAACAAAGAAAATGATGGCTAGCAGATGAGGAGATTAGAATATTTAAAATAAAAAGAAAGAAAGAAAGAAACCATCAACTCTAAAACTTAATCCAAGGACCCACATAATTACACACTTCTAATGTCCTCTGTACTGTTTGGGCATGTATTGGTGTGTGCCTGTTCACTTAAATACTGCGTACGTTCACTTGTATGAATTCTTGAAAGGTTACGAGTGGCATTGCTATTACAGATCCTTTACAGTGTTTCTAAAAACTGCATCAAATTCTCAGTATGGAGATTTAAAAAAAGAATACTTCTATTAGGCAGTAAAGAATATTTTTAAACACATTCTAGAGGAAATTGCGTTTTGCGTTACGTGAAAATAATCTTTATATCTCCAGAATATGTATGCAACCAAATTAGTTTGTCTGCATTCGCATTAACTAGAAGTTGAGGAGACTACTTACTAGAAGTGTAGTCAAGTTCTATATGGACACACAGAGAGGATCTTACGTTAGTCTAATAGTCAAAGCTACTTTACATATGATGAAATGAACCTCATAAGATGCATGGCTCTTCTCAACTACTAAATTCTACCTCAATTTCTTCTCTGCAAAGTCAAGAAAAGGAACGTAAATCTACCACAATTAGATCATGTCACTGAATACTAATACGGAAATGACAACAAAAGTAAAGACCGTTTCTCATTGTGAAACTAGAGTGGATTAAAATTATAGAAATTCAGAATTGAAATCAGTAATTGTGTTTTTCTGTTTTGATTGAGTTATAAGGATAAACCTATTCTTAGTCTGATAATTCTATACAATAATTATTTGTACATATCTTGTCTTTGTAATATGGTGTTAAATGTTGGAATCTAAAGTGGTATATTTTATCACAATATAATAATAAAGGAAAATGTTATTTCTTGCTTGTGTGAGTATTTGTACTGTACCTATCAGTCTAGTACATTGCTATCTCGTTTTTACTTATACAAGATGGGCCAAAAGTCACGAAGTGGTTATAACTCATAATAACTTTTTTTTTATTTATCATAAGTTTCCACTGATATTTCACAGATTTAAAGACCAAGGATGGGAAATTTTTTGTTCACACTTATGTGTGGAATATAATCTCAGGTAGGTGTCCGCCATTATGAACCCAAACAGTTGTTTGTTAAATGTTCTTCCTGTAGTGTGTGTCCAAGGCCAAGCAAACGTAAACTGCGTTATATTTCTGTATGGGAAGACGAATAAACATAAAATTAACTTTGAAATTGTCAAGACATAATACCTTAATTAAGGAATGAAGCACTAAATATTCGAGATAAATTAGTTAAAATCATTAATGCTATAAAATGCTGTAGAGCTGATATTTGTGTTTCTCTGGACCATCAGGTATCTCCAAGTCGCTATGTTTGTCTGGGAAATTAGGTTCGTTCGAGTGAAACCGAATCTGAAAAGTACGACTAAACTCATGTGACGTGGAAAAGTCGTGACAAAAGTGATGCAAGTTGTTGCAACCAGTGGCGGATCCAGGTTGGTCCCACTCCCAGAAGAGGAAACTTTGTTATTTTATATGTATAAATAAAACCCATCCCAGAGTTTGAAGTTCTTAAAAGTAGCTCTAAGTAGCAGTATGACAAC
Organism: Thermobia domestica; assembly: GCF_964235325.1. NCBI lineage: Eukaryota > Metazoa > Arthropoda > Insecta > Zygentoma > Lepismatidae > Thermobia > Thermobia domestica. Next base: position 40,517,625 of record NC_137454.1, on the reverse strand, counting down.
CTCCCCAGAAGTCGGTCCTGGATCCGCCCCTGGTTGCAACAAGAAATAATAGTATAAAATATCAGTAGCGAAGAAACTTTTGCAAGATGAATAATCTAAACATTGTATTGTGCATATTAAGTTTAATTTTCCTTTTTATCATAAGAACGTTTTAGTTTAGGTGCTAAAGCTGAATTATTAATTGAACAATTTTCAGTACTGAAAAATGTGTTAAGGAGAATATTCAATTAAATCTGGAACGGTTTTGAAAAAGGGATGGGAAAGGTGTGCACGTAAGAAGTTTGGTGCTAGTGTTTTGTAAGCTATCAACAAAATAATGGGTGGGAGAAATTACCTCTTGACAGATGAAACAGAACAATGGTTTAGCATTCAAGTTTAAATTGTTACTTGTATGGTAGATTATATTCAACATAAGATACATCTTACATACTAAGTTTACAACTTGGCTGTTGGTAACATGGAAAATGTTGTTATGTATTATTCACCACCTTAAATATAACAACTCATTTTTTCTATCAGGAAATAGTGCTTACACGACAGCACGAATACTATTAATATACATCTACATACATATCAAAGAAATTAAAAAGACATGTATCATAATGAGAAATGCATCAACTTTTTAAAAAGGAATTCTCAACATAGATTGTATATACACCTCAAAATCAGTTGTTGTTAGGCTATTTTCATTAAAATGTGTATTCTAAGGGAGTTCAAAATATATATCAAAAATTAAAGTTTCTCATTTTGGGAAAATTAAACTATAGGTATATAAATTTCTTATTAAAAACGAGTGTGCATACGTCGAAACGTTTTCTGAAATTATGTTTTTACCTAGCTAAAAGGAGAAAGGGAGAATCTAATCGCTTCTCAATATCTAAAAATGGCATCGAGGTCGTACGTCTCTTGATCAGAACAAGACGGATAAACCGTCTACAATGATGTCTTTTAACATAGCAATTTGGTCCAGTCGGGTTTCTATCATGTTACATTCATTAACATATGTATCGTAAGGACAAAAAAAGGGGGGTTTAAAAGGTATACCAAAGATAGAGTATCTCGCGAGCATATTATGTTAGATAGGTGAATAATGATACATAAACAGCTTATTTAAGGAAACGTGAGCACATGCTCATCGTCTTCCAAACTTCTTCTGCACGGTAGCTTAGTGGTAGAGCGTTAACTTCTGAAGCGGGGGGTTCCTGGTCTCTCTCCGACCAAGTAAGTTAGTGGTGAACAATATCGTGTCCATATGTTTTATCTGGGTACTCCAGTTTATTTCCAAATTTTTATTAAACCAATTCTTCAACCATCATACACTTGCCCTAATCATTTGCTCCGTTAGCCTAAAGAGCATAAGCGTGGATCGTTAAACTGAAAGATCTTCCGCTTTTAAGGTGAAAATAGGGCAACTTCCAAATATTTGTTGCATATATAAAAGTGATATCCATTAAGTTGTCTGTCTAATCATCATGGGAATGATCAGCTGGCGCCCACTGGTAATTTGAGCAAACTTGAAAACCATTTCAAGGCTCATCAACTCAGTTCAAATATAACATTTTAGATGAAGGTGCATGTATCGCAGAAGTTCCCGTAAGAAGAGATAGTTCCGTATTGTTTGAACGGCCCTACCACTTAAGGTTGTTGATGTCCCTTCTAATAGTGGCTTACACTACCATTGGGTTTCGGACAAGTAGCATGGCTACAACGTGTACGTGGTACCTACACATGTTAAAGATAGATAGCCCCGTATTGTTTGGGCGAGCCTACCAAGGGAGACACGACTCCCAAATGACAATGTCTGTCTTGAGCAGACGATCTACATCAGCCATTAGGTACGGTAATGTACGGTGTACATCTACCGTAATTAGAGGAAGTCCCTATTTCTTGGCCGATCCTACCGGGAGGGAAATGTCGGATTCCTACCTGGGGGATTGAATTTAAGTCGGGGAGGAGCTGATCCTAGGAATTTTTGTAATGGCTCTGATCCCGCGGAAGGGAGGAAACTCTGAAGGATATTGGCCGGCACCAAACACAAATGATAACTTAACACGTACCATTGGATCTGGGATGAGATGCGGGAGCATCTCGACGTGTGTGTGGTACCCCTACACACGAAGCAGGTGGCCAGTTGAACGATAGAGGTAGGCAGGGCTGGGATTGAACAAATCCACTCAGGCAACGCCTGGGGCTCCGGATTTGCGTTGGACTCAGCCAGGAAGTGGTCATACCGTGGGATTCGGTAGCTCATACAAGCCAATCCCAGGAATTTGGGTAGCGGTGAGCATGGGCGGGAGGTGAACTTGCCTTGAAACACTCGGATGCCATGCCTGCAGGGCACGGTAGGACTGGCTCGCTAGCAGTCTTCCTCCATCAGTAGAATAACTGCTAGTCACTCAGGAGTTCGGTATGGCAGAGGTATCCCACCTCTTCAGAAAATGGGAGTTACATCGCTTAGGTGAGTCAGGATTAGGGGACAATCCTGGCGGTGCACCTCGTGCACAAGGACTATGGTCCAAAGAGGAGCAACTATGGTCGGGGTGCAATGTAGGGGTACCCGTTCATTAAATAGACCGAACAGTCATGGGCGTGCTCTCCATGCATGCAATTAAGCGTGGAAATTGAAGACTACCAGCATCAAAATAGGGCAAAAGTAATGAGAGTTTGAAGTTTAGCATTTGAAAATAAGTGAGAAACAAATTTTGATTTGCATGAAAAGAAACTTTTTACAGGGTTTCAACGCATGAACATCTGATTTAAAGATTACTCATTCAAGCCACTCGGCTATTTATTACACATGTCTGAACGTTCAGCTGCGCTGTAATAGTTGCTGACCAATTAATGCTACATCAACATTTGCTTCTTATTGGTTTTAATGCTAAACTCCACTTCAAGACCCCACCATTTTCCCCCGTGTGTATTTCCATGTGAACTTATGTGTTTAGGCATAGTTTCCCATTCTCTAAACAGTGTCCAAGTTTGCCAGCGGGCACCTGCTGACTATTTCTTACTTATCTCGAGTCGGGTTTTCTCTTGTTATTTTAATTACAATGCAAATTCTAAGCGTGGATTACAAATGTGAGCCAAGCAACAGAGAATCTCACAAACCTCTCATCATAAGAAATTCTATACATAAACGCATTATTAAAAATGTACGGCACTTTCTACACTGCTTTCGGAACTTTTACTTCTGGGAGAGAAAGGGAGCAATTGCTAAAATGTCTTAAATTCTCATTTTGTAGCCATAAAATGACCAAAGCGAGGAAACATTTTAATTGTTTGAAATGAATCTTCAACAAAGCACATGGATTAATTTAACCTTTTATTATTTTGGTTCGATTGAAATGCGTATTCTATTGGAGGAAGCGGTCTAAATATTTCACAAATAATATTCGATAAACATGCTTCTTCTCTTGAGAAAAACTGAAATATTAACTAGTTTTATTTGACTTTTAATCATTTGATTAGTAAATATTTTAAAAGGAATTGTTTCTTTTATTTAATTATTATATTAGGAACCCTATATTAGGAACCTAGATGCACTAAAAATCCGACGTTTCATTATGGACTACGATGGTTCAGCGAGAAGTCACCCGTTAAATCAAGATTTGTGATTTTGATCTATTTCTGGATTTATGTGGAAATAGCTCCGGGCATGTTTCTTTTCTTTATATGTATTAATTGCAACACTACACGGATTACGATCAAGTTTTCTTTTCTCAACCTTATAAACTCTAAGACTGATAGGTTGGTAATTGATTATTAGTGGAGGATAGTAGTAGATCATGGAGCCAGCTTGATTATGATAATGAGGATGATGTTATTATCTTGAATGACTTAATCAGATTGATTTAACGTGCTTTATGACCGAAGAAACCTTATGATATTCAGATTTGCATAAACTAACTAACTTTATGGCCTCTGATACCCGGAGGTTCAATGCCGCGTTCACAAAAGCTCTCCACTGACTTCGATCCATAGCCAACTGGATCCGGTTTCGATTTTGTATTCCTATTTCTTCGAGATCCGTCTTAATATTCTCCTCCGATTTGTGCCTGGGTCTTCCTAATGGCCATTTTCCGATTGGACTTCCAGTTAAAATATTGAAAGTTTTTCTACTTTCTTCCATTCTGGCTACATGACTTGCCGACCTGAGCCTCCTAGACTTGACTACTAACAATGTTTGGTAAACGGTATAAATTATGTAGTTCCTCTTTTAAGAAGTTTCCGCCACAAAGCATTCCCGCTTTTCTTGGGTCCGAATATTCTCTCAGAATCTGTTCTCAAATACTTTCAGTCTATATTCTTCCCTCAGAGTAAGCGCCCATATTTCGCAAAGCACAACAGGTATGATTATCGTTTCATATATTGTAAGCTTCAAATTCCTCGACGGAAAATTTTGAACTGAATAATAACACGAATTCCTTGCCTTTAGTTGACATTTAATTTCTTCTTGAATATGTTTTCCGTCTGTTAATATTGATCCTAGATGTTTTAAAGTATCTACTTTCTCAAAAGTATTTTATAAGAGCAAATTACAAACTATTTTTTAAGGTTTTGTTTATCTCTTATGTACACTTGTGCTATTTACATTGGCTGTCATTCAAGGACGCGCATTTCCATAAAGACGAATTGTAGAAGTAGAGCAGCGAGGTGGGATCTAAGCTTCCTCTTTGTTTACATGTCTACTGGAATACTGACAATGTAACTGACTAAGCTGCAGTAAGATAATTACGGAAACAATTAGGAAAACAAGAAATTGACTCCATTGAATGCTTCAAAGACCTTGGAAGTGGTTTACTTAAGTGGACAAACCTATCTGAGCATTAAACGGAAAGACCCTCTTTGCGAAGGCTATTTGCACGATTGTTTTTAGACCAAAAGACAAAGCTTGACAGTAGATTGCATAATGCCTTTGCGGTTTTACGCTTCTAAAGGGTCTTTCGTCTCCATGGGAATAGAGGATGGCTGACCAATTCTTAATTAATGTTATACTGTGTCTGTACTGTTCCCAACACCGTTGAGAAATTCTGTGGGACAGTGCTATCGTATGTTGTTACTGAATAACTTAATACCCTGCTATTAAGATGGAAATTCTCTAGTGAATGTGAGACTACTCGACACCACTTCCCTCCTTCACACATATAATCGCATTTTAATGAAGATACATATATCTTGTTTCCATCCAAATTCTAATAATAGAATAATTTAAGCATCAGAGTACAATCAGTTCTTTGGAACCGTTTCGTAATTACAGAGTAACAAGCAATAATCACATTCTCGAATGCAAATTTCCATTTCCCTTGTTAAGTAGCAAGAAATTCAATTTCAAACAAGTAGTCATATTACAAAAGCTACTACTGACCCTACGTAGTTCGTGTAAGAGGAGAGGGTATGGATCAAGCACCATCAAATGTTTGTGTAGCTTAGCTCCCGTGGTTATACGATTCATATATATATATATATATATATATATATATATATATATATATATATATATATATATATATATATATACCGTTCGATTCCGGGTGGGAGCTCATTTGTTATGGATTTCACGTTACGTTGAAGGTTCATGTCTCATATACCCTTGATGTTGAAGGAGAAACTCAAACTACTCATCTGTCTGGTATGTGTCTCTGTGGAAAATATGCGTTCTGTATGCGTGGTCCCGTTTTCGTTTCCCATTAAGGGCACTTGTCTCACACAAACTCGATTAGTCGTGAGAATCCGACTAGATGCAGTGGACATATTTCAAGCTTAATCCCTTTCAGCAGCAAGGCTACATGCGACGTTGACCTACGATATCTACGGTGGGAGCTTAAAGCAATATCATAATAACGTAAGCTCCGACTGGGAGTAAACTCTTGAAATCTCCGTGTTGGTGTAGATGATACCAAATGCCAAATGGTAGGAAACACCGTACAATGTACCAAGGAAGCACCTACAGATCCTTGTCAATTTACTGGAAACAAATGGAATTGGAAACAAGTCTGATGTCTGGGTTGGCAACGGCCAGGTGGCGAATGTAGCGCCTGGCTGTTGGCCGTGGTGGTGAGTTAAGAAAGACTCTGTACTACGGAAATCTTAGTAGAATGGCAGTGTGCATTGAATTGGGCAGATGGTGATAGTATAAAATGTGCGACATCCCTAATTTCGAAAAGGGTACATTATTGGCTTTAAGTTATGTGGTGGGAGCATGACGAAGTGACATATGTCTTAGATGTGTGGCGAAGGACAGTGTCCAAGGTGATAACTGCCTACAAAGCTCACGGTATAATCATATCGGCGAAGAGGAACTATGGTCGGAAGAAAATCGTCAGTCACAGGTCTGCTTATCACTTAAGGTCACTATTGCCACATAGAAGTGTAGTGTGTGATTCGATACAAGTGACGGCCAAACAGTACCTCCTACAGACTGCGTCGACAATCACATTCCACCTGAAATCACATGACTTGGAAATTCCGAGTAGGTTGGACGGGCATATATTAGATGATAAAGCTTTAGCACTATACCAAGTACTGCATACATGCAGCATGAACAGCTGTTGACTAGAAACATGTAACATGGTCTGCAGAGTAATCGCTCAGTTAATTTACGACTATCAGCCAAGTTTATATGTGGCGTATGCTCAAAGAAGATACGATCCGCAGTGTCTCCACCCAAACGTGAAACACGACGGCTATTCTCATCCTTTCCGGTCATGTCACTTTCCGTGATTAAGTCGCCGTTTTAGGGAACCATATACATCCTATGGTCTCGATATTGTTTCCGGCCAATGATGTCATATTCCAGGGTCATCTTCCCATTCACACTAGGGGCGTCATTTAGTGGACAGGAGGGGAAATTGCCCCCCCCTCCAAGAGTTTGAGGAATACATATACTTTACTCGATTGTCTACTAATATAATAGTACAAAACGTGAGTTTTATGTCGGTAGTGTTCTTGCACCCCTCAGGCGAAGTCTGAAATGACGCCCCTGATTCACACAGCTGAATCTGTTGCAACATAATTAGAGAAACACCGGGATGAAATAGAACAATCGCCTGGCCCGTTCGACACCAAGGCCTAAACATAATTAAAAATCTGTGGTCCATTTTGGAAGCAAGGATTTGGCACAAATTTTCGACTCCATCTTCCCTCGCTGAACTAAGAAATGCTCTCCACGTGAAATGACGCAATATTGCTACCATTCAGGACTTCCATTACATCATGCCACATCAAACTAGAGCTCATTTGAGAATAAAAGTTGGTTAGACGCCATATTAATCTACGTACTTTGTAGTCCGTGGTACTTTTGCAGGTATTCCTATTCAATTAGTAAGCACAGTAAAGTACCCATTATTCATGAAATTGGGTCGCAAGTGCGCCGCGGATTGCGAAAATCGGGGATAACGAGAAAAAAGTCTGAACGTGAGGTGCAAAAACAAAAAAAAAAGATATTTCAGCATACAAAACTATGCTTTATTGTTTGTATTGCTCGGATCGTCAAGATCAGAGAACGGAAAAGCTGTGACCAAAACAAAACACCAAGAGCCTGCCACTCATCCACAAATTCCGAGAAGCCCTATAGGATTACTTTGCACAATAAACTCGTCACTAATTTTTGAACTTCGCTCCTATACGGTCTATTGTATTTTCCCGGTTGTTGCCTTGGTTTATTATTTTTTTTAAGGTTCGTAATTGACCCTTCAGTAGTCGCCCATGGACTCTTACTTCCTCCACTGTGAACAATGAATGTATGCAAACCACTCTTCCAATTTCCATTTCTCATACTTTACAATAATCGGCTCCTGCTAATTAGAGTAGAGTTTCACTTCGAAACGTGCTTTACTGCATATTTGTTCGTACGTTGAGAATTTAGGTGATTTTATTTTACACATTTTCGTACGTTGTGAAGTCATCTCTACACTGTCCAGGTAGCATTACCAATAGAGAACTGTTTTCGTTTATTATTATTATTATTTTTATTATTATTATTATTATTATTATTATTATTATTATTATTATTATTATTATTATTATTATTATTATTATTATTATTATTATTATTTGGATTATTGTGTCCATTTCGCTAGCGAAGTTATATGAGACGTGAAGCTATAAATTTACCTGAGATTCTATTCATATGAGTTTTCAACTGGAGAAGAACTCAGGCCTCCTGCTCCGAAAGCATGTGCTAATCATATAAATCAAATACTGCTGTTCTATTAGGGCGATGGCCGCACCTACACTTTATTGCTATAGTACGCTTTCGTGTTCCCGTACTTCGAATATTACCCAAAAAGGAACATTTGCCGGATCCTGGAAGTACGCAGAAATATCTCTGATTTGAAATTTCTTCGTAAGGTAGTTAGTGGGAACTTAAAATCAAAAACTCTACTTCAAGAATTATCCTTACGTGGCACTCCTCGCAAAACTCGGAATACTTACCTACTATTCCATCTTACCCACCTCAGGTTGTTAATTATACAGAGGTATCTTTTTCATAGAATAGGATCTACTGAACTCCTATAATAATGTACCAACTGATGTGGACATTTTTTCGATCTTCCCGGTTTTTGACAGACTAATTGAACGCGTGTTGGCCAAATAATATTAGTTTTCCACTTTTTGTAGGCACTGCTGTTGTTATGGTTGTTGACAATTTATTTCTATTTTTTCCTTCCTGTCTGTTAACATTCCTTGTGTAAAATGGCAAAAATATGCTGTATCTGAGAATTTGTTCAATAAATAAATAAATAAATATAATCAAGACGGAGCTATATTAAAATTAATTACCATAACATACAACGTTGTATAATTGTATTCTACTATCAACTAGAATTCATATAATATTATGATTAGTTGTTATATTCTTTATTGAAAATTTATTTTATCGTTACATAAAAAATATGTAATTACACTATTTTATCGTTTAAATGTAAAACTTTTCAAGTCTATTCCGTATCTCGAGCGTACATTCAGCGTCCAAGAGTAATCTTCTCCCCTTCCTCCCCCTCCCCAAAATAATCTTCTGGATATGGTAGTGAAGTGAGGTGAGTTCTAACCGTCAATAACAGGTTCTTGGATCAACTCTTTGTGCCAGAAATACTAATTTACTTATCAATTATTTCGGTTAAAGAAATGTAATCAAGTAAATCATTGCAAAAGTAATAAATTAAACTAATATTCTCGGAGAAACATTTGTTACAATCTCGATTACATGATGCGAGACTGAGAATTTTATAGATGTATATATTGGATGATTAATTGATTTAGTATAGTATGATATCTGGTTAGTTCAACTACTTTATTATGTTATATTACAAGAGAAAGTAATGTAATACACACTTTGTCATTTTCAGCTTCCGTCTCCCTGATGTCGTCTAGTTTTCCATAGGACAATATTTAAAGGCAAAAGGTCAAGGATACCAAACAAGTAACGTAAGTAGCTTCTAACATTTAACACTGCATGTATTATTGCTTATCATTAACAACGTTTTATTATATATTCCAGTATATAAAAAGTGGCGCCGAGTTGACTAACTCATTTCAAACTTACATATTGCGCATGCGTAATAACTAATACAGAATGTCTCAAAAGTCCCGTGACATAGGGTAATTCTGTTATTATCAAAGTTACAACAAAATGTAAGAGGGGAAAACCGTCTCCAAATATGATGTTTTCAATCTAAAGTTAAGAATTTTTTTAATCGGGCGACCCGTTTGTGATGTACACTCTTTATGCACCCAGTGTTAAATGAAAATGCAACGTTGCCTTTACCTGGACTCACAACATAAGTGAATAAAGTTACTGTATTTTACGCTAACTGTATCGATGGCCAAACTCCATTTCAAACAATAACTTCATTCACTTGTTTTTCATTTAACATCGGGTGCACAAAGAGTGTACATACCAAACGGTTCGTACGATTTAAAAAAAATCCTTCACTTTAAATTCAAAATATTGTATTTGGGGATGATTTTCCTAAATATATTTTGAATTGAGTTGATTTTGAGTTTAACGTTCCGTGCAGCAGCGAGGCTATACGAGACGTGGACCTACCGATTAACGTGCAATCCGAACCACATGAGCTCCATTACATTTTGTTGTAATTGTGATAATAACAGAGTTACACTGTGTCAAGGGACTTTTGAGACACCCTGTATTTGTTGGCGGGCTGGGAACCGAAAGAGGAAAGAATGTCACGTTATACGGTCGATCGCAATCGAGCATTGGAGCACAGAACAATGTTAGAAGTAGAGCAAAGAAACCTTGAAGAGGTCGATCAATTCAAATCAGAGATGTGCGTCTACGCGTAAAAACGATAGTTTACGTTTACGTGTCAACTATGCGTAGACAATGTAAACAACGTAGACTATGTAGAATATGTCAACAACACGTAATTTAATATGGCATCGTGGACAATAAAGGAGCTTTATTTTGTCGTTACCTTGCGAAATTGCGTACAAAATAAAATGTCTAGACCAGCGAATAGTAACTTTTGAATACTTAGTTTCGGCTGGATGAAGGAAAATAAAAAAATATTATGCATTTTGTAAAATATGCAAGAAAAAATTGACAAATACAGCAGATTCAAGACTGAAAGTCTACAGGTAAGAATTAGTTTTGTAAATTTCATTACAAAAGCAGTGCTCGAAGTGGAAAATCTAAGGAAGTGGTATGTGCAGAGCAGATTAAACATACAGATTAGATAATTCCCTCTACTTTTTATATGTTACTCGTTTCCCTAATCTTTCGCTGCACCGAAGCAAAACAACTGAATGAGGAAATATGAACAAACGAGCAACGAAATTATTCCTTACATTTGATAGTGGTTGTCTACATAGTCTACACGGGAAAAGGTGTAATGTTGATTACGTTTAGATTACAGTAGACAATCGCGTAGACGTAAAATTATAGTTTACGGCACATCACTGGTTCAAATATCTGAGACGTCTTTTGACGCTAACTGTGCCGTTCAGGTCAAGAATTGCCCTAGCCAAAGTCACATTCAACAGGAAAATATAATTTTTAACCAATGTCTTAACACTGCCCTAACGAAGAAGCTAATCAAGTTATTTATATGGAGAATTTTATTCTATGCTTGGAAGACATAAGCACTATGAAAGTTTGGGAAGAAATATTTAGAAAGCTTCGAAAGGTAATGTTGGAAGAAGATGGAGAAGGTAAAAGGAATATATTGGGAACTAAAAGAGCAAACCAAAGATTGGGAAACGTGGAAAAATAGTTCCAGATCAAAACTAAGAAATATTTTTAATAAAGAAAAATACAGCGTCTCATTTGTTCCGGGAATTGCTGTGAGGTAGAAATCTTAATAATAATAATAATAATAATAATAATAATAATAATAATAATAATAATAATAATAATAATAATAATAATAATAATAATAATAATAATAATATGGTCACTGAAGGAAAACGCGAGTATCTTACACATACCGTGTAATGAAAAATATTTCGAAATGAATGTATATTAACAAGGAAATATTTGGTAGTAGACCAAGACAATTTCCTGCGAAACAGCACACTGAATAATAGTAATATAGTGTAGTATTAAAAAGTGAAAAGAAATGCTTTATAGCACATTCAAAAAATGCATGTTATTCCTATATGAAAAAGAACCCTTTGATCATGGAATCTTTTTGTAGAGATCTGTATTCAATTGGCTCTCACACCTTGAAAGGATTTTGGGATTTTAGATTTCTGGGCTGTCAGCAACTAAGGCCATTTAGCCCGTCACGTTTTGAGGGATGACGTCCCTCGGCGAGGACACTATCCGGGAAAAGGGAAGGAAGGAAGCGGCCTGGGACCTATAAGTTAGGTACCACTCCGGCATTTGCCTGGTGTGAATGAGGAAAAACCCAGGAAAACCTCATTCAGGGTGGCTGGCCTGAAAAAGCGTTTTACACTTTTCAACCGGGCGCCCCCACCGGGAATCGAACCCGGGACCTCTCGCACCGAAGACGAGAGCGTTATCGACTACGCTACCCGGGGTCACCCCTTACATCTTGAGTTGAATATGAATGGAGAAAAGGCGAAGGTCAATTGTTGGTATGGATATATTCAACATATCACCTGGTTCTGACAGTCCAGTTACACCGCATAATTACAGAGTGACCATGGAATCTCCACAAAGCGACATAAGGACGTGTATGTTGTACAAGTTCAAACTGAGGTCACACGCCGCTGCAACGGGCTTTAGATATGTCAGGCTTTTGTGAGGGTGTCGTAACTACAAGGGCAGTACAGAGGAGGTTTAACAAGTTTAAGGACGGTGACAAAACACTCGAAGACGCGCCACATGCCGGAAGACCAAAATATGTAGATCTGAAGATTTTCAGGCAACAAGGCAGCAATTAAGGCGGACAGTGGACAGACATGTAAGGAACTATGACTACAATTCCTGTGAGTGGAGAAACCATTCGGCAACACCTCCATCAACTTGGGAAGCACTACAAGTTGGGACTATGGTTCTCACATGATTTGACACCGAGCCAGAAGGCAATGTGAGCAGACATCTATATTTCTTTGCTGTCTCGTCTGAGAAAGGAGGCATTTCTGGACAGGACGTTCATATGTGATGAGAAGTGGGTCCTGTGCGAAACTCCACGGCGCCGTCGTCATTGGTTAGAATCCCATGAACCAGTTTTAAAAACAGCCGAAACCAGCACTGCGCCAGAGAAAGGTCCTCTTGTGTATTTTGCGGACTGCTCGCGGCATCGTGTATCTGAAACTGGGACCAGCTGGTCAGGGCGTCAATGCAACTGTGTACTTTCAGCAATTGAGCCGTGTTCAAAAAGACTCAAAACTCTAGAGCCAGCATTTCTGAATCGCAAAGGAGTTCTCCTGTTACAGGACAACGCTAAGCCTCACGTGGTTACGATGACCCAGGACACCATTGTACGCCTTGGAATGGGAACACTATTGCAACAACCATACTACCCAACCACCATACTACCCGTACATTGCACCACGGATTATCACCTGTTCCATTCCTTGAACAATCACCTTAGAGGACGCCAGTTCAAATCCCTAGTAGAGGTGCAAAGTGCACTTGGTACTTTTTTCGTTTCACTTGTCCGTACCGTGGTCCATGAAGTTTCTTTTCTGGCTTTGGCATTGAAAATTCATTGGGTTGTCTTTTTTTAATTCCACATGGCGTGCTGTGCTCCGATAGATCACCTTGAAGAGAAACCACCCCGGTCCAGGCTCGTCGGCCGCAATCCTTTGGCTTTCGTCGAAGCACATGGAGCGGCACGAAGTCTACCATAAATTGAGAAGTGGTATAGAAAGCAGGAGCGGCACTGCGGTCCTGGCACGGGCTGAGGAACGTCAGCTTATGTGTGGATCAGCGTTAAACCTCTATGTTGCCCGTATGCGTAATATGCACAGAGAGTTAAAGGTACTACTCGGGGCACCAAAGGGAAAAGAATTAAGGAAGAGCAAATTTGAGTTTAAGTTCTTTTTATGTGTCTCCTTATTCAAGATCGAGGTTACGTACGACAGAAGCTACTGTGAATAGAATCTCCGAACCACTACCGTGAACTGTATTTGGCGCATTTGGTGCGTTCAAAGTATTATCATGCAAAATGTATAAATAACAATCCTTAATGAATTTCTCATGATATAGAAACAGTTCAGACGAGAAGAATCGTTTCGCTATTAATTATCCTTACAGGTCTTTAACCTTGAGTACCCATAATTAAAAGTACTCAGCGCCGAGACTCCCAGGTTTACACTGGATACTGCATCTTTAAGAAATTTTAATACGCTAATAAAATTCTAATATGTTATTATTTTCGTCTTAAGTAATACCTCATTCCCATTCTTTCTCAGGATTTGAACTTTTCGAATCGAAATTCCTGATTTCTTCCACCATTTGATTCTTATATTATGATAAGTTTTGCAGACCGCGTACAAAGTATACTCATCTTGTGACATAGAGAGGCAGTCAAAAAAGTTCCTAGAATTTTGCCATAGTTCTGGCATTTGTGATGCAATCACAATGAATCTTGTGCGCAAAGTTTTGCAGACCGCGTACAAGATATACTCATCTTGTGACATAGAGAGGCAGTCAAAAAAGTTCCTAGAATGTTGCCATAGTTGTGGCATTTGTGATGCAATCACAATGAATCTTGTGCAATACAGTCTCTAGGTTGTCTAATTCTGAATTTAGCAAGTGTTAGCATGTCTTAACAGACAGTGTACGAATAGTGTAGCTAGTGATCGGGCAACGCGCAAACATCAAGTTCATGTGCAAATTGGGGAATATCTGATTCAGAAAGCTTGACAGCCTTAAAAGCAGTTTAGCACCATCGGCTCTTCCCAAAGCCAAAAATAGGCCTTTTCCGTTCCATCAATGTAGAAGAGATCAAAACCAATGGGACGGCTGAACTTCGGAAGATACTAAAAGAAGTCCGTCGTCGGTGATTCTGCCAACTCAGAAGGAGCAGTGGAACAACTTTCCGTGTGTTCCGAAGGTGTCAACTCTGAAGACGATTAAGTAATATGTACTTATATTGTGATAACAAAAAGCTACAGCAGAATTCCGAGAATTTTTTTATTTCCCCTCGTATTCTCCTGGTTCGATTCCCGTTAGGAGCTCACAGCTCATATAGTTCGAAATCGAGGTAAATGTGAATCCAAGTCTCAGCTTGTCTGGGTGTTAGAAAGAGACACTCAATTCAAACCCAAGGAAAGAATATTTATCACGGATAGTGTACAGATTTAATGAAGACACCTGAAAAGTGCAAATTAATGAGGAATTGAGCCACATTTTTACCGTTAAGATACTTAACTCTGATGCGGCGAGTAATGGAGTGATACAGGTCTTGAATTGTAATTAATGAAACATTACAGTTTCGCGTGCAGTGCATCAGTCAGTTTCGTGAGAGAGGATGGAGGCGGAAATTGCGTCGAATTCATCCCTCCAAAACAGATTACAGATATTCAATTGGGTTCGGACCTGGCCAGGGAAAGTTTTCAATATCATCCCGACGGTCTCCAAACCACGCCACAACGCCTTTAGCTATGTGAATGGGCACATTGTCAGAATGAAATGTACTATTATATTGCTCAGAAACAGCATTTAGACCACAGTATTAAATTGGTCTCCTTACGACGAGTACGGGCACTGACATGACCGGAAAACGTCATCACAGGATCTACTCAAAACTAGGATATCGCGATCCACAGCATCACAGAGCTGACGCCAAGTTTCACGTTTTTGTGGAGACACTGCGGATCATACGTACCTTTAAGCGTCCGCTTCATACGAAATCGGCCTGTAGTTTCAAATAAGGCAAATGAAGACTCATCCGATCATATATTACGTTTCCACTCATCAACGTTCAACCTTGTATGTCCGCGGTATCATTGATGTCGTGCTAATGCGTTATAATCCATTACCAACGGTTTCGCCCGTGCAACCAAACCCAATATGTGTATGATATGTCTCGTAGTTATCAATTGTGGTTGGTCGATGGAGGCTGTGGGACGTCCGGGTTGATTTCCTCCGTCAATTATATCGCAATCATAAGATGATTAATGAGTGACAATCTGGTTTAATGCTCTACGCGGCAGAAATTGCAAGGTGAGAGTTTTCTTACAACAACTGTTACTCTTCGCCAGTATGGTTTCTCCCTGAGTTTTGTAGACTGTTATTACGTTAGACACTCTCTTGCAACAAACCGAAAACACTTGCCTCTTACAACGGAAAGCCAATGATTTGTTCTATACAAAAATCAGGAAAGTGAGACATTTTACCGTATCACTGTCTGCTTAGTTCACTGTACACTGCTGTACTACTGTTGACATACTGCGTAGTTGTCCAGACACCACACTATCCGGCTTTACGGTTATCATCTGACAGTTGTCGTCCCAGACATCTGACGCGGTTCTACCCCCAACTGTTTTCATTAAATTGATAACGATATGTATATCGTGCGTTATCTATCTAATGCGTCCTTTTCAGGATCGAGGCTATATGGTATATTAAACTACAATTTAAGATATAATCTGAAATACCCTAATACTCTCAAATTTGAAAACTCTTCTACAGTGAATTGAACCCAGGACCCGTGCTACAGAGGTTTAGAGGTTTGCACATTAGCCACCAAACTTGAGGGAAGGCTCATCATGATTTAAGAAGATATAACTTCCGTCTTAAATGTGGAAACTTAATTAAAAACGGGAGATGTGACAAAAAGGTACGGTTCTATGAACAGAATTGTACCAAGCTATATTAAAGTATTGATGATATAATTACCAGCAGTGATGATTTGAAGGTTTCCCGGGGTGAGAACGCATTCCAATAGAAGATACGAAATTCGGATCATGCTCAGTCTAAGTTACCTGTAGTTTCTCCTTTCTACTTCCACCTGGCGTTTATTCAAACTCTTCGGGGGAAATCTGAAATCATCAGTGTTCATTATGTATTCAGGAACTGTCTGTAAACGACTGCGTCTCTTTCCTAAATAATTTGCCACAAAGATTATCTTAATTGTTTCATGAAGGTGATTAGCCACAGATTGGCCTCGTAGGTAATTGAATGCATTGCTGCTCTATTGACTTGCAGGGTCTGGTGCGAAAATAAATTGCGAGACAATGTAGGTGAGAAGTGTTTCTTCCACGTACGTCCGTGGGTGGCCAACCGTCTGCCACATTTCTAGTGCTAAGGTGCCTTAAATTGCGATAAAATAATACACAGGATACGTTTAATCCAGGACACGTATTTTAACGAATAGTGTCCTGCACATTATGATTCAGTGCTCTGTATGTTTGGTTTCCATGCGATCAACAAGGTACATTCGCGAAGTGTTCCCTTATGATCACTGTAAACCTGATTCAAATCCAAAGTTCTCCTCGGCCCAATGTGTATTGTACTAATTTTACCAGCCCATATCGGTAATTTGCATATTTTCGGGCCTTCATATATCCTGAACTCAATCATATATTTTAAGGCTAGGACATAAAATTACTTTTAGTTTCTTTAGATATAACCGGACACGCGAAAAAAACTGGATCAAGTACTGCTTCTCTGACCCATGTTACCCATCCTGGCCGCCATTTTGGATCCGCCATATTGGATTCAACTTTTGTTTTTGCAAATGGGAATAGGAGCAAGTGATCAGTAGCGGATTTAGGGAGGCTAACGGGCTGGAACCCCCCCCCGCAAAACGTTCAATAAAAATTCAATAAGCAATGAAAGTACGAACAACTAACAATGTAAGCTTACATAAATATATTCCATTCAAATATACTTATTTTCTGACATATATTTCATGTAGAGGATTCATAATTTTTCAAGGGCTACTTTGGATTTAGCTACGGGGTCCTATGCAGATTCGTTCTGACGCGTGATTAATACCATACTAAAGAGTTAACTAACATATATTTCTTGCAGTAGTCAGGCCTTTAGTAGCATGTTAATCATACATCAAAATGATTCTGCATAAGGTTGTACGGTGCTTATTTGCTGCGTAACTAAGTACTGTCAGTCTCCGTAAAGAAGAAGGAAAACAATTACGCTTACGATCGATCCTTTTCAAGCAAAGTCGCAGGGTTACATTCCCGCCGCTCGAAAGAAGTGCATGGTTTTGTTGGTGGTTTTTGTTTTTTACAACGGCAAAGCGTAATCAAATTGGTTTAAAAGCTATTTTAATCAAGACAGCGAAGAAAAGCAAGGGAGTGGTGAAGAAGAATGTTTAGGTGATGATTCTTCCAGTGTTTCTTGTGAAACTATTCAAACTGGACTCATAGCTGCAGTGCAAGATAAGATAAGCAGCTCTGACTTAACACATTGTTCTACAGTGGACGACATTTGGAGTTTTGTAGAACAGAAATGTATAATTGCAAATGAACGAAAAATCTGGATACGAAATTCAAACTATTAATTTCCACTTGTACTTGAGTCAAATCAAAATCGTAAATTGAATATAAAGTGTTTAACCTATTTTCTTCGGTTGTCGTACAATAGGAAGAACGAAGATGCATACTGTAAGGTGTGTGTGTGGTTTTGACGGACGAAGCAGGGGGAGAAACGAAAAACTCCTCTCGGAAATTTCGTTAAAACGACGTCGAAAAAACATAAGCATGCACTGGAAGTGTTTCTGCAGCATGCCACAATAGTGCCATTGTTAACAGTGTCAATATTGTAAGAACTTTTGAAAATCCTGAATTTTCAATTGATATATTGCTCAATTCTGATTATTATTATTATTATTATTATTATTATTATTATTAATAATAATAATATGATTAAGAACATTAATATCGTTAAAACCATTCTTCTGTGGTCAGGAGAATATTCCTCTATCTGGTCATCATGGTGACGGAATAATTGTACTTGATAACTAGATACCAAAACAAATGAAAGTAAATTCAGAGCAGTGCTAAGATTTCGTGTTGATGCTGAAGATAATGAATTTGAAAAGTACTTGTAAACAGCGTCAAATGTCCAACACTTATTAGTAATACTACCAGGTTCTAGGTCAAAACCGCGCAAACAATAACAGCGATGGGCGAAAACAGCGCGTGCAAATCAAGCGTGGACAAAAAAAAACGCATGAACAAAAACCGCGCAAGGACAAAAATAGCGCATGCAAATACCGCGTGAGCGAAAACAGCCTATGGACAAAAACTATAAATAAAAATTTTGCATTAGGATCGCTCCAGCTCGAGCTCACTTCTTTCAACTGGGCTCGCGATCACTCGGGCTTTCGATATCTTACCTCAATTGGGCTCGTGCTTCCTACCACTTCTCTCAACTGTTCTCGCAAACATTCGCGCTCGCGGTCACTTGGCCTCCCACTCATCAATATCGACTGGGCTTGTACTCACTCGGGCTTGGACTCACACGAACGAGTCAAGGTAGGAATTAGGTTGAGAACCAGTGCCACAAACTGTTTACGATTTTATAGACATCCTTAGGAAAGATGAGTCAAGAACAATTACAGCAGAAGTCCCCTAGGTTAGACAACGCAAATCTAGTTAGAAAGAGATAATTGAAGAGTGCTATTTTACTGCTAAATTTCTATCACGAATACCCTATATTAAAAGTCCAAACTCTACCGTAATGAAGAGTTACAATTTTTCGAAAAGAACATTTTATATTCCTCATAGATGTAGCATGTTTCAACTTTCAACGTGAAAAAAATATTGAATTATAGGATGAAAACAAATTTTGTGTCGATCTAGTAAAAATAAAATTTTGTTTTCCAAAAGCCAAAGAGGTTACCATTTTCTAGTCTTTTCGGAAGATCTATCTGTTCCCAACACTCATTATTGATTTCATCTCTCCCGGATATAACGTAATTTGCACAGATATAATGAACACGCTAAGAGCTCAACGGGTCATCGTGTCAGTCGGATGATATAGACCACCACTGGGTCGAGGATTCAAATCCGTAGTGACCCCGTAATTCGACTGAGGCTCGATAACCCAGAGAATAAAAAGAGATTTCACTTATTCCCTTGCATTTAAACAGCATTTCTGTCAGTGATGACTACAACTGGGATGTTATCCCCAGAGCACGAAAAACACGACGCCGAAGTTCTCAGTTAATTAGATTCTCAAGACCAGGTATATCGATCTCTTGCTCCGTTCAAAGTTCGGAACATTAAGTGCGTGTATGTGAAAGAGAGGGGGGAGAAGTGAAAGATCCTAAGACAGGATAGGGAAACCTCAAGAAATAGAGAGAGAGGGGGACAAATATAAATATGAAACATACTGATCATTCCAGTGTATGATGTAGAACGCACACACTGTTTACTCGAATTATCGTTAGTGATGCTTTGTAAGTTCTCGATCACAAGATCTCTGTTTGCAGCCAGTATTTTATGCGAAAAAATCATACTACCTGATGGGGAATCGAACCAAGATCTTTTAGTTGGAAGTCTAATACGCTACCACTACACCACCGATTGTTGCAGCGAAAGTTTGTTCAACTAATGGTGTAGTGTTTCTTTCTGAGAACGATAACATGGGAAATGTATACTGCAGATCAATGATGTCTTTAGAATGACCTGGTAATTTCCTTGACCTTTCGCAACAGACATTCGTAAATCGTTTCTATCATGATGCAGGTGTTTGCTTCTACATTCTTAGTATTGTTTGTCCAGTATGATAAGTCGATTCTTTATAATCACAATGTAGAACTTTAACTTTGGCGTGAACAAGATTGGAACCTATGTTAGATAGCTGTAATATTCATATCGCTATTACGTTACCCCTACACTATCGGACCACATGAAATTTCAAGCCAAATATTACTTTAGCCCTGAACTTTGGAACGAACCAAAGTGCACAAAGAAATTCATTTATTCGACGACATAGAGAGAAATAAGTGCTCACTAATAAAGGAAAAACATACATTCCAGGAGAAAATAGAAAAATAAAATATATTTTGCAGTAATTTCGCCGGGCATGTTCAAACCTACGCTAATAATAATAATAATAATAATAATAATAATAATAATAATAATAATAATAATAATAATAATAACCTATATTATAAAATTGAAACTATGTGGCTCCTAATCTCTTGAACCACTCAACCGATCATGATCAAATTTTCAGCATTCGGTAATGGTAAAACGGTAAAACCAAAGAGGGGAGGAGGGGAGGAGAGTTGATTTATAAAAATGAATAAAACGTAATAACTCTTTGACCACCAGACCGATCTCTATCAAACTTTCAACATAGACAAGGTTCGGATCTGGAGCGACTTTTATCGTTTCAGTTTGACGGTGCAACGTAGGGGACGGAGAGAGGGTGACATATATGTAAAAAAAAATTAATGGAATATTTTTTTGACTTCATCACTCTTGAACCACCCTACCGATCACAATTTTACCCTACCGATCACAAAGATGAAGCTCGGACCTAAGATGGTATTTACCTATTTACTTTGACGATATAACTTAGGGTAGGGGAGGGAGGAGTTAAAAAGAATAAATAAAACTTGTTCACTCGTGAATCAAATGATCAATCTCGATCAAATTTTTAACATAGGTGAGGTTCGGAAATGAGATGATTTTTATCATTTTACTTCCACAGGAGA
Source organism: Thermobia domestica (assembly GCF_964235325.1). Classification (NCBI taxonomy): domain Eukaryota; kingdom Metazoa; phylum Arthropoda; class Insecta; order Zygentoma; family Lepismatidae; genus Thermobia; species Thermobia domestica. Next base: position 40,496,554 of record NC_137454.1, on the reverse strand, counting down.
ACTTGGGGAGTTTAATGGGAGAGGGAGATATATAAAAATAAATAAAACTTAGTGACTCTTGAAGCACCAAATAAACCTCGATCAAATTTTCAACCAAGATGAAGTTCGAACCTGAGATGGTTTCTTTCATATCACTTTGACGTTGTAACTTAAGACATGGGGAGGGCAACCGATATTTAAAAAAGAACGAAAAATGACCGGTATTAGTGGCGAATCTATAATTTTTGGAGACCCTGAGATTAACAGTGACACATCTGATGCTGTTCAAATCCAAATTCAGCCCCTTAAGGTGGAGCAGTGGGAGACATATAAAATGATTGAAATAACCAATATCAGTGTTGAATTCATAGTTTTCCGGCTGAGATGAACAATGACGTTGCAGATGCCCTGCCCTACAAGATAGAGTGGAGATATATATGAAACTCATCGAAAATGACCGATATCAAAGAGCGCTCTAGTAATACTAAGCTATTCCTACTTCAATTTAACCCAACGAAGCGGGTAATTGATATTATTATTATTATTATTATTATTATTATTATTATTATTATTATTATTATTATTATTATTATTATTATTATTATTATTATTATAAAACTCATCGACATAAGGTCAGACATAAGGGTGGATCTTAATCTTACCCTTTTCTCTTACAGGCGTTGGCTCTTTGACTTGATTTTTTTTTTCATTTTGTTCTGCATGCTGATTTTGTTCAGGAGAACTTTTTCTCTTTAAAAATTCCTTACCGAAACATTAGAAAATTCCTTCCGTTTATTAATAAATAGCTAATTACGTCTTCAATATATAAAAGTATTGAAACAGCTTAAACCTTTTTCCGGTTCTTGACTTGACTACTAAGAAGGTGCGTGAATTATTGTTTAACTTTTAAATAAACTATGGAATGTCTTAATATTTTTAGGCTTGCTACTGCTTGTGTTAATTTTTTTGTATTTTTACTAAATACTGTATTAATTTGTTGATATATATATATATATATATATATATATATATATATATATATATATATATATATATATATATATATAGTATTTTTTTAAAATCAAATTGTAAAAACCTTTTTATTCTGAACAGATACATATGTTTGTTTCTTATTTTATTATATTTCTGGGGCCATTTTGTAAAGTTTTTAGCTGTTATTTGATGGATTTCTTTAACTTTTGTTAGGTTTTTAAAATTATTCTCTCGTCTTTTATTTTCCTATCATCTTTTCTTTTCTTCAATGCTTAATTCCTTCCTTGTTACGTATACTGCACTTCCAAAAAACTTGGTAATTGATCTTTATTTGTGCCATATGTAATTTTTATGGTCATTTTATTTTCATCATTATTACTAGCTTTATGAATCAGTGTATTTTACTTGATATGTTTAACTTAGAAATATTTATTTTCAATTTCTAATAGCAGCCACATAGTGTCTTTTTGAACATTTTTCTTTCTTATAACACTTTATAAACTGTTACAACTACATGGTCAATTATAATCAATTTGGAATTTTACATTGTACATTTTTCCTATATGGTATACCTTTTCTATATGCATGTTAATTATGCTTATTAATTATTTATTTTTTTACTATTGTTATTTTTGTATTTTCCAATTTGTAAAACATACTGCATGTTTTATGTTATTTTTCTGAACTAATATTTTATCCATTTCATCTATTTTTGTATAGTCAATTTTATGGTAGTTAATTCTATTCGCATGCGCTCTATGCTTGTAAAAAATTTTTTTCTTCCTTTGGGACACCTGTGGCTGTAATGCTGTTTGCTTCCAATAAACACATTTCAAACATTATTATTATTATTCACGTACTTTTGAACTTTCATGGCGAAATTACTGCAAAATATGTTTTATTTCTGTAATTTTTCCTGGATTCTATGTTTTTCCTTTATTACTGAGCACTAATTTCTCTCAGGGCCGTCAAATAAATGAATTTAGTTGTGCACTTTGGTTCGTTCCAAAGTTCAGGGCTAAAGTAATATTTGGCTTGAAATTTCATGTGGTCCGATAATGTAGGGGTAACGTAATAGCGTTATGAATATTACAGCTGTCTAACATTGGTTCCAATCCTGTTCACGTCAAAGTTAAAGTTCTATATTGTGATTATAAAGAATCGACTTATCATTCTGGACAAACAATACGTAAGAATGTGGAAGCAAACACCTGTATCATGATAGAAACGATTTACGAATGTCTGTTGCGAAAGGGCAAAGGAAATTACCAGGTCATTCCAAAGACATCATTGATCTGCAGTATACCTTTCCCATGTTATCGTTCTCAGAAAGAAACACTACACCATTTGTTAAACAAACTTTGGCTGCAACAATCGGTGGTGTAGTGGTAGCGTATTAGACTTCCAACTAAAAGATCTTGGTTCGATTCCCCATCAGGTAGTATGATTTTTTTGCATAAAATAATGGCTGCAAACAGAGACCTTGTGATCGAGAACTTACAAAGCATCACTAACGATAATTCGAGTAAACAGTGTGTGCGTTTTACATCATACACTGGAATGATCAGTATGTTTCATATTTATATTTGTCCCCCTCTCTCTCTATTTCTTGAGGTTTCCCTATCCTGTTTTAGCATCTTTCACTTCTCCCCCTCTCTTTCCCACACACACGCTCTTCATGTTTCAAAGTTAAAGCGGAGCAAGAGATTGATATACCTGGACTTGAGAATCTAATTAACTGGGAACTTCGGCGTCGTGTTTTTCGTGCTCTGGGGATAACATCCCCAGTCCTGGTCATCACCGACAGAAATGCTGTTTAAATGCAAGGGGATAAGTAAAATCTCTTTTTATGCTCTGAGTTATCGAGCCTCAGTCGAATTACGGGGTCACTACGGATTTGAATCCTCGACCCAGTGGTGGTCTACATCATCCGATTGACACGATGATCCGTTTGAGCTCTTAGCGCGTATCTGTGCAGATTACGTTATATCCGGAGAAGGTGAAATCAATATTGAGGGTTGGTTACAGATACATCTTCTGTAGAGACTAGAAAATTGTAATCTCTTTGGGTTTTTGAGAACAAAATTTTATTTATACTAGATCGACACAAAATTTGATTCCATCCTATAATTCAATATGTTTTATTCACGTTGAAATTTGTAACATGCTACATCTATGAGGAACACAAAATTTCTGCGAACATTTGTAACTTTACATTACGGTAGAGATTGGACTTTTAATATAGGGTATTTCTGATAGAAATTTAGCAGTAAAATAGCACTCTTGAATTTTCTCTTTCTTTCTTTCTTTTTTCTTTTCGTTTCGTACTTTTTTGTTTTTTGTTCAGTTTACATTAATAGTCTGAAGTGAAGGATATGACCAACGCTATCTAACGGGGTATATGATAATGTGGTTTGGATCAGTACTTCCAATGAACACTACCGAATTTGCAATCGAACCACGCGGAAACAAAGCATGTGTGTTAAACTTTTTACATTAACCTAGATGTGTCTCATAGTATGTATACAGTTCCTATATGTATGTATACATGAATGTATACAGTATGTACGTATGTATGTATGTATACAGTATCATAGATGTATACAGTTCTACTGGAAATTGAGTATGCTATCCATTATGAAAGTGATATAATGAATGTTTAAAGCATCCTCTATATATATTCGAATAATTCTGAAAAAATAGGTAAAAACAAACCTTATTTCTATACTACTGTTGGATTTCTGGAAACGGAACTTTTAATGTTAGGTTCTTTTCTTACTACGTTTGAATTCTAGTTGTATCTGTTCTTCCTTTTCTTTTTTATTCTCCTCTCCTCTTCTCTCTCTCTTCCTGTCTGCCTCATTTCTGAATCTCTGTGTAACAGATATTCATTGGTTTCAATTTTTCATTGTGTGTGTGTTTTAAAAATGAAATGAAATGAAATCATTGAGTTTTACGTCCCCCGATTATGCCGGTTAGGCTAAAGGAGACGGTGATGATGAGTAATGAATGAAATGATGGAATGAATAAAGTGGGAGGAAACGGGAGAACCCTGAGAAAACCCACGCACACGGTGTTTGTCCAACACAAAGTTCACTTGTCGGGGGCTGGGATCGAACCCGGGACCCCAAGCGTATTTGTGTTTCAGTTTCTATGTACATCAACCTATGAATCTTGTTTCGTCCCTATTTTGTTATTTCATTTTATCGAATCAAATACATGTGTAGTTTGAAATTAGAATTGTGCTCATGTTAGCTAATTTTAGTATGGGAGAGAAGAAAGAAGGAAAGAGAGAGGGAGTCTCTTTACCTGACACGATTGTGGGGTAAGGAAATGTATTTTGGGTGGCCTAACTGCAAGGCTTTAGCTGTTGCAATTTTTTGATGCGGAGTGTTCAAAAACTGCGCAAGGACGAAAACAGCACATGGATGAAAATCGCGCAAGGACAAAAATAACACATGCAAATACTGCATGAGCGAAAACAGCCCATGGACATTTCTCCATGAACCATAGATGAACACTTTGGACTAAGCTCGCTCGCGCTCGAGCTCAACTGGGCTTAGTCCAAAATGTTCACCGACTCTTGGCTAACTCGTGCTCGTGATTACTTACCTCAATAGGGCTTGCGTTCACTTCTAGCGGTTGGATTCGTACTCACTCGGGCTTGAACTCACACGAGGTTGCACTCATTATTGTTAACTGGGCTCGCGATCACTCAGGCTCACGTTCACTTCTCTCAACTGGGCTCGCGATCATTTCCGCAAACTGGGTTCGCGCTCACACGAGCTCGCACTAAATTCTCGTGAGTGGACTCGCGCTCAATAATCGTAAGTGGGCTCGCGTTCACTTGGACTCACACTCACTTCTCTCAACTGAGCTCGCGCTCAATGAAGCTCCCGCTAACTTCCCTCAACTGGGCTCGCGCTCGGGACTACTTCTCTCAGCTTAGTTCGCTGTAACTCGGGCTCGCGATTACTTCCAGAAACTGGCCTCTCACTCGGTTTTCTCGAATAGCCTGCTCTCACTAATCCTTTGTGGGATCGCGTGCAGTCGGACTCGCACTCACTTCTCTCAACCGAGCTTGCGCTCACTGATGCTCACGATCACTTCTCACAACTGGGCTTGCGCTCACCTAGTCTCTTATTGATTTCTCCCGACTGGCTCACGCTCAGTCGGACTCGCTCTTACTTATTTCATTGAGGCTCGGGCTGACTCACGCTCGTGCTCAAGTATTCAGCCGGAGCCCAGCTGAGCGCGAGTGCCGAGCTCACGAGCATCGGCTTGCTAGTTTGCATACCTATGACAAAAGCAGCGCCTGCATGACCCGCAATGCACATCCTTTCCCAAAGCAAACATTAAGGCTATAGTAGTGAGACTAATATAGCAAAGCACATTAGCTCTTGCGCTCAGCCCGACTCTTGGCTGGATCGCACTGACTTGCAGTATTTCGGCATTTACTATAGACTTGATCTTACTGCTGATTTCTGCCAGTCAGGACTATATTAACAAGTAACACTTCCCAATTGTAACACTCCGATTTTGATAAAATTTTACAGGTAGATACTACAAATAAGACAAACTAATTCATGTTTTTTTTTTTTTTATTTTCTGGGGAAAAACTGTTTTATGGAGCAAAAGCCCCCACCAAAAGTGTTGAAAGTTGATATTCGAAAGGCAAAAACAAGTGGACCGAAGTAAATGAAATTGTGCGCAGATATTGTAGATGTAAAATGAGGGAATATGAGTTTCGTATTTTTCTGAAGAAACTGTTGAGTGGTGCATGGATCCGTCCACACCTTTGATCATGAAATATCAAAAGTGATAATAACATATCAGAAGTGCCTAAAGGACATGAAGAATTGCAACGGAACTTTGTGTAGTGACAAAACGCAAAAAATAAAGTAATACTTTCTCTTATTTTCTAAGAAAAAATGTTTCAGGGGCCAAAACCCACCACCCAAAATTTTAAAATTTGACGACCGAAAGGCAAGAAGTTAACCAAAGTCAACGAAACTGTATTCAGATATTGTAGACATAAAATGAGGGAATATATGTTACGTATTTTCCTTTAAAAAAAATTTGTTGGGTGGGCCACAGATCTTCTAAACCGTTGATTACAAAATATCAAAAGTGCAAATATGTATACTTCAGAAGCTTCTAAAGGATATGGAGAATTACAACGAAACTTCGTGTAGGGAGAATTTCCAAAATAATAAACGAAACGTTTTTTAATTTGTGCGGAAAGATAGTGTTGGGGCCATGACGCCTCCGAAAAAGAAGTAAATATTACGGTAATATTGCAGGAATGACTGGACCGAAGCAAATGAAATTGTGTGTAGGTATTATATGTGTAAAATAAAGCCTTTCGTGTTTCTCAAATATCCCTACCCGATTTGCTCCAAATTTGGCACATCTACAGCTTGTTGGCTTTGGTGCACTCCTTCCGCCACCCAACTCCTCGCTCCACAGAACAGTTTTTTTTTCTTTTCAGAAAATACGGAACACATATTTCCTCATATTACCTCTAGAATATCTGTAGACAATTTCATTCAGTTCAGTCGTCTTCTTCTTGCCTTTCGGACGTCAGAGTTCAAAATTTTGGGTGGGAACTTTTACCCCTAAAACATTTTTCCGCAGAAAATTAAAAATCCATATTTGTGTATTTTTACGTATTGTCACTAAACAAAGTTTTGTCCCAATACTTTATGTCCTTTAGGCACTTGTGACATATTGTTATTACCAATTTTGATATATCGTGGTCAAAGCTTTGGAGGGGTCCGTGAACCACTCAACCGTTTTATCCAGGAAAATACGAAAGCCGTATTTCTCATTTTCCCTCTACAACATCTGTGCACAATTTCGTTCACTTCGGTTGACTTGTTTTCGCCCTTCGGGCTCCAATTTTCAAATTTTTTGGCGGGGGCTTTTGCCCCTAAAACAGTTTTTCCGCAGAAAAACACGTATTCGTTTATTTCATGTGTAGTATATACCTGCTAAATTTTATCAAAATCGGAGTGTTACACTTGGGAAGTGTTACTTGTAAGTCACCCGTTATGCAAAATAGGAAGATAGAGCATCCAAGATGTCAATGCTAAGAAATAGGCACACCAGAACATCATGTATTATGGTGTCCATTACTGGAAGAACGGCTAGGGAGAAGAGATCAAATAAAAAGGAAACAAATAAATGAAATTATAGCTAATAAGAATAACTATAGGATATTAAGCAAAATAACAAATGACTAATTAGAAGTAATAAGAGTACAATATACTAGGACAAATGATTAAAATTTTAAACAAAACGGAGAAACACCGAAATAGGAATGATGTTTATAATAGTGTAGCTGAGTGAATGGAAGAGTGGCTGTGAATCTTTCTGCTCCGGAGTAGTTCTCCAGGAACGTAGGCATTCCGAGTGTCCCAGAAAGAAACTGTATCTTTGCAGTCGATATATCCTCGGGTAAACCCGGATATGAACTCCGGATATATCGAGAGTGTGTTTGTGTGTGTCGGGAACGGTGTCATAAATTGTGTTTTGTGTAAATAGTAAATTTATAAATACCTTTAATGAAAAAATGTCTCGGAACGGAAGCACAATCCAGTATCCGCATTGCCGTATTCAAATGGCATGCGAATTTTACAAGGAACATACATGAATGTGTCGTCCGGACATTCGAATCAAACCTAATCCATTCGATAAACATAACAAAAATATGTTCATTCACTAAAAGTTAGGTACCAAGGAAAATGAAATAAGTCCCTGGAGCCCATTAATCCTCTTAGCATAAAAAATTGTAGACTCGCAGTGAAAAAGATATTGCATCAACACTGTTCATTGGAAAGTCATGCTTTATAATTCATTCTTTTCAGCATGAAACAAATCCTCTAGAGGTGCTATATATTAGTGCTCATAACGTATTTGAAAACGAAAAATTGGGAAAAATCCCCTCCAAAATACCTCCCATCAGATTTGGTCATCACCTCTGGATTGGCCCCAGATAAAAGCACACAATCCAACGTATCTTGGAAAATACTACAGGGGTTAAAAAATGAGCGTACCAAGTTTCGTTTTGATAGACTGAATAGATATGAAAGGAAAGGAGAGAAGTGGTCGGAAGCGCGAGCCCAATTGAGATAAGTGAGCGCGAGCCCAGTTTAAACAAGTGGGCTCGAGCGCGAGCGAGCCTGTGCAAAATGTTCATCTATGGTTTTTGCCCATAGGCAGTTTTTGCATGCACTGTTTTGTCCGTGCGCGGTTTTTGTTGTTATATCTACTTAACTAGAAAGAGTACCTGGCAATTATGCAACCTGAAACACAGTAATGACATTTCGGTTGTGAAACTTAAGGGACCTCTGCTGAAATTGTTCCTGACTCATCTTTGTTAAGGATGTCTATAAAAATTGTAAAGAGTCTGTGGCAGTGGTTTTCAACCTAATTCCTATCTTGCCTTGTTCGTGTAAGTTCAAATCCGAGTGAGTATGAGCCCAGTCGAGAGAGGTGATTACTAGCCCAACTGACCGCGAGCGCGAGTGATTGCGATAACAGTTGAGGGAAATGGTCGGAAACGCGAGTCCAATTGAGGTAAGTGATCGCGAGCCCCAGTGAGCGCGAGTCCAGTTGAAAGAAGTGAGCTCAAGCGCGAGCGAGCCTAGTGCAAAATGTTAATGTATGGTTTTTGTCCATATGCTGTTTTCGCTCACGCGGTATTTGCATGCTCAATTTTTGTCCTTGCTCGATTTTTGGTTCGTGCGCTGTTTTTGTTTACGCGGTATTTGCATGCGCTGTTTTGACCCAATAGCGACTACCCAAAATCCAGTGCTGTTGTACTATCGTTGCAAAAAATCACAAATCAAACACAAAACTCGAACCTGTATTCTGTGATTGCCGATGAGACAAGAGATGCGAGCTCAGTTGAACAATTGTCTGTGTGCATTCGTTATCTTGACACTGACTTGTGTAAAGTGAAAAAAATGTTCTTAGGTTTTATTCAAGTGAATGATATCACAGGTGAAGGTCTTGCCAAAAGTATTTTAAATAAATTTTCAGAACTAGGCAGCGTTGCCAGATCTAGCATAATGATGCTAGATCTAGCATAATTTGCATGTCTTTAGCATCTAGCATCTTGCTTTTAGCATCCTACCCTAATCTAGCATAATTTCAGCAAGTTTATCAAAAAGCCGTAAAACCTGGAGATGAGAAAGAAGTTGGTCGTGGGAAGGAAAAGAACGGCAGAAATGTATCCTCTTCCATTGATTCATACAGTCGGTAAACCATAGAGCCAGTCTTATTTTCCGAAGTAAGTTAGAAACGGCTTTGGGCCTTTTTTTTATGTTGTAGCTCGACCCAGGGTTTTCTAATCCTTTAACTTCGAGGCATGGGCGGAGCTATGGGGGCCATTCTCCTCCCAACTTTTTGACAACTTCACTGTCTTTATTTCTTACTTCGTCTTTATTCCTGAAATGAAAAGTTCGAGACCGACCAAAAATCTGCCCCCAGCAGGCAATTCCCAACTCCGCTTATGCTGCGAGGTAATTTTCTTTCAAAATATGTAAACAAACACTTTGTATTCATTTATACGATATATACGCCAGTGAGTCTGGCAAAGACTGCACTAGTTTAGTTGAGTTAAACCTTTGGTGCGTGAAGTATTGAGTTCTATTCACGCATTCTTGCGCTCTGCGTATTTTAAGTTACGTTATCGTATCTCAACTTCGTTTTTTTTTTCTTTCTCTCAAAACTCCTGAATTAGTAATTATGAGGATCTAGCATAATTTGACCGAATCTAGCATAATTTCGATCAGGTTTTGGAATAATTCCGAGCTGTGAGTCTGGCAACGCTGGAACTAGGTTTAGATCTATGTCACTTACAGTCGCAATCATATGATGGTGGAGCCAACATGGCAGGATGAAAGGAGTACAGAATAGTATCCAGGAACTTAATCCGTTGGAGATATATGTATTGTGCTCGCTCCAGTTAAATTTATCTTTAATGCATTCTTGTTGTGAACCAAATATTAGATATATGATAGGTACAGTGACAAAAGTAGCTAACTTTGTGCGTGACTGAGCCCAACGAATAGAAACGATGGATATCCTGAAGAAAAGAGGCACAAACTTAAAATTTTTGTGTGAAACTCGTTTGTTGAAAGTATTATTATATTTTTCTTGATGTGTTTGATTCTGTTGTTGTATTTTTAAATTGTGTAGATGTAAAAGTGCCATCGATAAAATCCGCTGCACTCCTGTCGTCTACTGTGAGATTTGTTTGCATTGTTGCACTTAACATTGTAGGCACAGTGTTTGATCTTACTCTTACACTTTCTCGCCAACTTCAGAATCCCTCTATGGAGCTTCACCAGTGTACAATGATAGATAACATTCTGCATCTTCTTGAGTGCCGTAATGATAATGAATATTATGATACTATTTTTGAAAAGCAGAAGAAATAGCAAAGCAAAATGGTGTTGTAATTGCATGCCACATACAATTAAAAGACAGGTACACAGATATAGTGTAGAATAATCAAATCCTCATTGAGTTTTACAAAAGGAATGTTTACCTTCCATTTTTGTAGCACCTTATAAATAAACTATCTTCAAAAATTCTCTTCAGTTCAATCTGAAATTCTCCCCCTTTTTAAACTGTTGCCTACCTTTGTGAAAGAAATTAAAGAAAATAACGTGGTTGAGTCTGCTTGCAAAAATCTGGAAGATTTTGATGGTTGTGAAGTTGCACCAGAAAATGAAGGATGAAGTGGCTTTTTGGGGTGAGCCAGGGCCGTAATTTGTAGAGGGCAAAAGGCAATTGCCCCCCAGGGAAGCTCCCCGCCGTTCGAGAGGGGCCTACTTTAAGACAAAATTTTCTTACTCCATATACGATATGAACATAAAATTATAAATGAAGCATCAAACGGGTTCGCTACATTCCATAAACAAAACAGCACACAAAAGATAAATAAAACAAAAATGAGTCGTAGGCCCATTTCAGTAAAACATGTTTACTATTAGGGGCCCTAGAAATAATATTTATTCGTATGGCTTTTAGATTTGTCAATATTGTCCCCTTCATTAATTTGTCATGTATAGAGCGGTCCCAGGGATGTTAATTAAGTACCCCTCAGACCTTGCCATTCGGGAGTACCCACAGGCTCCGGGGACCCATAAAGAGTAAGAGAAAGATAGAAAGAGGGGACCCAAGAATTAGAAAAACAATTTTTCTTGGAAGCCCAATACGCGTATTAATGCTTGTCCTCCCAGAAAAGTTACGGCGCTGGCCTGAGTATTGGAAAAATAAGAGCAATCCATCTAACAGTGCAATAGAAGCATACAATTACCCACTTAGATACATACAGTGTTCTACCCCCAATATTCTTCACTTGCTGTGTGTTCTACCTGTTACAAAATGTTCTGCTAAAAGGGCCTTCTCCACTTTGAAATTGGATTAAGTCATATCTGCGGACAATAATGAATGAAGATAAACTAAATGGACTTGCTCTAATGAACATTTACAGAGAAAATGTTTCCATTAGTGTTGAAGTTATAGAGTATTTTTCACAATTAGGTCCCCGACGAATGCAATTGTTGTTCCAATAAACTAAGTAAAGTCAAATTAAACAGTATTGCATTAGGCGTAAATGTTGTTACTTTTTCATTCTATTTTGTATACTTGCTACAATGAGGCTGTAGAGCATCTTTATAGTTCCTTATAATTATAGTTACTAAATGTAGCATGTTTAACACGATGTATAATTAAATTAAGAAGGTTCTTCCTCAATTGAACTAACTCATGCTGAAATATGTACATCCAAGCCACTACCAAATATTTCCTGGATTCGCCACTGCAAGTGATGCATCAGATTCATGTACAATTTTCTCTAAAATTCACTGGTGTAGTGAGTATTACCGTAGCTTGCAAGATATCGTTTGCAAGGTATAGCATGTAAAATGTCAGGCACTTCACGAATATTGAAGCAAATAGAAAGTTGTGCAGGGTCTTGAGTGTATATGTAATCTTTTACGTGAGTTATCGTAAACGAAATATTCTCTGTATGTAGATACATACAGACACACAGAGGTCAATACCGTATGTCTTATGGTCGTATCTGGATTTTTTTATAATAGGTATTTTGACCCTAATACAGTAATTTCTTGTTATAACATGGAAGTAAAAACAATCACTCATACGAATGTAATAAGGTTATGACACTATGACACCAATGTTGTAAATAGTTTGTTTATATCTACAGTATTTTTCCAGTTAGGAATTGAAGACTTCGAGTAAAAACCCGCCAAGTCCGAAAAGTGAAGGTGCAAAGGAGATAACTTCACAAGGGTTCCACGTCATTCATTTTCTTCAAATTTGGCATATATACTAGGCCGAAAATAAATCGACACATATTTTTTTTTTCGGAAAATAAGTTAAGGGGAGCAAAGGGACCCGTTCAAAAAAGAGCCCCGTTGACTAAAAGGGCCACATTAAAGAATCGAAGCTCTGCCGATGCAAAGATGACTTCAAAGTAGGAAATACGGGTTTCGTCGTTTTCGCGAGAAAAGTGTTTCAGGGGACAATGCCTCCCTTCGAAATGACAAAGGATTCCGCACAATCCTTACGGAAATCAGATTTCGGTGGAATTGCTTGAAACTGCGATATGGTGTAGGTATTGTGATCCTGAGAAAACGTCTTATTGGGCAAAACCACTAATCACTGACCGTTTGGCCAGTACGAAACCACTTTTTTGAAAGCAGCCGAGCCGAAGATAATGATATGCTGGATTTCGGTCAAAATGACAGAAACCGTGATATGTTGTAGATATTGTCATCCTGAGAAAAAGATTGTTGTTCCAGTAAATGAATGGACACAACCAAAAGTCACTAATCAGTTGGTCACCACAGGGTTAGTTTCTTGAAAACAGCCTAGTATAACGATATACTGGATTTCCGTTGGAATGAGTAAATTTGTGATATAGACCTACTGTTGATCTTCTCATCGTGTAAGAAAATCTTAATGGACACAACCATCAATTGTTGACTGTATGGCCACTACAGATCCAGATTTTTGAAAACAACCGAGTATAACGATGTTTTTGATTACATTGTAAATGAATGAAACTGTGATACGTTGTAGATGTCATGATCATGAGAAAAATTATCTAGGGTTTTCCAGGGTTTAGTTTGTCCCTCAAGATGAACATCGGAATGTTGTCTATGCTTATGTTAGCCGCTACTCTCTCCATCCTTTTTCCGGGTTGTGCGATAGGATTGTTCATGGCTTCATACAATTCTACCAAAATTCCAGAATATCCTTACCTTCTGCTGTTTTAAGAAATGTGGTCCCGTAATTGCCAAATGGTCAGTGATTTATGATAACGCCATTTCAGACTTTTTATCAGGATCAGAATATCTACAATATATCACGGTTTCAACCAATTCCACCGAAATCCAGAATACCTATCTTCTGCTGTTGTCAAAAAACACGATCCTTAAGTGATCAAACAGTCAGTGATGGGTGGTTGTGCCCATTGAGACTTTTTCTCAGAATCCAATATTAACTACATATTATGGCTTCAAACAATTCCATCGAAATTAAGAATACCGTTACCTTCTACTCATTTAACCTTTACAAGACGAACGGCTCAAGAGTTGAGCTAGGAATTTAAACCTCCATCACTTCGCTCCTAATTAACCTACAGAGATGGCTGTGGTCTCCATCTCTTTAGGAAGGATCAAACTTTCCAACGGTGTGCATTTCGTCCACATCGGGGGTCCAGCAGCGGGAGGGTAGCGGGAGAAGTTGAATGTTTTATTTACCCTCAGCATTTGGGAAGGGAGACTCCCTCCGAAGGAGCTACAAGCATAGAAAGTGGTATCAATAAAGATAAATAAACATCCTAACTAATGATACCCTGTGTACGGCCATTCTTTCGCACGACAAACAACAGTATTGCCAACTTCGAGAAAATGTATTTTTATTCCATTTTTGAATTTCTCCTTCTTCTTTTACAGGTTGGGCACAAAAGTTACCTCGTTAGAATCCATGTCTCATAAGCTTTCCAAAGAGGTATTGCTTGTATCTCTGTGACGATTAGGGTCGTCAGGGTAGACGAAAATATTTTGAAAAATACATAGGACAGGCGATTCTCCTAGGACACACGTTTGAATTTTCTTTCTCATTTGGTATTGAACTTTCGCCCTTCATTTTTTTACATGATTGCACTCAATATCTGGAGTACATGTGAACATATGTTTTCCAGCATACGACAAATAACAAGGTTCCCATAGTACCACAAGTTTCGAAAAATGTATGTTCTCCCAGTGTTTTTGAATTTCTTCTTCTTCTTTTACGGGTTGGGGACGGGTAGCACAAAAGTAACATTGCTAGAATCTGTGTCCCATAAGCTTTCCAACCAGGTACAGTTTATATCTCTGTGACGATTAGGGGTCTCAGGGTAGATGAAAATATTTCGAAAATATGTACAGAGTGATTTTCGTAGGAAACACGTTTGAAATTTTTTCTCAGTTGGTATTGAACTTTTGACCTTTGTTTCTTTACATGATTGTACACAATATTTGGCGTACACGTGAAAATATTTTTTTCCAACGTACTATAAATAATAGTGTTGCTATACTCAAAGAAGCTTCGAAAAAATGTATTTTCTTTTCAACTTATTTATTTTTTTCTTCTTCTTTTACGGGTTAGGCACGAGGGAAGAAAAGTTACCTCCTTGGAATCTGTGTCTCACAAGCTTTCAAACGAGGTATGGCATATTTCCCTGTGTCAATTAGAGGCACCATGGTAGACCAAAATATTTCGAAAAATATGTACAGGGTGATTCTCGTAGGAAACACATTCGGAATTTTTTCTCACTAGGAATTGAACTTTCGTCCCTCACTTATCTACATGATTGTATCCAATGTAGGGCGTAAACATGAAAATATTTTTTTCTTGCATATGACAAGTAACAGTATTGCCTGCATCTGACAAATTTCAAAAAGAAAAAATCTCATTTTTTACAAAAAAAATCGTCCTCTTCTTCTACGGGTTTGGCACGAGGGGCATAAAAGTTATCTCGTTGGAATCTGCGTTTCATAACCTTTACAACGAGCATAGTTCATGTCCCTATGATAATAAGATTGGTACTAGGGCCACCAACATAAAGGTACACGATTTTCTTGAAATCATATCCCTCCTGTAAAAAAGTAGCCCTATAACGGCCAAACGGTCACTGATTGGTAGCTATACATATTGAGACTTTTTCTTAGGATCACAATATCTACACCATATCACGGTTTCATTCATTTTTACCGAAATCCACAATACCGTTACCTTCGGGTGTTTTCAAATACGGGTCCCAGTACTGGCCAAACGATCAGTGATTTTTTCTCAGCTACACAATATCTACAACATATCACGATTTCAAACAATTCCACCGAAATCTGATTTCCGTAAGGATTGTACGGAATCCTTTGTCATTTCGAAGGGAGCCATTGTCCCCTGAAACTCTTTCCTCGCAAAAACGACGAAACCCGTATTTCCTACTTTGAAGTCATCTTTGCATCGGCAGAGCTTCGTATCTTTAATGTGGTCCTTTTAGTCAAGGGGACCCTTTTTCAAAAAAGAGCCCTTTGAATCCTTTAACCTATTTTCCGAAAAAACAAAAAATACGTGTCAATTTCTTTTCGGTCTAGTATATATATGTGCCAAATTTGAAGAAAATCGGATGACGTGAAACCCTTGTGAAGTTAGCTCCTTTACACCTTCACTTTTTGGACTTGACGGATTTTTGCCCCAAAGTCTTCAATTGTTTTGATTTTGTTAACATCCTAAAGGTAAGCGTAACTGATATTACTCTGCAATGAATATACGCGAAGTGGCAGGAGGGATTTAACGTGCAATAACTTCTTAATAGTACAAGCTACTGTAAAATTTACTACACCAGTGGATTTCTGAGAAAACTGTACATGAATTTGATGTATCACTTGCACCCATTCCCATTTGAAAAAACGAAAGTTGAGTCCAATATGAGGATCCAAGATGGCTACCGGGGTGGGTAACATATGTCAGAGAAGCAGAACTTGATCCTATTTGTTTTGCGTATGTTCACATTCATGTCCAGTTACATCTGAAGAAACTAAAAGTAATTTTGTGTCCGAGCCTTATAGTGTATGGTTGAGCTTCGAATATATGAAAGCGCATAAATATGTTAATTACCGGTATGGGCCGCTAAAATTAGTACAACACACATTGGGCGGCGGAGAACTGCATTTGAATCAATTTTCCACGAATCCCGAAGGGACACTTCGTGAATGTACATTTTACGTCCGTTGTGCAATTTCAATGGCCTTTCTGTAGAAAATTTACGATATTTTTGCCGCCACTTGCTACAACTGTGGTGAAATTGCGCGAGCGCATCACTGCAGCTATGGCCGACATAGACCCTGACATGCTAGGAAGAGTTTGCTAGGAACTTGATTATAGACTAGATGTGTGTTGTGTAACTCGTGAATCGCATATTGAACATTTATACTACGTTAGAAAAGAACTTTTTGAGTTGATCAAACAGTGTGTGTAATCTCTATTTACATACATGTTATTAAAAATAAATAATAATAATTGAAATCGCGGACATAAGTTTGACTCACCCTGTATACTCCTAAAAGTGCCTTACAAAATAATGGTATATTTTCAACTCCAAGCAGTGAATTTCTTATCGTTAACGTCTCATCTTTCTTGATCGCTCTAACTCTGTCCTCTTGCCACGATGGTGCAGTGGTAGAGTGCTCACTTCCGTTCTGGTTAAATCCCAGGCTGTGGAATACAATATCGTTTCCGAAAATTTCTTCGGAGTTCTCTCGTTTCCTCACACATTTCTTACTATACAATTTTCTGGAAAACGGGTCGCGTTTATTAACCATCCATTTTCTTTAGCTTTCAGGCATAGTTGTAGGATGTAAAGTTAGCGACAAAAGTACTTTTCCGTTTGGTGAAACTTATTTTGGGAATAAGGGTGGAATCGGAGGAACGTGCAACGACAGTGTGGCTGCATTCTTTTTAAATTAACTGAAAACTGTATTTAAACTGTCCTTCCACTCTGAAGTTCTTTACTAAATTAATTTCATCAAATGAAAAGAACTTTTGTCTCTGAGTGTACAACTAGAATTTTCATTTAATTTCTGTCCTCGTATCGCGCAGAGTGTATCGGGTGTGGGGCAAGTACAAAACCATGCGTATGTAAGACAGCCAATGTTAATATAGGAAACAAAAACATAACAGTTTCAATTAAGTTTTGTTTCTTCACAAATATTTTGTTTTCTTAATTTACACACGGAATGTGTGTGCAGAATTATTTACCTCAAGGGAGAGTTGGTAGTAGCGAAATATTTCTCTTATGCTTTATTAAGTGTAAATTCCTAGAAGTTCCGTATTTAATCACCCCTTTGTTTGTGTACTCTCTTTCGTTCTCGCTCTCGGTGGTGAACAAGATACTTCAACGCTCACGAGAATTATGGCCTCTCAGCTAAACGAGCGTGTCAGCGCTTGAAACAAATTGCATAGTGGAACACCCACGGGAAACGCTGCAATCGGAGATACAACCAACCACATTAGAGAAAGATATGAAAGCACGAAATTCTCTGGTCACGATTATTTAATTAAAAATTGAACTAATGTCTACAAATTTTTATTTTTAAAAAATTAAATCTTTGAACTCAAATACATAAACATTTGTTAATAACTGAATAAATAAACGGTATTCTAGTTTTGGAAGCCGATTAGATAAATGAGCTGCCTTCTGGTGGCTAAATGAGGAGACACGGGTCCGACTCCTAGTGGAAGCTCATTTGATTCGGATCCCCCACCTTAAGCTATAGTTCACATATTATATAGTCTCGATGCTGAAAATGATATTAAGCTAAAATCATATTATTATTATTATTATTATTATTATTATTATTATTATTATTATTATTATTATTATTATTATTATTATTATTATTATTATTATTATTATAGGTGCAATTATATGGAATAATATATCCACAACATTATGTAGCAAAATTGAATCGGTTCAAAAATGTTTCATTAGACTATTGTGTAGAAATAAGAATAAAGATTACTACTCTCATAGTTATGATTACTGGAACGAATACTGGGGGTTGCAAGAATTACATGTAAGAAGAAAAATGATAGAGAAAAACTTTATTCAGAAAATTTTAGATAATAGATATAGTAGTGAATACTGCCTACATAATATAGGTATAAGGGTACCAACATATAACCTTAGAAAAGCATCGGAAATGATTCCTATGAATAAAAATTCTATAATTTTAAGAAAACTGACAAGTTCTTTTAATATATTATCGGGATAATTGTATTTATTGAACTGACGTATAGATTTTAATAGGTATGTATGTTTTATATAGTATATCTGTATGTTTGACGGCATCCTTATTTTAAGGACAATTTTAAGAAAATTGACTAACTATTTTAATGAATAATGAATTAATTATGTTTATGCAGACAAGATAGAAATAATAAAATTATGTGTATATTATAAGATAGACAATGACCTCCTGTCGTCGAAACAAATGTATTGTTAATATTAAAAGGAATATAAGATGTGTGTTATAACCCTTAGTTCTATGACTAAGTGCTGTATTTCTGCTATCTGGCTGTTCATGGCACTAAAATAAATATATTATTATTATTATTATTATTATTATTATTATTATTATTATTATTATTATTATTATTATTATTATTATTATTATTATTATTATTTCTAACTTCTTTTTAAGTATATGGAGGAAGAGTAACACAATTTTATATACAGTCGTGTCCAAAAGTTTGGAAGCACTTTCCCGAAAATAGCATATTTCCACTTAGGGTGTAAATTAATGGTTTTAGAGCTACTTTTTCCACTTGGTTTGCTCTGTTTTACCTTCCGTCATATTGCACAATGATAGATGGACAGTTACATAAAAAAAAGTGAGGCTCTTAATTCCTTATTGCATGTCCGTTATTTCTTAATACTAGCTGTATTCGTTTAGCCATGGAATGAGCTAAATCTTGCCAATACTCTGGAGTAATTTCAGTTACCCACACATTCTTAATTTTCTGCACTAGGTCTTTGTGCGATGTTAGAAACCTATCAGCCACTCTCTTCTTCATAGTATACCATGCGTTTTCAACTATATTCAAGTCTGGAAAACTTTCGGGCCATGATTCAAGCACTGTGTAGCCGCGAGACGCAATACTTGAATTGACAGTATGTGTACCACGGCAGCAACTCTGTCTTGCTGGAAGTAAGTACATCCATGAACCTCCATAAAAGATGGAAGTTTCTCTTGAAGTATCTTGAGGTAAACAGACCCATTTATGGTAGTATTCTTGAGCACAATCCAGAGTCCTCCACGTCCCTTGGCTGAAACTGGTCACCAAACCAACACCTTTTCTTCTTGTTTTACAGTTGGACTAACATAACGGGAATCATATCGCTTTTGTTGCGTGAAAGTTATTTCATCGCAAAAAATCAACAATTATTTCAAATCTCGTATTTATAAACCACCGACGCACGCAACTGGTTTGAAGTGTGCAGCAGTACAATACAAAAACGTGTATACAAGAATGAAAGAAAGTACAATTATGTGTTAAAAACATGCTACAATTAAATCATTGAGTTCGAAACCCGGTCATCTACATCGAAACTAATTTGAGAGGAGGGAAAAATGAAATTAAATTAGTCAATATATTTCCGACATATAGGGCTGTTTTCATTTTTGGACCGTAGAACTGACATTTTTCTACTTTCCAAAAATGGGAATAACCCTATATCTCAGATACATCTTGATTAATTTAGTTTTGTTTGTCACTCCTCTCAAATTAGCTTCGATCCAGATTACCGGTTTTCAAACTCAACGATTCAGATGCTATTGCCATATGACGGAAGGTAAAACAGAGCAAACGAAGTGGAAAACGTAGCTCCAGAACCATTAATCTTCATCCCAAGTGTGAATATGCTGTTTTCGGGAAGGTGCTTCCAAACTTTTATCCACGACTGTATGGTCCTAATGCTGCTAATGTAGGATTTAGGATTTAGATTTCTGGGCTTTCGGCATCTAAGGCCACTTAGCCCTTCACGTTTTGAGGGATGACGTCCCTCGCCAAGCGAAGGAAGGAAGCGGCCTTGGACCTATAAGTTAGGTAAAACCCTGGGGTAAATGAGGAAAACCTAAGAAAACCTCATTCAGGGTGACTGGCCTGATAAAGCGTTTTACACTTTTTCGAACGAGTGCCCCCACCGGGAATCGAACTGTCCCAGCTCGCACCAAAGGTAAGAGCGTTAGCTACTACGCTACGCGGGGCCAATGCTGCTAATGTAATAACATTTCAAATATAAGGAGTTTGAAAATGTTGATGGTTGGTTCCCACGAAATTCACTATGCAATGCTGAGTTACCCTAACAAAATTTGAGCTCCCTCTGTGCTAAGCGGTTAGCGTACATTTCTTTGGCGTTGGAGACCTGGGTTCGATTCGCGGTGATTCGGATTTCACGTTAAGTTGTAGTCTATGTTTCACATAGCCTCACTGTTGCAGGGGACGCTAAATCCAAAATCAAAATCAACAAAGTTTAACAAACCAAAGGCGAATGGTGCGTTTAACTCGTCATTCCTAACCAAAATGCACTGTTAATGTTTCTGTGGCTTTTTGTGTGGGATGTCCTAGATTGCATTCGTAATGAAAAATGACTCGCAATTGTTTGTATTCCACAGTTCACTTTCAACCCTGTCCAGCAACACACTGCTTGTATTTTCTGTTCACTTTCACACGATCCTATTCAACAATTCACTGCTTGTATTTTCGGTTCACTTTCACACGGTCCTGTTCAACAATTCACTGCTTGTATTTTCGGTTCACTTTCACACGGTCCTGTTCAACAATTCACTGCTTGTATTTTCGGTTCACTTTCACACGGTCCTGTTCAACAATTCACTGTTTGTATTTTCGGTTCACTTTCACACGGTCCTGTTCAACAATTCACAGCTTGTATTTTCTGTTCACTTTCACACGGTCTTGTTCAACAGTTCACTGCTTGTATTTTCGGTTCACTTTTACACGGTCCTGTTCAACAATTCACTGCTTGTATTTTCGGTTCACTTTCATACGACCCTGTTCAGAGATGCACTGCTTGTTTTTCACGATGCACTTTCAAACTTTTCTGTTCAATAATACATTTCTCACAGTGCAATTGCATACGAACCTGTTCAACAACGCACTGCATCTTGAGTGTCTGGATATCCCAGCAAGTTTGTTGAATAGGTACTGTGCCTTTCGAAGTTAGACGTATATTCTTAGTCCATCCCTGTATCATGTTGCTGAGGTGAGTTTCTACCAGACGTTAAAGCAAATATTTCATTTGAATCAACCTAATAGCTGCAAAATTGTACTCAGTTTGGAAATTTATTTCTTAATGTTCATACCTTCTAACCATTCTTGTGAAATAAATAACTTAAAACGGTTAGTATTTTCTGAGTACCTTCCCTGCAGGTATCTTAACCTGTGGCTTTGAGAAGGTTATATATATATTTTTTTAACAAAAATAACAATTTTTCGGAAAATCTTCGGGAAGAGGACTCAGTTAGGGTTCTTGATGAAATAAGATATTTGGAATTCGAAAATTGGGGGCATTCATTTAGATATATGAATAACTCCTTCGGGGAAAAAAATAGAAATTTCCGGATTCCAAATAGCAACTTTTATAATGGATATATGAAAGCCATCACCCGTTGACAAAACTTTTTAGGTACCGGTACCTCATGTTCATGCCAAAGAGCTGATTTCAAGATATGATGTACACTAAAAGTCCTTTGAAAATAATAGTTACTAACCAAATGGGTGACCTTTCTCGTTTCTGCACAAATTCTATTGTAAAAAGTTAAAATTGCACCATTTTGTGTGAACCTGTTCTTTCTTGTTGACTTCTTTAAGTATCTTACTTTCATATCACGGGCTTACTTCCATTGTATCAGGTACACTAATGTTTTATACAAATAATAGTTGGAAATCAAAATGGTGACATTTCTCATTTCCTCGCAAATGGCATTGCAAAGAATTGCAAATTACACTTTCATCTACATTAACCTTCGTTGCGGAACTCTTTAGGTATTTTATGCTCATCCCAGTGGGCTAATTCCAGCGTATGATGTACACCAGTCCCTTATTAAGGGTGCTTAGGGGTATTGTGGATCCCGGCCTCCAGGTGGGAGGGAGCCTCCACTCTGATCAAAATGTCAACTGGCTGTCTATAAAAAATCATACAAGATACAATCATCATCATAAGATAAAATATGGCTAAACATTTGAAACAAATTTCTTCGTTTGCTACATCCAACGTCTTCATTGGAAAGTTCCATTAGATATAATATCATCCAATGCATGGCATGGTTAATGTAAAGCTATGTATAAGTCAGCAGGGGCAACGTACTTTTTTTCTAGTCCGGGGGCCTCCAGATGGATTAATCTGGCCCTGATATACACCAATGTTCTTTAAAAATAACAGTCGCTAATCAACATGGTCACCTTAGTTATTTGCGTACAAATTATATTGAAAAAAGTGAAAATCACGCCACTTTCTACAAGACCGATCTTCATTGCCAAATTTTCTTAGGTACTGTATGTTAATTCTAGGAATTAATTCGAATATCGGATGTACTTTAATGTTGTCTTCAATTAATATTTAGAAACCAGAATGGTGATTGTTCTGTTGTGCCCACGAGTATCATTGTGAAAATGTGTTGTTGGGTGTTGTTTCTTTGTTGCTTCTGTACTACAATACGTATTTGGGGATTGATAGATAGGCTACACGTTATTGTCATTTCCGGTCCTTTAGTTACTAAGCCATTTTTCCATTGACAACAGTGAAATCAGTGAAGATAACGAACTTTGATTAAGATCTGAAATGTAAATGCAATTCCGTTAATTTTATAATCCTTTTTATCATTTAGCATTCTTTTTCAATTTGCGACTTCTCATAAATCATTAGTTTTCATTGGTCATTAAAAATCACCCAAATAAAATTTGAGTAAGAGTGTTGAATCTGCGTTTAGTTCACTGTTGCCACACTTGGTACAATTGTACCAAATTCAGCCCTTTTTCTCATTCATCGGCCCGTTGGTACCACGCTGGCATTTTCAGCCCCTTTTGTGAAAAAGTTGGTACAATTCTACCCAATTCAGCACCATTTAACAAATACTTGTCACATTTTCAAAAGTGTCAGTAAGACTTTTCCTACATCTCACGTTACTCATACTGTGTGATGTCATGAGGAGCGAACTCGGAGATGATTGATTTGTTTCTCGTTTTACATATATATTTTTCATATATGGCCATAATACCGTTTTGGTTTATTGGTCACTTTGAAATAGAGGTGCGTTTGGTTTCCTTACAATACATACCAAAGACGATAACTGTTTTCTCTTTTAATTTGCGGCCTATGTTATACTTCCTACGTGCGAGAAGAGTTTCATCTATTTCCACGGTTGTTTGGGGTCCTGCCAGTGGAGTAGCAATAGGCTATGCAGGGTAGGCATTGCCTACAGGCGCAGGGAGTTTCGGTATATTAGGGGGAGCACCAGGTTTTTAATAAAAAAGAAACAAATTATATAAATGAGCCCCAAGCTTTCATGGTCTTCATTTTCAAACATAGCAAGAATAAAAATTCCTTCCCCCTCCCTCTCGCAGTTTTTTACATTTGCGTATCAAATTATTAGCATTACTGTAAACTCGTCGAGGTTACAGCACTGTATGATTAAGAATTTAATCCTCCTGGTAATTAATTATTACCGTATTAATACGATACCAGTCCTATATTGCATGCACTGAGCTTACTAACTATAAATAAAATTCCCCTGCGCAACCGGCTTTCAACAATAACGACAAATTCTCCAAGCATCAAAGGTTGGGCAAACCGGGCAACTGCCCGGGACGCTAACGTCAGGGGCGCCCAAACGAGCACCCCCAAAAAAATTTCGAACTTATTTTCTAACATCACTGTAATAAAATGTAAAATATAGGCTAGGACTAGGTGGGGGGGGGGGGCAAAGACTCATTGGCAGGGTGAAAATTTTGCCTTCGTCCGCTCCTGATGTTGACTGAGATGACGTAGTGTTAAATGGATGAGGACGATACTGACCTATTTAGGTTCTAATCTCAACATTATTATAGAGTAATAATTAGCTGATCTTCTTAAATACCGATTGCAATATTTCTTACAGTATTTTTGTAGACGTGATAACCTTTTTTTTCAGTTAGCGAATGTTTAGCCCTGTTTTAGCGGAAAGAAAAATCTCATGTTGGCAACACTGCCCAGCGTAAATTACAGATGGTCATAAATTGGTCTATTAAATGGGTGAGGGGGCGCCACTAGGTATTTTGCTTAGGGGCGCCAAATGCCATTGTTACGCCACTGGGTCCTATTTGCATGTTTTTAAAAATAATTTTTAAAAAGAGCACTTTCTTGATTTGCACTCTTGAAAGACGGGGGGGGGGGAGTGACCTAGAACTTGACATCTTCAGTTTCGTGCTATTGAGCCCTGTATTACACTGATATAAAATAATAAATTCAGCCCTTTTTGTTTCAATTTGGTACTATTTTTCAGCCCACTTCAGAGCGAGGATTGTGGCAACACTGGTTTAGTTATAGGATATGAAGTTGGAAATTAGAAATGCAATATTTACTTCTATGCTGTTGCGCATTTTCAATTTTTTTTTTTTTTTTTTTTTTTTTTTTTTGTACGGAAGTATATAATTTTATTATGAGCTTAGTCACAAGAATTTTGCTTTTTATATTATAATTTATATTTTGTATCTGTTCATTTTTGTGCCCATTTGGATCACAGATGTATTGTGCTGCCAAAATGTCTTCAGCCGATAGGAGCACTTGCAACGGAAGACTAGGGATCAAGTAAATGTGGTATATTGTATTCAATTTGTTAAATAAAACTTCTGAGGCACAAAAGAAAAAGAATATTATTTTCAGGCCTGCAATGGTAGAATAATATTTGTTATTCTACCATTTCAGTTTCACCACTTCACGAGAATATTTATGTTTGCATTTTCATTACATCAATTTATAGCTATTTCTGGAAAGTAGTGCTCTCACCAGTCGGGTCGGGTTGAAGACCGACCCGACCCGACCCGTGACCCGACCCGATGACCCGACCCGACCCGACTGACCCGAACCGTGATCCCATCTGATTGACCTGACCCGATAACCCGACCCGAGCTGACCCGATTGACCCGACCCGACAACCCGACCCGAATAACCCGACCCGAACTGACCCGACTGACCCGACCCGAGTAGCCTGACCCGACAACCCGACCCGAACTGACCCGACTGACCCGACCCGACAACCCGACCCGAGTTGACCCGACCCGACCCGATCCGTAACCCGACCCGAACTGACCCGATCCGAGTCGGGTCGGGTCAACCCGACCCGTATGAGAGCACTATGGTCACGACACTGGGTGAACGCCAAAATGCACTCACATTGGGAAACTAGTTTTAAAAGCATAAGTTTAGAAAATAAAGCATAAAGCATAATTTAAAATATATAGCACAATTCTTGGAAAATTCTCTTGAACTGAAAGTTTAACATACTGTGTTAATATTTTTTAAAGCCAATATTTACAATGCAAAATCATTGAGAACATAACAATGCAACAATTATAAGCTTATTTTCATTTCTGTAAACTTTTCGGTGTAATCCTTTGATGTGGAGAAAAGAAATTAAAAGAAGAAATTTTTCCGCCAACAATAAATAGTATGCAAGAACTCCATACTATATTGTTACAGTGACGACGCCAGCTTTAAGTTCTTAGGGGGGCAAAGGAGGGGCAGATACATTTTCGGGGGGCGGCTATTTGCCATACCAAAAATGACATATTTATTACGTTTGACTTATTTTACATTACATTGTGTATTTCGTTGCTGTTTTTATGTTAGATCCATATGATTATAAATTAAACTTATTTCAAACAAAATTTGTAACTAACAAATAAGTAACGTCTGCACATGAAATATTTTTCAATGAAACTTTTGAAGCCTAAACATAAATTGAATTACTTTCGCGTATGCTACAAGAGAGAGAGAGAGCCAGAGAGAGAATTTACGAGGAGCTGCTGAAAATGTCGTAGTCCAATCCAGAAGGAGTGTAGGTACTAGGTAGAAAAATGAAACCGTAGTTTAGAAAAACATATCTCTGTATGTACAAATGTAAATTTTCATATTAATAATGAAATTCTTATTGTTTCTCAGGCCTCTGAAGTGATTATGTGTGCCCAAACAGATAATTTCACGAACATCCAGATCCTTACTGTTATAACATTTTTGTTCCACCAAGGAAAGTCACCGAAGTAAATTAATTAGGAAATCAGTGAAACACCACGGGACTCCCCTCCGTTATATATAGTGGTGAAGAAGTAAGTGGCTTAGTATAAACGTAGCAATTTCTCAACAAATTATGCTTTACATCCAGGATGATTAAAAGCAATGACTTCCTGGAATCATGGAGGCAATTTGTGACATTATTCTTGAAAATTGCAGCATTTCAGCCAGTGGTGGATATAGCCCGGGGCCGGAGGGCCTAAGCCACCCCAGTTTTTGTGTGACAAAAATAATTTAAGCTATTTATATTTATTATAGTCTGAGGTCTGCACCCGCTTTCTCAGTTTTTACCTTCTCAGCAAAACTTGTGTCAGAGATTCTGGGCATTTCTTTGGAACTCGTCGGTAGCATAATTCAGAATGGCTGGGTATGCGCAAGTTCTCGGCATAATGGGTTCCCAAAATATATGTCAGGAGAATAAAAGGGTAACGGCATTAAGAGAAGTATTCTTCCAATTTGACCGTAATGCTGATCAATTTCGCTGACGAATAGTAACCATAGATGAAATATGGTTGTACCACTATGACACCTGTCCATCAAGCCCTTGCGAACATAACTGACATTGCATAATCTAGGATTTCAATGTCTAGATCATCATTCTTATTCCGCAGATTTAGCTCCGTCTAACTATTACGTGTACTTATTTCCCAAACATAAATAACACTTGAAAGACGCCATTTTAGATCTGAAAGGGGTAGTGCTACGAACAGTGGTGCGAGGAAATCTAGATTTTTTTAACTTTTCTGCAAAAGCTGGAGCACTGTACAAGGTAGTATATTGACTCTCGGGGAAGAGAAGAAGTAAAACTTCACCAATCCACGTGCACTCCTTCTGGGTTGGGCTACGAATTTTTCAGCAGTTCCTAGTCAATATGGTAGACGTCACGTCAGTACTTTGAAACAAAATAAGTAAAGGAGCACTAGTATAAACCAATTACTAACTAA
The DNA here is from genome assembly GCF_964235325.1 of Thermobia domestica. Taxonomy (NCBI): domain Eukaryota; kingdom Metazoa; phylum Arthropoda; class Insecta; order Zygentoma; family Lepismatidae; genus Thermobia; species Thermobia domestica. The sequence goes on along the minus strand of NC_137454.1, from coordinate 40,469,200 downwards.
AGATCAGCACTCTGACAATACATTTTATTGGGAATCAATTTCATTCCATAATTTTATTATTATCACTTGCAGGAAGGGAAAACACAACTCTTTTTATCTCCTTCAAAAAATTAAGCCCTGGTAGTTGCAAACTAAGCTGTTATAAGCACATCCTCTGAATATTGGAAGCCGAGAATAATGTTTCAGAAAAAATTAAGTTTTAAATAAAACAAAATATGAAACTGAAAACTTCAAACCTGGACAAATACAAACAAGTTACGTAACTGGTTTTACTTTTCTTTTGTTTCCAATCGAAGGTGATCCAATGAGAAGAAAACAAGTCGACCAAATCTACTATTGTCCGCTAGGCACAATTATTAAAAATCATAAGAAAGAAGTATAACTAAAATTTACCTCAAAAGGGGCTAAATTAGAAAACAAATATACCCAGACGCTCAAAGAAGAAAGCTTGAGGATTAATCTGCCACATAGTAAATTCATGGAAAGTAGACTACAACTTGTCAATGAGATTGGTTATGATACTGATATATAATACTACATGAAGAATGTTTAAAGTTTGTACGAGTCTGGGGGGGCAGTCTAGGTGGCAGTCAGGGGGGCAGAAGTAGCTACTAGGGGGGCGCTCGCCCCCCTTGCCCCCCTCTGGCGTCATCACTGTATTGTTATGTTTACTTTTTGAACTTAAGCACTTTCTGTACTTTTTGGTGGCATCTTTTACTTTCCCTTTCTGTATATATGTACCTGTAAGGCACACACAAATGATAGAAAAAGTTTATTCGAGCAAAGCACATCTCTTTACAATGAATTAAGTAGAAAGTTCATTAAATATGAGAGAAACTAGTTGCAAAAAATATCAATAAATAGATCAAGATATTTAGAATATTTGTTGTATAATAAATATACATTATACACGATTAATGTAAAATAATCATTGCAATTAAGAATAAAGCATAATTTATAAAAAGCATAATTAAACCAGAAATAAAGCATAATATGGGTTGCTCTAACAATTAAGTTGTATGAAGACGAGAAGAAAACGAAAGCTGATTCCTTAACGAATTTCGTTGATCTTTGTGTGTACAAAAACGCATTCCTAGAAACCTACAAGCTAGGTATCATCTCTGTGATTATATCAGTTTCTAGTGCTACATGTGAAAAGTCATTCTCTTCTTTGAAAAGATTAAAGACTTGTATACGCAAGTCAATGACTCATGATAGGTTGAAAAACTTAGTGTTACTTTATATTGAGAAGAAAATTGTTAAATCGTTAGATCTTGAACAAGTTGTGGATATGTTTGCTGCTGCCCACACGAATAGAAAGATCCTCTTCAAGTAGAGGCATGAACCTATAAGTTATTTTCTTTACCTGTAAAAGTGTATTTGCTTCCACTTAAGTCAACCAGCTACATATATTTTAAACGCCATGATTAAATAACTATTTACTTATATTAGAAATCAATTGCATTAATGAATCCTAGTTGTTTGAGGTACTAAATTCTTATATTTTCACTGTTTTCCAAAGAGCAAAACCATGAACAATAAAGATGGAAACATTCACCTTGAATACACACACACACACACACACACATATATATATATATATTGGAGATGTCCCCCTCAAAATCCTGTTGGGCACTTCATTGGCCCCCCCTGAACAAAAACTCTAGGTACGCTACTGAACACCATGCACCAGAGATGAATTCTCTACCACTGAGCCACCGCGGCCCTGCTTGGGCTTGGTCGTCCATATCCAATCTCTCTTTTGGCGTTGCTTAAACAACTTCTAGTTTTGTTCTAAATCCAGACTCCATATTGGCGTAGATATTAATATTACAGTCGATTGGTAAAATCAATCTTCCATATTTAAAAATTAAAGTACACAGAAGTAGAAAAATAAGCATTTATCATAAAAACACTAGCTGTAAGTGTTCATAATAGATTTATGGTTTCTATAAAAATCAATTGAAAATTGCTATTTTTAATTAGGCAGCTAGTGAAAAACAGCAGCTTTCGACTCCAGCCGAGTTTAATCTCAACCTAAACTCAGTTGACCAAAGTGAACTGACCCGACTGACCCGACCCGACCCGACAACCCGACTCGAATAACCCGACCCGACAACCCGACCCGAGCCGACCCGATTGACCCGACCCGACAACCCGACCCGAATAACCCGACCCGACAACCCGACCCGATTGACCCGACCCGAATAACCCGACCCGAATAACCCGACCCGACAACCCGACCCGGGCTGACCCGACTGACCCGACCCGATTAGCCTGACCCGACAACCCGACCCGAGTTGACCCGACTGACCCGACCTGATAACCCGACCCGAGTTGACCTGACCCGACCCGACCCGTTTGAGAGCACTACTGGAAAGTGTGCGGCGTTAACTGTACCCTATTAAAGAGCGTAACTTAATTAACTCCCAACTTTGAATTCCGATCACATTTTGTTGATATAAAATCAGCAGTGTTTATTTCAGTTAGCATTAGTACATATCAAACGTAGTAAGTATTATAGGTTCCTGAAATGACACGCAAAGTCCACAGTGAGTGATCTCATATATGGATACAGTGCGGTTATTTTGATTTCTTTCGCAAAGTCGTGTAAGCACAAACGAGAATGATCATCATTTTGCTTTGCAACTACTATTTGCCGAGTATGTAGTTGCACATCATACTTTGAAATCAGCATCCTAGCATAAAGTACCTGAAAAATTTCAGCAATGAAGTTTAGTCTCATAGAATGTGGCGCGATTTGCATCTTTTTACAAAAAGTTGGTCGAAAACGAGAAATATCACCATTCTGGTTTCCGTCTATAAGGAGGATGTTTATATACATCATACGCTAAAATCAGTATCCTAGAATGAACATATAACATACCTAAGGAGGTCAGAAATGAGAGTAGTCTCATTTGAAAGTGGCTCAATTTTCATTTTTTACACTGTAATTTGTGCGCAGACAAACAAGGTTATCATTTTAGTTTGCAACTGTTATTAAAAGAGAGCACTATTGTGCAGTTCGCGGCACACAAAATGTTACAAAAAGTGAAAGCCCAACTTACTAACAAACTCTCACGCCGTGTGCTTATGCATTCAGAAACACACGTCTTGCTCCACTAACCCTCCCTGGTATTTAATCCAACTCGTCCTTCTTCCCATCCTCTACTTGTCTAAAACAGTCAATAAGACATAATATACTCTTTCCATTCAGACAGAAAGAAGCAGAAACCATGTTTAAAAGCTTTATATCTCTAACACCGTCTCTTTCGTTCGTTTGTTCTGAAAGGTCCTTTTACAGCCTGAATTTAAAAATTGTCAAAATGTTCCCATCGCTTCACAAACGCCTTTATTGGCGTTCTTTTCCTTCGTCAAAAATTGCATATCACATCAAGTGGGAAGATGCTCCTTTTGAAATCTATGGAAATTGTCAATCATGGTAGTAGGTTTGGGGCTTCCCAAGGTCTGTAATGCGGGCGCAGAGCTATGAAAACTACGGACAAATGATTTATTTTGTTTTGTTTCTCAGTAATTGCAAGTAAATGTTCCACAGGAGGACAGAAGGGTATAACTCCTCCTCAATTGAGTGTAATAAACACATCAGACGGGTTTCCAATCACGAACCTCTTAGCTATCGAACCATGACTTTATCTTTCAGAAACACAAAACTCTACGCAATTATTCACATACTTTTCCCTTAGCTACGTTGAGAAACTAATAGAATGGTATATTCCAAAAGTTGACTCGGTGGATGCGCCGTATAAATTGAACGTATACCTCTTGTAGCTTAGTTACATTGTGCATAATGAACTTTTTCTTGTTCAGGGACACTTTTTAAGGTAGTGAAAGTTTGTTACTACTGTGTTTAATGATAAAACCGTCTGACAAAGTATTTGATACAACCATTTGATAAAGTAGTGCCAAATACTTAGACATAAATATTTTTTTTTTGCGAAGCTCTAGTGGAAAACGAAACGAATCGTCCTAAACTTGTTGCCTTTTAGAAAGAGCAAGTTGAAAAAAGCATTGGAAATGAGCATAAAAATGTCACTTGGATCGGACTCATAACTTCAAAAAAAAAAAAGAAGAAAAAGAAAAAAAGAAAAAAAGAAAAGAAAAGAAAAAAACAGCACGTTTCCGTCATGATGTGTTAGATGAATGGTTGGTGTAAAGGGCTCGTACGTGGATGATTCTAAGTTCGAAAAATGAAATGAAATCTTTAAGTTTTACGTCCCACGGTTATGCCGGTTAGGCTAAAGGAGACGGTGATGATGAGAGATGAGTGAAGTGGTGGAATGAAGAAAGTGGGAGGAAACGGGAGAACCCCGAGAAAACCCACGAGCACGGTGTTTGTCCACCACAAAGTTCACTTGGCGGGGGCTGGGATCGAACCCGGGACCCCAAGCACCAGAGGTGAACGCTCTACCACTGAGCCACCGCGCCCCCCATTCTAAGTTCGAATCTAGACCTTGTTCATTCTATTTTCTTTTTGCTATGCCAGTACCGTGCATTCGAGAAGTTCAATTTTGAATCAAATGTAGTCGCAGCTAGTTTAACCCGAAATTATTTTCATATATGAGATTTGTTGTTACATGCTTTTCTTTAACTTTCAATGTGCACAACGATAACACTTGGGCGGTAATATAATATTTCATTGTTACTGTAATATATTTATATATATTTTGAAAATTTTTGATTCAAAAAACGTACAGTGGACCGTACGATGCATCGTTGACTCCTGGAGGAATTTAAAACTAATTTAGTGTACCTATAAATTACCTTCTGAAAAATATACTGTAGGGGGCAGACACTGAATCCATTCTTAGGAGAGGAAGGGGTGACATGAAAAACTAATAGAAAGCATACGATATTAGTGTCGAATTCATAGTTTTCGGGGTCGCAAAGATGAATAGTAACACTGTCGATGCTGTTTAAGTCCAAGTTAAGTCTTTATTGACATGGAGATCAGATTGGGGGGTGAAGGCAAAAGGACACTTAAACAGCATCGTATATTTGTGTCGAATGCATATTTTTGGTATCACTGACATAAATAGTGATATTCCAGATGTGATATATGTTGGCCCATTGGCATGGGGGTCAGAGGGGAGAACCAATGAAGAATTCAGAACAGTTCCTTTGGGGTGAGTTTCAATGCACTGAAAGTGAAAATTTGTAATGTATAAATACTTGTATCACATCTAGAACTATCAGAGATATGACTTCTGGAGAAAAGTCGTTGCTCCAGGGAGGCATTATCTCCTGATCACTCCCTAAAATCATCACTGCTTTGTAGGTGCGTAGCCAGGAATTTATTTTAGGGATCGAAAGCTTTTTGAGGGGTTCATGTTCAATATGAAGACACACTGTACGAAAATATCTAATGTCATCTCTAAAATTAGGTAAAATTTACAGAACGGTAGTGATGTCGGGAGGCGGGGACTCTGGACAGCCAGGGCCTACATCCTGTGCATGTCTCTGCTGCTCTGAATTGCCATAACCTCCTCTTTTAATGTACAAGTCATAACATGTCAATAATAAAAATAGAACATAAAATAAAATAAAAAATATACATAACTAAGAAGTAAACAAAAAATAAAAAATAAAGTTGAGGGACAAGTTTTTAACAAATTACACTTGAAAGGAAAATATAATTTTTAAAAACATTTTCATTTATGAATGGCTAAAAAGCTTAGAAGCGTTCATCTGGAGTGCAATTATTTATCTCTTTGAACCCGAAAACTATGAATTCGACACTAACATCTTTCCAATTCTATTACATTTACATGACACCCCTTCCCTTCCTAGAAATGTTTTCAGTGTCTTACATAGTATATTTTTCATATGGCAATTTATACGTATACTAAATTTATTTGTAATCCCTCCAGGAGTCCATGATGCATAGTACAGACCACTGTACGTTTTTCTCTGAATTACAAATGTCTAAAGATATATACATACATTTCAGTAACAATGGAATATTGTATTAACGCCCGATTGTCGTTGTTGTGCAAAACCTCATGATATGAGGTAGAGTAATGAGTTAAATTAAGATTATAAGATTTAATATCAAAGTTGAAACATCGCACATTAAAGAAAAGGATATTAACAAGACTCATATTTGAAAATTATTTCAGCTTAAACTAGCTGCGACTACACTTAATTCAAAATTGAACTTCTGGATTGCACAGAGTGAGTGTAGCTAAAAGAAAAAGTATTAAGAACAGTCAGGATTCGAACCTACTACCATCCACGTAGCAGTCCCTTACACTAAACATTTATCTAACTCATCACGACTTAAACGTGCTGTTTATAAGTTATAAGTTCGCATCCAAGTGACACTATTTTGTGCATTTCTATTCCTTGTATCCAACTTGTTCTTTTTAAAAGACTATCATGTTTATGACGATTTGTTTCATTTAGCTGAGCTTCGAAAAGGTGATATGTTTAACAAGAGAGGGCCACAAAGTGGCTCCGCCGAACTAGACAATTATGTTTGCATTTGATATGTTATAACTAGATAAGTCCCAAAGTTATACGTGTCACCAGGCGGAATATCGTGAGATACAATATATTTTGTAATGAAAAATGCTATAAAAATTACCTGGCAGAATAGTTTGAACAGAGTCATTTATTCGGAAAAGGTTGGGTAAATGGAAAACACTGCAGACACGTATTCCATCATTTTCAAGGGCACACTTTTTGGGGTAAATCAGTTTACCCCAGGGCGCCTGCAGGGTCCCAGATGGGGTCCAACTCAAAACTTAGAACTGGCAAGGAGGGTTAATAGCACATCGTTTGAAAGTTGTTATGAAATGGGAGAAAATGGAGCAAGTCTCGACTCTCTACGATAACCCTGTGCAAAATGGAGACGAGTCAAAATGCAAACAAAAAATCAATTGAAAAGTCCATGGCCACCTCTGCAAATCGAAAACGGTGGGACAAATGTGAAAACACGAAAAGACATGTGGCATTGTTTTCAAAATACAGCGATTTAAGTTAAAACGTCTTGTCCCAGGGCCTCCACAGAATCCACAGTGAGGTCCAACTTAAAAGTTTCAAATGGCAAAGTGGGTTTAGTAGCATATCATTTGAAAGCTGTTTTCAAATGAAAGAAGGTGGAGCAAATCTCGATTCTCTACGATAACCCTGTGCAAAATGGCGGCGGGTCAAAATGTAAACAAAAGCTTAATTCAAAAAACTATGACTACCTTGAATCCAGGATGGCCGCTTAAGACCTATGTCGATAGGATAGGCATATTAAGCTGCAGAAGCTGGTAAAACCGAACTTGGCATGAATGTTTGATGCCAAATGTGAAAACAGGAAATTACCTGGCAGAATAGATAGCATCGATGACGAAAAGATACGAAATGTTAAAAAACGCGACATCTTGAGTTCACAATCCGCACTATGTATCGAACTCATGTCCAGCTCAAACCACTAGCGTTGGAGAAGCAAAATGTGGTATTTACCTTTATAGTCAATAGTAGATATCTTCAAAATATCAAAGACGTATCATCTGTAATCCAATATGGCTGCCAGTGTGAAAAATGAGTTTGTACATAAATATGCTATTTCTTGGAATATTGTGGCCAGGCAGATCGATTTACAAGTTGTTTGGTAGTGCTCGCCAATCTTGTAAATGAACGTTTATTTTATTTTATTTTTTTTGTATAGATCTATATGGTATTGCTTGAATTATTGTGATCAAACCAACGAATGGCATACGTTACACATAACCATCAGGAATACGTTACAATAGAGCCCCTAACCTGATTGGTGCAGCAAGTCCTTTATCTATGAACTACTATAATAAAATTAGAAAAGTCACGAAGGTATTCAACTTTTCTTTAGCAATATGAATAGGAAGTCAGAGTTGGGTGTTCATCGCATATTATTTATATTCACGTAAAAATATCGAGAGAAACGTGACGAACGTGCATAAGGAACAACGGAATGAAATAATAGTTGAAGTGAATCGAACTTCAGTTGTTCTTTAGTCTTACTATTGTTTCTAAATACACAATAAAGAAAAATAGAGATTTAGGTTTCTACTGTTATGAATGACAAAGGTTTTAAGCGTCCATCCTGGATTCAAGGTGGCCATAGCCTTTTCAATTAAGTTTGTGTTTACACTTTGAAACGCCACCATTTTGCACAGGATTATCATAAAGAGTCAAGACTTGCTCCAACTTCTTTTATTTAACCACAGCTTTCAAACGATGTGCTACGCAACCCCGCTTGTCATTTGAAACTTTTGAGTTGGACCTGACCGTGGGGTCATGGGACGAGACGATTTAACTCACATCGCTGTACTTTGAAACTATTGTCACAGATCCTTTCCTGTTTTCACATTTGTCCCACTGTTTCCTATTTATAGGAGTGGCCATGGAGTTCTCAATTAAGTTCTTGTTGACATTTTGACCCGCTGCCATTTTGCACAATGTTGTCGTAGTGAGTCAAGACTTGCCCTATTTACTTTTATTTCACAACAGTTTTCATACGATGTGCTACTTAACCCTCCTTGAAAGTTTTGAGTTGGACCCCGCCTGTGACCCAGGGGCAAACTTGTTTATCCCCAAAAGTGTGACCTTGAAAGTCATGGAATACGTGTTCACCGAGTTTTCCTTTTACACAATCGTTTCTGAACAAATGATCCGGTTCCAACTATTCTGCCAGCTTTGTAGCTTTTACATTACAAAATATGTTGTAACTCACGATATCCCACCCGGTGGCACGTATAACTTTGGGATTCGTCTAGTTACAACATATCAACTGCAAACACAATTGTCTCGTTCGGATCTCAGCGGAGCCACTTTGTGATCCTTCCTTGTAAGTATTTGGTACCACTTTAACAGAGGTTCTATCAAATAACTCAATTACTGCAGTAGTAACAAATTTTCACTTCGTTAAACGGTGTTCCTGAATAGCGCATCACCGAGTTAGGGGTTGGAATACTTCATTCTATTAGTTTCTCAACTTAGCTACAGGAAAGCCTATGAATAACTGCGTAGAGTTCTGTGTGGCTGAATGGATAAAGTCATGGTTCGATAGCTATGAGGTTCGTGATTCCAAACCCGTCTAGGACGCTGAAGAGTCTTTAAATTTTTAATTCCCCAGATCTTAAGATCTTCTTCTCCCTTTGGAATCATCTGATACTCTAAGAAGTTTGCCTTTTTCAAGAACTGCCTGATGTGGTCCCCCAGTTCGGAAACTTGTTTCCTTCTGTTCCATAAAATCACAAATTTCCACATAATATGGATGCTGTCTAATAAATTTTCTCCGATTCTAAAATTGCATATGTAAATCATCGATTTCTGTCTCCATATTTAAATCTCTGTGTCTCAGTGTCGTCCACTATATACGCAAATGGCTAGGGATAAAAACTTCGTCTCTTCAAACCAAATGTAAGCTCTTTAGCAATGTACTATCGTAACTCTGTAGGTTTGTTTCTAAAATCAGCGTCAATTTAGATTTTGTTCGGGGGGATTCTCCACCAACATATCAGTATTTTATCATACATTAATCTAACAATATGTGTATTTCATACTCAATGGAGGGGAAATTACACCCTTCTGTCCTTGCCGAAATGAAGCCTCTGGAACATTTGCTTCCAATTACTGGGAAACAAAACGAAATAAAGCATTGAATAACACTCATTTGTCAGTAGTTAAATGACAAATGAGTGTTGAACATTGAATATTGAGTCAGCATTGAATAACACCTTGCGTCCGCATTACAGACCTTGGGAAGCACACAAGCTATTACCGTGATTTACAATGTCCATAGATTTCAAAAGGGGCATCTTCCTACTTGATGTAATATGCAACTTTGAAGAAGGGAAAGAAGGCAAATAAAGAATTATGAAAATATTTTGTGACTTTTTTTTAAATTCAGGCTGTAAGAGGACATTTCAGAACAAACGAACGAAAGAGACGGTTTTAGACTTATAAAGCTTATACACATGGTTTCTGTTTTTTTTTTTTTATCTGAATGGAAAGAATATATTATGTCATGTATATTGCTTTAGACAAGTAGAGAAGGGGGAGGAGAACGAGTTAGATTGAATAGCAGGAGAAGTTAGTCGATCAAGACTTGCGTTTCTGAATGCATAAGCACAGGGGGCAAGAGTCTGTTAGTAAGTTGGATTTTAACTTTTTGTAACATTTTCGTTGCTGCGCACTGTACATCATACGTTAGAATCAGCAACTTGGTATGAACCTAAGGAACTTAAAGTAATACGACAATAAGTGACAGCTTCCCATGCACCCCATTTTAAACTCTGCAATGTTTTGGCACTCTTCACCGTGGTGCGTTTTGCATTCATTTAGGACTAGAGACAATTCTTTCGAAAAACGAAGTAAAATTTTTCGAATTAAATTCAAATTTCAAATTTTCAACAGAAGCTGTCTCGGGGAGTCCTTTATCAATGCTTTCCCAAATTTATAAATCGTGACTCATGTAAGTGGTATCACCTAAATCATTCTAAATACAGCGGCGTTCATACAATATACGATAACTGGTATATTAGGAGCTACTTCTTCTCAAGTTGAGTTTAGATTTTTTCTAAAATCCGCGTTCTAAAGGCAACTCTTACGCTAAAGCTGAGTTCCTGAACAATTACATTTTTCTCAATATATCAATATCTAGGAATATCTCGGGAACCATAAGTTACAGAGAGATGATATTGGTGTTGATCAATACCTAAGAAGATAGTGAACATCTTGGTACCGGCCAAATAGTAACTAGTGGCCACTGATCAACTTGTTACTGGCCAACTGACCACCGTTCCCCAGATATGGGCTACAAAAGTTCGAATTTAGAGAGATTTATGGAGCCATATCTCGGGAACTGTAAGTCATAGAGAGATGGTATTTTGTTATTGTTTGCGAGAAACAGAACAAGGCGCGGATAAAAAGCTTTACTTTTACATCTAGGAACAATGACAGTTATCCTTCCCTACCTTATTCGTTAAGAAGGTATTAATATTTTGTAATGTGACACAAAACATTAAGCTCAATAAATTTGACCTGCAATTCACTATATACACGCAGGTGTACACGATGATTGATAAAACAGCAAACCAATTAATGCAAAAACATTATAAACTGGCAAGGTAATAACTATTTTCAAATATTTATTTAGCAACGTGAAAGCAAAAGAAAAGCAAATATTTAAATACGAAATTGTTTTATCGTGTTCTTTCTAGAGTCAGGGATTGGCCAATCTCATTATAAGTGGTCGGAAGCCACATTTTTGCCTGATACAAGCTCCAGGTAATTGATACTCGACACAGCTACGCCCTCTAATATGAATTTTTCTTTTAATTCAGCGTTGCCATAATGTCATCACATTCTGCTATTCCAGCTACCGTTATTGACCAGACAATCAAATATTTACTTGCTGAATTTAGAAAATCATTATAATTTTTTAAATATTCTTTAAATTTATGAACAAGAGTTAGAATTGGTTTTAAAATAATAGCCACGAGAAGGTTAGTAGATTGGTGATAACGTTTAATATGTAAGAACATTACTGCATGAAGAGTCGAACAGAATATTGAAAATTAACTTAAGAAGATAGTGGATAGAACAATTTATCAGACAGGATTTGTTTTTTTTTCTTCTTCTTCTTTCACAACCCTTTCAACGAACTGAAAAAGTTCGTTACTGAATTCTCTATGTCTGTGTGTCTGTGTGTCTGTCTGTCTGTTATTTGCGAATTTTTCAATATTGAACCCTCCATTGGGTAAAGCATCAAAAACTATCTCAGAAAGTGATTAAATTTCTCGCGTCACTCCTATCGTTCCCGAGATATTGACCAAAAAACTGGCCGATTTCCAGAGATTTAAGAAGTCATATCTCGGGAACCATAAGTCATAGAGAGATTATATTGGTGCTAATTAATACCTAAGAGGATGGTAAATATTTTGGTACCAAATAGTAACCGGTGGTCACTGATCAACTTGCTACTGGCCAACTGACCACCGTTCCCCAGATATGGGCCAATTTAAGGAGCCATATCTCGGAAACTGTAAGTCACAGAGAGATGGTATTTTGTTAATTTTTGCGAGAAACAGAACAAGGCGCGGATAAAAAGATTTACTTTTACATCTAGGAACAACGACATTTATCCTTTTTTGCTCCATCTCTCCATTCTTTTTAAGTTCGTTCTGGCAATGCCCTTGGAGCATTCTCAACTGGTTTATTAAAAACGTTCTGATGTATAAAATTATAATTTACAAAGTTCCTGTAAGTGTGGACCATAACCCAACACAAAATTCTCTAAGCAATTTGAGGAAAATAGCTATTTCAAAACCCAAGCAGCCAAGGAAAATATATCACAAAGTTTCAGACAAAGTAAGTACAATGATTTAAAAATTTTTAGTTCTCCACGCAAGCAAAAGAATAATAATAAGGTCCCGTAGAGCTCCAATTAAGCTTAGCAAGTAAAAAAAAACTACAAAGCTCTAGACAAGCTAGATGGTTGCAGTTTAAGATTTCTCAGAGCTCCATGCAAACTTAAAAAAACCTAAGTTCCTGCAAAACTCCAGGCAATCTAAAAAGATTTCTTTCAAAGCTCCAGGCAAACCACGAAAGCAAAGTAACCAGTTGAAACTAATATATACTAAACATTCTACATGATCTGTTATACTTTCTTTTAAGCAGCGGTGGCGATTACTGTTCCTCTTCTGTCACACAACCTAACAATAACAAAAATACCTGTCTCTTGTTTACCTGTCACAGATATACTAAAATGATACGTAGTTTTGTTATAAATAAGAAACACGTGTTAGTGTTTACAAACGCAGACTATGTGTAGGATATCACAATACGCGTATCTATATGTTATTCACAAAATAATATTCTTTTATATTTTTATATTTTGTCTAATAGTTATGCAGATGTTCACTCGATAAATTATATTTTGTTCTTTCCTTTTATACCCTCTGTCCCTTTTCCGGTAGGCGCGGGAGACCCGGGTTCGATTCCCCCCAGGAGCTCATGTGGTTCGGATTCCACGTTAATCAATAGGTCCACGTCTCACATAGCCTATCTGCTGAACGGGACGTTAAACTCAAAATCAACTCAACTCCCTTTCCGTTATCATTAGCTTGTTCATATCTCTGTTTGTGGGGTGTATCTCTATGTTTATCATGTTGCAAACTTGATTGTGCACTTGCAGGTGTACTGCAGAGAAACACAAAAGATAATAAAAAAAGACATTATTATTTATGTTTCTTTGAGTATGAGAAACACGAATGAACAAATTTAAAAGGGAAACAAAAATAACACCTTCCAATAGTAAATTACCCCTTGTAGACTATATCATCCGAAACAACCTATCTCGTATTGTAACAATATTAATGAAACATTTATATATGAAATGCGAACAAAATTGTCTAAATCCATTCTGATCAAGTGTCCTAAAAAAATCACCTCCAGCAGAAGCGCATCCACGGGGAATTACAGGGTTCAGACCCTCCTTTCAAAACTTCGTAACTTGACTAACATTTGTAGAATTTCTTAACAGAACAATACATGTTTAACAGAGAAATGATTAACGTAGCCGAAACATTTGATTTTACTCCTCATTTGAATTCTTCCTTTCCTTATAAAATAATAATGTTCTATCAGATTTTATGAGAATATAGCTGGAAGTATAAATAATTAACAATTACTTATCGTCTTTTGGGGGTGCAGAATAACACAAGTTTAATACTGTACAGATATATCGGACTTCATAGAAAATACTTTGGACCACTCTCACAAAACAATGTGGATGTACGCCTGACCTTCCGAAGTACGCTACTTATTGTGTATTTTTTTTTTCAAGACAAATGAGGAGTTACATCATTTCTCAGGCTTATTTGTAAGGTATGGTGAAGCTCGAGTGACTCGTGTTCGATAAATTCACACAGATAGATTCACCTCTATAAGTAAACTGCCCCTTCGGTATTTTTGCAAGAAAATTACTTATACCTCAGTGTAGGCTTGTCAATGAAATATTATACGAAATAGAGTCATTTTCTTTTTTTAAAAAAATCACATTTTTTATTTTCAACCTTTAGTAAACTGCCTTTATTTTCTGAGGTAAGAACATCCAAAAATCTCTCTCGGGGAATTTTATAAAATCTTACAAATTTGAAATTTTATCTTATATAGTTGCTCGAAAGTAAAGAAAATGACCCGATGTTAAGTTAACTCGTACTACCAGGAACGCATCATATACAGTGCCATATCTTTGAATTTTTCTTCGGGGTGGGAAAAAGCATTAACGTTGTCCTCCTGGAAAAATGTGTAATTTATGATCCACAGAATTTACAACTTTGATAAGCATTTTTATAACATCTAGGAATTTAAGTTACTGGGCTCAGGTTTTATTTATGCTTTATCTTGAAAAGTTTATTTTCTTCAGATTGTGAGGCATTAGCAACATCATTTATTGAGTTTCTTTTTTGAAAGAGTGTGATGAACCCATTTCATAGAATGCCCTTGTGTCTAAGGGGTTAGCGTACGTACCTTTGGTGTGAGACCCGGGATCGATTCCTAGAGGGAGCTCATCTACTTCGAATCCCAACGTTAAGCAGTAGGTCCACGTCTCATATAGATTCGCTGCTGAAAGGGACGCTAAACTCAAAACCAAACCAGACCAAATCTAAATCCATTTCATCCTTCACAACTTACATTGAGGGTACAATATTTGGCACAATGTGAAACAAATTAAAACAAGATATACAATCTCATTCTCCTTATCTGGAACAAGGAAGAATTGCCACAAGAGTGGAAAGAATCAATCATTGTTCCAATTCACAAGAAAGGCGACAAAGCTGCCTGTAATAATTATCGAGGCATTTCTCTTCTGTCAATATCCCATAAAATCCTTTCAAACATTCTATTAACAAGACTGACCCCATACGCAGATGAAATTATTGGAGATTATCAGTGCGGATTTAGACGAAATCGATCACTATCGACCAAATATTTACCATTCGCCAAATATTCGAAAGAAAAAAAAAGTGGGAATACAATACCTCGGTGCATCAACTATATATTGATTTTAGAAAGGCGTACGACTCGGTTAGGAGAGAAACATTATACAACGTTCTTACAGAACCTGGAATACCGAGAAAGCTAATTAGAGTAATTAAGATATGTTTAAATGAATCCCAAAGTAAAGTCCGGGTAGGAAAAGTTTTGTCCACGAGCTTTCACGTCGAAAATGGCCTGAAAGAAGGAGATGCGTTGTCGCCATTATTATTTAACTTCGTTCTGGAATACGCTATAAGGAAAATCAAAGATAGCAACCAGGGCCTAGAGTTGAACGGTATTCACCAGGTTATGTCACATGCTGATGATGTAAATTTCATAGGGGATGATAGGAGAACAGTAGAAATAAATGCAGAGATCTTATTAAACGCTTACAGGGACATGGGTTTAGAAGTAAATGCAGAGAAAACTAAATACATGGAAGTGCGTCGGGACCGTAATACAGCAAATTATAGATGCGTTAAAATATTAAATAATACTTTTGATAAAGTGGATTGTTTCAAATATCTAGGATCAATATTAATAGAGGAAAATCATATCCACGAAGAAATTAAATGTCGACTAAAACCAAGGAATTCGTGTTACTATTCGGTTCAAAATCTCTTGTCGTCGCTAATTCTGTCGAGGAATTTGAAGCTTAAAATGTACAAAACGATAATCATGCCTGTTGTTTTGTATGGCTGCGAAACATGGTCACTTACTCTGAGGGAAGAACATAGACTGAAAGCATTTGAGAACAAGATCCTGAGACGAATATTCGGACCCAAGAGGAACGGGAATGGGGAATGGCGGAAACTTCATAACGAGGAACTACATAATATATACGGTTTATCCAACATCGTTAAGGTCGTCAAGTCTAGGAGGCTTAGGTGGACGGGTCATGTAGCTAGAATGGAAGAATGTAGAAACGCTTTCAAAGTGTTGACTGGAAGACCAATCGGAAAACGACCATTAGGAAGACCTAGTCGCAGATGGGAGGACAATATTAAGATGGATCTGGCAGAGATTGGAATACAAAGTGAAACTGGATGGAGTTAGCTAAGGATAGAAGTCAGTGGAGAGCTTTTGTGAACGCGGCATTGAACTTCCGGGTTCCATAGGCCATAGAGTTAGTTAGTTAGTTAGTTATGTGAAACTTTAAGAAATATATGTTTCCAGAGGCCATGGTAGAAAACATTTTACTGAAATGTGCTTTTATATATAGATCTGTGTATATAGTTAACCTATTACAACAGATTATTTGGCCCAGGAAATTTTTGCGATCATTAATAATATTTTTTTTAAACTTTATATCTTAAACTAAACAACTGTTTATCTAAATTAACATCCATTTTTTTATTTCTTTGTTATAATTATATACTCTTGGTTTCTGGCTTCTGAAAGCATAAACTCGCAATGTTATTTCATACTTAAGAGAAATATGCTATTCAAAAGTATATTTTTGAAGCTAATGTCCTGGTTCCCATACTGATATCCACTAGTTTATACCACATGCACCAATCAAATTCAGGCATTGAATTTTTGTCTAGTTGCACGTACAAAATGTGTACTATCGAGCCAGGTAGTTTCTAAAAGAACTCCAAACTAACAACCACGTATTAATTGAAAACATCATTTTCTTTCTCTAAGAATAATAAGTGCAAGAATTTGTTATGAAATACATGGCCGTGATTTAAGATGTGTCCAAACTTTCGTGACAAAAGTGAACACTCTTCGGTCACTTGCTTGGTTGTAAATCAAAATTTCGTCTACTTCTGTCAGATCAATTCTTAGTTTAATTTTGAACAGCATGTTAATTAAGCTAACAATTTAGAATACCGCTTCTCGTAAGATCAGAGAAATCTGGTAGTGCCTGGTCTGGTCAGAAGAAAGAGGTAACCCTTGGTACTCATCGGATGGTATTGCCATTGCGTCATGCACTCAGCGTTGTGAAGACAATTTGGAGCTGCTTGAAAGAAAGAAGTAGAAAAATCCGATATACAAAGCCGCCGAGGGAAGCCAATGCCCTTACTACCAGCTGGCTGGTAAATTCTAGCCTCTGATGACTATCGCGAAAACAGCTTACCTTTATTACTTTATTTAAAGTTTCAATTTATTTTGTCAGTAAAATTGAACAAAATAGCAGTACAGTGTTCTTAATTCCTTACTGAGGCTTAAAGAGAATAGTTATAGACCTATATCTCGTGCACTTATGTTTGAGAATCACAAAGATTCAGTGAAGTTTGTCAGAACATCGAAGACTATGAACTCCGTGGATCAAATTCCACTTCAGAACCAAAGAAATAAATTAACCAGGCTGTAAAAGGAGAGAGATGACAACTTGGTTGGTTCGTTCGTTTAGCGTCCCTTTATCGAGCACCGATGATATAAGAGGCGTTGTTATAAAGCTTAACATAGGATCCGATCTACATGAACTCTCACCTGAATCGAATCGAGATCTCTTGCGAGAAAAGTAAGTGCATTAACCATGTACCCACGAAGGAGCTCTGAGACAAATTAACATCCAAATGAAAGCTGAAGCCATCAAAGATACTGTCTGGAAAAAATGTCAAAATGATGCCTAAAGCTCTCACACCACAGAAAAAACTAAAAAACTTCGTTCACGTGTTACAACTATTTCACGCATTTTTTTTTCTGAATGTCACAAAACCTATATATTCCAGTACGATCCATGTGACTCTTTTCCTTTCCCGAAAGTCAAGTAGACCTACGTACTTAAAACCCTCCGCACTGGTCAAGTTGTTATTGCCTACCAGTGATACCAACCCGTGAGGAAAATCCTATATTATGAGATTTTTTGACAACGATTTCTCGAAATGGGTTATAGGGAATTTTAGCAAAAATTGGCAGGATATATATATATATATATATATATATATATATATATATATATATATATATATATATATATATATATATATATATATATATATATATATATGCAATTTTTCACGTATTTATTCCATTCAGGAGAACAAAATTGTCTATGCGAGGAGCAGACAAATGAGCATTCAATAACCTTGAAATTAATACTAAGTGTCAAATATTGTTAGTATAAAGTGAATGTTAGTTTTTAAAGTCATTTATGCAGTGACTTCTGAATGTAAAAGACAAAACAAAAAAGTTCCGGGCAACGTTAATTGTACTCTGGTATTGAAAAAAACAGAGAAGTGAAGAAAACGGAATTAACGGATGAAAATAAAACGAGAAACATCCAAGTTTCGAAAATTGTTCCCTATGAAATAACTAACCCGTGAAGTTTATCTAAACATTGTTCGACTTAAACTCTAAACTGCGATAAACAAAGACACGTGAAACTAAATCTCGCTGATTTGCTGTTGTCCTATGGACGCTTGTACTCCTCCGCAAAATAGTTCATGTGATTGGGTTATTACTTTTACTAAGAAGCTTCATATAAAACTGCTATATTATTATAAATGACAACAATATAATACGGATTATCTAATAATACTGCAATCGAGTGTGGCTAATGAAACAATAGAAATAAACACTAAGCATGCGCAGTAATTTTGGCGCCAACTCAACTGTGGACTGATGTTCTGCTTTTTCTGAAGTCTGAAAGATGGCTGGCATGAACCCCGGTTACGTGAGTATTGTGGTGAAACACCAACAAGGGAAACCTTTACTCACTTAGCAACAATTGTTTACCAGCGAAATTCAAATACCTTTTTTAATCTTTCCAGTTGTTTTCTTTCTTTTCTGCTGCTGCTGTAAGTATCTGGACAACACGAGACAGTATTGGCAAAATCCACGTGTATAATTTGCTCCTCCCAGTGGGGAGTGGGAGTGATACATCACTAGCCAATCGTATTTGTGAAAAGCGGAAGGATACAAATATTTTGTTTATCGGAGTTTAGAGCTTACGCTGAATAGGGAATAGTTTTATTACGCTCAGTAGAAGATTATTGTACAAAAGCGTAATGGAAATACTAAACGCACAATAAAATGTACTTATTCTCATCGACATTTTAAATTGTCTCTTTCAATTAATGAAAATACTTGATCATGAACTGTTTGATTAACGTTGACAATCGGAATTTTTGAATAACTGACTCATATATTGAAGACAAGGATTGATATACACTGATTTCACTATTCATATTTCCTAAGTTTAAAAAATTTTATTACTAGTATAGTGTAAGAAATTCAACTGGAAAATGGGAATTTCTACCTCTCGAGATGGGATTTTATCAAGTTTCAAGTTGGCATCACTGGTGCGCGCGAATTGTGCACGGAGTCCAAATCTGTGCTTACAGATTTTTTTTTTGGGGGGGGGGGGGTCAGTTGATGCACCAAATTAACAGATATGCGAAAGAAGCCGACTTGCTCCACGCCTTCGACTAATTGGGAACAAGATTGCATCAAGGTGTAGATACGAATAAGAATTATATTGACAAGTATAAATATTAGAACTGTAACATTACACATTGGGTTCTTGTGTTAAACTCGTAAATTAGCAGACACACCTTGTATGCTTGTAATAAACCTATATAGCTTATATATGTAAGAAAAAATATACTGTATATTTAAACAAGAGAAGGAATAAACGTTATCTAATAGAGTGCTGAAAGTTAGAAGTTTTCGGTAAGTAAATAGAATTATTGTAGTTGAGTTTCGCTTTGCTGCCTCTGTGTATGTTTTGTGAAATAATACTCCATTCGTTTGCGTGGAGCTTAAAGATCGCTTAGAATACTACACACTACACAAACAAACTAAACACTGTTAAATTTCTGAAATAAAATTCAGATGAAAATATGGACTTCATGATGAATGGATAGTTTCTGTAATGCAAACATGCTAGGCTACTAACAGTAGAAGGTATAACAGTAAATGGAAAGATAATAAGATATCTACAGTATAGCTTAGTAAGTTAAAATCACAACTCATACCTATTAACGGGGCAGACTACTAAAAATAATACGAAATGATACTAACCATTTTTCTTTTACCCGTTTCTCATAAGTCAAACGAGATAATGAAATGTAACTTACCACAATAATATATAATGTTATTCTACACCCGAAAATACTTATCGAAAGAATTTTCAGCGTTGCCAGCCATAGAAATTACAGTGTAGTCAGAATATGAATTACCCAAAAAATCTAGAGTAAGCAGCGACTAGAAAAATGAACTCAACAGTAACTGATGACTTATCGTGTTTGTCTTGGTTTCTTGTTAACTAATTTTTAAATAATATTTGTATTTATTTTGCAATGAACAGTACAAAATAAATATAATTTTATATATTGAATCTTCTTAGTGAATGCTTGTAAGAAAATTCCCTCAGAAACGGATTCAACAAATATTAGAAAAGCACTACTTCCGTTTTTAAATGCCTAAGGTATTGCATATACTCTAATACAAGGAAAAGTAAACTATAAATACTGCAGTGTTGCCAACTGATTTATGCTTTATGTAAAAACTACTTTTGTTATATGCCCCAAAAGTCATCTTAATTGAAAAAATCATCACTCCCTGTGACACATTCATTACAAGCAAACCACAGACAATCTGTTACAGTACATATCAGGTGAATCCAGCTGAGTATTATGATATTTATAAGGAACCAAGATGACTGCCAAATACATGTTAAAAACCATAAGAAAAAACTGGGATCCCTTACATGCAGTATACCCTAAACGGAAGTTAAAACACCCCTAACCGTAAGTAAAACGTAATTCCATTGTTTACTATTTCCGTGTTAGAGATGTGTGATAAAAGCAATTAACCATCTTATAAAGAGGTTAATCGGAAACACTGGTCATATTTGTTATTATCTACCTTGAAAAAACAAGACGTGGGTCGTTAAATGAATTAGAAGAGGAAATCATACAGAGAAGGTAATTCTAGACAAACAAAAGAATGTGTAAAAAGAATTAAGGTGAAAAGGTAAAGTACATTAATTCAAGTTAAATGCATAAAGATAGCAGGAAATACTTGTCATATTTATTATTAATTATAACTGAAGAGCAAAAGAACAAAATGACTGGTAATTGAAAACGGTATTTATGGTCTCTCTTCAATCTATGAATGAGGCTAATACAATCAAAGACACTTGTCCACTGACAAAAAGAATACTTATCTTTAGGAGGAAAACAAGAGCCAATGTAATTGCCTACAATTTGTTATAGGGACAAAAAATGAAGAGTGTAGTTACTTCGTACGAAAGATATACAGAGCAAAGGGAAAAGGTGAAGGAATGACGTGATCATAGTTTATACAATATAATACTTTCAAAAAATCAGAAACAATACAATACTTTCAAAAAATCAGAAACAATACAATATAATACTTTCAAAAAATCAGAAACAATACAATATAATACTTTCAAAAAATCAGAAACAATACAATATAATACTTTCAAAAAAAATCAGAAACAACTTGTAATATTTATAACTTCAAAAAGCTATCTCTTCTTCTTGCTGGTCTTCTTCATACAATGACACATCTACTTCTAACAGTGACACACATACTTCTAACAGTGATACACATAGGCCTACTCCTAACAGTGGCGTATACTTCTAATACTGACACACATACTTCTAACACTAACATACATCCTTCTCACATTGATGTACATACTTCTAACAATGGTATAGACTTGTAACAATGGTATAGACTTCTAAGAGTGACACATACTTCTAACACTAACATACATGCTTCTAACACTGACACACATACTTCTAACAGTGGCATGTGCTCCTAACAGTATTACCATTACTTCTAACACTGACGCACAACTCTCAACAGTGACACATATACTTCTAACATTAGCATATACCTCTAACAGTGACATCATACTTCTAACACTAACATACATACTTCTAACATTGACATGCATACTTCTAACAGTGGCACACATACTCCTAACAGTGACACTTCTAATACTCACACAAATACTTCTAACACTAACTTATATCCTTTTAACACTGACATACATACTTCTAACAGTGACACACATTCTCCTAACAGTGATATTTACTTCTAATACTGCCACAATATTTTTAACACTGACACACATACTTCTAAGACCAACATATATGCTTTTAATACTGACACACATACTTCTAACAGTGACAGTTAATTCTAACAGTGACGCACATACACCTTACAATGACACGTACTTTTAATACTGAGAGAAATACTTCTAACACTTACGTACGTGCTTCCAATATTCACACACATACTTCTAACAGTAACACATATATTTCTAATACTGATACACACACTTCTAACACTAACTTACATTCTTTTAACACTGACACATATTTCTAACAGTGGCATACACTTCTAACAGTGGCATACATACTTCAAACAATGACATACATACTCCTTACAGTGACATATACTTCTAATACGGACCCACGTACTTCTAACACTAACATACATGCTTCTAACACTGACACAATACTTTTAAGACTAGCATATATGCTTCTAATACTGACACACATACTTCTAACACTAATATAGATGTTTCTAACACTGACACATATACTTCTAACAGTGGCATATGCTCCTAACAGTATTACACATACTTCTAACACTGACACACAACTCTCAACAGTGATACATTCACTTCTAATAGTACACATATACTTCTAACACAGACACAAACTTCTAATATAGGTATATATTTCTAACAGTGACATCCATACTTCTAACAGTGACATACTTCTAATACTGACATAGATACTTCTAACAGTGGCACATATTTCTAATACTGACACACATACTTCTAACACTAACTTACAATCTTCTAACACTGACACACATACTTCCAACAGTGGCATACACTCCTAACAGTGACACTTCTAAAAGTCATAATGTATACAAAAAAGGAAAGGATAAATGCCAAACATAAGTCAAATTCATACTTCTTGAGATTTCTCAGATGAATAGTGGCACTCACAACTAGAGGTCTCCATTGACTCGGAACTACAAGGCATATATAACTTCGGTCCCGGGCCGGGCTTGGACAGTAATTTTTTAAATATACAACCATATTTCTCGTGCCTTTTCGGGCCTCACTTTGTAAATATACTGTACAACGTTTTTTCTCTGGAGAACTTTTAAAGACAACTGCAAAATTAAACCTCTAATTATGTCAATAAAAATTGAATTTTGCGTTAATTATTAAGTTTCTGTAATTCCTGTTTATTTCAGACTCATTTGATTATCACCCGAGCTCGGGCCGGTCAATCCCACTGAAGTTGAAAGTCGAAAAAATTGGATAAAGAAATGAGTGAAATAAATTAATACAGGCGTCTCCTCCGTCACTATGAATGAAATAAATACATAAACTTCAGTAAGGACAGTATACAGGATCACGCGAAATACTTCCATGTATGGAATATGTATGTATAACATTATTCACCATTATCCCTTAAGATATTAAACGATTGACTTCGTTAATGAATTCGGCCGTTATAATCGCTCAAGCTGTCAGTTGCAAAAGGACAATTCGAAAATTCGCTTCCATGTATGGACTATGGGATATAGAAACCAGCAGTTATCCACTAATACTTTAACGGATTGATTTTCTTTTACGAATTTGATCGAGGTCATTGCTGTAGTTACATGTTGCGAAAGTAGAATTTTAAAAACTGACTACATGTATGAGATACGGGCTATGGATAAGAGAAAAGACAAAAACTTTTACTATAATAAAAAGATGAAACTTTGAGATTCCGTATACATTATTTAGATTCTACTTACAGAACATTGCTATATATAGGCAATTAAAAACAAAAATATGATAGATATCCACACACACATTTCCGACTTTACACCATAATTCAAATACTGTAGTGAAGTACACTATAAATTTTTGCCTTTGTAAAGAGTATGTCAACCTCAGAGATAATATGCGGCTCTGTAATTGAACGTTATATGACTTTCTAATCGATTCCTTTTAGTTATTATACTAGAGTCAAATCAGTGTCGTGCCATTAGGGGAGAGAGAGGGGTGACGCCCCCGGGGGTTTCGAAGTAAGAGTCGCAAAATTCGAGAGTAAAATTGAAAAGAAGTAAAGAAAAAAGAGAGGAAAGAAGAGAGATTGGGCGCCGTCGTATAGTTCTACTGTCGCCTCGGGCGCTGATTCCACGACACGGTACAGTAAGGGATTAGTTGATGTTATAAATGAATAATTAAGTTGAGTTGATTTTGAGTTTAACATCCTGTTTAGCAGCAAGGCTATATAAGACGCGGACCTACTGATTAACGTGGAATCCGAACCACATGAGCTCCCGTAGGGAATTGAACTTGGGTCTCACACGCCAAAGGCGCTTAGCTAACCGCTTAGCCACGAAGAAGCTCAAAAGAATAATTAAAATGCAAATGCAGTTTTATGGTGTAAATGCAATGAAATGAAATCGTTTTAAGTTTTACGTCCCACAGTTATGCTAAAGGAGACACTGATGATGGAAATGAATGAAATGGTGGAATGAAGAAAGTGGAAGGAAACGAGAGAACCCCGAGAAAACCCACGCACACTGTATTTGTCCACCATACAGATAATTTGGCACGAGCTGGGATCGAACCAGGTACCCCATGCATCAGAGGTGAACACTCTACCACTGAGGCACCGCGGCTCATTGGTTTTATGGTCTATTATTACTTTAAGACGCATTATGAAGTGTGAGTGGGATTGTCATAATGTAGTTTATTCTCTTTTAGGAATAAAAATTTATGACAGAGGTTAAGCTAGTGTGTTTGTATGTGTGTATGTAATAGGCTATACCTAAAACTATATGAGTGTTTATTTTGATTCTTATACCCAAATTAAAAAGGCTTGGTTACCATATTTTGACTTAATTGGGATTTGTTAGTTTACAAAGCAAATGTTTTCTACTAGAAAAATCAGATTGGTCTAATCAAGGATCAGAGGAAGGCCTTTGAACGATGAGAGACATGTTTCTACACGTTTGAAATCACTCCGAAACAATACGTTCAGCCAACAAATGGATGCATTGATGAGAAAATTTTCAATAAGAACGAACACAGAACAAGTGGAGTGAGTATACATATAGTGCTCTTGCGTTTTCTTTCTAGCTCTCTTTCTCTATATTTTATCATATTGTTTGGAAGCAGAGAATCCTTTCAATTTCTTTGATCATTTGTACTGCAAACATCAAGAGTTCTTTACTTGGATAATATTTATTACTCGTACTTTATGACCTCTTTGTTTGTGAATTTCTGTTAAAAAAAAATATATGGCTTCATACAAAAATATCTTGAAGTACTATTTTCCTTTATCTGTAAATTACTTTAAAAACTCGAATAATATTTTTTGTTTCATTTTTTTTTTCTCATAATAAGTAAAGGAATGACTTATCTATTTGTTTGCTTGGTATTCGATTTCCCAGCGAATTGGGCGATTTAGTAAGTCTACACAGTTATACAAAAACAGTCTATAGTCTACCCGGTTTAGTAAGTCTATAGTTTACACAGTTATGTGTAAACAAACAGATGCTTTGTTAATTATAACAAACAAATTCTACGAACATTCAAAGACAGTTTGCGTAAGATGTTACACTAGTGCTCCCTGACAGCGTGATATGTTTGTAAAAAGATATACCCAATTTTAGTTCAAAAGAAGAACTTCCTGATTTCTGCCCTCAACTGTGATTATTCACAATTTTTGACTTTTCTTACTGATAACTATGCTTTTGATTCTCAGAGGAAGACGAACGATTATAATAGGCTATCTATGAAAATGATTTATTTAGATATCAAATTTCTGGCTGTAAATGACATTATGATCTTTTACGTGTATTGAAAATCATCTAAAGGAGTTAATGTTATATTTACCTAAACCATTTTTCGATATAAAAGCTTTCTTTTAAAGAAAAATAAAGAGAAAAAAATTTCCATCGCTTGTAATTTTGTTTCAATTTCTTTTGCATTCATTTGTGGTGCGTTGAGTACCATGAGAATCGAGTTTGATTTTCGTCATTTTAAACATATTTCATCTTCAAGATCTTTATCTGAAGCTATTTTCACAGTTTAAACGTTGTCAGATATCGTAAATAACTAATATGTGTTTTCTTTCATTCTTACTTTTTTTTCTTTTTTTTAAAGGAACTACCGCAAATACTTTGTATTGAGGAAACATTATTAATGATGGAATGGTACGGAAATAAGTTATAGTTTTTAAAGATGGGCGTAATAATGTTCATGATGAGGAATTAAATGATCCAATAAATTCTACATTTTGTGAGATCTTACAAAAACTGCGCCGTACAATCCAAAACAAAAGGCGTGGCATGCTAACTAAGGGGATCGTTTTGCTTCATGACAATGCCTATCTACACACAGCAAGTAAAACTCAAAATCTCATTGCATTATTGGGGGGGGGGATTTCATCACCCTCTGTACAGTTCCGATCTAGCACCCAGCGACCACCACGTGTTCCTGCATTTGAAGAAGCAATTGGGTGGACAGTGCCAACACGACGATGATAAGTTAAAACAACCGTGTTCTTGTGCTTGTCAAATTAGTCGACATCCTTCTATGAGAGTGGTGTTCAAAAGCTTGTTGGGCGAGACGATAAGTGCCGTAATATTGATGGAAACTCTGTAGAAAAGTAGATTAAAGTAAAATTATTTTGAAAACTACACTTGTTTTCTTTTTTTAACGATACTTACTTAAGAAACACCTCGTATAATCTAAGAAACAGTGTACCTAAGCGTACCGCAAATACTTTGTGTGTCTCTTTTCTCACAACTGGTAATTGGAATTGATTTTCTTATGCTCTGAACGTCCCATATCATGACAGGGGCGGATTCAGGGAGGGCAATCGGGGCGATTGCCACCCAAGAAGAGGAAACTTTCTTATTTTATATATTAATAAAAGTTATCCCAGAGTTTGGAGCTCTTAAACGTAGCTCTAAGTAGCAGTATTACAACCCTCCTCCCCCCCCAGAAGTCTGTCCTGGATCCGATCTTGTATCGTGATCACAGTGTTTGGGACAAAAGTTCTCTGATCTTGCACTTTTCTGTCCATTTCAGTTGCACTATTACTATTCCAGAGATCTCCAAAATAAGAATTTCTGATACTGTCTCGTTCTTCGGGAGGGAATTTGCTATCTTTATTCCCGGAACTGCGAACATTCTGCAAGATATTTCATTTACTTTAAAATAGAGTTACGCAGTTAAGAGAGTAATATGTGCAAATAGTAAGGAGTAAGATATGATGAAGATTTAGATCATTGATATTATGAAAGATATTATTCAGGATTTCAAGATTACAAGAAGATATGATCATGATGCGGATATTGGATAATGGAGAATGGCACAAAGTGCTTACAAAGATGATACTAGACCGTTACGCAGTTAAGAGAGTAATATGTGCAAATAGTAAGGAATAAGATATGATGAAGATTTAGATCATTGATATTATGAAAGATATTATTCAGGATTTCAAGATTACAAGAAGATATGATCATGATGAGAAATGTGATTTAAGAGATTTATATGACGCTAAGGCATTTATTCCGAAGTTGGGCGTCCGCTTTCGCCACGTTATTTCGCTGTTATCTCCTTTGCACACTTTCTGCAATTTGTTATTAGGTTCATTAATCCGTGCTCTTCACAAACTTTTAAAAGATTTTGCTCGTTATCAACGTATTGCTTCACAAATGTTAAAACTGAAGGATCTTTGCCCTTGTACATTCGCCATGTTGATAACATAAATGTTCGTTTCTTTCCCACAATGCAACTGTTCGGTTACCTTCCGCCAAGTAGTTCCCTCCGCTCGCCATATAGTCCCATGTTTATAGTCGCTTATATATAACAAATAAATAGATTTTTCGAGACTCTTATATATTATCAAGCACACAAATGATCAAACTATCCATATCTTTACTGTAAATTTTAAAAATTTTGCTGGAAACGGACGCCCAACTTTGGAACTTAACCCAAAGCTAAGATAAAGGTACAGATAGTGAATAAATTAAAGAGGATATACGAAGTATTGATTTTGATTAGATTACTGTTGTAGTAAGTTAGATACCAACAAAGTGATCTAGATACAATATAAAGATTTCCGAGTAAGTAATTTAATCTAACAACAGTAACTGTTCTTAGAACACAAAATCAATTCCAAAAACACCGTTTTTCACCATATTAATAGCAAAATGTTTTGTTCTGTATAGATTAATATTGAAACCGGAAGTTGTAGTGTATCTTTATCACTTCCGGTTTCAGTAATAAAGTAAACAATGTAGTTAAAATGTATACTTGAGATAATTAATCGATTGCAGAAAACCACTTCTGCGCCATCTGTTGTCGTTTTTGCTCAATAGTGATCAACGTTAAAACCAGTTGAATATTACGTGCATTTCCGAACGCAATTCCTTACTTTTGACTCTCTACACATACTGCTGAAAATTTATGATGATCCATCAAATAGTTTCTGAGAACGTTTTTGTCTCCTGGACGGGTGGACACAGACAGATATGCTAATAAGTGTTTCGCCCCTCTTGAATTTAAAAAAATAAAGTTACTGTAAAGAGGAGACGAATTCCAAGGTAGCATAGTGTCCCAGATTGTCAAACTGTATTTTATGAGCCGTTTATGAAAAGTATGACTTCCAATACCAAAACAATGAAATTTTATTAGGCTATTGAATATCAAATTTTACATTACCTTTACCATAAAATTATTTATAATAAAAAAACTATTTTATCATTTTAAAATCTTATTTAGCAAGAGACCTGCCATTCTGTTTTTATCTGAGCTTCTATTCTGATAGAATAGATATTGCTGTTAATAAAAAAAAGGATAAACTTACAAAAGGAATATTTTCGCCATCCTGTCCCTTTTGAACCCAGAGCTTGAAACTATCTCCATGAGCAGCCTAACGAATAATCTAAGTGAATCTGCCTTACACTCCCTTCCAACAAAAAGCCCTTTCAATATCTCTTTGATCACTTATATAGGGCCTTCTTCTCACTTTTACGTCCTTCATTTGTAGGACAATACCTGCTTGTCTTTCTGTTTTTAATTTTGCTTTTTTTTTTCTTAACCTAAAACTATTTTGGAATTGGAAATTGTCCTGTTATTCTTAAATAAACATTTCAGATACAGAAACACAACTGGTAAACATGTTCTACAAATGAAGGATGTACCTAGATGGAAAAATTCATTTTTTTCAATAAACTGCACAATATCATTACGTAAGTAGATAATGGCATTTTGGTACACCAACCTGCTTTAAAATTATAACCTTTAATTGTCATAATATGCTGTCTACTATTTGTAAAGGATGTGTCATAAAGAACTCAACTTTTGGAATGCCCGCCATTTCTGTTCTATTAAGTTGGTAGCACTGAATGTTACAGGATTTTCATCTGTTGACTTTGTGGTTGGTGGTCACGAAGCGACGAATAGTGCATAATCATTATCTATTTTCTATACGAGTAGGAATGGATCGTTTCACGACGGAACAGCGTGTTGTCATAATGAAAAACTTGTTACAAATGTCGTGAATATTGGACAGAGATTGTTCGTGAATATTGAACAGAGATTGTTCGTGAACTTAGATTACGATCATGCGCTATTCGGCGCTTCGCGAGTACTAACAAATTATACTGTATTTTCTTAACATGAACCATAAATGTAATCCTGGTCCTACTTTACTAGGGTCCCCAAAAGTACTAAAAATGTTATTAATTAAGGTTTTAAATTCTACAGAAAGCACAAATTTGATATTTCATATTTTAATTTGAAGCCATAATTTGATATTTTTCTCAGGGCCAAAATATTAACACTTGGCCTTCAGGAACAGATTCAAGTTTCGGCGCTAAATTTAAGGTCAAAAGATTTATGTCTATATATCAAATGATATGTCTGTTATTGTGGTGCCTGGTTTTCTGAACTAGGTGGGGCCGCGGTGGCTCAGTGGTAGAGTGTACAACTCTGGTGCGTGGAGTCCTTGGTTCGATCCCAGTCTGCGCTAAGTGAACTTTGTGGTGGACAAACATCCCGTGTGTGCGTTTTCTCGGGGCACTCCCGTTCCCTCCCACTTTCTACAATCCACAACTTCATTCGTTTCTCATCACCATCGTCTCCTTTAGCCTAGCCCTCATAAACGTGGGACGTAAAATTTAAAGGTATCTTTTTTTTTTAACAAACACCCAGGTCATAAGAACATTTTTCGAGCACTGCGTATATGAATCATGATTTTCTTTTTAATTTTCTTTTATTTTCACCTTAGGCTGTACAGAAAATTTCTCTCAGAATTGTATTACTTTACTTATCCATTGAATAAAGTCCAATGCGTCGTTAAAGAAATTACAATGATATTAAATTGAAAGCGAAAATATTAACA
Source organism: Thermobia domestica (assembly GCF_964235325.1). Taxonomy (NCBI): domain Eukaryota; kingdom Metazoa; phylum Arthropoda; class Insecta; order Zygentoma; family Lepismatidae; genus Thermobia; species Thermobia domestica. The sequence goes on along the minus strand of NC_137454.1, from coordinate 40,438,796 downwards.
ACTGCTTAAATGTTCATTACATGTGTTTTCGACCCCACTTAGAAATTTCAATAGAAGGCAATTCTGCGAAACAGAAAATGTAAGAATTAAGTTAATTATTGTCAATTTTGAAACAGGTCTTTTGACAGTGGTAATTTTCCTTCTTTCCTTGAAGGTAACTAAGTAAATTTTGAAGTTGTTCAACTAGGTGGAAAGAAATTTCGGTGGATAATTACTTTTTTTCTTTCTTTCTCGTTTTTTTTAAGGTGTTAGAGGAGGTCAATGTTAAACACAATACAGTGTCACTGTTAAAAGAATTTTAATTACTGAAGAAGTTCAAAGCTGAAAAGGTTGTCATGTGAATTACTAAAGCATGCGCACCGCTACCATAATCAATCGATATTCTTCTCGCCTCAGGTGATTAATTCCAGACTCATTTTTCTGTCACTTCTGGCAAAAGCGTTGTATTTATTGCACGACGTCATAGAACCTACATGTTTTTTTTTTTTTTTTTTAAATAAATTTCTTTTATATTCAGTGTTTATAGCTTTACTTAGGAGATTAAAAAATTACTATGGGGAAATCAAATGATACTATTGCCTTGTTTCAGAAATCTCGCTTAGATAGCTATTATTATTATTAGAGGAACACAGGACACAATGGGTACTTAATTGTTATCTTAGGAAAATGCCGTGCCTGTATATACAGGGTGTCCCAAAGATGACGTGTTGTTTGACACGACTCGATTTTCGTGTTGTTTGCCATGATTTTACCACAGCATTTGCATTCCGATCTTATCATATCTCTTTATCGTGAAAATTCACACACACCTGGAGTAAAAAGAAGGGTTGCCAGGCCCCTCTGTTTTTGATCCTCTAAAACAAGTGTTAAATGTTCTCAACTTTGAGACGAGAGAGATCTAATTAGCCTCACTACTGGAAGAGAACATTAAGCTCCAAACAAATGAATACAGAACATCATTAATATCACAATAGCTTAGTAAATTGATATAATTGCATTTTCTTCTTTTAACGGAGTTTTAATATCATCTCCTGTTATATATGACGTCTCACTAAGACAGTAGAATTGAGATCATTTTCCGGGGGTTGACTTGAGTTCACTCTTCATGCATAGAAACGGCATTCCAACAAACAATTAAAAGTTTGAGGGGATCTGAACGTGGTCGCATAGGGACTTACCATCCCTGGTCAGCCCTAGCTACGGGTAAGAGCTTATGTATCTACAGATAACAATTGTAGTTATTACTTATTTTCTTATTACTCTCTCTCTATTATGACAATCACGAACAATATATTAGTCATCCCACATGCACGATGTCTCCTACTTCATGATTGCACACACTGTCATATTTGGGTAGGGAATTACAAGGTCGCATAGCTTGAGTAAGCTTTTCCAGACTGACGATTAACTACGTACAACGCTAGTTTCGACAATGAACTAACTTAAATACGCATAACTTTTTTTAAAATATTTATCAGCACAACCATCCTTTGAATTGATACCAAAAGTTTAGGAAAATGTACGCACTTACTTTGTACATTCACACAAAACGTGCAACATATATATCTCTGTGAATAGGTGCTATCGACACATGAATTTAACTAACGACTTTATTTGCAAATTTGTTAATTCTCCGTTCGTTACAACACGTACCCTCACCCTCTCTTTCCAATTTGCCCCCCACTGCGCAAAATTCCCTACCGCGTGATCTCCTCTGACTTCGCCTTATGTGCCAAAAGTGATTGTACCATATAATAAAACCTAAAAGTGACTTTGATTGAGTGGTAAATCTTAATATATACAAATTACTTGAAAAAAAAAAGAGCTCATGTAAGTGCTAGAAAATAAAATCAAAAGAGCTTGTGTAAGTGTTGGAAATAAATTTATACATTATAAATGTTAAAAGATGTTGGAAATGCATTCATACAAATCATTAAAAAAAATGAGAGCAGACAATTAGTTTATGTGGACGTTAAAAATTGCATGTATTAATGTTTAAAAAAGAACACTTGAACATTACTATTATCAATAAGGAAAATAAGCTCATGTAAGTAGCTTAATAATAATAATTAATGTAATAATTAGTACACATAAATACAAAAATTAACATATATATATAAATATTACAAAACAACTGACTAGACATGAATAGTAATAGTCTTCGCCAGGCTCGCCACTATTTTCATTTATTTATTTATTTATTTATTATTTTTGTGAATGATTTGAATACACTGGAGAACTTAAAATTATAGAAAATGATCCAGATAGTATTTGCGTTATGCTATTAAGTAAAATTAAAAAGCTGCTTTCAGATTTTTTTTTTTTTTTTTTTTTTTTTTGTTATGAGATAGAAATGTGGGTACTCAACTTGTGATGCAATACTCTATGGTGGCATTCAAATTTCTTCACTATACAAGAGTTCCGTTAGAAATTATTGGTTCATTTAAAAGTGTTTCCTAGATACTAATTGTCTCACTATTACAAAAAATGTTCCTTATTAACTGTAAGTTATTTGCTAAAATTCAATACGGTGGGGGGAAGCGTATCACAGACTCTTAAATGTCATTGCATTCCAGCGGAAGTGTCCGTTTTTAGCACACAGGCTGAACAGTATAGAACCTACAAGATGATAGAGGTGAACATATTACATACTCTTAAAAAGAATTATTACATTCTAGCAGAAATACCAGATCTTAGCACACAAGCTGCATAGTATGCAACCTGAAACACGATGGAGCTGAGCGTATTCTAGCACGCTCTTCAATCGAATCTTCAACACGGTGGAAATGAGTGTATCACAGACTCTTTAAAAGAGTTATTACATTCCCTCAGAAGTTCCCTTTCTTAGCACACATCCTGAAAAGTATGCAACCTGCAACACGGTTGTGATGACCGTATCATACTCTTAAAAAGAATTATTACATTACAATTACCCCATCTTAACAGTTTGAACATTATGCAACCCACAACACGATAGAGTAGTGTGGGTTGCCTAGCGTGAAACATATACGGAGCATTGGGAAATGCCAGTCACTACATATCTTTTAAATATAGTTCAATGTGGAGATTTCATAATAAGCGCTGCAGTTTGTCACTAGGTAGATTAACTTGTATTAGAATCCGCACCATTTATTTGTTGACACGTGAAGAAGTAGGCGTTGAATATTTATTTTCATTGTGTTTCTTGTCATTTACGGAAAGAACTGGAAGCTAAGAGTAATTTATGTGTGTGAATTCAGAATTTGTGCCAAGGTTAAATTCGCATTATAATCCCATATCAATGTTATGTTTATGTTATTTGGCTGCAGTGTTTCTTTCTAGACAGAGAAGTGTAAAATATTTGACCAAATCATTATGAGACTATGTCGGTCATTTTGAGACCGAACTTCCCGCACATGATTAGCACTCCCCACGTTGAGATTTTTATCATTTCCTTTTTTCTTTGGGATAATTTCACTATCACAAACAATAACTTGTATTTTTTCGAATGGTCCGAAACTGCAGAAAGACTACCATGAAAGCGTCATGGACACAAAAGAACATGGAATGTGCACTACAAAACGTAATGGAGAGCTACAAGAATTCCTTTCATTACATTGCAAGAAAGATGGAAAACACGAATGGCTTCCTTGGGGCGACATATATGTTTACGAAAGATGAAGTAAAGTCAATTGAAGATAAACTAAAATTATTAGCAAATATGGTTTACAAGTTAACTTCAAATGATATTCATTCGTCAGCATTTGAGTTCGCTGAAAGAAACAACATCAAGTATAACTTGAACCGAATGGCTGGAAAAGATTTTCCTGGAACACTAAAATGTTGTCCTTGTTAATTTTACGTTGCAAAGTTCAGAGGAAAATAACATCTACGGTCCCCAATTTAGCACCTTCATGTTGTTGATGTGTCTTTTGCCAATGTTTCACCTTTACCTTCTTTACCTTCAAATGCTGAAGCTTCCGAAAAGTGTCAAAGAATAAACGTAAGATAGAAGCCTTCTAAAATATTGATAAAACACACACACTAAGGAAGTTTTGAAATCTCGGGAAGAAAAGAAGAAAACCCTAGTGACCAACAAGAAGAGAAATAATTTATAAAGAAATTCGTGTGTCGAAAAGAGGAAAAAAGTTATTGTACGAGTTTATGTGAAAATTTTAATAAAACCATGATCAAAGAAACGGATCTCCCGTCTACTCTCAATACGTTAGAAGGAAATATTGCTGCGTGTCAGTCTGCAAATGCTAACTGTACAATTTGTGAAGAATTTGGTGTGAATGATTGTGGTATCGTTGTAGACAGTGTTGTTATTGAATTCATGAGTAATGCAGTAGGTGTGATTCTCCTGCAAATTACATTTGCGATTGGTATTTTAAGAAGTAGCTAGTAAGATTAAGAAGGAACAAGAAAGATTATGTAAAACTTATGAGCTTTTAAAGCGAACCTCTAAATATAAAGCTACAAACACCATACACTGGCTAATACGAGTCTATACGAGTTAATATATTACACTCATTACACATTATTTTACAACTACTGTATGTTTGAAGTAAACATTTAGCTATATGAGGGTAAAATAACATACGTGTCGTTACTTTAGGATAGTTATTTAATAAACATATTCTTACATGTCAAAAATTGTGTAATTACATGTTTTTAATATTTGTGCTTTTTATATGTATCAATACTAAAATTAATGTTTTCCGCAGTTATTTGTTAAATAGAGAAAAAAGAAACATAAGCAGAATAATAATCAATACGAAGTTCGCAAATCGTTCAATTTGTTACCTTACTTTCCTACGCAGTTGACGGACATTTCATGCACGTGTGGGAAATTCCGGTCAAGAGAATATCTTAACGTGTTTAATCGTCGACATCAGTGTGATATAGAAACGAACTTCTAACTAGATAGTGTTGTATTCTAAAGATTGCTGTATCCATCAGAAAATTATCGCTCGTTTCATGGTCATATTTGGGGAGTATATTAAAATTTCCCTGAAGTGACCGCCATTCACTTATCTTCCCTATACTCTACGTATATACCAATCATCTCCACCTGAATTCTCTGTGACGTCATAGATTCGTTTTGGCCTTCGCAGTGAGAATGGAAGGAGTTGGCAGTTAACATGGTGTTGATAAAAGGCAATGGTGTCAGATACATTTTTCGATATGGCAAGTTCCAAGCGAACTGTTTATATTCAGATTCCCTCGGGATTACACAAGGACTTTGAGCTGGATATACCAGCAGATCCCAGATTACTAGATACTAGAGATATCTACCCACTTATTGGCACTTGTGACTGGTGTTCAGGACCGCATATTCCAGCACATCATAGAGATATCTATGGCCGTCCCACTCAACCTAACAAGACCCCTACTCCAGCGCCTCTGGCCACAAGTGAATCAAGGAAACGGCAATTAGAAAACTCATTTCAACCTGCAAAACATACGTTTAGGCCTAAACCAGAAGGAAAGAACTCTGTTCCTGTAACCAACAGCTTTGCACCTATTGCTATAGAAGATGATATGGAGACCAGTTCCGAAAAGACGCTGACTGATACACCTCCCTTTGAACAAAAGGATGAAGATATGACACAAACTTCTCCAGTAATTGCAAATAAGTCCGAAGACAGAAGACAAATAAAATCTCTGACTATTTATGACTATCCAACCAATAAAGGATACAAACTAACGCATGGTGCGTCCTTGGTTTGCAAAGAGATTCCATACTGTGCGGTCTACTCCAACCGCATCAAATTCAAATGTCACTCGGCAGCTGATTATGAAGCATTAATTGCATATTGCAAAGACTTCAAACTGCAATATTCATTGGATATGATCAGGAAAGAGCCTGTTGTTAAGGTGGTCATTCGCCAACTGCCAATAGATACTTCCATTAACAATATCAAGACTGATTTACTCAATCGTAAATACCCAGTATACTCTGTTCAGCAAATGAAAGGCAGGGGGGGAGTGCTGCTCCCACTGTTCTTGGTCACCTTAAGAAAGACGCCAGATGTGAAATCCATATTGAACTTACAATATCTAGAATTCTATAAAATAAAAGTTGAATATTATCATCCGCCATCATTTATACAATGCTATCGCTGCCAGCGTTTAGGCCACACACAGACATCCTGTGCTGCAACTCCAAGATGTGTCAAATGTGCTGACAATCATTTTACCTATGAGTGTCCTCGAAAAGTTCAAGATGACAAAGTGAGATGTACAAATTGTGGAGGGGGGCACCCCGCAAATTTTAAAAGATGTCCTGTTATTCACAACATCCTTTCTCGAAAGAGTTCTCAACCGCCGTCTTTTAGGCCTCAAGACTTTCCATCGTTATCAACTGATTCAACCTCACCAGTGATGAAACCAGTGAATTCCAAGGATACGTATGCCAAGAAAGCCGATGCTACAAACCGTTCAGCGACTATTGCCCATGTTGAAGACGAAAAAGAAGATACTACAAGTGATACTCTTAAAGAGCTCATAGAAATACTTCGTGACCTTCATCTCTCCAAAATTCTAACAGCAGTGAGGAAAAAACTTCCTGCCCTCAAAGCAGCTCCTGATGTTCTTACCAAACTTTCCATTCTCAGTGACCTACTAGATGTCATTACTACACCTCAAGATTAAACGACGACAATCTATGTACAGGACCAAACCCTTATCAGGGCCACTTACTTAAATCTGATTGGTTACTTAGAGCGACAGCAAAACTCTCGATCCCTCCTCCACTAACCAATGGAAACCTCTTCTAACTCCTCTTCTCCGAAACTATTCTCACCTCTCATAGTTAACATCCTCATCTCTCATCATCATCCAAAAAATTCAAAGGGCAGCGACAGTTGCGTCCGGGAAACATCATACTCCGTTAACAATCAGTCATGCACAAATCATATAAGAGGCAAGAGTCTTCCTGACTCGGAACTCAAAATCTAAAATTGTCATGATACACTTGGCACTTGGCACTTGGCACTTGGCACACACGAACATCGATAACTCAGTGGATGATTTTTTGCAGGTATACTAGTTGTGAACCTATGACTCACAGATACCACTTGCGTCACCCTTGCCCCTTCTTTCCTCAGTGAATTTCTTCGCTTTGATTTTCTTAGGTAGTAAAATCGTACTTCCACGTCATACTATAGTATGTTTCAAAATGAATACCAAAATGAATAAAGGCTTTGTAATATTTATTACATTTAATGTACAATTATAAAGTAATAAATCAAATGAAAGAGCAACTCAAATAGTTTTTGCTACAAATGTTAAATGTGAGCACAATTCGTCACATGACACATCGAGTTGTAGGTTGAATGAGGTTTGTCCTGTGCTAAAGTGGAGTAATTATATTTTAAGAAAGTAATGTACGATTATGCATGTAATAGGTTTATAGAAAAAAAAAAGACACAGAGGCGTATGTGGCATCCGTTGATTTAGAAAAGGCTTTTGACTGCGTGAGTTGGAAATTGTTGTCGGAAGTTCTAAAGAAAATTTGAACTGGAATGCAAATATCGAAGACTCATAAGAAACTTATGTATGAACCAACAAGTAAGGGTTAGAATAGAATAGGGGGAGGAAATGACAGAGTAAGGTACAACTGGAATTGGATTGCGGCAGGGATGCTGTCTCTCGCGAACCTTATTAAATTTCTATTCAGAAGAGATAGTGAAAAAGAAGCTACATTATGAAGACGTTTTTTCGGTAGGAGGTAGACTGATTAGGTGTTTACGGTTTTCAGATGATGTGGCGCTAGTTGCGAAATCTGAAGAGAAAATTAATAAGATGTTAGGAAACTTAAAGTAGGGTTGTGAAGAATATGGAATGAAAATAAATGTTAGAAAGACAAAAACTATGGTGATTGTAATGAAGGGATCGGTGTCAAATATAGAAGTAGAAGGGGAGAAAATAGAACCAGTAACTAGTTTTCAATAACTGTTCTATTATATTATTATAAGTGTTAATATGAAATGCGAACGTGAAATAAAAGAAAGGATAGGAATGGTGAAGAAATCCTTTAGGAGGAAGAAAAGACTATTTTGTGGGACCTTGAATAAACAGTTGAGGAAATGACTCACACAATGCTTCGTGTGGAGTATTGTACTGTATGGGTCAGAAACATCGACATTACGCAAAAATGATGAAAAAAGATTGGACGCTTTAGAAATCTGGGTGTGGAGAAGAATGGAGAGAATTAGCTGGGTCGGACGAAAAACAAATGAGAGGGTGTAAGAAATGATAGGAGAGAACCTTTAGATAGTATTAAGAACAGGAAGAGAAACTGGTTGGAACATTGATTAAGAAGGAACTATACCATGAGAAACGTGCTAGAGGGTATGTTGGCAGGAAAGAGAGGAAAGGAGGAGAAGTAGACTACAATTAATGGACAATATCAAAACAGAAAAATCGGATATGAAGACGAAGAGGTTAGTGGAAGGCCGTGGGACATGGAAGCTTCTAAGTTGTGGCAACTGACTTGCCAATAATTGCAGAATACCTATAATGATGATGATGCATGTAATGTTTAAATGTAAACGAAATAAACTTTGATTTCTATGTAGTTAATATTAAATGCATATGACGAAAACCCGACAGCCAAGAATAGGTCAGTATAGATGGAATGTAATGTAATGGAATGGAATGGAATTGCATGTAGTGTAAAAGAATTTATAAAAAAATCTCAATGTGCTCATAACCGTGGAGAATGGGCTTTCTGCTGTAATCTTAAGATAACTTCATTACTGACTTCTCAATCAACCGTATGAGTACAGACTTTTTTTCTTACAAATAATTTGGAAATTACACGAAAGTACAACAAATACAATCTGTTAGAAAATATGGCGGTTTTTTTTTTCTATTGAAATAATGCTTGACAAATACGGTGTCAAATAAAAGTTGAAAAGAAAGAAATTTGAAGAAATTGTTTTAATTCCTATCATTTGATTTTATCTTTAGAATGTTGGTTAGCCTATGACAAGGATAAGGTACCTCAAGGCGATGTGAGCGGACATGGAATATATAGTAAGAGTTATTGCAAAATAATATTTGGAAATGAGAAAGAATTAAAGTGTATTGAATTCTTGTTTTATGCATTGTGTAGAGACTTTTATAGTGAGTTTGTATCATTGCCATTATATTTGCATAACGTTTCTCTTTTGTTTAAAAAACAGTTTTTGTGTGTGTGTGAGTGTCAGCAAGTTGAGCACCAAGAGATCCATACAAGACGGTCCTCCGGAATTCGTACAAAAAAGACAATATATCAGTAAGTTGTAAGTGTTTCAGTTGTTGTGTAGTTAGTGCAAATAAACATGTATTCATTTATCACAATTAAGTTGTTATGTGAACATTTATTCATCAAAAGACAGAAACATTGGTCAGCTCCGACCGGATCACAGTGAACTAGCGTTTGATATAAACTGTGAATGTGTATGTGAACAATTGTTACATTGCTCTTTGTTTAGTGCTGTTCACGTGTGCAGTGACATTTATTAATTCTTCTGGAAACTATGTGAATAGACATAAGTGAGAACACGTTCATCAGTGTGGACTTGTGTTTATTAGTTAGTGTGGACTTACAACATTTTTCAAGATGGAGGACTCAGAAAGAAGCAAGTTAGTGAAACAACGTGGTGTGTGCAAAAGTCAACTGACAAGAATTCAAAACTACGTAAGTAATATAAATTCAACAACTACAATTAGTCAGGTGAAAGTACGTAAGACTGCAATGATTGAGTTGTATAAAAAGTTCGATGAAGTACAATCACAGTTAGAAATAAGTTACGAACAAGTAGAGGACGATGCATATAGGGAGGAGTTTGAAACCAGTTACTATGATGTATTAGCGCAACTAGAGGATTTTATTATTCAGTGTAGCCAGGCATCTCATTCAAACAATTCCTCGAAAAATGAGAACCAGGTGTCAAATGATCAATTATAATTGCCTCGTGTTGAATTGCCATCATTTGAAGTACGATACGAAAATTGGCTTTCATTTTCAGACAATTTTAAAGTTATGATTCATAATAACGATAACGTGTCAGTGTTGCAAAAGTTCCATTACCTAAGGAGTGCATTGAGGGGGGAGGCGTATGATTTAATAGCGTATCTGCAAGTTACAGAAGCTAATTAAAAAATTGCATGGCAATTATTGAAAGACAGGTATGAAAATAAGCGTTTGATTGCAGCTACTCATGTCCATAATTTGTTACATATTAAATGTATCACAAAGGAAACTACATCAGAATTAAGAGAATTTATTAATACAGCTACTAGTAACTTGAATGCATTACGAGCTTTAGATTTGCAGACACCACTAGAAGAGGTTTTGTTAGTTCAACATTTTGTTTCTCAATTAGACAGTAACACTAGGCGTGCGTGGGAGTTACAAATCACAGATCATTCTTTCCCTCCCTTATCAGAGTTCTTTGCTTTCTTGGAACGTAGGTGTCAAGCATTTGAAACTATAAAAAATACACCATCGCAGGAAGTAGTGTCAAGGTCAAGGGGCGATAAAAATAGACAGAGTGCTGAACCAAAACAAAAAGAAAAAACAACCAAATTATACGTGACAACAACTCAGTCTTTCTGTAACTTTTGTAAACAAAACCTAATACATCAGTTGTTTAAATGTCCTGCATTTTTAAACGCTGAAGCAAAAGAAAGACAAGACTATGTTCGAGATAATTTATTGTGTTTCAACTGTCTCAAAAAAGAATGTAAGGTAAAGACGTGCAGATCAGGTGGCTGTAAACGATGCTCCAAAAGGCATAATACCTTGCTGCATTATGATGTAATGTCAAAAGCAGATGAGAAATCCAGTGCTGCTAATTCACAATCAAGAAATTTTTCGAGTCATTCTAATACGAATAGAGAAAATATAACACAAGGTTCTTATTGCAATTTCAAGGGAAAACCAAATGTTACTGTTATGTTATCTACTGCTATAGTAAATGTACGAGATGCAAATGGTAAATTACATCCATGTAGAGTATTATTAGATTCTGCCAGTCAAAGTAATTTTGTAACTGAAGATTTGGTTCAAAGGTTGCGTTTACCTAAAAATAAACACCGAGTTCCAATTCAAGGTATTAATAGTGTGATTAGTGAAACAAAGCATTGTGTAGATGTACATGTAGAATCAAGAATTCGTGAATTTGCAATTGATGTAAACTGTTTAGTTTTGCTCAAAATAACAAATAACATTCCAAGTAGGCCAATAGATCATGCTGATTGGAACTTGCCGACAGACATAGTGTATGCAGATCCTAACTTTCACCAACCAGATACTATTGACATTTTATTAGGCGCGGAAGTGTTTTTGGACATTTTGCGATCACATAAACTAACTAGACCAGGGAATTATCCAGTAGTACAAGAGACTGAATTTGGGTATATTTTAGCGGGTAAAGTTCCTACAACAAGAGATTCTAGTATACCACAAGTGTCATTTTTTGTGCAAGAAAGCCTTGATAGACAGTTACTGACATTTTGGGAGCTCGCAACTATACATTCAACAGTCATGACTCAAGAAGAAAGGCAATGTGAACGACACTTTGAGGAAAACACTACCAGAGATAGCAGTGGTCGATTCGTTGTACGTCTGCCAATTAAGCCAAACCATAAACCATTAGGAGAATCATATAATTTAGCTCTTCGTAGATTTTACCAGCTAGAAAGACGGTTGCAGCAGTGTCCAGAAATTAATGAGCAGTACTGTAACTTTATGAGGGAATATGAAGAATTAGATCATATGAAACCAGTGAAAGAAGAACATGAAGATAGTGGTATGAAATGTTATCTGCCACATCATGCAGTATTGAAACCATCCAGTACCACAACAAAGCTAAGAGTGGTTTTCGACGCTTCTGCAAAGACTTCAACGGGGGTTTCATTAAACGACATACTTATGACAGGACCAACAATCCAGCAAGATTTACATTCAATTGTCACGAGATTTCGAACCTTTCCTGTTGCTTTTACGGCGGATATTCAGTCAATGTATCGAATGATTAAAGTTCATGAAGATGACATTGGACTTCAAAGAATTCTGTGGAGATATTCATCAGTAGAACCAGTCAAGATTTATGAGTTGCAGCGGGTCACATATGGTGAAGCATCATCACCATATTTGGCGACTGCGTGTCTTCGAAGGTTAGCGGAAGTAGAAAGAAGTAAATATCCTCAAGCAGCGACAGTATTGGAACGTGATTTTTATATGGATGATGTAAGCTCAGGATGCCATAACGTTGAACAGGCTTTAAAGCTTCAGAAAGAACTTATTCAATTATTGCAAAGCGGTGGGTTTACTTTAAGAAAATGGTGTTCGAACGAGCCAGCATTGTTGGAAACAGTGCCAGAAGAATATAGGGAAATTCACTTACCGTTTGACTTTGAGTCCGAGTCAGGTGTTTCAACATTGGGTTTATCGTGGAATCCTGCATCAGATAAGCTTCTCATCACCAACAAGTCAGTTAAAGAATGTCTCACGACCAACATACCAAACAAACGTCAAGTGACTTCTACAATAGCAAAAATATTTGATCCTTTAGGACTTATCAGCCCGGTAGTTACTCCGTTCAAGATTTTCTTACAACAAATGTGGATCCATAAGATCAATTGGGATGTTCAAATACCATCAGAGCTTTATCAGCAATGGTTAGACATTTGTCATCATCTTCCAAGTGTTAACGAAATACAAATTGATAGATGTGTAGTATTGAAGAATTATGTTAATGTCGAGATACATGGGTTTGCTGACAGCAGTCAACTTGCTTACGGGTGTTGCATATATGTTAAAACTGTGGACATTTCAGGCAAAACTACTGTTAAACTTTTGGGTTCTAAATCGAGAATAGCTCCTATTAAAAAGGTAACGTTACCAAGACTTGAACTTTGTGCGGCAGTACATTTGAGCAGGCTGTATCGGAAAATAATTCCGATATTAAACATTTCAGTGAATAGTGAAAAAATAGTGCTTGCATGGATATCATCTCCAGCTGCCAGATGGAAGGAGTTCGTGGCAAACAGGGTTGCAGAGATACAGGAGATCACATAAGTCAACCAGTGGCATCATGTGTCGTCAATGGACAATCCAGCCGACATTATTACACGGGGAATGGATCCGAAACTGTTGAAGGAAGCAGATATTTGGTGGCATGGACCCGCATGGCTTGAATTATCTGCATGGCCCGAACAATCAGAAGTGGTAGACGAAGATGTTCCAGAAGAAAGGAAAGTAACGAGCATATCTTTAGTCAGTTATGAAGGTGACATAAGCTTTCTGGAAAAATTTTCATCATTGTGGAAACTATTGCGAGTTATTTGTGTGTGTCGTCGTTTTATTTACAATTGTAAAAATCACAATGAGAAGAAAGTAGGAACTATTTCCACTACTGAAATTGGTGATATTTTACAACAATGCATTAAGTTAACCCAACATGTTAGTTATTCGCAAGAATTCAAGGACTTAGCTTCATCAGGCCAAGTTTCATCCCAAAGTGAACTTAAATCTTTGTATCCATTTATAGATAATGAACAGTTGCTACGAGTGGGAGGACGACTAAAAAACTCCGACTTACCGAATGATAGCCGACATCAGATCATCTTACCACCTAAAGAGCATCTCACCAAATTGATAATTGAAGCGGAACATAGAAGATTGTTACATGCTGGACCGCAGTTATTGATTTCATCATTGAGACAAAAATATTGGATCCCACGAGCTAAACAAGTCGTTCGATCTATCACTCATCAGTGTCTAGTTTGTTTTAAATTGAAAGCGTCAGCCTCATAACAACTCATGGGTCAATTACCATCAGCACGAGTACAGCCAGCTCGAGCTTTTATTCACGTAGGGGTGGATTTCGCCGGTCCCCTAATGATTAAGCAAGGAACTAGATCTCGTAAAGTGACAAAGACGTATGTTGCAATATTTGTGTGCTTAGCAACCAAAGCGATTCATATGGAGTTAGTGAGTGATTTGAGCTCTTCGAAGATTTGTATCAAGAAGAGGCAAATTTTCGAACATCTATAGTGACAACGGAACCAATTTCATTGAAGCTCAGCGAGAACTTAAGGAGCTTCAACAACTACTCAGTTCACAACAATTTCAAAACTCAATTCAAGATGTTGCAGTGCAAGAAGGATTTACATGGCATTTCATTCCACCTAGAGCAAGTCATTTTGCAGGCATTTGGGAAAGTGCAGTGAAGTCATTTAAGTTTCATCTAAGAAGAATAGTAGGTTGCACGATTTTGACATTTGAAGAACTCAACACAGTCATAACACAAATAGAAGCCTGTTTGAATTCAAGACCAATCACCGTTCTATCCAATGATCCCGATGATCCTTCATTTTTGTCGCCAGGACATTTCCTTATTGGTGAACCTTTGATGAGCATTCCTGAACCAGATCTAGTGGACATTCCGACCAACCGATTATCAAGATGGAATCACCTTCAGAAGATGAAGCAGCATTTTTGGAAAAGATGGTCTCAGGATTATCTACATGAACTACAGCAGAGAAGAAAATGGACAACAAAACAAACTAATATTTCTATTGGGGATGTGGTTCTAATCAAAGAAGACAATTCTCCTCCATTGTCATGGAAATTAGGTGTCATTCAACAAGTGTTTCCGGGAAAAGATGGACTAGTGAGAGTAGTGAGTGTAAAGTGTAAGACAGGGACTGTTGAGACCAATTACTAAAATTGTACCTTTACCTAAAAGTGATAATGTGGATTGTAAGTTGATTGACTTGGTTCAATGAAGAGAGGGGAGAATGTAGAGACTTTTATAGTGAGTTTGTATCATTGCCATTATATTTGCGTAACGTTTCTCTTTTGTTTAAAAAACAGTTTTTGTGTGTGTGTGAGTGTCAGCAAGTTGAGCACCAAGAGATCCATACAAGACGGTCCTCCGGAATTCGTACAAAAAAGACAATATATCAGTAAGTTGTAAGTGTTTCAGTTGTTGTGTAGTTAGTGCAAATAAACATGTATTCATTTATCACAATTAAGTTGTTTTGTGAACATTTATTCATCAAAAGACAGAAACACATTGTATACCGGTTTTCCTGATTGTTAGATCGCGTTAACATTGGTGCATAGGTAATATAATGATTTAAATAAAATTGATTGTTTTAAAGGATCTTCCGTGTTAGCTAGGCAACTTCCTTGTTCTCCAAGGACGACCCGATGAAATTTATGTTTTCAATATACAATTTTAGATTATAAATAAACAAATGCATAATAGATTGACAGACAAAATTGATTATAAAAATATCTTCAGTCCAAGATCAATAATGTTATTATAGCAGACGTTATTGCTTAATGAAGTAGGTTGTCATAGACGACATAACAGTGAACTGCACCAGAGTAAGAAAATAAAAATTATTGCGTTTAATTATAAAAAAATGAGTAGTGAATGTAGCTCAATTTTAAAGAAATGAAGCAGTGATCAATTAAGCTAATTGTGAAAGATAAACCATTGAAATATATATATGAAGTATAATCAAAGTGAAAAGTGTAAATATGTATGTTATCTGTACATCGCCCACTTATAGTGATGAAAATGAGTTTAATATTCATAATGCAATATTATCACCATTGTTTGGAAGTGTATAGAGGTAATCCTGAATTTTTTCTCATCTTCCCATTGAATAAATGAATATTCGTTTACATTAATGCTGTGAGTAAAATGACTTCTGTCTGAATGGCGTATCTAATCTGGAGATGGGAAGCCTTAGCCACTCTGGGTTTTTGAGTGACAAAAACAATTGAAGCTCGTTACTTATATACTTTTGAAAGTTTATAGTAAACTCATGATATATCTATTACAGTCTGATGTTAAGATCCTTATTGAGACTTACATTTTGTATCATCATCCATTGATACATCGCCGCCATCATCGCCACACCTCCAACTGGGTTCCGTTGACATCCATACATCCCTGCAGCCTTCGGCAAAATCCGTGAATGTTATTCCGTCTGGCGTTGTCGAAAATGTCATGGATCACTTTCATAATCTTAGGTTTCAGGTCCTGCATGTTCTTTGGTTTCTTCGCATACCCCCTGTGTCTTAACGTGACCCCATAACCAAAAATCAGAGTGTAAATCAGGGGACCTCGGAGTGGGGCCTTGGTGCCCAATAGGGTGCAGCGTTTTACCACTTTTTTTTCGGAACGAAATGTAATACCTGCCAAAAGTGGCCCACCCACATGGACATTACAGGTATAGATTTTTTTCCAAATCAGATAATATCTTCTGTGAGAACTATTGCCTCAAAGTTTCGAAATTTCACTGAAAATTACAAAAAATACCAAAATTGTTCAGGAATTTTAGTTGTGTTAAAGTAAACATTTTTTTGTTAAATACATGTCAGTTACTTAGAAAACTGACATTCAAGTATAAAAATGCCAGTTATATGCCCTTGGGGGGGATAGGGATGCCTCCTCTGGGGCCAGAAAAGGGGCAAATTCAGTACATTTAAGTGGTTGTGCAGGTCCTTGCTCACCTGGTCATATAGCCTGTTTAAGGGTCCCAGAGTCTACCCCGTGGAGGTGGCTGCACCTAGGGCTCCTGCGCCAGCCCTACCCAACCAACCAACCATATGTAGGGCCGGATAAACTA
Source organism: Thermobia domestica (assembly GCF_964235325.1). Lineage (NCBI taxonomy): Eukaryota > Metazoa > Arthropoda > Insecta > Zygentoma > Lepismatidae > Thermobia > Thermobia domestica. The sequence goes on along the minus strand of NC_137454.1, from coordinate 40,422,167 downwards.
ATCCAATTCGTCACTGTCAGGAAAAATTGTCACAAATTGGGACTTTGATTGCAATTTAGATACAGCTTGCCTAGAAAGTAAGGTTGACCTGATCATCCCGTCCCTATCATCACTGCCACATACTCGAGAGGCTGCTTCAGTGACTAATTTTACTGCCATCGTGTGGCATGGATAGACGGTGGAAGACTATTCTGGCACAGTGTTGTCAGAAAGTGAAAGTTTGTCCATGAGCTATTTGTTTGATATCGTCCTTAGAACTGGTGGTACAGTTATTGAAACATCAGTGTTTTCCCAAAAGATCATTTCAGTGAAATCTTTTGCCTCAAAATTCAATCTGGGAATGATGTTATATCTAATAGTGTTATGAAGATTCTCTGCTTCGTGTTTTCGAGCACTAAGAATCTTATGTAATGCATCTGGTCGGACAGCAAGTAGACCATCAGTCATCATGGCGAAAAGAACATTCTCTGGGAGTGCGAGAAATGCATTCGTCTGAAGGGATGAACGGATTACAGCCTGGTATTTATTTGGTAAGTATCTAGAACTGTGAATGTTCTCAAAGACGTGACAAGGACCATTAGCAATGGAAGACTTGAGATAAGTATCTCAGGTCTTTACTGAGTTTTCTGAGCTCTTCTGACTATATGATGAGGTAAGTCACATTTTATTGGTTTGAATGACACCATTGGAAGCTTTTCACAATCAGATAGTTTTGAACCTATGGGACCTGTGTAAGAATAGGGGCTTGAATTAGCGCCAATATTCGTGAAGAGAACTCGGAAAGGCAGTTCATTAAAATACAAGAGACAAATAGCCTGTTAGTTCCTTTAATTTTTTACGAATACCTCCCTTCCAACCAGTGTTAGTGTTTGTTCCATCACATCCAAGAACCTCAACTTCATCAAAGCCACCTTCGATTTGGTTCATGATGTACTCGAAAATAGCCGTGGTCTCGTCATGGCCAGAGCCAGAGGATGGTGTCACGTCACCAACGTATTGAGAGTTAGGTTCAGCCACAAGTGATAAGTGCTCTTCTCTAACGATGCTTGCGTTTGTTTTAGTGTCTTCCCTTTGACCATCAAAGTATAGGCTTTTAATGGGATCATCATTTCTAGAACTTTCTTTTAAATTCAGAGCAACTTTAAGTTTCTCATACCTTACTTCGCTCCTGTCCACAATAAAAGCAGAGTTATGTTGCTAGATTGTTGAGAAGTTATAATTCCAGCCTTTAAAGCTGTCTGAAGCACAGTTGATATAATATTTGCCACAGCCTTTTCGCTTACATTGTATCTCTGAGCAATCATAGCAGTTTCAGCCAAATCTAGCTTCGGTTTAGATGTTCTGTCTCTGAGTTTGGTCTCTTCCTCAGAAGAGCTTTCCTCTGCTTTCTCTTCACGGTCTGCTTCATTGTCACTGAAGTTATTTTTGTGATATAATAAATAGGATTGACTGTTTTAAAAAAGAAATACAGGATTTTCTGTGAAAATAGTGTTTAGCAAACTATTATCTGTAACGGCCAATTCATATAAGCTGAAGGCAACAGTAACCAAATATAGCGCTTGAGAAATGGCGCCCAATTTGAAGCGTATCCGGCTCGTTCCTGATAGTGACGCTGAGTTACGCAGATCGGGACAGAAGGGTGTTGCAGTATTGTGAGGTGGAGGGGTGGGAATGTCATGGTGAAAAATAACAATGCTCTGCTACCACTATGAACCACCAGTAGAAGGAAAAGGCAAGGACGAAAATAGCTGTAGAAACGCTTAATTGTACTGAATTTGCCCCCTTTGCGGGCCCCAGAGGAGGCACCCCTATTCCACCTCAGGGACATATAACTGGCATTTTGAGATTTGAATGTCAGTTTTCATAGCATCTGGCATATATAAATCCAAAAATATGTTTACTTTAACATAACTAAAAATAATGAACAATTTTGGTATTTTTTGTAATTTTCAGTGAAATTTTGAAACTTTGAGGCAATAGTTCTCACAGAAGATATTATCTGATTTGAAAAAAAATCTATACCTGTAATGTCCATGTGGGTGGGCCACTTTTGGCAGGTATTACATTTCGTTCCGAAAAAAAAGTGGCAAAACGACCCACCCTAGGCCCAATCCACCTGTCAACTAGATTGGCAGGTCATGGTCAAGGTAATCCCTGACAACTTCTACAAAATGTGGGGGAGCTCCGTCTTGGTGGTAGTGGATGCGATCATTGATTCCCAACCTAACCAATCCGGGCATCAGGAAATTTGTAAGCATTTGAAGATACGTTTCCGCTGTCACAGTATTTTCGTCGAAGAAAAATGGGTCTATGTGGTGGTCCTTTGATACGGCACACAACAAATTCACTTTCGGGCCCTGTCTTTGGTGCCTTTATATTCATAAGGGTTTTCAGTTTCCCAAACAAGACAGTTGTGCCTGTTTACCCTCCCTCAAACATACAAAGTTGCCCCATCTGAGAACATGAGTAACTGCAAAAGTTCCCTGTCATAATCCAGTCGTTTCACCAACAGTTTATAGAACTCCAGTCTCGTGTTTTGGTGCGTTGTTCACTTAGGGATTCCCAACCTCAGCGACCGCCGCGGAATTGATTTTCTTGGACTCTTCTCCAGGCTGTCGGCAACATTTCGCACCTTGTTTGTGCTCATTGGCGGCCGACACTCCTTTGCATATCACAAATAGTCCCGGTAGGCAGACACTTGCTGTGCTAACTCTATTCTCCTGAGATCAAGAGGTATGTTTTTGTGCACACGTCTGAAGTTTCGCTGCACCAACACACCTGATTTCAGTTCTCCGTACCAATACAGACTGTGCTTTCTCTTGTACGTCGCAATTTTCATGACCTTTATTGCCACCAGTGTTGCCAATCAAAATTTTACAGACCATCGCACAATTTAAAATGTATTTCACAGCAATAAAAAAATTAAGAGCATTTGTTTTATAAGGACTTCGTATTATAGCCCTGTACATTACCTTTTCAAGATGATTAAAGAATGGAAGTTCCCAGATGTTTATCGTATGATGCCAGCTGAAAGTCGGGAAGTAGACTTGTGCGACCATTAGCCTTCATGTCTGTAAATGAATGCTGGCTCCTTACGGGACAGAGGATGTTAAAATCAAATCTACAAGAGCTAAATTAAGTGGAAATAGATATAGCAAGGAAGTTCAGCTCATTATATTCATTAACAACATTTGCTCTATTCATTGTTTTTTTTTCTTGACAGTAGATATATTTTAGCTTTGTTTTATTTAAAGTGTTCAAATCTCTCCAGCACTCTCTTATGCTTTTTGGGGGTTTCTCTGCCCATTCATTTCCTGCTATTTACTTATTTAACACCATCTACACATGAGTTTCACAGTGGATATAATTCGAACCTTAATATGTCGCGTGTAAAATCAGTACGCTCACAACAAGATCATGTCTAGTAGTAGAAATTAATGTTCATATTAGTAATTTTTACGTCATTCTCTTAAGTCGATTTTTATGCTTGAAATATTTTTATATGGAAAATCTATTATATTTGAAAAGTATTCCGTTCGGAATATTCCTTACAAAACCATATATATATATATATATATATATATATATATATATATATATATATATATATATATATATATATATATATATATATATATATATATATATATCCGTGTAACGTGGGTTCCTGTCACCACGGCATGGCGCGTCCTTAGGTTGCGGATCGAGGAGAAGGCCTCTAGATATAGAGGTTAGCTGCGAATATATTGAATAAGCAGTCGCGGACAGCCGACTAGGAGTGGTCCTCCAGCTTGGGGGTTTGGGTAGGGCTAACAACCTCATCCTGTAAAAAAAAGCACTTGTTCAGAAATATTCACAAAAGCCTCGGACAAGGACTGATAACTTGGCACGACCTCAGCAAAAGAAAATGGACATGAGATTTGGAACATGGAATATTAGGAGTCTTTATAGGGCAGGCGCTTCAAAATCCGTAACGAGTGAGTTAGAGAAATACAGAATGGACGTAGTAGGAGTTCAGGAAGTTAGGTGGGATGGAAATGGATCTGTGAATTCCGGAAATTTTACGTTCTGTAAAAGAAGGAAATAAAAATCACCAGTTAGGAACAGGGTTTTTCGTTCATAAACGTATATTACCAGCAATTAAACGGGTTGAATTTGTTACTGACAGACTTTCTATTATTACTCTTAAGGGACGGTGGTGTGATATTATTGATTTAAATGTACATGCCCCAACTGAAGATAAGGATGACGATATAAAAGACAGTTTTTACGAAGAAGTGGAACGGATATTTGACCAACTCCCGCGATACCATATGAAAATTCTATTAGGGGATTTCAATGCGAAGGTAGGACGAGAGGATATTTTCAAACCGATTATAGGAAACGAAAGTCTGCATAAGGAAAGTAATGACAACGGTGTTAGACTCGTGAACTTTGCAACATCCAAAAACCTAATCGTGAAGAGTACAAAATTCCCACATCGCGACATTCATAAATACACTTGGACATCACCAGAAGGGAAAACACATAATCAAATTGATCACGTTTTAGTAGATAGAAGAAGGCAATCTAGCATAATTGATGTCCGGTAGTTTAGAGGGGCTGATTGTGACACTGATCACTAAATGGTAGCAGCGATAATACGAGAGAGGTTATCGTTGAATAAAGGTAATATTCATTGTCCGAAAACGGAGAGATTCAATTATAAAAAATTAGAAGAGAGCCAGGTAAGAGAGAAATACCAGATTGAAGTTTCGAATAGATTCTCGGCTTTAGAAAATTCGGAGAGCACTAGTGTTGAGGATACCTGTATTGAAATTAGAGATAGCATTAAACTTTCAGCATAAGAAAAGTTGGGACACGTGGAAATACGTAGGAACAAACCATGGTTCGACCAGGAATGCATAAAACTAGCAAAGAAGAGAAAACAGGCAAAATTACGCTGGCTACAAAATCCGAATGAAATAACTACCCAAAATTTCGCAGATATCAGGCGGGAAACTTCCAAAACTTTTAGAACAAAGAAACGCAATTTTCTGAAAGCTAAAATTAAGGAACTTGAAGATAATAGTAAAAATAAAAACATCCGGGACATGTATAAGGAAATCAACGAATTTAAGAAAGGCTATCAACCTCGTGCTTATATATTAAAGAAATCTGACGGTACAGTTCTCACAGACACGGATAGCATCTTAAATAGATGGAAAGATTTCTTTGACGATTTGCTTAACACGCAACCAAAAACTAGTGTGCGTGGAGAAAAGGAGATACACACCGCAGAACAGTATATTCCAGAACCCAACCGAATAGAAGTAGAAACTGCTATATAGATATTAAAAAACACAAATCTCCGGGTGTAGATCAAATTCCGGCTGAGTTAATTTTAGCTGGAGGCGAAACATTGTGGAACAAGATACACAAACTCATTCTCCTTATCTGGAACAAGGAAAAATTGCCACGAGAGTGGAAAGAATCAATCATTGTTCCAATTCACAAGAGAGGTGACAAAACTGACTGTACTAATTATCGAGGCATTTCTCTTCTGCCAACATCCTATAAAATCCTTTCAAATATTCTATTAGCAAGACTGACCCCCTACGCAGATGAAATTATTGGAGATTATCAGTGCGGATTTAGACGAAATCGATCAACTATTGACCAAATATTTACCATTCGCCAAATACTCGAATAAAAGTGGGAATACAATACCCCGGTGCACCAACTATTTAGAAAGGCGTACGACTCGGTTAGGAGAGAAACATTATACAACGTTCTTACAGAACTTGGAATACCGAGAAAGTTAATTAGATTAATTAAGATATGTTTAAATGAATCCCAAAGTAAAGTCCGGGTAGGAAAATTTTTGTCCACGAGCTTTCACGTCGAAAATGGCCTGAAATAAGGAGATGCGTTGTCGCCATTATTATTTAACTTTGTTCTGGAATACGCTATAAGGAAAATCAAAGATAGCAACCAGGATTTAGAGTTGAACGGTATTCACCAGGTTATGGCATATGCTGATGATGTAAATTTAATAGGGGATGATAGGAGAACAATAGAAAGAAATGCAGAGATCTTATTAAACGCTTGCAGGGACATGGGTTTAGAAGTAAATGCAGATAAAACTAAATACATGGAAGTGCGTCGGGACCGTAATACAGCAAATTATAGATGCGTTAAAATATTAAATAATAATTTTGATAAAGTGGATAGTTTCAAATATCAAGGATCAATATTAATAGAGGAAAATCATATCCACGAAGAAATTAAATGTCGACTAAAAGCAGGGAATTCGTGTTACTATTCGGTTCAAAATCTCTTGTCGTGGCGAATTCTGTCGAGGAATTTGAAGCTTAAAATATACAAAACGATAATCATGCCTGTTGTTTTGTATGGCTGCGAAACATGGTCATTACTCTGAGGGAAGAACATAGACTGACAGTATTTGAGAACAAGATCCTGAGGCGAATATTCGGACCCAAGAGGAACGGGAATGGGGAATGGCGGAAACTTCATAACGAGGAACTACATAATTTATACGGTTTACCCAACATTGTTAGGGTCATCAAGTCTAGGAGGCTTAGATGGGCGGGTCATGTAGCTAGAATGGAAGAAAGTAGAAACGCTTTCAAAGTCTTGACTGGAAGACCAATCGGAAAACGACCATTAGGAAGACCTAGGCGCAGATGGGAGGACAATATTACGATGGATCTCGCAGAGATTGGAATACAAAGTAGAAACTTTTCATTTTTCGGCCACATATGCCAATTCTTCCACTTTTTATGCACCCTGCTTCCCAAATCTTGGCCAGCTGCCTATCCACTGTACTTTTATGTAGTTGTATAATCCGGGCTATTTCAGCGTTAGTTTTGCTACACTCACTTAATATTTTAATTCTAGTGGCTTTCTGTAATGTAATGTCACACGTTTTACCAATGTCGATGTTCCATATCAATATTTTATAAACGGTAAATCAATATTTATGGGTAAAACTATCACTTTCAAATTTGTCAGTAAAGTAACACTACTAGAACAACAAAATTGCATAACCCAGGACACCTACAGAACAAGTAACGAAGCAGAAACCATAATGCACACTTGGAACGAGGATTACCTTTTTGAGCGCGGACCTCACTGAAAGCAACACCGAGTCATACACTAAATGAACATTTAGCATGACGGGTTTGTGTTTCCTTTCCCACACATTTTGTTGAATATCATCAATTGTTGTAAAGATACGTAACTTCTGTGGGTAGATTTGAATTCTATATAAACTTTCCTTTAATTTGATGTATATATAATTGCCTGTTTGTGCATATTTAGGTAGAAACTTCTTTGAAATCCTTATAAATGCTTAAAATTCCAAAGAGTTGCTATTAATATTTCCATCACAGTACTGTTGAGTTAGTGCACATATTTTTATACTTGAGGTTAGAATAGTCGTCTTCGGAACTACTTTCGTCACAAATCATCATTTTTTTCTCGAGTATTTTGCAATTATGGATTAAAGCTGTAAGAACCAATCTCCACAAATAACTATTAAATGTTGCAATACTGCCACATATTAAACACATAGTTTTGTTCACTACGATGAAATCACCTTATGTACCTTATATAATGTGACTGAAAAGTGGTAGTGCATGCTGAGTTCGCAAAACTGCATTACTTATAACATTCATGATAGTACAATTGGATAGCGTCTGCTCTATGTATTATATTATTAAAATTGCCAATAGATTGCTTAAACACATTTCAAGTTATTTGAATTTGTTTCAAAATTTTAACATTGTTTCGGATAATTTTTCTCAAACCTTTACTGTGTTATAACTTCGTTATTTATGTCCATTAGCAGCTACAACATTGGATTATGCTACACCATCGGAGAAACTATATAGATCTTTTTGTAGATTGCAAAAACCCAGCGTTCACCTCCGGTGCTTGGGGTCAATGGTTCGATCCGAGCTCACGCCGTGTGGACTTCGTGGTGGACAAACCGTGCTCGTGGGTTTTCTCGGGGTTCTGCCGTTTCCCCCCACTTTCTTCATTTCACCATTTCATTCATCACTCATCGTCACCGTCTCCTTTAGCTATCCTGCATAAGCCTGGGACGTAAAACTCAAAGATTTTATTCTCATTTTCATTTGTATTTTACACTTGGGAAACATTCGTGGTTAGTGAATTTCGCACCTATACAGCTTAAGGAGGGGGAACAAAGTTAGGTCCTTGAAACCCAGTTTGAGAGTAACGTATCACTCCAATATTGTCTACACAATTCTTCATACCATAATCCACATTACGCTATACAGTAGAGCGTCGATTATCCGAAGTAATTGGGGGACATGGGTGTTCGGAAAACTGGTTTGTTCGGATAATCGAGCTGTACATGTTTATTTGCCAAAAAGAAGTACTGTACAGTAAATTTATTGATAAAAACAGGCATCTCTTTAAGTGAACAGCTTTGATACTACCGCTACTTCTACAACCAGTGCCAAACCGACAGAAGTGTGCTGATTGTTGAAACACAGCGACTGGCCGGTCAGCAGCGCCTTATGAAGGCCTCATTAGAAGCAATGTTCCGCCAGCGGTGGCTCAGTGCGGCGACTACTGTGGGAAACTTGGTTTGGGAGTGAAGGGGATGATGGACGGTAGGGTGGGAGAGTAACAGGTGCGAGCGAGTACACAGTTCGGTTAAGCGGTCGTTCGGTTGACCGACGTTCGGATAATCGACGCTCTACTGTACTAAAATATTTGGAAATTGATAGTAAGTTTTCCAGTTGAGGATTTAACGACCTTTATTCATTTTATCAACGGGCCACGATGGCTCAGTGGTAAAGCGTTTACCTATGGTGCGTGGGGTCTCTGGTTCAATCCCGCAGACAAGTAAGCTTTGGTGGACAATCGGATCCGTGGTCCTCTCGGAGTACTTCTGTTTCCTCCTACTTTCTCATTCCACAAATTCTTCCATAATCATTCATTTGCCTTAATTATCATCTTCCTTAGCCTAAAGGACATAATCGTGGAACGTTAAACTCAAAGATTTCATTTCATTTTTCTATTTTGATCAGACTTTTATTGCGTGTACGAACTGAATTTACTAAAGATTTTATAGCTTAATCTTTAAATTTCCCTTGAAGTTTTGTTTCAAATAGAAAATAAGTGAATAGCAGTTGTGAAAATTCGATTAAGTCAAAATCTAAACTTTAATAATTTATAACACGGGCACCAAAGTTCTGCACAGAAACTTTTTTTTATGCACACTTAGCCAATTAAATTCTACGTCTAAGCCAACTTTGAACAAGATCTCATGAGTCCTGTAAGTTACGTCCTGTGCAAGTCCTTCCGATAAAGGACTTAACCATATGGAGCTAGACCCTCCTAGCACACTGTTGGCCCTCAGGTATACCTTTGGACTATGGATAAAGTTCCTTGAATTCTTAGAAATGAGGGCTATGGTGAAGCAGTTTTCGTAATTTGAGAGGAAATTTCCCTAATCTAGGGAATTTTGTCAATTTTGGGAAAAAGGGAAAAAAAGGATTTTTGGATAAAACATAAAAATTCAGGGGCCGCAATGGCTCAGTGGTAGAGCGTTCACCTCTGGTGCTTGGGATCCCAGGCTCGATCCCAACCCCCGCCAAGCGAACTTTGTGGTGGACAAACACCGTGTGCATGGGTTTCCTCGGGGTTCTCCCGTTTCCTTCCACTTTCTTCATTCCACCATTTCATTCATTACTCATCATCACCGTCTCCTTTAGTCTCACCAGCATAACCATGGAACTTAAAACTCTAAGATTTGATTTTCATTTTATAAAAATGCAGGAAACTTCTCAGGCTGATTAATTGATCAATATAAATGCTTCAGAAATGAACTAATACAATAGGAATAGTGAGCTCCGTGGCTAAGCGGTTAGCGTACGCGCCCTTGGCGTGGGAGACCCGGGTTCGATTCCCGGCGGCAGCTCATGTGGTTCGGATTCCACGTTAATCAGTAGGTCCACGTCTCATATAGCCTCGCTGCTGAACGGGACGTTAAACTCAAAATCAACTCAACTCAACAATAGGAATAGTTTTGTGTGTGTGTGAGGGGGGGGGTGTTCAAAGTAGCTTAATTTGCACTCATTGTTGACTCGATGTACTTTTTTAAAAAAAAAAAGTTTTAAAAAGTAAATAGAAATCAATAACAAAATGCAAATATAAATAAAACAAATGTGGTTGGAACTTCCTTTAAAATAGCTTATTTAATCTTATCACAACTTCTGTTATAGGAATTGGACACAATGAACTAGTGGAAATTTGATTAGAAAAGGGACAATTTTGTGTCAGTCGAGAGAAATTTTCTTAAGCAAACCTACGAATACTGTGGTGAACCTCTAGCAAAATATTCTAGTTACATCATTGCTTGTGATGGATTTTTCTTTACGATTATTTTTTTTTTTAAATATTTGATTTACGCTAACACTTTCTCTCAAACGAAATTCAACTACCTTCAAGCTTCCTAGAATGAATCATTTATTTGTTCCATCACATGAGGCCCGACCAGACGAATGATGCGTACAGTAATTACTGCTGCCACGACCAAAACAGAAAATCACTTTTGTCGGTGTCAAAACATTGAAACCACTCAACGACTAAAAGCGTTGCGCTATGTGGAAAAGTGAAGATAGAAGCACGTTACAGCACGAGAGTGAAAATGTTGGTTTTTGTCTGTGATTGATTTTTAGTGGTCTCCCTATTCCTCTCATACCGATTCACAAGTTATCACACACAAACACATTTGTAAGCACAAGCTGGGACCACTTCACAAAGATTTACTTTTGTCAATGAGGAAACTAACTTTCGGTCCATTTTATCCTGCATTTCCACGAAGGAAAATCAATTTGACTCTTTAAGGCTTAACTTCACCAAGGGAACTAGGCGGGTGATATGTGATCCTTTTGTTCTGGGTTGTTTGAGTCGTCGAGGATACAAGGATTATAAACTGTTTCACAGTTGCCGATTGCTCCTGGACTCTTGGGAAAGTTAATCCTTTACACTACGAAAGGTACATAAAATAAAATTAATGCTAACTGATAGGACGGTTGGAGGCAAGGGCGGTCCGTGAGGGAAGAATCGTCCGTAAAAATTATGAAGTATTATTACTTTAAATTAAGGGAAGAGTAGTACTCTAATATTCTGATTCTTCTATATAACATTTTGAGCATTTAGTTACTTTTACTTCTTTACTTGCAAACGACAAAAGTAATTTTTAACATCCTTCACGAGCCACGTCTGGTTGGAAGAAAGAAAAACTTCATACAAAGAACTTAAGAAAGTGAAAAAAAGGCATCTCATTTCGTTATACCTGATGATGTGACTCCATTGGCATGAACGTTTAGTCCAAGTAACTTATATTGAAGTACAAATTGTATAGAACTAATTGTTATTGTCAACGAAAGATGTCCTCTCATATGGTCTATGTGTTTTAAAATATTCACGATGAGTTTCATGTATTAGTTCATGTGTGTATGAGGCATGTATTACAATATTACGACTTAAGTGTGTGTTAAATGTTATGAACTTTTAACGGTGAGTATAAAACGATACGTTAAAGTCAAAGTTCAGGAGGCTCAGGTGGGAAGGTCATGTAGTCAGAATGATAGAAGGTAGAAACGTTTTCGAAGTTTTTACTGAAAATAAAATCGGAAAATGACTATTAGCAAGACCTGGGAGGAGAAAGGAGGACAATATTAAGATGGATCTCGCAGAACTAAGAGTACAAAGTAGAAAGTGGGCCCAGTTGGCTAAGAATAGAAGTCACTGAAGAGCTTTTTGAATATTGCATTGAACATTTCACAGATCGTAGAGTTAGTTATAAAATATACTGGTTGAAATATCTGTTCTTTCCACTCGGAGATTTTTGTTAGTGGAAAATATTCCACCTCTCTCTCCAAGTTTAAAGATAATAACCCATAATGTCAACTATTCATACTCCACCACTTTCCACCCCCCATATCGATGTGAGATGAACTTGAACTTAAATGTCGTATAGAGTGTCGCTATTCATCTTATCACACACTTAAATCGCGGATTATACATTAATGTCGGTAGTTTTCGATTACTTTTACATGTCACCACCTCCATGCCCCTATCTTTACCCTTTCTCACCCCTTTGCTGATAATTTGACATACACCTATTTTTTTTAAGTTAGAACATAGTGTGCTCATGCCAAGAAACATCAAATTCAGCTAACGTTCTAGGAGGAGTTAGCCATCAAGCATTCTTATAAAGTGTACTTCTTTACAATTTGTTTAGAAAATGATCCATTTTTCCACTTTAGTGCGACGTTCAATTAATTCACCTATTCTTCTTACCCGTAAGCAAAATTACTTTTTGATTTAACTTTCAGACCTTCTTTAGACTTTGTAAAACAAGATTTTAGAGCCTGAACTATTATACATATGTTAAAATGTGTGAGTCTTAATGTTATTTGGCGGTATTTTAGATTGTGTACGTTCTAAGAGAAAAGTGGTTCCTTGATCTCTTATTACAATCATACTTACCGAAAGTAGAAGGCCACGCACGTAAAATGACATAATTTTTCGCATTATTATGTCAGCGCTCTTAGAAGTAAATATTTTAGTAGCAGAGATCTGTCTCTTTAACATCCAAGAGGTGTTGTCAGGTATCATTTCTGGCAGTAAGACGTCCCATGGAAATCCAAATATGCGCTTATATCCCTGGAAGAAGACTTCCTGCGGGATTCTAGTGGCACATTTCTGCGATCTTTGATGGATAATCACAGAACGATTGTTGGGAATCCAAATATTATGTCGTGATGGGCACAACACTCGAAATCCAAAAACATTTTCCAGTTTTGACTGCAAGCTTGAATGTCTTGATACATGTTTCGGACTTGTAAAATGTCACGTTGATACCTTGTGAAACCCAAGGACGTCATTTTGGTAGGGTAAAGGAAAGCAATTGTCCCCACCTGAGTCTGATATATATACAACTATTAATAGAGGGACTAGGGAGGGAAGGACTGGGGAGGTGGATAAATTTTGTCGAAGTGTGGTGAATGGGGGTCTTGTTTGAAATGGTGACTGGCCATTGACACGTTAGCGAAAAAGACAGTAACTTAATTCTCTTATTTTGTGGGTGCAGGTAAATGGCAATGTTGTATTTTTAATTAACATTAGGCGCATAAAGAGTGTACGAGGGAGGACCCAAAAGAAACCGGACTTTCGTTCTAAAAAAAATTTTGTTACATTTTTTTTACAAAATTCTTTCAGTCTCCTTCAAAGTACTCTCCATTAAATGCGATTCATTTCTCCCATCTTCTTTCCCACTGTTTAAAGCACCTCTGGAACTTTTATATCGTCCAATGCGCTCTGCGAAGTTCTTCTTATAGCCTCTACACCATCAAAACATTTTCCTTTTAGATTTGTTTAATTCTCGAAAATGTCATCATGTTGGTCAAAAAGTCTCAATCACTCAATCTGATTTTTCAAGTCCTGGCTCAAAATCAGACGAATGATTTGATCCTGTGTGAGCAGGAGAGAAACAAACTTAGCGGCAATATGTCTCATTTGTAAAATCTCACGCTGGCACGAACTCAAACTCACTCCTGTCTCTTTTGAAATATCATCGATCATGAAATGACGATCCTCGCTGATTTTGGAGCAGATTTGTTCGATGTTTTCGTCGTTTCGAAATGATGAAGAGCACCGAGAACGAGCATGATCTTCAACACTCATCTCACCACACTTAAAGCACCCAAACCACTCAAAAAATTGTGTTCTGTTCATAGTATCCTTCTTGAAAGCCTGTTGAAGCATTTGGTAAGTTTTCGTTTCCGATTTTCCAAGTAGGAAGCAAACACACTCCTTGTTCCTTTGAATCTACCATAGCGATTTCGCAGGCGGCAAACGAGAACTGTTGAGAAAAACAATAATACAATCAAACGTTAATCTCCTACGCAGAGACCGCTTGGCCAACTAATCTGGGAAGGTCTCTACTGGACCCACCTAGCAGGAGAACGCTCTGCTACGCCTAGGAACAGCAGCGCTCTTTCAACCGGTTTCTTTTGGGTCCCCCCTCGTACAGCCCAAATGGATAGTGCGATTTAAAAAAAATCCTTCACTTCAGATTGAAAACACCATATTTGGAGACGATTTTCCCTCTTATATTTTGTTATTGGTCTGATAATAACAGAGCTACTCTATGTCAGGAGACTTTTGAGGCACTCCGTATTTATATAACAATAGTAAAATAATACTCTAATAGAAGACATGTATCTCTTTGTATATCGGAAGTATTTCCATATACTGTATATCTCCTTAAGCAAACCCTGAAATGACGCTACTGATCAGTTTTATAGTAAATTTTGTACCAAGAAATATCTCAGATAATCAACACAAATATATCAGAAATTTAGTTTTACGTGGTTTACATGGAATGTATGAAACAGTGTAATCAAAAACATCGCTATGTTACGTGAAAAGATAAAAATATAATCAAATTTATTTTCCGTTTCAGAAATTGATTGCAATTTTAGGAGCAAACTCATCAGTGTTTTGCATTTAATAAACTTGTATTTATATTTTCGTATACCCATAGGAGACAATATTTGACCAATTCAAATAACAATATGCAATTGTAATTTGTAATTATATCGTTGCAAGAGAATATTTACATTTAGACAACACATTGTCGAAGAGTGAAAGTAAATACATGTTTTATATGTGTTTTATATACGTATATATATATATATATATATATATATATATATATATATATATATATATATATATATATATATATATGTGTGTGTGTGTGTGTGTGTGTGTGTGTTTTGATGTTCATAATAAATTTAATAATTAATATTCATAAGTTCACGATATTGTATTTCCAAACAATTAAGAAAGATAAACAAAACAACTATTTCTTTCACTTCGCATACTCGTCTTTGAATTAACTGCTTATTTTTTATTTATTTATTGTATTCCATTTTATGTAGTGTAATTTTAAGACGAATTTAACATTTATTGATAATTCTGAGTGGAAATTGATACAATATCACATTACTTCAAACAGATACTTTTTCAATTACATCAAAATATTTTTACAACAACAATTGAAAGTACCAAAGATGCCAAACTTGCTTAGTAGTTGCTGGCAAGAAAGTATTGGTTACTGGTGTAAGCAGATGAAATTTCAATATCAAGGTATGTATCCAAATGTGTCCAAATTTGAATACATTTCAATACATACCTTCCATGTCTAGACACGCCCTCAACATTCGACTGCATATCGTAAAACATTCTTTAGTATAGGTGATGTAACGGCAGGAATCACAACTTATTTCCCTTTGGTTAAGTGCTGAATGCTTTAGATCTTCACCTTGTACACTTTTGACTTGACAACCCCACATACAGAAAGAGCTTCTAAGGGTAAATGTCTCGGAAACTGTGAGTCTGAGTAAGCCACGAGCAATCCATCTCCCAAGGAAAAACTGATTCAGGTGGTGCATCATCCTGTTAAAATACAATAGTATCCTTAATCCTATTAGCTATCAACTTGGGCCTCAAAATTTGTTTATAAACATATCAAGATACATGTTTATGTGAACACTTTTCTGCACTAGATGAGACTGTATACTTTGAATGTGTCATTCCCAACCACACTTTAGTTTCGATATAAATTCTTTCTCATTCCTGCAGTATATTTGGTTGTTTCGTTACCCAGATTCTACAATTGAAGACTCGCTGTAGAAAACTACGTAAGTGCCAAACACAGTAGTTATTGTAAGAGTAGAGACGAAATATAGTACATTGTGCTCAATCATCAAAAAATAGAACATTATTGCTTAGAACTACTACCTAGCATATAGCCAAGTATGAAAATCTAACTAAAGCATAAACGTATTCAAAAAATAAAATAAGTGAGACTGTTTCAGGATTATATTTACATTCTTTTCTACAGCGAGTCTGAAATTGTTTCTATTCATACGCCCATAGGTATGAAATATTACCTTATCACTAAACAAGATGTACTGCATTAAATTGTCATGTCACACTGCCTGTAGTAAGTCATAACCCATAGCTTGTTGAGTTATATAGTCCTCAGCTTCAAGCTTGTGCACAAATAGGACGTTGTAGATACATCTGTGCAGCTTGTAGCAGTGAGTTCACACAGTGCTGTGGGAAATAACAATTTTCTTGCTAAGTCCTCTGGTAGATGCGTTTGGGCGACGTGAAATCACTTTCTCTACATTTTGCAAGGTTTCTGGAATTATGAACCGCTCTGCAACGCTGGAACTAATTGACACGTTTCTTGATAGCCAAATTGGTGAGGTTGAATTTTCGAAATCTACGGGTGAAGTCATTCAGTATCTGTGCATACGTCATTCCACGCAGACGTGTAGAGACAACATCAATTGGTTCTCTTTTGCTTAGCATTTTATCACATTAGCTACAAGAACAAACAAAATTAGTCAATATTTCACAGAAATGTATAGAGATTTTAGAATTACTCTGTAAAACTAAAACCAATTCAAGTTAAACTTTGGATGTTGAAATCGTGAAAGAAGTAGACACAAGTAAGTTTTGTTTCACATCATGAGCCTATAGTAGATATCCATTCTGTACAAAATCAATACTGAAACTGTATGTAATTAGTAGATATATAACTTTCTCTTACCATTTTTGGTGTATGAAGATTAATATTAAAACCGGAAGTGATAGTAGATGGAGACTACAACTTCCGGTTGCACCAAAGGAATTAAGTTGGAAATAAAATATATTCTTACGGTTCTGAATCCACATTAGGAAACTGTAAAAAAAAAGTGACTCTGTTTACTTCCAAGAAACGCATAATTTTGTGCGCAGGTGTATCTCATTATATGGTGGATAATTTTCAGTGTTCAGTTTCTCCGAAAATCGAATTATTTTCGAGCTTTGAGCGAAAAACTGTTTAAACTTTGTCAGCGTTAAACTAAATATTCCCATGTGATTGGGGGTTTAGCTTGGGTTCATTTGAAAGATAACGAGCTCTTTGAGTTGGAATTATCAAATCAACCCTATTCTGACCTACTACTCTCTCCGTTCCCCAGTGAATATAATAATCCATGATTGAACGTATGACTTAATGTGGAATTTTGTGCCTAATACATTAGCCATATCTTCAGTTCTATAGTACGCCTGTAGTCGTTATATGTGCTACATTAATCAACTGTATATGAATATATGTTTTAATAGCAGTCCAACAACATTTCGTTGCTTTTGTATTAAGAAAATATTCTTTGAGTTTGTACTGACTATCGTACATATCTATGGTAGATTTCTTGAAGAATCTTGGAGACATCAACTAATTTGTGCAAACTACGTGTATTATAGAGTTAACTGTTCAAAATTCCCCGTTTAAAGAAATGAAATTGTGGTAACCATTCCTGGTATCGATAAGCCCTTTTAGCTGAATAACTTCCCTTCTTACGCTTTAGTGATATTTTTATGTTAAGGGACGTATTATATTTTCAAATAATATGCGTGCATTATTATTTTTAACGTGTCTTAACCGGAATGTATCCTTTTATGTGGAGGTGAATGCTATGTATCTATGAGCTTCATGTGTAAGCTCTCGGTTTATTTATTACTGATGTGAAATAAACGTTAAGCATTTAGGAATATTGTGAAACAGTTGATAAGACATTTAAAATTATATAATTCAATTCAGTAGCTGTAGACTAGTGCAACCAACTTGAATGGGCATATACTGTCCCTCGTGTTTATTTCATGCATTTTGTCTCTCCCGACGACCAATACACTTACCACTTTCATCACGCTTGCACCAAATAAGCAATGCCTTACAATTTTACTTTTTTTCGAAATCACACAAGTCGAGGTCTAATATCGTACACTATCACTATCTCCTCATTTCGTTACACACTGCCGATCTACTGCTCCTTACGTAGTACAGAGTTTGCTCTAATACACCACTAAGCTATAATGCCGTGCTAAGCGAAAAGGCCTTAACTCAATTTCACATACTTTCGAGAAAATAAGCGAAACGCGTTTTGGCTTAGGCTGTACTTTCAAAATTGTTGTATTTCAGTAAAACTTTATTAAATATATTTTGACGATCTAAAATTTGTGTGGTAATACAGTTAAATATTTTTGCTTATGAATTGCCACTTAAGGTCTTTCTGCTTACTTTCAAGTACAGTTTTGAACATAAAGTAAACACTCATGACGTCATTACCCCCTACCTATTGGTCTAACCATGTCAATTCCCCTTAGATAGATGCAGAATTGTACTACGAATATTCCCATAGCAATATCTCGATTTTCGAAAAATATGGAGTAAAGGTCTTTTCGCTTAGGACGGCAGTATAACATCCCAGCGCTGCGTTCGCCTGCTGATCGTTGCTAACCCAGGCATCTGACGTATTTCCTGCCTTAGATGTTTCCATTATTCTGGTAACTGTCTACAACTCCAGGGAAACGTCACTGATTTTGCTAAATTCTAGTGTCACAAACGTTTTCTGATTTATGTACAAGTTATAGAGTTTCCAAGTTATAGAGTTTTACTTTCCTGCAGGACTTTATGGACTCCCTGTATATACACGCAACAATTCCAAAATTACTAGTGTTAGGGAGTATAAGACGCCACAAATTCCCAGGCATACGCTCTTTGTTTTTCAAAAAACTTGGTAAATCTTTGCATCTAATCACATAATTCCTTCTGCTGTAAGTATCTTAAGATTTGATTGACTCTAGAAACAACTATGATTATGATTGTTATGATAATTATGATTGTGATTATGATTGATTGAGTAATTATGATTGTGAAGTATATACATGAATGTTTCATGATGCTGGTCCGCCCTACTAAAACATCTCAATTCGCTTATTACGAAAAGGTTTTCGAGAATGAATGCTGGATTTTCGGTGAGCTGCTGGACAGGAATGATGGCACTTGGAGAGTTAAATGATGCAGTATTTTGTTGGGTAGCTCATATAGTTTTCTTAGTTGAAAAACAAGTGTAGTGCTACCAGAACTCATTATACTCTGACAAAAAAAAAATGTGGAATTTCTTTTGCATGTAATAAAATATCTTTCAGTATGATGGTGCACACACCCCACTTTCTTCTATTGTTTCAAGTTCTTTGGGTGTTCGTTTTAAGATCAATAGTTTGGACGCCAAGGACCCATTCCTTAACCTACAAGTAATCCCGGCCCTCACACCATTGCATTTCTTCTTGTGGGTTTTTCATTAAAAATATTTTAAAATCGATAATGAGAAACTGAGTTGAGTTGAGTTGATTTTGGGTTTAACGTCCCGTTCAGCAGCGAGGCTAAATGAGACGTGGACCTACTGATTAACATGGAATCCGAACCACATGAGCTCCCACCGGGAATCGAACCCGGGTCTCCCACGCCAAAGCAATGTGAAACTGAAAACAAGATTCAAGGCAATTGACAATGTTACTTTAGACAGGTTGCGATATGAAATTCATTATTGCCTGGATGTATGTGGTACTATGAATTATGCCACACGTAGAAATATACGGACATCTAAATGCACTAAAACTTGTTATTTACCAGCTATAGTGGATTCTGGTAGCACTGTTTTTTTTAAACTGACTAAACTATTTCAGTTGCTGAACGAAATGGTGTATTCACTGGTGCACAGTAGCCTCACAAAATCTCACTATTCTTTTTTTTTTTTTTTTTTTTGAAAAGATATTAGGCTATATACGAAAAACTAACTTTCCTTACTAGGTACCTAGTTTCACAGTATTCAACAGAATTTATGGGATTTTACTCTGAGACGATTTCTATTCCCATTAAGTAAGTAGATGTTATCATACTTGCTTGTACAATATAACGTCAATACCGGTATGGTATTTGTGTAATATAGTAACATAATTTACCGTCTAGAAATAGAAAATATCTCAAAATAAAATCCCATAAATTATGTTGTACGATATAATATGAAATAGGTATCTTGAAGTCAAAAAATGAAGTTTTCATACGAAATTTCTTAAACCCACAAATCGTTTATAAAGTTTATCTCATAACACCAGAGGACACAAACAATCATTGGGGATACTTATCACTATACGTATATCCAAGTTATATACAGTATTATTATTAATTTTTGAAATTATTTTATTTATATTACGTAAACTTCTAAACTAATCTCTCTTTTTTTGTTGTTTTACTTGCAGATTTGATGTGCAGGCCCTTCCGAGAAACGTCTCAGAACGACAAGAAAGAAAGAATCAAGAAATCCTATTAATTTCAATGAATAATACAATTTTTGTGTCATTGTTTAGAGTACACTATCTCATTAGAACTTCTTTTAAAAATATTTTCTAACATGTGCTAGGAAAATACTATAAGTTATTAATTCAAACTTTAAAAAAAATACTAAATGTAAGAAACTGCAAAATATTTCAGAATCACTTCATATAACTAGTTTTTCCAGCATGTATGTTAACTGTTAAGTTAAATTTTGAAAAAAAAATGTTGCCATGTTATTGAGTTTGTAGTTCCAATTACGTGCTTTTGATATTTGAAATTTCTGAGAAGCTCAAAACTGGTTGAACTAATGATAAAGCTTATAGTACTTCAAACACGAGAATGATGTAATTTTGACGTAATGTATAAACTAAACATAAAGTTCTAGGAAAGTTAAAGGAGTTACTTATATACATATATAACTTTTACCCAAAACATGTTTGTCTTGGAATAGAAAATTCAATTATAATGAATAGTACAGCAGATCCTCTTCCAATGAATACTTCCAGTCTCTCGAACTTCACAACGCCTTTCTCTGAAGAGGTGTTGCGTTTCTTGGCAGAATTATCGAGTGAAGATCTTGAATGCCTTATGAACTTGAGAAAGAACCATTCCAAGAAAGCGGCTCCTAATTACTGCAACGATAATTTGCGGAATATAGGCCTTGCTTACAAAGGAGTCCATGGTTACTTGAGTTTAATAGTTTGTGTGTTTGGAACAATTGCCAATATATTGAATATCATAGTTCTGACAAGAAAAGATATGATCTCCCCGATAAATAAAATTCTTACAGGATTGGCAGTGGCTGACATGCTAGTGATGGTTGAATATATACCTTTTGCTTGTATTATGTATCTGCTTCGAGATAAGCAAGATGACAACTATTTTGCTTACGGTTTGGCTGTTTTTGTGTTGTTTCACGCACATTTTACACAGGTTCTTCACACTATATCTATTTGCCTAACTTTAGCATTAGCTATTTGGCGGTATATTGCTATTAAATATCCACAAGAAAGTCATGTGCTTTGCAGCTCACAACGTTGTTACATAGCTATTATCGTATCATATATTCTTCCACTGATTATATGCATACCGTCCTACTTGATGTTTACGATAAAAGCGACATGTGTTTCGCAAAATTTACGAATAGTTGTGCTGTATAATATAGGATTTAGTCATTTAGCTGAGAAAAACGACCAGTTATTTCATAAAGTTCATTTCTGGGTGTATAGTGTCATTGTAAAACTGTTGCCATGCCTTATCTTAACTCTTATCAGCTATTGGCTGATAAAAGCTCTCTACCGGGCCAATCAGCATAAACAAATGCTGAAACGAAATCAGGAAACTAACGGAGAAATTACATTGGGCTCTTCAGGCAAAGAACAAGAAAGAAAATCAATCTCGAAGAGTAAATCTGAGAAGCGAACAGAGAGGACGACTAAGATGTTAGTTGCTGTTCTTCTTTTGTTTTTAGTTACGGAATTCCCTCAAGGCATTCTCGCGTTACTCAGTGGCATCCATGGTCACAAATTTTTCACCTATTGTTACCATGTTTTAGGTGAAATTATGGACATATTGGCGCTTCTTAATGGTGCTATTAATTTCATTTTATACTGTTGCATGAGTAGGCAGTTTAGAACGACATTTGGGGCTCTGTTTAAACCTCGAGTTTTAACAAAATGGTCTCAACCATCACAAACAGAGGTTCAAAGTACATACGTCTGAAACTCTGGACAATTAAACGAAGTTTTGTTCCATAAAACGATGGCGTTTTTATATATACATAAAATTTCCGCCCAGTAAATTTGTAATTAACGTTGGCATGTATGATGTAAGAACATGTGATTATATAATGTGATATTAGTATGTTTAGTAGTAAGTTATAACATGTAAAAAAGTGTATGGTACTACTTAATATAAACTTAATCATACTACCTGCTGGATATAATTAAATAAATGCTTTGGGAGCATATTCCTAGAGATTACTGAACGTCAAAATTCAACTACTACCGAATTTTCCAAGTATAAGAGGCCTCAATATGTATTACAATTATCGCATGTGTTTTGGGTTACCATCCAATACAAATCATACAATTATTTTTGTTAATTTTAAACATGAAAAAAGTTTATTTTAGTATAGCACATTTTCTCCTAATACAAAAACTATGTTGATTTTACATATTCGTTTTTATGTGAACTCTACGATGTATATCTACACTGTATGTACAGGCGCAGATTCCAAGACAAGGTCTGTGTTGTTGTAGTTTTTTTTAACTGTAAAGTAAGATGAGTGTCATAATTTATGTTTTAATTTGAACCTCAATGAAGAACTACACCCCCTTTCCATCGAAGTCTGTATATAGGCCTATCTCTCTATCTGTCTGCCTATCTGTACGTAATACTTTCGTATAATATATTATACAGTATATACACACACACACACACACACACACATATATATATATATATATATATATATATATATATATATATATATAGGGGGTTTCAAAACAACACCGACAACGTTTGGGTTGTGATTCCTGACACCAAGATAAGACAAAAAGAATAGCCTCCTGGGTGCACAAATTCTTCCTTTCGGAGTTATAAGCTGCCGAAAACATGACAAATTGAACTTTAAAGGTCCATAGCTCCAAAACTATGGGATCTACGTAGACGGGTCACGACTTCACTTAGGAACTAGTACGTGCCGTGTTCAACTAGTACGTGCCGTGTTCGATCTCGATCGAACACACAGTTTTCGGGGTGGCTGAGACGAACAGTGACACTTTCAGTGCCGCTTAAATCCAAATTCATCCCCGCAACTTGGGGGAAGAGGAAGGGAAGATATATAAAAAAAAATGATCGAAAATGACCTATATCAAAGAGCGCGACAGTAATAGTAAAAAGCGACTAACTAACGAAACATATTACTATGTTTTCTGTTTTTAATTTAACCCATTGAAGCGGGTAATTGACGCTGGTACCCAATAAATATGGGTCGGTAAACCCTGTTTTGAGGGAATTTATGAGAAATCAAAGTTGCCTGTGTCAATGACTTACTAAATTATCTAGTTAAATTTTGTAGGATATAATTAGGATAAGGGGACAAATTGCAGCGAAACTAGCAGCGGCGGCTTTTGGGGGAAGTCACATCGGTCAAAATTAAAATTTTATCCCTACAAACTAAGGGAAACACTTACTGTACTAATTTTTGTATACATTACGTCAGCACATTAGGTAAGATTGTTCCTTACACAAGGGAAGTCACTGCATTAGGATAAGATTAACCAAAATGTGAAACTTAATAATTTTGCAGTTTGAGCACAAATAACTTTAGTAGGATTTTTTAAAATAATGTTAGGTTTTTGAGCACAACGTTCTCTGGAACCATCTGTTACTGATAATGTTTTCTTGTTGTTCTATGTGCTGCCATCTAGTGATGAAAATAGGAAATATATAAAAGTTTAGCTGTAAACAATAAGCGCTTGTTCCCTAATATTACTCCTTGGAGGGTGAAATTTCTATTTTTAGGAATTTTTATTTTACTTTTTGCTAAGATCTGATATTTCTACTAAATTTCAATTTTCCATGTCTTCAGGTATTACCTTATACGTTTTGAAACAGTGTGACGTGACGTAATTTTGGCCCTGCCACATAATTTTCCTCGTTGGAGGGAGATTTTCAGTTTTTAGATTCCCCCTTTTTATGTATTACAAATATTACACTTGTGTTAAATTCTAAGTTTCAACGTGTACAGGAAATGTCCTTAAGTTTTGATGAGCCACTGAATGCCAAAATTTGATTTTTTGTTGAGAATTTCATGATTCTCTATGTAATATATGATTTGAGATAAGATCTTGAAATTTTATATAAAGCACATAGCCTAGTGTAGATTACCAAGGCAGCTAATTTTCTTTGCTCTGTCTTCATAGGAAGCAAAATTATGGATGTTTGAAGAACGTCTGAGATCCTTAGTGTAAATATGCACACTGTGTGCTCCAGCCTGTAAACTCAGTTTGGCGCACTGGTGCACCTTCAATGTGCATGGGGTTTAAAGTTTTAACAACACTCTTGAATTACGTTTCACTTGCATATACCGCATGTTCATTTAGGTATTTTAATCTTTCGAATTGAGTTGCATTAACAAAAATATTTTTTTAATTTTTTTGGCAACCAATATACTTCCCAACTTGTAATTTTTTAAATCAAGAAATGAAAGAGACGAGAAATCGTTTCGAAATGCGGTATTGGAACCTTCCCCACTGGTCTGTGCAAGCCGTCTTTGAAGTACGAGTCAAAACACTGGTGAGAGCTTTGGACTATCAACGCATTATAGTGGTTCGGGTTCCACCTTAAAGTATATTACCACGTCTGGTATAGCGTCTGTTCTGAAGAAAGACACTATACTGCAACAAATAACGAAATGTGGATAAGAATAATATAAGATATATAGAACGAAAAAAACAAACAACAAAGAAGTTATGTAACAAGAAAACTATTGGAAACATTGTAATAAGGTTAAACATTTAGAAAACGGGAAAATTACAAATTATACAACCGTAATTTCAATATGGTTGATGTGTGACGTAGGAGAACGGTTTTACAGTCTAAAGAAAGTAGATAAAACACAATGAACAAAGGATCTGCTTTCACAATATGAGAAAAACATACAAAACCACTATGAGCTGAGGATCTCTTTTACAATCTGAGAAAACCAGACAACACCACAATGAGCAAAGGATTTGCTTTTACAATAGGAGAAAACCAGACAAAAGCACAAAAAGTAAAGAATCTTATTTTACAATCTGAGAAAACCAGACAAAACACAACGAGCAAAGGGTCTACTTTTACAATCTGAGAAAATTAGACAAAAGCACAATGAGCAAAGGATTTGCTTTTACTATATTGGAAAACCAGACAAAAGGACAATGAGTAAAGAATCTGATTTTACAGTTTGAATAAGTCAATCAAAAGCACAATGAGGAAAGGATCTACTTTTACAATCTAAGAAAAGCAGACAACAGCACAATGATCAAAGGATTTGCTTTTACAATATGAGAAAACCCGACAAAATCACGAATAAAAGATTTGATTTTACAATCTGAGAAACAGACAAAAACACAATGAGCAAAGGATCTACTTTTACAATCTGAGAAAACCAGACAACACCACAATGAGCAAAGGATTTGCTTCTACAATATGAGAAAACCAGACAAAAGAACAACAAGCAAAGGATGTGCCTTAAAAATATGAGAAAATTAGGCAAAAGCACAATGAGAAAGAAACTCTTATACAATATGAGAAAACCAGACAAAATGGAATGAGCATAATTTTGTTTTTCAATACAGTACAACCCCTCAAATCCGAACTAATTGGGGCTGAAGCCTGTTCGGATTTCGGGGTGTTCGGATTACCCGGGAAATAATATTACGTACTTATTACGTCATTGAATTGGCGGTAAAACAACGACTGAGGTTAGACAGGGTGGCCCAGTGGTCGAAAGGGCAATGACCTTGACTGGCAGGTGTACACTCATGTCCAAAATGATTGTCGCATATCTATAACTGTCGTCTTGTAAGAATATAATTAGATAATGATTTTGAATAAGCATTAAGTCTAAAAATGTTAAAACCTTATAAAAACTAAATTTGTGTGATTAAATCTATTTTTTTTTCATTTTCCAGCTGTAGTTATTTTTTTTCTCCTGAGAACGTGTTCGGATTTGCCGGGTTTTCGGATTTCCGGGGTTCGGATTTGAGGGGTTGTACTGTATGAGGAAATCAGACAAACGCACAATGAGCAAAGGATATGCTTTTACTATATGAGAAAACCAGACAAAAGGACAATGAGTAAAGGATCTGGTTTTACAATCTGAAAAGTCAATCAAAAACACAATGAGCAAAGGATCTACTTTTATAATATGAGAAAAACAGACAAAAACACAATGAGCAAAGGATCTGGTTTTACAACCTGAGAAAAGCAGACAAACACACAATGAGGAAAGGATCTGCTTTTACAATCTGAGAATTCCGGACAAAAACACACTAAGCAAATGGTCTGCTTTTACAATTTGAGGGAACAAGATCAAAGCACAACGAAAAAATTACTTGATTTTACAATTTGAAAAGCCAGAGGAAAACAATGACTAAGGTATCTGCAAAACCATCAACTTCCTATTGTTATTCCTTGGCTGGCACTACTGCCTTTTATCATCATCTGGTTACCTTTCGGCTCCTTCCACTCTTACTGAGAAAGTGAGCAGCCAACTGTGACCTCACAGAGTATTCAGTTAGAAATGTCTATAACAGACGATATTAAAGTAGGATTTTTTTTTATGTCAGAACATATACACCCACACCGGATGGAAATTTCTGACGGGAATTCATCTGGTTAAGATCTCACGTTAAGCTGTAGGTAAACGTCTTATATAACCTCGCTGCTGAAACAGACGCTAAACGACCAACCATTGAAGTAGAAGCACTGTGGCACAAATGCTCATCTCTTATGCGAGGGGTTCCTGGTGCGACCAGACCAGACCAAGTGAGTTTGTGGTGGACAACATCGTGTCCGTGAGTTCGCCAGAGGTTCTTCCTTTCCAACTCCACATGCACATCCCCACAATATTTCATAATCATTTATTAAGATGTCACCTATTGACGGAATGAGCAAAGGCACTTTAAATGTATGAATTCGCAGAAAAATTTAGTCCTTCAGTTTGTACGTAGAGTAGCTCACTATGAAATTTCTCCGGAATTTTTAGTTGCCGCAATGAAGATACTCGACGGCAACTAAAAATTAGGAAGAAGTTTCGTTTATATCGCAACCGCTTTACTTGCAACTGCGGAAACGGAACTTAAAGTTCCAGAAGTTTCCAGTAGAAGTTTCTCAGTTTCCAGCAAAAATGAAATGAAATGAAATCTTTAAGTTTAACGTCCCACGGTTATGCCGGTTAGGCTAAAGGAGACGGTGATAATGAGAAATGAGTGAAATGGTGGAATGAAGAAAGTGAGAGGAAACGGGAGAACCCACGAGCACGGTGTTTGTCCACCACAAAGTTCACACGGCGCGAGCTGGGATCGAACCAGGGACCCCAAGCACCGGATGTGAACGCTCTACCACTGATCCACCGCGCCTCCCAGTTTCCAGCAAGTAATCTACTATTGATTGCAAGAAACGAATACATATGGTAAGGATAAGTGTTTTTGAAAGTTTACTCGTAGTAATTTCTTTTTATACTATTCCTTGAACATGCTTGTCAGAAATTCAATGGACAAGTTTCGTTTGTAGATGTACACCGTAACCTAGTGGTTCGAGCGTTAGATTCATGTCCGGGTGGTCCCGGGTTCGATTTGCTGCCGGTGCTTCCCCAAATTTCGGCGTCCAGCCAACGTCGTGAGGCGAAACTGGAGAGTCACGTAAATAAAAAAAAACATGATGGCCACTTGGTCTACAAAGCTCCCAAAATGCCAGTGGTCACCACTAGGCTGGGCGTAGTTCCACCAGTCGCTAACAGATGGCGTGGAGCGGCTCAGACTCACAAATCCGGTCTTTACGCTAAGTGATTTTTTTTAAAAAGTTCCCTATGTTAAAGATAATACCAATCCTGCTTCTTGTGAAATTACTCATCGCCAATGTTATGTACCAAAAAATTACATAAGGACAGTGGCGTATTTAGGATTTTGTTTCGGGGAGGGCTTTGCTAACTTTCGGGGGGGGGGGCTTTGCTTGAAAATGTGAGAATTCTGCAAGATATTTCATATACTTTACTATAGTAAGTAAGATTTCGGGGGAGCTTAAGTCCGGAAGCCCCCCCTAAATACGCCACTGCATAAGGACATCACCAGAATAGCGTTTCTCGAGGGGGGGCTCTTATTGCCCAGTAAAGGCGACTTGATAAAAGCATTTATTAGACTTAAAATGTAGTTTTATCTAGTTTAAATGACAAAGGAGACTAGCAGCCCAATATCTATTCCAGCAGTGGTAATTTCAGGGGATGGCCTGGATTAAAATTTCCCTAGGAAGCATTTTTCAGATTGTTCTCAACCTGGGATAGCATTTATTGTTTGTTTTGTCGCAGTACTACTTTCGTCTCTTGTTTCTTGATATCGCGCTGGGGAAATCTTCTGAAAACATCACTGCCCTTTAGGATACAATGCTAAGGAACTTAAGATTTAGAATATTTCAAAAGAAAAACATGAGATACAAATTCAAGTGTACATGAAATTATATATATATATATATATATATATATATATATATATATATATATATATATATATATATATATGTGTGTGTGTGTGTGTGTGTGTGTGTGTGTGTGTGTGTGTCTGTTTTCTAGAAATCATGCGATTTATAACAAACAAGCTATGTAGAATGAAAAGATATTCTTTCCTTGGACATTGAATATTGTAGGTTAATGAGTTTGTAGTAATATCACAGAAATTAAACATCATCCATTTTTTTTTTAGACGAAGTAAAAAAAATCATGTCAAACTCATTTCCATAACATTGAAATGCGAATCAATATGAGAGATTTACAACTGAAGACCAGAGGAAAGAAAGACGAAATGCTACTTTTTGGTCGAGATCAAGTTATGGATATCAGTGTAAAATCTCCTATTCTGATATTATAGACAAATGGTACACTCAATAGTATTTTGCTGCTGCTATGTACTAAAAAAGCTGTAGTTACAAAGTTTAAAATTAAATTTTCTCAGAATGAAAAAAAAATGACTTTTCACTTTTCCTCTCTGTGGTATTCAATTGTCATTAATTAAATCATGAAATAAATATCTATTAACTACTTAAGAGATTAATATTTTATTTTCGTATGAAAAATTATGTAAAAGTTCCGTAAATACGGTTATTGTATTCAGAAAATAAGTTACATATATGTGAGTAATAAACTGTAATAATAACATTAATGGTTTTACTTAAGAATTACAGGGTGTTTCAAAAAGAATTACCTAATTTTAAAAGTCCATATGTATTGACAAAAACATGCTACAAAAATGTGTCCACCAGCAGTAGCATGAACAACATCTAGATGATAGCTAAATTCGTCATAAACTTTACATAGTGTATCTGCGTTTACAGCGGCTGTTATTCAGTTTTTCATTTCTTTCATGTCACGAAATAAAGGGGGGATGAACACACTATCCTTCACATATCCCCGCAAGAAAAAATCTCATGGACCGAAATCACTGACTTAGTCTTTGCAAACTGCAGCTCACAAAACGCCTTCTGTTGAGCGGACGCCATCTTACTTCTGACTGACTGCAAGCTGAGAGAGAAGATGCATTGACTGACATCTAACGGCGATTTTTGAAAATTCTAGGCGACGACGCCTATTCAAATAACACTTGCCGCATTTTCTTGCCGACAAGTTCCATGTTCCGTAATTATTACCGTCCAAAATCAGGTAATCTTCGTACCAATTCTTGACCTGATCTCTTTGGTACAGTAAGCGTCTCTCGTCAAAATACTTCCCATATACTTGAAATGATCGACCTCTTCAAAACAAATATTTATAAAATATATAGAAGCACCGTGAAATTTTCATCCTCATTTGTCACTTTCATAGATTCCATACTATTTCTCCTACACTTCTCAGTTTCTAGTGTCTAGCGTGCGGGCTTTTAGTGCACAGGACTCCGGGTTCGATTTCCAGTGGGAGTCTTTGAAATTTGAATGAATTTTGAGAAATTGGAGATTTGAAATTTGAAAAATTTGAGTGGTTCGGAATCTCCTTCAACTGTAAATTCACGTCTTACTAAGTCTCAATGTTGGAAGAGACGCTAGACACTTAAGTCAACAGTTACGCTAAAATAAGTAACTGACAGGAATGATGTATGGCTATTTACATATACCTCATTACATTTATTGATAATCTGATATGTGTTTTCCTATAGTTTTTAACATAACGAAAGCTTCCTCGTGTTTCACAAGCATAGCTTTTTGCCTTCTTTTGAATGGCCGATTTGAAATGAAATGTCATACTATTATGCCCTGTACAGTAAAGCAGAGTGATTACTTAAAGTTAATAATAATGAGAAAATTGACGAAATGTGAATATGACGAATATGAGGAGAAACGGGAAGTCCTGGGATCGATCCAGGAATATTTTCTACCATTGATGAACGCTCTATCTGTGAGCCACAATATCTCTTTGAATATTAAAGTTACAATAATAACATAACATAAGTTATATCATTATCATTCAATATTTATAGAAACATATTTAAGATTCCGGATTTTAGACTTGGTGCTCAAAACATAGATGATTTTAAAAGAAGATACGTTATTTTTAAAAGTAAATTTAGATAGATAATACTAAAATAAAAAAATTAAACACAAACAAACTATTTGCTGAGCAAAACAATATATTCACATAATAAGGTACATACGTGTTAGTTGGTGAATATATTGTTTTGCTCAGCAAATAGTTTGTTTATGTTTAAGTATATACAAAGCAAAGCTTCTACTTATGAAATAAAAAATGTTTCCATTCATGAAATTCACCTATAATACTGTATTTTTGAGGCGATTTCATGTTTTGATTTTCAACAAATTCAAATTTCCCTTCAAATAGAAATTGAAAATTTAAATCCAACTGATAACAGTGAATCAGGATATTCGTCAAAAAGTGTAACTCAAGATAAGTTTTGGGTACATTATTATGTAATATGTTTCTTGAAACAATAATATCTACCTGATTTTCTGGACAGAGTTTCCTGTCCTCTTGACAAGATAGCTACTGTATTTACGTGAAAAGAATGTCCATATCTCTTTTCAATACAATGATAACTTGGACATTTTGTACATAACTTTTGCACATCAACAAAGACGTAATAAACTTTATTTTGAGCAAAAAATTGCATTCATATTCCTGAGCCCTTGCATGCATTTTTTTTCTCAAAATAAAAAAAGCAAAGAATCTCGTTTACTGTACGCTATAAACTAAATTTTTAATATATAAAACACCATAAGTAAATAAGAAGTACTTCGTGTGTGGAACTTTAGTCGTTAAGATATATTAAAGGTATGTTACGATCGCTTCCTAGGTACTTTTACGAACAAATGGTTGTACATGTTCATTTTGAATTAAATTAATTGAAAAACACAGTGTGAATCCAATGTCAAGTATTTATATACTTGTAAATGTGTACTTGTTTTATAGCCTGTATGTGAAAATGTATATATATATATATGAATGTATGTGTGTATGAGGTAATATTTGTAAAGCATTTATATCTACAATATAAATTAAAAATAAAAGAATTGTGGTAGTTTAGATTCTAAGTTTAAACATATGAATTATTTATTCTGCGTATTATATAAATATATTCTGGACAACAAATGTAAAGTTATTATATGATTGTTATAAAAAATAATTATTATATTCAGAATACTAATAAATAAATGATTTGTTTTGGAAATAAAAAGTGAACGAATTATTCTTTCTTATTTATTTCAGTGTGAAATTTGTTTACAAGAGATGGCCCTAAATAGTGTTGAGTTGAGTTGATTTTGAGTTGAACGTTCCGTTCAGCAGCGAGGCCATATGAGACGTGGACCTACTGATTAACGTGGAATCAGAACCACATGAGCTCCCGCCGGGAAACAAACCCGGGTCTCCCACGCCAAAGGCTCGTACCCTAACCGCTTAGCCACGAAGGAGTTCTGGACCTAAGTAGAGTAGTTAGCGTTAGTTTTTGGTGCCAGCGGTAACGGGTTCAATTCCCGTTTAGGGACACAGTTTTTTCAGATCAATCATTCTGAAAGAGTTTTCCTCGTTCACACCAGGCAAATCTCGGGATGGTACCTAACGTAATCATTTTAGACCTCTTGCTTTCTTCTGCTATCCTTTCTTCCTTTCCAATTGCGCTAACAGTGTGATCGCCGAGGTACGTCATCCTTCATACGTGTGACGGGCTAACATGACCATAGATGCCAAAGGCCCAGAAATCTAATTCCTAATCCTAATTCTTATTAAGAATAGGAAACTATTATTAATGCGCGGAGATCCTGTTTGGCGATTATCCGTGGAAGGTACGTAATTATTATTATTATTATAAATAGAATATGCGTCACTCTTATTATTATGAAAATTATGTTCAGTTCATTAAGACTCTTTAAATTCACGGGGGCGCGGTGGCTCAATGGTAGAGCATTCACCTCCGGTGCTTGGGGTCCCTGGTTCGATCCCAGCTCGCGCCGTGTGGACTTCGTGGTGGAGAAACACCGTGCTCGTGAGTTTTCTCGGGGTTCTACCGTTTCCTCCCACTTTCTTCATTCCACCATTTCACTCATCTTTTGTCATCGCCGTCTCCTTTAGCCTAACCGGCATAACCGTGGGACGTAAAACTTAAAGATTTCATTTCATTTTCATTTTCATTAAATTCACTCGTTAAACTCACGTAGATAAACGTTGAAGCTTAGATAATCATTATAGGTATTTCCTTTAGGTTTTTCGTAATACCGTACAAGTATATTACAAATTTCTTTTGTATCCTCCTCATCTGACAATCATGTAAATCTATAGGTCATTATATATCTTACACGTATGCTATAGCTCACGATTTTTTCCCATTTATCACATTTTGGCCTTCCACCTTTACCTAAAGTTGAGTGATTAGTTAGTGAAGATAATAGGAAACCTTTCTTGTACGGAAATGTTCCCAAAAATAATATTAAAATTTAATAAAATTTATAAGCAAAAAATATATATATATATATATATATATATATATATATATATATATATATATATATATATATAAAGTTCGGTTGAATGAATTCTAGCTGTTGTGTTTTCGAGGGAGATTTACAGTAGCGATGGGAAATTCAAAATTCCTATGAAAGTAGATGGGTTAGGGCGGGGAGGGAAGGGAATAAAATGTTGAATCTATTGGTTTAAACCTATTGTCTAGAACAGTGGTGTCCAATTGTAATGAGCCTGAGGGCCATAACCGTTTTTACTAGTAAGGTGGAGGGCTGCAGCTAATAATAATAATAATAATAATAATAATAATAATAATAATAATAATAATAATAATAATAATATACAAAAGAAAAAATAAAAATGTATTTGATATAGGCCTAAATATTCAGTGTGACAAATGAGAGTGACTAGCAGCGTTTACAAAGGCTAGGATATCTACATCCATTTCTGTTGTTGCGAGTTGAAGATGTGAAGATGAAGAATCTACAAGACAACTTGTGAAGCAATCTTGATGGTAGAAAATGCACTTTCACAGAAGTAAATACTATCAAACATTGATACTCTGTTCCGACAAAACTCACAAAAGTAGGGGAAAAGTGTTGCCGTGGATGCCCGCGCCTTTCTGTTGTACAGAAGCACTAAATGAATGCCTTATTTCGAAAGAAGAGTGGAAACATTAAAAGAATGAATAAATGAAAATAGTATCAGTAATAACAATCGTAAATCGCGAGAGCTCTGTGGAGCGCAGAAAATAACTTCGCGAGCCGCCTGCGGCCCGCGGGCCGCTTTTTGGACAGGACTGGTCTAGAATATCTGTCAAATATACAGTATATTTGGCTTGTAAATTGAACATCTCGTGCGCAAGTATAGAAACAAATAGAAACACTACTCTTTTTGAGGGTCGAAGCGACACGGTACGGCTACAGAATCTGAATGTATGGTAAAAGTAGAGATGCAAAAAAGCCGGCTTTTTTGAATCGATGGTTTTTTGCACATAAAAAGCCGGCTTTTTTGAAAAAAAAACGAGAATTTTGGAAATTTTGGCTTTTTTCATTTTCATGATTTTTCTATCTAAATAGCTTTCTTATAGTATATTCTATAGTTAGATAAGAATTCCATGACCTAAATGCCATATTTCGCTCTGAAATTCACCATCAAGATGGATGGAGCACATATTTTACGAATTAAAGCTAACATGAAGAATGCAGTATTTGAGGGCAATTTTAAAAGCTATTTAACTTTATTTTAACTTTCGAGTTATCGACTTTTTTTCTTCTCTAGATTACTTTAGTTTGTCATCCGTGTTTCATTTCTAAGAGGTTAGTACTCTAGCTTCTAGTTAAACTAGCTCTAGCAAAAGTTTAACTTATGTTTTTCTATATATCCGTCAAAGCGTACATTTTAACTATATATAAAACTACATGAGCTGACATAAATTATTGAGCACTTCCTGTAGGGCTACAATGATTAAATTTGGCATGATTGTAGCTTTCAGGAACTAACTCACAGGAAAATTACCAAAAGTTAATATTTTTAATTTTTAGGGGGTCTAAAGAGGGGATGAAAAATTTCCCCATGTTATTTAAATGGGCCTTTTTTTGGGACTTATAATCTCATGTTTTAGGTACTTAGAATTGGAATAAAAACTTGAAATTTGGTATGCTTGTACGTTTTCGTTAGCACTACCTAAGTAAATCAGTAAAATTTTTAAAAAATCCAACTTTGGAATGGTTTTACAGGGAACTGAAAATCTTACCCATGTTATTCATATGGGACACCTTTTACACCCCCAAATTATTGAGCACTTCCTGTAGGGTTACAATGATTAAATTTGACATAATTGGAGCTTTTCGGGACAAATGCATAGGGAAATTCCCAAAAGTCAATATTTTTAATTTTTAGGGGCTCTAAAGAGGGGATGAAAAATTTTCCCATGTTATTTAAATGGGACTTTTTTTTACTTATAATCTCATGTTTTAGGTACTTAGAATTGGAATTAAAATTTGAAATTCGTTATACTTGTACGTTTTCATTAGCGTTACCAAAATGAATCATCAGAAATAAAAATTTCCAGTCGTAGAGTGGTTTAATGGGGAACTGAAAAATCTTTCACATGATATTTATATGGGACGTCTTCTACACCCCAAAATGTTTAGGTACTTCCGGCAGGATTAGAATGATGAAATTTGGCATGATTGTAGCCTTTCGGGACTAACCCACAGTAAAGTTGCCAAAAGTTAATATTTTTAATTTTTTAGTGGTCTAAAGGGGGATGAAGAAATTCCCATGCTATTTAAATGGGCGTTTTCTTGGGATACAAAATCTTATCTTTTAGATAGTTGAAAATAGGGAAAAAACAATAGAATTGTGGGATCAAGAGGTGGGAGGCCGTAGGCCGAGCAAAGTAGAGGGCCTGGGAGCGGAGCTATCAGCTAGCCAAAGGCTAGTTTTTCAATATATCCGTTAAACCGTACTTCCACATTTCTGTTATACTGTAGCTGTGCAATGATTTAGCAATAATTTTCCGGATACAACCTTGAATACCAATTTATACAAATAATCAGTAGCGGATTTAGAAAAGTACTTTGGGAGGGGTTTCTCTGATTGTTTCGTTTTCTAAAAAGTCCTAATTTTATTTGGGAGGTGCTTGAAGTTTATGAGTACAGGCATAACTAATATTTCGTTTCGTTTATATGTTTAGCAATAATCTTCCGGATACAACCTTGAAGATAATTTTATACGGAGAATCAGTGGCGGATTTAGAAAAGTATTTTGGGAGGGTTTTTTATTATTAATGTTTAATTTTTCTAAACATTCGTAATTTTTATTTGACGGAAGCTTAAAGTTTATCAGTAAAGACATAACTAATAGATATTTCGTTTGTATTAGACATTCCGTAACTTTGGGGAACAGGCTTCAGTCCAAAAGACCGCCCCCTTAACCTTCGCAAAACCGTCACTGCTGGTAATTAGTAATAATAACGATTTAAAAACAATAAGAAAGGAAGTCGACCAACTCACAGTACACGCACTATTTCTACATTCAAAGATGGAATGAAGAAAAACTTTGTCAGAATGGTCGAATGCTGGATTGAATCCCGGACTTCCCGATAGAAACGCAAAAGCTAACTACGCAGTCATGTTTGTTGTGCAGTTGTATTTAGCTTAACTTAAATATATTCCGTAGTCTTTTTTGGGGGGGGGGGAGGTCCGTAATGATATGTTGAATTCCTCTTGTTAACAATTCAGAAAACTTGAGGATTGGGTAAACCGTGATGGTGGTTATATAAAACTTAACTGTAGAATGTCAAGAATATACAAAACCTTTAAGTGCAGCCTTTAAGTGTATCATATAAATCTAAGTATTTCTCTTATGTTTTATTTTAATTTTATTTTGTTTCCTAAAAGGGTATGGAATATTTTGAAGTAAAAATACTACATACAATTTTGCTAGTTATTTGTGTATTGTTCTTAAAGAAGTGCTTACTTTTAGGGTTGGTTGGTTTACACCAGCTGTTTTTTTTTTTTTCAAATTGGTTTAAACCAAAAATATAAAAAGAACGAAAAATGCGAATCGTGTGAACTTCATGGTGACGTTTCCACATATCAAACCATCTGCATTAGTTTTATTTCCTTTTTACCTTTTGATCAAGGTGTCCCATGTTCAATTCTCGGTCGAACCACAAACCTTCTTTCATGCGTAAACCAAGTAGCGGTTCGGATGTCACTTTAAGTGAAAGTCTTCTCTTTGATAACCTCGGTATTACGTAAGGATGTGAAGCCTAAACATACGAAATGAAGCCAAGGTTGCTTAAATATATTGATAGAAATTGGCAAAATTTATCGATTGCCTAAGTAGCTTCCAACATTAGCATGGATTGGACTTTCAATGATATCTGCATACTAAATTTGTAATTTAATACCTCAGTTTTAGCGTACTGATTATGATACGTTGACCTTTAAATTGTATATGCAAAGCAATAACAAGATTTTCCCGTTATTGTTTTACATTTAAAGTAATGACGGGATTTTCCCAATGGCTAGGGCGGGAGTTTCTCAATTTAAGAAATTTACTGACCGGACTTCCTTAAGCTTATGGGACCTCTTCCAGCATAACCCCGTTGTTGCATAATAACCAAGGCGAAACAAACTTATTTCTGTGAATATGTAATATAAGTACATAAAGCAAAATATCTAAATCAAAAAACCTGGTTTAAACCAAAAAAACCTGGTTTAAACTTCCCCAAAAAAAGTTTTTTTTGGCATTTTCAAAAACAATCATGGTTCTTGCCAATCCTGCTTACTTTTGTATATAGGACGTTAAAAAATTCTTATTATATACATTGGTTAATCCTTTGGGATTCATAATGTAAAAATGTTGAAGAAAAAATGTTTGAAATATCTTTTCGAAATTCATGGTTTATTTTCGAGGTTTTATATTATTATCGGCATCAACCACTAATTAAATGACTTTTTGTGTTATAGAGAAACGAAACAAAGTCTGCTTTATCAATTTAAAGCAGAATTTTGAAAAAAGCCCAAAATTTCCCAAGCAAAAAAGCGAAGCAGAAAAAACCGAGTTTTTTTTCAAAACAGCCGGTTTTTTTCCGAGCCCTTGCATCTCTAGGTAAAAGTATTAAGCTCGTTCAACGGAATCCTTGTAGGTAAATGAATACAATAAAAAACTACAAACTCGGTTAGGATTTTGATACCGGATCTAATTCCAGTATATATTTTTTAAATGTTTTACTTCCCTTCATTTTTTATTCATTTTTTAAATACTAGGATACTTGTAAATTTTTCATATTAAGAACTGAAACAAAACAACAAGAAAGTAACTTTTGTTGGGTTCCTACTTAGTTTAGTAAGTAATCAGAAACACAGTACTGTGCGAAGATCCGATGTCGGCGTTATTCGTGAAAAGTATACAGTGAGAAAAATGCGTTCTCCAGACATCTGTATATTGTACAAATATACGGAATCCTCTTGCTTACTACAGAAATCAGTACGGAGCATACGTTACCCGTATGCTACATAGGCACTGCCCTTAGATGTTACATTATGCCGTTGCAGAATGTCTGATATGTAACAGTCTTCGTTATATTACATACAATTATGTATGTTACCTTCGTAAGCAATATGTTATATACGTCCATTTGTATGTGAGATCCAGACCGCCTATATTGTTTCATACGGAAAATACGTATAGATGGAACGCTTATACAAAAAGTATTATAAAACATACGTTTTCAGTTATACAAGTACGTTTGCTGTACGTTAAGTCCAAAAACCGCATTATTTACAAACGTAACATACGATTTTACATACCGCACATGTAATTTTTTCTCAGTGTATTATTATTATTATTATTATTATTATTATTATTATTATTATTATTATTATCACAAGTAGAATATGTGTAACTGTCAGAAGAAATAAAACACAGTAATAGACATATTCTGCTACTTAATTGGATACACTTTTTGTTTATAGTACTTAAATAAATTAGCTATTCTAGCAGAATAAAAGCTATTAAGTTCATGAAATTAGCAACGAACGACATACCTTTTACGTTTTTTTTAAAATTTTCTCGAAAACTACGCATAAGGATTTCACTGACAAGTATCATTGTTCAATTCAATTAGACCTATCCATCGGTATATGTCTCATTTCAGAACATTAATTACTTCGTTAATATGCAACTGATGTTTTAGAATGATCGTTTCCCTGAAAGTGTTTGGAAAATTGAATCTACAAAAAATGTTGGAATGTTGTGTGAACTAAAGCTGCAAAACTTTGTTACACTGCAAAAAGTACAGAAACTACTTTTAAACAGTAGGGACTTTTTATACATTACCGACACTCTTTGAACACCATCAGATGAGAGACATATTCTCCCTTTGTATAATTTATTCAAGGAACGTTCAGTACCTCTTGTAAAGAAATACCTATGGTGATTGTTCAGTTTTATTGGTTAAAGAGCCTTGAAACATCCACGCAGCACGAGAAAATAATCCATTGCCAGGTAAGCTGTTTTCCAATGTTTTTCTTGCTTATAAGACTCATTATCAGATATGCAATTTCCTTATCATTAAATAACAATAATACCTAACGTAAGAAGTAAATTGAATTAATGCAATTAAAGAGAACACACGCATGCTCGGAAAATGACTTTGACAACCTAACGCGCGAATCACACTTTATAATATGGCTGCGTGCTGGGAATTTACTATGTAAAACACTGACAGAGTACAAGTACATGCTTCTCGAAAGAAGTGCTGATCAATAGCCAATCATCCGTTGACTCGCGGAGTAATAATATTCTGTAATGTTTACATCAGGACAAGAAGGTTCGTTGAATGAACTTTAGGTACTGTGTTGTCCACGTATATCCCAGATATATGTATAAAATGTACAAAATGTATGTCACCAGTTCGTTTTCAAACTGTTGACCGAGAAGAAATATTTTAAATATGTCATACTAGATACTCTTTTCAGAGAATGAACGCTTTTGGACACACGAACTATACTTTATAAATACACACAGTTGATATATTTCCCCCTCAACATCTGTACAAAAAGTGTTTAAATGCTGTTTTGTTTTCTTTACAGTTTATGCGTGAACAGTAAAAAATCAAACAATACACTGTGGACTAAAGTTGAACGTTTCTTTTTAGTAACAACGCTAATACGAGACGTGATCCAACATCTTATCGTGGAGTTCGAACTACACGAGCTCTCATTTGGAAATCGAACTCGAACTGATGCGCCAGCTAAAGCAACGTTTCTCAACCACTGTGTCGTACACATTGATGTGTCGCGAATACATGTTAGGTCAGGTGTATCGCGAGATATTCAATGTCTTCTAAGATCTTTCGCAAAGAAATTATCTTTAGAAGATTTTAAAATTTATCTCCAAATCGACTTGATTTCACAATTGTCTTCCAAGTTTAAAAGCTGGAAAGTTTGCTTTTAACGCTGTTTATTTTTCTTTGGAAAGAGACGCTGGACACAGAAAAGTAAATTTGTAGTTCATAGTCGTTCCATGACAATTTGCATCTACGTAAACACATTTTATGATTTTCTTATGCTAAACTATTAATGCGGCTATTCAATAAATATTTTAGAATTATTCGTGGTTTTCGTTTAATTGTGCTGATTTATCCGATAATTAGCACGAAAAACCGGAATTTGGTGAATCTTTCATAAATAAAATGGACAGTAGAGTTTCAGAAAATGCTAATTCGTATTTTTGTCTTTCTTACATAAATTCTCAACTTTAATGCTAAGTAGATACTAGTATGTTTACTGTGTAATTTATTCGGATATTCATATTCATATAGTATACCTGAAAGACTAGAGATATATATCAAATCACATTTTGATCAGACATTTTCTTCCAGACTCTTTCATCTGTAGGAGGATATTGAAATAAAAAGAAGCTGCACTTGGCACACCCTTTGCTAAAGAACGTTTCCTGCGGAGAGTAACATGTAACCACAATTTAATCCTGAGGGTCAAACTCTCTCCCGTCTCGTCCAGAAAGAAACATCGAGTTTTGATTAAGTTTTCCAAAGTACCGATATACAAAGAAAACATAATACCCACATACCAATATTTATTTTCCACTTAGAAAGAACACATTATGATCGAGTAGAGTGGAGAGTAATCACTTAATTCTTATTTATTTTTCACTTAAACATCTGCGTTATATTCCTTCTCGTAGCGCCTGTCAAAAAGATTCCCCTTGCTCTTCTTCAATCATTTACTTCTCCACTATGGAGCACATTAACCTCTGGATGTGAGACAAGAACACTGGGAAAGAGAGAAGAAAGTATATTTCAGACAATGCAGATACTTTCGTGAGATGTAGTTATAGCAAATATTTACGAAGGCTAACTAAACAAAGATACAAAGTAGAACACAGATACTGAAACAGAAAAGAGAAAATTAAATACCATGAGCATAAAGAAATCTACGTTTATAGAATCTCTAATTTAGACACAATACTTTCATACAGAGTATCTTAAAAGAAAAGTATTGGCCAAAACACAAGAGAGACTATCAAGAACATCCTATCTAAAAGGACGAGATCTGTGAAATTCACTGTTCTATATATACAGGGGCCAGGCAAAAAATATGGACTCATGATATATGATATGATATGACTTGTTCTATATTAAGAGAGATAGTAGATGCATAAATATAACTGTCTTACGAAGCAAATCTTACAAGCAAAATTTTTACTGGGTACCACAAATGACAAGTCGACACCTACACAGAATACTAATACAAGATGGTGTGACGAAATAAGGTAGCATTGCGAATATCTTGGAAACGAATTATACAAGATAGATGGTTATCAAAAAGTATTGGAAAGACCTTAATCCAGCAATGGATCAAAAATTGTTGATAATGGCATGTACTCGTTTCAAAACCCTGATCACTACACGCGTGTGATCCTGTTCTTATTTTTGATATCTGTAACATTTGAGATTCAGAAATAAACGCTTACACCTTGTTCTGAAAGATCATCTATTTAACCATGTACTTGTAAGAATTTCTAATAATTAAGATAGTTAAACTAAAATTTACTGTTCCTAGGTGTAACTAGGTAAAATTTACTATTATGCTAGGGTGTAACAAACGATTCTACGAACTCGAAATATTTTAACAACCGGTTCTAGTGAACCGGTGCGAACCAGCTGAATAACACCATTGTTTATACTTAAATCAGAGGATTTCAGTACGCAATGACACCCATGTCGATTATTTCTAAAAGTTGCTAAAGTGGAAGATATGTAAAGGTTACTGCCTTTCTGTCGAGCCTTTCTGAGAGAAAAGTAAACAATCTCACTTTGCAAAACGGTAACGAACTCAGCTTCTTGGGAAGAGTGCAATGTAAGATTTTATATGCTTATCACTGATTTCAACTCGTTATTGCACTTGTGAGTAAAAGTTGGACTGAAATTTCCAGAATTTGAGCCCGTTTGCTCAATTTTCATCACAATTTTCGCTTGTTAGAACACTGAAGTACAATAGACCGACCTACGGCTTATGAACCTAATCCGTTCCATAAGAGTTTGTGAACCAGATTGTTCGTAAACCAAAATTACTCTTACCCATTGAAATTAACGCAAATACAATTAATTCATTCCAGACACAAAACAAAAACATGGTTCTGTATGTATTCTTCTATAATTTAAGGTTTCCTGTCATGACTAACATAGATTGAAAAAAAAGCATCTTTTTGAAAATAAGTTATAACAAATTATACAAAAAAGTATGTTTAAAAAGCAAAAAATGCAAAACAAAAACTGACAAAAACGCACAAAAGCCTTAATGGCGCGTGGAATTGTGGGTTCATGCGTGTGTATGCTTCTGCACCTCGAAATGTTGTTCGCACTTCGGGAGAAAAACTATTTCTAAAGCTTATTAGTAAGCTGGACTGTTTGCGAACCGAAAAGGTCTGTAACCCCGAGATTCAACCAGTAACCTGTTTACTTTTCTCTGAGAAGGTTTAGCAAAAAAGACAGAAACTTCCATATTTTACAGTTTAGCAACACCAGCAAGTCGTCGGCAAAGGCATCAGCGCTTACTATAATTATCTGATTGAATGAAATATTTTCCATTGTATATATATATATATATATATATATATATATATATATATATATATATATATTTTTTTTTTTTTTTTTTTTTTTTTGCTTTTAATAGATTATATCTGATTGAATGAAAAGATTTTCCATTGTATAAGTTTCTCTTTTAATAGATTAAATCCGATTTAATCTATTCGCTGAGCACAACAATGGGTTTATTACAATATTACAAAAAAAAATTAAAGTGTAACGGTTTCGCCAATTATCCACTTTGGTTTCATCAGATACTGACAGATTTAATATAAGAGACAGCGAAAACATTGCCTGGTTCCTGATTGTCTGCAATAGGCTACTGCAGCTAATTCACCTTTCATCACAAACCAAAATATAAAACAGAAATAAAAACTACTAATTTCCTTTCCACCCTTGTTGATACCATATACATTCAAATCTTATAAATAGGTATAATCTAATTTACAAAATAGCGTTTTCAAATAACTCATGAAAAGAATACTATATATACATAAATTAATAATATAATTAATAAAGTGCACAAGAGTAAGAGAGGAAGGGATAAACGTATGGCTAGAGGGAGAGAAAATCGAAGACGTTAAGACGTTCACCTATTTAGGAAGTCTAATATCCTCGGACCGAAGAAGTAGAAAAGCCGTAAGTTCCAGAAAAGCACAGGTTAAACAAGCATTCAATAGGAAAAGAGGACCGCTAACATCAAGAAATGAGTCGTTTCACGTTCGAAAACGATTTATTAAAACTGTGGTATGTTGACCCTTAATGGAACAGAGACGTGGACATTGAGAAAAACTTAAATATCCAAGCTGGAAGCGTTGAAAATGTGGTGTTGGCGCAGACTGCTGCGCATATCATGGACTGAAAGGAAACGGAATGAAAATGTACTAAAGGAAGCTAATGAAGGACGACAGATCATGAAAATGATAGGAAAAAGAAGAAACAACATAT
The DNA here is from genome assembly GCF_964235325.1 of Thermobia domestica. Classification (NCBI taxonomy): domain Eukaryota; kingdom Metazoa; phylum Arthropoda; class Insecta; order Zygentoma; family Lepismatidae; genus Thermobia; species Thermobia domestica. Next base: position 40,378,583 of record NC_137454.1, on the reverse strand, counting down.
TTGGCCATCTTATTCTGCACTTCGATAGGATCACTGTATTGATAGAGGGAAAGGCAGACGGAAAACCAGGAAGAGGAAGACAAAGGATACGGTATCTAGATGCAGTTACGAAGAAGAAGAGACCTTATCAAAGTATAAAATAGCTCTCCCAAAGGAGAGAAAAGCTTTAAAATTTCCATGTTGTCCACCAACCTATGGTTGAGGAGAGGAAGATGAAGAAATAATAAATAAATTAATAATATTAATAATATTTCATAAACACTACACAATAATACTAAACAAATAAATACTAAATTTACCAAAATAAACCTCTACAATTAACTTATTTGACCTTTAAGGCTCCTTAATAAATTATTCTACTGTTCATCAATTTTAAGTCCTGAATTCCACTTCACGACTTATCATCTACTATCACACTCTATGAAGTCTGATTGAAGTATAAGTATTTCGTAAGATACAAGGCAGAACTGTTCATATTTGAAATTAAATTGTTAAGTTTTACGTCTCACGCATATGCGAACTAGGCTAAAGGAGACAGTGATGATGAGAAATGAATGAAATAGTGGAATGAAGAAAGTGTGAGGAAACGGAAGAACCCCGAGAGAATCGATGCGCATGGTGTTTGACCACCACAAAGCTCACTTGGCGCGAGCTGGAATCGAACCAAGGACTCCATGCGGTTCAGTGGGTTTCCTCTTCTTTCACTTCACATAAGCTTTCATACGATACTCAACTTGAACCCCTTTCCCATTTCAACATTTTGAGTTGGACCCCGTCTGGAACCTTGCGAGAGACCATGGAACATTTTTGTTTACTTTGAATCATCATATTTTTGAATAATGACATATCCGTGTTTTTGTTTCTACATCTATCCCACCATTTCAGATTCATACGAATGGCCATAGACTTTGCAGTGAAGATTGTGTTGATATTTTGATCCATCGCTATTCTGCACAGGCTTATCGTAGAGAGTCGCGACTTGATTTATCTTCTTTTATTTAACACCAACTTTCACACGATATGCAAATTGACCCTCCTTTCCATTTAAGAATTTTGGGTTGGAGTTCGTCTGGTACCCTGCCGGGACCCTGGGACAATTTATTTTCCTTTAATACGCTATACATTTGAAATGATGAAAGACATGTTTTCTGTTTTCAATCTGTCTCACCGTTTCAGATTTTTCGGGGTTGCAACGGACTTTATGGACACGCTTAAAGATTTTAATAAAAATAAGTAACGTGCTGTCCTGAAGCTGAATGCTTGAGACCTCCCCAATTTTTGTAACTGGTTTTGATCTTACCTTGACCCAAGCTTTCAGGAAATATATACTTCACTTCCACTTTGTGGGTTCAGGATCAAGTACATCTCTAGTAAGATAAATTGAAATCTAATTATTTTCTCTCATTGCGATGAAGCGAGTCCTTATCGAAAGTGCCTCCACTGGTACAACAATATAAACACGAAAGAAGAATACGGTTAAACAGTAACGGAATTTCTTCCGATGCAGTAAACAACCAATTTCTTTTATGTTTTCCACTTGTGCTGGTTTCTGGTTCAGCTTTCAGGTCGCTAAGCAATTGTTTCTCTGATGTTGTCAGTTATCTAATAGTTACAGTACGTTGAACAGCTAGCAGCTATATTACCACATTTGGTTTAACATTCTTAAATACTTTGCAGAAGATTGCAGTGAAAATAGATTTTAGTTTAAATTTCCATTTCCATGTGCATGGGCCTTATACGCTTACGTGGAACTAGCCTAGAAGAATTATGCCCATCTAAACAGCTTGCTCTTGGAATGCTAAAATGATTGCAGAAAACAGCTTGATTGCAGATATATAGCACCGTTTTCACTCTATGACAATCAAGTTGAAAAAGAACTTTTATCGTTTGTGCTGTGTCTACAGTAGTGCTCTCAACGGGTCGGGTCGGGTCGGGTTGAGGACCCGATCCGTGACCCGAATTGACTGACCCGACCCGATGACCCGACCCGACCCGACTGACCCGAACCGTGATCCGATCTGATTGACCTGACCCGATAACCCGACCCGAGCTGACCCGGTTGACCCGACCCGACAATCCGACCCGAATAACCCGACCCGACAACCCGACCCGAGCTGACCCGATTGACCCGACCCGACAACCCGACCCGAGTAACCCAACCCGACAACCCGACCCGAGCTGACCCGATTGACCCGACCCGACAACCCGACCCGAATAACCCGACAACCCGACCCGAGCTGACCCGACTGACCCGACCCGACAACCCGACCCGATTAGCCTGAGCCGACAACCCGACCTGAACTGACCCGACTGACCCGACCCGACAACCCGACCCGAGTTGACCCGACCCGACCCGACCCGTTTGAGAGCACTATGGTCACGACACTGAGTGAACGCCAAAATGCACTCACATTGGGAAACTAGTTTTAAAAGCATAAGTTTAGAAAATAAAGCATAAAGCATAATTTAAAATATATAGCACAATTCGGAAAATTCTCTTTAACTGAAAGTTTAACATACTGTGTTAATATTTTTTAAAGCCAATATTTACAATGCAAAATCGTTGAGAACATAACAATGCAACAATGAAAAGCTTATTTTCATTTCTGTAAACTTTTCGGTGTAATCCTTTGATGTGGAGAAAAGAAAGTAAAAGAAGAAATTTTTCCGCCAACAATGAATAGTATGCAAGAACTCCATACTATATTGTAACAGTGACGACGCCAGCTTTAAGTTCTTAGGGGGGCAAAGGAGGGGCAGATACATTTTCGGGAGGCGGCTATTTGCCATACCAAAAATGACATATTTATTACGTTTGACTTATTTTACATTACATTGTGTATTTCGTTGCTGTTTTTATGTTAGATCTATATGATTATAAATTAAACTTATTTCAAATAAAATTTGTATTAACAAATAAGTAACGTCTGCACATGAAATATTTTAAATATTTTTCAATGAAACTTTTGAAGCCTAAACATAAATTGAATTACTTTCGCGTATGCTACAAGTAACACATTCGTCTATATGCTACGTATCTCTCGCTCTCTCCCTCTCTCTCTCTCTCTCTCTCTCTCTCTCTCTATATATATATATATATATATATATATATATATATATATATATATATATATATATATATATATATATATGTAAAGAGAGAGAGAGAGAGAGCCAGAGAGAGAATTTACGAGGAGCTGCTGAAAATGTCGTAGTCCAATCCAGAAGGAGTGTAGGTACTAGGTAGAAAAATGAAACCGTAGTTTAGAAAAACATATCTCTGTATGTACAAATATGAATTTTCATATTAATAATGAAATTCTTATTGTTTCTCAGGCCTCTGAAGTGATTATGTGTGCCCAAACAGATAATTTCACGAACATCCAGATCCTTACTGTTATAACATTTTTGTTCCACCAAGGAAAGTCACCGAAGTAAATTAATTAGGAAATCAGTGAAACACCACGGGACTCTCCTCCGTTATATATAGTGGTGAAGAAGTAAGTGGCTTAGTATAAACGTAGCAATTTCTCAACAAATTATGCTTTACATCCAGGATGATTAAAAGCAATAACTCTTCCTGGAATCATGGATGCAATTTGTGACATTATTCTTGAAAATTGCAGCATTTCAGCCAGTGGTGGATATAGCCCGGGGCCGGAGGGCCTAGGCCACCCCAGTTTTTGTGTGACAAAAATAATTTAAGCTATTTATATTTATTATAATCTGAGGTCTGCACCCCGCTTTCTCACTTTTTACCTTCTCAGCAAAACTTGGGTCAGAGATTCTGGGCATTTCTTTGGAACTCGTCGGTAGCATAATTCAGAATGGCTTGGGTATGCGCAAGTTCTCGGCATAATGGGTTCCCAAAATATATGTCAGGAGAATAAAAGGGTAACGGCATTAAGAGAAGTATTCTTCCAATTTGACCGTAATGCTGATCAATTTCGCTGACGAATAGTAACCATAGATGAAATATGGTTGTACCACTATGATCCTGAATCGGAACAACAGTCAACGGAGTAGTAGCACTCATTTCTCCATCGCCCAAAGAAGTTCAAGACACAAAAGTAGGTTGAGAAACTGTTTGGAACATTCTTCTGGTATAAGTATGGAGTGGTAGACTACCTCCTCAATGGTCAGATATTTAATCCAGAATCTCTACATTACTTACAAAACTGAAAGAAAAATTCAGAGTTCAACGCCGCGGAAAATGAAAAGAAAGGAATTCTGTTCCTTCAGGAGAATACACCTGTCCATCAAGTCCCTGCGAACACAACTGACATTGCATAATCTGGGATTTCAATGTCTAGATCATCATTCTTATTCCGCAGATTTAGCTCCGTCTAACTATTACGTGTACTTATTTCCCAAACTTTAACACTTGAAAGACGACATTTTAGATCTGATAGGGGTAGTGCTACGAACAGTGGTGCGAGGAAATCTAGATTTTTTAAACTTTTCTGCAAAAGCTGGAGCACTGTACAAGGTAGTATATTGACTCTCGGGGGAAGAGAAGAAGAAGTAAAACTTCACCAATCCACGTGCACTCCTTCTGGGTTGGGCTACGAATTTTTCAGCAGTTCCTAGTCAATATGGTAGACGTCTCGTCAGTACTTTGAAACAAAATAAGTAAAGGAGCACTAGTATAAACCAATTACTAACTAAAGATCAGCACTCTGACAATACATTTTATTGGGAATCAATTTCATTCCATAATTTTATTATTATCATTTGCAGGAAGGGAAAACACAACTCTTTTTATCTCCTTCAAAAAATTAAGCACTGGTAGTTGCAAACTAAGCTGTTATAAGCACATCCTCTGAATATTGGAAGCCGAGAATAATGTTTCAGAAAAAAGAATTTTTAAATAAAACAAAATATGAAACTGAAAACTTCAAACCTGGACAAATAAAACAAGTTACGTAACTGGTTTTACCTTTCTTTTGTTTCCAATCGAAGTTGATCCAATGAGAAGAAAACAAGTCGACCAAATCTACTATTGTTCGCTAGGCACAATTATTAAAAATCATAAGAAAGAAGTATAACTAAATTTACCTCAAAAGGGGCTAAATTAGAAAACAGAAATATGTGTGCATTCCCAGACGCTCAAAGAAGAAAGCTTGAGGATTAATCTGCCACATAGTAAATTCAAGGAAAGTAGACTACAATTTGTCAATGAGATTGGTTATGATACTGATATATAATACTACATGAAGAATGTTTAAAGATTGTACGAGTCTGGGGGGGGCAGTCTAGGTGGCAGTCAGGGGGGCAGAAGTAGCTACTAGGGGGGAAGGCGCTTGCCCCCCTTGCCCCACTCTGGCGTCATCACTGTATTGTTATGTTTACTTTTTGAACTTAAGCACTTTCTGTACTTTTTGGTGGCATCTTTTACTTTCCCTTTCTGTATATATGTACCTGTAAGGCGCACACAAATGATAGAAAAAATTTATTCGAGCAAAGCACATCTCTTTACAATGAATTAAGTAGAAAGTTCATTAAATATGAGAGAAACTAGTTGCAAAAAAATATCAATAAATAGATCAAGATATTTAGAATATTTGATGTATAATAAATATACATTATACACGATTAATGTAAAATAATCGTTGAAATTAACAATAAAGCATAATTTAAAAAAAAAGCATAATTAAACAAGAAATAAAGCATAATGTGGGTTGCTCTAACAAGTTATATGAAGACGAGAAGAAAACGAAAGCTGATTCCTTAACGAATTTCGTTGATCTTTGTGTCTACAAAAACGCTTTCCTAGAAACCTACAAGCTAGGTATCATCTCTGTGATTATATCAGTTTCTAGTGCTACATGTGAAAGGTCATTCTCTTCTTTGAAAAGATTAAATAATTGTATACACAAGTCAATGACTCATGATAGGTTGAAAAACTTAGTGTTACTTTATATTGAGAAGAAAATTGCTAAATCGTTAGATCTTTAACAAGTTGTGGATATGTGTGCTGCTGCCCACACGAATAGAAAGATCCTCTTCAAGTAGAGGCATGAACCTATAAGTTATTTTCTTCACCTGTAAAAGTGTATTTGCTTGCACTTAAGTCAACCAGCTACACATATTTTAAACGCCATGATTAAATAACTATTTACTTATATTAGAAATCAATTGCATTAATGAATCCTAGTTGTTTGAGGTACTAAATTCTTATATTTTCACTGTTTTCCAAAGAGTAAAATTATGAACAATAAAGATGGAAACATTCACCTTGAATACACACACACTCATAATATATATATATATATATATATATATATATATATATATATATATATATATATATATATATATATATATTGGAGATGTCCCCCTCAAAATCCTCTTGGGCCTTTCATTGCCCCCCCTTTCTCTTTTGGCGTTGCATAAACAACTTCTAGTTTTGTTCTAAATCCAGACTCCATATTGGCGTAGATATTAATATTACAGTCGATTGGTAAAATCAATCTTCCACATTTAAAAATTAAAGTACACACAAGTAGAAAAATAAGCATTTATCATAAAAACATTAGCTGTAAGTGTTCAAAATAGATTTATGGTTTCTATAAAATCAATTGAAAATTGCTATTTTTAATTAGGCAGCTAGTGAAAAACAGCAGCTTTCGACTCCAGCCGAGTTTAAACTCAACCTAAACTCAGTTGACCAAAGTGAACTGACCCGACCCGACAACCCGACCCGATAACCCGACTGACCCGACCTGACAACCCGACCCGATAACCCGACCCGAGCTGACCCGATTGACCCGACCCGACAACCCGACCCGAATAACCCGACTCGACAACCCGACCCGAGCTGACCCGATTGACCCGACCCGACAACCCGACCCGAGCTGACCCGACTGACCCGACCCGACAACCCGACCCGATTAGACTGACCCGACAACCCGACCCGACAACCCGACCCGATTAGACTGACCCGACAACTCGACCGAGCTGACCCGATAACCCGACCCGAGTTGACCTGACCCGACCCGTTTGAGAGCACTAGTCTAGACCAATATTGAGACCGGAAATAACAGGTCATTTCTACCACTTTTAGTTTTAGTAGATACTTTCTGATGGAAAGGACATGCAGTCTTAAGACATTTAATTTATTTCATTAATCTGCGTCTATTTATTACCGTTTTTACACTATAGGATTTCTGCAACTTTCGGTTTTACTAGAGATATTACAGTGGACAGGAATATATTTTTGGACCTCTTAATTGATTACAGAAAATCACTTCTCGCTATCTATGTATTACTTTTTTTTTTTTTTTACTTTTTTGTTCTACGGCAATTAATATTAAAGTCGGCAGTGATCGATATCGGTCATTTTCGGTTTGAACAGAGGGTTGAGAGAGAAGATGTTAATTATGTTTAGAACACTTAATTGATTCGAAAAAACTGCTACTGTGTACCTGTTATCGTTTTTGCTCCATGCGTATCTATTTTGAATCCAGAAATTGTTATGGAATTCAAACACATTATGTCTCCATCTTTAACTCTCCACTAAAACCCAAAGTGTTTGAATTCCACGCTGATTTTCGGTATCAATATATATATATATATATGTATATGTGGGGGGGGGGGGCAAAAACGATAACAGGTAATAAGTAGTGCTTTTTGGAATCGATTAAGCGTTCTAAACATAATTATCTTCTCTCTCAACCCTTTGTTTGAAACGAAAACGACAGAAATCAATCACTTCCAGTTTTAACACTGATTGCCATAGAACAAAAAACTGTAGTACATAAGTAGCGATAAGCGGTTTTCTGTAATCAATTATGCGTTCCAAAAATATATTCTTCTCCACCGTAATCTCACCACTAGAAACGAAAGTGGCAAAAATCAATTACTTGCGGATTTAACGGTGATCACTATAGAGTACAAACGTAACAAAATAGAAGCAGATTCTTGCAATCGATTATACGTCTTAAGAAAACGTATCTTTTAAATCTGGAAGTACATGTATCTACTAAAACCGAAAGTGGTAAAAACTCAGTACGACTCCAGGCCTCAATATTGTTCCAGCAAAAACGATAAATGTCCAGTTTCAGCGTTGGTCATCATAGAGTGAAAACAGTACTATATATCATGAAGTGGTTTTATGAAATCAGTTAAGCATCCTCACTTTACTATCTCTACTGAAACTGTAACTGATATGAATCTACTACCACTTATTATTTCAATAATACACTGAGAAAAATTCCTTATCCGGACAGCGGTATATTATACAAATATATGGAATCCTCTTGCTTACTACAGAAATCAGTACGGAGCATACGGTAATCATATGCTACATAAGCACTGCCCTGAGATGTTACATCATGCCGTTGCAGGACGTCTGACATCTTAACAGCTTTCTGTATATCACATGCATATACTTATGTTACATTCTTCAGCTATATACACGTCCATTTGTATATGAGATCCTGAAAGCTTATATTGTTTCATACGGAAAGTACGTATAGATGAAACACATATACGGAAAGTATTGGTAAAACGTGCGTTTTCAGTTATACGTCTGCTGTACGTTAAGTCCAAAAACTATAGGAATTATTCATGTAACATAACTAGAAACCACCTGCAATTTTTTTCTCAGTTTATTTGAGAAAATATCATGCCATTAAAACCATACTCCATCAGGTTGTGTACACATGACAGTCTTACTTATTTAATGAATAAAGGGAGGACGAAGCATAAATTTTTATATTCAATTTTTGTTCGTTTCAAATATAGTATCTTTTTTTCTCAATTTCTAGTATATAAAGTAATTATAAAGCATTGCGTTATTATTAAATCTGCATTCGTTGTAGTGTTTTAATTCTCATTTTCAAAGTTTAAAATAAAGTAATGAAATACTGGTTTATTATTGAATCTATATTTGTCTCAGGTATTATTATTACTATTATTGGTATTTTCCTTTTTTCTCAATTTTTAAAGCAATAAAAAGTATTGCGCTACCATAGAGTATGTGCTCTTTGCAAATAGTATTATTCTGTTCAAAGCCCTACGCAAGGGGAGACATTTCTTGATTTGAACCCCCCTTGCAAAAATACGCATAAGATTATATATACGTCGATATACACTGATCAGCCAGAACATTATGACCACCCATCTATTTCCGATATAAACCCGTCCAGGCGATAGCAGTGTTACCGAGCGAGAATTACCTGCTGGTCAGACACACTTGCAGTGCATGTATTATCAATGAGCGTGCTAGCCGTGTGTAGAATGGGGAAGGCACGCGTTATCTTTGAGTTTGTCCTAAGGCAGATTGCAATGGCCCGGAGGCTCGGTACGTGCACTTCGGAGACTGCATGACTTGTCGTGTGTTCGAATAGTGCTGTAGTGAGTGTCTTCGACAAGTGTCGAAACCAAGGTGAAACGACGTCCAAATGTCAAGAGATTGCACGGACCACCATAATATCAGATGTCGAACGTCGTAGGCTGGTAGATGGTAAAACAGGACAAGCGATGAACTGCTGCGAAACTAACACCAGACTTTAATGCCGGGCAGCATACAAGTGTACCGAACACTCCTAACGATGGAACACTCCGCGCAGCCGACGACACGTCCATGTGCCAATGTTAACATACGACATCGGCAACTACGATTGAAATGGACACATGATCGCCACTGGACCTTAGCGCAATGGCAGACCTTTATATGATCTGATGAATCCCGATACCTTCTTCATCAGTTTGATGAGAGGGTGCGATACTGCGGGACGGAGGCAAGCTGGGGCGGCTGAATGGGGAACATTCACGTGGGCACCCATTCGTCCAATAGAGCTTGTGCAAGACACCATGATGGGCGAGGCGTATCGTACACTGGTTGCAAACTACGTATAGGCCTACCCATTCATGATGATCATGTTTCCCAACGGCAATGGTATTTTTCAACAAGATAATGCACCGTGTCATAAGGCCACCAGTGTGATGGAGTGGTTCGAGGAACATAGTGGCAAGTTCCAATTGATGCGCTGGCCCCAAATTACCGGATCTGAACCTAACCGAGCACTTCTGGGATGTGATTGAACACATTATCCGAGCGCATCGCCTCCTCCCTGGAGTTTACGTGAAATATGTGAGCTTTGTGTGCAGATGTTGTGCCAACTCCCTCCGTTGACTTACCGGGCCTCTTTGCTTCGACTCCAAGACCAGTTGCCACTGTTATCCTTGCCAAAGGTGGACATACCGAAATATTAGGTAGATGTCATAATGTTCTGGCTGATCAGTGTATATAAATACTGGAATTTATATGGACTTGGAAACGTGAACCCTCTTGAAAAGCTTCTGCGTATGACACTCATTGCTTCTCTCCTTATTTTAAACCGTTTTCTGCAGTGAACAAAATTTCCAAGTGCAGGAAGGGTGATAACCAACTTTATTATCGAAATATCTTTAAGAGGCCTAATCCCTGCGAAATTTAAACACCGCTAATTTTACAGTAATTATGTGATATCTTCAAATAGATAAAAGATAATCGAAATGTGGAAGAAAAGCGAGCTAGACAATATTATTTTGCATGAGGTACCGTCAACACGACTCACCTAGTAGCTTTCCATTTGCAGCCATTTAAGAACTCAAAAATAAATGCCGATTTTCCAAATGGCTAGAAATCGAAAGTAGATAAGTGAGCCGGAATAACGGTATCACATGTAAAATAATATTGTTTAGCGAACTCTTCTTCTTTTATCTATTTAAGATATCACATTATTACTGTAAAATTAACGGTATTTTTATTTCGCCTTGATGAGGCCTCTTAATGGTTCTCGACTTTTCTTCACAACAATCAATAACGAAATAAAATAAAATGACCGAGGTTGGTTTTAAATCAAACTTTGAAATTTGAAAGACCAATGTGATTTTGTTCCACCCAACCTTATATTTTTTTTGAATGACTTAATCTTTTTGAAAAACTATTTACTCTTCAAACCTATCAATAAAAAACAAAAAAAGATTGGCTTGAGGTTTGAATCGAAATTTAAAACTAGAATAAGCAGTGTGAAGTTGGCCACCAAATTACACTGTACATAACTCTTTGTTCTTTTTTTTTAAAAAAAATAAAGTGACTTTTTTCTAATAAATCATCAACAAACGAAAAACAAAGCACCTTCATCAAATTTATATCAAATTTATCCTTATGTTATTAGGAATAGACTATTTTTCTTCAAAATAATCAGCAACAAACCAATACCATAGGATTAATTTTGATCTGCAATCGAAATTTTAAGTAATGGAAGCATGGTGAATTTTGCTACATACCAACTTTCGTTTGTAAATGTCTCTCTATGGTTTTCGAAACAAGTTTTTTTTTCTTTTTTTTTAAACGTTCAATAACGAACGATTGCCTTCGGTTTTGGATCAATTTTAATCGGGAGGTGTAGTGAAAGTGTAAATATTTCTTGATATTTTTTTCCTTTAAAACAATCAGTAACGAAAGAAAAACAAACGATTGGCTTGGATTTTGAATGGAAATTGAATTTTGAAAGACAAGGGTGATGATAGCTATATCCCAACTTAATTTGTAAAACAAACGGTTTTTTCTTGAAAAATAATCAATTATAAACGAAAAGCAAACAGTTGTATAAGATCGACAATTAATTATGTTAATTTTGTTAAGGAATTTTAATTAAAACATTTTTTGTCATTATTGATTTGAAATTGCGGAAATTTAGAACATATGTCTCTTCAAATCCCACATATTTTCTCATTCCTGTTGAAGGTTTCCTTATTCTTGGTCGTGTCACGCCCACGGAGTTACTCCCACGAATAAGGAAATGTGATTGCAATAATTTGTAAGATGAAAGGCAAGCCGACGATTTCAAACAAGGAAGGTACAAGAAAATTGGTAGGCGGCCAGTAGAATTGATTGTCCATGATGTTGAAGTGGAGTGTTTATCTTTTGTGTAAAATCTGAAGTGGATATGTCAATGTTGCTAATATAGCAGCAACTCCTAATGCCCTTTAGTTCATTGTAAAGTACACAATGTAAAATAATAGGTACTTAATAAAGTAGCAATAGATCATTCCACTATGTAAGGGACGCTAAACTCCAATACGATAACCATGCTATAAGGTATCAATGAATATAACCAATAATTTTTTTCAGCTCTTCTTTCTTACTTGTGATAACCCCACGACTGGGTTAACCTCAAAAATTCTGCATTCCCTTTAATTTAGTTGAATCAGAGTCGAAGATTTACAACATTTCGTTATAACTGCTACCTGATAGAATTAAATTATATTTCAGTATATGCTTGTTTACAACAGAGGACCTCTGGATCATTTTAGCATAAGAAAAGAAACATTAAAAATGGGCAAATAAGAAACAAATAGATATCATAATATATATGAGGAACATCGCGAAATTTTCACCCTCGTTTGTCACTTACTTTCTCCAATATTTGAGCGAATTATTCGTAAATTACTATCTTCTAAACTCTTAATAAACATTCTTCTTAATTAAAAGAGACTATTGACATTCTCGATGAAAACAATTACATTTTGGTATCAGAATTTAGTATTTCCATCTCGATTTTGCGCCATGACCTTCTACTATATGTAGTGAAACTTGTCGAACTTCGTTCTCCAGTAATTTCGTGTAGGACCTTTTAGAAATTGACTTTTTGCAGTTTGATAGTTTACTCTCTTCCGTTCATAGATTTTTAAAACTTCAGAGTACAATTTACGTTCCTTGTTTTTTTTTTTTTTTTTTTTTTATTCACAAGTTCCTGCATAAATCACTTTTACACTAATATAGATTTTTGAGTAAGATAATTTGACAATTATCACGGACTTCATTGTTTGTTCAATAGTCATTAGCCCATTTCCCGCTCATAAAAAATTGTGTTGGTGTCGATGAAATAAACATATGAAAAATTCCATATTTTCTGCCAATTTTAACGAAAATTCCCTTTATCCCTATTTTAAAAAAAATAATGTCAAAAATCCAACGAAATGAGATTTTTCCCACTGGCATCAGTGGAACTGATTCAAGTAATAAGTATTGAAGTGAAGCAAAAGTACGTAAATGTAAATGGTACAGAAAGGTAATAAATTTAGTTTCATACATTCCATCTTTCTCGTTATCTACTAATTACGGGATTACATTGGTTCGTCTATTGTAAAGCTAGATTAGAAATATACAAGACTTTGTAAATTGTGTGAAGTTGTCAGAGTTTCGAATTGCACCTTTTTACTATTACAAGCTCTTCTGTACTGCTGCAGGTGTCTGAAAGTCAAAATGAGAAATAAGGTAGATTTTCTCACCTCAAGGATAAATTATTTCCAGCTCCGAGTTTTGAAATTAAATTATTTTCTTTCATTGCAACAAAACAAGTGCTTATTGTCGAAAATGTCTTCACTGCTACTACAATATGAACACGAAAGAAGAATATGGTTGAACAGTAACAGAATTTCTTCCGATACAGTAAGCATCCAATAGTTTAATGTTTTCCACTTTCGCTGGTTTCTGATTCAACTTTGAAGTCGCTAAGCAATTGTTTCTGTGATGTTGCCAGTTATCTATTACGTACAGTACTTTCAACAGCTAGCAGCTGTATTAATACAGTTGGGTTAACATTCTTTAAAACTTTGCAGAAGATTGCAGTAAAAATAGTTTCAGATTAAATTTTCATTCCCATGTACAGTACACAAGCTTTATATGCTTACTTGGAACTCATGTTTAGTGCAGAATATACTATGAATACTGACAAAATTTAATCATGAAGTAAAATTTGTGTGGTGGTGCGGGGTCCAGGTTGTTAACTGTATTTTGAATTAATCCTGTAATTGCAAAGCTGATATAGGAAGTGGTTTATTGTACTGTGTTTATACGTGGATTTGCTTAAGCTTTCATAACAAATACTGAACTTAATTTCTTTACACTTTAGTGTATTGTTTTTTGGTTATTCTCATCCATCTTTTGGTCCTGCGTACCGTAGTCGCTATCGCTTTCGCCTTTGGTGTGAGCGGTGCCGGTTCGATTCCTGGTGGGGGAACTCGGTAGAAAAGTGTAAAAAGCTTTTCCAGGCCAGTCATTCTCAATGAGGTTTTCCTCATTCACACCAGGCAAATGCCGGGGTGGTACCTAACTTACAGGCCGCTTCCTTCCCTTTCCCCGGATAGTGTGCTCGCCGAAGGACGTCATCCTTCATACGCGACGAGCTAAATGGCCATAGACACCGAAAGCCCAGAAATCTAAAATTCTAATCCTATCATCTATCTGCTTTGGAACTTGTGGTTCTGATTTCATTATCTGCTGGGGTATGTAATCATTAGTAGCTGGCCAAGCCTCGTCTGCCAATTTCGGATCTTGAGAAATAGTCAATTCTCATGTATAAAAATCGAAAGCAAATTCACATCACCTGGGAAAATAGAACCCCTTGGTCCTGTAGCATAAGAGACGTCGGTGTTCTAACCGATATGTCTTCATAAGGGGACCATGGTAGCTGAGTGATAGAGCGTTTACGTCAGGTGCGTGAGGTTCGTGGTTCTATCCCAGCAAAGTGAGCTTTGTATTGGACTAACACCATATGTTTGTGTCTTCTCGGAGTTCACTCGCTTTCATCAACTCATTCATTCTCATGTGTAACGTGTGTGTTTAAATAATACAAAAATAGAGTAATAATAACGCATCACCACTGGTCAGGGTTACTAAACGCCATTCCGAATTAATAGCAGTGAGAGAGAAAAATCAGCATATAGATATTGCATATACAAACGATTTCAAGCAACTAATTTTTAATAATTGCAGTAATCTGTAATTGCGGTTTAAGTAATTGCTTCCAGCTCTCAATCCCATACACATGATACTCTAATTTTGTAAGGTTGAATGACCTGTTGCGTGAATTTGAATTTAAATAGTTATTATTTTCGAAGATAATTAAAGAACACAACTACCACATACAAGAACTTTAACAATCAAATTAATTCTACTCACTAATTAACTACCCCCTACCCATAAATATGTGAATTTCAGTTATAATTAATTGTTTTAAATTCCAGTATCGATTTCTATCTCTGTAAACTTATAATAATAGAATATCTAAATTTTTGACAAAACCTGAAACAATGAGTGGATCTTAATCACACTTAAGCCTTCAGTGTACAGAACGCTGTTTCAGCCTTATGGTAGTGAAGTACAGACCCGTGCCCTAGGCGTAAAACCCCGTTTTCACCACCGATCATGTTCGATGTGAGAGCCCCGTTGGTGAACGATTGCACAACATCGTAGTTTCCACTGAAGGAGACCTCTATTGAGCACTGCCTGATCCAATTTCGCCCACTGCTTCTTGAACACTTTCCAAACGCCACCAAGTGTGGTCGGACGACGCTTATTGATGTTCCGTTTGAGGAGGCGGAAAGCACAGAAGTCCACAGGGGATGCATCTGGTGACTTGACGGGGATGTCTTGAAATGGGATAGCCTTTACACCTGTCTCCTGTTCCATACGTGTCATGTAGGCCACCGTTCATTTGGCAGTGTTGCTGCTGGCCTTGTCCTGGTCGATGAACACTCTGTCAGTGTCATTGCCATACAAAACCGGGGCATGTTGGCGATAGTTGAGTTCCAGAACATGCTCGATATAATACGATGCCTTCACCTTGACGTTTGATGACACCCGGTGTATCGGAAGCTTTCCTTTTGCACAGAAATCCGTCACTACCAAAAATCCCTTTAGAAAACTCTCCTTGCAGGAGCAAACCCACTTCGCATGATCGGTTCCATCACTGCGGCGGTAGTAAATTGCACGCATCTGCTGGGATCCTGTCAAATAGAACCCATGCTTCATCTAAGGTGATCACATAACGCCATTTGTCACCTGCCAGGTAACCTTCATACAGCCTTTTGCATGCCACCCGCCGTTCTGCGATGTGCGTTGTCTTCAAAACATGGACCCGCCGCTTGTAAGCACTTCTGAGTATCAAATTGTCGCGTATGATTCGGTGTACAGTTGCAGTTGGCCGTCCAACACGCCTCGCTATGTCACGTTGGGTGGATCGATTCTCCTGGGTCAGAAACCGGTGGGCCTTGGCAATGACGTCTTGACTGCGTTGTCGAGCCGGTTGCTTCTTTTGCCCCTTTTGACGACGCATAGCAATGGTTTTCTCTGGGTTTGCATTGCGATGGATGGCTGCATTAATTCCCTTATCAAACACTGCGAAACCTTTCTTCTTGCACTGTGTTCTTATTCGGCTATAGCTGTAGCCTATATCAGAAAGTGCTACGATGTAGCCCTCTCAAAAAGGGTCGATTTCCGGCGGCATTCTGTTCACACACGTCTCTCCTCTGCACGCCTTGTACACAAGTGTCTGGCTACTCCGTACTGCGTGCGTCATGTTGCTGACGCGAAACTAGCGCCTCTGGTGGCAACTGCAATTTGCTACCATAAGGATGAAACAGCCTTCTCTACACTTGACAAGTTAAATTGAATGGCGACCTACTTTAACTATATCAACACATTAGACTAATATTTAATAATCAAAATCATAGAATAGACTCACCTATTTCGATGACATATAACACTGAGTATATTTCTCGATATCACAAATAATAATTTTATTCAACTGATGATCAAGAATGAACGGTAGATAATTATTTTAACTTTTACAACACTTCGTTAAGAAGAGTTCGACCAGTTCTAATTTTCCCTGATATCTGACGTCACAGATTACCATGATGAACCACTCCCTATATTCCTAATGGAAATTCAAATCGCTCCTACAATGCAACAAAAGTTACTCGGCAACACTATCGGCTAGAGTTGTAACTAACTGCATCGTCTGCTACTGGCAGGGCAATAGCTAAGTGTATCATTGGCTAATTCTATCAGACTCACGCGCTCTGAATGATTTGATTCGTTCTTGCTGTTCGTAGTACCCAACTTCCTTGAGTGGCGGCGCCACAGTATCCACAGTATCAGCGGGAAGAGCAGCTGAAACCTATTATATTATTACTTTATGTCTGACGCAATTCGAACGAACAGAATTCCACGCAAGATGGCACTGTTACAAACTTTTCAGTGTTATCAACTCATGTTCCACTCAAACATTTAATATCTCACTTTTTTTGTATTTAACATGCAATACATCTTCACCATCTACTTTAGTCTACACGGCATAAAAGTGGCAGGTAACACTTAAGAGTCTTCACTACAGCGAAATTAAACCACCGCTAATTTTCGAGTTTTTCTGTAATATCTTCAAGACAAACAAAAATGTTCGTAAAGCAGAAACGTAGTGAACTAGACAATACGATTTTGCATGTGATACCGTTATCACAACTCATCTATCTGTTTTTGATTTGGAACTGTAGATAAATTTAGCTCTTTTTGCGGGTTCTGTAAATAGCGGCATACCAAAAGCAGGTAGGTGAGTTGTGGTAAAGGTATCACATGCCAAATCGTATTGTCTAGTTCACTACGTTTCTACTTTTCGAATATTTTTATTTGTTTTGAATATATTACAGAAAAACTCTAAAATTAGCGGTAGTTTAATTTCGCTCTAGTGAAGACCCTTAAAATTTCCTTTCATGACAACAGTTACCTGATTGTGGAAACATCAATCAACATTTATTGATTTTTACATGACTTTATTATACTAAGTATGCAGTGCATTTATTTATTGTTTAACATACTATAGTTTAACATATTAACGTTTAATTCTAGTTTAACATTAAAAAAGCTTGTTGTCATTCTTATTTAAAATAGAAATAAGTTATTTTCGGGCGAAAGCATGACCAAATCTAAAATTTAAGATTGATGCTACATAGCTGCTAGCGAAAGGTCCTCACAGTAAAGTATTTCACATTCATACTAAGAGAAAGTCTAGCCCACGTTAAGTTTGAACAAAAATTCCGTAAATGTTTGAAGTCCTTTTGCAGAACCAAGACTATATGAGACATTGATCTATAGTTTACTTTAACAAATTTGATTACTTTCAGTATATTCTCTTTACTTCTCTTTTTTTTAAAGAAAAACATACGGATTTTAAAAAAATAGTTGCACGTAAAATCAGTACCTCTGGCAACACTGCAACGAGGCTGACGTCACATGTAAACAAGGATATTAGTTTCTTACTTTGCTAAATGTACAAACGTATCAAATGCATAATAGTTACTATCAAACATATACGCAGAAGGATATTCAAAGTTTTTCGGGGGTGCAAATTCAATGTGAGAATAAATTACATTAAAATTTGTAAAATTATCTTTAAAATTAGAGTAAATTTACAGAAATGTCGGTCGGGATTTCGGGAAATTCGAACCCCCAGGACCTACCCTTGCGTACGTTTCTACTTATTATTGTGTAAGAGTAAGAAAATACAATGCTGAGAAATAAATGTTGAAAACTAGAAAAGAAAGAAGTAAATGGGGTGAAAAATATCCCTGTAAAGCATCTTCTTGTTCTTGGAGTTCATCGTTTATTTTTAACAACTGAAAATAGACGTATAGTTTAGGGTAAGGTTGAACATTAACCGCTACGATAAGTTCGAATATTTTTAAAAACTTTTCCACTTGGATTCGAATACAGGACTCCATGAATGAAAGGCGCGCGGGCACTAGCAACTATGCAAGCGAGGAGGACATAAAGAATTTTGGTACAATAAAAAAAATACTATATACGTAGTTTTTGAAGTTCTGTATGAAAAATAATTGAAGACATGACTTCCATAACCGCACAAGTCCAGCTGAAGAGATATTGAGAAACTCAATAAAAACTGAACATTTGTTGGAAATGTGAACTTGGAAATCAGATCTTTTTCATACTTAGTGTCATTTGTAATTCAGCAAAGTGTAAGTATGAAAAAAATCTGATTTCCAAGTTCACATTTCCAACAAATGTTCAGTTTTTATTGAGTTTCTCAATATCTCTTCAGCTGGACTTGTGCGGTTATGAAAGTCACGGCTTCCATTGTAGAACATTGTTTTACATAAGGTCACGATGCGAAATCTCTTTGGCCACGAAAGAATCTTCATCTTTTTGTAAGATTGATTCCACTCTCCCCAAGTAAATGAGTTATTAAATCTCCTGATAACTATTCTTTCCTAGCTAGAGAAAAGGTATCAGTACATTCTAAATCTCGCACAATTTTTCGGCAAACACAGACACACACACAAATATAGGGTCACCCATTATTATATATATGATGTTTGACTGACTGTAGTATTTGTAATTCCAGACAAATCCCATCAGGATCCTGCCGCCTACAGTCGGACACTTTGTCCATGCCGACCAGATGCCGCGGTCGGATTGCCGGCGCCGGACACCGGCGCCTTTCCGCGCGATTTTCGACCGCGACGAATAGTTGCCTTGCCGAACAGTCGGCAAACAGCCGGAAATGGACATTAAATGCTCCGGCGCCGCCGTCGGAAAGAGGCCGGCATAAGAAGTCGGCAGAGGGTCGGAAAGAGGGCTTTCCGACTGTTTTTCTGACCTTGACGATCGGCAACAGTCGGCAAAGTGTCGGGATAGGGCATTTTATTTTACGATTTTCGACCACTTGCCGCCTCGGCAAAAGGTCGGCAACTTTGAACAAGTAGATCGTCGTGTCGGCGCGGACGGGTGCCGGCTGCCTCCGACGGCCAGCCATCGTCAACGGCATCAATCCCTCTTTCCGACCACGACTTCCTGATGGGGAAAGTTAGCGATATGGCAACACTGTGTGGCCTAAGAGTGAGGATAACTTACACTGGTCTTAGAATCGTTCGTGTATGCCAGACTAGTGCGAAAGTGGCTGAACGAAACATTTCAGAATCGCGTGAAACGATAGACCTGAGTCTGTGGAGTAGCCAGCTCGATGTACCGCTTTGTCACCAGCTGACTTTTCCTTATGGGTGTATTAAATAACAAAGTGTACGATACCACGATACCAGTACGGGTATGTCAAGCTGCTTCGTCTCCAGGCATGTATTGAATTGTATAGTGCATTGGTGAACCACGCCATGAAGAACAGAGATTAAAATTCTTGTAAGGAAGGATACAAGAGTAATGTATTTATGTTCAAGTTATGTTGCTGGTTTCTTTAGCGCTGTCTTTGAAACATTATATACGTACATAATTATGAGCCACCCTGTATTAAAGAGCTCTACATCGCTAAACAAGAGGTAGATTTGCTATTGAGATTAGTGGAGTCTGAAACTATTGTTTTTATGCATAAAAGTATAGGGCATGGCGTCAATGAGATTAAGCTATATATGTATTTATTACTTACATAGTAAAACATAAGATGATTTGGTTGATGAATACCTAAAAGTACGAGAGGTCAGGATGAAGATATGAGGTAAAAAGTAAAGTTTATTCGCCTATACTTTTTTCATGTCTTTAGACTACAGCCATTAATTTTTTTTTACCTAAAAGCTTCAGTTTTTGTTAGTCCTACGATCATATTCCTAATGATGTAACTGCTGCTACCCACATTTTTTCCCCCAACAACTACTCAATAAGATGAATCCATTAGTCCAATCTGAACATTTTTTTTTCCACATAAGCAATGAGATTCCTCTATGCTTATCTGTATGCGAGAAGATCTTCCTCATGCAGATAAGCTTTCAGACGTACAGTACCAACAGAAAAACAAGTCGTTAGTCCCAAGTCCTGGCTGTAAGAGGGTAGAAACGCCTGCATCTATCTCATAATCACCATTTTCTGTTGCCACGTAAGAATATGTTATTCTGGCATTAATATCTGTTAACAAAATGATGTAATATTTTCAAAAATAAAATAATTAATATGGAATATTAGTGTTTTAAAACGATAAAATTGAATATGCATAAAATTTTGGGAAGTGGAAATATTTATATTTCATACTACAGATTCAATGTAAATTGTAGTTATTCTTACTTGTTTTGAACTTTATAAAAAATATTATTTATATGGGATTATCGTAGTCTTAACTGCAGAATAAATATATAGAAGAAATTCCTTTCTTACGTTAAACAAAATTAATATTTTAATGTATGATCTTGGTTGAACTACAAACAAAGAAGGGGACCAGAGTTGCTCAGTGGTAGAGCAGCGTCCATCTCTGGTTCGTGAGGTCCCTGGTTCGTGAGTTTTCTTGGCATTTCTCGACACTATATCATTTATTAGTATCCTCATAATTTCCATTAGCCATTGAGAATAACAGTGAAATTTTAATGACACATTTAGACGTTCACTTAAACCTGGTATTTAAATGACATTACAGGGCGCTTGATTGCTGCGAGATGTTGACTGGGAACTTAGAATGCAAATACCGTATCAACAGAATAAAAAAATACGCACTTTGACATTTTAAAATTTCTCACGCAAGGCCGACTCTACCATATGTGCAATGCGTGCATTTGCACGATGCTCCAAGTTTTTAAAAAACGGCAAAATCTCTCATAACTATATATTTAATTATATAACTATTTATTTATATATTTATATAATTATTTAATTATTTATGTTAATTAATTGTTAGTTTAGATTAGTTGGGCTAAGATCGTCAGTTTTTTGTGTGTTATTGGCAACAGATAGAAAGCCACGGCATAGAAATTTTCAAATCAGAATACTTGAAGCGGATTGGTTGCTGTCAGGAGCCAATCAGAAGCAAGATGTCTCAGCTCTTGTTTATAGATAAAATTGAACATTTATCCTGTATCTCATAGTGTTTGATGAAGAAAAAGTGTTAGTTGCCGAAACTGTAACACGTGTGTAGTTTTTTTTAAATATGAATGTATTATTTTGCTCAACAAATAGTTTGTTTAAGTATATATAAAGCAAAGCTTCTATTTATGGAAAATATTAAAGCAAATGGTCAAACAAATTCCAGAATGAATTGCTTGATTATTGTCAAATACAAGCACTAAATTCTCGAACAGTAGCGAACAGCTGTTCTATTTAGTTGATTATCACAGTTTTAATATGAAAACTAATCTTGCCTTTGTCACAAACAAGTTCCTTATCATTGAAAGTGGAAACAAGTTTCTTTTATTAACAGATGTAAAAGGAAAATCAAGAAATAAAGATAAAAGAGCTAGTTGCACTGGAATTGGCAACTGTTATATTGAGATTGACTCTCCATATTGAATCCTATGAAAAGGATTATCTCAGCAGGTGTGTTTGCTTTATCTTTCAGTAACATGATAGATAATATTTAAAGAAAAAAGCAGACACGAGATTGTATTTCTGGAGTCCAGGCCTTTCTGAGTGTGAGTGCCTTTCGCTTCCTTTCATTGTTCATGATGGAGTAGCATACTTGATTTGTTTTTATGCAGAAATCCGGGGGCGGCAAATGATACCATTGTACGGGAAAGTAAATTGCCTAGGGCCGGCCCAGTTTTCATGTACAAAATGGATTACATGCATACAAGCTATAGTCGTTTAATACCATTAAACGTCGTTTCTGGGATAAGCCTTTAAGAGCTACGAATCATACGGTGCACAAAGTACATCAAGATCATTTTATGTTATTTTGTGGGTATTTCATTTTGAAGATCTCTTATATAATATTTCTTTTGAAGTTTAAAAACCCATGTCCATTAAAAAAAATAACCCCTATAACGTAGAAGAACACTTCTAACTTTCCATGTAGTTAAATACATTGTACAAATTTTATGTTACTTTTTTTTCTCAGAACTTTGATAATTATATATTTGAATTCTTTGTGCCTAAACGCTCCATATGATTTCATAGAGTTGAAATTCATGGAAGATAAGAGTGAATCAACTTTCATACAACTATTGTTTTATTTTTCAAAATATCTTTCATGAAGAAAAATCTAACATTTTCATGAAACAGAGCTTTTTTCACTGTTGAGAATAATTCATATTTATGCGAAGTTAGAATTGATCTAGATTATGAGTCTCAATTCACATCAATTATATATATAGTACTTATTTATTTATTTTCAATTACTAGAGATAAATTAACTGTATAATAAATAATATATTCTTTTTTCACTCACAACGTATATAGAGTATATATAGAATATAACTTTTTGTGATATCATATTTCGTTCTACAAATAGAACACAAATAATATACATTCATACTTTCATTTCATTCACTCATATACCCACATGTTCAATAATGTATATTTATATACAAATACATACATCTACACACACCCACACATACGCCCATATATATACCACAAATATATTAGTATGAATCTCATATCTCATTCAATTTTTTAAATACATACATCATGAAAGGAAAAAATGAAATGAAATGAAATCTTTGAGTTTTACGTCCCACGGTTATGCCTGTTAGGCTAAAGGAGACGGTGATTGTGAGAAATGAATGAAACGGTGGAATGAAGAAAGTGGGAGGAAACGGGAGAACCCCGAGAAAACCCACGCACACGGTGTTTGTCCACCACAAAGTCCACACGGCGCGAGCTGGGATCGAACGAGGGACCCCAAGCACCGGAGGTGAACGCTCTACCACTGAGCCACCGCGCCCCCATCCTGAAAGGAAGATTGAAATATAAAGTTTAGCTTTATTTCATAATAATATTATTTTCCATACTCATTTATCAATGACGAACTCATACACATTGTAGCCTTTTGTTTTGCATAACACAATAATTCTCTTTATCTTATACAGGGTGGTAAGAAACTATTTGAACAAACTTCGGGAGCTGATTCCTGACACCGAAACAAACAGAAAAGGGCCTCTGGAACTTTGGTCAGTGAGGGATAGTTTCGGCGATATAAGGTGCCGAAAGCGTGAGGAAATGAACTTCAGAGGGCTGTAATTCAAAAATGACGCAACGCAGAGAGTGCGGTTTAGATCATGACACTCGAAGTCGTACCTGCTCGATTGAAAAATGTATGTTTCAAAACTCCACAAGATGTGCGCCAGGGATTCCCCAAAGGAACATAGGGATTACTTGCCAGGTTATAGGCAATTTCTACGTTGCTTTGGAGAATCCCTCGCACACATCCGATTTCTTTCGTATCCTTTCTATTTGATCTTGAGGTATACTTATAGTCATAGCACACAATCTTTCGTATTTATCACATTTGTCCTTTTCCACTGAAGAAAACAAATGTAGGTGGCGTACTTAAAAGTAGGTTACATGCGTAATTCCTGTAGTTTTTGGACTTAACGTACTGCAGACGTATAATTGAAAAAGCATGTTTAATAATACTTTCCGTATAAGTGTTCCATCTAAACGTACTTTCCGTATGAAACAATATAGGTCATTAGGATCTCATATACAGTGCGTCTCACTAGCTTTCGAACCTGAAAAAAAAACGTTATAATTTCCGAACAAATACACATAGGAAAATGAAATTCACAATACATGTACCTTGTTTCATGCTGAATACATGACCGTCATAGCAGGTGGTGAAAGTGTCCTCCCTGGACGTCAAGACATGTTTGTACACGGCGTCCCATATTGTGAAAAGTTCGATGTAGAGTCTCCGGTGTGATCTCATGAATCGCATTTTCAATGTTGTTTCGCAACTCTTGCAGTGATCGTGGGTTGTTTCTGTAGACACAACCTTTAAGAAAACCCCATAACAAGAAATCAGGTGGTGTTAAATCCGGGAATCTTGGCGGCCACAATCCTTTGGAGATTATCCTATCACCAAAAAAGGACTCAATTTCTGCAATGGCCACGTTGGAAGTATGGCATGTTGCTCCGTCTTGTTGGAAATAACCGCGACGCAGTTCTTGATCGTCCAGCTGATTCACAAATTCACTGAAGATGTGTAAGTAAACTTCTGCGTTTACTGTATCTTCACAGAAGATGGGTCCAATGATACGCTGTCTGGAAATTGCACACCAAACTCCCAACTTCAAGGGATGAAGTGGAATCTCATGGTACACATGCGGATTTTCAGCGGCCCACCCGAGTATTCTGCAAGTTCACATAACCGGAGAGATGGAACCAAGCTTCATCTGTGAACCAAGTATAGTCTAGGATTCCTGGATTGCCATACAACAAAGCTTGCAACCAACGACAATACATCACGCGCTTTTCCCAATCTGTAGTCTTCAACTCCTGGACGACTGTAACGCGATATGGAAACAACTTGGCTCTTTTGGCCGCTCTTTGCACAGTTGACTTTGACATACCTACCTCTTGTGATAATCGACGCAGGCTCTTCTTAGGGAACTGCAAAAGACGTTGCCGCACATTCTGTACTGTCTCCTCGGACATCCGTGGACGCGCGCCTCCATGTCCCGTAAGCAACGTTCCTGTTGTTTCGAACTTGTTCACCAAATGATGTATTGATGATTTCGATGGTCCTTTACGGCATCCAAATTCACGGCAAAATTCACGTTGAACGGCCTGATACGACCCGGATATACAATATTTTTTAACAATGAACACGCGTTCCTGTACGGTGTACAGAACCATTCTCGCTATGCAGCGACCCGAGTCACACTAACGCACGCGCACCATGCCAAGCACTACTTCCCCTGGCGCCACCTATCGTCTTTGTTTTGCCGTGTTTCTGTTCAACCCTTTCTTGTATTTAGCATGAAACAAGATACGTGTATTTTGAATTTCATTTTCTTATCTACATTTGTTCGGAAATTATAACGTTGTTTTCGGGTTCGAAAGCTAGTGGGACGCACTGTACAAATGGAGGTATATAACATATAGCTGAGGAATATAACATAAGTATATGCATATGATATACGAAAAACTGTTAGATGTCAGACATCCTGCAACGATATGATGTAACATCTAAGGGCAGTGCGTATGTAGCATATGGATAACGTATGTTCCGTACTGATTTTTATAGTAAGAAAGAGGATTCCATATACTTGTACAATATGGAACTTGTCCGGAGAACGAATTTTTGTCAGTGCACCTTCTTAAGGATGCTAAATAGTTGAGTGGTAAGTAAATTGAGATAATAGAAAGCAATCCTTGTGAAATATTCCCAAAAATATTAAAAAGTAATAAAATAATAAAATAAAACAAAGTCAAGCTTGATACAATGAATTGTAACTAGTGTTTCTTTCAGACATGTTTTCTTCGGTGACAGTACCCCTTAGTGGAAATAAGGTTAATACGTACGTGTCAGCAGTGCGAGATAAATATTTCCAGAATACAATAAATAAAGAAACATCTTAATATTGTTATTTTGCAAGTGTCCTAAAGAGCGTGCTGAATCTATTTGTTTCTTTTTAAATATATTTAGAGATTAGGCTGTACCTGGTATCTATAACTGCAATCTAGAACAGATAAGTGACAATCGAAAGCCTTGTTGCGTGTACTTCAGAAAAAAATTAAGACATTTAGCTGTAGGGTTTGGGTACAAAACCTCGCGCCCAGAATCTCGTGGACTAAAACTTTGCCTGGCCTAAACCTCGTCTCTCAAAACTTCGCAGCCCAAAATCTCGCTTGGACTAAACTACATGGAGAGTAATCTTTCCTAAGAAAAAAATGTCGTCAGTATAAAACACCGTCACAACGATTTATTCGATGTAGAATCTTCCACATGTTGCTTTATGTATATATTTAGAAATAAAAATTTCATTAAAATACAGACGTGTTCAAATTATTAGACTCACGCTCAAAAAATGCAAAGTTGATGTAGGAGTCCTAATTTCAGAATTCTAGAATATTTAGTTTAATGGTTAAACCACCAATATAGAATCCTTCCTTTGTTTACGGTACAGTTGAAGTGGTGATATCACCGTTGAACAGCAGATGGCATTAAAGCGAGGGGAGTGGGAATTCTGAAAGTAGTGTTTCATTTGTAGATAGCTATTGTGGTTTCTGTCAACAAGTTACAGTCTGAAGTGTTGTGGTTGCTGTCGTAAGAAGTTACGACATTCAAAACGTTCAACAGTTCGACTGGCCAGTTTAAAATGATAATGACGTGTTTCGTGTATCAATCTTTTATTCTGTGAAGTCTTGTAATCGCAGCATAATGGGAAAAAGCAAAGGACCTTTCTCCAAGTAAAGCGGACGTTAACATAATACTTCTGGTGGAAGAAAGACATACACGGCGACACATTGCCAATAGAGTTGGGATAGAACAAAAATCTGTAAGTAGAATCTCTGTTGGAATGAACAAGAGCCAAATAGAGTTGGGAAGTGTTTGCGAAATCCAAAGCTATCGCTAAGAGGTATCCGAAAACTAAAAAGATTGGCTCTGGGAAACAAAAGTGCAACTTCTAAGAGACTTAAGCATAAAAATGGCTGAGTATGGCGCAGACATTTGGCCTGAAAGTGTTCGAAGGATTCTTTGTGCCGGGGGAATAAAAACACGCGGTCAAGAAAGAAGACAAAAATTAGAGTCTACTCCAATCATGGCAAATTATCGTCTTGAATGGGCAAGAGGCGTAAAATAGTGGGCTACTAACGATTGGAGAATAGTATGTTTCAGTGATGAATCATATGTCTTCGTGTCTGATGAATGTTCACAATATGTGCGACGTTGACCTGGGAAGGAATTCAAGTTGGAATGTCTCCAACAAACCGCAAAGCATCATACTTCAGTCATAGTTTGGGGTATGATCTCTGTCTTCCAGCCTGGAAGTCTGTATATAATAGAGGAGACAATGAAGCACAACCAATACCTACAAGTTCTTCAGGAAGAACTGCTTTCCCAGACTGCAATCTGATTTGATAACGTACAATTCATCTTTATACATGACGGAGCCACATGCCACCGAGCCACATGCCAAAGCTGTGACAAAATTCTTCGAGGACAACGAAATTAGCGTTCTTCCGTGGCCGGGTACTAGCCCTGATATGAACCGATTGAAAACCTTTGGAGCTGCATGAAGGAAAAATCTAAAAAAGAAGCACATTACAACCAAACATAAATTGGTCGAGGAGATCAACAATTTGTGTTATCATTATGCTAAATTGAAGGCAAAATGTGCTAAACTCGTACATGGGGTGCCACAAAGGATAAAAGACTTAATAAAGAATAAGAGACTTCATACGAAATATTAATCTTTGTGTGAGAGACAATTTTCTTGTATTCCATTTCATTTCTTTGTTTCCAATTTGGATATACACACTATATACTAATTATATTTGAATGTCACGTACGCATTTGTTTTATTGATATTGAAAATCATATTCCACATCCACTATAAACTAGGACAGAGTTACAAAGTAGTAATTTGGACTAAGCTCGAACAATATTTTCTCACGTAATATTGGAAGAATGTTAACATATTCAGAAACTGAATGTTGAGTCTAATAATTTGAACACGTCTGTAATGAAGAGAAAAAAAGTCTAACGCGTAATTTGGAAATTTATATATAATGAACGAATAACACGATTGACTAAGTTACAAACAAATCTATGAAAACATTAGTCGTAGACTCTTGAAATTTTGTATTAATATTCCTCTTGTACCTGAAAGTGTAGGTAAGACTGTGTTTTGTGTTATTATTAGGCGTTCATCAGATTTCCGAAACAATTAGGCGTAGAACTTTGAAATTTTGTGTAAATATTCTCCTTGCATCGTAGAATAAGATTATATTTGTCGAAATGTTTGTCTTAGGGACGAAGGAGTTGGCTTGATTTTTTTGTTTTTGTATTCGCTAAATCTCCGAAAATATGCGTAAAAGCTTGAAATTTGATACAAATACTTTGTCAAATACTTTTCCTAAAAAGGGTTTCGGGGAGATAGGTTGATGTCCCCACTCCCCATTCGCCACATCTACGAAACAATTACACGTTGAACCTTGGAATTTTGTAGAAATATTCTCCTTGCATCATAACCTTTATATTATTATTATTATTATTATTATTATTATTATTATTATTATTATTATTATTATTATTATTATTATTATTATTATTATTATTATTATTATTATTATTTGTAATGTGGAACTCATTAGGTAAATTTTATGAAGAGGTTTCATCCCACAAGGTTTTGGCCACGCCAGATTCTGACCAGGAGAGATTTTGTCCCGCGAGGTTTTGGGCGACGATGTTTCGGCCGCGAGATTTTATTCGTATCTCTATCTGTAGACTTAGTTATTATGTAATTTTATAGTGCAGACACATGTTTCCAGAAATAAACACAAATTCTGACTGTTGTGCTTTCGAGGGAAGATAATTAATTTTGATCCAGCGTTAAGGTGTGGATATCACGTCGGATCAAAAAACGTATAAAATGAACCAAACCAAACTAACCAGTCAAACTGAAAAACCAATGTTAACAAATTGTCGAAGATTCATTAATATTGATAAGTGCGGCTGAAATCTCCAACTGACATGTGCCACTTTCAAAGTTGAAAAAGAAATGAAACCTACAAAACCAGGTTAGTCACCAATCTCAGGCTAAGGCGACTTACATTATACACCGTTCAACCAACCATTAAGATTGACTGATGAAGGAAGTCTGTAAGTCTACGATTAATGTCACCTGCAAGTGAAGGTAATGAATAGGACATACACCCAGTTAGGAAGAAATCTACTTACACTACTCGTACTAAGAAAACAACAAAACACACTCATGATACAGCTTCGGACACTATCTATTTTAGTATATACAATTCCTAGTACTTCATGTAACACAACCTCAGTATGTGACTAATTCAGATAGGTTCAGACAACGCGCAACTAATTCTAATCCGAGTGATGAGTCAGACTTTTCATCAATAACTGATTCACATTGGAAATCCCTCTCCTGACATAATAGCGGAAACAGTTGAAAATGTTATGGGTCAGTTAACGAATGGCAAAAACCATGTCCACGAAGAAGTAAAATGTCTTCTTAAAGCAGAGAATTCATGTTATTAATCATTTCAAAATCTTTTGTCTTTGCGAATTAAGCTGTGGAACTTGTAGTTTGAAATATACAAAAGAAAACGATAATCATATCTGTTGTGTTGTATTGTTGCGAAACATGGTCGCTTGCTGTAAGGGAAGATCGCAGACTTAAAGTATTTGGAAATAAAATACTGAGGTGAACATTCAGACCGGAGAGGAATGGGAATGAGGAATAGCGAAATATTCCTAAATAAGGAACTGCATAGTTTTTACTGATAATCAAACAATGATAAGATTATTAAGTGTACTAGGCTCTGGTTAGCAGGACATGTAGCCAGAATGGTATAAAGTAGGAACGCTTTCAAAATTTTAACTGGAAGTCCAATCGGAAAATGACTATTAGGTAGAAAATGACTATCGGCTGGGGGGATAATATTAGAATGGATCTCGCAGAAATAGGAATACAAAGTCGAAAGTGGTTCCAGTTGGCTAAGAACTGAAGACTATGGGGAGCTTTTGTGAATGTGGCATCGAACCTTCGAGTTCTCTAGGCCATAGAGTTAGATAGTTTGCTAGTTACGATTTCATTCAAGATTCATAAACACATCTGTTGCTTCTGGCTGATATCAGCCAAGCGTAAAAAAAAGGCAAATTTACACCAATTTCCAGACCATATGTCATGGTAACTGTTATAATGTAAGTTCCCCAATCTAGAAAGGAATAAAGCCAACTAAGTAGCTGTAAAATGAATAGCTTTTCATAATTCATAAAACAAATTTGTGCAAGAAATGTACCAAAATAATAGCCAGTATGCTTAGTTTTACCAATATCAATTTCATGTAAACAGACTTTATTTCAATATCAATGGTATTGATTTAACTTCTATTTGAAACAATACAACAGTCAGCAACAAGTAATCACATATTATTTTCAAACACAAATTGAACAACTTCTTCGATTACTCTTATAACAATAACTGTCCTTTAAAACGGTGGTTACCAACCATGTTTACTTGATGACTCCTTTCTGAACACCGCATACTTCATCCCCTCCTTTTTGCTGTTTGTTGGTATTACCTCTTTTCAACGGCGCCGATTTCTCTGTAACTTTGGGGGGGGGGTCATTCATAAAAAGATACATACAACAGTAAATATAAATAAACCAAATACATATTCATAAAAATACATGGGGGCCCACATGAGCTTTTGGGGGGCAGGCCCCCTCGTCCCCCCAGGATCGGCGCCCTTGCCTCTTTTGCAGTTTCAGATGAAGCATTGAATTCTCCAATCTTCATTTCAGTTTCCATGTTTCTGAGCTACATAGCGCGACGCTTCATATCAAGGTCTTGATAAATCTCTTCCTAACTTTCAGTTACACATTTTTTGATGTTAATTTTCCTCTCTTCCTAGTGAATACTGCTTATGTTCTTTGTGGTACCCTCAAAACCACGACTTTTTAGCTTCTCCCGTCTGAGGAGATTATGCTTCCCAAACAAATTTAATCTGGACTTACAAACTCGCTAAGTAGATTTGGCTGAGAACAGCCAATTGAAAACACAATCTGACTTAAACAGGTTTAATACGTTTTAAGTTGTTCATAAAGTACAATAACAGTTTTATTCCCTATATCACTACCCAAGTTTGTATCTTTTTTTAATTAAAAAAAAAGGCATTTCACAATGATTCTTTTAAAGTAATATTGAAGATTTACTCCTCGGAATATCGGTTCCTGTAGGAATATAATAGTACGTGTTATATTATGCTACAAATTTTGTTTATTGCTAAATTGGCTAATAAATGAGCCAATCATGCATTATGAAAAGAGAGGAAATGGTTAGCTAAAACGCTACGTACTCTTTGGAGACACATGTTAACCATGAAATAGCAAATAAAAGAGCGGCCGTAAAGGACTCCGTAGATCGAAGCAAACAGTTTATTGTCTTTTGTTTCATTTGTGTTCATCAAGCGCAAACACGGGTTCATTCTCTATTCAGATCTCGTGAGCAATTAAATTTCTCTGGCGCAAGCTTACAGAGAAACAACTTTCGTAAGCCCTAGCCAACATTAACATTGATCAGTTCATCTTGTTTCTCTAGTGTGGTTTAATTGGAATTTTAATATTATTACTTATAATTTCTAATCAATATAAGGATTAAAACTAATCTAATTATTTAAAAATCTCCAGACTGATAATGATTATGATAATCCAGCTTAACAGATACATAGTTGTATAAGTGGTCATAAATAACCGTAGACCGAAAAATATTTCAAATTTTATTGTAAAAAAAAATAATTAAGATTTTGGTGAATATTGTATGTTTTGTACTCAAAGAGGCGGGTGATTATTTATAAAGAAAGAAAAATCTTTAAGTTTTAACGTCCCACGAGAAAAAATGTAGGTGGCGTACTTAAAAAGATAGATTATATGGGTAATGCCTATAGTTTTTGGACTTCACGTACAGCAGACGTATAACTGAAAGTTTTATAATACTTTCAGTATAACTGTTCCATCTATACGTACTTCTTAAACAATTTAGGCGGTCAGGATCTTACATACAAATGAACGTATAAAACACATAGCTGACGAAAGTAACATACATATATGTATGTAATATACGGAAAATGTTAGATGTCAGACATCCTGCAACAGTGTGATGTAAAAACTAAGGGCAGTGCGTATGTAGGATATGGATAACGTATGCCTCATACTGATTTCTGTAGTAAGCAACAGGATTCCGTATATTTGTACAATATACCGCTGTCCGGAGAACGGATTTTTCTCAGTGTGTCTAAGGGAGACGATGAATAAAGCAAATGAATAATGATAGCAGAATTGGTGGAATGATAATGTAGAAGGGAATGGGACACCACAAAGTTACTTGGACGGCGATCGCACCAGCTACCTACACTATTAAAAATACTTTCTTAAAACTGAGAAATCGTTTCGTATCTGTGCACCAAGAATATCTTTTCTTAGAAATAAGTATTTGATATTCGCATTAATGAGAAATGAAGAAAAGTAGACGAGATTGTATAAAGCGAAACGAGAAAATATATTATTACTTTCCTTATGAATGAGAATTGCCAAATCTTATTTCTAAGAAAATGTCTCGCTGCACCAATAAGAAATGGTTTCTCAAATTTAAGAAATTATGTTTAACCGTGTAACGCACCAGAGACAACCGCTCTACCACTGAGCCACCGTGGCCCCCGTTATAAAGAGAGATTATTAAAAGAATTAATGGAAAGAGAATATAGGAGGAAACGAGAGACTCCTGAGAAAACTCACGTGACTTGGAATCGAGTTAGGGAATTTTTCCACCAAAGGTGACAGCTCTACAAGGAACCACATTATTCCCAAACATTGGCTGGACATAAACCACATTTATGTAAGAACAACAAATCAAAAACCCATCTCTTTTCTTCTAATGTTTAAAAATTAAAATTCGTTGCTAAGTCTTCATAGAGGATATACTTCGGGTAGAAACCAGTTTTCTTGTATGCAACCATTTTTAAGAATTTAAACTGTATATTTTCTATTGCATCAGAGTATTTGGTGACATTTGATGGTCAAACAGTAAACAGTATTCTAATTTTGACCTAACATACGAAAAATATAACCGTATAAATGTTGATTTTTTTATACAAATCCTGTCCTATCCTACAAATTAAACCTAGGTTTCAATATGCATTACTCGTTATCGCATCAATGTGTTGCGCAAAGGTTAGTTTGCTATAAAATATAACTCTTAAGTCTTTGATATCACCTGGGGGACATTATGGATGAATAATATGGGGACATTTTAAAAATAATCGAAGTCGACCCATATTTGTGTTGAATTCCCAGTTATTGGGGTCGCTGAGATGAATAGTGAGCTTTAATCCAATTCAACTTCAAGTTATATCTATAATTCACATTCCAGAGAGGGGGGGGTATTTTAAAAGTAATCGAAAACGACAAATATTAGTGTTGGATTCATAGTTTTCGAGGTCGCTGAGTTTAACGATACCAATTTTCATGATGTCCAAGTTCGTCCTCACCCCTTGGGAGAGGATGACTTTCTAAAAATAATCAGATAAGTTAGCTAATTAATAGCTACTGTAGTTAGAGAGAATTAAATACTTTAACATATTTTCTCGCAATGCGCGGGACTCCGTAGGTTGCTAGTTTTAAATATTATTTTATTGTGAAACTTAAAACAAAATTCCAAAATTTTGCAGCCCGCCAAATTCTGCTGCCCTGTGCTCGAACGAAACACGTCACGAAACACATTTTAAAGTTGGCCCATTCGAACTGTTGAACGCTTTGAATGTCGTTAATTTCTTACGACAGCAATCACAACACTTCAGACTGTAACTTGTTGACAGAAACCACAATAGCTAACTACAACTGAAACACCACTTTCACAATTTTCCCCTCACTAATACCATCTGCTGTTCAACGGTGATATCACCACTTCAACCGTACAGTAAACAAATGAAGGATCCTATATTGCTGGTTTAACCATTAAATTAAATGTTCTAGAACTCTGAAATTAGGAATGCTACATCAATTTTGAATTTTTCGGGCGCGAGTCTAATAATTTGAACACGTCTGTATATGCAGTTCTTCCGTTCGTACGAAAAGTACATTTATTCGTAACACCTGTACGAAAAGAACGTATAAAATATACTTTCTCACTTATACGTTGGCTGTACGTTAAGTCCAAAAACTACAGGATTTCTACATGTAACCTACATTTTTACGTACACCACATATATTTTCTTAGTGTAAATATTATGTAGCAGACACACTTGTATAACAAAAGCTTTGGACGCTAATGTATGAAAAGTATCCATTTCTGACATTATTATTATTATTATTATTATTATTATTATTATTATTATTATTATTATTATTATTATTATTATTATTATTATTATTATTATTATTGGGTTTCGTGCCTGCTAGTTCAGTGGGTGTCGTGCCTGCTTTCGGTGCAAGGGGATCTGGGTTCGATTCCTGTGGGAGAATCTTCAAAAAATTTGAACGCATTACGATAGTTCGGATTGTTCTTGTAGATCCGTATCTTATATAGAATCGGTGCTAAGGATGGACGTTAACTCAAATAATAATAATAATAATAATAATAATAATAATAATAATAATAATAATAATAATAATAATAATAATAATAATAATAATAATAATAATAATAATTCCCAGATGGAGATTACAGTTCCGATTTCACACTAAACTATAATATCACGTGCCATATAGCTTTGGTGCTCATAAGGATAATAAAACTCAAACTAAAAATCTACAAGCATTTTTGAGTATTAAAGGAAAATAAAGAAATATGGAAGTGTAGGAAAGTCATTAGCAAGTGCAGAGAGGTGTTTAAAACTATTAGGGTGTGCTATTTTTGCAAGATTATGAGTTTCAACATAGCTGTAAGAATTAACTTCATAATTTCTCACAGATTAGAGCCTAGTCTCAGAGAAGACAAAGACTGCCTGTATATGCAATATACAGTGTTGCAAACATGTGTAACATTTATCTGTGCTCAGTTGTGTTTATATGGTTAGGGTACTGGCGTTTGACCCAGGATACTGGGGTTCGATCTCTAGAGGAAGCAAAATAGTCCGGGTCACATATTAAGCTATAGATCCACATCTCATATATTCTCGGTGCTGAAAGGGTCTCTACACTCCAAAATATTCGGTCAATCAACATATATAATTTACATTCATCTACGTCAGAAATGTTCCTGGCTGGAACACATTTTACAACTACTGAGATTTTTTGTTGAAGTAATCTAGAGACTACCATAGTGATCTCATTTCTTTACTGAATCTTTAATACTTTTCACTTGACATGTAAAAAGTAAAGGACGGCCGCATACTAGACAGATAAAGTGGGCCTACGGAACGTGTGAAGGTAAAGACACTTTCACCCACTTCTTAATCACAACGCGTCCCGTAATGGGGGTGGGGTAGCCTGCAACAAGCACCAGCCGCATCATGATTGTCAGAGTACCAATTTTACAGAAGAGAGTGAGCCATGATGGTAGAGACGCAATGGAACGAAGACAGATTAAAAAAAAAAAAAAAAAAATCGTCCCCCATTGGGAAACGAACTCGAGCTGCCATATCGAATATGCAGCCACTGCTTTTCACTTACAGTATATGTGACCACTTCGAAACAACATAAATGAATGAAGTTACTGTCTTTTTCGCTAACATGTCGATGGCTAGCCCCCAGTTCAAACAGCAACTTCATTAACTTATTTCTCCTTACATTTTGTTGTAACTCTGATAACGG
This sequence comes from Thermobia domestica, assembly GCF_964235325.1. Classification (NCBI taxonomy): domain Eukaryota; kingdom Metazoa; phylum Arthropoda; class Insecta; order Zygentoma; family Lepismatidae; genus Thermobia; species Thermobia domestica. The sequence continues at coordinate 40,342,578 of NC_137454.1, read as the reverse complement.
AATTGCCCTATGTCAGTTGACTTTTGAGACACACACACACACACACACACACACACACACACACACACACATACATACATATATATATATATATATATATATATATATGCATGTATTTGAACTTATCCAACATTACAACTTGCAACATTGCTTTTAAATAGGTAACTTTCGTGAGTGCGTAGATACAAAAATGATTTCTCACAAGGGAGGGTCCCACAAGTTGCCGCTAAAATCTGTTTGCCACATAGCACATCTGATAGAGCATCATGAGATATTAAAATGAACAAAATATAAGGTGCTATGGAGCAGAAGGATAGGTGCTAGGGGGCTTCAAAATTTGAACAGCCAAAAAATTATATTATTGAATTATGTTAGTTTAAAGTAAATATCTTGAAAACCGTTAAAGCAATCAAAACAAAAGTTTCACAATATAATGAGAACAAAATGCCCTATGGAAAACCGTAAACAGTGTTGCCATAAGTGAAGCCGTGTTGCCAACTCAGCATAAAAATATTTTATTTGAAATAGCACCATATACAAGTGTGCACATATTGAAAATGCACTGTTATCACTAAACATAACAGTGAAGTGTATGGTACAGTGTTGCATACTGTTGGAGCTTCATGTGCTTAAAATGTACAGTAGAGAAGTCTGAGATGTGGCAACAAAAGGTAATAAATGCATAAGAAAAAAGGATTGTTTTGTATTATAGTTCTGTAGCCCTGATGAATAAGCAGACAACTCGCGAAAACAAAATGATACACGCGAGAAAAGAAACACGTGTTTTCTAATTCTGTAAATTGATTCCCAGGGGCGGCTTTAGGATTTTAATTTTGGGTAAGCCTGCTCCCTTGCTTATGGATACATAGACACACTTGATTGATTAATGACAGTGGGAAATTACTTTCACAGTAGTTGTTGATGATATTTGTTAAAAAATTATCTACCATTAATATAAATAGTGGAAAATATATTTACTGTTTATTATATCTTTTAGTGTTCTCTCCAGTCGTAGTCTCCAGTTTTCAAAATTTTGGGATTTGTAGTAAAAATAAATGTAATTTACGTCGAAAAATTGAAACTCCAAAAATTTTGCCAACTTTACCCCCTCCCTACTCCCTCCATATAAGCAAGAAGTACAAGTACAGGATATTCGCATGAAGTGGCCTACTTCATTGCTTCTCATGCCTATTTTTATGAGTGTACCCCCAAGGAGAAAATACCCCCAATAAACCTGTTGAAAAACAAACAAAAAAATGAACTCTACCCTGATATCCCCACACACGCACACCAGTGAAAAGCTGCATTCTTCAGGAATAACTTGACATCAAAATCACCCTGCTACTTTAATTAGGGGCTTAAGTATTGAGGTTTAAAGCCACGACACAACAGTTGCGTCAATGGGCGTTTAAGGATTAAAGATTCAAATAATATAAGAATCACTTGGTTTATTTTCTAAGATTTTCTGTGGCCTACATTCCTAAGATCTTCATTATTAGCAACAAAGCAATCTGGATGTCTTTCTTGGAGTAACGTTAGTAAAGGTAGAATGATGGACTAATCACATCATTGATGTGTATAGATCACTGCTACAACGGAATACTTAGCCACCCACTGTCTTATCTACTGAAAAAGTTATCCAGTTCTGTCCTGTTCGACTCAAGTCGACTCTCTCTCTCTCTCACTGTTTCCTATTCTCCGTTTCAGAAAGGGGATCTTTGTTAATTAAAAGCGAAGGAAAAGGACAAGGTTTCAAATTGCAAACAAGAATGGGTGCCAGGTGTTGTTTATCTCCTAACAACCATTTCTTTGAAGAAAACTTCCTGTGTTTTAATCATTTTAAGAGGATGTAGCAAGAATGTTTCTTTATATGATTCAAGTTGTGTTTTTTCCAGGTATAAGTTCTGTGGGGATGAGCTTCCGGAGATCTGTTTAACTGTTTCAACCAATGAAAACACTTCTCTTTTCCGGTGGTCGAACTGAAAAATATGATTCATATTTCGAAAGAAATTGGAAAAGCTAACTTTAGCCAGGCAAGGGGTTGGTTAGCCTACTGCCTTCCGTTTGATTCTAGTGGAAAGAAAGGTTCGTGTTTTAATCTCTATTCTTGCAGTGAATTAGGAGGAACTTACGCAGAGGAAGAGTTCTGAGAGTACGGACACCTTCCCCGAAACTCCGAATGTCTGTAAATTTAGTTTAATTTTACAATTTTTTATATAATTTATCTTTATATTGAATTTGGACCCACTGAAAACCTTTCACCCTCGAAATAAATTTCTATGTACGTACGTTCCTCTATACTTTATTCAAGGAACGTTCAATACTTCATGTAAACAAATACACGTAGTGATTGTTTCATTTTTATTGGTTAAAGAGCCTTGGAACATCCACGCAGCAGGAGAAAATAGTCCAATGTCAAGTAAGCTGTTGTTCAATGTTTCTGTTGCCTATAAGACTCATTACCACAAATACGCTTTCCTTACATTTAAATGGCAGAAACAACACTGTATCTAAGAATTAACTTGAAATTAATGCAATTAAAGAGAATACCCATGCTTGGAAAGTGGCTTTGACCCATCTTACGCGCGAATTACAGTTTACAATATGGCCGCCTGCGAGTAGTATATTATGTAAAACACTGACAGAGTACAAGCACATGCTTTTCGAAAGAAGTGCTGATCAATAGCCAATCACCAGATGACCGGCGGAGTAATACCATTCTGCAATGTTTACATCAGGATAAGAAGGTTCGTTGAATGAACTTCAAGTGTATGTTCTTCGACTTTTTGAAATGCTTCTTACTTACATAGCCTATGGGGGAAAAAAATCTACGTGTGAGACTTTTACAAAGAAAGATTGTTCTAGATTCTTGAATGTCCTATACTTTTTTTCGAGTGTTTGTTTACTCTTTATCCGCAAAGGAATCACGCATTGAAGTCATTGTTTTCAATATTCTTTGACAAATATTTTCGTTCCTTTTTTTTTTTTTTTTTGCGTCCCCTACCTCTCGGAAGAAATTTTCTGGAAGAAAACCTGAATAAAATCAAATTGACTTGTCCTCTATTCCACTTGTGAGAAAGTATACTTCGAAAATTCCATTCCATAAAATAAAATACGATGATGTCATGTCATGTCTGAAAAATAGATCCCACCAACGTACCATGACTTCTATTTATAACAAAGTTTCACCCAGGAATTATATTCAGATGAACAGTCTGAGGAGTCTACTAATGAATAGAGCTGTCTTATGACAAAGAATGTGATGGTTTGAAACTTAGAGTATAATATAGTGAGTTTCAACTAAATGTATATATGTAGACCTGTAACTAACTACAAGAAGTTAGTGCAAAGTGCGTAATGTAAAGGAAGTAAACTATTCCAGTTGCCACTATATTAATGTGCCTGATGTTAAGTTATGGTGGTTTCAGTTGGTTAAAGTGTTCTTACAAAGTCTATGGCAGGCAGTCTCAAACTCGCGTTTTTTCTCCCATTGGATGCCACAGGTCTAACGAGAATTACCAACGATCTCGATTCTGTCGGGACTGTACCGATTTCTGACATATTTGTCCCGCGTTCCGACCGAACAATCGCCGGGACGCATATTGTCCGCTTTATCGATTTTCAAAGTTAATTAATATTTTACTGGGTCATTTTTACAAAGAATAAATTATTGTTTTACAAGCACAGTTTTATGAATGGAATCAATTCTATATAAATTAAATTTCTCTCTAAACTTTGTGTACATTAAATAATTGCAGTTGGTTTGGTTTGGATTTGTTCCATATATTGCTTATACCTAGTGATTGGTAGTGGGTGGGGAAATAAAAAATAAGGTACCGCATTTATTCAGGTTCGTGTTACTCAGCTGAATATTAATATTGTTTTCAACGACTCGCCGTACGTGTAGTCGTCTCCAAAGGGGGGGGGATTCAACAGAGATTGTTCCGCCACGATTTTTTCTTAAGAAAAGTTGGCAACCCTGTCTCTAAAGTCTCCAACATCTCTTATGACGTACGTTATACAGGGTGTTTCGAAACAATACCGACAGCATTTCGGAGGAGGTGATTCCTGACACCAAGATAAGACAAAAAGTACAGACCAACTTGGGTGTACAAATGCTTCCTTTCGCAGTTATAGGCTGACGAAAACCTGAAAAATGAACTTTAAAGGTACTAACTAGTATATGCCCTATCCAAATATCCATGTTTCAGAATCCTGCGGTATTACCGCAACAATTTTTGTAGAGGTTGTTGGTGAATACTTCAAATTATATGCCCGTAGCCAAATTTCCTCCATACAAATTGTTGTGTGAGTATCTTAGGATTCTGAAACATGGATTTTTGGATGGGGCACATATTAGTTCCTAAGTGAAGCCTTGACCCAATTACGGTAGGTCCCATAGTATTGGAGCTATAGACTTCCAAAGTTATTTTTTTTTCATGTTTTCGAAAGTCTATAACTCCGAAAGGAAGTATTTGTGCACCCAGGTTGGTCTATACATTTCGTCTTATTTTGGTGTCAGGAATCACCTCCCAAACGATGTCGGTGTTGATTTGAAACACCCTGTATTAATAGACTCGGGTCTATTAACGATTTTATTGAGCATTGTGATCAATCAAGTGTTTCACTTTTGAATTATCGTGGATAGATAGTTTAAGTGTTAGTAAGAAGAGTTAGATATCTTGGCAATGAGTCAACTTGTAACAGCATGTAAAATACCTCATGTCGCGGATGTAAAGTGAAGGCTCAGTTACAAGTGTAAATGTGTCTATAGCACTAATTTGAGGCGAAAACTTGTCAGATTTTGTATCTCAGAGTAGTATTATCATTACACTAGAATATGAAAAGCGTCTCTTTTTCCATTAATTCTAGATTAACGATTTCTAACTAGTATCTGTTAAATCTAATTCTTCAGTCGGAAACTAAACCATTGCTCTAACAATCAAACGTATTTACAAAGCAATGTAAACCGTATTATTCATAATACTATTTTTCCGGTGGTCTTACCAAATAAATGCTGGGATGAACCTTCAAATAGATCAGGGGTGATTCCTTCTCCCTTTCTATCCTGGTCTGTGCCACAGGTGCTTACAGGCGTTAAATAAAAATTCGAATTGAAAAGTCAACAACTGTAGTTTTCTTGCAGATGATACCTAATAATGCATATGCACGTAAATGGTGATAACCATCAATAGTTAAAAACAAACCTTTTTAATTTGCCTTTTGTTTCATTTATAATTCGAACGATAAATTGACAAAAAAAAGGAATAAGAACAAGAGATATACGTTCTTGATGAAATAATAAACTGAATACTTTTCTGCAGCTGATTAAGTACATGCAGCGTACTTAAACATTTAATTCTACTTAAAAAAAAAAATAAACTGTGGGTTATCGCCGTATACAGCCGAGGTCTAGAATTGTTTTCGTGTTTCGTTTCAGAATTCAAAATTGATTTCCCAAAGACACTTCATGTTGTTTGGAATCACAAGATATATATATATATATATATATATATATATATATATATATATATATATATATATATATATATATAGATAGATAGATAGATAGATAGATAGATACAACTGATCGCTACACACTCCTTAGTTTAGCTACACTATTCGTAAACTGCCTGCTTTGTAAGATGTGTTCACATTTGTTAAATTCAGAATTAGTCAACCTATGGACTGTATTGCACACGATTCATTGTGATTGCATCACAAATGCCAGAACTATATCATATCGGGAAATTTTGTCCCCCAAATCTATCTATCTATCTATCTATCTATCTATCTATCTATCTATCTATCTATCTATCTATCTATCTATCTATCTATCTATCTATCTATCTATCTATATCTATCTATCTATCTATCTCTATATCTATATCTATATCTATCTATCTATCTATCTATCTATCTATATATATATATATATATATATATATATATATATATATATATATATATATATATATATATATATATATATATATGGGGGTGTAGGCAAATAGGGAGAGATGTTTATTTTTACACTTGAGATAATAAAGAAAACAATTGGTATCAAGTGAACCTCAGCATAGGCTTAGCTTTAAGAAATCTCTTTTAAAAGCATTCAAGTGTTATCCCTCATTCTAAAATCCTTTTATAAAAGAAGAACAAGAAGAAGAAATCAAAATGTAATGCACACACTTCTCTAAAAAATACTATTGCTGGATACTTGACAATTTTTTTTTTTTTTTTTTTTTTTTTTTTGTTCTTTCGGAAATGCTGAAAGGAGTTTTGAAAGATATGTCACAAAAAAGTACTTTATGGTATTTGCAATACACGTATCTCTACTTCAAAATGCAATTACCCTTTTATCTCTGGACTTTTACCAAAAAAAAAAAAATTAGTATACTTTCTTCTTGTTATTTTTATTAAGCAAGGAATTTAGCTTACCACAACCCTTTTAAATATCTACCCTACCTATGCATGTATTTGTCAGTACTGAAGAAAAAAATAAAAAAAAATCTAACAATTATTTTTATTTAGGATAGGATATAGACAGTTAAGAGTTTGAAATATAGTTTTTTGAGGCAGGTAATATTCCTACTAGAAGTAATAGTAATGTTATTTCCGGTTTTACAGTGATCACTTATTTCCGGTTTTAACGACCACGATAGAGCGAAAGTAGTGATAGACTAGATAGCAAGAAGTGGATTCCTGCAATTGATTAAATGCCCCATGAATAGATTCCTTCTTCATCTTTAACTTTGTACTGAAACCATAAGTGATATAATTCCACTACAACTTCCGGTTCCAACATTGATTTAATTTAATTGAAACGAAATGAAATCTTTAAGTTTTACGTCCCACAGTTATTCAGGTTAGGCTAGAGCAGACGGTGATTATGAGAAATGAATGAAATGGTGGCATGAAGAAAGTGGGAGGAAACGGGAGAACCCGGAGGAATCTCATGCATACGGTGTTTGTCCACCACAAAGTTCACTTGGTGCGAGCTGGGATCGAACCGAAGACCCCATGCACCAGAGGCAAACGCTCTACCACTGAGCCACCGCGGCCCCATTGATTTAACAGAGCAAAATCGATAAGATATAGCGAGAAGTTTTTTTTTAATCATTCTAAGAATAGATATCACCATCTCTCTTAACTCTGTATTCACACCGGAAGTTGCATAAATCAACCACTTCCCGTCTCTCGTCGATCGCTATGCAGGAAAAGTGGCCTTATCTGTTAGATAGCGAGAAGCGATCTTTTGCAATCCATTAACCATCCATAGAATATATTATATCTTCATTCTAATCTCTATATTCTATCTCTACTAAAACCGGAAGTGATATAAACGTATTACCTCTTCCGGTTTCAATATGATTTGAAATAATGTGGCGCAATATCAACCAAATTCCTTCATTTGACACTGTTACTTGTCAAAACAACCCCGACAACATTTGGGAAGTGATTTCTGACACCAGGATAAGACGAAAAGTATAGACCAACCGGGGTGCACAAATGTTTCCTTTCGGAATTATAGGTTGTCAAAAACATAAAAAAAATAAACTTTAAAAGTCCATCGGTAAAAAAATATAAGGCCTACTGTTGTCGGGTCAAGACTTCAGTTACAAACTAATATTTGTGCTATTCAAAAATACATGTTTTCAGAATCCTGCGGTACTTCAGCAATAATTTTTATAGGCTATAGGTAGTTGATGAGTACTTCAAATTACATGCTCGTAGCCAAACTGTCTTTCTATTTGTGTTCTATGTACGAGATCAGTTCTGAGGCCGGAAGTAGCAGTGAATTTCAACCGCTTCCGGTTTTAGTATGAAGTTAAGGATGGAGATAAAAAAACAGTCTTAAGACGCTTGATAGATTGCAGAAAACTGAACCTCACTACCTATTAGCATATTTGTTCTATAGTAAACAACGCTAAACCGAAAATGGTTGATTTATACAACTTTCGGTTTGAGTATCGTTTTAAGAAAGGAGATTTGTTGGAATACTGAATCGATTCCAAATAATCCGTTTCTCGTTATCTGCTAGCGTCTGAATCGATTCCAAACAATCCGTTTCTTGTTATCTGTTAGCGTCTGAATCGATTCCAAACATTCCATTTCTTGTTATCTTTACCGTCTGAATCGATTCCAAAGAATCAGTTTCTCGTTATCTGTTAGCGTCTGAATCTATTCCAAGCAATCTGTTTCTTGTTATCTGTTATCGTTTATACTCTGATTGCAAGAGTGACTAGAGTCTTACAACACTGGCCTACATTTATCTTCGCCATGATCAAGAAAATATGGTGCCGGCAAAAATGCTCTTTTCAAAAGCGAGCCTTTCCACAACTCATGAGTCAATTACGTCAATCTTATAAACGTCAGCGATCATATAGCACCTAAGTTGTACAGATATAACCTCAGACAAACCTTTCGGTCAAAATATACGTATATGTTGCTTTTTCTCTTCACGGAGTGAAGCATTTGCTCTCCTGTTTTAAGAGCAGAAACTTTTACCATCAAACGCACATGTTACATATGTGTTAGAAATTTTCTATGATAAGTTATTTAATATCTGTCTTATTTTCTTGTACTGAGAAAAGCTTCAACGCAGATGGTGTTGTAGTATTTCGTTTTATTAACACAAAGCATATTGTTAGGAACAATTTGTGAAACTCATTGTAAAATGAGACTTTTTTGATTACGTTTCACAGATTACAAAGGAAACCATTTTATTGCCTCTTTCTTGCATTATCAGTAGCTCTACTAAAATTTATATATAGTATGTGAAGCAGAACTTTCAGAAATTAAGCCATCTTTTATCCCTGAATAAATAAGTGGCATAGATAAACTAAACGTTACGTTAAAGATTAGCTTTTCTCATTTCAAATATGTTTTGATGTGAAACTGCAATAACTAACAGTCATATTTTATTTCAATAGTCGTATCAGGAAAAAGTAGAATTACATGTATTTTTCATTTATTAAATTCAGGAATATAATAAAAATACGTTAAACGATTTACACTTACTTTTATATTAACGAATAACTTGTTTTCTAGAATTTATGTTCACAAGAATTCTTGTTATTTTTTGTGATCGAAATACACACACACACACACACATTATATATATATATATATATATATATATATATATATATATATATATATATATATATATATATATATATATATATATATATATATATATATATATATATATATATAGGGTTTTCATAAAGTATGGACGGATTTAATTCGCTTATAATTTACATAAAAATGCTCATATTGAAATCAAATAAAGTGCAAACGGTAGCGGAAGGATTAAATTTTTATCTGTAATCTGCACCAGCTCAGTTCATTCACCGCCAGACCTCCAACTGGGCGCCATTTACGTCCACACATTCGCGTAGACGGCGCTGGAATCCACTCACAGCGTTCCGCCGTGTTTGATCCGAAATGCCAGCCACAGACGCCCTGATTTTGTCCTTTAAGTTCTCCAAACCACTTGGCTTCTTTGCATAAACTTCCGTTTTTACATGACCCCAAAGCCAGAAGTCGCAGGGGATAAGGTCGGGTGATTTTGGCGGACAAGCGGTCGGGCCACCGTGGCCAATCCATCGGTTAGGGAATTTCTCCTCAAGGAACTGTCTCACCTTGATTGCATAGTGAGGGGGTGCCCCGTCCTGTTGGAACACGATGTCGTTCTGGATTCCACGTGCCTTCAGTTCCGGAATGAGGTATTTCTGCAATATATCCAGATACGAATCTCCATTCACGGTCTCCTCTTCAAAAAAACGGTTCAATCAGATGATCATAGGACACAGCGCACCAAACGATCACTTTAGGGCTATCTCTCTCATGTGTCTCAAATTCCTATGGGTTTTCTGTGCCCCAAACGCGACAGTTGTGTCGATTAACCTTCCCGGAGACATGGAAGGTTGTCTCATCTGAGAACATGATGGCTGAAAGGAAAACGTCGCCATGTTCCAACTGCTTGAGCATGTCGTCACAGAAGTTGAACCGGATGTCCAAATCTTCATCATGCAGATCCTGGACTATCGTGATTTTGTAACCTTTGGCCTTGATCGTCTTCTTGGCTATCTTAAACACGGTTGTCTGTGGAATTCCGAGTTCCATGGACCGTCTAGGAATCGACTTCTGTGGGCTGTTGATGATGCTTTCCCTTACCCTGCTCACTGTTGCAGGCGATGTTAGCGGCCTCCCACTTCGAGGACGGTCCAGGACGCTTTCTCTCTCCAAGATCTTAGCATGCCACTTTCGGATTGCACTCTCAGTCGGTGCCGGCTTTTTGAACTCTTTGGTGAACTTTCGACACACCAGAATTGGTGATTGTAGCTCTGCGTACCACAGAACACATTGCGCTTTCTCTTTCACCGACGCTATCTTTGATACGGTAAAAAAATAGTCTTCTCAGATGAGTTTTTCATTTATTTATTTATTTCATTTAAGACACACACACCAATACAGCTTACAACTTACTTACCACGTAAGCTACCAGACCCAATGGGACGTGTTAGTTTCCCATTTGGGAGTCAGCGAGAGACCCATAGGAATCCCTCATCCCCTCTCAGAAAACTGCATGAAAGTTCGTCGAGATCATAATACTGCAAATTATGGATGCTTTAAAATGAAGTACCTAGTATCAAAATAAGCCACATCCATTTCGCTTAGTTTCGAGTAATCTCGCAAAACGTGCAGTGAAGCTCCATATACACGCGTACAAAGTCCCATTTTTGAACTAGTATTTTAGTATGAAATATTAAGCTTTTAAACAAAATTCTGTTTCCATGGAATTCCTTTAGATCAAACATATAACAAGCGATATATAACTCAATTTCGATAAAATAAAAAATGGATTTGGCGGCTTCTGATAATAGGCCTCTCAAATATCAAATAATACTTTCGATAAAATGGATATTTTCAAATATCTAGATCGTACATTAAGAGATCAAAACCATATTCACGAAAAAATTAAATGTGGGGGAATTCGTGTTATTATTCACTTCAGAATATTTTGTCGTCGTGAATTCTGCCGAGGAATTTGAACTTAAAATATATAAAACGATAATCGTGTCTGTCATTCTGTGTGGTTGCGGAACATGGTCGCTTAGTCTGAAGGAAGAACGTAGACTGAAAGTAATTGAGAATAAAACCCTGAGACGAATATTTGAACTCAAGAGGAACGGGAATGGGAGATAACAGAAACTTTTTTTAACGAGGAACTACATAATTTATACAGTATACTAAACATTGTTATTATCATCAAATCTAGGAAGCTCAGATGGGCAGGTCATGTAGACAGGATGGAAGAAAGTAGGAAAGCTTTCAAAGTTCTAACTGGAAATCCAATCGGAAAACGACCATTAGGAAGACAAGGCGCAGATGGGAGGACAATATTAAGATGGATCTCGCAGAAATAGGAATCCAAAGTAGAAACTGGATTCAGTTGGCTAAGGACAGAACTCAATGGAGAGCGAGCCTCCCCGTTCCATAGCCATAGAGTAATTTAGTGTTGTCACTCCCAGGTATATGATTTCCATTTCTACAACAAAACTGCATGTGTTAGATCTCTCTCTGATTGATCTAATATCCTAGTCTCAGTAGGTGGAAAGGTGGGACATGTTTACCATTAGTCTACAAGTTTGTTATCTATATACAATAAGATGAAGAGAGAAACTTGTATGCATAGTAAAAGTATCTAGTTAACTGTAATCAAGATTGAATAAAACATTTCAACCAAACATTTAAATAGCATATTTAATCATTAGAAACCAATTAAAGATAAAGGCAAAAACACATATGTTTAAAACACACAATTAATCAGACTAATTAGTAGGTATTAACATATGAGTTACTAATCAAAGTAATATGTTTAGTTTACCCTGAACAGAATACATATATATTTAGAGAAACGAAATGATTATATACATTCTCATTTGCTGAGTGATATCTCATTGTTTTGACAAGGAAACAATACATTGTACTTACGTAGCAAAGATGATATGTATCCTGTATTTGCGTTGCAACTAGGCAAAAAATAGTTTATAACGTATAAATCTGACAGCAGGTTGTCTAGGTTACTCACGAAGCCAATTGTCTCTAGCTGAACCGACAGATTCCAACCAATATTACCCCTTTACTATCTTTATGGGAAGAAATGGCTGTGTACAAAACTCAGAACAGACTCAATTGCTATACAAATAAGTATTTTCTTTTAAAACAATCAGAATTATATATCTATATACATTAAATATTGTATATTAGACACACTTTTAGAAAAACAAAATTTCACTCAATTATCATTATCATTGCAAACACACATAAAACAAATTTTTACTTTATCCCCTCGAAATAAATGTTCGGGATCGTACTTACTGAGATTTTTTTTTAAAAATAATTAGTTCTGCCAAAAAAAATCAAATCACATTTAGAATGTCTTAGTTTTAAAAGATTTTCAGTCCAAAGGAGAAGAAAAAGCCCATGAACACATACACAGCAAGAAAAACAAATTTTTATTTTATTTTACTTTCAAGTATTGCTGCTGCGATCAATCATCGTTACTCCAGCTGAATTTTCAAAACTGTAATTGAAGACAGATATGCTAATTGAAACTTGCCTTGAGACTTGCTAATTGAAATAGTTACAAACATGCAATCCAATATTTTCAATTTTGTAGTCATTGTAAAATATATTCATTATTCAAGAAACAAAAATATTAAATTCCGGGATTTTAACTGTTTTAGAAATTTCCTCCGGGACGAAATAAGAATTCCTTGTTAATCCTGCCCAAACCGGGACAGTTGGGAAAAGTGTACTAACATACAAAAAACATTTTAATCAGATTACCATAAATTTATAATGCTGTATCTTATATTATTATTGTTTTAATAGTACCAAAACAATTTAACATGAAGAAAAATTTAGTTGGCTTACTCTCTTCGTAACATACATAAATTACTTAATAAAAAGCAAAATTAAATTAATATTAATTGATAATGCTTTAGATCTCACTGTTTTAGTAACTACCTAAAATAATCAATAAAAAGAAAAATTAAATTGATATTCATTTATAGTGCTTTAGATCTCATTGTTTTAGTAACTACCTAAAATATTCAATAAAAAGGAAAATTAAGCTAATATTAATTTATAATGCTTCAGGTCTAACTGTTTTAGTAACAACGTAAAATATTCAATAAAAAAAGAAATTAAATTAATTCGATTTAGTAATGCTATAGGTCAGTCAAAGCTTAGTAACAATACATTGGAGACCAGGACAAAATAAGAACCGAGCTTGGGATCATTTTCTATGCTTTAATTAAGGCGGGATTCACTATTTGTGCTTAAGTCGTACATTTTTTTCGAATTGCCATTCAGCGCTACGTATTCTGTTTCTGTTTAATATATTAAAGCCAGTTAAACTCTGACCTATAAACATTAAAAATAACTATGTAATTGTAATTTTCTAAATATCGACTCGATATCAACAATTTGCAGAATAGACTTGTTAATTAAATAATTGGTTGAATACAATTCTTTCACAGTTACAAGTCATCTGTCGATTTACGTATACAGGGCAAGTCAAAATAATGGATTCGATTTCAGAAATGTATTCCGCGAAATCTAATAAACGAATGTTATTGTGAGACCTGCGCTTCGAAAGGTTAACTTTCGAAGGCCCTATCTTGTTTGCCACAAGGACCAGACTGTCATGTGATCAAATCAAAACTGAGGCTGCGCGCTAAAAAAAAGAACCTGGTGATTCCAAATCCAGATGTGATATATTGCAATTTCCGCATGAGGCGCCCTGGGTAATTCGAAGAAGGTGCATACTTCATCATTATTATTGATTTTACTGAAACAACTTTATTTTGACAATGTTCTATCCATATTTACCTTACGTGATATACATCGTTTTTCAAGCTCTCCATTACGTCTTTGCAACGAGCTTTTAATTAGCCATCTCCTTGTTGTAGTTTTTGAGATATGTAGACGACTTCACTTTTTTTCCATTGATTTTCCATTGAATTTTCATGTTTCATGATTTTTACTATATTATATCGATTTTAGAGCTTTTTTAAATGTAGAATATACATAGTTAGTACATTCTATATTTAAGCCAAATTTCAGCCATCTCCTTCTTTTGGTTTTTCAGATAAATGGAGGCATTATGAGTTTTTTTTATCAATTTCCCATTGACACTAATGTTAATGTTTCGTGCTTTTACTGGAATGTGGAACCTACATAATCTCTTTCTACAATTGAGCTGAATTTGAACCATCTTCCCCAGGGTCTGTTCACCTCATTGGAATCGGATAGATCCCTTACTTTCAACTCTGTTTTCTATTTTCTACTGCTAAGAGTCAGCAGTGAACATGAAATGAATTGGTGACATTGACCGAAACATGCTACAAAAGGTTTGGCAGCATATACACTATCGACTTGATGTGTGCCATATTACGCAAGATGCTTATATAAAATATTTGCCATATGTTTGAAGAAAACTTGGATAATCTGCCTTTCTTAGCACGTATCTCACAATAACATATGAGTATTCTTATTAGATTTCACAGAATAGATTTCTATAATTTGATTCATCATTTTGTCTTGCCCTGTATTATCACGCTCAACTACACTTTACCTGTTTCCCATTGAGTTAAGAAAATGTACAAATCATATATTTTCTTCATACATTTTGTTCACGAGCCAAATCCGGTTCTTGGGCCACCATTTACTCATCTCTGTTATAAGTAACTACTGTCTTGAATTTAGGTATTAACCTGCAAGTACTGGTGCCCTCTTTTTTGTGACTCCAGTACTCGCACATGGCTCCAGTAGACTCCCAAATTGATATGAGTTTTTTACAATAAAAAATATTTTTTGTAATGATTAAGACAATATAGCATAACTCTAGACATGTTTTTAAAAGTATGTTTTGCAATTAGATCTTTTGTACTCTTTTGAGACATTTTCTTACTTTTTTTATCAGCACTTCTGGCTAGCAACACAGAAGTTTCTTGTTTGGGGGTCTGTGAACACTCCGCGCGAGTACTTAAGAGTTAAAACGTTCTGTATATTTTGAGAAACAAACATTTGTACTTGGTCACAAGGGACACAGGTATTTGCCATTTATGTTTTAATGTACATCTTATTTCAGAAATATTAAGATTAGATATTGATACGAGTGTGAGCAAACAAAGCTGCTGTGATTTCATTTTCTGCTTTGAAGCGTTATATTCCTATTTGAAGGTTTGAGTGGATATTATTCGTGTTTCAGCTCAATGTAACTTAATCCTCTGCTAACCAATCAGAAAGGCAGATATCATCATTATATTGTAATCAACAGTGTATACTTCTTACATGATTTGTTAAATGAGCAACTAATTACAAAATTAGCTTTAATTACTCAAGCACGTACAACAAGGAAAAATATTGTATATATTTTTTTTTTTTATCTCAGTTCGTATTCCCTTGTAATAATATATATACGAGGGTCAATCAGGAAGTTAGATGCGCTGGTTAAGAAAATAAAAACGGAATAGAAATTTTACAGTAACTTTATTTGTATCGTAAAGTTTCATTTACAGTATAATTTTCAACGTAATTACTTTCGTTATTTAAACATTTCTTGATGTGTGGTACAAGCTTTTTCTATGCTTTCTGCAAAGAAATCCCGTCCAATGCCCGATAACTATTCTTGGGCTACAGCTTTCACCTCATCATCCTAATGGTATCGTGGTTTTGAAAGTTCGTCTTTCGTGGTACCTAACACATTGAAGTCACACAGTGAAAGATCTGGGCTATAAGGAAGGTGATATCAAACTTCCCACCTAAACTGTTTTGATGTTCGCACGTTTGTTGTGCTACATGCTGTCTTGCAGGAGGACAATGCCTTTAGACAGTTTACCTGGCCGTCAATTTTTAAGTGTTTTGCCCAATCGTTTTGGTGTTTCACAATTAGAAGATGCATTGATTGTGGCACCCTTCGGCATGAACGCTGTATGCACCAAACTTTCTACGCCGACAAACAGCGTCATCATCACCTTTCTCGCAGACGGAACAGTTCGACACTTTTTTCGACTCGGGGAAGTGGAATGTTTCCACTCGATGGAGCTGTGTTTTGTTACAGGTGAGAAATAATGAATCCAAGTCTCATCTCCGGTCACAATTTTGTCCAAAATCTCATTTCTTTCCTTTTGGTCACGTTGCAGAAAGTAAAACGCACTTGTAAAACGCTTCCCTTTATGTTCCGTCGACAATAGTCAAGACACCCATCCGCACAAACTTGATGAAATTTAAGCTGATCAGCAATAATATTATGCATCCTACCATAAGAAATACCCAGTTCATTTGCGATTTAGTTTATTGTCATGCGTCTGTTTGCAAAGAATGCATTCATTTACGCGAGCAGCGATTTCCAGATTTGTCGCAGTTGATGGTCTTCGCTCGCGTTCTATATGTACGTCCGTTCTGAAACGTGTTGCACCACTTCGGGATAACTTGAACCGACATTGAATATTCACAATACACTTCATGCAACTGCCAATAAATTTCAGTACAGTCCCACCTTTTCACCCACAAAAGACGAAACACTACCCTCATTTCCAATTTGGATGCCACTTGTAGCTGTTGAAACATGTTTACGACCGATTATCAGAACAACATCAACTTGCCTCGTGAAAGCCGTTACATCACACGATACATCTATATGTCTACAGTGTTGCCACAGAGTTTCATCAAAATAGCCTTTTCACCGAAAATGTTTACGAGGGAGTGCAACTTACTTTCTGACTGACCCACGTATATTATTAGAGAATACTATCCAATAATTAATAACAAATGTTGCTTAGGCAGATTAACAACATAAAATTCTATAATATTATTCGCATTTAACTGAAATAAAAGTTGTCCAAAAATGGCATTTATATTCCAACTGGTACACTCATTCATTTGAATAAAATTATATGTGTGAATGTAAACCCATGTGTAGTTTTTGACAAAAGGGAGGAAAACGAAATCATTTTATAAATATAGAAATGATACTATACGAGAAAAATGTGTATATACTGTAGATAACATACTGTTAAGGTATAGAGTCTATCTATTGGTGGTTCTCTTTCTCTAATGGTAACACGGTTTCAGGTTCAATTTCCGGTGGAGACATAGGTCAAAATGTGTAACCATTTATTTATTTAGGCCAATCATCGTGAATGAGCTTTTTCTAATTCACACCAGGCAAATTTGCCGCAATGTTACCTAACCAAGGATGCCTCCTTTCCTGTCCATTCCTTTCTTGATTTCCAATTTCCCTGGCAGAGTCATCTTGCATATGTGATGGACTAACATTACCATAGATGGCGAAAGCCCAGAAACCTAATTAATTGATTAAGGGGTTAATGGGGACGTCGGCAACAAAGCTAATTGTCCCCGTCACGATCAACACGACTGCTAACTGCATATTGACTGATTGATTGAGGTTTGATAGGGACATCAGCATCGAGGTTAATTGTCCCCGTCACGATCAACACGACTGCTCAGAAACGGATTGCCTTAAATAAAATTTCAAAATGAATATGATAAAATATAAGGAAAACTGCTGCAAATTAGAAATAATGAAACATACGAGATATAAGAATTTTAAGAATAATCCAAACAAATGCATCTAAAGATTGCAAACTTTGACCAATAATTAGTTTTTGGATCGAGGGCCACAAGATTTTTAAACGACCTCTAAATCGAGTTTTCGTATTTTCTACGAAATAACCACATCACACTGAGTTAAGTGATGGTTTGGGTTTAGTAACACTATATGTAGTTCTCCAGGTATAAGGAGTACAAGAAACTTTTTGATTAAAATGTATTGGATATTTTGATTCAAAAATAATCAATATATGAGAATAACAAATATATAACAAAAGCCCGAAATTAATGGCAAAATGCCATAAGTGCCATGATTGAAATTTTCATATTTTCACAAAAAGTACAATTTCACTATTTAGAAGCAATTTGTTGCTATTATCACATATTTTCTCTTCCACTACTCTTTATTTTTTACTCATGAATGACAGCATACCACAGATCCGAGTCGTTCTTATGTGGCCAAGCGATCTCGGTGTCTGATAATAACTTGTCTATTCCCGTTGAAATGTGACAAGTGGAGGGACGGGGGATGCTAGTGCGTATTTAGTTCTTGGAATTTTGAAGCAGTGTTCGGTTCTTGGAATGACAAACGAAGATGCTTACTTTGAAGAAGTAACCAGCTGGGCAGTTATTGTGAATCTTAGGCGTGCGTGATACAGAACTGGTATTTATGTGCGTTTCAGTATTTCAAGATGCCGAAAGTTGGTCTTTCTAGGCAACAGAGGTTGGAAAAATTTCTGAGTGAGTTCGGGCGTACTGTGTTTTCAACAGACAGTTCTGTACTGTTTGGTAAGTTATGTAAAACTATTGTTTCCGCTGAAAAGCGTTATTTTGAAACACACCATATAAGCACTGCAAAAAACAATTCTGCAAGGACACGCAAATCATCTGGTGAAAAGTTTCAAAATCTTCTTGGAACAGTCACGAATCCCGCTTCGCGTACTAACAGTTTTGTGAATGATCTGTGTGAAGCTCTAATTAACACGGACATTCCTTTATGGAAGTTAGAAAATGTTTCCCTTAGAAACTTTCTCGAGAAACACAACAAATGAAAAAAGTTCCAAGTGAATCATCTTTGAGAAAGACTTACGTTGATAGCGCGTACAGCAGACCTATTGATAATATCCGTAAAAGTGTTGTTGACAAAAATATACGGATTTCAATTGATGAAACTTGCGATATTCTATTCATTGCCAACGTTGTAATTGGAACTTTGGGAGGGGAAGAAGGCACACAAACAATTTTGATTGCATCAGAAGTTCTGGAAAAAGTAAATGGCACGGCAATATTACACGTTTTTACAAAATCGCTGAGTATTCTGTGGCCAGAATGTGTAAAATACGATAAGGTCCTTCTTTTTGTCACAGACGGAGCTGCATACAGAAAAGTGCAGCAAAAGCCCTTGAGGTTCTATTCCCACGTATGCTGCATGTCACCTGTCTGGCACACGCGCTACATAGAATTGCAGTGCAAGTTCGTTCTCATTTTCTTGACGTTGACCTTCTTGTGTCAAATGTGAAAAAGGTATTTCTGAAAGCTCCCTCGCGAACAAGTGCGTTTCGCGAATTAGGCCCTGAACTTCCTCTTCTACCACAGCCTGCCTTAAGGAGATGAGGTACATGGATTACAGCTGTTCTGTATTATGCTAACAACTTTGAACCCATCAAAAGAATCATTGATACTTTTGATAAGGATGATGCGTCTTCAATTAAGGTTGCTCAAAGTTTGTTTAAAAAGAATTCCTTGAGAAAGGACTTTGTCTTCATTGCAACACATTTTGCAAAGTTACCAGATGTTATTGCCAAGCTTTAAAAAAAAAAGAAGAAGAACAGACTTTCTCAGTGGCGTATTTAGGAAGGGGGCTTCAGGGCTTAACCCCCCCCGAAATCTTACTTACTATAGTAAAGTATATGAAATATCTTGCAGAATTTTCACATTTTCAGGTAAAGCCCCCCCCCGAAAGTTAGCAAAGCCCTCCCCGAAACAAAATCGTAAATACGCTACTGGACTTTCTCTAGTTCTCTGAAAATCTTTACTGATGCTCTCAGTGATCTGATGCTCTGATGCTCTGAGTGTTGTACCTGGTGAAAAGGGCGAGTACGTTTGGCGTATGATCGTGTTGTAAGTGCTAATCCAGATTTGAGAAAATTGAAGGACATCGTTAGTGTTATGGAAGGTGATACTAATACAACTGTTGACAGTGACATGGATCCTTCCCAAATTACTTGTTTCAAGTATGCTCCAGTGACATCTGTAGCTGTGAAAAGATCATTTTCACATCTAAAGCGAATTAATTCTGACAGAAGACAAAGTCTTTCCTTTGAAAATCTTTAAAAAGATGTTAATAATTTCAGAGAACAAAAATATGAAAAACCTTTCGTAAGTGAAAATAAACTGCTAGTGTAGTGTAAAATGACATCAATTTAGTATTTCTTGTGCTTTGAATGTTTGTGCTAATGTAACCGCGTGTGAATAAAACGTGATAGTATTTTAAAGTTATTGTTTCATTGTTACTACTGAAGAATGGCGAATGAATTGTTAGATGTCGTCCCTTCACGAATTGTGCATGTTTCGAAAATTTTAAGTGGTAAGTACAAAGTGCAAAATGAAACATTTTATTCGATTAGTACACGAATTATAGCCTATTATAGCTTTTACATATTTTAGTATCTTATTTTTTCACCAAAGTTCGTGATTGCTTATTTTATTTTGCCATTTTACCTGCCATTTTTGGGTGTTTATTTTGCAATTTTGCCAGCCATTTTGGGCTTTTATTTCGCCATTAATTCCGGGGTTTATATACGTATAACAATAACAATAAATAGTGAACAGATAAGAATAACAATTAAATAATAATGGCAACAATTGATAAACTATATAGCAACAATAAGCGGTAATAATAGGAATATAGATTAACGTTTAAAGCGAATCTTACCACGTGGGCCGGTAACGTTCAGTAAATATCAATCAGATTGTCCTCCACCATATCAGATTTCAAAGAAACTGCAGGTGGCTTATGAACTCCTGTAGATTTTGCTCTTTTCGGGGAACAACCGTATCATTGAGCTGGTGTATATACTGGCTAAAGTTTAGGTCTGTCATAGAGGCGATGATCTGGGGTTTGCCGAAGACTACAGCTGAAAGAAACGGTTTGGGTATAAACCCTCGCGCCCAAAACCTCGTGGCGAAACCCTCGCGGACCAAAACCTCGTATGGCCAAAACCTTGCCGCTCAAAATCTTGCGGGCCAAAATCTCGCCTGACTAAAACATCGCCGCCGAACAACTTGCGTCACAAAATCTTTCCTGGCCAAAACCTTGTGGTCTTAAATCTCGTGATACAGAATCTCGCCTGGCCTAAACTACGTGGGACGTAATCTTGAACGATTCCTTCGGTGTATAGTATTCTATATATTGCTTTGTGTATATATTTAGTAATAACACATAATTGTATTAAAATAATGAAGAGAAAAATTCTAACGCTTGCTTTGAAAATTTATATATAATTAAAGAATAACTCCACTGACTCACGTATAAACACACCTATCAAAATATTAGTCGTAGACTCTTGAAATTTTGTATAAATATTCCTCTTGCAACCGAGAATGTAGGTAAGACGGTGTATTGTGTTATTTATAGGCATTAGTCAGATCTCCGAAACTATTAGTTGTCTTCTTTTTGTTCATCTTAACCATAGGTTGGTGGACAAAGTGGAAATTTTAAAACCTCTCTCTTCCTTGAGATAGCTGTTTTATACTTTGATAAGGTCTGTCCTTCGTAACTGCATCTAAATATTCTATCCTTGGTCTTCCTCTTCCTGGTTTTCTTCTGCCTTCCTCTCTATCAGCACGGTGATCCAATCGGAGTGCCGAATAACATGGCCAAGCATGCTATTTCATCTTTTTCCTATTATCTTCATGATATGTAGTCCTTCATTAGCTTTCTTTAGTACATCTTCATTTCTTTTAATTTCCGTCCATGATATGCGCAGAAGTTTGCTCCAACAAAACATTTCCAATGCTTCCAGCTTTTCTCAATATCCAAGTCTCTGATTCGTAAAGCGCCATGCTTCATGCCAGGGTCATAATACACTGTTTTCGAACATCCAATGACATATTTCTTAATGTTAGTAGTCCTCTTATCCTATTGAATGCTTGTTTAGCCTGGGCTATTCAGGAACATACATCTTTTTCACTTGTTCCGTCCTAGGATATTAGACTTTCTACCTAGGTATATAGAGAAACGTCTTAAAGTCTTCGATTTTTCCTCCATCTAGCCATACGTTTGCCCCTTCCTGTCCTGCTCTTGCACACTTTATCGCTTTGGTTCTCTAATTATTTATCTTCATTTTGCATGTTTTTCCAGTTCTTCGTTCAAGTTTGAAGGTACTTCCTGCAAGTTCTTTCCGTTATCTGTTATCAGTGTTATGTCATAAGGAAACGCTATTGTGTTGAAACCTGGTCATAAGATTTTGAAATTGTGTATAAATGTTCTCTTTGCATCGTAGATTATGTTTGTCGAAATGTGTCTCCTAAGGGGGATTAGAGTGGGCTTGATTTTTTTCTTTTTCTTTCTTTCTTTCTTTCTTTTCTTTTTTGTCATTCGCCAAATCTCCGAAAATGTTATCCGTGAAAACCTGAAACTTAGTATAAGTGTTCTAGTTGCACAATATATTCCAAATACGACGTTTCATGAAATACGGTCATAAAAGGGAAAGGTCATGATATTTGAATATTTTTAGTCATCCACCAGATCTCCGAAACTATTAGCCTAGAACCTTGAAAATTTTGTATATACCTATCTATTTTCCTTACATCGTACGATAGGACGATGTTTTATGAAATATGTGTCCAAAGGGGGGTTAAGAAGGTGTGCTTGAATGAAGTTTTCTCATTCGTCATATCTACGAAAACGTTAAACACAAAGCCTTAAAATTTGATTTAAAAAAATACTTTGTACCACAATCTGCATATAAAAGGGCGTTTTACGAAATGTATACCCTAAAAAGTGTTTCAGGGAGGGGCAGCTTGAGGTTTCTTCCCCCTTTGCCAGATCTGGAAAATTATTACTTATAACCTTGGAGTTTTGAGCAAATATTCTCCTTTGCATTATTATTATTATTATTATTATTATTATTATTATTATTATTATTATTATTATTATTATTATTATTATTATTATTATTATTATTATTATTATTATTTGTAATTTGCAATTGTATATTAATAAACTCATTGAGTAAATGTTATGAAAAGGATTCGTCGCGCAAGGTTTTCGGTCAAGCGAGATTTTCGTCCGCGAGGTTTGGCCGCGCGAGATTTTGGCCAGCGAGATTTTGTTCGTACACGGTATTTTGGGAGGTCCGCTCGTAGATGCGACTGGGGTCTGAATGTCTAAACTTTGGTCGGTGTCGAGATCAGTTCCGGCACCACTAATAGAAGCACGTGGGATTTGGAGGGATTTGCTCGTCGTGTGACTGTGGTCGAAATTTCTGGACTTCGATCGGGAACAAGAACTGTTTGGGTGGAAACATCGGACGTTTTAGTTGCCACAGATTTACAAGAAGTAGCTGCAACAGTAGCAAAGAGCACAGAAAATGAGACAGAGATATTTTCCTTTAAACGAAGATTAGCATCGGCAACAGAGATCTTCTCAACAATCATTAGCTCTCGAATACGTTTCTTACATTGGAAGGCTGTACAATCCCGAGACCAAGCAGAATGGTCGCCCTTTCTGTTAACAGAAAAAGGCTTAGTCGTTGCACAGGGCTCCACTCCGTGACTAACCTGCCAAAATTCGCACAAAGAGAGTCACTTGTATTACACGACGTGCTGGTGTTGACATTTGAAACAACGCAATGAACTGGAAATATAGGGACGGCCATTGAGTCCATAATAACAGAACTCCACCTATTCTGGAAGTGTGGGCAAACTGAAAGTAATAATAAGTTCCTCAGTAGCAACAAGTTTACCTGATTTCTTACTTTTGATTCGAGCTACCTCTACAACATGTTGGTCAACCAGCTCTGATTTAATCTCCTTCTCGGTCGTAATGATATTACACCGCGAGAGATATTCAGTAGATAATGGTATTCCACCGACACGTTCACTAGTCCAATGTTAGTCAATTAGTGTAGCTTCGCTGTTTGCTTCTCGTGGTCCGTAATTTCTTGATATATCTAACTTGTCCGGCGTTATAAGTAAGGGAAACTGGTATTCGCAAACACAGGGGTAATGCCAAGGAAGTTTATTGGAAAACAAACGATTTTGCTACATGCTAGCGGAGAGACCTGAAAAAGGTATCATAAATTTGGTGACAGTTAAGTGGATTGCCAGGAAGAAGACGTTTTGTTGGTTTTTATTTTCGATCACTTATAACATTAATCCAACAATCTGGGCAAGATAAGTTGGCTCTTATCTTATCTATATTGTCGCAGATAAAGGTATATGTTCCACTATATTTTAACATTAGTTCTTTGTAATCTTACTAGCCTTTATGCAGTCAACAATTAGTTTCAACCTTAAAAATAAAATGGTGTATGATGGGGAAATGCTAGACAGAATGTTTGCCATTACCACGGAGTGTTCGGGATTGTCTCATGATGTGAAATAAATTATCAAAAAAATTTAAATAGTTATTTCTAATTGAAAAGTAAATAATAAGTTAATGAAATTGGTTTTGAAAATAGATCATGTCTTGATAATAAGCGTTATTAGCTTTATTAATTATTATAGTTTGCTATATTTATTATTTTAGGCCATTAGTAGCCTACTTCATTATTCTATAGTCAGTAACCCTATTTTAGTTATCTGATCCTTCATCATAGGCTGGAATATTTTCTGTGTATGATTCACAGAATGTTTTACAAATTTATTTAGTGTCCAGTTAGCAGTTAGACAATTTTGTTCAGCCTGTTAACCACATTTGAGCATTGGACCAATAAAGAATACTGTCCTTGGGAGCAAAATCTGTGATTTCTACAATTCCAAATAATGTTTCCATTTTAATGAATATTTTACTTAATGCATTGTTATTTCTGAATTTGTTTCACAAAAGTATATTTTGTTTAACCTATTACCTATTCATTTGTAATAGTTTCAAAGACGATAAAGTCTGGTCATGTTTCTCATTAACTTGAATTATGTTTGTAATTATAATTCTTCTCAAAGATTGGAATATTAAATTATGGAATGGAATGGATTTCGCTCCTTTCGTGAAGCAAAGTTTGAAGTAAACAGTATGTTCGGGATTACCACGACTACTGGGGAAATCCCGAACATAGGTACATTTTTTTTAAAACATTTCACTGATTTGTTGAAAAATGTTAATACTTTCCTCTGTAATGACTTTCCTCTGTACTTTAATACACAGGAAAAACTCCAAGCTTTCCATACTCAAGAAATTTAAATTTTGTCTCTAAAAACAAAACAAGTTATTTATAATCAAAGCTTAAGTGTTCGTGAATACCCCAGTCTCCCCTAATAACTTTATTAATGATGAAAGGAGACAAGTCCTTAATACCATTCGGATGATTTTTGGACGTTGCGTTTGAACTGACTTTTGGAATATAGTTAGTATCCACTTGAAGCTGTTTTTTTTTTTAATTATAACAATTTGATTAAAAACCGATTAAGGGTATAACCACACAATGCCTCAGTTCGTACATATATTCGCATTTAGTTTAGATGATTCTCAAATTGAAGAAAACTTAAAGAAACATGCACCACTCTCGATTTCACGCAACTATATATTTGACGGAAATAGCTTGTTTTTACTTTACAATTCAAAATTATGCGTCTAACTATAACTCCTTCAGTGTGGGTGGCGAGTTAACTCGTGTCTTCAATACGCACCTGCTGTGCGGATGGCGTATATATACGCTTTCACTTTGCTTTGGCTATTTTGTATTGCGTATGGCGAATATACTTGCCCATAGTATGAGTAATGTTATCCCGACAATATTTAGCGTGTTTGCGCTCAGCTGGTTTCAATTGTTGCTTAATTAAAAGAAGAGGAGGAAAAAGAAAGAAATTAAAATAGAGTTTGGGCTTCGTCAAATATAGTTTTCATTCTTTGTTTTGTTTGAGAGCAGACAGCACTTTCAACGATGCTGACATCGAGGAAGAGTTATTAATTAGTGATTCTGATGTAAGTTATTTTGAAACAGATTTAGAATCAACATCCAAAGTTCTAAAAAAAATACACTTTTTACAGCGGTTCGCATCTGAAAATTACGCACTGAAGGGGATAATGGTGTCTCACACGATTATATATTATAAACATATCCTTGACAACGAATATTATCACCATAGCAAGGTACTAACAAATATATTTCTCAATCTACATATATTACTTACATTTTTTATTATTCCTTCTTCTTCTATTTGTGTGGCTAGTGCTTGTAAGAATAGCAATTCTGCCCTGATTATTATATTAGATATATAACATACAATGTTATCGTTGTATATGGATCCTGATTTTTGGCGAGATGTCGCTAGTTGCTCATCGGTGGTCCACCGACGCTTACGGCATGGGGTACTATTTATTGTTATATATTTTGTATTTATTGTTATTGTTATATATTTGATATTCTCATATATTGAGTTAAGTGCTGTATCGCCGGACCAATTTTAAGAAATTCACCAGGTCAATAGGAGAATTTATTTAAGTTTGTGAGGAAGAATGAATGAAAGTCAGGTAGGGGGAATAGCAAAAGTTTTGAAAGTAGTTGTATTTGTTGATTGATTTTGATTTTGTAAGCGGCATTGTACGTGGAGGTGAATGGACTATTTCGCGGAGAGGTACACTTGTTATGATATAGTGACGCGAAAGGCAGTGTCAAAATGCCTCGTGTATGTCAAAGCTGTGAAGTAGATTGTAAAATGTACAGAACAATTTGGGCAAGTATTTAATTTGTCCATTTCATGTCGAGAACAGAACCCAATCCTTGCGGAGCTTCCAACCCGTTAATACTCCTACTACTACTCATACTATTGATACATATAGTAGAGACCTGCACGGGCCGAACTTTTCGGCCCGAGCCCAATACAGCCCGAACGTACCTAGGCCCGGCCCAGCCCGGGCCCGATAAGTTTTGGAGATTTTCGGCCCGAGCCCGGCCCGGACCGATATGTGTTTCAAAATTCTTGGCCCAAGCCCGATAAATTTTAAAAGTTTTTGGCCCGACCCCGGCCCGATAATTTTTTTTTTTAAAATTAGCTCGAGACCCAATCTTTCTCAAAATTTAGTACTAAATTTGACCTAACCCTCAAACATTTTCTAAACTTTGGTTCACAACCTGACGCTTGCCTCCCGAATGGTACCATTGCCTCCTAGAACGTTGCCTGTCATCGAGAGAACAAAAACTCCATTCCCTGTAACAAAAATCTAACTTAATTATTTTTTTAGCATAAAGTGAAGATGGCAATATTGTTTAGCGACAGGCAAAACATTTCCACGCCTTCTTTTTATATTTCAGTGAAACTCAAGGTCAAAGCTCAATTTACCGCATAGTGCCTGCAATCGTCTATAGTGAAAGAGGAGCCGCTAAGCAACACAAACTGTAAATAGCTATTGCATTCTTTGTAACATTTTTCACGGACACACTTCTTCAACGTTTGGCTTTATTCCAATTATAGTTTAACGAAAGTCAATAATTATTAAAGAATTGCAATTGATCGGCCCCAACCCGGCCCGACCTCAAGAGAAATTAGTGTCGGCCAGCCCAAGCCCGGCCCGGCCCAAAGAAATAACAGTGTCGGCCCGCCCAAGCCCGGCCCGGCCCAAAGAAATAACAGACCGGGGCTCGGGCCGGGCCCGGCCCGTGCAGGTCTCTACCATATAGTAAAACTCCACGCCTAATGTAATGTAATTTAACGTAACTTAATCTAATTCAACCAAATGTAGACTAACCGAATGCAGTTCATTTTGGTATTATTTTTTTTTTCGATTTTCAAATTGGTCCGGCAATACAGCACTCTTCTTTCATTTCTTTTATCTCTCTTTTTAGGCAATACTTTTGTCACATTTTGATATTTTTTTTTAAATTTTATTTACGGCAATCGTGTTAATCGTGACAGGGATAAATAGCCTCCCTGCTGACGTCCCCGTTCCACCTCAACCAATCAATCAATTAACCGTTTCGTTCTATTATTCTTACTCCATTATCTTTTCAATTATTAACCATTTGCATCTGCCATCCTACTTGTTCAGTTTAGACAAGAAATAATACTGAAGAGTTTCATATTATTTATTTACTAAGTCCGATGGTAATGCTTTCCAGAAATGACTGTAGATAGCACATCTAGCAAACTTAACTACCAAACATGGGAGTCTAGCAACGCTAACTAGCGCTCTTCAATTTACCGTCAGAAAGTAAGATTGAAAGTCTTTGGGAAGCAAAATTGAATGGATTGAGAAATATACTTGCTTGATCCAACGTTCAAAGATGGCACTTGAATATCTTCGTCTTCTTTTATTGATAGAGCTCAGAAAAATCTCGTTAAAGCAGATGATTCTTTGTGAACTGGAATCCTTTTTCTTCTTCTTCTTAACCTTTCACAAAAAGCGAATCTAAAAGAAGAAAAAACGTTGTATGTTGCAACAAAGTTGAATGGTGTAGAAAGATGAGAAACAATTTGTAACGAGTGAACATTGAGCGACAAATGACGATCGAAAGGCGAAAGAGTAAGTGCGTATTCAACGGCAAAGAATGGCTTTAGGCGCCGGCGAGACTCTCAATCTTCGACACCATTTTACAGCTGAAGGAACATGTTACACTAAAAGGTTTTGATGATGGTGATAAGGGTTCCATATTTTGAATGTATGTCATTCTCTTAGCTTCAAATTTGTTTTTTTGTTCTTGTATCCATCTCTAAAATAGTATTGTTTTGTTACTCGTCTCAAAGTTACAAATATTAATACATTGTCATTTGTTTGCAAGAAATACTGTGCGATCAACACTGAAAAACTTCAACTGAAAGACATTGGAAGCTAACATATCTTTTGGCTACTATATTGTTAACCACATTGCATCTTACCAGTGTCATAATGAAAGACTTGATGGTGCCTGTTTCATCATAATAAGTAGTGTGTTTTTGAGAATGATTTTGTTGACCATGAATGAGTTTGGTTTACCAAAAAACTTTTTTATATAAAGGGTGTCTCATAAAGAGCGCAACTTCTGAAATTCCCACCACTTCTCTGCCGTGTCGTGACAAAACGCTGTAACTTTGGCGAAGAAGTTTTGCGAAAATGAGCCTTAAAGTTTTCATCCGAAAATGTGATCTGTATCGTGTAGAAATAGTGTATCTTGACTTTGGAAACACGTGGTTACATGTAATGTTACGTAAATGCATGTTGTGTGATTAAATTTGGTGAAAATTGATTGGTTGACCATTATTGCCTAGTTACTCTGGTTCTACACGATACAGATCACATTTTCGGATGAAAACTTTAAGGCTCATTTTCGCAAAACTTCTTCGCCAAAGTTACAGCGTTTTGTCACGACACGGCAGTTCTGTTGTAGTAAGGTTAGCTACACTGAACTTTACTCACGATTTTAATGTGAGCTCCTCGGTGGCTAAGCAGTTAGCGTACGTGGCTTTGGCGTGGGAGACTCGGGTTCGATTCCCGGCGGGAGACCATGTGGTTTGGATTCCACGTTACTCAGTAGGTCCCGTCTCATATAGCCTCGCTGCTGAAATGGTCGTTAAACTCAAAATCAACTCAACTCAACAATTTTCATGTGTTGTCTTTGTCTGTAATCGTAATCTGTTTTCGGAACGGATGAGGTTAGATTTCCATTAATGTTGCACCACCCGAGCGTAACGTAATGTTACGTGTGATATTAGTCCACTTTGTAAATACAATTTTATTGATAAAAAAAGGTGATTTATTTACGCTAGGAAACATAGCTGAGCGAGCGAAAGGGGCTAGAAGCCCGGCAGGGCTCGTTTTATTCCAACTTTGCTCCCATGATAATACCATGTGACATTACGTCAGGCTGGGATGGTGCAACTTCAATGTAAATCAAACCTCATCCAGGAAAAAAATGGAGTGCTCATCACATTTGTTATAAGTTTTCACTATGACAACACGTTGTTGCATCGTGAAGGGTTCCATTTAAATTAAGAGTTTAAATACCAATTATTGTGTGTATAACCTTATGGGATTTCAAGATATGGTCATCTTGTTATAACAATAGTAAACCGCCATTTTTCTTCTTACCTCTTTTTCTTCTCTTTTAGAGGAAATATTTTAAAAAAATGCTGAAAGGCGTTCTTAATTGTTTTAAATGGGAAGTCTATATACCAAGTTTCATTTCCCTACCCGTTAGAGATTCGGAAACATAAATCATTCAGTCATATAGGACCTGTTTTATATAGAGATTTTACAACCCTCAACTCTTAGACATGTGCAGTGGCGTATTTACGATTTTGTTTCGGGAGGGGCTTTGCTAACTTTCGGAGGGGGGGCTTTGCTTGGAAATGTGAAAATTCTGCAAGATATTTCATTTACTTTACTATACTAAGTAAGATTTCGGTGGGGGCTTAAGCCCGGAAGCCACCTCCCTAAATACGCCACTGGACATGTGTTTTTTTCCTCCTAGAAGGTAAAAAAAGAGGCAGGAGTTAAAACATCCCATTTCTTTCCTTTCCTGTCAAATTTCCGAAAATTCTTCATTAAAGGTACCATACGTCACAAATCTTATTCACTGTCAAAATTTCAAGTTTCTAGCTTGGGCGGTTTGGCCTCAGGACATCTTCCTTAATACAGGGTGATTCGTTTAAAACTCACAGATTTCATTTGGGTCTAGAATTTCTAACTGAAGTTCGATTTTCATGCGGTTTGTGGCAAGTGATCAAGGAAGGGTGGGAGATTTATGGGACTATGTGTACTGGTTTAAATTCATCCGGGTTAATATCGATCACACCTCAAGAAAAACAGCAAATTTTCGCCAGTGTACCTTACAATTGGAACGAGATGTGGTGTGGTGTGGAGTTTTGAGTTTTCTTCGTTAGATGGCAACCTCATCAAGGTCAAGAAGAAGTAGGAAACTGGGCCGCTGTATTGGGAATTGTGCTGTATTGTTCTGTGCTACTCTGTAAGTATAATCAGGGCACAGTGAGAATAGTGTATTCTTTGGAACAACACGAGATTGTCGTTAAGAGTTTTCGAGAACGGAATTTGTTATTGCTATGCAAAGGACATTCAGAAACAAATTTGCTTCGCGTTCTGCCCTAGACAGGAGTATAATGTGGTTGTTAGTAAATAACTTGGAAGAAACAGGATCGCTTCTGAGTGAGACAGGGACGCATCGGACCCCGCAAGCAGTTGTTGTGGAACGTGTCAGTTATCGACTCCTCACGTCAACCAAGAAATCTCTGCGTCGTTTGTGGCATGAAACCGCCTATAGCTATCCACATATGATTTATGGATGTTACTACTAACACTTAATTGGTATTCTGACTAACACTTAATTTGTATTCTGTAATTTCGCTAAAAAAAAAAAAAAAAAAAAAAAAATCCAAAACCTCATTTCAATTGTAACGTACACTGACGAAAATTTCCTGCTTTTCTTGAGGTGATCGATATTACCCCGGATGAATTTAAACCAGTACGCATAGTCCCATAAATTTCCCATCCTTCCTCGATCACTTGCCACAAACCGCATGAAAATCGGACTTCAGTTAGAAATTCTAGGCGCAAATGAAATCCATTAGTTTTTAAAAAAATCACCCTGTATATAGTGATTAAAAGCCTGAACACAAACTTTCATGTCTCTAACCTTAGATGTGGCCATCTAAGATTTCTAGAAGGCCTTAGAAGATTTCTAAATGTGACCATCTTATTATAACAATTACAACCTGCTCTCTTTTTCTTCTGCTCGCCATTTTTCTTTCCTTACGGCGTGAAATGCCATGACACGCTGAAACATGTTCATCATTTTAAATGAAGTCTTAATACAAAATTTCATGTCTGTAGCCTTAAAAGATTTCGAGATATGCTAATTCTGTTATAACAATTATAACACTCCATTTTCTTCCCACTTTTTTTTCTCCCCTTCTAAAGGGCATAAAAATCTGTACACAAAAGTATTTTAAACGGGAAGTCCACATAGCCAATTTCATGTCCTTATACTTCAGTAATTAGGAGATAAGGTTTTTTTTTTTTTTTTTTTTTTTTACTATAATACGTATTTGCCACCGCATATCCCCGTCCCCGTCGAATTTCCAAAAGTCCCTCCTTAGTGTTAATGTTACAAATTCTATGTTCTGTCCAAATTTCAAGTTTTTAGCTTAAGCGTTTTGATCTGGGCGTTGATCAGTCAGTCACTCCTAAGTTCTTATATACAGGGTGTCCCAAAAATAATGGCGGAAAGTGAAACCTCAGATTCCTAGCACCAAACACGACCAAAAGTGTATATGACTTGTAGTCCGGAAGTGGACAGGGGCTGGGCTAGACAGCTCCAAAAGAGGTAGGAAGGAATTTCACACTTGCCTACCGGCAGGCACGTAGCCAAGGGAGGGGAATCCGAGGGATCCGACCCCCACTCCTTCGAGACCAGAAATGAAAAAATTAAGGAAGGATAAAACGAAATGAAATGATAAAAAGAAAAATCGGCGTTAAAATTTAAAAAAAAAAACTACAGAAAGCTTTTGGTTACTCTTTCTTATGAGAAGATTTGTATTACTTGCAATACATGGTGGCGAGGTTAGTGGGATATCCTGGAAGAGTCAGGGAATTTAAAATTTCCGGAAGTTACACAATTCTTAGAATTTCTGCTACTAGTCAGGGAGATTTCAAGCTTCTGAAAACAAAATGCCGGTTGTGTAACAGCGTGGACATTTTTGGTCATAATTTTTCGTCGTCGCACCCTTGCAGTATCAAACATGATATTTCAAAAACAATTTTCTACTACTCCTTTAACCTGTCATTAGAAACAAACAGTAATTGAAGGAAGGAATATAATTTCATAATGAATTCGCCCAGTATTTCTTATAATGTTAGTATGTGTATAATCGGCAAAGACATGTCCGTGACAAATTTTGTCAAAAGAGCAGTAAATAAGAACAATAAAACAAAAATAAAACTTTCTTGTTCATTTAGCAACATTTCGTTTTACTCACTGTTAATTTTCGTATTTATAATTATTTTCTTATGAAATTTACCACAAATAGGGTCTTTACATTTCTCGGGTATCAGTAGTAAAAGTACCCCCCAAAATCATTATCAAATTATATTCTTACAAGACAGTCATAGATATGCGACAATCATTTTGGACATGAGTGTACTTTTATAATAGTGAATATGTACCTTTTATAATAGTTCAGGTCGTAATGAAAGGAAAATTGTTATATTTGAATGAGCAGAGGAAGAACGTAAATATTGTAAAATCATTTTCAATGCGTTTATTTATTATTTTACTCGAGATATCTTCGTAGTTTGTTATTACAATACTTACCAACATATCCTCATTTTGTTGTCCTAACAAACCAATAAATATATTGATAGTAAAGTAGTTTAGATTGGTTAGGCTTTCAGTGTTTTATGTCATTCCCCCCTCCCGTCACGAAATCTGGCTAAACGAACCAGTATATGTTTAGAATGATCGAGCCTCTGGTGTGATGACCACAGTACTTCATGTCACGGACCCCCTTCTTCAAGAAACCCTGGCTACGTACCTGCTACCGGAATAATGAAAGGAGCTAGAAAGGGGTTCAGAAAGACATAAATATCATATCGGCTTGACCTGTTAAACTCATGTTACATAACTGAGCTAGAAATTGTCCATACGTCATGTAGAACCGTTTTATTACTCCTGCTGTACAAACATTCAGTGAAAGGGCCGCGGTGGTAGAGCGTTCACCTCTGGTGCTTGGGGTCCCGGGTTCAAACCCTGCTCCCGCCAAGTGAACTTTCTGGTGGACAAACACCGTGTGCGTGGGTTTTCTCGGGGTTCTCCCGTTTCCTCCCACTTTCTTCATTTCATTCATCTCTCATCAACACCGTCTCCTTTTGCCTAACCGGCATAAGCGTGGGACGTAAAACTCAAAGATTTACATTTAGTGAATCCCTACCACTATTATACATACACAAATATACGTTATTTAATTATGCAAAAGTTATTGCCAGACAATTGTCTTAAACTTGTTTTCGCCCATTACTAAATACATCTACTATATGAAATCTAATCATTTCGTTATATTAAGCACACATTCTTCATAGGGAAGACTTATGTAATATGTTAGTTCATGCTTTCCTACAATAGAATGTCCCAGTATTTGCTATTCTAGTCTTACCTGTTGGGATACGTAATAATACAACTGAAACTAATTCTGGACAATCAATGTTACCATTTTATAAATTAATGTAAGAACAAATCAAAAACCCATCTTCTGTTTTCTAATGTTTGAAAATAAAATTCCTTACTGTGTATTCATAGGGGACATATTTTAGGTAGAAACCAGTTTCTTGTATGCAAGCATAAGCATTTTTAAGAATTTAAACTGTATATTTTCTATTGCATCAGAGTATTTAGTGACATTTAGTGTCCAAACAGTACAACAGTATTTTAACTTTGACCTCACACTCGAAAAATATAACCTTATAAATGTTGATTCTTTATAGAAATCCTGTAACATCCTATAAATTAAACCTAGGTTTCTATTTTCTGAAACTTAGGTTCTGAATTAATTCCATTTTCTTTCTTAGTGTAATCAAAGCGAATGAGATCAACTTCTCACAGGGTTAAGAATGGATCGGAAAAGGTAGGGGTACAGTAGGTAGCGGCATGACTTCATGCCGTCCCCCTGCCTATTTTTGCTTATTGTAATTTTTTACAAACTGGGGGACGCAATACATATATTTTGCACCATCCCTCGAGTTTACCTTCACTTTTACCCCTGCCTTTCCATTCAACTTGAATTTCTCTCTCCCTCTTCTTCTGTACATCCCACAATAACTCTCCTAAAATGTATCCGAGTTCATAGAAACTTGATATGTGACTTCATCTGTCCATCTTAAATAATCCCGTTGTTTAGGGCTGAAGTTATAAAAAAATAGAAGAAAAAATCCATCCTATGTTACAAGTTTGCACAAATGCGGTCTATAAATACCATATAATTTTACAGTATAAATACTTTAATATAGAACATAGGTATCCTAATATCATAATTTCTGTTAGTTGAGGCTGAAATCGGTCAAGGAAAATATGATAAAAGCAGGTTCCTTATTTCGAAGCTTTCTTATTTAAATAGTATGATCAAAAAATAATTTTCTTTGCTAACTTTCACCAGAATTATTTGAATTTTGATGAAATATGACTTACTAACTAACTCTATGGCCTATCGAGCCCGAAGGTACAATACCGCGTTCACAAAAGCTCTCCACTGACTTCTACCCTCAGCTAAAAGCATCCAGTTTCTACTTTGTATTCCTATGTCTTCAAGATCCATCCTAATATTCTCCTCCTATCTGTGTCTAGGTCTCCCTAGTGGTCGTTTTTCGATTGTATTCCAGTTAAAACTTTGAACGCATTTCTACTTTCTTCCAACCTGGCTACATGACCAGCCCACCTGAGCCTCCTAGAATTGGTGACCC
The DNA here is from genome assembly GCF_964235325.1 of Thermobia domestica. Lineage (NCBI taxonomy): Eukaryota > Metazoa > Arthropoda > Insecta > Zygentoma > Lepismatidae > Thermobia > Thermobia domestica. The sequence goes on along the minus strand of NC_137454.1, from coordinate 40,307,321 downwards.
TAACAATGTTGGTAAACGGTATAAATTATATAGTTCCTCATTATAAAGTTTCCACCATTCCCCATTTTCCTTCCTCTTGGGTGTGAATATTCACCTCAGGATCTTGTTGTTAAATACTTTTAGTCTACATTCTTCCCTCAAAGTAAGTGACCATGTGTCGCATACAGAACAACAGGCATGATTATCTTTTATATATTTTAAGCTTCAAATTCCTTGACAAAATTCACGGCGACAAGAGAATTTGAACTGAATAATAGCACGAATTCCCTGCTTTTAGTCGACACTTAATTTCTTCGAGAATATGTTTTTCTTCTGTTAATATTAGATATTTGAAAGTATCCATATATTAATCCTAGATATTTGACAGTATCCATATAGTATTCCTAGATATTTGAAAGTATCCATATAGTAATCCTAGACATTTGACAGTATCCATATAGTAATCCTAGATACTTGAAAGTATCCATATATTAATCCTAGATATTTGAAAGTATCCATATATTAATCCTAGATATTTGAAAGTATCCATATATTGATCCTAGATATTTGAAAGTATCCATATATTAATCCTAGATATTTGAAAGTATCCATATATTAATCCTAGATATTTGAAAGTATCCATATATTGATTCTAGATATTTGAAAGTATCCATATATTGATTCTAGATATTTTAAAGTATCCATATATTGATCCTAGATATTTGAAAGTATCCATATATTAATCCTAGATATTTGAAAGTATCCATATAGTAATCCTAGACATTTGACAGTATCCATATAGTAATCCTAGATACTTGAAAGTATCCATATATTAATCCTAGATATTTGAAAGTATCCATATATTAATCCTAGATATTTGAAAGTATCCATATATTGATCCTAGATATTTGAAAGTATCCATATATTAATCCTAGATATTTGAAAGTATCTATACATTAATCCTAGATATTTGAAAGTATCTATATATTAATCCTAGATATTTGAAAGTATCCATATATTGATCCTAGATATTTGAAAGTATCCATATAGTAATCCTAGATATTTGAAAGTATCCATATAGTAATCCTAGATATTTGAAAGTAGTATTTGATATTTTAATGCATCCATAATTTGCTGTATTACGATCCCGACGAACTTCCATTTCACTGCTTTACTTCTAAATCCATGTCCCTACAAACGTTTAATTAAATTTCTGCATTTGGGAAATCACTTTAATGAAATTGGAAATATGTATATATATGAATGATACAATATTTGTTAATTACAGTGTTCACAGTGAAATCAATAGAAATCTCAAAAGCAACACCAGTGTTAGGATCACTTCACACTGGTTGAATCGTTAAACACGATTCTTTCGAGAGAAGCAAGTGTAGACTAATAGATAGAGCCCTTGCTTCGCAATCAGCGGGACGTCATTACGCATTTTTATCGTTATATTTTCATTGAAATGCGTATCCTATCCTAACGAAGAAACGTGTTTAAATACTTTGGAGAAACTTATTATCCACGAAGGAAGAACGGGCCTTTCAGCTAGTTTTACCTAAATGATGTTTTCATGCGTTTTGTGGGGTCGCGTGTTTATACCAGGTAACCAAAAATCTTGCCGTTCTAGAGTAGTGGTAAACAAAGGGCAACGCAGTAGACGGTATGTTCCTTTAGATTTCGAAGTAATCTACATGAACATCCATCTTTTGCCAACGTTCGTACTGTGCTCGTGGATGCAAAGAAGGTCTGTGCGTTTCGTAGGTCTCCCTCATTTGCGAAGTATCTCCCTCGGAGGTGGTTATCGAGAGAATGAAATAAGTGGTAATCTGTTAGTGCAAAGTCCGGTGAATAAGGTGTATGGCACAATGCTTCTCAGACAAGTTGCTGAAGGGTTCTTTTACCACATGTGGTTTGGCATTGTCGCGTAGGAACAGCACATCCTTGCAACTCATCAATGCTAGCTCCTTCTTTCGCAATTCGCGGTACCATCTTTACAGCGAGTTCAGAATGGTCTGATCAGGTTAAAGGATCTCGTAATGCATCACTTGCCAACAATTCCACCGCAAGAGAACATAACCATTCGTGGGTGTAGAGGTGGTCTTGAGGTATAAGGAACAGGGTCATGTGGTAAGCTTGGAAGTGCCATAGAGGACACACTTTTTGTTATCAATGGGAAATATCAAAGATGGGTGTGTTCAGTTCCCGAAAGACTAAAGACAAAAAGGCTGTCTCCCGTTGTTCCTTGTTGGCTGCCGACAATATGTAGGGCTCACTTGCTTAACCCTTGCCTTTGAAGTCTGGCTGTTTCCGCAGGAACAATTTAAAATCATACAACAAGCATACGTGAACAAGCTGAGTCGATACTTCCATTTCTCTTCGACACTGGACGAGCTATGATCGCTGTATTTGTACAACTTGCTTGAAGGCAGATGGTCAGGCTAGCTGCCGATCGCTTGGCAGGCGCATGCATCATTTCTCTTTCTTTCTGCGAGCGTATAATTAATGGAACGTCAAAAACGGCATGAACTTTTTTAGTTACCTCGTATGTGGTTATTGATTGACAAAGGCAAGATACGAGAAGGGACTATTTCTAAAGTGTTAAAACTTTGTAGAAAAGAAAAATAACCGTGAATTCATATTACATTTAATAAAATAACAGAAAAATCTGCTTGTTCAGTAGATGGAAATGTGAGAACTGTTATTAAGATTTAGTATATTTTATCCAACCATACTATTTAAGGTACATACATAAACCTTCACTGTAGACCAATATAGTAGACAAGGAACTAACATGCTTAAGTTCATCTCTCTTAGTACAGTGATATTAATAATTGATTCTGCTAATCTCCGGTTTATTCCATTTATGAGTCTCAATAATACTACTTTTCTTGTAATTCCATCAGAAGTATTGTGAATCATGTTAAGAGACTTACTTTCAAGAAACTCAATTTAACCCTACATAAGATATCAACAAATCTTTTGGGGAAGGAGCTCGTTTTCGTCAGTAGTAGTCGTTAACCCTGGTTCAGTTATATCTTTAGTGGCAATAATCGTTTTCACCTTAAAATATCTTCTGAAGTTATATTCACTAGTATGCTCACCTTTTCTACTGAAATTACAAGTCCATGATGAATATTAAATAATTTATTCTTAGATTCCTTTTTAATGTATATTCACACTAACTGACTTGCAATCAAACATGTCCACTGAGTATATATAAACAACGACATAGCAACCAATTAGACAATAATGTATATTTGTTATATATTAAAACATTCTTCTTTTATTATTTTTAATTAACATTATAACAGGTATAGTGCTTGTGTAAAAGCACTTTCTGCCCGAGATATATGTAATTATAGACCGATACAAAGTATCTCGTTATATAAAATGTCGCCCGATAAAGGGACTAAATATAAAAGTTACAAGGGAGCTTGACTTTTATATTTAAGAACCACTGGTCCGTTTATAATAATGACATAAGAATAGTGCTATTCTTTACATTTTGATCGCCCTTCATATATAACTTCATTAAGTTTCCTTCATATAAATACATTTATAATAAAACTTTTATTCCATTATTATTTATCTTTTATCATTAAAAATGTCGTCGCTTACTAATACAATCAACGAAGGATGCGAAATCAAAAGCGTAAGAGATAATTACATTTTAAAACACAAATTACAATGATCAACGATTTCATTCATCATTAAAAACGGTCATGGAAAAAAATGTTTGCTCTTTCCAGGGCGCATTATATAACAATTACGTAAGATGGTATTTTAAAGTATACATCATATCAACAAGGCGTCATGATACAAAAGAATCTTATCCAAGTATCAGATAAGGTGACACATGAGTACAGTCGTCGGATAATTAGCTTAATAGAATGAACCTTCTACTGAATATAATCTTTGACAATAAAGTTTCAACATAAATCAATATAATATAAATAATCTTTGTTTTTAATCAGTAACAACATTAACATCTTCCCGTATGGTAGATATAATAATCTATGTTCAAGTGAACGAAAAGAAGAACTTAAATTTATTTTCACACATAAATATTCATAAGAATCACTAGCTGATATGGGTTTAACCCCTACCACATCAACTGCAATCAGTTTAGATTCGTACTTGTATATGATTCCAATAAAGTACATTGTACCGCACAATCATGATTATGTCCCGCATTATTATTCTGTACAGGAATTGTGTCATTATTTTGATTTTGATACGAAGTGCCATCTCTTGAACTACGGTTACGTCTATCAATGTAGTTTACAGTATTTCTAGAATTTTGCCATGTATTTCGTCTGTTTTTGAATCTACTTTGGTTAAATGGTCTGACATAATTATTGTCACGATTAGTTAGGTTAGGTGTGTTCCCATCATATCTTTGCCTATTCTGATTGTTCTGATTGTTTAAATTTACTCGATTTAGGTTATGTTCCGTATCGTCTACATTACGGATATTTAGATTCCGGACTGGTACTGATCTAAAGTTATCTGAATTGTTTTTAATTTTGCCTATTCCCGCTTGATGATTCTGTGCCTGGTATTGAGTTTCATAACATTGAACAAGCATTAATAGATGATTAAAACTCATGCATTGCGTAGAAAACAGGATTTGTTGTAATTTAAACGGTAGTAGATTTCGAATAGATGCAATCACTCTAGATTCAGATTGCAATGGATTTACGATTTTTAATTCATTATACGTATTCACAACAAAATCAACAACAGATTTGTGCAAGCGAGGATTAAAAGGTTGATTTCTAATCGTAGCGTCCCTGTTTGCAAGTAGAAAGTCATTCTCATAATTTGCAATCAGCGCTGCCTTGAATTCCTCATATGTGTTGACGTGTTCCCGTACCGCTTTAAACCATAAAGAACACGGTGGAAGTAATAAATGAGGGATTAGTTTCATATATTGAGATTTATCTATACACATTATACTGCATTCGTCCTGAAATTTTTCTAGGAAAGAAGTAGCATTTTCATTACATCTACCACTAAACTTACTCATAGCACGTATTTCGCTCATTTTTACACTTAACTTTACATTTCTTTCACCGTTTCGTGTTCGTGTTGAGTGGAAATTTCTACCTACTGCGTTATGTGTGGTTCCACCATCTCTTTTCCGCCCATCTGTATTCCTTGGTTGAATTCTTTCCAAAATAATATCTTCATCAGATGGGTTGCTTGAGGAAGAGATAACGCAAGGTCCTTGTCGATCTGCTTCGGGTGAATGCGAGGTCATCTCTTGTGAATGAGGGAACTCCAAACGATCATTAACCATGTTGTTGTTGTATGCGTTGTCTTTAATCTGTAACGTCCTAATTTCCTCCTGTAAGGTAGATATCAATTGTGTATTTGCACGTATTTGGTTAGAATTATCTGTCACCTGAATCTTTTGCTGACGAACAGAAGATTCGATTACTTCAAAATCTTTTTTTACAATATTAACTTCTTGAATTACATGATTGTAATTATCCTTGCAATCTTCAGATAATCTTTTTAACTTCTCGTCGAATTGTAACGTGATGTCTGTCACAGCTTGTATTACAGACTGTTTCGCTTCTTCGGACTTTTGATCTATTTGTTCTAACTGCCTACCCAATTCTTCATGCTGTCTCTCTAATCGTCCATTCAATTCTTCATACTGTGTTTCTAATCGTCCATTCAATTCTTCGGATTTTTGCTGTACCGTTTGTTTTAACTCTTTGGACATCTGAGTTAAATTTTGTTCTAGTCGTTGTTCCTGTCGCTGTAATGCTAGTAGAATTCTGTCTTCTAATGTCAACATTCCGGGTGCAATAGGAGCTATATTCTGCCCGTTGTTAGCATCATCAATAGTTTCATTCTCTACTGTCTCACTAATCATGATTTTTCTTGTAATTACTCTACCACTTCTAAGAATAGTTGAGTTCGTATTCATGAACCTTCTTACTAAGGTAAATTCACCCTTACTTAGACTTCGGGATATGAATTTACAAGAATCCCGGGTGAGGTAAACCAAAAATTTTACAACGACGCACCAAAGGTAGTCGTTAACCCTGGTTCAGTTATATCTTTAGTGGCAATAATCGTTTTCACCTTAAAATATCTTCTGAAGTTATATTCACTAGTATGCTCACCTTTTCTACTGAAATTACAAGTCCATGATGAATATTAAATAATTTATTCTTAGATTCCTTTTTAATGTATATTCACACTAACTGACTTGCAATCAAACATGTCCACTGAGTATATATAAACAACGACATAGCAACCAACTAGACAATAATGTATATTTGTTATATATTAAAACATTCTTCTTTTATTATTTTTAATTAACATTATAACAGGTATAGTGCTTGTGTAAAAGCACTTTCTGCCCGAGATATATGTAATTATAGACCGATACAAAGTATCTCGTTATAATATTCAAATTATTTTATTTTAAATTTTATTGAGTTCCTACTTAGCCGAATTGTTAGCTCACGCGACTTCATATTCTCAGCGCGTTGTCCTTCTATGTTCTACTTTCACTGACATTTTTTAGTGTGTACCCGTCACCATTATGAATCGAAATTGCTCAGTGGTAGAGCGCTCACAATGGTTCGTAGGTCTTTGATTCGATCCCAGCTGCCGTCAAGTTGACCTTGTGGTGAATGGCGTCGGTTTCTTTGGATTTTCTACTTTCCTTACACTTTATACCATCATTTCGTTACCTTAGCTTCTACGACATGACCGTGGACGTAAAGCTGAAAGATTTGATTTCATTGTTTCAGGAAGCAACTGGAGAACTACGTGAATTTGTGTCCAGAAAGTCAGAAAAAAATATCAACTGAGAGATTAAGCGCTGACCCAGTTGAAAGTATTATATCTGGGTGGTCATAGACCTTCATGGATTATAGCAGCAGTGAGTTGAGTACGTGTTAACAAATTTTATTTGTATTTCAAATCCGTATGTCTAAAGAAAATTGAAAAGAATGTGACTTGTTTGCCATCTGTCTTCTCTGCAATTTGGCTCACGTCTATGTACTGAAATAAAATACCAGCGAGCGGTCCCCGGTTCGATTCCCAGTGGGGGCACTCGAGCGAAAAAGTGTAAATACTTTTTCTGACCAGCCATCGTGAATGTGGTTTTCCTGGGTTTTTCTCATTCACACTAGGCAAATGTCGAGGTGGTACCTAACTTATAGGTCCCAGGCCGATTTCTTCCTTTCCCAATCCTATCTTCCTTCCCTTTTCTCGTATAGTGTGCTCGCCAAGCGACGTCGTCCCTCATACTAGACTGGCTAAATGGCCATAGATGACGAAAGCCCAGAAATCTAAATCCTAAAATACTCACCGTTATGTCATAAGACTATGTCTGTCCGAACATGCGGCGGACATTTCAGCCGGTGACGTATGATCAGCGTATCCATGTTACACATACTATTCAGCACAAAACGATTTAAAGTATGCAGATGACTGCTTTCATTACATTTGATTCGGTTTAATATATTGCTTTGATTTTCTTGAAAAACTACACATGAAAAAATCTCAGGTAAAACCAATATCTCTGGCAATCCTGCCATGTGGCTGACGTCATTTGTAAACACGAAAACTAGTTGGTAATATTGCCGCATGCACAGATAAATCATATTATTATTATTATTATTATAAAAATACACTGTTACATAGCAGTTTGTATCTATATTTTTTAACATAATGATGAAACGCATATTCCTAACTGTGATATACACATTCCTAGTGGTACTGTACCACTTTTATTGGTGACGTACATACTAACATAAAAATATAAGAAAAAAATAGATTTATCCCGCAGTCATAGATAGAATGTGATTTTAATTCTTTTAAGCCTGAAGTGATACATTCAATTAGCCATGGATGAATAAAAAAAACTCTTAAAGCTTTTAGATATAATTAGATTCTTTATTGATACACTAAAAGCGTTTCCAAAGCTTCAAGGTTTTCTCTTTTTTTATTTTTTTTTTCGATCTAAAATCCTGAATTGCGTTATTCCGTATCGTTGATGTTTGTGACTCAATGCTACTACGCAATGTACGGACAATTTAGCGTTCTTATGTTTCATTAGGCAGATTGCTCAGGATTAAACGGATTTAGTGCTTTCACTAGAATTGTAATTGAGTTTCTCCTATCACGCAAAAGCGCTGGGAGGGAGTTAATTCATTCCACTCACAGACGCAAAGTTCATTCACAGATGTTTGTGAGCTCGAATCTTTTATAAATGGGATTTTCTTAGACTGAAAGAACAGTGGCATCAGCCGAAAATATAGTAGTTTAGAAAAAAAATATCTGAATCGTTTTTAGTAATTTTTTTTTTTTTTTTTTTTTTGGTCATAAGGTCAGAGGTTACAATAACAAAACTCTTACTTTTGCGTTATTTTTATGGAATTTCGTTGTTGGGACTGGAACATTCTTTCTTCCATTCAAACAGAAAAATCGAACATATTATTATTATTATTATTATTATTATTATTATTATTATTATTATTATTATTATTATTATTATTATTATTATTATTATTATAGTGAGCAAAACTCAAGCTTGTGGTCCCGCGTGGCGTAATCCCTAATACTCTCGCCTTCGGTACGAGTGGGCACAGGTTCGATTCCCGGTAGGAGAACTCGGTCGAAAAAGTGTAGAAAGCTTTTTCAGGCCAATCATCCTCATTGCAGTTACCATTGGTTTTCCTAATTTACACCAGGCAAATGCCGTGATGGTACCTAACTTATAGGTCCTTGGCCGCTTCCTTTCTTCCCTTTCCCCGAATAGTGTGTTTTCCGAGGGACGTTATCACTCATACCTGACGGGCTAAATGGCTATAGATACCGAAAACCCAAAACTCTGAATCCTAAATCCTAAAAACTCAAGCTTAGAAAAAATTATTTATAAGAACAGTTCATATTTTTTGAACATTTGTTTAAAAATCTGACTGCAAACAAGTACCAAAGCAAATAAATGATAATGGTATGCTAATCCAGGACACTACAGAAATTGTTGATGCATTAAGAGTGTATTTTATGAAGCTTTTAACTTAGGTCAAGATGTATTGCCTGAGATTATCGTTAATAATAGTGTCCTAATCGAAATTCCTACTGAATTAGATGTATTAGCAATTAAACTAATTAAGCCGAACACCACTTCAGGTCCAGATAATATTCCTTCTTATGTAATAAAAGCTTGTGCAACTTAACTTTCAACTAGTTTGACAAATAACTTTTCATAACGTTTCATTACGTACAGGTATATATCCTACAATGTGGAAGCAAGTATATGTTGTTCCGATATATAAATCAGGTGGCAGACAGAATAAGAGGCCAGCTATTACAGGCCAATAACTCTTGTCAATGCATTCTCGAATATATTTGAACTAATTGAACATAAACACATATTTTAAAGTAAGAAATATCTCAAATAATTCTCAACATAGTTTCTATAAAGGCAAGTCAATTATAAGAAATCTAATTAATTTTACAACTTTACCTACCACGCACTGAAAAATAAATTGCAAGTCGATGTAATATACATAGATATTTCAGAAGCTTTTGATTCTGTCAGTCATAAGCGTCTCCCTAGCAAGGTATCAAATATTGGTTGATATTTGATACATTCGCTGGTTTGAAAGCTACCTATCAAACAGAACACACAAAGTTAAAATTGGACTTGTACATTTTCGTGTAGGATATGTAGAAAAAGAAATACCGTAAGGGTCGCCCTTGGGGCCCCTCTTATTTTCTTTAGTTTCAAATGATCTTGCGGAAAAACTCAAATACTCCATTCTGCTATATGCTGATGATATGAAGTTGTTCAGATTAGTAAACAATGAGTTTGATAGTATTATTTACTACAACAAGACTTAAAGCAGTAAACACATGGTGTAGAAACAGTTTTTGTAAGAATTAATGGTAAGAAAAGCAAACTTTATGACATAAGCTTATACTAAAAAAAAAAACGCAATTTTATGTCAGTAAATTTAAGGTAAATGGTGTACAAATAGAGAAAGTAAACATTATTAAAGATTTAGGTATTACATTTGACAGTCATTTTTCTTACTGTCTTATTACTGCTGTCTTACTGTCTTACTGCCAACATTTTCTTATCACATAAATTGTATTGTACTGTACGTACAAGGTGCCAGAAGGATAATAGGTTTTATTTTTAAACAATGACCTATATTTCAAACGATTTATATAAATTACTTGTAAGACCAAAACTAGAATTTGGTTTGGTAATTTGGAACAGCATTTTTAAAACTTTGACAAACAAGCGTAGTATTTTTGCTAAAATGTTTTTATCGACTCCTATATTTCAAGATGAAAATGAGCTACTATTCACATAGCCATGAATATTGGAATGATTATTGGGGTTTAGAAAGTCTTATGAATATACGAAAAAAATTTGGACCGAGTATGCATGCAAAAAAAAAAAAATACTAGATAATGTTTATATTAGTGAATATTGCTTACAAACATAGGTTTTAAAGTAGACAATCATAGCATAAGAAATAGCACGATTTTAGTTCCTCTGAATTGGAAATGTGAAATTTTCATAAGATTGGCAGATTCTTTAAGTACATTTGATACTTACTGTATTAAAGCAAGTGAAAATGTTGAAATCATACTGATAGTATTTAAGCAATGACATTTTGAAACATGAAGCTAAAAAGTAAATTTAAGTCTTCTGTTCTTAGCTTTTCGTTGTTTTAGATAGATAGAGAGCTTGATAAATTTTACTAGGGATGGCCAAAACGTTCCGGTTCCGGCTGAAACGGTTCTCGGAAATCCGGTTTTCAGAACTGGTTCCGGACGTGGATCCGAAAACCCGGTTCTAGAACTGGATCTTAGGAGCCGGTTCCAGAACCGGATCTTAGGAACTGGTTCCAGACCTGGATCCGAAAACTCGGTTCCAGAACCAGATCTTAGTAACTGGTTCCCCACCTGGATCCGAAAGCACCCAAAGACCCATAAAGGAGGCACAAAGCTCACCTTTAAAACATGCAAAGAGGACCGTGCGCTTGTGCTCTCCCCGCCCAGACCCGCTTGTGCCCCGAGAAGAAATTTTTTGGTCCACCAGTAGGTGTTTAGCCAAATAAGTTTGCCAGTTTGCCTGTTTAGCCAATGAGTTTGCCAGTTACCCAGATTGTTTAGCCAAATGAGACAAGCGGCTGCCGCCTGGGCGCCTGCCTTCGTTTCCACCATTTCATCTAGCACATTGTTCACAGCCTGCCAGTAGCTCGGATTCAGCGTAAGGATGGCTACAAAGTTCCGGTTCTTGGAGATCCGGTTTTCAGAACTGTTTCCGGAACTGGTTTCAGACCTTGACCCGAAAACCCTGTTCCAGAACCGGATCTTGGGAAACGGTTCCAGACCTGTATCCGAAAAAACGATTCCGGAACCGGATCTTCTAGAACCGGATCCGTTCAGACCCGAAAACCGGTTCTGGCCATCCCTAATTTTTACAGCGTTGGAAAGGAATTATTTCTGCTGTCCTGACTTTTATCAACATTGTGTTTTATATTAGTACTCCTCTTGTGTTTTCTTATTTATTATTATTACTATTATTATCATTAGCAGTGGCGTATTTATGGGCGTGGCTATCGGACTCAAGCCACCCCCTCGAAATAATTTCATTATTATTTTTTTGCATTATACGTACAACACAAATGTTTCTTACTGGTTCTCAAGCCCCCCCCCGAAACAAGATCCTAAATATGCCACTGATCATTAGTATTATTATTCTATCGCAATATAATGATTTGATACCATGTGCTGTATTTTTGACAAAAAGCTGTTCGCGGTATTTATTATTATTATTATTATTATTATTATTATTATTATTATTATTATTATTATTATTATTATTATTATTATTATTATTATTATTATTAGAACTGAAATTATTGGAACGAACAATATTGTACAGTAAGTGTTATACCGATTATCGGAAACTAAATGGCAAGTTTTGATTTGCATTGATTCAAACCCGTACGAATTATGGGACCCCTAGACAAACACATGGTTTCACTCGGTCGAATTATATAGATTTTTGTATGTTTAATTTTGTATCTTAGGAAACATTTTTTTTCCTTGTTTGAATTGACTGATTGAATGTTTTCTTCAGCACTGAGGTATTGTTTAAAGTAGAATCCCTTTTACTACTCTGGTTTGCACTTGAGACAGATACCAACGCCTAGGACTAAAGCCACGACTCCGCGCACAGAAATTAAAAAATATTAGTCTTTTTGCAAAAAGCAAGTACTTTTATTTGTCTAGAATTTACGGCCCTGTTTACTACACAACGAGCCAGGGACTGGAGTTTATTCCATGGAAAACATGGAACACATGTATATACTCTCACCAGGAATCAAACCTCTGTCTTAAGCACTTAAATCACTTTTTTATGTAAGAAAAATGAGATCAAAACACATACCTTGTTCTCTTTGATGCACAGAAGACCACATTCAGTGGACTGCCTGGATTATATAACCTCTGGGAAAAGTGGCGACTTTTGAAATAAGTCATATCTGTAATAATAATAATAATAATAATAATAATAATAATAATAATAATAATAATAATAATAATAATAATAATAATAATAATAATAATAATAATAATAATAATAATAATAATAATTTATCTCTACAAGCTGATTCAAGAATTAGTTCATATTTTAGGTTGTCTGCTCTTAGCTTTATAGCCATGAAGTGTTAGTTTTCATCAGATAAACTTCTCCCAAGAGCTACCACAGAGCACTCACAGTATAATTATTTCCTGGTTGGGTTTTAACACTTTAATTTAATAGCAAAGAAATTGACTTCCTCTACTGTAAAGGCTTAATTCTCATACCGGTTTTAAAAGGTTTGATTCTCGCTTTGCTCAGCACACTGGCAACGTAGTTTCCTATGTATTTATGTATACACATTAAACTTTAATTAAAGCTTATTTGAACCATGTATAAAGATGAAGAAACAGTTTCAGTAAGGATTTCTTAATACATGCTCTTTCTATAAAATGCATAATAAACTTTTACTCCTAATTGCCAATTAAGATTGGTTCGTAAAGTACTTGTAGCAAAACAAACGAAAGCTACAGGATCTGAATTTTTCGATTGTGTAGAGGCTTTGAGGAATGATCATTAACCTCGAAATATTGTAAAGATTTAAGACTTAAAACTATCAGATATTGTTACTAAGCAAAAGCACTAGTTGAAAATAGAAGTAGTTGAGGTCGGGGTGAAATTTACAGTTCTTTCTACAAGTCCTTAATATAAGGTTATTACGACAATCCTCTAACCTATGGATTGTAATCTAACTCTCTTTAATCACAAAGCTAGAAGCTAAGTAACGAATCATCTATTTCCTCATTGTTCCCAAAATTTAGTGAGTTGGAAATCAAAAAGACTGCATAATCCTTATGGAAATTGGATTTCCGTGGAATTGGTTGAAACCTTGATATGTTGTAAATATTATGATCCTGAAAAAAAGTCTCAATGGGCACAACCACCAATCACGAACCGTTTGACTACTATAGAGCCACTTAAAAAAAGCCGAAGATAACAATATTCTGGATTTCGGTGGAAATTACTGAAACCGTGGTACGTTGTAGATATTGTGACCCTGAGAAAAAGTCTCAATAGGCACAACCATCAATCACTAACTGTTTGGCCACTATAGGACCACTTTTTGAAACAGCACAAGGATTCCAAAATAAGCAGCATATCAATCATTTTCGCGGGAATCCAGAATATCGTTATCTTCGACCGTTTTTTTTTAATGGTCTTGTAGTGGCCAAAAGATTAGTGATTGGTGGTTGCGCCCATTGAGACTTTTTCTCAGGATCACAATGTTACTTTGTAAAATGAAATGATGCTACTTTCTTAAAGGGTATTTGGCTAGTATTGGTAGCTTAATAATAATTTATCTTCAAACTTATCCGTAATCTATGACACTAGTAATCACACTCCTGTGTTCACTCTTATAATAATCTGTAAACTTTATTCTTACTCTTAATCGTATCTTTCTTTGTTCCTTAATCTTTTTAACAATATATCCTTTGAATCTTACAAATTCATATACTATTATAATCTTCCTAATCTTTGTCCTTACGACATATCTTCTAGATCTTTAATACATCTTTTTTATCTTAGCAACCAGAGAGTATCTACTATTAACTTAAGACAACATCGGAGTGTATATTCTTTCGTGACCCTTCCTGCAAACACACAATATCCACAATATATCACGGTTGCAAGCAATTCCACCAAAATTCAATTTTCATAAGGGTTGTGTAGGGTCTTTTCAACTAGGGTTTGAACATGGACTGTCACTCTCATACTCAGGGACCCTATCCCCCATGATCTTCCCAAAATTATCCAAGTAACATAATTCTCCTCCTCTCCCACACACATACACCAGTAACACTGAAATTATTCAGATGTTATGAGCTTCAATACCACTCTTTTGGTGTACTACCTTGTTTTAAAAATGTTTTCCTTTTTAAATTATATAGTTTTACACAAATTTCGAGTTGTTCATTAAAGTAAGTGGTTCAACTAATTTTGCGTTATGACATTTATTCTTTATTCATACTTCTCCCCTTGCTAAGTTTTCCCCATAAATTCTTGCTGCATTAATAAACGAAAAGCGAGAGTCAAAGCTGTTATTCAATTTACTGAAAACAATTGAATCGTTGAGTTTGAAAACCGGTCATCTCCATCGAAGCTAATTTGAGAAGAGTGACAAACAAAACTAAATTAGTCAATGTGCATCTGACATATGGAGCTGTTTTCATTTTCAGACTGTAGAACTGACATTTGTCTACTTTCCATAAATGAAAATAACCCTATACGTCAGATAGATATTGATTAATTTAATTTTGTTTGTTTGTGACTCCTCTCAAATTAGCTTCGATGGAGATGAGCGGTTTTCGAACTCAACGGTTCAAGTAATGTTTCTGTTATTTAACTCTCAAGGAGATTTAAAAACAAATTCTTGTCAGAAGTTAGTTTTTAGTTTTGAATATACGCATTTCTCGGTGTATTATAAATAAAACGTTTTGCTGGAATCATTTGTTACTTCCTTGTCTTCCGTGAAAATGAAGTGATTAAAAGTCAATTTTGCGTTGGGCTTTCTTTCTTTTCTTGGTAGGCTAATCCTCTTTAAAGCTGCTTTGTTGACTTGTTTGGGAAGAGATTGTAAGCGACAAAAAACACAATAAGCTTCGCTTGCTTGCAAATACTTTCATTTCTTGCTTCATTACGAAATTATTTCCTCTTAAACAACATTGCCAACTGCATGCGAGGAAAAATTATCAACTACTGAGATTGCTCCAGAACTGCAAAATAAAACTCCTTTATTCCATAACATAACGACACGAATGTGAATGTTTAAATGAAGCATGCAATGTGTTTATCGTGCTCCAAAAACAGAAACAAAAAATCTTAAATGAAATGAAAATATACTATTTGCTTTATTTGAGTAAAGTATATAAATTTCCTAACGCTTTGTGTCAAATATTGTTACTTTAATTTAAATTGTGGAGTATGGAATGGACCCTGAATACTATTTCTAAAAGAACTAAAAATAATTTAAGGGATTGCTATTGCCTCATCATGAATAGAATATATTTTCCTAAGATTTAATTCAGGCCCTACTTCACTAAAACATCAACTGGAAATAAAAAAACTAGGATTTTAATTCTTGGGGAACTAAAGTTCACATTTCTTTGAGGGCCCAAATGTTAATGCTTGCTCCTCAAGTTCCAAGTTATGGCGGTACTCCAGAGTTACGCATCCTTACACATTTTGACCCCATAAGAGCCTCGTCACCAATTTTTTTACTCATGAGAGGTCCCCAGTAGGAGGAAAATATCTCCCTCACCTGAAGACCCCCTGCAACGTCTAACACAGAGCGACTATAACATCTAGAATAGTCTACTCTACATACCACGATTTCCGGCTCTTATGAGGACCACCGACAGACATTCACCTGTGAATAGTAACCATAGTAAGAAGATAACGAACAGCCAACCAGAGAAGAACATGTCGGAGGACCTCAATCAGATAAGTCATACAAAATGATAATAAGTATATCCAGGGATTTCCGATAATTCAACGCTATAAAGCAAAAAGAACCTCCAAAAGAAGCACTCTTCATAAAACAAGACTTCCTACCATTAGCAGAACAAATTACTTCATTGCACAAGATGCACTCAGCTACAGAACGTACGTATGCCAATGAAACCATCTCCAGAAAACGCCTTTCCACGCCTCAACTACAGCCACCAGTAAACTCCACAGAAAATTCAAATTCTACTATCAAAGTACTCCTACAAATATTTCGGGACCTCAAACTTTCTACACTTCTGGAAGCGTTCAAGAAAACGATGCCAGAACTACGCCAAAACCAACGGAACTTTTAGTAAAATTACTATTTTCATAGAAATATTAGCAAACTTCATTTAAATCAAAAAACCCAAGCAATATCCCATCTGCTCAAAATTTGGCATCAAGATAACGAGCCAAGAGGCGTTCTATTGGACAAGATCAAGAGCAAATCAATACCACCAATCTTTGATGGAAAGTGTACTAATCTTGAACAACATCTTCATCCAGAAATTGCGATAGTTGCAGTTTCCAAATAACTACAGACGTGTTCAAACTATTAGACTCACGCTCAAAAAATGCAAAATTGATGTAGAATTCCTAATTTCAGAGTTCTAGAACATTTAATTTAATAGTTAAACCACCAATAAAGGATCCTTCATTTGTTTACTGTACAGTTGAAGTGGTCATATCACCGTTGAACAGCAAATGGTATTAGTGAGGGGGGGGGAATTCTGAAAGTGGTGTTTCAGTTCTAGATAGCTATTGTGGTTCCTATCAACAAGTTACAATCTGAAGTGTTGTGGTTGCTGTCGTAAGAAGTTACGACATTCAAAACGTTCAACAGTTCGACTGGCCAGTTTAAAATGATAATGACGTGTTTCGTGTATCAATCTTTTATTCTGTGAAGTCTTGTAATCGCAGCATAATGGGAAAAAGCAAAGGACCTTTCTCCAAGTAAAGTGGAAGTTAACATAATACTTCTGGTGGAAGAAAGACATACACGGCGACACATTGCTAATAGAGTTGGGATATAACAAAAATCTGTAAGTAGAATCTCTGTTGGAATGAACAAGAGCCAAATAGAGTTGGAAAATGTTTGCGAAATCCTAAGCTATCGCTAAGAGGTATCCGAAAACTAAAAAGATTGGCTCTGGGAAACAGAAGTGCAACTTCTAAGAGACTTAAGCATAATGGCTAAGTATGGCGCAGACATTTGGCCTAAAAGTGTTCGAAGGATTCTTTGTGTTGAGGGAATAAAAGTACACGGTCAAGAAAGAAAACACAAATTAGAATCTACTCCAATCATGGCAAAGAAGCGCCTCGAATGTGCCTAGAATATTGGACTGCTGAATATTGGACTGCTGACGATTGGAGAATAGTGTGTTTCAGTGATAAATCATGTATCTTTGTGTCTGATGAATGTTCACAATATGTGCGACGTTGACCTGGGAGAAATTAAGTTGGAATGTATTTAATAAACCACGAAGCATCCTACTTCAGTCATGGTCTGGGGTGTGATCTCTGTCTTCGGGCCTGGAAGACTGTATATAGTAGAGAGGACAATGAAGCGACCAATACCTACAAGTTCTTCAAGAAGAACTGCTTTCCCAGACTTCACTCTGGTTTGATGATGTACAATTCATCTTTATGCATGATGGAGCCCCATGCCACCTGGCCAATTCTGTGACAAAATTCTTCAAGGACAACGAAATTAGTGTTCTTTCGTGGTCAGGCACTAGTCTTGATATGAACCCGATTGAATACTTTTCGATCTTCATGAAAGAAAAGCTAGAGAAGCACATTAGAACCACATTTCAATTGATCAAGGAAATCAACAATTTGCGGTATCACGAGGCTGACTTGAAGGCAAAATGTGCTAAATTCGTACATGGAATGCCTCAAAGGATAAAAGACTTAATAAAGAAGAAGGGATTTCATATGAAATATGAATCTTTGTGTGAGAGATAATTTTCTTGTAAGTATTCCATTTCATTTTTTGTTTCCAATTTGGATATACACACTTTACAGTAATTATATTTGAATTTACGTACGCATTTGTTTTATTGATATTGAAAAGCATATGCCAGACCCACTAGAAATTAGGACAGAGTTACAAAGTAGTAATTTGGACTAAGTTCAAACGTATTTTCTCACGTAAGATTGTAAGAACAGTAAAATATTCAGAAACTGAATGTTGAGTCTAATAATTTGAACACACACTTGTGAACTTGCCCCCCTCTCGGTACAAACGATTTCCGCATATCAATAAAAGGTATTTCGTTTGTACCGGTTTGTACCGCAAATATTTTTGTTTGTACTGTACGACAGTATGAGAAATTAACACAACAAAGTGGAGGGACCAAGTTCACGCAGTCCCCCCACAATGTCTTAGGATCGATGTAATTGACTCATTTGAAAGATTTTCGTTTGTACGGGATTGTACGGTAATTTGTTTAGTTTGGGGTTATGAAAAATTAACAAAACAAAATGGGGCCCAAGTCAAGCAGACCCAAAAAACACCACTTAATACACCGGGCACACATGACTTTTGAATGCCATATGAAAGTACTTGCTTAGTACTGTATTATACTACAATGAGTTTTAGTTTAACCATAATAGATTATGAAAAAGTTAAGGAAACGAAGTTGAGGGGTGCGTGAACCTCTTCCTCCACCTCTCGTTACAAACGATTTAATCAGCTCATTTGAGAGATTTTCGTTTGTACGGGATTGTACTGTAGTTTGTTTCGTTTGCACCGTCGTAGATTATGATAAATTAACGAAACAAACTGGAGATCCAATTGAAGCAAACACTCATTTCAAATTTTAAAACACAGGATACATATGACTTTCGAGAAATTTGAATGTGTCATGGCAGGTCAACTTGCCCCACACATCTTAGTTTCCTTTCCAATTCCAATCAAAACGTCACCAAACATTTGCACCCAATATGTACCAATTTATAGCACCAAGGTTAGAATTTGTATCCCCATCAATTTCGAGAAATTTGAAATTTTGACGACAGGCAACTGACCCACAAAACACATTTTTTCAATTTGAATCAAAACTACCAAAAATTTGTACCCAATATTTGCTCATTTGTACTACCAAAATAAGAATTTTTACCATTACCAGGTATTAGACGTTTCAATTTTTGTTGGCGGGTAAACCTGGGCCGGACAACTTATTTTCCTTTCCAATTCGAACCAAAATGGTACTAAAAACTTGTAACCAATACGCACCAATCTGTACCACAAAAATTAGAAATTGTACCCCGATTAATTTTAGAGAAAATTGAATTTTTGTTGGGAAGTCAATCTGGACAGCACAACTCATTTTTCTTCGCAATTCCAACGCAATTCAGAACGGTACTAAAATTTGTACTCAATATATACCAATTAGTAGCACCAGAATTAGAATTTGTACTATCACCAATTTCGAGAAACATGCATTTTTGATGGCGGATCAAACTGCCCGCACAACTTATTTTTCCTTCGAATTTGAATCGAAAGGGCACCAAAAAAATTGTACCCAATATGTACTAATCTGTATTACCAAAATTACAATTTGATCCCCCACCAATTTCGAGAAATTTCAATTTTTGATGGCTAGTCAAACGGGCCCACATAACAAATTTTTCTATTCAATTCGAATGAAAAAAGTACTAAACATTTGAACCACCAAAACAAGAATTTTTACCCTTACCAATTCCTAGAAATTTAAATTTTTCATGGATCACGCTGGCCCGCACAACCTGTTTTCCTTTCCAATTCAAATCAAAACGGTACCTAAAATTTGTACGTAATTTGTACCACAAAATTTAGATTTGTACACCCATCAATTTCGTGATATGTGAATTTTTTATGGTGAGTCAAACTTGCTCGCATAACTTATTATTCTTTACAATTTGAATCAAAATGCGACCAAAAATTTGTAACAGATCTGTACCAATTTGAACCACCAAAATTAGATTTAGCACCCGCACCAATATCTAGAAGTTTGAATTTTTGATGGATGGGCATGCTGGACAACTTGTTTTTCTTTCTAATTCGAATCAGTACAGTATCAAAAATTTGTACTCAATATGTACCAATTTGTACCACCAAAATTAAATTTGTACCCCCACTAATTTCGAGAAATTTGAATTTTTGATGGCGAGTCAGCTTAAGGTCAAGTTGTCACGCAGGACTCTTGTTTTCTTTCTAATTTGAATCAAAATTGTACCTAAATTTTTCACCAGTATGTACCATGTTATACAACTAAAATTAGAATTCGTACCCCCACCAAATTCGAGAAATTTGAATTTTTGGTGGCGACGTCAAGCTGGACCTAACTTATTTTCTTTCCAATTCGAATCGAAATGGTATCGAAAATATTTACCTAATATGTACCAATTTGTACCCCACAAATTAGAATTTGTGCAACTACGAATTTGGAGGAATTTGAATTCTCAATGCTCGAGCCAACCAGTCGTCAAAACTTGGCTCACACAACACATTTCTTTGACCAATTCGAATCAAAATGTTACCAAAAGTTTGTTCCATATAGGTATCAGTTTGTGCCATCCACAAACACAGAAGACAAAATTATTTTAATATTTTTCCACAGTGTACCAAATGTTAGAAAGAATAAAGGAAAACATTATCACAAATAACTTGTTGAGGCGGCAGATTAAATTGATAGCATTAGCATTTGTACAACTTGGTTGGGAGAGAGAGAATCAAACATCTACATATGTTGAAGACTACAAAAGTTTTAGGATGGGTGATTTTTCTCCAACCATTTGTAATCATTGACAATATTAATTTTTATTACAGAACTCATTCAGAGAATCAGTTCTGTGAAGTAGTCTCCATCCACTCATATCTCCGTTTCGATAATAGAGTTGAGTTCTAATTTTGCTTATACAAATTTGTACAAATTCAGTTACCATTAATAATAAACTTCTGAGTTAAAATGTTTAATGGAATCAGTCAAAAATTCGTTTGGAAGTAGTGATGTCGAATTTTAAAACATACGATTGTGTTGTTTACCTTGAGATCAAGTAGATTCACATATTTGAGTAAGAGTTTCAAATTTATTGAATTGGTGCGGGGACAATGTAATTTCTTTGTTACAAATTGTGTTTTAAAAATTTGGACAATTTTCATATGAATTCTGAATAACTCTTTGGCCTGGAAGAGCTAACTTACCGACAGTGATAAATTGGCCGTTCGTTGAATAACAATTTCTAACCTTTATTCGTATATGATTTTGCTCATGCAAGTTATAAGTAAATTTTCCGTTCCATTTTTATGAATTGTGGGAAATTTGGTTACACATTCTCGTTCGAATCGAATACCATTTTGATTCAATACAAAAAAAAAAGGATTGCCGTGCCCAAACAGATTGCAAGGAAAAATCAAATTTCTAGAAACTGGTAGGGTTGGAAATTCTAATTTTGACAGTACAAACTGATACTTACTTGGCACAAATTTTTGGTAACATTTTAATCCGAATTCATAAAACAAACGTGTTGCGCGAGCCAAGTTTCGACGTCAAGTTGGCTCCAGCATTAAAAATTGAAATTTCTCCAAATCGGTGAGGGTACAAATTCTAATTTTGGTGGTACAAATTGGTACAAACCGAGTACACATTTTTGGTACTGTTTACATTCGAATTGCAAAAAAAAATAAGTTATGCGGGCCAGTTTCACCCGCCACCAAACATTATAATTTTTCAAAATTATGGGGGGTACAAATTCTAATTGCGGCGGTACAAATTGATACATATTGGGTTCAAATTTTTGGTGCGGTTCTGATTCGAATTGGAAACAAAAACAAGTTTTCCGGTCAGTTTGGCCTACCAATAAATTCATATTTTTTGAAATTGGTGGGTGTATAAATTCTAGTTTTGGTGATACAAGTTGTTACATATTGGATACAATTTTTTGGTACAGTTTTGATTCGCATTAGGAAAAAAAAGTTTTGTGCTTGACAGCTTGACCTCCTAACAAAAATTCAAATTTCTTGAAATTGGTAAGGGTACAAATTCTTATTTTGGTAGTTCAAATTGGTACATATTGGGTACAAGTTTTTGTAAGGTTTTTGATTCGAATTGGAAAGAAAGTGTTTGTGGGTCAGTTTGAAGCGCCATCAAAAATTCAAGTTTATCAAAATTGGTAGGGCTAGAAATTCTAATTTTTGTGGCAAAAGTTGGTACATATAGGGTACCAATTTGTGAACAATTTTGATTCAAATTAGAAAGAAAAATAAGTTGTATGGGCAAGTTTGACCTGCCAACAAAATTCTGTTTGACATGACCTGGCGGGCTTCATGAAATTTCTTGGGAAACAAATTCTAAGTTTAGTGTTACAAATTGTTACACATTGGGTACAAAATTCTGGTACCATTTTGATTTGAATTCTGAAGAAAAATGTGTTGTGTAATCCTGCTTGACCGCCATTAAAAATTCAATTCTCGAAAAATTGGTGAGGGTGCAAATCATAATTTTGGTGGTACAAATTGGTACATACTGTTTACAAAATTTTAGTACCGTTTTCATTCGAATTGGAAAATTATATCTTGTATAGGCCAGATTGACGTCATATTGGTTCTCCATAAAAATTCAAATTTGTCGAACTAAGTAGGGTGTACAAATACTAATTTTGGTGATACATATTGGCGCATATTGGATATATTTTTTGGTACCATTGTGATTCGAATTTGCAAGAAAAATAATTTGTGCGATCGAGTTTGACCCGCCATCGAAAACTAAAATTTCTCGAAATCGGTGGAAGTACAAGTTCTAATTCAGTGGTACAAGTTGATAAGTATGGGGTACCAATTTATGGTGCCATTTTCATTCGAATTGGAAAGAAAAAGAGTTATGCGGCTCTGCTCCACCCCTTATCAAAAATTCAATCTTTTCGAAATTGATGAGGGTACAAATTTTAATTTTGGCGGTACAAATTGGTACATATAGGGTGCAAATGTTTGGTACTGTTTTGATTCGAATTTTAATGAAAAAAATAAGTTGTGCGGGTCAATCTAACCCGCCAACCTATATCCAAATTTCTCAAAATTGGTGGTTGTATATATTATAATTTTAGTAAAAAAAATTTGGACATAATAATATAGAGTACAGTAGCAATCATACACAATATTTTAACGAGGTAATCTGTTGACATTTATGTATTACAGTGCTAAGAATGGTTATAAATGGATATAATTTTCCAGAAATTAATATTGAACTAAACAGAAATAAACATATTTTAGTACTAGAAATTGGTAAATATTGGTTACAAATTTATGATACCGTTATGATTACTATTCGAAAGAAAAATAAGTTATCCATGACAGCTTGACCCGCAATCAACAGTTCAAACTTCTAAGTATTGGTGGGGGTGCTAATTCCATTTCCGGTGGTACAAAATTGAACATAACTGGTACAGAGTTTTGGTCCAGTTTTCATTAGAATTTTAAAGAAATTGTGTAGTCCAGGCCAGCTTGTCCTCAACCAGGTTCACGCAGCCCCCAAATTTTGTTTTCTTGATTTTTCATAATCAATTATGGTTAAACTACCCATTCTTTTACAATACGGTACTAACCAAGTACTTCCATATGACATACAAAAGTCATGTGTACCCGATGTGCTAAGTAGTGATTTGAGGGCCTGCTTGACCTGGGATCCCATTTTGTTTTGTTAATTTTTCATAATCTAACACGGTACAAACGAAACAAACTACGGTACAATCCGGTACAAACGAAAATCTTTCAAATGAGTCAACTAAATCGTTTGTACAACGTGGTGGGAGGGCTAGGTTCACACAGCACCCCCCCCCCAAATTTTGTTTTCCTATTTTATCATAATCTATTATGATTAAACTAAAACTCATTCTGGTACAATACAGTACTAACCAAGTTGTTTCATTTGACATGCAAAAGTCATGCGTGCCCGGTGTATTACGTCCTGATTTGAGGGCCTGCTTTACCTGGGTCCCCATTTTGTTTCGTTAATTTTTCATAATCCAACACATTACAAACAAAACAAATTACGGTACAATCCGGTACAAACGAAAATCTTTCAAATGAGTCAATTAAATCGATCCTAGGACATTGTGGGGGGCTGCGTGAACTTGCCCCCCACATTGGTTTCTTAATTTCTCATACTGCAGTACAGTACAAACAAAAATATTTACAGTACAAAACGGTACAAACGAAGTACTTTTTATTGATGTGTGGAAATCGTTTGCACCGAGAGGTGAAGGGGCCAGATTTCCAAGGGTTTTGAACACGTCAGTATATGGTGCCTTCCATTTCAACTCAGGCAAAAAAATATAAAATTGTACCATCACCATCTCAGATATTGTTGAAACTTTTTTTATGGAAACTAGACATGTTTTTAAGAGACCCATATTTTTTGTTTTGTCGAAAAAAATTTCCCGCCAAGTAATGGGCCATCAAAGACGGGGAGTACAATTTATGAATTGTAGATGACATGGAAAATAGTCAACTTCGGAGGCTCACCATTCGCCTATGGAGACAGGTAGAGTTATAATTCTTGTTGTGGTATGTACATAGGGATATAAATAAACTATATTTTATTATAGTTTGGTTTGCGCATGCGTATCTTTTTGTACATAAATTAACAAATGAACGTCAATTTATCTGAAAAGTCGAAGTTTGCGAATTTTTTTCGAGCACTTTCGGTTCGAATTTTAAAATTCTGTTTTCACGGTTGGCAAGACCTAGCTACCCACTTTCCGAAAAAAAAAATTGTAACGCTTCTATGTGCAACCGTTTTGTCGCAAAAAATTCAAGAAATTGTAAAATTTTCAAAAATCGCCATTTTTGGGGGCCATTTTCTCGAAAACACCATCTTTTAAAATTCTGAAATTTTGTCAGATGGTTCAGATTTACATGAGTAATAAACACACCAAGTACCATTCTCGACCAATGCTTCATGAATTAACTGCAGCCTTTTAAAGTTAGCGACGTTTCGTTAACTTTGATGTCCCAGTTAGCAACACTGGGAACAATAAAAGTGCAATGATTTGATTATGTTTGTGGTTCACATTCATTAAATGAAGAATAAAAGGTTTTCTTGACTGTTTTTTTATTATTATTATTTTGATCAAGAAGGCTCTCTGAAATAGTAAAATGAGCCTCTCCCTACTCCTACGTTTTCTTAAACCGAAATAATCTGAGGTGGAAATTACGATTACGAAACACACAAATTTTAAGTTTACTTGAAATGGCCTCCAATAAATTCTGATGATCTACTAAAAGCCTGAACTATTATCTCAGTGATGATTTGGAATGCTCCAGACAAAGTCTCAATTAAGTGAGATGTCATTACAGTGATCGAAAAAGGACAAAAGTTTAAAAAATCGAAACATTTTCTTACGCGTTCCAAATAAATTTACTGACTTTTTAAATAGAACAATCGTAACATAAGAATGGGTCACTCGGAATTTTACAGTATTCGACTAAAGTGGGTCAGCCCGCAACATGCGAGGGATGTGTTTGTGTTTTGTGCAGATTTTAAGTTAGCTGCTAATGCGTTGTAACAAATCAAAGGAGCAGCCTGTATTGAAGCTGTCATGAGTGACCTATTTCCTTTAGTACTATGATCCGTAGAAAATCACAACTGTCTTCTTCAGGAATGTGGTGAATGTCCTGGAGAGGAAGGAATAAGCGTGGAGTCTTTAATTATTGATCCTGATGAAAATGAAAGTGTTACGTATGTCATATGGGAAAACAATAATCTCGTTAAAAAACGTGCCACTTTCTGTTTTCGTATCGCACATTGCTGGTTTAACTGTAAAAATTGTAATTCATGACTACATCAAGAAAATCCAAAGAGAATTAATTGCTACCTAAAAGCAACGTATAAAATTTCAAGATACAAATTCTATTTTACTTCATGTGGACTTTGCTGAAAACTGGACTGTTATTCTGCAAAGTGAAATTCAGAGTTATCACCGGAATATGAAACAACTGACAGTTTTGTTGTAATAAACGACGATAAAACACACGATTCGGCTCATGTACTCATAGCCATAGACAAGATTCTAAAAATACTCGAAGGAAAGCGAAAATATATTTTATAGGAAAAGGTTTGAATACAAGAAAATAAGTGTCTACAATTTCCCAAACCGTGTCAGTGATTTCTGATGGTGCTGCATCCCACTTTAAAAATCGCTTTCAGATGTTCGAGATGCAGACAGGTCCGATAAAGCACTGGTTTTGCAGTGAAACCGGCCATGCAAGGGTTTCTGCGACGGTAGTGGGGGGGGGGTAAAGAATGTGGCAACGCGGCATAACCTTAGGCAAATACAGATACACAGTATTAAAACCGCAGAAAAAAATGAAATGAAATCTTAAAGTTTTACGTCCCACGCTTATGCCGGTTAGGCAAAAGGAGACGGTGATTATGAGAAATTAATGAAATGGTGGAATGCAGAAAGTGGGAGGAAACGGGATAACCCCGAGAAAACCCAAGAGCACGGTGTTTGTCCACCACAAAGCCCACACGGCGCGATCTGGGATCGAACCAGGGACCCCAACCACCGGAGGTGAACGCTCTACCACTGAGCCACCGTGCCCCCACTAAAACCGCAGAAGAATTCGAGAGTATAGTGCAAGAACAAACTCCGGGTATTACTCTCGCTTTGTCGCCTGGAACTGAATTCGACGACTTCCGGAAGAAAAAAAGGGAATGTATGCGACCGCTAACTGGTATTCAACGAAGTCACCTTTGGCTTTCGGAAAATGGCGAAGTTTTTATGGCAGTAACGGGTCACCATGAAATAACTTCATGCTTCCCCCAAAATCGAACTTCTGAAATTCAAAGTGTAGATTTAAGAAATCTGCAGAAAGGAACTTTTGTTACATACCGGTACATATATGTATGATAACGAGTGGTGCGTAGCAGAAATATTATGTATAAATCATGAATTACGTGAAGTTGAAGTGCTGTTTATGCTTCCACATGGACCTTCAGCATTTGTGACTACACTGAGAAAAAAAAATGTAGGTGGCATACTTAAAAACGTAGGTTACATTCGTAATTCCTGTAGTTTCTGGACTTAACGTACAAACGTATATAACATCCTGCAGCAAACGTATAGCTGAAAAAGTATGTATTATACGTACTGTCTGCACAAGTGCAATGACGTCATTCGTGTGACGTTATCTGCAGTAAAAAGTATATACGGAGGTAATATCTAGCTTTGTGACGTCAGGGTCGTATGTAGCATGTGGGTTAATAATGACGACATACACTGACTATCAGGACGGAGCATGATTTCAAGAAGTATGCAATATACGTTCTGTACGTATGTTTCTTGCGTTCAACCCCGAGACAGCATCTATATTGTACTTGTGCCCCATACGTACGACTAGATACAGTATACGTATTGTACGTATGTATTATACAGATTTTCCTTATGTCGCACACAGCTTGTCCAGATACAGCATACAGAATATCCGTATGCACCATACAGAGTGCATATATGTAGCTTACAGACTGTCTGCATGCAGCATATAGATTATACGTATGTCGCGTACAGGTTGGCCATATGTAATGTATAGATTGGATGTATATAGCTAATAGGTTGTCCATATGAAATATACAGATTTTACCCGTATCGAATACGTATTGCCTTCTTGTAATGTATGGATCGGACATATGCAGGATCTAGAGTGTACGTATAGTGCACCATTATTAAAGTGCTGCAACATACTGCAAAGTGCATGATACATTCTTACTGTAATGTTGTCAAATATTGTTTTACTCTGTATGAAAACAAAAATAGCTTAAAATATGGTTGATCTCCTTTGTGCCAATAATAATAAAATTAACAATACTACACTTTTCAAATCTTAGTTTGGAGCAGTGAAACTGTCCAAAGAAATGTATTTACCTGCAGGGTGTCCTATAAGTTTGGGCTTCCTGCTAATTCGTTGGAAAGCTACTGCAAAGTCAAGTGTTGAAAAGTGACACAAGCGTTAATTTTAAAATTATGGGCACAAAGCAGGGGTGGATCCAGGACGGACTTCTGGGGGGGGGCCGGTCGGCGGTAATACTGCTACTTTTAAGAGCTCCAAACTTGTTATGGATGGGTTTATTTATATATAAAATAAGAAAGTTTCCTCTTGTGGGGGGGGGGCGATCGCCCCGATCGCCCCCCTCTGGATCCGCCCCTGGCACAAAGGAGGTTAACCATATATTAAACTATTTTCGTTTCCATACAGAGTAAATCAATATGTGATATATTACTGTAAGAATTTATCATATGGTTTGCAGTTAGTTAGTTGCAGCACCTCAATAATAATGCAAAATGCACAGCCTTATACAATCCTATATTCAAACTCAAACAAGATTTACGTACAATCATTTATTAAGCTGTTATCATCCATTGCTTGTACGATATAAAGATTATTTTACCTCATTCTTTTCCTTAATAGTATCTTCTACTAAAGTGCAGTTGTTACCACAAGAGGCCTGAATAGAATTTTCCAGAAATAACTTCTCTGTACATTTTAATTAACAGGTATGTCTTTTTTTTTAAATGTCGCAATAATTAAAAGTGTGGTGTCAGCCGGAAACGTATTCGCTTACAATATGATTCCTACTCAGTACTCGCCATTAAAAATGAAACACCAAGAAGGAGACTGGGTAGATGCGCCAAAGTTCCCAGGCCGATACCTAATAGTAAGTGCAGAATACTCTTAAACGTTCGCTGTATTCGCTGTGTGACAACGTGGTGACAGCGGAGGCGTTGTGCAGCCATCGACTAAACATATTTATTCTTCCCTGCTATAGACATTCTGCAAATTTGGACTTTCCTGGATGCATCCTTCTTAGTGCAACATTTTAAGGAAAGAGCAATTTAACAGTCTCATACATTGCTTAAAGAAAGAGCAATGATTCTCAGAATTACTCGGAAGATATATATACACAATAATTTAAAACCGTTATTTCAAACTTTGCAATTCAAAGCACGAAAAGAACTATAGATAAAGGAACACTGATTTTAGCCAAATAGTAATTAGTAAACTTAATCACACTCAGTACCATTAGTTGCTTGGTGTTATCCGTAAGTCAGAGATCACGGTATCTCATTTCGTGTAGATTTTTGCATTTGTTTAACGCTAAAAATGTATTTTATCGCTAATTGAACCCAGTACCATATATATACCGACAGGACGTACCTTAGTCACAAGGTGACATGAGTGAAACACTAAACTATTCGATTGACACCTGCGGCCTTGTCAACACTAGAGAAAGTTACAAAGTGATTAAGTAAATACGGAACATAGTTCATACAAAGTATAGCGATGTATGAAGTCTCCGTTTCATACGACTTGGATAAAGGATACATCTGAAATAGCAACAAAGAAATATATAATGATTTCTCTGGATAATTTGGATTAGTCCAGAATTCGAACACACACACGCTGGTAAGTCCAACATTTTTTTTTAACTTCTTTCTTCGGATTCCCAATAAAGTTGACTACTGAAAAGCTGAGTTATAGATTCTGTATTAAAACAACACCTTCGCTAGACATGTTCAGTATACACATTGTCTTACATACAGAACAATACATTAGTTATTAATGCATGTCTGAAATAATAGTGCTTCGTATAGAATTTTACTTCACCCAATCGCAATAGCACAAAGATAAAAAATATTGCTAGGGATAATGTTCTTATTACAGAGAAAAAGAATTAAAATGACTTAACATTAACAATCATTTTCTTTAAACAGAGATAATATTTTATTATAATTTATGGAAGAAAGAAATAATTTGTAGTACAGTATCTTTATTAGGGTTATATATTCGTACAAAATAATGTAAGTACAACTGAGTCTGTCTTCAGAAAGGACGTACTTTTAGCCACAACCTACACTGCTTCTTTTGACTGTCTTTCAAGCAGAATCCTGGTTTGATGCACGAAATACCTGCAACAAAAATCAGAAAATATTTAAAATGTTATTATATTCAGTGTGCTTAATTTGGTTGTACTTAACAATACAAAGTATCTTAACATTTTTGAGATTAAATGGACAAAATCTGTTCGGTCAGGTATGGACTTTTGGGTTGCACGTAGAAAAACTATGAAGTGTTTATTGATGCTGAACAACAACTCAAAATGTATTACCATTCAAAAGTAAGTGGGTACCTCAATGGTGTTCGGGCTACCATGGGGTACCTAATGTCTGTATTTTTTAGATATATGAAAATATATGTCTCTAAAATGTAAGGAACTGACATCTGTTTACCGAAAACCTCAACTCGGTAAGCCTTATGGATATCGAGATATGGGAAAATAAAGAGCGACACTACAGAACTGTGGAGTTTGCGTACTAGATGGTGCAGTTTCGGAAACGTAATTACGAGGGCTTACAACAACCTCAAAAGTAGTTTCAATTAAATACACTACACACACGCCCTGATGGGGGTTTTCGGGTACCATGATATTCCCAGAACTCTCATTTCTAAATATTCTAAAATATATCTTAATAACGTTTTAAAGTACGTTAGAGGTGTGTGTTTACCGAAACCGCAAATAGGTACGCCTAACAGTTACCGAAATATGGTGAAATAAAAAGCGACACCATAGGTACGTGGAGCTTGCATATTAGACAGTACAATTTAGAAAATTAATTAAAATATGACTATCAAGATATTGTCAAATAAAGGGAGGATCCATATAGTTATGGGGTTTTCGTGTTAGGTGGTAAAATTTCCGAAACCGGTCATGTAAAGTTAATAAGCATCAGTAGCAATTTCATCTTAAAATAATTAGGTATTTCCATGGAGTTTAAGAACATCATGGGGTCTACCAAGATTAAATTTTAAAAGTTTTGTAAAATATATTTTGACATTTGTAAAGAGTATTAGAAATATGTATTTACCTAAAAGTTCCAGCTAGTACATCTAGCAGCTAGAGAGACACCATACAATAAAAGCGTATTAGATCTTGAAATTTCAGAAAACAATTATTGATCCTAACAAAAGTTAAATAAGATGGTACTTATATGGATTAAGTGAGTACCTCAGACTCGTCAGTACAATTTCGATCGAAAGATTAATTCAGCTCTAAATTTTCTTTGGACAATTCCAAGCGTTCATCGGGCTCTGAAATAAAGTGAACATTTTTTGTCAATATCTAATATAGCAAGCGAGATATAAGGAATTATGCATTTTATGACGTCGTAAAAATAGAGACCCACATGGATTTGTACTTTTGAGTATTTGCTGTAAGAAGAAGAAATTTCAGAAAACAACCGTATATACCTTAATAGACAATTAAATGGGCGAGGGCACGATGGCTTAGGGGTAGAGTGCTTACCTCTAGTGTATTGGGTTCTTGGTTCGATCCACGGTCAAGTCAGTTTGTAGTGCACATCGTATTCGTGGGTTTTCTCGGGGTACTCTCTTTCCTCCCACCTTTGCATTCCATCAATTCTGTCAACAACATTCACTTGCTTTAATCATAATCTCCCTGAGACTAAAATGCATAATCGTGGGTCGCTACACTGAAATATTTCCTTTTATTTAATTTTAAAATTAAATAGGGAGTTAAGTATGATCGTATCTCTACAGGTTAAGTGAATACTCCAATAGTTTCTGCAAAAAAAGATTAGTTAAATACCCTACCACTAAGCTACTGTGTCCCCGCCCACTGAATTGTCTATTAAGGTATATACAGTAGTTTTCTGAATTTTTTTCTTATAGGAAAGAGCCAAAAGTACAAATCCGTAAAGATCTCTATTTTTACGTCATAAAATATATAATTCCTTATATCTTGGTTACTATCTTAGATATTGACAGCGAATTTTCATTCTTTTGCACAGCTCGATGAACCCTTGGAATTGCCTGAAGAAAACCTAGGACTGAACTAATCTTTCGATCGAAATTGTACTGAGGTACTCATTTAACCCATAGAAGTACCATCTTATTTAATTTTGTTGCCACCAATAATTGTTTCCGAAATTTCAAGATCTCGTACGCTTTTATTTCACAGTGTTTCTCCAGATGTTAGATGTACTAGCTGGAAGTTTTGGGTAAACACATATTTCAAATACTGTTTACAAATGTCAGATTATATTTTCAAAAGCTTTTAAAATTTAATTTTGGTAGACTCCATGATGTTCTAACACTCCATGAAGATATCTAATTACTTTAAAATGAAATTGCTACTGGTGTTTATTAACTTTCCATGACCGATTTCGGAAATTTTAGCATCTAACACGAAAACCCCTTAACTGTGTTGGTCCTCCCTTTATTTGACAACATCTTGATAGCAGTTAGTCATATTTTAATTCAATTTCCGAATTGTAGCGTCAAGTATGCAAGCCCCACATACCTATAGTTTATTTTCCCATACCTCGGTATCCATAAGGCTTATCGAGTTGCAGTTTTCAGTAAAAAAAAAGAAAAAAAGAAACAAAATCAGTTCTTTACATTTTAGAGAAATGTATTTCCATATATCTAAAATGCAGAAATTAAGTACCGCATTGGAACCCCATTGGAGTACTCACTTACTTTTGCATAGCAGGGTAAAAACGCCAGTGGTTCTCACTTTAAGGTTGAAAACATACTATTTTGTCTCTTCTCTGAGCATCGTGAATCTGTCGGAGCTGTACCATAGTTGGAAAGACTCACTGATCCTTCCTATAATGACCATGTAGTTAGAATTAAAAAAGGAGTAGCCGTTGGAGGAAAAACAATATTTTAAAATCCTTGCACCAGTAGTCGTCACCTTAAAATCAAAATGTTCCAGTAGTAGTCAGGATTTTCTACCAGTGTTCGTCACTCAAATAACTTGACATAATTTATTCAAAAACGCACTGTGTATCAGTTTAGGGTTAAGAATACAATATAAAGTAGTAAGCTTAATAACTTTGCATCACTTTTAGCACTCAAGAAATAAAATAAAAACGTTTCTACATACTTTTTAAAGCAATTTCAGAGAGAAAAATGTTAACTGAATTCAAAAGTTAACTGTATATCACTTCCACGTTAAGAGTACAATATTAAATACTATGTTTAATAACTATACGTCACTTTAAACTCTCAAGAATGAAAATAAACGTTTGTACATACATTTTAAAAACAATCTGAGAAACAAAATAAGTTAACTGAATTCAAAATTTAATTATACATCACCTTAAGCTTGAGAATACACTATAAAATACAGAGATTAATAAAAAATGAAATCTTTAAGTTTAACGTCCCACGATTATGCCGGTTAGGCTACAGGAGACGGAGATAATGAGAAATGAGTGAAATGGTGGAATGAAGAAAGTGGGAGGAAACGGGAGAACCCCTAGAAAACCCACGAGCACGGTGTTTGTCCACTACAAAGTCCACACGGCGCGAGTTGGGATCGAACCAGGGACCCCAAACACCGGAGGTTAACACTCTACCACTGAGCCACCGCGCCCCCCTGAGATTAATAATAATGCATTACTGAAGAATGAAAACAAAAATGTTTTAGCTACCTATATTGTATTTACATGTTACCGGTATTTCTCATTAACTTTTTTTTTTTATTCCTCATGATCGATAGGGCTTGGGATATCCGAATTTAGATATAGATAATCGATATTGACAAACTATCGAAACTTGTTCGAAATATCGAAAAATACAGCAATATCGAAATATAAACAATATCAAAAATCGAAAATATAGAAATATGAAAGAGATCAAAAATATGGATATATCGATCAAAAATGGATATATGATCTTGGAATACGATTTGGTGGAATAATGAGGGAGAAAAATAATCATTGATTAAATATTAAATTGAAAAGAAATAAGAGCCTGACGCTCAAATACTTATCTATCCGGCACCCATCTTGATCCCCATAAAATATTATGAAGTGCTTGATTGATTCCAAACCCAATAATAGTAATAGTAATTTAACAACAAACACAGAATATATAATTTACGCACCTTGAAATGTAGAAATTAATGATTGTAATCCCCAGCTTTCCAATAGACGTTTGATTTCTCCAAATGAAGATTCGGATATCTTGTTTCTTCTCAAGCAATAATGGGTTACAATAATCAGTTGCAGTCCAAAGCCAAGTCACTAAGTTAAGCATGAAAATAAAGAATTCATTAGTTAGATGCATACAAAATCCTACGCATATAAATCCGAATCTACTTGTATTAAATTGTAAATTTAAACAAACTAAATTATACTACTTTGGAAAGCGTCTCCAAATATAATGTTTTCATTCTAAAGTGAAGGAATTTTTAAAATCGGATGACCCGTTTGCGCTGTACACTCGCTATGCGTCCAATGTGAAATGAAAATGCAACATTGCCATTTACCTGGACCCACAACGTAAGTGAGTGAAGTTACTGTCTTTTACGCTAACATGTCGATGGCCAGCCCCCGTTTCAAACAGTAACTTCATTCACTTATGTTGTGGGTCCAGGTAAATGACAACGTTGCATTTTCATTTAAAATTGGGTGCATAAAGAGTATACAGCACAAACATCTCGTCCGATTTTTTTTAAAAAGTGTTCACTTTAGATTGAAAACGTCATATTTCGAGATGTTTTTCCTCTTACATTTTGTTGTAACTCTGATAATAACAGAGTTATCCTATGTCAGGGAACGTTTGAGACATCCTGTATACATCATAAGAAGTTCCTTTCTAAATTCTACACGGATGTGGTTTCATTGAATGTGAGGTGGGTGATACACATTAGGCCTTTTGGGAGTACGTCACACGGACGACCGTAATTTTGTGTTCAAAATTTTTATGAATTGATGGGATATGTGATACATATGGCCACGGACTAGAATTTTCTCAGTATGTCAAATATGCAATCAGATTTCATGCAGCTTAATTTGGTGAAAAGCTATTGCCAATTGAACGTTACATTTACCTCTTTCTTGCAGATGTTGAACCATGCCGTTAGCACGTGAGGAATGGATCGAAATAATCAAACTGTGGGGCGGGAGGAGTATATGTGCAGTGGTTGCCGATTGCAGTCATCCACAATGTGACTCTGTGTCACATGTTTCAGTGTCACAGTAATTAACTAAATTTGAGAAGACGGGGACATTCGTGAACATACATCGTAGCGGTTCAAACTCGCGGAACCTTTTTCCTTCCCCATTTTGAACCGGTACATGAAAATGCCATTTTCTCCATGTTTGCCTCCGCCGATTTTGAAAATTCCTTCACTAATCGATTTCTCTCGTCGAGTACTACAAGAAACAGTTAAAATCTCGCGGGCCCTTTTTTCTTCCCCATTTTGAACTGATACATGAAAATGCCATTTTCTTCATGCTTGCCTGCGCCGATTTTGACAATTCTTCACTAGTCAATTTCTCTCGTCGAGTACTACAAGAATCAGTTAAAATCTTGCGGCCCTTTTTTCTTCCCCATTTTGAACTGGTACATGAAAATGCGATTTTCTCTATGTTTGCCTGCGCCGATTTTGAAAATTCCTTCACTAATCGATTTCTCTCGTCGAGTACTACAAGAAACAGTTAAAATCTCGCGGGCCCTTTTTTCTTCCCCATTTTGAACTGATACATGAAAATGCTATTTTCTTCATGCTTGCCTGCGCCGATTTTGACAATTCCTTCACTAGTCGATTTCTCTCGTCGAGTATTACAAGAATCAGTTAAAATCTTGCGGCCCTTTTTTCTTCCCCACTTTGAACCGGAAAATGAAAATGAGATTTTCTCTATGTTTGCCTGCGCCGATTTTGAAAATTCCTTCACTAATCGATTTCTCTCGACGAGTACTACAAGAATCAGTTAAAATCTCGCGGAACCTTTTTCCTTCCCCATTTTGAACGGGTACATGAAAATGCCATTTTCTCCATGTTTGCCTGCGCCGATTTTGAAAATTCCTTCACTAATCGATTTCTCTCGTCGTGTACAAGAATCAATTAAAATCTCGCGGTCGTCTTTTCTTCCCCATTTTGAACCGGTACATGAAAATGCGATTTTCTGCATGTTTACCTGCGCCGATTTTGAAAATTCTTTCAGTAATTTATTTCTGTTGTCGAGTACTATAAGAATCAGTTAAAATCTCGCGGGCCCTTTTTTCTTCCCCAAGCCAATATTTTTGTATATTTTGAATGTATTCAAGTATGGAACAAAAGTATTATATAATTCCCTTAGTAGGTTTCTCAACTTCATATTTTTCAACTTAAATTTTATTTATTTTAATTATTTATTTTCTTGTGACTCAATATTTAATTGCAATCGTTCATTGGGGAGAAGGGTGGCCATTCTCAAATATATAAATATAGTATTCTTAAAATTTATGTGTTCTCGTACTATTAGTTTCTTCCACTAGACCTGGAAATTGAAAAATTAATACCTGGAAAACCTGGAAAATTCAGGGAAATTGAGTTCCATATTTATATATGAACACTGCTATTTACAATTTTTTTTTCGAATAGGGAGAACTGTACAAAAGGGTGTTTTGGGAATGGTATAACAATAGGTTTCTGGGAGTGTTGTTCGAAATGAAATCTTTAAGTTTTACGTCCCACTATTATGCTGGCTAGGCTAAAGATAACGGGGTGTTGTTCGCAGTGTTGAATTCAGACATTTACACCCGGGGGGGAATGTCAACTGCTCGGGGGAGGGTTATTTTTCTGTATTTTTTTCAAGAAAGCAGCATATTTAACAATTCCATTCACATACACATCTTACCTAATATTGAGACTAATTGCTGATAAATATTCAATGAGATTATAATTTTAAGAAAACAATCGTTTGATTTCATCTAAAACATTAAATAAAGACTGGCAAAAATAGTTTACACTAAACTTTAACTGCTATTTACAGTAACTATTTTTATTATTTCCTATATTCAGTAATTACTGTTTGTTACTAATGTAAAAATTTTTAAAAAGATTTAAATTAACTGAAATATTTTTTCTCCTAAAACAAACATACTTAGGAATATCTTAATAAAAAGTTATCATTCTTTCTCACACTTCTGATTCTAAATCAAACATATTAGCCTTGGTTTCTTCACTGCATATACATCAATAGTTTAGTTGACGAAATCTTCAGTAGGATTAGTGCCGTGTCGTGGAAAATCAGCGCTTGGCGCGAGAGTATACGACGGCATCCCCGTATATATGAGTGAGGTCGACAGACCAGCCGCCAAAGGTGGGAAAATTTTAAAAAGTAAACCCTGCTTTTCCTTGATTTTGAGCACTTTTCATTACTTTTTTCCTTTCATTTTATATATGTCCACATGTATTTCATTCCTCTGTTTTTCTTTCCTTCTTTTTTTCTTTTTCCCTCCCGAATTTTTCACCCCTTACTTCGGCGCCCGGGGCCGTCGCCCCGCTTGCCCCTCCCCCATGGAACGGCACTGAGCAGGATCTTGGCCACCTTCAATAGCAATCTTTCACTTATATACTATTACCATATTGATAAATTCTATATAAGTCTCTAATCAAGGAGGGATAACTGTTCCTCCCTGATCCCTCTAAATGACGCCCACTGAATCTCACCCTTTAACTGAATTATTTTTAATTAAAGAAAGATGTGTTTACTTTAACAATCGTAAAACACATTTACGTCTGTTACTTCCGATGCGAGAAATGGGATTTAGGCGCCCTATTTCAAATAATGTAGGAACTGTATATTTTCAAGAACTGAAGTCTGCTGACATGAGAGATTATATGGAATGATCGAAAGATCTTCCCTATCTTTCCTTTCGTATCTCAACCTGTGCTAGTGCTACCTACTAATATATAATATAGGGCGAGAGTATAGTACCTACTAAAATACAAACCTTTCTACAACAGTTAACAATTTCATGTTCTGCCAAACTCAGTCATAGCGTTAAGAAATACAAGTTTTATTCACTATTTGGTATTCTATCTTAGATGTTACATGTTAACATTTATATAGAATGGGTCTGCGTCATTTATATGTATATTGAGAGATCGGATTTCGTCTGCACGTACACGGACAGAAAAGCAAATAATTGGGTGAAGTAATTTCTACATTTTGTGACTGAAATTTTGGGAGTTTCTCCGGGGGGGGAATGAATTTTCTTCGGGGGGGAGATTCCCCCCGGGCTACCCCCTGAATTCAACCCTGGTTGTTCGGTGGGGGTCAATGTTGCCAATTTTGGGTAAAGTCGCTAAATAAGGGGAATTCGACCTCAACGATAGCGTAGGTTGACCATAAAATTTTCAGTTAAAAACGGGACAGGTTCTTGCAACCCTAGACTTTTAGATCTACCTTTGTTCTTATCAGTGCCTTGATATCAGATTTCCTCCTCTCTCTCTTTGTTACAGAACGGGTACTTATGAAAAAGGAAAGACACGTTGAAATTTGTTCAACACACAACCAACTGCTAAAACCTCTGCTGCCTTTCGAGCAGTACTGCGAACTATAGAGTATGTTTAATATAGGGAATTTCAGTTCAATTTTTGCCTCTTTGTTATTATTAATACTTTTAAAAGGAGTAAAGATACTGGGTTTGTTACTTACTTCTTTCATTTACATAGAACGGGACGAATACTACTTTTTCCATCTACTGACGGGACGGCCGGGACACGCCACTAAAACGGGACTGTCCCGGTCAAAACGGGACGTATGGTCGCCCTACGATAGCGACAAAAAATATTTTTTTCCGATTGGAGACTTTTTTGGGTGATTTTTAAATGACGATTTACCTACTTACACATTTAGCGACTTTCTGCTCCAAACAAAATGTTCATCTGTAGAGAAGCATTATTAGTTCAAAACAGTTTTTACGTTCTTTTTTTCTGTTTGTTTGTTTTAATCAGCGCAACTGATGAAGAGTTTGGAAATACAGCATACTCACTGCCCCACAATCCTGCATTGTTATGTTACCCTTGCCCTCTAACGAAGAACAACTACAAACTTGATGTCCTTTAGTTCGCAGAGTTTCCGTTGAGAAACACACGTAATACATCATTACCGATAGCAACAAGATTAGCTATAGATTGCGTGAATAAAGGCGAAGAAGATGTTTGTTATATTTGTCCTTTGGGGTCTTTTAATTATTCTGCACTTTTTCTTTTACAAAAAAATGATCCCTGAATTAAAGGATTGGTTGCGCCCTATTTACAAAGATGTGAGTAGAACCAGCGGCGCAAATCTGTCTTCAACATTGGGAGGGGGGGGGGGGTAAGACC
The DNA here is from genome assembly GCF_964235325.1 of Thermobia domestica. Lineage (NCBI taxonomy): Eukaryota > Metazoa > Arthropoda > Insecta > Zygentoma > Lepismatidae > Thermobia > Thermobia domestica. The sequence continues at coordinate 40,268,039 of NC_137454.1, read as the reverse complement.
GTTACCATACTTTTTTTGACGATGTCCAAAATACTTATGAAGTTGAAAAACAATGTTGTGGAGGATCAGAGTTGTCTTCAGCGTTGGGAGGCTGCAGATTTGAGGCTTATTCTGGGGGACATCTATTTTATCTCACGTTCCTTTGTAGCAATCGGACAAAAATAATCAAATTTCTCCCAAAAAACACATTTCAAATCGGATTATTGGGGAGAAGTCCCCCTCAGTTCCAAGATTGGAGGGGACATGTATCCGTCATCCCCCCCCCCACGGATTTGCGCCAGTGAGTAGAACATATTGTTTAGTTTACATCTACAACTTTAAAACAATGCTTATAGACAATGAATTTCTCTATTATTTTTTATAGCGACTTTTCACCCAAAATTGGAGTCGTCATATCCCGTTTCGCAAACTTATTGCCAACATTTTGGAAACTGGTTGCGAAGAGAGCTACAATGGATGAGTCGAGTTATTTCGTCGCTTCCGCTGTGAACCTAAGTACAAGATTCCAAAGAGATTAAGAAAAAATGAAATGAAACCTTTGAGTTTTACGTCCCACAGTTATGCCGGTTAGGCTAAAGGAGACGCTCATGATAAGCAATGAATGAAAGGTGGAATGAAGAAAGTGGAAGGAAACGGGAGAACCCCGAGGAAACCCACGCACAAGGTGTTTGTCCATCACAAAGTTCATTTGACGGGGGCTGGGATCGAACCCGGGACCCCAAGTACCGGAGGTGAACGCTCTACCACTGAGCCACCGCAGCTCTTAAGAGATTAAGAGTCACAAACATAGTCACTTTCAATTTTGTAATATATATAGGTCTATATATTGCATCACTGACTAATAACTAAAATCCTTGGATTGTATATATAAAAGTCGCCCCCTGCCCGTAAAAAGCTTCATTCGAACTCGGAATCGAACAATTGCATCTGTAAAACAGTGCTGATTTGATTTTAACGTTCCTTTCAGCAGCAAGGCTGTATGAGACGTGGACCTACAGATTAACGTGGAATCCGAACCACATAAGCTCCGGCCGGGAATCGAAAAAATGAAATGAAATCTTTGAGTTTTATGTCCTACGGTTATGATGGTTAGGCTAATGGAGACGGTGATGAGTAATGAATTAAATAGTGGAATGAAGAAAGTGGGAGGAAACGGGAGAACCCCGAGAAAACCCACGCACACGGTGTTTGTCCACCACAAGGTTCACTTGGCGGGGCTGGGATCGAACCCGGGACCCCAAGCACCAGAGGTGAACCTTCTACCACTGAGCCACCGCGGCCCCCGGCCGGGAATCGAACCCGGGTGTCCCACGCCAAAGGCGTGTTCACTAACCACTTAGCCACGAGGGAGCTCATCTATAAGGCAGTGTAAGCAAACAAAAAAACGCACACTGGATGTTTGCGCAACTGAGGATCAAAACATTCTCAATGGAGTATGAGAAATAGTTAACGCCAATCAAAGTGTGCTTTTGCTTATTTATTACTTCGTTAATACTTAATTCCTTCTAGAAATAGTGAAACTATACTATGAAGAAACACTAATAAACTAATAACAATTACGTTGTATTTCTTACCACACCACGACCATTTTTACCACCCATAGAATTTGAACCTAGTACTATACTGCATTAGTCACGCCGTAACGAAAGATGAACATCTGGCACTCGTAGCTGTTGAAGCTACCTGTATATCACGCGGCCTGCGTTGGTACTCCTCAACATAAATACCTCACAGCCCAAAGCCAGGAAACATCACAGACAGAAGACAGGGGCACAAGCAGTGCCTGACACTTCACGAACTCTAAACCCGCCAAGACTCAACTCAACATGACCTTCAATTTCGTTCTAGAAACCAAACCAATGCTAAGGCACAAACTTACCAACTTCCTATATGAAAACACAAGAAAAAAAATCTAACTTTTTTGGTTCCAAAGTGATGACATAACAATAATACTAAAAAGGTTTTAATTTTCAGTAACCCAAACATTAATTAACTAGGGAACATAACAAAGCAAAAATAAATAAAAATAAAAATAAATTAAATTAAAAAATAAAAATCTGACAAGTAAACTCTCCCTGACTACTTTTTTTTTTTTTTAATTTCAGTGAGGCTGTAAAATATGTTAGTATCTTCGTAAAATATATATATTTCAATGTAAACAAGTTCTTTAAACAAAAGAAAGCTTTGTAGTAGAGCGCTTACCTCTGACGCGTTAGGTCCCTGGTTCGATTCCTGCTCCCGACAAATAGCCTTTTGGTGAACACTGTAGGTGTGGTTATTCTTAAGACTTTCCAGTTTCCTTACATTTTCTTGATTCCACCATTATCATGTATCTCATTGTCACCTTCTCTCTTACATTGATGTACAATCATGGGGCGCTAAACTAAAAGCAAAAAAAAAAAAAAAAAATTGCAAATATCCTAGTAAAAATGAGTTTTCTAGACTACACAAGTGGCCCCGCGTAGGGTAGTCGCTAGCGCTCTCGCCTTCGGTGCGAACGGTTCCGGGTTCGATCCCGGGGGAGAACTCGGTCGAAAAAGTATCAAAAGATTTTAAGTCCAGCCATCCTGAATGAGGTTTCCTTGGGTTTTCCTCATTCACAGCAGGCAAATGCCGGAGTGGTACCTAACATATAGGTCCCAGGCCGTTTTCTTCCTTCCCCAATCCTTTCTTCCCTTCCTTTCCCCGGATAGTGTACTCGCCGAGGAAAGTCATCCCTCATATGGGGTAACAAGGCCATTGATGCCGAAAGCCCAGAAATCTAAATCCTAAATCTTCACTACACAAGGAAATTTCCGCGCTGAAAACGGTTTATTAGCAATTATGTTAAGCAGTCCTGTAGTAAATCTGCACCAAGTAATAAATCGTCACATATAAAATGGAATGAATAAACACATAACATTCATTTTGCTACCTTGAAACATAATATGTTTCAAAACATTAATATTCAAAGTTTTTTCAAAATTCAGATTCACCCATTCCATTCTCCTCAATCATTTACGAGTTACAATAGTAAGAATTGTAGTCATAAACTACATTACTTACTTAGTACTATATTAAAGCAAGTTACACTAAAAGAATATATAATTAATGGGAATATTTAACTAAAGTAATAGTTAACTATTGTACTTACCCAGGCTTCCCAGGTTTCCTTCCTCTCTTCTGTTCCGTTTGTAAACAACCTCGTTTCGCAAGCAAAAGACGGTAGTTCAATGACGTCAGCCATGGCGAAAGAAAGAGTGTCTATAGGCGGTCTGGATCTTACACACAGATGGACGTATATAACGTATAGCTGAAGTATTTAACATACGTATACGTATGTAAAATACAGAAGATTGTTAGATATCAGACATCCTGCAGAGACATGATGTAATATCTAAGCGGGTAAAAGGCAGTACCTATGTAGTATATGGATAAAGTACGCTCCGTACAGATTTCCTTAGTAAACATAACGAATCCTTGTATTTGTACAATATACCGCTGTCCGGATAATGGATTTTTCTCAGTGTGCAAATGGTCATAGAGTCGGCGAACTAATATGCGTTCAAAGATTTTGGTTAGTGTGGATGTTAGTTGTATCGGCCAATAAGATGTCACATCAGAGGGAGGCTTATTAGGCTTTGGGAAAATAAGACTTTTGAGTACTTCCAGATTATGGGGAAAAAAACAGTACGAAGTATAAATGTGCAAATGATACTTAATATTGCGAAGACAACAGGAGGAGCGTTCTTAATCAGAGTATAAGTAAGAGCGTGAAAGCATGGAGCAGAATTTCGTTTGTTGAGGAGTGTAGTCTGGATGTCTATAGGTTGAATCGTTACTGAAATTGGATGGTCTAATTCCAGAACATGATTGTGATTGGTTTGTAAGTGTGCTAAGTTGGAGTCTGATCGTCTATCGACAGCTGCGTTTAGATGTAAGGGAGTATGCCAGCAGGTAGAGGAGTCAAGATAGTTTGAAAGTGTTCTGCAAATGTGTTGGCCTTGTCTTGATCAGAAGATAGTGCTTGCTGATTAATAACTAGTGGGTAGAGCGTCCGTTGAAATTTTCCGATGAGCTGATTGAACTGTCGCCAATATTTGGTACGATGTGTGTTTTCGTTGAGTTTGTTACAAGTTCTGGTCCATAGAAGGCATTTGTATGCTACAATATAATGGAGTGATTCGCAGATACTGTCTGTGGAGGCGAAGTGCTTCTAAGTTACGACTGCCTGTGTATTCTCTGTAAGCACGCCGAGCTGCAGTAATGAGAGGTAGGTATCGTGGAGGAAGTTTAGGTTGATGCGGAGTAATATATGTAGTTGGAATATGCTGCGTGCTGCTGCCTGTAAAGTTTGAGTGAGGCGGGTAACGGCATTGTCAAGATCGTCTTGTGATGTTAAGGCGACATTAACAGAGAGTGACTGTGTAGTGGTTTCATGGTAGGCTAGCCAGTTGGTCTAATGATAGAGATACACTTTCTTCTTGCATATGATATTGTGCGGAGAAATATTTGTAGTTAATGACAGCTTGATTGGAACATGATCGCTCCCCAATGAATCTAAAACTTCAATAGTATGTGAGTGTTGATTGTTGTGGAACAAATTACAATATCTGGTGTGGTGTTGATAGAGGGGCGAGTTGGCTGTGGTAGAACATGAAAGATGCCGGTTGCATGAAGACTGACAAAATCCAAAAATCGCTGTTTCTCATATCGAGGCCTACTATGAAAATTTATGTCTGCCATGATAATGAATTTGCGATAGGTATCGGAAAGGTATTGAAAAAATTAGTAAGGTAGATCGTGTCTCGGCCTGACACAGATGGTTGCGAAGGCTATTGTATGACCTTGGAGATATAATAACACAACATTATATTCTGGCAACTGCATTGTGTGCGGTAAGGTAATAGCGCGATGTGGGATGTGATATTGTAAACCAATGGCTGTTTCACCATGCAGACGTGCACCGCTGGGTCCATCGTGTCTGTGTTGGGAATAAAGCAGGAAATATAAGGAGCAAGAAATGTTTCATTATGTGCAAATGCGGCTATATTCTCCTCGAGTAGGAGTTGTTGAAACAGACTTGATGTGTGAGGAGACACTTTATGTTAAGGAATAACATGTTATACGCCATAACGGATAAGACAAGAAGAATTGTAGTACTACTGTAGTGAGGCGACAATTCATGTTCAGACAATTGTTTCAGTAGGTTGTATTTGGAAATAGACGTTAGATCCACTGTATGTGGCATGTAGCTGGAGGTTATAGAGAAGTTTGGCAGAATGAATAATTTGATTGAGAACTTGCGTGCGCTGAAATGGCAGAATGTTTTGTAAGGTCAGAGTTAAGAATCTTAATAGATCTTCCACTGTAACAGGGTGTGTCAGTGAGTTTGCAGGTGGGGTGGAATCATCTGAAGTTTTGATGGGAGCTACTAATTCTGGCTTATCAGGTGTAGGAGCAGACTTGCCACGCCAGCGGTAACTATAAGTAGGATGCTTTTCAGGACACGTGGTGCATTGAGGAGGTGCACTTGAATTTGGGCAATTTCGTGTCAGATGACTGCCGCCACAATATCCGCATTTGACATTGTTGGCGCAGTTATGAGTGTAATGGTCATTGTAAGTCTGGCATTTCTCGCATCGTATTGGAAGAGTTGGAGGTGTGCGAGAAGGCTCTACCTTGTAGCGGCGGCGATATACGTAGGCACCGTTAGCCAAAAGATGATCGATTATTTGCTGCTGGTCGGTCAGAACACGCACAAGGTAGGTAGGGTCACTGTTGTTACGAATTCTAATACATTTCTTAACTTCTAGGCACTCGTATCGCAGCTCATCAAAGATGCGTCAGTGAGTTCGCGTTCAATGCCTCAGATAACTACTGATAGAAGTGGTGGACTCGAGGTGGCGGAGGTGTTTTCATTTGGCTCGGATTGAGATGTGTCAACACAGCCTGCGGTCTAAAACTTTCATAGGTAGCTTTGTTTCTAACATGAATATAACTACATGAATACTAACATGAATATGGAAGTTAGGATTAGGAGATTTCAAGATGATTCCATCCCTAGTAGGTATGATTTGGTGCACATCAGCGCGCGAAACATATTTCTTGATTTGCATGAAGATGGCTCGTACAGTCCGGTACTTAGTATCAAAGTTCTTTAAGATGAAATTGTACATGGTTTCTCGGCTAAGTAGGAGAGGATGGCGCATTAGCCCAGTCCGTCTCGGTGTATCTCGCAGTCACTGAGGCATTGGAACTTTCTCCATCATAGCTATAGTGCCTTGGTTTCTTAGCGTCTGATTCCTTCGAGTGCCTAATTGGAGATCGTGAGCGAGATCGAGATTCAGTCTGTTTCGAGGCATCTGCTTTAGTGGTCTTCGTACCAGCGGAGTGACCTGGTTTCGTGGCTGTACCTCCGCTCCCGTCGGGGAGGGGGGCATGATAATGATTTAACCTAGCAGAGTATGTAACTCAAATGAAAGTGTTTCGAGGCAATCGTATGAAATAGGTGCTAGGGGAAGCCCACTGTGGCTTTCACTTGAGGCAGAAATACATTCTCGCGGAGATGTCAGTCGGTACAAGCACTTGCCCTCCACAAAAATAGGTGAGGAGACGACTATGTGACGATGGCCACGGGCTCCCACTTGAGTCAGCAATACGGACTGCAAGGGGTGTCAATTGTCTGTAGCAGAATAATCCTCCCTAAATGAACAAAGAGACTAGTAGATGCTCACAGGGCGTTAGCAATCGGTTCCAAACCTGTGAATCGATGATGAACACCATGACATCGTTCACAGCATATCAGAAATACCTTGTTATTGGCTGTGAGTATTTGCATCGTTTTTTATTGTTTGGTTTGAGAAAAGCTTTGCGAAATATATTTTGCATTTATGGGAAGTGATTAATAACATTGTATGTTTTCTGTAATCGGTCACAACAATATTGTTGTAAACCTGTGAATCATCTGACAACAGTTACACAGATAGCAGTGTTTCCATCTATTTTCATTATCTGTTATTCTTGTGTCTTTGCACAGAAGATGGCAGAACTGTTGACTATGTAACTGTCAGACGATTCACATGTTTACAACAATATTATTGTGATCGATTACAGGAAACATAGAACATTATTCGCTACTTGGCATAAGTGCCAAATATATTTCGCAAAGCTTTGCTCATATTAAAAGATAAATACCAATGCAAATTCTCTCAGGTAGTAACTAGTTATTTCTGATATGCTCGGAAGGCGAAGTCTTGATGCTGAATTAACACACAAGTAACACGCTAAAGTGGTAGTGATTTTGTGTTGTTTCAACACCTCATTTTTTAAAGTGTAGTATTTAGTATTGTGTATATTTTTGTTTCCTAATTGATCTCTGCACATCAATTATCATTAAACCAGCTAAACCTTCGCTTTCTACATTGCGCATATATGAGCATGAATCTCCTTGTCATTCCTCAATAACATCTGTACATATCTCTTGACGGACACAAGTAAAGGACATCTTGGTAACAATCGGGAAGGGGTACCATAAAGGAGAGTTTTTTTTAAATTAGATTTTTCACTATCTCGTTCCCTTTGCAAGATTTGAGCCTACTTTCGGTTGAAATTTCTAAAACATGTATGACCAATGGTTTCCTTCTTCTTGCATGTAGTATGTAATAAGCAAATACATTACATACAAAATTAATTATAATGTCAGTGATATATGGTGCTCATTGGGCAAAACACTCTAAACAATAAAGATTCATCTTAGACTGTAGAAATGCTTATCCTTCGTTTTTCATTATCATTTGGTCATGAAACAAACGCTTGAGAGATATGCAACTTCTGTGTACAAATATGTGGTGTTGGAATGCTTAACTCATAGGATATGATGCTTTACTTTTTCTTTTAATTTCAATATTTCCAGTATACCTCTAAAAATATAATTAGAACTGGACATTCTATACAAATTTGAAATTGAAAAGTGAAAACGGCACGTTTCTAGCACTTGTGGTTTTCGAGATCTCATTGTCGAAAGGATTGGAGACAAATTGCCAATGAAGCAATTACTAATTTAGTTAATACACCTGCAATGTTTTGATGAAGTTCAATGTTGAGAAGCCTATCTACTGTTTTCATTTATCATTCTAAAAAAAAAAAAAAAAGAAAAGTAAAAAGAAAAAACCTTGACAAACATACCTATTGAAAATCGCATGGCGTTCAATTTAATCCATTGCTTTTGAAGTATAAATCAAAATCACTGCTGCATTAACTTCTTCTACTTAAATTCCCATCACGTCCTATTTAATCAATTATTCACAAAGCCAAAACAAAAGTCATTGCATTAGCTTTTTTTGTGGTACTTTAAATCCTTTTAAAATGTTTGGCACATACGTATTGGCACACAGACATTCTCAAAAGCTTATACGTTTGTTTGAAAGTGAATTTCTCTTCTTTTTTGGCTCATTTTCTAGTGAATATTACCAATAGCAAAACCCATTTTCAACTTATTGTGTACGAAGGTATATACTGAGAAAAAAAAAGTAGGTGGCATATTTAAAAAGATAGGTTACATGCGTAATTCCTGTAGTGTTTGGACTTAACGTACAACACACGTATAACTGAAAACGCATGTTTTATAATACTTTTTGTATAAGTGTTCCATCTGTACGTACTTTCCGTATGAAACAATGTAGGCGGTCAAAATCGCACATACAAATGGACGTATATAAAATATAGCTGACGAAGGTAACATAAGTATATTCATGTGATATACGGAAAACTGTTAGATGCCAGACATCCTGCAATGGCATGATGTAACATCTAATGACAGTGCCTATGTAGCATACGGATAACGTATGCTCCGTACTGATTTCTATAGTAAGAAAGAGGATACCGTATATTTGTACAATATACCGCTATCTGGAGAACGGATTTTTCTCTGTGTAGGTAGTCCTATAGTCCTAAACTTTTCACAGAGTATAGAGCAAAAATGAAAATGAAATCTTTGAGTTTTACACCCCACAGTTATGCCGGCTAGGCTAAAGAAGACGGTGATGATCAGAAATGAATAAAATGGTGGAATGAAGAAAGTGGGAGAACCCCGAGGAAACCCACGCACACGGTGTTTGTCCACCAAAAAGTTCACTTGCCCCGAGCTGGGATCGAACCAGGGACTCCATGCACAATAGGTGAACCAGACTATATAGCCTACACTGTTTTTTGAATATATATGATTAGCAGAAAAGATATATCTGATAATAAAGAAGACATTTTTATATCAATAATGTCAAATGCATGCTTTAACGTTAACTAAAAAGAGTTAAAAGTTCTTTAGGTTACCGGTCATCCCAAATGGTCTGTAACTCTGATTTACGCAGTATACTCAGTGGTTTGTTTTAAATATATAGTTAAAACTAAAGGAGTTATTTTAAATTTCGTTAGCACACGTAGAGCATTTTCAGGTTTTTCTACAGGGAGCTGAAGTATTCTCTGTTGATATCGATCTGACACGAACGTGTATAAAAATACACACATCTGATGTCAATAGTACAAAACTGTCACAAGGTTTGGCAGTGTGGTCAGATACACACTTTATTTTATTTTATTTGGAGCGAGGGGAGAATAAAATTATCTTTGATATTTTAGCCAGATAATACTTAAATTAAATTTGTTCAGTCCCAAGAGCCGACTTTTCGGACACGGCCGGTTAGGAATTAAGTTTTTTAAATCACTATGGCAAATAACTGTGGCAAATAAGTACAAAATGAAACAACTAGCTGATAACATTTAGATGGATTTTTTTTAAAAAAAACGAAAACTATCTTGTGGGTTCGAGGAGTCCTCCCTCAGGCTTCCTAGCGTTAATAATTCTATTAAAATATAAATTCCTAGGTTAATTATTAATAATTCGTTATGCGCTGCTATTTTGTTTATTACAAGCATATAATTTGCACATATAATATTTCTTTGTTTTGTATTCATTTCTTTAATCTATTGTTTTAAATAATTTTATTCAATGTTCAAGTTTATGATCAAATTAGTTTTCGTTATTGTCGAGATAATTGGCGATAGGTGACAGTGACAGAAATCTGCATTTACAACAAACCAGCTATTCTTTTTGAAACGAAGAAAAGAAAATATAAATTGTCATCGTACATTCCGAATGGAAATTCAAATCGTTCCCACAATGCAACAAAAGTTACTCGGCGACACTACCGGCTAAAGTTGTAACTAACTGCATCGTCTGCTACTGGCAGGGGAGTAGCTAAGTGTATCATTGGCTAATTCTATCAGACTCGCGCGCTCTGAATGATTTGATTCGTTCTTGCTTTTAGTAGTTCGTGGTATCCAACTTCCTTGAGTGGGGGCGCCACAGTCCACAATTTCAGCGGGAAGAGCAGCCGAAACCTCTTATATTTGATAAAAATTTAGTAATTACAGTAATTCTTTCGAAGAATAGATTTGATTAAAGAAGAAAAGGATTGTATTCTTCACAGTCATTGGTAGAGATTTAGGCGCCAGAGGCGAATTAGAATTCGGCGCCCTTCTACCCCACCTTACCAAGATATTTTTTTCTTACATGCAAGGGAAGCAGTTGTTATGCTACGCTGAGTTTTTATCAAGGTGCTCCGTTGCAACAGACAAAAGCGATCATTATGTATTTCTTTAACAAATAAGAGCTCTTTCCAAGACGCTCACTTTGGACTTTTTGTTAAACTTGACAAAATTATCTTCAGTTGGTAAACAGATCCACTTGGTGATTAGTTATGGAAATTCACTACTATCTACAACGTTTCATACTATCGATAAGAAATGAAATTTCATTATTTGGTTATAGGTACGCAAGAGAAAGCAACCAAGGACGAGAAGGAAAAGACCCCTTTCCCGTTATACCAGAAGAAGCCACGAAAATTGTGGTGAGGAGTAGGGTGAACTTGCAATTACAATTAAAGCTTTCTTACTGATATTCACAGATCAAAACTTCACGAACTTGAACAGGGACAGAACTAACGTAATATTATCATTTTTTCCTTCCTCTCTCTGTTCTTTTTTTTTTCGATCTCAGAATAGTGAGAAAATATATTTATTTTTCCATGATTCATATACTTGAACAGCGGTTAAGCATAGAATAGAAAAAAAATGATATAGTCACTTTATTACTACAGTCAAAAACAAATTACCGTAACTTAATATAAAAAAAAGTACTATACGCCTTGAAGTAGAAGGTATGACTAAGATTATGTAGAAAATATACAGCGAATATCTCCGTATACACTCGTTATTGCCGTCGTCAAGCTTCCGCTTTCCATTCCCACAAAGGCTGGAAGAGTATTCAGCAATTTTGCTACTTTAACTACTGGAGATTTTTTCGTTTATATCTTTTTGGATTAAAAGGCAGCATGTTCTCGTTTCCGTGTTTTGAGTTTCATTCTGGTTGAGGGGAAGGATGAAGGATGCAGGGGGTCACAAAGAACCATTTTCCTTTCTGTGTGTTACTTTTAAAGGTATTTATGCTCGAATGCTAGTTTTTTGGTCTGGTATCTCTGAGTTTTTTCTTTCTTATATTGGCTGTTTAAAAGGCCGGACATCTATGGACTGACCCTTCTTTTCAGTGTGCAAGGTTACTGGGAATGGGGTTAAGCTTATTTCTGCTTGTAACTGTCTTTTTTTGTATTATGATATGGCCGTGTGTACTAGCCATAGCTGTTAGTTTTTTTTTTTGTTTTTTTTTGTAGTTCTTTGTGCGTTGTTCGTTTGTATTCTTCCTGGGTGGTGTTGACTCGTTTCAGCTTGTGTGTGTGATATGTAGATGTGCTTTAGCATGTGTAGAGGTGAGGATGTTGAGGGTTTCTTCGAGAATTCATTTGAGTCTTTTTGAATAGCTTTGCGTAAGAGTGGTTGTTTGGCGGGCTCCGCAGTCATAGTAAGTGTTGAGGTTACCCACTTCATGATAATGCTAATGGTATATAACGGTATTTTATTAATGCGTTCTTGGCTATTTTGAGCCCCTACCTCGAATGTGATTCTTGAGCATATGAAGTGTGATGCTTATATGGTGCCTTCCATTTCAATTCAGACAGAGCATGTACCATCACCATCTCAGATATTGCTGAAACTTTTTTATAGCAACTAGACATCTTTTTAAGAGACCCATATTTTTTTGTTTTGTCGAAAAAAATTTTCCCGCCAAGTAATGGGCCATCAAAGACGGGGAGTACAATTTATGAATTGTAGAAGACATGGAAAATGGTCAAATTCGGAGCCTCACCATTGACCTATGGAGACAGGTAGAGTTATAATTCTTGTTGTGGTATGTGCATAGGGATATAAATAAACTATATTTTATTATAGTTTGGTTTGCGCATGCGTATCTTTTTGTACACAAATTAACAAATGAACGTCACTTTATCTGAAAAGTCGAAGTTTGCGAATTTTTTTCGAGCACTTTCGGTTCGAATTATAAAATTCTGTTTTCACGGTTGGCAAGATCTAGCTACCCACTTTCCGAAAAAAAAAATTGTATCGCTTCTGTGTGCAACCGTTTTGTCGCAAAAAATTCAAGAAATTGTAAAATTTTCAAAAATCGCCATTTTTGGGCGCCATTTTCTCGAAAACACCATCTTTTAAAATTCTGAAATTTTGTCAGATGGTTCAGATTTACATGAGTAATAAACACACCAAGTACCATTCTCGACCAATGTTTCATGAATTAACTGCAGCCTTTTAAAGTTAGCGACGTTTCGTTAACTTTGATGTCACAGTTAGCAACACTGGGAACAATAAAAGTGCAATGATTTGATTATGTTTGTGGTTCACATTCATTAAATGAAGAATAAAAGGTTTTCTTGACTGTTTTTTTATTATTATTATTTTGATCAAGAAGGCTCTCTGAAATAGTAAAATGAGCCTCTCCCTACTCCCTACTCCCTACTCCACCGAAATAATCTGAGGTGGAAATTATGATTACGAAACGCACAAATTTCAAGTTCACTTATTTAAAATGGTGTTCGGAAACAAAATTTCACTGATTTTTTAATTTTTTTTTAATTTTTATTTTTTACATGGACCAATCATTTGCTTGGTTGGTGTCGTCTTAGCTTATAATATGTAACCGTGCAGGTGCTCCAATAGGTGTTGGCTCACTCACAACTTATTCAGGAGTGGATGTAGGGGGAAGAAACTTTTTTTTTATTTTATATATAAATAAAACCGATCTCAGAGTTTGGAGCTCTTAAAAGTAGCTCTAAGTAGCAGTATTACCCCCTCCCCCTTTCCAAAAGTCCGTCCTGGATCCGCCCCTGCGTAGCACATTGTCGATACACTGAGAAAAATCCATTATCCGGACAGCGGTATATTGTACAAATACAAGGATTCGTTATGTTTACTAAGGAAATCTGTACGGAGCGTACTTTATCCATATACTACATAGGTACTGCCTTTTACCCGCTTAGATATTACATCATGTCTCTGCAGGATGTCTGATATCTAACAATCTTCTGTATTTTACATACGTATACGTATGTTAAATACTTCAGCTATACGTTATATACGTCCATCTGTGTGTAAGATCCAGACCGCCTATAGACACTCTTTCTTTCGCCATGGCTGACGTCATTGAACTACCGTCTTTTGCTTGCGAAACGAGGTTGTTTACAAACGGAACAGAAGAGAGGAAGGAAACCTGGGAAGCCTGGGTAAGTACAATAGTTAACTATTACTTTAGTTAAATATTCCCATTAATTATATATTCTTTTAGTGTAACTTGCTTTAATATAGTACTAAGTAAGTAATGTAGTTTATGACTACAATTCTTACTATTGTAACTCGTAAATGATTGAGGAGAATGGAATGGGTGAATCTGAATTTTGAAAAAACTTTGAATATTAATGTTTTGAAACATATTATGTTTCAAGGTAGCAAAATGAATGTTATGTGTTTATTCATTCCATTTTATATGTGACGATTTATTACTTGGTGCAGATTTACTACAGGACTGCTTAACATAATTGCTAATAAACCGTTTTCAGCGCGGAAATTTCCTTGTGTAGTGAAGATTTAGGATTTAGATTTCTGGGCTTTCGGCATCAATGGCCTTGTTACCCCATATGAGGGATGACTTTCCTCGGCGAGTACACTATCCGGGGAAAGGAAGGGAAGAAAGGATTGGGGAAGGAAGAAAACGGCCTGGGACCTATATGTTAGGTACCACTCCGGCATTTGCCTGCTGTGAATGAGGAAAACCCAAGGAAACCTCATTCAGGATGGCTGGACTTAAAATCTTTTGATACTTTTTCGACCGAGTTCTCCCCCGGGATCGAACCCGGAACCGTTCGCACCGAAGGCGAGAGCGCTAGCGACTACCCTACGCGGGGCCACTTGTGTAGTCTAGAAAACTCATTTTTACTAGGATATTTGCAATTTTTTTTTTTTTTTTTTTTTTTGCTTTTAGTTTAGCGCCCCATGATTGTACATCAATGTAAGAGAGAAGGTGACAATGAGATACATGATAATGGTGGAATCAAGAAAATGTAAGGAAACTGGAAAGTCTTAAGAATAACCACACCTACAGTGTTCACCAAAAGGCTATTTGTCGGGAGCAGGAATCGAACCAGGGACCTAACGCGTCAGAGGTAAGCGCTCTACTACAAAGCTTTCTTTTGTTTAAAGAACTTGTTTACATTGAAATATATATATTTTACGAAGATACTAACATATTTTACAGCCTCACTGAAATTAAAAAAAAAAAAAAGTAGTCAGGGAGAGTTTACTTGTCAGATTTTTATTTTTTAATTTAATTTATTTTTATTTTTATTTATTTTTGCTTTGTTATGTTCCCTAGTTAATTAATGTTTGGGTTACTGAAAATTAAAACCTTTTTAGTATTATTGTTATGTCATCACTTTGGAACCAAAAAAGTTAGATTTTTTTTCTTGTGTTTTCATATAGGAAGTTGGTAAGTTTGTGCCTTAGCATTGGTTTGGTTTCTAGAACGAAATTGAAGGTCATGTTGAGTTGAGTCTTGGCGGGTTTAGAGTTCGTGAAGTGTCAGGCACTGCTTGTGCCCCTGTCTTCTGTCTGTGATGTTTCCTGGCTTTGGGCTGTGAGGTATTTATGTTGAGGAGTACCAACGCAGGCCGCGTGATATACAGGTAGCTTCAACAGCTACGAGTGCCAGATGTTCATCTTTCGTTACGGCGTGACTAATGCAGTATAGTACTAGGTTCAAATTCTATGGGTGGTAAAAATGGTCGTGGTGTGGTAAGAAATACAACGTAATTGTTATTAGTTTATTAGTGTTTCTTCATAGTATAGTTTCACTATTTCTAGAAGGAATTAAGTATTAACGAAGTAATAAATAAGCAAAAGCACACTTTGATTGGCGTTAACTATTTCTCATACTCCATTGAGAATGTTTTGATCCTCAGTTGCGCAAACATCCAGTGTGCGTTTTTTTGTTTGCTTACACTGCCTTATAGATGAGCTCCCTCGTGGCTAAGTGGTTAGTGAACACGCCTTTGGCGTGGGACACCCGGGTTCGATTCCCGGCCGGGGGCCGCGGTGGCTCAGTGGTAGAAGGTTCACCTCTGGTGCTTGGGGTCCCGGGTTCGATCCCAGCCCCGCCAAGTGAACCTTGTGGTGGACAAACACCGTGTGCGTGGGTTTTCTCGGGGTTCTCCCGTTTCCTCCCACTTTCTTCATTCCACTATTTAATTCATTACTCATCACCGTCTCCATTAGCCTAACCATCATAACCGTAGGACATAAAACTCAAAGATTTCATTTCATTTTTTCGATTCCCGGCCGGAGCTTATGTGGTTCGGATTCCACGTTAATCTGTAGGTCCACGTCTCATACAGCCTTGCTGCTGAAAGGAACGTTAAAATCAAATCAGCACTGTTTTACAGATGCAATTGTTCGATTCCGAGTTCGAATGAAGCTTTTTACGGGCAGGGGGCGACTTTTATATATACAATCCAAGGATTTTAGTTATTAGTCAGTGATGCAATATATAGACCTATATATATTACAAAATTGAAAGTGACTATGTTTGTGACTCTTAATCTCTTAAGAGCTGCGGTGGCTCAGTGGTAGAGCGTTCACCTCCGGTACTTGGGGTCCCGGGTTCGATCCCAGCCCCCGTCAAATGAACTTTGTGATGGACAAACACCTTGTGCGTGGGTTTCCTCGGGGTTCTCCCGTTTCCTTCCACTTTCTTCATTCCACCTTTCATTCATTGCTTATCATGAGCGTCTCCTTTAGCCTAACCGGCATAACTGTGGGACGTAAAACTCAAAGGTTTCATTTCATTTTTTCTTAATCTCTTTGGAATCTTGTACTTAGGTTCACAGCGGAAGCGACGAAATAACTCGACTCATCCATTGTAGCTCTCTTCGCAACCAGTTTCCAAAATGTTGGCAATAAGTTTGCGAAACGGGATATGACGACTCCAATTTTGGGTGAAAAGTCGCTATAAAAAATAATAGAGAAATTCATTGTCTATAAGCATTGTTTTAAAGTTGTAGATGTAAACTAAACAATATGTTCTACTCACTGGCGCAAATCCGTGGGGGGGGGGATGACGGATACATGTCCCCTCCAATCTTGGAACTGAGGGGGACTTCTCCCCAATAATCCGATTTGAAATGTGTTTTTTGGGAGAAATTTGATTATTTTTGTCCGATTGCTACAAAGGAACGTGAGATAAAATAGATGTCCCCCAGAATAAGCCTCAAATCTGCAGCCTCCCAACGCTGAAGACAACTCTGATCCTCCACAACATTGTTTTTCAACTTCATAAGTATTTTGGACATCGTCAAAAAAAGTATGGTAACGGTCTTACCCCCCCCCCCCTCCCAATGTTGAAGACAGATTTGCGCCGCTGGTTCTACTCACATCTTTGTAAATAGGGCGCAACCAATCCTTTAATTCAGGGATCATTTTTTTGTAAAAGAAAAAGTGCAGAATAATTAAAAGACCCCAAAGGACAAATATAACAAACATCTTCTTCGCCTTTATTCACGCAATCTATAGCTAATCTTGTTGCTATCGGTAATGATGTATTACGTGTGTTTCTCAACGGAAACTCTGCGAACTAAAGGACATCAAGTTTGTAGTTGTTCTTCGTTAGAGGGCAAGGGTAACATAACAATGCAGGATTGTGGGGCAGTGAGTATGCTGTATTTCCAAACTCTTCATCAGTTGCGCTGATTAAAACAAACAAACAGAAAAAAAGAACGTAAAAACTGTTTTGAACTAATAATGCTTCTCTACAGATGAACATTTTGTTTGGAGCAGAAAGTCGCTAAATGTGTAAGTAGGTAAATCGTCATTTAAAAATCACCCAAAAAAGTCTCCAATCGGAAAAAAATATTTTTTGTCGCTATCGTAGGGCGACCATACGTCCCGTTTTGACCGGGACAGTCCCGTTTTAGTGGCGTGTCCCGGCCGTCCCGTCAGTAGATGGAAAAAGTAGTATTCGTCCCGTTCTATGTAAATGAAAGAAGTAAGTAACAAACCCAGTATCTTTACTCCTTTTAAAAGTATTAATAATAACAAAGAGGCAAAAATTGAACTGAAATTCCCTATATTAAACATACTCTATAGTTCGCAGTACTGCTCGAAAGGCAGCAGAGGTTTTAGCAGTTGGTTGTGTGTTGAACAAATTTCAACGTGTCTTTCCTTTTTCATAAGTACCCGTTCTGTAACAAAGAGAGAGAGGAGGAAATCTGATATCAAGGCACTGATAAGAACAAAGGTAGATCTAAAAGTCTAGGGTTGCAAGAACCTGTCCCGTTTTTAACTGAAAATTTTATGGTCAACCTACGCTATCGTTGAGGTCGAATTCCCCTTATTTAGCGACTTTACCCAAAATTGGCAACATTGACCCCCACCGAACAACCAGGGTTGAATTCAGGGGGTAGCCCGGGGGGAATCTCCCCCCCGAAGAAAATTCATTCCCCCCCCGGAGAAACTCCCAAAATTTCAGTCACAAAATGTAGAAATTACTTCACCCAATTATTTGCTTTTCTGTCCGTGTACGTGCAGACGAAATCCGATCTCTCAATATACATATAAATGACGCAGACCCATTCTATATAAATGTTAACATGTAACATCTAAGATAGAATACCAAATAGTGAATAAAACTTGTATTTCTTAACGCTATGACTGAGTTTGGCAGAACATGAAATTGTTAACTGTTGTAGAAAGGTTTGTATTTTAGTAGGTACTATACTCTCGCCCTATATTATATATTAGTAGGTAGCACTAGCACAGGTTGAGATACGAAAGGAAAGATAGGGAAGATCTTTCGATCATTCCATATAATCTCTCATGTCAGCAGACTTCAGTTCTTGAAAATATACAGTTCCTACATTATTTGAAATAGGGCGCCTAAATCCCATTTCTCGCATCGGAAGTAACAGACGTAAATGTGTTTTACGATTGTTAAAGTAAACACATCTTTCTTTAATTAAAAATAATTCAGTTAAAGGGTGAGATTCAGTGGGCGTCATTTAGAGGGATCAGGGAGGAACAGTTATCCCTCCTTGATTAGAGACTTATATAGAATTTATCAATATGGTAATAGTATATAAGTGAAAGATTGCTATTGAAGGTGGCCAAGATCCTGCTCAGTGCCGTTCCATGGGGGAGGGGCAAGCGGGGCGACGGCCCCGGGCGCCGAAGTAAGGGGTGAAAAATTCGGGAGGGAAAAAGAAAAAAAGAAGGAAAGAAAAACAGAGGAATGAAATACATGTGGACATATATAAAATGAAAGGAAAAAAGTAATGAAAAGTGCTCAAAATCAAGGAAAAGCAGGGTTTACTTTTTAAAATTTTCCCACCTTTGGCGGCTGGTCTGTCGACCTCACTCATATATACGGGGATGCCGTCGTATACTCTCGCGCCAAGCGCTGATTTTCCACGACACGGCACTAATCCTACTGAAGATTTCGTCAACTAAACTATTGATGTATATGCAGTGAAGAAACCAAGGCTAATATGTTTGATTTAGAATCAGAAGTGTGAGAAAGAATGATAACTTTTTATTAAGATATTCCTAAGTATGTTTGTTTTAGGAGAAAAAATATTTCAGTTAATTTAAATCTTTTTAAAAATTTTTACATTAGTAACAAACAGTAATTACTGAATATAGGAAATAATAAAAATAGTTACTGTAAATAGCAGTTAAAGTTTAGTGTAAACTATTTTTGCCAGTCTTTATTTAATGTTTTAGATGAAATCAAACGATTGTTTTCTTAAAATTATAATCTCATTGAATATTTATCAGCAATTAGTCTCAATATTAGGTAAGATGTGTATGTGAATGGAATTGTTAAATATGCTGCTTTCTTGAAAAAAATACAGAAAAATAACCCTCCCCCGAGCAGTTGACATTCCCCCCCGGGTGTAAATGTCTGAATTCAACACTGCGAACAACACCCCGTTATCTTTAGCCTAGCCAGCATAATAGTGGGACGTAAAACTTAAAGATTTCATTTCGAACAACACTCCCAGAAACCTATTGTTATACCATTCCCAAAACACCCTTTTGTACAGTTCTCCCTATTCGAAAAAAAAATTGTAAATAGCAGTGTTCATATATAAATATGGAACTCAATTTCCCTGAATTTTCCAGGTTTTCCAGGTATTAATTTTTCAATTTCCAGGTCTAGTGGAAGAAACTAATAGTACGAGAACACATAAATTTTAAGAATACTATATTTATATATTTGAGAATGGCCACCCTTCTCCCCAATGAACGATTGCAATTAAATATTGAGTCACAAGAAAATAAATAATTAAAATAAATAAAATTTAAGTTGAAAAATATGAAGTTGAGAAACCTACTAAGGGAATTATATAATACTTTTGTTCCATACTTGAATACATTCAAAATATACAAAAATATTGGCTTGGGGAAGAAAAAAGGGCCCGCGAGATTTTAACTGATTCTTATAGTACTCGACAACAGAAATAAATTACTGAAAGAATTTTCAAAATCGGCGCAGGTAAACATGCAGAAAATCGCATTTTCATGTACCGGTTCAAAATGGGGAAGAAAAGACGACCGCGAGATTTTAATTGATTCTTGTACACGACGAGAGAAATCGATTAGTGAAGGAATTTTCAAAATCGGCGCAGGCAAACATGGAGAAAATGGCATTTTCATGTACCCGTTCAAAATGGGGAAGGAAAAAGGTTCCGCGAGATTTTAACTGATTCTTGTAGTACTCGTCGAGAGAAATCGATTAGTGAAGGAATTTTCAAAATCGGCGCAGGCAAACATAGAGAAAATCTCATTTTCATTTTCCGGTTCAAAGTGGGGAAGAAAAAAGGGCCGCAAGATTTTAACTGATTCTTGTAATACTCGACGAGAGAAATCGACTAGTGAAGGAATTGTCAAAATCGGCGCAGGCAAGCATGAAGAAAATAGCATTTTCATGTATCAGTTCAAAATGGGGAAGAAAAAAGGGCCCGCGAGATTTTAACTGTTTCTTGTAGTACTCGACGAGAGAAATCGATTAGTGAAGGAATTTTCAAAATCGGCGCAGGCAAACATAGAGAAAATCGCATTTTCATGTACCAGTTCAAAATGGGGAAGAAAAAAGGGCCGCAAGATTTTAACTGATTCTTGTAGTACTCGACGAGAGAAATTGACTAGTGAAGAATTGTCAAAATCGGCGCAGGCAAGCATGAAGAAAATGGCATTTTCATGTATCAGTTCAAAATGGGGAAGAAAAAAGGGCCCGCGAGATTTTAACTGTTTCTTGTAGTACTCGACGAGAGAAATCGATTAGTGAAGGAATTTTCAAAATCGGCGGAGGCAAACATGGAGAAAATGGCATTTTCATGTACCGGTTCAAAATGGGGAAGGAAAAAGGTTCCGCGAGTTTGAACCGCTACGATGTATGTTCACGAATGTCCCCGTCTTCTCAAATTTAGTTAATTACTGTGACACTGAAACATGTGACACAGAGTCACATTGTGGATGACTGCAATCGGCAACCACTGCACATATACTCCTCCCGCCCCACAGTTTGATTATTTCGATCCATTCCTCACGTGCTAACGGCATGGTTCAACATCTGCAAGAAAGAGGTAAATGTAACGTTCAATTGGCAATAGCTTTTCACCAAATTAAGCTGCATGAAATCTGATTGCATATTTGACATACTGAGAAAATTCTAGTCCGTGGCCATATGTATCACATATCCCATCAATTCATAAAAATTTTGAACACAAAATTACGGTCGTCCGTGTGACGTACTCCCAAAAGGCCTAATGTGTATCACCCACCTCACATTCAATGAAACCACATCCGTGTAGAATTTAGAAAGGAACTTCTTATGATGTATACAGGATGTCTCAAACGTTCCCTGACATAGGATAACTCTGTTATTATCAGAGTTACAACAAAATGTAAGAGGAAAAACATCTCGAAATATGACGTTTTCAATCTAAAGTGAACACTTTTTAAAAAAAATCGGACGAGATGTTTGTGCTGTATACTCTTTATGCACCCAATTTTAAATGAAAATGCAACGTTGTCATTTACCTGGACCCACAACATAAGTGAATGAAGTTACTGTTTGAAACGGGGGCTGGCCATCGACATGTTAGCGTAAAAGACAGTAACTTCACTCACTTACGTTGTGGGTCCAGGTAAATGGCAATGTTGCATTTTCATTTCACATTGGACGCATAGCGAGTGTACAGCGCAAACGGGTCATCCGATTTTAAAAATTCCTTCACTTTAGAATGAAAACATTATATTTGGAGACGCTTTCCAAAGTAGTATAATTTAGTTTGTTTAAATTTACAATTTAATACAAGTAGATTCGGATTTATATGCGTAGGATTTTGTATGCATCTAACTAATGAATTCTTTATTTTCATGCTTAACTTAGTGACTTGGCTTTGGACTGCAACTGATTATTGTAACCCATTATTGCTTGAGAAGAAACAAGATATCCGAATCTTCATTTGGAGAAATCAAACGTCTATTGGAAAGCTGGGGATTACAATCATTAATTTCTACATTTCAAGGTGCGTAAATTATATATTCTGTGTTTGTTGTTAAATTACTATTACTATTATTGGGTTTGGAATCAATCAAGCACTTCATAATATTTTATGGGGATCAAGATGGGTGCCGGATAGATAAGTATTTGAGCGTCAGGCTCTTATTTCTTTTCAATTTAATATTTAATCAATGATTATTTTTCTCCCTCATTATTCCACCAAATCGTATTCCAAGATCATATATCCATTTTTGATCGATATATCCATATTTTTGATCTCTTTCATATTTCTATATTTTCGATTTTTGATATTGTTTATATTTCGATATTGCTGTATTTTTCGATATTTCGAACAAGTTTCGATAGTTTGTCAATATCGATTATCTATATCTAAATTCGGATATCCCAAGCCCTATCGATCATGAGGAATAAAAAAAAAAAGTTAATGAGAAATACCGGTAACATGTAAATACAATATAGGTAGCTAAAACATTTTTGTTTTCATTCTTCAGTAATGCATTATTATTAATCTCAGGGGGGCGCGGTGGCTCAGTGGTAGAGTGTTAACCTCCGGTGTTTGGGGTCCCTGGTTCGATCCCAACTCGCGCCGTGTGGACTTTGTAGTGGACAAACACCGTGCTCGTGGGTTTTCTAGGGGTTCTCCCGTTTCCTCCCACTTTCTTCATTCCACCATTTCACTCATTTCTCATTATCTCCGTCTCCTGTAGCCTAACCGGCATAATCGTGGGACGTTAAACTTAAAGATTTCATTTTTTATTAATCTCTGTATTTTATAGTGTATTCTCAAGCTTAAGGTGATGTATAATTAAATTTTGAATTCAGTTAACTTATTTTGTTTCTCAGATTGTTTTTAAAATGTATGTACAAACGTTTATTTTCATTCTTGAGAGTTTAAAGTGACGTATAGTTATTAAACATAGTATTTAATATTGTACTCTTAACGTGGAAGTGATATACAGTTAACTTTTGAATTCAGTTAACATTTTTCTCTCTGAAATTGCTTTAAAAAGTATGTAGAAACGTTTTTATTTTATTTCTTGAGTGCTAAAAGTGATGCAAAGTTATTAAGCTTACTACTTTATATTGTATTCTTAACCCTAAACTGATACACAGTGCGTTTTTGAATAAATTATGTCAAGTTATTTGAGTGACGAACACTGGTAGAAAATCCTGACTACTACTGGAACATTTTGATTTTAAGGTGACGACTACTGGTGCAAGGATTTTAAAATATTGTTTTTCCTCCAACGGCTACTCCTTTTTTAATTCTAACTACATGGTCATTATAGGAAGGATCAGTGAGTCTTTCCAACTATGGTACAGCTCCGACAGATTCACGATGCTCAGAGAAGAGACAAAATAGTATGTTTTCAACCTTAAAGTGAGAACCACTGGCGTTTTTACCCTGCTATGCAAAAGTAAGTGAGTACTCCAATGGGGTTCCAATGCGGTACTTAATTTCTGCATTTTAGATATATGGAAATACATTTCTCTAAAATGTAAAGAACTGATTTTGTTTCTTTTTTTCTTTTTTTTTACTGAAAACTGCAACTCGATAAGCCTTATGGATACCGAGGTATGGGAAAATAAACTATAGGTATGTGGGGCTTGCATACTTGACGCTACAATTCGGAAATTGAATTAAAATATGACTAACTGCTATCAAGATGTTGTCAAATAAAGGGAGGACCAACACAGTTAAGGGGTTTTCGTGTTAGATGCTAAAATTTCCGAAATCGGTCATGGAAAGTTAATAAACACCAGTAGCAATTTCATTTTAAAGTAATTAGATATCTTCATGGAGTGTTAGAACATCATGGAGTCTACCAAAATTAAATTTTAAAAGCTTTTGAAAATATAATCTGACATTTGTAAACAGTATTTGAAATATGTGTTTACCCAAAACTTCCAGCTAGTACATCTAACATCTGGAGAAACACTGTGAAATAAAAGCGTACGAGATCTTGAAATTTCGGAAACAATTATTGGTGGCAACAAAATTAAATAAGATGGTACTTCTATGGGTTAAATGAGTACCTCAGTACAATTTCGATCGAAAGATTAGTTCAGTCCTAGGTTTTCTTCAGGCAATTCCAAGGGTTCATCGAGCTGTGCAAAAGAATGAAAATTCGCTGTCAATATCTAAGATAGTAACCAAGATATAAGGAATTATATATTTTATGACGTAAAAATAGAGATCTTTACGGATTTGTACTTTTGGCTCTTTCCTATAAGAAAAAAATTCAGAAAACTACTGTATATACCTTAATAGACAATTCAGTGGGCGGGGACACAGTAGCTTAGTGGTAGGGTATTTAACTAATCTTTTTTTGCAGAAACTATTGGAGTATTCACTTAACCTGTAGAGATACGATCATACTTAACTCCCTATTTAATTTTAAAATTAAATAAAAGGAAATATTTCAGTGTAGCGACCCACGATTATGCATTTTAGTCTCAGGGAGATTATGATTAAAGCAAGTGAATGTTGTTGACAGAATTGATGGAATGCAAAGGTGGGAGGAAAGAGAGTACCCCGAGAAAACCCACGAATACGATGTGCACTACAAACTGACTTGACCGTGGATCGAACCAAGAACCCAATACACTAGAGGTAAGCACTCTACCCCTAAGCCATCGTGCCCTCGCCCATTTAATTGTCTATTAAGGTATATACGGTTGTTTTCTGAAATTTCTTCTTCTTACAGCAAATACTCAAAAGTACAAATCCATGTGGGTCTCTATTTTTACGACGTCATAAAATGCATAATTCCTTATATCTCGCTTGCTATATTAGATATTGACAAAAAATGTTCACTTTATTTCAGAGCCCGATGAACGCTTGGAATTGTCCAAAGAAAATTTAGAGCTGAATTAATCTTTCGATCGAAATTGTACTGACGAGTCTGAGGTACTCACTTAATCCATATAAGTACCATCTTATTTAACTTTTGTTAGGATCAATAATTGTTTTCTGAAATTTCAAGATCTAATACGCTTTTATTGTATGGTGTCTCTCTAGCTGCTAGATGTACTAGCTGGAACTTTTAGGTAAATACATATTTCTAATACTCTTTACAAATGTCAAAATATATTTTACAAAACTTTTAAAATTTAATCTTGGTAGACCCCATGATGTTCTTAAACTCCATGGAAATACCTAATTATTTTAAGATGAAATTGCTACTGATGCTTATTAACTTTACATGACCGGTTTCGGAAATTTTACCACCTAACACGAAAACCCCATAACTATATGGATCCTCCCTTTATTTGACAATATCTTGATAGTCATATTTTAATTAATTTTCTAAATTGTACTGTCTAATATGCAAGCTCCACGTACCTATGGTGTCGCTTTTTATTTCACCATATTTCGGTAACTGTTAGGCGTACCTATTTGCGGTTTCGGTAAACACACACCTCTAACGTACTTTAAAACGTTATTAAGATATATTTTAGAATATTTAGAAATGAGAGTTCTGGGAATATCATGGTACCCGAAAACCCCCATCAGGGCGTGTGTGTAGTGTATTTAATTGAAACTACTTTTGAGGTTGTTGTAAGCCCTCGTAATTACGTTTCCGAAACTGCACCATCTAGTACGCAAACTCCACAGTTCTGTAGTGTCGCTCTTTATTTTCCCATATCTCGATATCCATAAGGCTTACCGAGTTGAGGTTTTCGGTAAACAGATGTCAGTTCCTTACATTTTAGAGACATATATTTTCATATATCTAAAAAATACAGACATTAGGTACCCCATGGTAGCCCGAACACCATTGAGGTACCCACTTACTTTTGAATGGTAATACATTTTGAGTTGTTGTTCAGCATCAATAAACACTTCATAGTTTTTCTACGTGCAACCCAAAAGTCCATACCTGACCGAACAGATTTTGTCCATTTAATCTCAAAAATGTTAAGATACTTTGTATTGTTAAGTACAACCAAATTAAGCACACTGAATATAATAACATTTTAAATATTTTCTGATTTTTGTTGCAGGTATTTCGTGCATCAAACCAGGATTCTGCTTGAAAGACAGTCAAAAGAAGCAGTGTAGGTTGTGGCTAAAAGTACGTCCTTTCTGAAGACAGACTCAGTTGTACTTACATTATTTTGTACGAATATATAACCCTAATAAAGATACTGTACTACAAATTATTTCTTTCTTCCATAAATTATAATAAAATATTATCTCTGTTTAAAGAAAATGATTGTTAATGTTAAGTCATTTTAATTCTTTTTCTCTGTAATAAGAACATTATCCCTAGCAATATTTTTTATCTTTGTGCTATTGCGATTGGGTGAAGTAAAATTCTATACGAAGCACTATTATTTCAGACATGCATTAATAACTAATGTATTGTTCTGTATGTAAGACAATGTGTATACTGAACATGTCTAGCGAAGGTGTTGTTTTAATACAGAATCTATAACTCAGCTTTTCAGTAGTCAACTTTATTGGGAATCCGAAGAAAGAAGTTAAAAAAAAATGTTGGACTTACCAGCGTGTGTGTGTTCGAATTCTGGACTAATCCAAATTATCCAGAGAAATCATTATATATTTCTTTGTTGCTATTTCAGATGTATCCTTTATCCAAGTCGTATGAAACGGAGACTTCATACATCGCTATACTTTGTATGAACTATGTTCCGTATTTACTTAATCACTTTGTAACTTTCTCTAGTGTTGACAAGGCCGCAGGTGTCAATCGAATAGTTTAGTGTTTCACTCATGTCACCTTGTGACTAAGGTACGTCCTGTCGGTATATATATGGTACTGGGTTCAATTAGCGATAAAATACATTTTTAGCGTTAAACAAATGCAAAAATCTACACGAAATGAGATACCGTGATCTCTGACTTACGGATAACACCAAGCAACTAATGGTACTGAGTGTGATTAAGTTTACTAATTACTATTTGGCTAAAATCAGTGTTCCTTTATCTATAGTTCTTTTCGTGCTTTGAATTGCAAAGTTTGAAATAACGGTTTTAAATTATTGTGTATATATATCTTCCGAGTAATTCTGAGAATCATTGCTCTTTCTTTAAGCAATGTATGAGACTGTTAAATTGCTCTTTCCTTAAAATGTTGCACTAAGAAGGATGCATCCAGGAAAGTCCAAATTTGCAGAATGTCTATAGCAGGGAAGAATAAATATGTTTAGTCGATGGCTGCACAACGCCTCCGCTGTCACCACGTTGTCACACAGCGAATACAGCGAACGTTTAAGAGTATTCTGCACTTACTATTAGGTATCGGCCTGGGAACTTTGGCGCATCTACCCAGTCTCCTTCTTGGTGTTTCATTTTTAATGGCGAGTACTGAGTAGGAATCATATTGTAAGCGAATACGTTTCCGGCTGACACCACACTTTTAATTATTGCGACATTTAAAAAAAAAGACATACCTGTTAATTAAAATGTACAGAGAAGTTATTTCTGGAAAATTCTATTCAGGCCTCTTGTGGTAACAACTGCACTTTAGTAGAAGATACTATTAAGGAAAAGAATGAGGTAAAATAATCTTTATATCGTACAAGCAATGGATGATAACAGCTTAATAAATGATTGTACGTAAATCTTGTTTGAGTTTGAATATAGGATTGTATAAGGCTGTGCATTTTGCATTATTATTGAGGTGCTGCAACTAACTAACTGCAAACCATATGATAAATTCTTACAGTAATATATCACATATTGATTTACTCTGTATGGAAACGAAAATAGTTTAATATATGGTTAACCTCCTTTGTGCCAGGGGCGGATCCAGAGGGGGGCGATCGGGGCGATCGCCCCCCCCCCACAAGAGGAAACTTTCTTATTTTATATATAAATAAACCCATCCATAACAAGTTTGGAGCTCTTAAAAGTAGCAGTATTACCGCCGACCGGCCCCCCCCCAGAAGTCCGTCCTGGATCCACCCCTGCTTTGTGCCCATAATTTTAAAATTAACGCTTGTGTCACTTTTCAACACTTGACTTTGCAGTAGCTTTCCAACGAATTAGCAGGAAGCCCAAACTTATAGGACACCCTGCAGGTAAATACATTTCTTTGGACAGTTTCACTGCTCCAAACTAAGATTTGAAAAGTGTAGTATTGTTAATTTTATTATTATTGGCACAAAGGAGATCAACCATATTTTAAGCTATTTTTGTTTTCATACAGAGTAAAACAATATTTGACAACATTACAGTAAGAATGTATCATGCACTTTGCAGTATGTTGCAGCACTTTAATAATGGTGCACTATACGTACACTCTAGATCCTGCATATGTCCGATCCATACATTACAAGAAGGCAATACGTATTCGATACGGGTAAAATCTGTATATTTCATATGGACAACCTATTAGCTATATACATCCAATCTATACATTACATATGGCCAACCTGTACGCGACATACGTATAATCTATATGCTGCATGCAGACAGTCTGTAAGCTACATATATGCACTCTGTATGGTGCATACGGATATTCTGTATGCTGTATCTGGACAAGCTGTGTGCGACATAAGGAAAATCTGTATAATACATACGTACAATACGTATACTGTATCTAGTCGTACGTATGGGGCACAAGTACAATATAGATGCTGTCTCGGGGTTGAACGCAAGAAACATACGTACAGAACGTATATTGCATACTTCTTGAAATCATGCTCCGTCCTGATAGTCAGTGTATGTCGTCATTATTAACCCACATGCTACATACGACCCTGACGTCACAAAGCTAGATATTACCTCCGTATATACTTTTTACTGCAGATAACGTCACACGAATGACGTCATTGCACTTGTGCAGACAGTACGTATAATACATACTTTTTCAGCTATACGTTTGCTGCAGGATGTTATATACGTTTGTACGTTAAGTCCAGAAACTACAGGAATTACGAATGTAACCTACGTTTTTAAGTATGCCACCTACATTTTTTTTTCTCAGTGCAGAATCACGAGTTACTTCCACTGCATCAAGCTGGGTTTCGCCCAGCATTCTAGATCCTTGTTACGTCTCAGTACTTCTATATATAACCAATTCAATAGAGGCAATCCATCTAGTCTGGTTACGTTCGATCTGGAAAAGGCGTTCGATAAAGTTTGGCACCAGGGACTAATACACAAGTTATATTCATTTCAACTTTCCCGCTCCTATATCAGAGCTATACATTCCTTTCTCATAGCCCGACTTGCCTACATCTCCATCAATGATGCCCTGTCCTTTCCAGTCTTTTTGAATTCTGGCGTTCTACAGGATCTTTTGTTTCATCCTTATTATATCTGCTGTACGTCTCCGATTTACCCACTACTCCTAACGTACAACTTTTCCAATTTGCTAACGATACAGCATTTCTGGCTGTAAGGCGGACCATTAATTCTATTCAATATCGCCTTCAACTGGCCATTGATGCTTTTGTCGACTGGTGCAACATCTGGCTATAAATGCTTCGAAAACGCAAGCAATCGTTTTCTACCATCTGGACGACGATCACGGGTCCATCGAAATCCCCAATTGCTATGACTCTATGTTGACCGAAGTCCGGTTACAATCTATAGAACTCTTAAATATCTAGGCGTTGTATTTGATTCCAAGCTCACTTGGATACCACATCATCTTACTGTTATCGAGAAAGCCAAAACCAGACTCAATTTACTAAAACGCCTAACAGGTACCACGTGGGGTCTAAATTCTAATCTCCTTCTCAATACTTACAAGGTTTTCTTCCACCCAGTTCTCACTTATGGCCACACAGCCTGGTTATCAGCTCCCACTAAGTATGATCTTAAGTTAGCAATTCTCGAACGTCATGCGTTTCGTTTAGCCTTTCGCATTAGCCTCCCACATCCGACACACTTTCTTTATGAGCGCATCAATTTTCCTCCACTATTATCTCATCTTGATGCCCTCTGTTCAAAGTATATTCAGAAACGTATTGAAACTGCTCATCCCGTATTCCTTAACATTCTCCGCAATGACCGCGACTTTGACACTTCCGCTGTATATTATCACACACCTCTTCAGCATCTGATGACCCTATATCATCTCAACATCGGCCACGACAACATTGATTTAGAAGTTTTTGACATTTATCATCCTGGTACAGTTTTTCCTCTCATCTATCCATCTCATGCACAGTAAATCACCTCCTAAGAGGGCTGCCTTTGTCTCCATCAGTTCCTGCGTCACCCCAGAAACAGAAGATAACAACATTTGTCTTACTAATATCACCCATGTGTTGTGCCGTCGTAGCATTTCACCCTCATACGATCCATTATTTCCTCTCTATTGACTGCCGTATATTCAGCTGTTTAAACAGTATGCCTTCATAGCTCATCACACATCCAATTAACCATATGTTTCATGTCTCTATTCATTTCAGGCACTACAGCTCCAGCAAGATCACAAATTGTATGCCAGCCAGCCTGCTAATCTGGACCAGCACCCACTGCAACTGAGGTTCGTCCTCACTTAATAGATGACCCTCCCCATGAAAGTGAAAAACGATTCAAATAAATTGATCAATAAAATAGCACCCAGACCTTCTAATAGTTTAACTTGGACCTCCTATGCTATTCCAACTCTTCTCGAAGAAAGGGCGCAAGCCTTTAAAAGGTAAACGATTAAAAAAAAAGTCTTTGTGTTGAATTGACACACAAGTAACACGCTAAAGTGGTAGTCATTTTGTGTTGTTCCAAAACCTCATTTTTTGCTGTGGAGAATCAGAAATGATGAAGAAAAAATAATAGTAATAGTTCTACAATCATATTAGCGTTTACCAAGAAAATGTCGAAAGACGAGACACATCATTCTATAAGTCTTATTGAGATGAATTCAAAATGATATGGATAAGTGTGAATACTCCTGCATAGTTTCCGACACTATAAAGATAAATGAAAATTTTTCCAACCCTAAAAGTCAATATTGTACGATAACCATATCACATATTACGACGGAACTGATATCGTAGTATGATCTAATCAAAGATTTTCATTGTACCATTAACACGGTGACAATACACAATATGTTTAATAGGATTAAGTTCTATTTAACTATAATATCGTTCAATATAAGCTACAAAATAGGATACCGAAACATGTGACCAGCACGTGTTCCTTTGGCTGAAATTCGACCGCGTTTTTATGACAAAAGTCCTTGTAGTACGCTCATAACCCTAGCATTTAACTGCACAGTTTGCAATTGAGAAAAATGACAGATAAATGGGAGACGAACTTGAGAAGCCCAGAAAAATACGTGGGTACAATTAAACAAAATTGAAATTTTAGATGTTTATTATAGATGTCCAAAAAGTTGTGTGATTTTTTTTCATTTAAGAGCATGCGCGTGATTAAAAGAATGTTATTCAATGGGAATAAATCCCTTAATCTGAGATATTAGAAAATTATTTACAGACATTTCATATTAACAAAGATTTCAGGGATGTCTTTAACCAGAACTACATTTCTGTAAACAGGGACGTTTTGAGATATTTTACAAAATCGTCCTATTATCTTGACATTTTCTTGATCAATACAGATTCTTGTATTTGTTCTTCTGTTATAAATGACTATGTTCCAATGGCCTTTCATTCCATCTTTACCGTGTTGACGGGATGTAAGTATTCAGTTCAGTCAAGATGTTGATAATCCCAGTCTTTGTTAACAAAGTAACAATGGATATTGGATGCACACGACTGTAAAGCAAGAAAGTTAGTTGAACCTGTCCCTTGTAAGATGTTAAAATAGAAGTCAACAGCTGAATTTTCAGTGAGTGCGCCAATAGTCATCACTTGGTACAAATGGAAAGAAGCCACGACATCAATGTTTCAGGGCTGCTTTTCGAATTGTTGTTATAGAATCCACGAATGCAACAATATCTTTATTTCTTCCTTCATGAACCTGAACTTATGATCAAGTTGACATAATGCAATTCTAGTTGTGCAGTTGAAGTAGAGATTTGACTAGAGAGACTAATTTACCTGTATCTAATATACTCCTAAGTAACGCACATACTCCTACTATTATCACACATAATCCTAACAGTGACACAAATATTCTTAACAGTGTCATACGTACTTCTAACAATGTCATATATACTTCTAATACTAACACAATTATTTGTAGTTGTGATGTATATAATCTTAACAGTGACATACGTACCTAACAGTGTCACACATACTTATAACAGTGTCATACGTATACCTACGGTGCCACATAATAATGACGTACAGTCATATCCAAAATGATTGTCGCAACTCAATAACTGTCTTGTTGTGGGAATATAATTTGATTATGATTTTGCAGGGTACTTTTTATACTGGTTACTATGTCACTGTCACTGTCACTGGTTACTATGTGTATAATCTGGAAATTTATATTTGCGGTGAATTTCATAGGAAAAGAATTATAAATACAAAAATTAGAATGAGTAAAACAGAATGTTGCTAAATGGATAAGAAAGTTTTTTTTCTTTATATTCTTCCTATTTACTGCTCTTTTGACATGAAATTTAACACAAACATGTCTTTGTCAATCATAAAGATACTAACATTGTAAGAAATACCGGGCAAAATCGTCATCAAATTATATTCCTACATTTTCATAGACATGCGACAATCATTTTGGACATGACTGTACATAATCCTAAGACTAACACACACTCGTAACGGTGACATACATACAACAAATAGTACTGCGTTTATAGTTTTTATAATATGATCTCTTTATAGGTCAGGTCATAGGTTCGGTTTTGTGTGTACAGTGCGTATTGGTGTACACCTTTTCCTTCATACCTATTCCGTCTATCAAAACGAAACTTGGTATACTCATTTCTTAACATTTCCCGAGATACATTTAGACTATGTACTTTACCAGGGGCCACTCCAAAGGGGGCAAAATTGGTGGGAGGGATTTTGGGAGGGAAATATCCGATTTTCCCTGTTCAGGTACGTTATTGGGGCCAATACATTGTACCTCTGAAAAGCTTGTTTGATGTTGAAGACAATGAATTATAATTCATGACTTCCCAATGAACTGTATTGATATAATAGCTATATTGGCTTGGAACTTTGAATATTGGTTTGAAGAAATAACACCAGTAAGCAACATTGATAAAGGTATTTTAATAGAGCAGGGATTTATTGATACGGAAGATATTAATGCATGCATAATGCATCTGATCAACCCGGAGCTACCAACACTTCCAAAAAGATTCGCATAAGATGTAGCAAAAACAATGTGAACTTTAATCTAAATCAAATCAATCATCTAGACATAAAAGAAAGAGGAAGAGTTGTTAGTAGGGCCGGATTTAGGGTGCAGAGGTGAACATGCACCCCCCTCCTTCGTTGTGAATATACACTACCACTAAAGTGACAAGCTAGCAGTAAATTTTGCAAAATCAATAGTTTAAATCAATTTTCAGAAGGTTAAAGGAAAAGAATTCATTGAGAGTAGCTATTTAGCATTTCCATAGGAATTCCCCATTCGCTTCACAGATGCCTAAAGGCATTTAAAAAACTCAAATTTAATTCAAATATGCTCGTAGTTATTGGTGCACCCCCTCAGAGAATCCTGTATCCGGCCGTGGTTGTTAGTGTGTACTATTCGATAAATAAATATCGTTCTAATTTCATTCAGGTCAGATAAAATGAGGAAGAAACACTAGAAGACTTAGAGGTAATATTAAAATTCATTATGACATTGGAAATAAGTAAGGATAATATAAGGAAAAATATAATAGTTCCAGCTCTTGCGATGGGACATTGGGGCAAAACCCCACAAGAGGTAATTAAAAGAATATATCCAATGCAACCAAAAACGTCAGAAAATTAACTATGAAGATGAAAATAAAGCAGATAAAAGACTCTTCAGCAAAGCTAAAATGTCACCGGAATATTATGGAAAAAAAGTATTGATACAATAGTCCACTAGTATAAGAAAAAAGAAGATAGAAAAGATAACTACTGGATAGATAACTGAGAGGAACAAAGAGGATGGATAACTAGTGCATTCATAAACCAGAGAAATAGAAGAAAACGTGAAAAAGAAGGAACAAAAAACAGATTGGAAAACAACAGAAAACATGGACATACTCTTAACAAGAAAAGACGGAAGCAAAAAAGCAAAAACATTGATCCCGAGTAATCTATATAAAAACATTGAAGTCCAAATGACACTAGGAAGTCTAGAAGAACCAAAACTGCTGACAATTAATTTAATGCATCTTGTGCGTAATTATGACGAACTTGAACAAACCGAGTCTTCCCACAGTTTTAAGATGTGCATGAGATGACCTTGGAAACCAGTGGTATAACATCTGATCCATGAAAAACTATTAAAACATGTCAAAATAGTGTATAACAGAAGATAAAATTTTAGTTAAAGAAAGTACCGTATACAGGAAATTTGCAATACTGCACAGACGAAGCGTTTTTGACCATAAGGCGGAGTAACCTCATTGCCACATAAAAAATTTTAAGCCCTGATAATAAAATGACTGAACTAGCTAAATAAAATTAAAATAAAAGTAATGCAGATTAATGCGCAAGGGTCAATAACGATTATGGATGAAATACTTGCCGACAAAGAAGAAATAAACTTAATTTTTATACAAAAAAAAACAAATTAACAATAATGTGATGAACTGAAGTAATTTACGCAGGAGAGAAACCAATAAGTACCAACACATGTGAAAAACCAAAAACGCACTGGAGAGAAGCCACGCAGAAACCACATAAGAGAGAAACCAATGGCTGTAATAGTAAATAGGAATAGAAACTATAAAATATTAAATTTAGCATAATTTAGAGATCCATGGACTGTCTGCATTGAACTTTGAACAAACTTTGGAAATTTAAAAATTGGCAATTGTTATTGTCAATTTAGTTTGGACATCGAACCGTTTCTAATAAAGCTGGCAAAGATTTGCGAAATCTACAAGAACGACGACGTATTAATACGAGTATGTATGGATGCAAACGCAAAATCATCAACACCACGTAGCAAAGCAGGATATCGGATGAAAGAGGAAACAAACTAGAAGATATGGTCACACAAAACGAATTAGTGGTAATAAACAAGAATGGACACCCACCTACCTTTAGAAACAGCCAAGACGCAGAGTCCCACATAGATGTCATCTTAACGACACTCCAATTAAGCGATAGAATTGTAAACTGGAGAGTATTACATACAACCCTAAGCGATCATAATGTGATTATGTTTGACATTAACAGTAAAGACGCAAATAATATAATGGATTCATCAATTGACACACTAATTTATAACTCCAAAAGAATAATGAAAAAAGATTGGAAAGAATGGAAAAATTTTGGAAGAAAATACATTTACCAAACATTGATGAGAGTGGTAATGTAGATGTATTAGCTGAAAACATAGAAAAACAGATAATAAATTCGAGCGAAAACTCAACAAAAGTTAAAACAAAGTTAGAAATACAACAGAAATCAAAACACTTCTGGAACGGGGAGTTGCAGAGAGTGAAAACTAAAACTAGGAACGCAAGAAAATCACATCAAGCAACGTTGGATATTAATCTAAAACAACATAGATTAAATAAATACCGAGAAATAAAAGACAAATACCAGAACAAAGTTAAAGAAGTTAAACTAAATAGTTGGAAAACATATCTTGAATCAAATTTAAACTTGGATAAATAAGGTGAACCATACAAAAATATAAGTTAAAAGATAAATAAAGCGACTACACTCTCTACCCTTAAAATGGACAACGGAGAACATATAGACGGATGAAAAAATATAATAAACTACCTAATGACGAAACTTCTACCAATGAACGACCAAACACAAACCGACAAAAAGCATAAAGCCACAAAGATCTGGATGAAAATCTTACCGAGTAATGACGAAGAAATTATGGAAACTACAAATGAAGAAATAAAATTGCTCAAGAACAAGAAAGCAACAGGACACGAAAAACAAAAGCAGAAATATTCCAGAAACAAATTAACGAATGGGCACCATATTTGTCGAGACTATACAACCTGTCTAAAGCAAAAACGAATCCCTAAAAATTGGAAACAAGCAAACCTGTTGAACATAAAAAAGTAAAGACAGAAGAAACGACGATCTAAATCATATAGACCAATATGCCTTTTGAATATAATTGGTAAATTATTCGAAAGGGTAATAATAAAAAGAATAAACAAATACAGAAATTTGAAAGAAGACATGTTACAACACGGCTTTCGGAAAGGAAGAAGTACAGAAACTGCCATCAGAAGGGTATTAGAACTGATAGAAAACGGGAAACTACAAAAATACCAGATAGTGATAAACATGGATATAAGTGGGGCCTTCGACAACATACGGTGGGCCATCACTCTTCCAAGAACCAAAAAAGAAAAAAAATGAAAATACCTAGAGCATTGTATGAACTCATGCTAAATTACTGCACCGACCGTAAAAGAACAAACATTTTACCTAATAAGGACATAACTATTCAAAGTACAAAAAGATGCCCAGATTGATCCATATGTGGACCTATATTGTGTGATATTATAATCCAACCATTCATAAGTTTTTTTCTTCTTTTTGATAAATTAGAAGAAACTGAAGGAGTAGTCGGTTACGGCGACGATATTGCAATTGTAATGGCAGCATCGTCAAGAGCAGAAATTAGAAAGCAAAGAAAATAAAATATTAGGAAAATTACAGAATTGGTGCAGTAGAAATAATCTGACACCTTCGGAAACTAAACCTAACTACACAATTGAATCGATTTCTGTTAGAAGAGCGTATTTAACATTTTTTTTACGATTTTCACTTTTTTTTAAAAAAAATGTGTATTTTAGGGGTAGATGCAACGATTTGTGGTAAAAGGAAATGTGTTCCTTGGAACGTGTTGAAAATTTAAGCCATTGAATTATATTATTATAATATATTACTATAATATTATACTATGATATAATATATTAATTTGTCCTGTTGGTCGGCCTATCAGCTGTACTCGAATTTGGAAAAATGCTCAGGATTTTTTGGAATAAAACTTAAAGAAAACATGGTTGGGTTAAAAATACAAATCTTACCATTAACCCATAACTGCCCGGATTATTTTTTTTTTCTGATTTTATATTTTCAGTTACGTTTGTTCCATATGATCGAAGTAAATGTGACAAAAACGAAATTTTTCTTGTTATTGTTGTAATGTGTTCACTGTGAGCCGTGTCACAAAATTCCACACACGAAATCTCCCAGGCATAAAAGTTATCCCTATTTGCGTCTCCATATGGACACGCTGGGAAGTTATGGATTATAATTATATTTTATTATGCGATGCTACTTTCTTCCATTCCCAATTATGTTTCGTCGCATAACATAAATAAAATCCACCTGAACTTATAATTGACTGCTTTGGCGTTACACCTGGTGAAGATCAGTCTGAATTTACTAGCCACAGTTTTAGATCCTGTAAATGGTACCATGAGAAAATTTCACCTTTTATTCTAACACAGTATTAAGGTTTGCAGGATTTTTATTTAGCATGTAGGTGGCCAAGGTATATTCCAGCATTAACCTCAATATTTCCCGATATGGATTCAAAGTACTTGACAAGTCGGAGTAAGTTAAACAGTGACGGCAAGTGTTAATTCAGAACTTATCCTGACAGAGATTATTTTTTTAATGTAATTTTTGGGAGAAAAATGTTTGCTTTCAAATTATTATTATTATTATTATTATTATTATTATTATTATTATTATTATTATTATTATTATTATTATTTGTTATTATTATTATTATTATTATTATTATTATTATTATTATTAATTACTATTATTAGTATATGTCTTTCATTAATATACTACCAATGTAGATATATTTCAGAAAAACTCTGGTTTCACATTTTGTCACCATGTTTTCTGTTAAAAGGGCGTGTTTGTCCAAAGTTTAATATTTTTTATAGATTAAACCATAATTCACAGTTACATCCTATATAGCTAATAAACAATTTTTCTTTTTTTCATTAACCGAACCGCCTTGTGAGAAAACAGTTTTTTTTTTTTTCGAAAGTTGTATTTAATTGCACATACGCTCTTTTAACAGAAATCGATTCAATTTTCGGATAAAAAATACAAACAGATAAAATCTTTAAAATATCCAACAAAAAAAGAGTCAAAGGGCCTTATGCAGAGTCGTTTTGACGTCTGATTAATGCCTTACTACGGGCTTGACTAACAGATGGTTATCAAAGGTGTATTCAGAGTCTTTGATTAGAACGTAGTAGTTGACGAAGTTAATCACATGTGACTAATTAATCTATTGCACAGGATACCCTTTTAGCCAAGGATGTTATTAAATAGAGGATCTGTCCATATGTATCTTCATCCTATTAAATCAATGAAGCCGAAAACAACCGAGCATCGGCACGTCTGATTGGCTACTCTCGTTTTCGCCATTGTCTGATTGGCTACTTTCGTTTCCGCCATGATTGTTGGCTAAAAACATTGCGATCTTATTGGGCAGAATGGGCAGAATAGCGGTGGCGAAACTGTGATGTATGGCTTCAAGATTTTGTAATAAGGTCAGATCCTCTAATTTATAACATCCTTGCTTTTGGCCACGGTTTAGCTTGTGCGACACATTTCGTATTTTGTTTTTAATGTATTTTCATTTTTACAGACTACACATGCGCACATTTACTTTTTCGTGGTTGCCACATTTATTTTTCTCACCCGATGCGTTGGAATTATATTAGTTAATCACACCCAAATCAACTTTTTAGTTGTACTGAAAGTAGTCTCTAAATACCAAAAAATATGCCTTTCTTAGTAAAGCGCTAGTATGGCACTAACTACTCTGTGACTAACCCTTCATTAACGAATTCTCTCTGAATACCGCCCAAAGAATTTAAGTACTTGGGAGTGTGGATCGACGATAAAGTTGACTGTGCAAAACACATAGAAGAAATGGAAACAAAAAGGGGGCGCATAAACTACTGACCATAACAAGAAGAGACTACCAGATCCTAAAAAGAACCTTACAAACCTACAATAAAACCTTAATCATGCCAGTTCTAAATTTTTTGTGCTAGTATATGGTGTTACAGACTGTTTGTAAACATGAAGTATAGACAAACTATAAATAGAGTACAAAGAGAGGCACTAATAGAAACATTGGGACTAATAAGAACAATGTCAGTAAAATCTCTGCAAGTGCTTGCGCAAGAAGAGCAGATACACTACCAAGTAGTAAGACAAGCAATCACAAATTGGATTAAAAAGAAAGAACTGACAAAAATCCTGGAAATTCTTGGAGAAATACGGGAAAGTAAAGACGAAGTAGATGCAGTCATAGTTAGGAAGTGGCAGCAAGAGTGGGAGAATTCAACAAAAGACCAAAAACTGAAAGAATTTATTCCAACGATACGAATACGGAAAGAAATAGGAGAACTGAATGAAGAAACCATGGAAGCACTCTCTGGCCATGGTCCCTTTAAATCCCATCTATAAAGGTTAAACATGGAAGCAAATCAAACATGCACTTGCTGACAAGACCAAACAACAGAACATGTAGTTTGGGATTGTGCAAATTACATAACAAATGAAGATGTGTTCAATATTAGAGACGATCTGAGGAATGAAGTATGGGACAACATTAGAAAGGACAACATAAAATTTAAAAAACTTTCAAACATTAGTGAAACATATAGTGAAAAATATGTGGACAAAAGGAAGAGAAGAAAGAAGACGGACAGTATAATATGAATTTGAGACATTCAATAAATAAAATTGAAATCTGAAAAACAAGTGAACATTCCTAGAAACACCCGGAATTAGTATTTTACTGTTTTATATTTATCAAGTGTGTGTGAATGTAATGGTGATAGTTGAGTTGAGTTGATTTTGAGTTTAATGTCTTGTTCAGCAGCGAAGCTATATGAGACGTGAGTGTGACATCAAAATAAGGAGAAAGATAGAATAACATATAAAGAAGAGAGGAGAACCAAGAACAAGTTCAAAAAAACCATTAGTTGCGGCACTGTGTCTTTTGTCCTTAATTTTCAATTTTACTTTTTGTCTTATACAGGGTGCGGCACGTAAAACCGGCCCGTCGTAATATTCTGGTATATTGTGTTTTTGGCAACACTTAAATAATCTACCTTCCTACCAAGAGATGGCGTGTCGAGGTCGGGTCGACTTACGTGACCTGCAGCAGTCACGTAAAGCCGCAGCCAGTGAAACTTGTCGAAATCAGTTGAGGAAAAGGCCTCGTTGTGTTAAGCCGGGTGAGTGTCACTGTGTGATAATGCCGTATTCGATATCCGAGCGTGTTGCCATTGTTGAAGGGTTCATTCTCACTGGATCTTTTGTGAAAACAAAGAATTTGTTTCGGGAGAAATTTCCAGGACGTTCTGGGCCAGCAAAAAGCACCATTCAAGAATTGATTGAAAAATGGCTGCGTACAGGATCGGTTCAAAATGCTCCCAGGAACAGACGACCATCTGTCTGCACAGCTGAATTAAAGATGCAGGTGGAGGAGATAATGACAAGAAGTCCTCGAAAGTCAACCAGGAGATTGAGTCAACAGGTTCATGCGAGTGAGAGAAGTTGCAGACGTGTTTTAAGGGGACTGAAGTTAAAACCGTACCGGATAAGTGTTGTGCAAGAACTAAAGGAGCCTGACCTGCAGAAGAGGGTGCATTTCTGTTCATAGCTGTTGAGCAATGTTGCCAGTGGTTTCTTGGATCCACTAATGCTCATCATGAGTGACGAGGCGTGGTTCCACCTGTCTGGGTACGTAAATTCCCAAAACAACCGGTATTGGTCGACAGAAAATCCACACGCAATCCACCAGGTACCCTTGCATGATGAGAAGATTGGTGTTTGGTGTGCCATTTCCGCCACACGCGTTATTGGGCCCATATTCTTTGAGATGACAGTGAACAGTGACGTGTATATGGGAATCCTGGAGGAGTTTTATACACACTTGACCGAAGAGGAGCGTCAGTTATGTTACTTTCAGCAGGACGGTGCAACATGCCACACATCAGCTGCATCATTGTCCCTTGTGCATGAGATGTTTACACCAGAGAGGACAATCAGCAAAGGCTTGTGGCCTCCTCGGTCACCAGACTTGTCCATGTGTGACTTTTACTTATGGGGACTGTTAAAGGGAAGAGTATACGAAACAAATCCACACACAATTGAAGAACTCAAGACCAGGATCCAGGATGTCATCAATAGCATTACAACACAAGAACTGACGAGGGTATATATGAATCTCCTCAATCGTGCTCACATGTGTGTTGAAGTGGGCGGAAGACACTTTCAGCACCTGCTGTGAAGGCTGCTGTGAAGGTGAGTAGTCATATTCAATACATTACATGGCATTCCTTCAGTCGTACTTTTTTCAATGTGTTTTTCAAGTCCAAGAATTAAGTGAGGTGCTGAGAACAATGACGACAGATCATAACCAAAATTCATTTTGAGAAAAAAGATGCCAT
Source organism: Thermobia domestica (assembly GCF_964235325.1). Classification (NCBI taxonomy): domain Eukaryota; kingdom Metazoa; phylum Arthropoda; class Insecta; order Zygentoma; family Lepismatidae; genus Thermobia; species Thermobia domestica. The sequence continues at coordinate 40,226,528 of NC_137454.1, read as the reverse complement.
TATCTCTTACATTCAACTGCTCATTGGCACTACGTGTGAATTTTAAAGGTAGAATATAAGGGCGTTAGGGATTCTACTTTTCAATTCTTAAGAACCTGTGACATGCTCTGACGTCAAGTCAGTTCATACTATGATCATCATTTTCTGTAACATTTAGTTTGGTGAATAATAGTATGCTGAATTTAGAACAGTTCCTTAATTTTACTACATATATAATAAAAATTTGATTTAAATGTTCAAAAGAAAAATAAATAAAGGACACCGTATTACACTTACAGTTAGTACTGTTAGCAATTGCAATGTGCAGAATTAGTTTAAGTTGCAATAGAAACAATATTTTTCTGTAGGATTATTATTTTGTTATCCAGTATTCTTATTTTGTAACACCAATTGCTAACTAATGGATATATTCTCACTGAATTTAAGATACGAGTATAATACTAAAAAATTCTTTATTTAAAATATAAAGTGCAAAAAGAAAGCATTCTTACCGATAATTTAATTTGTTCCTTCCAAAAGACATTTACGTATATCAGGGGCATTACTACTTTCTGGCCATAATTACAAACACATTAAAGTGTCATCAGCAGTGATGTACAGCAGCGGTGATTCCTTCTCCTCCTCCTCCTCCTCCTCCTCCTCCTCCTCCTACTACTACTACTACTACTACTACTACTACTACTACTACTACTACTACTACTACTACTACTACTACTAATAATAATAATAATAATAATAATAATAATAATAATAATAATAATAATAATAATAATGGCTACACATATTGTAGCACTTCCATACTTTCTGAGTTCAAACCGCGGAACATGAAAACACAAATTTTCTTGCAAAGGAATGTTCAGAACGGTACACTAGTACCTAGGTATATAGAATCGTATCAGGGCGCTGCTCTGGCAGTAAGAAAAATACTAGGTCATCGCCTAGGCTCGCCGTGGCTCGACTTCATTCCTGGTCATCAGTATGTTCTTGAACGCTTAACATTATTGCTATATACAGTGGAGTCTCGCTAATTCGAACTAATTGGAATCAAACCCTGTTCGGATTATTCTAAAGAATAGTATACTCGCGGTTTGAAACGGTATAACGGGTCTATCGGGTTGTAATACATAGCATATAGTATTTCAAAACATGTTTTCTGATTACGGTATATGTACTGTTACAACGGTACGTTGTATATTTTTTATATTTTTTGTGCAATAAGCATTTTTTATAGGTACTAACCCAGGTTATAAAGAAGAAGTTAGTTAAAAATAATATAATTTTCGATAAAAGATATCCATATGTCTTAAAAATAATGAGTTTGTCAATATCTGGTTGGCAGGCAACCAGATAAATAAAAAATAAATAAAATAAATAAAAAATGGAATCAAATAGGAACGAAGTGTGTTATTGTTGATGGATCAAGTTTAATTATAAAAAGAACCAGAACTTTTCCTTTCAGTCGCATACTTTTGATTGCCTCATGGATGCAAGTTGTAATGATGATTTCGGTATGCATCAAAGTGTGAAAAGGTACAATCGTTTTGGTCTGGTGAATGTTATTGATTACTTGAACTCTCAGTATCATGTTGAGTATCTATCATGTCTCAATATTAATCTTAAACATGAAGTAATGGTAATGGAATCATCTAATGGCATGTACATGACAGTACCTCATGTGGCAAAAAGAAAGTTGAATCCAGAATTTGTGAAACTCAGGAAGAAGACGTGTGTTCCTGACTACCCGATTGAGTTGAATCAGTTGGACTGTACATTTAGTGACAAGACTAATATGATAATAGTGAGCTATCCGACGATATCCTTACTGAACATGACACAGTGCATTGATGTCAGTCATCTAAGCATGACAGTGAGAGATTTTAAAAATCCTTCAATGTTACAGTATAGTGGCAACATGAGCCAAGCTAACATTGATCGAAACCAACTTAGATGTATTCATGTGCATTTGAAGAGTGATCCCAATGTGCAAGAAGATGTTAAATACATGTGTACCGGTGATACAGCTGAACCTAACCCCAGAAGAAATAAAACCCGTGGAAGGACAAAGTACCGATATGGAAAGAAGAGGTACAGATATGTTAGGAGACATGACATCTTGTCACCATTAAAACGAAGAAGAACTAAACCTAATTTTACCGGTAAAGTAAGCAAGCCTAATCCTAGTGATAATGATTGTGTATCCGAACCTAATTTTGTCGGTAACAGGACGCAACTTAATTGTAGCAAAAATAATACGATTTATCAGAAACGTTGCGTAGATGGCAGGAACTATGATAAGAAAAGTAAGAAACGTAGAACTATGGAAGTAACTAACGTGCAATGCTGTGTTTCTGTTTGTGACTATCAGTGTACCATGACTGAATTTGTTGGATATGTAACTTAGATTGGAGTTGCGGCGTCTGAAGGGACCGTACTCAATTGATTTTGCTTTAAATAACGTTATGACTTTGTTTGTTGTTCGTACTTTATTTGAGTTCTATAAAGTTAATGTAAATGACACATAAGAGATAGCATTTTGCTTCAAAAGGATAAAACTAAGAGTTCTGGAAATGTATAACTCATAATGCTATGTTTTAATTTAAGACATCGAATCTTTAAATTTTTATTTAAGATGACAATTTCTTTATTCATGTTATATATATTTTAAATGCAATAATAATCGCTTTATTTGAGTTCCATGATACGGGAATACATTTGAAAGTATTTTCGTAATGCGAAAATATATATTGAAGTTAATTCTTATGTTATGTCCTGATTATTATCGATATTTCAATCTCAATTTATATTTTGTTTAATTATATGTTATATTTGATCATTTTGGTGTTCAAAGAACAACTATATGAATATCACATACATCTTTTTCAAAACCTTCTTCATGATGCCCAAGTAAATAATTATTAGATTGTAACAAAGCATGTAATGGCCCCGAAAAGGAATCAAACAACTCGTAAAAACATTTAATGGACCCGAAAAAGGACTTAAATAACTTCTTAATCTAATTTCGAATGCGCCTCATCGACGATGAAACGTATAAATATATGAAGATGATAATAAAGTTTAAAATAAATATGATAAATAAATATGATAATGATATTGTTATAGAATTAAATATGATATATATGTATGTATAATTATATGAATTGTATTTTTTTAATATATGAGGTGCATTTGAAAACTCGAATGATTCACATGTATATAAACGGTCCAGAATTCTTTTCCCTTTTTATGATAGTAAATGAGTAAAAAGGGAAATTCCGTTCGGGCATCATAATATACAACGGCACGTTGTATACTTTTTATATTTTTTGGGCAATAAGCATTTTTTTATAGGTACTAACCCAGGTTATAAAGAAGAAGTTAGTTAAAAATAATATAATTGTCGATAAAAGATATTCATATGTCTTAAAAATAATGAGTTTGTCAATATCTGGTTGGCAGGCAACCAGATAAATAAAAAATAAATAAAATAAATAAAAAATGGAATCAAATAGAAACGAAGTGTGTTATTGTTGATGGATCAAGTTTAATTATAAAAAGAACCAGTTGTTTATCGTTGTACTGTATTGGAAAAATGTTTAAAATGTTGGAAAAACTTGAGGTTTTTATTTTTCCACGTACAGTACGTGCTGTAGTTACAAATCGTTCCGTTAGGGGTATTACTATCTTTGTGTAGTTCACTCTGCAGTGATCGGCAGTTTGTCTGCTGTTATCTCAGTGTAAACATTGTTTCCTCTGTTTTAAGCATTTGTGTATTACAGTGCGAGAGCCGATTCTTATACAGATATTACAGAAAACAAAACTGTATTTAACGAAAGTTTACTTTGTTTTCTACGAAAACATGCACCCATTTTCATCGTTTTAGTTACCAATTTCCTAAAACTGAGTATTTTCACCACGAAATAAATAATAAAGAAATTTAAAAAACAATATTTTCCTTCAGGGCCTGTTCGGATTAAACGTGTTCGGATTACCGGTACTTTACTGTATTATTTTTAATTTGTCAAGGGTGTAAGTTAAACCTTTTCTTGTGTGGAAGGGCGTAAGTGATTAAGGCACATTTTCCCGCCAAAAGTACATCATGGTCAACCTTTAATAATATCTCCAGAAACATTAAAGTCAAAGCTTTCTTGGTACAAACTTCGCAGCACTGTGTTGGAATGAGTAGTAAGGTAAAACGTTATTCGAGCAATTTCAAATCGCTTTCCTGTAAAATTAAAAACATTCAGATATGCCTTACGTGCCTTTACCGACGATATAAAAGAAGGAGCTTTTATTGTTATGCTACGTTGAATTTTTATCAAGTTGCTTGGACAGACCATTTCAACAGCCAAAAACAATCATTGTTTATTCTCTTACAAATAAGAGTTGTTTCCAAGATACCTATTTTGGACTTTTTGATAAACTTGACGAAGCTACATTTGGTTGTATACAAATCTATACTTGAAGACAATGCCGGATTTATGTATAAGCTAAACAAACTATAACTTAGGGCCCCAAAAGATTTTAAAGACAAAAACTTTCTGTAAAATAATTTCCAAATAATAAAAGAAAGCAAATAAGATAAAACGGACATACAACAACGGTATTTTGTATTGTTATGCACTAGGCTCTTCTGTAGCAAGTAATGAGGGTCTCGCATGTAATGGGGGCCCTGTTTGCCAGCCCCGCTTATAATGGGGTCCCGTTTCCCAGTCCTGCTCATAATGCATTCCCGTTTCCCAGCCCTGCATACAATGGGGCGTATGTGACATACACCAGCTATATGTTATATACGTACGTCCATCAGTATGTGAGATCCTGACCGCCTATATACAGTTCTTTCGTTCGTACAGAAAGTGCGTTTATTCGGAACACTTATACGGAAATTACATATAAAATATACTTTGTCAGTTATACGTTTAGTGTACGTATAACTACATTATTTACACATACAACCTACATCTTTACGTACGCCACATGCGTTTGCTCTCAGTATATAAAGTATATGGATGACTTCCAAAAGAGAATGGTCATCAATGTATTAGGTGCAAAGAGAATGCGGGAGAAAACAAAGAACGTCGAGAAAGCCCCACATACACAATATTACCGCCTACAAATTCACATATTCTGGGATCGAACCACAGGTAAGCCAGTGGTGCCCACCCCCCTAATGTCCATGACGCACCTCCCCAATTGTCTATCCGTAGGTGTTCTTCCATGAAAAAAAAATCTTTTCGATTAATTTTTACACTCCTTCAAACATATTTATATAGATTTTAACCCCCTCCCCAAATATTTCAATGACGCAGTTTGCGTCATAGCCTCTCCCTTGTGGGCACCCCTGGGTAAGCGCTCTATCACTGAGAAAACGTAACCTCGGGAATACTTTCAAAATTAAAGGCTTGGTCACAAAGAGAAGAGGATAAAAGAAACCACAGCATTTTTAAATTTGACATTATTAATAAAACTACTACAAAACAGAGATTCAATTCAAAATAAGGTCATAAAGAATAATCCACCTGCTAATAACCTTTTGCATGATAAAAGGTTATATGAGAAGAGAAAACAATGAAAACAGATGTAAAAACTTTGTACGAATTACCACAGTATATTATGTTCAGCAATAAAAAAAAAATAAAAAAAATGCTGCAGATGCATACTAGAACCTCAAGGATTGATTCTGCTCTAGGAAACAGCAAACTCGCCTACGCTTGGCAATGTTGAAATATGGATAACCACCTGGAATAAAGTTTCTCCCTACAACAGAACGAATCCAAGAAACTCTTAATTGAAGGTTATATTACGAGGAGTGGTAGATTAGTTATTTTCAAACAAATTCTCTTACTTTTATAAAATCATGAAACTAAGGCATATCAATAGAAAATTGCAAAATTTTAAACATGTAGCAATTTATTGAACAAACATTTTTAGCGGAATATAACAAAAAAGCATCAACGTTTTGTAACTTCTTTCTTTGACAAGAATGATGGTATCAACCAATGACGGTAAGTATTTGTAGCTGTATTTGTATATTGTAGCTTCATGTCTGACATTAATTTTATTACCAAAAAGAACAAAAAAAGTTTTCTCGATGCATTAAATTGTATGGCCATGGTGAGAGGTTAAGTGGTCAGATGTTACTTGTCCACACAACAGATATAAAATTAACTGAGGATAATCCTTCTAATTAATTGAGCAACACGATCAGCATGTACGATCAGGAAAACTTTCCGAAAGTTTCTCGGTAGTTCTGGTCATAATTACGAATGTGGCTCAAGGGATTACGGTAGTCAGCCATCAATTTTGTATTTCAAAAACAGTAAACAGAACAAAGGATATAGGAAAAATGTTAGGGATATTGTGGAAAATACAGTTAATAAGAGAATCGCCGCTAATAGTTTCAGTAAGAAGGAAAAGAACGACTTCGATTCAGTGGCGTCCACAAAGAGTGGTTTCTGGGTTTTAACTCCCTCAACAAGATACTATTAAAAATAGACATTTACCATATAAAACTATATATACACAAAAATCCTGAACGTTGAGCTATTTCGTGGCAAAGCGGTTAGCGTACGCGCCTTTGACATGGAAGACCAAGCTTCGATTCTCGGCGGGAGCTCATGTAGTTCGGATTCCACGTTAAACAATAGGTCCCGTCTAGTATAGCCTCGCTGCTGAAAGGGACGTTAAACTCAAAGTCAACTCAAAAGTCCTGAGAAGATATGAATTTGAGAGTTTGAGTTCTCCTCTCCCTTGAAAGGCTATGAATACAACTGCTTGAACGAGAGACATACCAAAGAGGTACTAACGACTCAAACTAAAAACTGTGGATAATAACAATTTACAGAGTAATCAAACTCTCTTAATGCCATCATTATCATCATAGGTATTCTGCCATCATTGACAGATCACTTGCTGGAACTTAGAATCTTCCATGCTCCACGGTCTTCCGCTAACTTCTTCATTTTCATATACGAGTTTCCTGTTTTGTTATCGTCCATTAATTGGTCTCCTTCGCTCCCTCTCTCTCTCTTTCCGGCCATGCAGTTCCGTCTTAGCCAATGTCCCAATCAATTTCTCTTCCTTTTCTTAATAATACTTAATATTTTCTTTCCTCGATACCACTTCTAACATCCTCTGATTCGTTTTCCACTCGGCCCAGCTACTTCTCGCCATTCTTCTCCACACCCTCACCTAGAAAGCCTCCAGTCCTTTCCATAATTGTTGTGTAGTGACCATATTTCTGCCCCACACGGTACAATACTCCACACGAAGCATTTCATGAGTCTTTTTGTTAACGCTTTATTCAAGGTCCCACAAAATAGTATTTTCTTCTTCCTAAAGTTTTTTTTAATATGAAGAAGGAAGGTGCTAAATAGTGTATGTACGGAAACAAAGAACACATAAGTCACCTGTGTAGTTAGAAACAGCGTTAAAAAGTTTGCTTTATTATTATGGAATTGTAATGCAAAGATACTTTGCATTGATCACCTAGCATATAGTATTGGCAACTCCTGTTTTCCTCATCAGTAATCATTTTAATCATATACGTTTGCAGGTTATTTGTGGCATAGGGGGAGGGATTAATTTCACCCATACACACACCCAGTCATCACACACGTATACCATAAAAGTGCAGGGTGGCCCGAAAGTAGGTATACATTCCTGCATTAATTATGACATTCTAGTTTATGGATTTATTTGCTTCGGCTTTTCCGAGCTTAATATATAAAATAAACTAAGTGTAGCAGATGGATAACAATAAGGAATTATATAAAATGCAATGAGGTGATCAGTACGGTACTGTATGCCTACTTTGGGGCCATCCTGTATATATAAAGAATTTGAAAAATTATCCCTGCCAGGGATGAAAATTTTCTTCTACAGAAGGGATAACTTTTTCTCAGAGAGGGGAAATCCTTGGCATCTTCTCGTCAATTTCCACACTGCATATAGTACTATACGCATTTGTTGTTAATTTAACGTAGGGGCCGCAGTAGCTCAGTGGTAGGGCGTTCAGCTCTGGCGCCTGAGGCTCTTTGTTCGATCCTAGCTCGCTGCAAGTGGACTTTGTGGTTAATAAACAGTGCCAGTGGCTTTTCTCGGGGTTCTCCCGTTTCTACTCACTTACTTCATTTCACTATCTTATTCATTCTCATCATCATAGTCTCTCGTAGCGTGCCCGACACAATGGGACATAAAACTTAAAGATTTCATTTCATTTTCAAAACAACTAACGTCCGAAGATGATGCTCCAAGGCAAGGGAGATAGTGACAGAGATGGATAATAATGGTGTAATGAAAATTTGGATCTACGTTCCTTGGCAGTTTTTGCATGAATACGAGTTTATGCCCTTATCTTTTTTATCTGAATTGTGATCTTAACAGTGGAGTTTCAGCATATTTATGAGGGGCAGAAACTGTCGCATGCCCCTATCGTAATGAAGAAGGTGGAGGGTAGGGGTGAGTCCTGGGTCTCCGGACCCTTCCCGAAATCGCTACTTTTATATAAATTTTATCTGATTTTAGGGGCAATTTTACAAGTTTTAATACAATTTGTTTTCGTATTGAACTTGGGCTCCCTCCGAAATAAGTTCCTTCTTATGTTCCTTGTGGGGCGAAACGGGAGTATCCTGAAAAAGACCACGCACAGGGGGTTTTCTCATGTAGGTAACTTGTTTATGGCAGGTAAGTAGGCATATTGGATTGCGATGACTCAGTGGTAGAACTGAATCCCAAAAAATACACTCACACCGTGTTTGTCTACCACAAAGTTCACTGGCGTGAGCGGGGATCGAACCGAAGACAACCACGCACCAGAGGTAAACGCTCTACTACCATTGAGGCACCGCTGTCCCTTTAGATAATTAATGTGATAGAAAGTTACGCCAGGGTCCACTGATGTGCCAAACATGATCAAAGTCGGTCCAGCGGTATAGAAGAACATAAATGCCAAACATTTTTACTTATCGTCGCTTCGCCTTGAAGAAAGGCTTTGTGCGTTTCAGGCAACTTTCCAGGAGAAGGAAAAAAACCGTGATATTATTAACTAGTGTCATCTTTGTTTCCTTACTACGAAAAAACTATTAAGAATGCACATAATTTCTTATAAGAATGTAAGGGAAGTTGCAACACGACTTTCCGCTCATATTTAATATACCTCATTTTCGAAAATGCCACATAACAGTTTCTCTAGGCGCAGTGACGATAATGCGAATATCTGAGGAGTAGGCAACCTGCAAGGCAGAAAGGAAATTTGGGTTGCCTGCTTACCAGGTAACATGATTCACAGTTTTTTTTTTTTTTTTTTTAAGTTCAATAGATGTTTATTTGTATAAAGGCAAATAAACAAAGAATCAGCTTTATATACGAAATACAAGGAAATGGTAGGGTCCTTGTTTTTCTGTTCCAGCCAACTACGTATCCCTCACAACTTAAAATTAAAGGCCAAGTCCTGGCAGCACTATCTTGACAGGACCATGACGTGTGAGTTACATGACTCTCACATATGGCCAAAAACAAAAGCCAATCTCTGGCAAGCAACATCCAATCGGAGCCTTCTTTCCCCTCATTTTCTGAGCTTTGCCCGGGGAGGATGCTTAAACTTTCAAGGGTGGCCAATCAGGTCTATATAGCTACAAAGAAAGAGATTTTCTGATCGAGTAAATAAGCTGAATATACCACCCGACTAGTTTTCACGTAATTAGGCATGGGCGGCTATTCATAGTCCAGCTGCTGCCGATCAATGGTGCAAGATATCAGGGGTGTTGTAGTGAGTCCATTAGCTGTACCCAGCTGGCAAGCGTTAGAATGGGCCTGGAATACAATAAAACGAGTCTCTCTTCGTGTCGTCAGACTTGGTCAACTAAAACCTTGACTACTACCACCTTCCCATTTATTCCAACATAAGACTACTACCACACTTGAATGTCCCACATGCGTCAGTATTGCACGATTCGACCGGTCTACCACATTTGGACCCACTATGAAACTCCTCTCAAAATCTGTCAGAAGCTGGTAACGTTGTCTGATACGAGCACGCGACATTCTCCATTGTCCTTCACAGTGCTCACTATCCATCTGACGCTTCGCACATCCCTTACATGCCCTGTGAGACTTAATAACACGATCTTGTGGCAATACTAATGCAATCTGGTGGCCATTCTAGTCGTCAGAAATCATTGCAACTCGAGTCATTTGCGTACTCGTCGATGGCATGCGGGTGTACGAAAAATATGTTGATATTCCTTCCAAATGTCCAATTTCTTTCTTTCAGTCAGTTAGTCAGTCAGTCAGTAATAATAATAATAATAATAATAATAATAATAATAATAATAATAATAATAATAATAATAATAACAATAATAATAATAATAATAATAATAATAATATAATGAAAATTTAAAATTCAAAGCTCCATCTAAAATCACAGCGAGTTGGAAGGAGAAAAGCGTAAAATATGAAAGATTTTAGAAGGAGACCCGAGACAAAAAAGATTGGAAACCACTGGTCTAAGATGTGAGGAATACATCGTTCTTGTGGAAGATAATTGTAATGTGCGTATTTTTCCCCCTAATTTAGTGTTCCTTTTCAGCGTCGGGGCTGTATAAGATGTGGACCTTCTGATTTAAGAAAGAATCCAAACCACTATAATGCGTTAGATTTTTATGCTCTTTCACCAATTGAAGCCGAGAGTACCGGTATCAAAGACTTTTAGGTAGGTCAACAAGAAAATGGGACTATCATGTTATGGGGATACGGACAAAATCTCGTGGCCAAAACATCGCCGCCCAAAATCTCGCCGGTCAAAACCTCGCGTGGCCAAAACCTCGCCGCCCAAAACCTCGCGGGACAAAATCTCGCCGGGCCAAACCCTCGCGTGGCCAAAACCTCGCCGCCCAAAACCTCGCGGGACAAAATCCCGCCGGGTCAAAACCTCGCCGCCCAAAACCTTGCGTGGCCAAAACCTAGCCGCCTAAAACCTCGCGGGACAAAATCTCGCCGGGCCAAAACCTCGCCACCCAAAACATTGCGTAGACAAAACCTCGCAGCGAACGAAACTTTTCTTTAAAATTTACCCAATGAGTTTCTTAATATGCAATTCCACATTAGAACAACAACAACAACTAATAATAATAATAATAATAATAATAATAATAATAATAATAATAATAATAATAATAATAATAATAATAATAATAAGAAGAAGAAGAAGAAGAAGAAGATACAAAACATGGTGTGCATGGGCTTTCTCGGGTTATTCCCGTTTCCTCCCACTTTCTTTATTCGATCATTTCCTTCATCCTGGTCATCTACGTCTCCTTTAACCTGTAGGACATAATCAAGGGACGTCGTAAAAACTCATATATTATTTCATACTTTCATAAATATTATTAAATTTTTGTTAAAATTTTAAGTTTTTGGATGTTCCAAAATTCACGAAACTGACCCCGTTAGTTGTCATTACTTTCCTTATGCAGTCTTTCTTTCCCTATAACCAGTTTAGAAACATCTTGTCGCCCTACCTTCACATTGAAATCCTCTAATACATAAATAGAATTTCCATATGGTATCGCGGAACTTGGTCAAATACCCGCGATACTTCTTCTGAACCAGCGTCTTTTATACCGTCATCCTTATCATCTGTTGGAACATTTACATTTTGGTCAGGCAAGATTTTGAGTATGGCGAGATTTTGGTCCGCGACGTTTTGGGCGGCGAGGTTTTGGCAAGGAGGGGTTTTGGCCAGGCGAGATTTTGTCCCGCGAGGTTGTCGCCGCGAGGTTTTGTACCCAAACCCATGTTAGGGAATACTAATCCATAGTAGATTGACTAAACACAGGATAGAATTCAAAAAGGAATATTTGTCTTTATGGTAATGAACTTTCGTGTTCTTTAATTCAATATGTCAGATTATCCACTTCAGAGTAAAAGTCATAACGAATGTCTGAAAGCAAAATTAAAGCAGAATCGGCTAAATTAATTTGTTTTAGCGTTAATTTTTTTCTCTCCAGAAGACTGAACATTTGAAGGTGTGTTCTCAGAGCAACGAATCAAGAAAGCGCGAAGTTCCCAAAGTTTCGTGCAAGTAAAACCAAAGATAAGCATCTTATTCTGAAATTTTCAGTGTGTATATTCTTGAAAGTTATGCGTTCCACTCATGAGATCAAAATGAAATGAAATGAAACTTTCCAGTTTAACGTCCCACTATTATGCCAGCTAGGCTAAAGGAGATTATGGATGGTGATTATGAATGGTGGAATAGAGGAATGATGGAAAATGCAATGGTGGAATGAATAAAGTGGGAGGAAATAGGAGAACCATAAGAAAATCCATCCACATTATGTTTGTCCGTTATAAAGTCCACTTGGCGTGAGCTAGATTTGAACTAGGGACTCTACGCATCAGAAGTAAACGTTCGACCACTAAGTCACCGCGGTCCCTCTTTCCCTTCATATTTGATGCCCAGCCATGCAAATTTGGACTGGACAACATCGTGTCAGGAGTTTTCTCGGGGTACTCCCGTATTCTCATTCCACCAATTCTTCCATTCACTTGCCTCGATCATTCGCCTCCCTTTGTCTAAGTGCACGGTTACCCAATGTGTTCGTGACGCGTTCTTATGGCTCATACGTACGCCTTGAATATATGCTGACCATGTATTTAAATGTGGATGGCTAATCAGAATGGGCTGCAAACGCGCAAGCAAGAAAGTCGCGAAGAATACGTTGGCTGGAGCGTATTTGGTGCGTTTCGGAACAATAGACCGCCTGCTGTTTCGGAATCAGTAAAAGAAGAAAAAAAGGAAAGATGTGTTGCGAGGCAAGGGGATTTTTAGCAAGAAACAATTGCTAGGAAGATACTTTGTGCAGAGTATTGAAACTTTGCTATTATAAAGTATGTGCGTGTATAACAAAAGAAAATTCACAAAAATACAGGGAAATTCCGAAACATTCGCTAATCATAGAAAATTCTATGTAATACAATATGGTTATTTCCCGTAATTCACCTGAATGAGAATAAGAGTGTGGCAGTAAGGCCTGGAAACCCTGACTGGCTTACAGTATGTTTTATAACTCTGGCGAAAGTAAAATTACCGTATAGCCACCTAGGTCGCGTTTGCTGCAGGAAGTAACGCTTCGGAAACTAATTCTTGAATAGCCACACATTAAAGGGTATAACAGTGGGATGTTAAACTGAAAGATTTCATTTTCATTTTTGTTTCATATTTACGTTGAATGTGCCGACGTCATAGAAGTGCAATGATGCACAAAGGTTAAAGCAAAATCTCACAGAATATGACTACAATTTTGAGCTGTTCAACCACCTAACCGTTAAACCCTTCAGCGTTCACAATTCATGTTCAAATGTAATTTTTACAGACTAAAAATAAGCTTCTTGTATGGATTTATCCTGCTGAAAAGGATCAAAAGAATTTATTTGCTCTGCACGTGTCCATGTTCATAGAACACTTTTCAGTGTCGCCACCTGACTGGACAGTTTCAGACAGGACAAGCAAGTTCTTAAGCTTTGCTGTCACTGCCAGTCGGCTAGTCTATCTGAAAAATGAATTTACAGGCGAAAGAAATAAGACTCGCACTGGGCGCATTCGATCTAAATCTTCTGCTGCAAAGAGGCCTTTTTTTCTTCGTCGTGTTATTTATATAAAGAGGGCTATATATATATATTTTTTTTTTTTGGTATGTGACACTGAAGCTTGCCTTGCTTTCTTTTTTTTTTCCTCACTTGTGGACACTTCCCTTTTTCGGAGTCTCTCATCATTAGCTTTAGAAATGGGTCTGTCGGGAAAATTCAGTCAGACAGGAAGTTACTTTCAAATATTATTTTTATAGTTTTGTTTTGTTTCGTTCTAGTCTAGGAGAAATTACACGTTTCAGTCAGACATTTATGAAACACCTCCGATAACATTGGAGAAGTAAATTATTCCTATCCGTAAGTGATGTTATAGAGAAACGATTAGCAATTTCTCATCATTACTACCAGCCTCTTTCGGATTATAAGAAGTTATGGTAATTATTGAATCAGCTGGGCTAATAGCTTTGTAATATCAATACATCCGTACGTCCGTTACTACACACGGTTACTCTGGAACGGAAGCGAATTTTTGAATGACTTTCCAGCAATAGATACCTAGAGCTTAATGGGTAGTGGCGGCCGAGTTCCTTAATGGAGTCAATTAACTAACATGATAACGGGTAACGGTGAACTTACATCAGTTACTAACATGATATGTCCTGAATGAAAGCGAATTGTTGAATTATTTTCTGGGAATGGATAGATAGAGCTATTATCACGGCCAAGTCCGTTAATGGAGCCAATTAATTAACATCCTAGTGGGTAACGGCAAACTTATAACCGTTACTACACACGATAACTCTTGAACGGAAGCAAATTGTTGAATTATTTTCTGGAAATAGTTAGATAGAGCTATTATGGCGGCCGAGTTCGTTAATGGAATCAATTAATTAACATCCTAATGGGTAACGGCGAACTTAGATCCGTTACTACACACGATACGTCTTGAACGGATACGAATTATTGAATTATTTTTTGGAAATAGATAGATAGAGCTATTATCGCGGCAGAGTTAGTTAATTGAGTCAATTAATTAACACCTTAGCTGGTAACGGTCCGTCCGTTAGTCCACAGGGTCTCTCTTCAACAAAAGCAAATATTTGATTTTTTCTTTTTCTTTCTAAAGCAATTATCACGACTGAGTTTGTTAATGAAGTGGACTTGCTAACGTCTTCACGGGTAATGGCGGCTTTAATGGTAGGTATCCATATTTCATTTTCTACTATTAAAACAAGGGTAGTGCAAGTTACACAACTTTGCCACTAGATAGCAGCAAACACCCTACTACGGTTGACATCTACCGGACGAAATCGAAACTGTAAGTGCGTGATCGTTTCTGCTGTCTACCAGAGCTTACTTAGTTATAAATTCTATGTTCAGTATTTTATAACTCACTTTCCTAGGATGTTTGTAAGCATTGTAAGAAAGCACCACTACATTTCACCACCATCCAAGGAATTTTCTTATCGACTTTCTAATGAATATTTAATATACATGTAATCTATATCGGGGTGGTTCTCAATGGCGTATCTAGCCAGTTGGATTGGCTAAGCCCCTCAGTTTTGCGAATTCCAAAAATAATTGAAGCTATTATTTAAATATTTTTGATAGTTTATAGTAAATTTATGATATATTTTTGATAGTCTGGAATCCGGATGTTCTCCCCCAGTTTTACTTTCTAGATTCGCCAATGGTTGTGTTGTAGTCCAGCTCGCTTTGGAGCGGGAGGTGAGGAAGGGTATATAGGGCTCTGAATGTTTATTTTGTATGATAGTCACTGTAATCACAAACTCTATCGAATTCAAGCCCCGATCGTGCATCAAAGCATAGGTTAATAATAGGCTGCAGTCCTTATATCCTCTGTGTTACGTAAGGGCACAAACAATCTTCCCATAACGTTTTATTTTAGGTGTCTGTATCTACGCTCCTTCCATTGGCCTAGTGACTAGCATCATTCTTTGAAGTATGTGGTCCCTAGTTCGATTTCCGGAGAAAGGCATTACATCGGTTTGTATACTACCTTGAACTGTAGTTTCTCGTCTTGTATAGCCCATGTTCTCCAACGAGACACAAAAATTTAGCATAGAAGCCAAGTTACTATCTAATTAGCCGAAAATCAAGGTGTAACAAGCTAGTTTCCGTAATCGACTTTGAAAAGAATTCTTTCATAGCAATCGTTTTCAATTTCCACGTATTCCCCTTTTAAAACAATGTACTTTGCGAGGAAAGTATACTTCTTCCGAAAATATTGTTGATACTCATTTTTCTTGAGTTGCTGCGCGCTGAGCAAAGTATTAGTTTCAGCGCACTATTTCACAAGAATACCTTATTTTGTTTTCCATTTTGAAAACAGTGAAATGGCAATAAGTCATTGGAATTAGATGCTTAGTCAAATTTAGGTTTAGTTTGGCTTTTGGATTTGAGTTTAGCGTCCCTTTCAGCAGTAACATTATACGAAATGTGGACTACAGCTTAACTGGAATCCAAATCACAGAAGCTCCAGCCGGAAGTTGAACTCGGGTCTCCTGTGCCGTGTTCAAGTGTCGGAATGAATTTCACGGCCAACAAAACGCGGACACGTATCGGTGTTCTAGGTTAGATATTTCTCTATGAAATGCTCACATGTATTGCTTTGTAGAGATGTCTACGATGTCTATGTTACATATGAGGTGGTATCAAAAATATTGTAGACTAGTTCTCTTACAAAAAAAAAAAACTTTATTTATCTACATTTATACATCATCACCTTCAAAATAGTCACCTTGTACAGCAAAAACAGCGCTGCCAGTGGTTTTTGTTACTGTGGGAATATGTTCTGAAAGTTTTCTTTTAGAAGCGTGTCAATCACCTTCAACAATTCGCGATGGATCACTGCAACACCGTACAAACGTCAATCTTTGGACTGGATCTTCAGCTTCGGCAGGTGCCCAGGAGCTGAATTTAGTGAGTAGGGTTGGTGCGGAAGTGCAATTATCTTATTCCTGGTGAGAAACTTGTGTGTGAGATGAATACGGTGACAGGGCGCATTGTCGTCGTGGAGCAGCTAACTTTTCGCGTGCTCTCCTACAGATTCAATCTTCTTCGCCAAATGTCTTCCTTCAGATGTCTTCAAACCTGGTAATAGGAGTCGCTATTGACGGTCTGGCTCCTGGTCTGAATTCGTGATGCACAATGCAGTGAGTTTCGAAAAAGACGACGAACATGCACTAGGTCGAGATGCGGACCTACTCACCCTTTTCGGTAGTAAAGATAATAGGCTCTTCCACTGTGAAGATTGTTGGTTTCTCTCAGAGTTGTATCTATACCGTACCCAAATTTCATTACCGCTAATGATTCTCGACATGAAGTTCTTGGTAGACTTCCACGAGGTGTTCCTTCTGCTCCTGGATCAGCAACCTGGGGACAAACTTGGCAGCCACACGGCGATTGTTCAAGTCACACATGAGGATTACGTGCACCGACAATAGCTGCAATGTTGTAGATTGTTCTTCGACTATCCTTGTGCACAAGTTCCCGAGTGGTTCCAACATTTTCCGGTGTTCTACCCATTGATGATAGTCCTGCTCTCCCGTCGTCTTCCAGTAATGTTTTTCGGCTCTTGAAGTGCGTGTGCCACTCAGAGCACCCCCAACAATCAATTGCAGCATCGCCGTGCACTTGCCGAATCATGTAAAGTGTCTCTGGGACGGATTTGTCCAGTTTCACACAGAATTTCATCTTCGTGTATTGTTCTAACTTGCTGCCCATGATGAAAGATGCGGGAATGCACGTGGTCAGAATTGCACCAGCTGCACAGCTCCCAATGGACACAGAACGATGTCTCTTGGCACTGACTTTTGAAGCTTGATGCTTCTGTATCTGTACGAGCAGCCTTGCGATGCCCTCTGTTAGCGTGTTACGGAACTGGTCTTAAAACTTTTGATAGCATCTCGTATACAGTACATAAATAAATAATTTCTATGAAAATAAAAAGCTTAGTTATTACTGACAACGACTGACATGCTTTTTTAGTGTCACAGATTCTTCGATTTTCTCGAAATCTACACATGAGAATTTACTCTTAAGCATATTATCTTATTCAATTCGATGTTATCTACTAAGTGATGTGCATTTTATATTTAGAAAATATTTTAATTAAATGGATATAAAATTTAGAGTTATTTAAGCTATATCTCATTGCTCATTAGTTTGTACTGTGGTCTTAATAATATCAGGCTATATCTCATTACCCATACTTTGTACTGTGGTCTCGCTAATATCAGGCTATATCTCATTACCCATACTGTGTACTGTGGTCTTGCTAATATCAGTCTAAATCTCATTACCCATACTGTGTACTGTGTTCTCGCTAACGTCAGTCTAAATCTCATTACCCATACTGTGTACTGTGGTCTCGCTAACGTCAGTCTAAATCTCATTACCCATACTGTGTACTGTGGTCTTGCTAATATCAGGCTATATCTCATTACCCATACTGTGTACTGTGGTCTTGCTAATATCAAGCTATATCTCATTACCCATACTGTGTACTGTGGTCTTGCTAATATCAGGCTATATCTCATTACCCATACTGTGTACTGTGTTCTCGCTAATGTCAGGATATATATCATTACCCATACTTTGTACTGTGATCTTCTAATATCAGGCTATATCTCCTTACGCATACTGCGTACTGGCGTCTTTCTAGTCTCCTAATAAAGAATTTAATAAATTTATATTTCAGTTTTAGTTTCATCTCTACACGTGGCTTGGTTTTCCTATAACATCAAATTCTAGGTTGGAAATTGTTTTTCTTGATTTCCATAAAAAAATATGCACAAGCTCATACATTTACACATACCATTTTGCTTACCTCAACAAGATCTTTCAAACTATCCCCTTTGGACATTTTTTCCATTAATATTGAAGAATTCTTTAATTATTATTGGAAACTAATATTGGACCGTTTGTGCAGCATCTGACTAGTTAGATAGACTAATTAAAAAAATGTTCAACACGTTACTTACGTAATAAATAGTCAGAATCCCTTTTGCTTCCTCATCGTTTCATAATAAATACAAAAATCAAGCACGTGTCTGAAACTTGCAGTGTTTGACAATTAAAACAAAGAAGTTTTGATCTTCAGTGATATAGACCATGTATGGAGACAACCATTTCGTCTTGTATGTAAACCTTAGATAACGAGATCACAGGTCTAACATTGGTGGTCTGTGGGTTACTAGCCACAAGCCAGAACCGAAAGAAGGACCAATCAGTTAGAAGTTCTGCAACCTTGACCAACAAAACCAAAAACGAAGGAATCCAACCTAAGAGTAATAAGGGAGCGGTATTAAGTCGTTTCATCAAGTACATTTTCCTCAAGCATTAAAATGCCGGTCATTTCCTGAAGTACCACAACTAATCATTGATCACGAACTGGGAATACATGACAAGTTTAAAAATCTTAGCTAACACCCAGAATAAAGGAATGTGATTTTCATATATGCAATATTACCACTAGCAAGAAAAAATAATTTACTATGAATAACGATGTTTCTCATGAATTACATTTGAGAACATCTCTTCTAAACTTTATCAATAGGTAGCCTCTCCTTCCTAATTAGTTGTAACTATTAGTATTATCAACTTATACGTTAAAAACATACAAATGTACGATAAGACAAAATAAAGATTTCTCGTCTCGTATCTTAAATGTTGTATAAGTCTCGTTTTGTCATTATTTTCGAATTAGTTCCTTTCTTCTGGCCTTGTAATTATCCTTGAAAACGTTCCTTGCATCTCGCCTTCTCATTATTCTCGAAAGTTTCTTTCATCTCGTCTTGTCATTATTCTCGAAAAGTTTCTTTCATCTCGTCTTGTCATTATTCTTGAAAAAGTTCCTTGCATCTCGCATTCTCATTATTCTCGAAAGTTTCTTTTGTCTCGCCTTGCAATTATTATCAAAAGTTTCTTTCATCTCGCCTGGTCATTATTATCGAAAGTTTCTTTTGTCTCGCCTTGTAATTATTATCAAAAGTTTCTTTCATCTCACCTTGTCATTATTACAGAAAGTTTCTTCGTCTCACCTTGTCATTATTCTCGAAAAAGTTCATTTTGTCTCACCTTGTCATTATTATCGAAAGTTCTTTTTATCTCGCCTTGTCATTATTATCGAAAGTTTCTTTCATCTCGCCTTGTCATTATTATCGAAAGTTTTTTCGTCTCGCCTTGTCATTATTCTCGAAAAAGTTCCTTTTGTCTCACCTTGTCATTATTATCGAAAGTTCTTTTTATTTCGCCTTGTCATTATTATCGAAAGTTTCTTTCATCTCGCCTTGTCATTATTATCGAAAGTTTTTTCGTCTCGCCTTCTCATTATTCTCGAAAGTTTCTTTCGTCTCGTCTTGTTATTATTAACGAAAGTTCTTTTATCTCGCCTTATCATTATTATCGAAAGTTTCTTTCATTTCGCCTTCTCATTATTCTCGTAAGTTTCTTTCGTCTCGCCTTGTCATTATTCTCGAAAGTTTCTTTCATCTCGCCTTGTCATTATTATCGAAAGTTCCTTTCATCTCGTCTTGTCATTATTCTCAAAAGTTTCTTTCGTCTCGTCTTGTTATTATTCTCGAAAAAGTTCCCTTTGTCTCACCTTGTCATTATTAACGAAAGTTCTTTTATCTCGCCGTATCATTATTATCGAAAGTTTCTTTCATCTCGCCTTCTCATTATTCTCGAAAGTTCCTTTCGTCTGGCCTTGTCATTATTCTCGAAAGTTTTTTCGTTTCGGTTTGTCATTATTCTCGAAAGTTTCTTTCGTCTCGTCCTGTCATTATTCTTGAAAAAGTTCCTTGCATCTCGCATTCTCATTATTCTCGAAAGTTTCTCTTGTCTCGCCTTGCAATTATTATCAAAAGTTTCTTTCATCTCGCCTTGTCATTATTATCGAAAGTTTCTTTTGTCTCGCCTTGTAATTATTATCAAAAGTTTCTTTCATCTCACCTTGTCATTATTATGTAAAAAGTTTTTTCGTCTCGCCTTGTTATTATTCTCGAAAAAGTTCCTTTTGTCTCACCTTGTCATTATTAACGAAAGTTCCTTTCATCTCGCATTGTCATTATTATCGAAAGTTTCTTTCATCTCGCCTTGTCATTATTATCGAAAGTTTCTTTTGTCTCGCCTTGTAATTATTATCAAAAGTTTCTTTCATCTCACCTTGTCATTATTATCGAAAGTTTTTTCGTCTCGCCTTGTTATTATTCTCGAAAAAGTTCCTTTTGTCTCACCTTGTCATTATTAACGAAAGTTCCTTTCATCTCGCATTGTCATTATTATCGAAAGTTTCTTTCATCTCGCCTTGTCATTATTCTCGAAAGTTTCTTTCATCTCGCCTACTCATTATTCTCGAAAGTTCCTTTCGTCTGGCCTTGTCATTATTCTCGAAAGTTTTTTCGTCTCGGTTTGTCATTATTCTCGAAAGTTTCTTTCGTCTCGTCCTGTCATTATTCTGGAAAAAGTTCCTTGCATCTCGCATTTTCATTATTCTCGAAAGTTTCTTTTGTCTCGCCTTGCAATTATTATCAAAAGTTTCTTTCATCTCGCCTTGTCATTATTATCGAAAGTTTCTTTTGTCTCGCCTTGTAATTATTATCAAAAGTTTCTTTCATCTCACCTTGTCATTATTATCGAAAGTTGTCTCGCCTTGTTATTATTCTCGAAAAAGTTCCTTTTGTCTCACCTTGTCATTATTAACGAAAGTTCCTTTCATCTCGCATTGTTATTATTATCGAAAGTTTCTTTCATCTCGCCTTGTAATTATTATCAAAAGTTTCTTTCATCTCGCCTTGTCATTATTATCGAAAGTTTCTTTTGTCTCGCCTTGTAATTATTATCAAAAGTTTCTTTCATCTCACCTTGTCATTATTATCGAAAGTTTTTTCGTCTCGCCTTGTTATTATTCTCGAAAAAGTTCCTTTTGTCTCACCTTGTCATTATTAACGAAAGTTCCTTTCATCTCGCATTGTCATTATTATCGAAAGTTTCTTTCATCTCGCCTTGTCATTATTCTCGAAAGTTTCTTTCATCTCGCCTTCTCATTATTCTCGAAAGTTCCTTTCGTCTGGCCTTGTCATTATTCTTGAAAAAGGTCCTTGCATCTCGCATTTTCATTATTCTCGAAAGTTTCTTTTGTCTCGCCTTACAATTATTATCAAAAGTTTCTTTCATCTCGCCTTGTCATTATTATCGAAAGTTTCTTTTGTCTCGCCTTGTAATTATTATCAAAAGTTTCTTTCATCTCACCTTGTCATTATTATCGAAAGTTGTCTCGCCTTGTTATTATTCTCGAAAAAGTTCCTTTTGTCTCACCTTGTCATTATTAACGAAAGTTCCTTTCATCTCGCATTGTTATTATTATCTAAAGTTTCTTTCATCTCGCCTTGTAATTATTATCAAAAGTTTCTTTCATTTCGCCTTCTCATTATTCTCGTAAGTTTCTTTCGTCTCGCCTTGTCATTATTCTCGAAAGTTTCTTTCATCTCGCCTTCTCATTATTCTCGAAAGTTCCTTTCGTCTGGCCTTGTCATTATTCTCGAAAGTTTTTTCGTTTCGGTTTGTCATTATTCTCGAAAGTTTCTTTCGTCTCGTCCTGTCATTATTCTTGAAAAAGTTCCTTGCATCTCGCATTCTCATTATTCTCGAAAGTTTCTTTTGTCTCGCCTTGCAATTATTATCAAAAGTTTCTTTCATCTCGCCTTGTCATTATTATCGAAAGTTTCTTTTGTCTCGCCTTGTAATTATTATCAAAAGTTTCTTTCATCTCACCTTGTCATTATTACAGAAAGTTTCTTCGTCTCGCCTTGTCATTATTCTCGAAAAAGTTCCTTTTGTCTCACCTTGTCATTATTATCGAAAGTTCTTTTTATCTCGCCTTGTCATTATTATCGAAAGTTTCTTTCATCTCGCCTTGTCATTATTATCGAAAGTTTTTTCGTCTCGCCTTGTCATTATTCTCGAAAAAGTTCCTTTTGTCTCACCTTGTCATTATTATCGAAAGTTCTTTTTATTTCGCCTTGTCATTATTATCGAAAGTTTCTTTCATCTCGCCTTGTCATTATTATCGAAAGTTTTTTCGTCTCGCCTTGTTATTATTCTCGAAAAAGTTCCTTTTGTCTCACCTTGTCATTATTAACGAAAGTTCCTTTCATCTCGCATTGTCATTATTCTCGAAAGTGTCTTTCGTCCCGTCTCGTTTTGAAAATTTTTGTTCAAAATGTATGCCCTGATTTTTCTACATTTCATCTAAAAGTTGACAGAATCGTTCCGTCTAACAAGAGATCCTCGAAGAGTGTGATATAATAACATTTACACCATATTTATTACTGGAGTATTTTGTGTAATTATTTGTGTATCTTTAAATGTTGATAAATAATCTTCAATGTGTTGGTCTAATTGTTTTATCGATTTATAGTTTCTATACTATACAATGTTTTAGACCTAAGTCTTGGATTAACGAATGTTGTTAATGAGACTCGTGAGATTTCTCATCTCGCAAACGAGACTCGTGAGATTTGTCATCTCGCAATTAAGACTCGTGAGATTTCTCATCTCGCAATCGACACTCGTGAGATTTCTCGCCTCGTAAACGAGACTCGTGAGATTTCTCATCTCGCAAACGAAACTCGTGAGATTTATCATCTCGCAAACGAGACTCGTGAGATTTCTCGCCTCGCAAACGAGACTCGTGAGATTTCTCATCTCGCAAACGAGACTCGTGAGATTTCTCATCTCGCAAACCAGACTCGTGAGATTTCTCGTCTCGAAAACGAGACTCGTGTTATTTCTCATCTCGAAAACGATACTCGTTAGATTTACCATATCAATAACTAGACTTGAAGCGTTATGATTCTTGTCTCGTCTGCTTGAGTCAAAATATATATACTTCTCTTCTCAACCCCATATTCGTTTACAAGACAAGAATCGAACGTGGGCAACACTACAGGCTCCCGCCCCGGACCTACCTTCCCCACTTGTCTGATGGCTAGCACTTGTGGGTTTGTTGCACATGGTGTCGGGTTCGATTCCCGATGAGAGAATAGAAAAAAGTTTTCTTTCATACAATCATTCACTCTCATTAATAATGCGTCTCCTTTAGCCTAAACGCCATAAATGTAAGACGTTAAACTAAAAAGTAAACTCACTTTATTCCATTTCAGGATAGAAACCTGGCTTTGAGAAAACGCAGTGGTAAAGTTCAAACGAGTACATTGGTAGCGTAGTCGATGGTTTTGTAGGCATATCATTCGCGGATTAATGACTACACGTAAGCTCCTAATATTTGCTTATTCGATTCTCGTACCCCGTCCCTTTTCACTCTCTGCTTTTTCTGGTGGCCCCTCGTAGCGTAGTCGGTAACGCTCTTGTCCTTAGAGTGAATGGTTATGGATTCGATTCCCGGTGCTGACACTCGGTTGATAAAAGTGTAAGAACTTTTTCAGGCCACTCATTCTAAGTGGGGTTTTCCTGGGTTTTCTCATTTACACCAAGCAAATTCCGGGATAATACCTAACATATAGATCCCAGGCCGTGCCCTTCCCTCCCCAATCCTTTCTTCCTTCCCCTTCCTCGGATAGTGTGATCGTCAAGGGACGTCATCCCTTATACGTAACGGGCTAACATAGCCATAGATGCCGAAATTTTATAAATCTAATTGCTATTTCTAATCTCTCTTTTTACACTCATACGTCACGGATAGACTACTTTGTGGTGACTGATCTTGAAGGTAAAATTCGTTATTTAACTAGGTAGAACATTACAAATTTTGTCCGCCGACATGGAATATTGAAATTCCAGAAACAAATGAAGGAGTATTTAGTCATCAATGAAGTATAGTTAGAGGTTTGGCGTTCGTCCATTAGAATTAACTTACAAACTTCCACATGGAAGCTACAAGACGAATTTGCTTACAAGTGTTAACAATCTACAACAATAGTAACTATAGCGATGAAAAAGAAAGTAGATTAGCGCCTATATTTAAAGGTACCTATCCCAGCATTCATTTGGTTGAACTGAGGAGAAACCGTGGAAAATTATAATTCTGAATGGCTGGTTGCCGGATTGTAAGCAAGAACCATTAGCCTGGGCTCGGTTGTTAGTTGTTTATTGTAGTTAAAATTAAAGGTTTAATGATGTCTGTACAGTCAGTAATAATATTAAATTTCATATCTCTATCAAACCCTTGTTTCCTCACTCCATTAACGACATATTTCCTAACATGGTATGCTGTTGTGTTAATACAGTAAATATATAATGTTTTCTCACAATTTATTATTTTTAATAATTTTTTATCACACCACATACTAATAATACCTAATTACAGGGTGGGGCAAATAAAAGTGGCCAGGACGAGTGGATACAATTGAACATGAATGTATGCATGGAACCATATCACGTGACACGTACACCACGTGTATACGCACCACCGGTTCAGATCTTAGTGAGGGCTGTGTCAGTGTAAGTTGAGCAGTGCACAGTTGAAGATGGTACTCACAATGCAGCAGAGGGTGTTCGTTGTGGAAAGTTACGTGAAAACAAGTTCATGGGAAGAGTGTTTGCTCATGAATTTCAAAGTGCCAGCAAAGAGTGCAATGTAACGATTAGTCAAAAATTGGCGTCAGGCAAGATCTGTTTTGAACAAGGCCAAAAACATTACGAAATGTGTTCGAACACTTGAAATTGTGGATGCAGTTAACCAGAAAATGCTCCAGAGTTCAAAGAGCCCAAAAGTGCCAAGAGATGATTGGTGGTCATTTTCAACATCTGCTATAAGCAATGTTCGAACTATTTCCTTTCCTTTGCTGTGTTTCTTCGTATCGTGGAACTCTGTTCTCCGGGCCACTTTTATTTGCCCCACCCTGTATTTTTGTAGCAAATAGTTATCGTACTCATTACTTATTATTCTAAATAACATAAAGTTGTCGGTGTATAGTAGAATATTTGAGTATTTTTTCTTTTTCTTACAATGTACATTCGCGAAGTGTTCCTTCAGGATTCCTGTAAAATTGATTCAAATGCAAAGTTCTCCATGCCCAATTGTATTGTACTAATTTTAGCGGCCCATATGGGTAATTTACATATTTATGGGTCTTCATATATTCGGAATTCAATCATATACTACTAAAAGGCTCGGATACAAAGTTGCCTTTAGTTTATTTAGACGTAACTGGACATGAATGTGAGCATATGTAAAACAAATTAGATCAAATACTGATTCTCTGACACATGTTATGCACTCCGTCCGTCATCTTGGATCCACCATATAGAATTCAAATTTCGTTTTTTTCAAATGGAAATAGGTGTAAATGGAAATGCAAGGGATACATCAAATTCACGTATAATTTTCTCAGAAATTCATTGGTGTAGTGAATTTTATCGTAGCTTGTAGCGTTTAGAAGGTATTGCATGTTAAATCCCTCCAGGCACTTCTCGAATAGACATTGCAGAGTAATATCAGTTACGCTTACGTTTTTGATGTTGACAAATCAAAACAGTTTCTAACTGGAAAAATACTGTACGTATAAACAAACTCCTTACAACATTGGTGTCATAATCTTATTACAGGTACATTTCTGTGACTGTTTGTCATTACTTTATCAACAAACTCTTTACATAATTGGTATTATAATCTTATTACAATTCTGTAAGTGATTATTATTACTTCCATGTTATACTATAACAAGGAGGTATCGTATTACGGTCAAAATGTCAAATATAACTCCAGATGCGACCAAATTGGGTGAAGACCTACCATTTCCGTATTGACGTTTGTGTGCCTGCATGTACGTAGTTTCAGAGAATATTTCGTCAACGAGAAAAAAGTAAAAGATTACATATACACACATGGGGCCCTGCGCAACTTTCTATTTTGTTCAATATTCGTGAAGTATCTGACATTTAACATGCAATACCTTGCAAACGATACAAGCTACGGTAAAACTCATTACACCAACGAATTTCCGAGAAAATTGTACATGAACTTGATGTATTACTTAATCGCATTTGAAAAACCGAAAGTTGAATCAAATATGGCGGATCTAAGATGGCGGCCTGGGTGGGCAACATGTTTTAGAGAAGCAGTACTTGATCCAATTTCGTTTGCATATTCTTACATTCATGTTCAGTCTAAAAAAAAAACTAAAAACAATTTTGTGTCTGAGCGTTATAGTAGTATATGATTGAATTCTGGATATATGAAGACCCATAGATATGGAAATTACCGGTATGGGCAGCTAAAATTAATGCAATACACATTCGGCCGAGGAGAACTTTGCATTTGAATCATTTTATACGAATACCAAGGGGACACTAGCAGAACATGAAAAAGAAAAAAGATGGGTTCCCAAAGAGAACCTCTGAGGTATGGTGTATTTTACACGCAGTCATGACTAGAACTTGACCAATTTTTATTCTAAATTTTTTGTTCGCAAGATAGCTCTCTATCCAGCGAATGCATAACGAAGATACCCTATGCATGCTGCTTTATGTACTAGAAGTCAATGCTCTACGGAATCAAAAGCCTTTGTCAATTCAATATATAAAGGTAACCAAGAAAGTTCTGTCGCTTTTTCACCCACCACCTTCGAACATCGATATGTTACCTAAGACGTACCTGAAAGAACCAAAACAGTCCCCCATCAGCATCGACGACCTTCTGTCAACGTTCTGGAAGACCATGGATTTCATTGCGGTAGAGCTTGATGGGCCGTGAAGCGAAGAAGGTAACAAGTGCATTTTGCACCTCTACTAGGAATTTGAACTGGCGTCCTCTAAGGTGATTGTCCAAGGAATGGAGCAGATCTAGGGATAACCAGAAGGAGCAATGTCCGAACAATATTGTGAGTGCAATAGTGTTTCCCATCCAAGGCGCAGAATGGTGTCCCAGTTCATCATAGCCACGTGAGACTTAGCGTTCTCCTATAACAGGAGGAACCCTTTGTGATTCAGAAGGGCTGGCTCTGGAGTATTGTGTTTTTCTTGAACTCTCAACTTCCAACAGTACACAGTTGCATTGATCCTCTGACCAGCTGGTACCAGTTTCCAAAGCACGATAACGCGAGCAGTCCTTCAAACACACAGGAGGACCTTCTTCTGCTGCGGTGCTGGTTTCGGCTGTTTTTGAACCGGTTTATGGGATGCTAACCAATGATGATGGTACCGTGGAGATTCATACAGAACCCGTTTCTCATCACATGTCAACATCTTGTATAGAAATGGCTTCTTCCTCAGACGAAGCAGCAAAGAAACACAGGCGCCTGTTCATGTTGCCTTCTGGCCCGGATTCTAATCATGTGGGACACATCGACCCAATTTGTAGTGATTCTCAAGTTGATGGAAGTGCTGTCCAATGGTTTCTTCACTCAAACTGAATTGTAATCCCAGTTCCTCACATGTCTGGCCACTGTTCGCCTCAATTGCTGCCAGAAGATATTCATTTTGTACATATTTTGGTCTTCCGGCACTTGGTACGTCCTCGAGTGTTTCGTCATCGTCCTTAGACTTTTCAATCTACCAGTGGAAGGTCCGCGTAGTCACGACACCTTCACCAAAAGCCTGGCATATCTTACGCCTCGCTGCAGCAGCGTTTGATCCCCTGTTTGAACTCGTACAGCATACACGCCCTTATGACGCTCTGTAGAGGTCCCATGTTCACTCTGTCCTTACGGAAGTTCACGATGTAACTGAACAGCCACAACCAGGTCGTATGTTGGATATATCCACACTAACAATGGCCTCTTCGCCTTATCTCAAATTCTCATTCAACTTACGGTGTGAGGGCCAATTGAACACAGACCTCCACAAAAAGCGACAGAAAGTATATGGAGTGTTACAAAAATTTGACACATTTTGGGAATATATTCCTTACACTAAAATAAGTTTATATGGACCTGTGATCGAAAGTGCATAGTTTCGAAGTTATAAGGTGTCAGTCCATAGTTTTACCATTATAGGAGCGATCGTAGACATCACTGAGGAACTAGTACGTGAACTCTCCAAATATCTATTAGATCCTTCGCTACTTGCACAATTATTTTTAGGGAGGTTGTTTGGATGTACTTGATCTCTGTGCACCAACTTCTTTAAAAAATTGGTGTTCAAGTACTGGAGGATTCTTAAACATGGATATTTGGATAGTTCATATAGAAGTTCCTCAGTGATGCCTTGACTCAACTACGGTAGGTCCCATAGTAGTGCAGGTACGAACTTTCATCATTCACTTGTTTTATGTTTTCGGCACCCTATAACTCCGAAACTATCCACATTTGAGCACAGGTCAGTATGAACGTTTTTTCCTTATTTTGATGTAAGGAATTTGTTTCCAAAGTATTGTGACACGTAGCACCCGATATATATATATATATATATATATATATATATATATATATATATATATATATATAGGTAGGTAGGTAGGTAGGTAGGTAACTCCGGTAACTCCACCGACAAACTTTGGGAGGCGATTCCTTATACGAAATGAAAAAAAAAGTTCCAATAAACATGGGCCGAAAAATGTCTCCTTTCAGAGTTATGATCCATTGAAAATTAGAAAGATCATTTTTTTTCAAAACTCCCTAACTTAGGCTATATATTTCATACTATATATCGGGCTATATATTTCATACTATATATCGAATTTGTCACATTAAGGTAATTAACATTCAATCCTTACAAGATGGTTCTTCGTTCTACCTATTTCTACATTACCATATATACTGTATATATATATATATATATATATATATATATATATATATATATATATATATATATATATATATATATACTGAAGCGTATACTCTTGGATTGATTTAATCATAATCTTACGTAATATATAAATGTTCAAGATATATTTGGAATCGGAGAATGCAAGGCAAGAAATAACGTTACAAGATTACATAAGGTTATGTCATATCAAAGAAATTCCAACCCATATATAACATAGCAGAGAGTAAAGAGTACGAACGCATATCCCAACACAGTAGCTTTTAAACTCCTATTTAGCATATAAAGGTGTACTCGTTCTCTTTTATGTTACCTTTTTCCTTCTTGTTCACATCAACCATAGGTTGGTGGGAAACATGGAAGTTTTAAAAATTTCTTTCGCTTGGGAGAGCTGTTTTATACTTTAGTAAGGCCTGTTCGACTGCATGAATATATGCTATCCTTGGTCTTCCTCTTCCTGGTATTCCTTCTGCCTTTCCCTCTATCAGCACAGTGATTCAATCAGAGTGTCAAATAAGAGGGCCAAGCATGCTGTTTCTTCTTTTCTTATTATCTTCGTGATCTGTCGTCCTTCATTAGCTTCGTTTAGTACGTCTTCATTTATTTTCCTTTCGGCATATGATATACGCAGCATTCCACGCCAACACCACATTTCAGATGCTTCCAACTTGGATATTTCAGCTTTTCTCAATGTCCAAGTCTCTGATTCGTACAGCGCCACGCTCCATACCAGTGTCTTAATAAACCGTTTACGAACGTCCAACAACACATTTCTTAATATTAGTAGTCCTCTTTTCCTATTGAAGCTTATTTAGCCTGTGCTATTCTGGAACTTACGTATTTTTCACTTCTTCCGTCCGAGGATATTAGACTTCCTAAACATGGAAACTTCTTAACACCTTCCATTTTCTCTCCACCTAGCCATACGTTTGCCCCTTCCTGTTCTGCTCTTGTGCACTTTATCACTTTCGTTTCCTTCTTGTTTATATTCATTTTTTATGTTTTTTCCAGTTGGTCGTTCAAGTTTGAAAGTGCTTCCTGCCAGTCCTTTTCGTTCTCCGCTATCAATGCTATGTCATCAGCAAAACTTATTCTGCTGAAAACCTGACCATTTACTTTTACGCCTTTCTCATTTTTATCCAAGAATTCTTTCATAGCCTCTTTTATATAGCCGTTGAATAGGAAAGGTGAAAGTCCACATCCTTGCCTCACTTCTTTACTTATTCTTATTTCCTTCTGTTCTCTTCCTTAACAGCTGTCTGGTTCCTATAAAGTTGGTATATTATTCTTCTGTCTCTACAATTTAATCTCAGCTTCTTCAACGCTCTGAACATGATATTCCAATCTACGTTGTCAAAAGCTTTCTCTATATCTACATATGCTATCACAATTGGTTTGTTTACTCTGATGTGCTCTTCCATGATCAACCTTAGACTCAGTAATGCTTCTCTTGTTTCTCTTTTCCTCCTGAACTGTTCTTCAATCTTTCCCTCTATTTGTTGTGCGATAATTTTGCACAGTATTTTTGATGTATGAAAAAGCAAACTTAACGTTCTGTGCTCTTCACATTTCCGTGTGCCTTTCCTCTTCGGAATAGATACCAATATGCTTTTTTCGAAGTCTCTTGGTATTTTTCCCGAGATGTACATTTCATTAATAAGATTAAATAGTTCCTTCTTTGCTGCTATTTCGATATTGTTAATCACTTCCGTTGGCATTTGATCTACTTCTGGGGCTTTACCATGATGCATTTTCTCCAAAGCACTATGAAATTCGCACTGTAAAATTGATGGTCCTAATTCATTTCCATCGACGTTTTCTTCCTTCTCTATCTCTTCTTCGTTCACTCTGTCTCCTTTGTAGAGTTCTTCAATGTATTCCTTCCATCTTCTTGTTATCTGCTCCTCTTCTATTAGTGTTGTTTCGTCCTTGTCTATGATAATGTCCGCGCGTTTCTTTTTCTCACTGAACTGTTTTCTAACCTATCTATATGCTGTTTCTGTATTGTCTTTGACTACATTTTCCTCAATTTCTTTCCACAAGTTGTTCATCCAGTTTTCTCTGACCTTCTTTACTTCTCTGTTGATGTGACTTCTGCAACTTCTATATTCCTCTTCCTTGTTTGTTATCTTGAACTGTCTTCTTAATTCCATCATTTCCAATATTTCTGTTGTTATATAGGGTTTATATTGGCTTCTCGTTTCTTTTGCTATGTGCTCTTCGGCAGCTTTTGTAATCCCTGCTTTCATGGCTTCCCATTTCGAGTCGATGTCATCACCTGCTAAAGCTACCTTAGACGTCTCTTTGTCTGTCGCATTTCAAATTCCGTTTTCATGTTTTCATCTCTTCTTAGCTTGATTTTGTTCCATATTTTGTTTGGTGCTACCACTCGTTTCCTCTTTAGTCAGAGTTTGCTCTTCATCAAAACTAAATTATGGCCTGAGTCAACGTCTGCTCCTGGGTAGCTCTTACTGTTGTTCACTTGATTTCTAAATGCTTGTCAGACCAGTATATGGTCTATTTGATATCTTTCTTTGTCTACCGGTCTTGTCCATGTGTATCTTCTTCTTAGTGATTGTTCGAAGAGAGTTTTCGTCACAGTCAGATTATGGATTTTGCAGAACTCAATTAATCTTGTACCTCTCGCATTCCTTTCTCCTGGGCCGAAATTCCCAGTTACATTCTCTTCTTTGCCTTCGCCGACTACTGCGTTCTAGTCACCCATGATGATTAAATTGTCCTGGTCTTCAACTTTCACCAATACATCTTCTATTTGCTCATAGATTTCTCCTACTTCCTCATGTGTGTAACTTGATGTGGGCATATATATACTTGGATTATCGTCATATTTCTCCGTTCGGTTGCTATCTTCAACATTATTATCCTTTCATTGTATCTCCAGCTGCCTATAACTTTCTGTCCTATCTTCTTATTCAAGACAAAACCGACTCCTGCTGTACCGTTTACAGCTCCGGAGTAAATCATTCTGTAGTCTCCGCTCCACATGTCTCCTCCATCAGGCCACCTAACTTCCCTGATTTCCAAGATATCTATCTTCATGCGTTCCGTTTCTTTCTTCAGGTTTTCCAGTTTTCTACACTGTAACAGTGATCGCACATGCCAGGTTCCTATCCTGCAGGGGTTTCGTTTGATGACGGCCGAGGAGGCCCTGCTGTGATTCCCTCCCCTGCCGGGGACAGTAACAGTAGTGTCGTATTCCTTAATATTACATTCTCTTATTTCTTTTACATGCTGTTTTCTAGGGACTGAGTAAGGTGGTGGTGTCCAGGTTCTCCCACCTCGCAGTGAAGCAGCCATAGAGGACATCCTGTTCCTGCCTGTTTTTGTCCTCATCTGAGCCTTGCCGATGTCAATCATCTTCAGCCTCAGTGTGGTAATGGTAGAGCTGCTGCACACTACCATAATATCTCTCTTCGTCTGACTCCTACCCCTAAAGAGCTGACCGACATGGGAAGCCCTCTGATAGCGAAGCTATCTCCGCAATAGCTCTTAGGATCATTAGAGTACGAAGCCCCTCCCCACCGCGGCAAGGTGAAGATATTGAGGGAGGGGTACTTTTTTCAACCCCAATTAACATAGCAGAGATTATAAAATACTATGGAGTTCTTTTTTCAACTATTATTACCAAAAGCTGGTTTTTAACCCAGAAGCAGAAACCTCGTTTTTCACAACCCATATTTCGAACATGCAATTTGCAAATATTATATTAGTTTATGTGAGATACACTCTTTTATAACAATTTTAGCCGATTTAGATGAAACTCGCTATACAGGGATTTTCATATATGCTGATTACCTAGGCCTTACATTTCGTGGGGGATACGCCCTTTTATGACAATTTTAGCCGATTTGGATGAAACTCGGTATCTACAAGTTTTCGAACATGCTGATTACCTAGGCCTTACAGTTCATGGGGGATACGCCCTTTTATGACAATTTTAGCCGATTTGGATGAAACTCGGTATACAGGGGTTTTCAAACATGCTGATTACGAATTTGATATTCATTTTTTTTACCTAGGCCTAACAGTTTATGTGCGATGCGCCCTTTTATACCAGTTTTAGCCGATTTGCATGGAACTCGGTATATAGGGATCTTCGAACATGCTTATTACGAATATTGTATTTGTTTTGACCTAAGCCTTTTAGTTTATGTGGGATACGTTCTTTTATATCAATTTTAGCCGATTTGCATGGAACTCGGTGTATAAGGGTTTTCGAACTTGCTGATTACAAGTATTATATTTATTTTTACCTAGGTCTTATAGTATAAGTGGCATAAAAGCTTTATCTTAAACTTAATATTTAAATATAGTTGCTTATGATTTTACTCGTCTTCTAGCTAACAATTAGAAACATACAATTCGGAAATACCTGCAAATTTTAAAACGTATCGAGTTTTGTTTCTATATTCTAATAATTGAATAGCTTCTATTAACAATTCTTGTCCTTCCTGCAAATCCCCTAATCTTTGACAAGATCTCACTTTAAAATTAGTTTGTAGTTTCCCCATTAATAATAGACTATCGATCTCGTCCAAAGTATCGTGGTTCCAAAACTCCTCCTTATTCTTAAAAACTTTATCGTCTGCAGTAACACTACCAATACATGTGAAAAAATAATCATTAAAATAACTTACACCACCTCTTAACAAAGTAGCAAAACTAATATGTTTTGGGAAATAAACAGTTGTACGCTTATTATGCTTTTAAAAAAACAAAAATCCTTCTTTCTTTAGGTAATCTGCATTGGAATATAACTTTTCAAACATACTCTTATAACCATCTTTTAGATAACAAACAAGCTTATTCTTAGCTACAAATGCACCTACATATTTAAAAGACTTAACCTCTCTAACGGTAAAAGCAAACATAAAATAAGTCGACTCTATATCGAGTTCGCCCCAGAAATTAGAACACAAATTATTTAGCTCTTCTTCTTGCTGTTCCCTCTCTTTAATAACGACTAATAATTCTAAATATCTACTCTTTCTTTCTTCTACGGTCCTCTTATTTAAATCTCGATATTGTGCATGCATTTGTTGTATTTTTAGCTCTTCCAATTTTTGCATTCTCTTCTTAATACACTGCAAATAAACCTTATTAGATGGAGATATTTCCTGAACAATAAATGGATACAAATGGTTGGTAATATTAAGGCTTTTTCGAAACACTGCTGGAAGAACATTAGTCGTGTCCACTAGACCAAAAGCGGCAAGATTAATATTCTTGGAAATAGTAGAGAAGAGAGAATTTGTCTTAGTAATATTTGTATTTCCCTCCTTTAAATAACACTTCTGCTGGATAGAAATTCGATTCTCCTCACATCCTTCTATAGCAATATAATTAATAGGCAATGTATTTAAACTAAAAGCAGAAAGTACAAACATTATTAACATCTCTTGATCTTATCTTTTAGCCAGCAACTTTACTTGGAAGCCTGTTAACTTTTCAGTATGTAAATTACCCCAATAGGTATAACTTAAAAACTGTTGTATCTTATTAACTACTAAACAACTGTTTTGTAAAGTATCTCTTAGCTTTATACATATCTTGGAAATTGGAACTTTATAAAACGGAGCGTGTGTAAAATATTCTTTGTGTGTAAAATTGGGTCTAAACAGTGTTGTATCGGATCTCACTTATTAGAATTTATCCACTCGTCAGTAGAATAGTTAAATATATTCGCTTCCAATCTCGTGATTTCATTTTGTTGTGCAAGTTACTCTCGAAAGTACCCTAAGTAGTTACCCAAAATTTTAGATACGCGTAAAGAAGTAATCTGGCAAATAAATTTGTTGCAAATTTTAATGGAAGAACTACCTGTGTTCCATCTAAGACAATCTAAACCCACGGAATCATCGTTGTTACAAAAAGTGTTAATAGGCTTGTCCTTCTCAAAATTAATTACAGAAGAGCCTTAAATTCTAAAATTAAAATTATTGATAAGATGCTCTTCCATTTCTATCTTAATAAAAATACCTGCAAAATCTTGTGTAATATCGAAATCTAGAAGAAAATAATACTCTCACTGTTAACGTTCTAGGATCTCTGGTAAATGCTCTAGTAATTTTTATTCTATTGGCACATCTGCTAATTCCACCTTATACGGTATAATGATCAGACAAATATTTTTGCACAATTTGCTGTACACCTCTTGCTCTTTTAGTACAACAATATTTAAAAATATCACTCCATCTAAATTTAATTCAAAAGAATGGATTGATAATGATCGTTACACTGTTATAATACAACGAGCGTATACACTGCTGTGATTGACAGTGAGAGTTCTAAAAAAAAAATACTTACTTATAATACTAATTACCCTTTGATTACAGTTATTCTTTCGAGTGATATTCGCATATACTTTGTGAATACTAATAGTATTCAAACAAATTTTGAAATGCATTAAATTTAATTCAGACGTGTAACCGAAAAAGCCATATCCATTCCATTTTATTTTAACAATTAAATTATTGCAACCAAGTAAAATAAATTTACAGTTTCAAAGGTTTGTCGACTAGAAAATTCTTCGTTAACAGTAACTGATATTGACAATTCCTCCACTTCAACATTTGTATGATTATCACTTGTGAAATTTGGTCCAGAAGTTGAAAGAATCTTCTTTAAAGCCTTCGCTTACCTCGCATCTTCTTTCAAGATTCTTTTCCGATAAAATGCTTACTTGTTTTTTTGTTGTTTTTTTTATCGGTGACCATTATTATTACTAATGATAAAGTATTATTGAAAAATGAAAACACACATCATTATAAATAAATGAACAATGAAACGAGTCAGGATGGAAACGAAAATGTCGACGGACAAATAGACATTAACAAAGTGTGCATTTGTGGGCAGCAATTGTGAGCCACTGATATTAGAAACGTAAGTTAAAATTTCCTTCAGAAATAATTTTTAAAAAAAATCCATTTGTACTGCGCATCTTTTCTTGGTATTCGCCCCCCTCCCTGGATCAATGGCCAACAAAAGCCTAGTCGCTTGAACTTCGATGTGCATTTCATTTACGTTGACCTTTCGCAACCCTTAACCCTTTTAGGATCTTTGGTAACTTTTGTTATCATAGAGTATTATCATCTTTGACCGCTTATTTATGATCTATAACAGATATTTAAGCCAGTTTGTTTTATTGGTCAAGGATGGAGCAAAGAACACCCCAAGTGCGTTTTGGAACAGGATGGTCAATTTGGCGGATTCAAGTAGGAGCGGTATTTTTTCTTAAGGCAAATTTCAAAACTTTTAACGTCTTTAGTTTTCAAGATATCAGATTGAAACTTTGCATAGCATTATGTTTACCCTTGGGTGTTTCTAAATTTTTTTGAGATCCTTACGTGTAACCGGGGTTGGGTCCGAGAGGCGCAAGTGCTCCGAGGGGGTGCTTTTTTCAGAAAAATTTTCCGTTTTTTTCGATTTTTCCGGTGCAGGTGTAAGATACCCACATGTGAGTACTACCGTTTGAACCATGACTATCGCCCAAATAGTAATGACGCAGTAATTTTTTATAATATGTATATTTATATGTATAGGGCTTAAATTCAGACTTTCAACATTTTCCGTCCTTTGCTTTCAAGATACAAGATTGAAATTTTACATATTATGTACATAACTTATTTTTTAAATTAAAATTCAGATCCCTACGTCAATCCAGGCCCAAATCAGAGAGGCAAAGTCTTCCGGGGGATTTAAAAAAAAAACATTCCGGTCTTTTCCCACATTTTCCTATTCAAGTGCATGATATGGGCGTACATTTTTGAAGTATTTTTATGAACATTTATATATGAAAAAATGGGTCACTTTCAGACTTTCAAAAAATTCTACCGACCTCAGTTTTCAAGATACAAGATTGAACTTTTGAACACATATTATGTACACTCATGTTCAAAATTACTGTCGCATATCTATAACTGACTTCTTGTAAGTGTATAATTTGATAATGATTTTGCAGGGTAGTTTTAATACTGATACTATGTGTATAATCGGGAAAATGTATATTTGTGGTAAATTTCATAGCAAAAGAATTGTAAATACGAAAATTAGAATGATTAAAACAAAATGTTGGTAAATGGACAAGAAAGTTTTATTTTCATTTTATTGTTCTTATTTACTGATCTTTTGACATGAAATTTGCCACATACATGTCTTTCCCGATTATACACATACTAATATTATAAGAAATACCTGGCGAATGCGTTATCAAATTATATTCCTACAACATCTTTATAGACATGCGACTATAATTTTGTTCATGAGTGTGCATAACAACAAATTGTTTAAAAAATGCATATCCCTACGTAGACCCAGGCTCTGGCCAGAGGCTCGAAATTTTTTTTTTCGGAAAATCTCCCAGTTTTCACGATTTTCCAGTTCTTGGTGTATAATACGGACAAGCAAGTGGTACCATTAAAACATATGCTCTATTCTGAAAAAAAAAAAAAAAAAACGAGGTATGAACCATGATGCTATGATAAATAGTAAGCAAGCAGTAGCTGTTTGAGTGAAAATCTAAAATTTATCTCAAAAAGTGGAAATCCTAAACGGGTTAACTATAGTTAATAAACCGAAGCACTATGCGGGGACACTGTTTATGGCAAGGTAGAGCCCCCTTGAAGACATTTCTTTCTATTATGATAATACCACCCAATCCATAAGAAACACATGCAGTTGACTTCCTTTTGTTTGTTGATCCATTCCCATTTCAAATACGTGTTTGGGAACGATGTTCTCTGGGAAGGTCAGGGTAGGGTTGTTGAGAGAGGAATGAAGAGTCTGTTAGATTTGTATTTTGTGCATATGATGGGATTCTGGAAAGAATGTCACTGTCTTTAGTCATACTGATGTAGTGTTTAACCCTTTTAACATTTTGAGGTGTTTAATATAACATCTATTGAAAAACTACATTTCCCTGCATTTTATCTCATATTTGTAAAAATTTCTCTTTTTCCCCTCTTTAAAACAATCTTTCCTCAATTTCCCTCCGCCGCGGGAAATTTTTCTCAAACTAGCATCACTTGTGAGTATGGCATCGGCGCCAAAGGTGTGTTTTATAGCCAACCAACAGATTCCACTTGATTGTCCTTTTGGTATATTTTATCTGTATCTCAGTTTGTACTATATTTATTTGAAGCAATTTGGAAAGCTAGTCATCATAACATTTTCTCTAATAAATATGCACATCTAAAACAATAATAATAATAATAATTTTCCAGTTTGGAGTCCTCTTTAACTGGCGCCTCCTGTGTATGCGTAGTTAGCAGGATTCAAGATCCGGCCCTGTTGATGGTCTGTCGCGACGATGTCGTTCTCTGTAAATTTATTTATTTATTTTACAAAACCTGTCGGAAATCGAGCAACGAGAAATGATTAATTATGTTTAATTAGAAAAGATTAATTAATTAATTAATTAATTAATTGGTTGATTAATTTTGCTACTAAGAAGAGGATGTGGCTCTTTAGGTCCTGTTTCACCTGTTTTGTAAACCATTATATTCGATAGTTGTTTCTAATTATATGAAAACATTAGATGTTATACTAAAATATTTGTATGTTAACAAATACTACCACTAATTCATCCTTACATTGGTACTCCCCTCAATTGTTGTATCGTTTCCCTACGCAATTACTAAATTATCTTGTGTAGTTTCATTTTTATTCTCTAGTTAAATCGTCTAACGTTATATATGAGGTATCTACTGTCTTGAAGAAGAGGCGAGGTAGTGTAGTTGATAAGGAAACTACGGGAATTTTTTTCTCGTCCTACCTAAGTTCTCTTAGAGCTCAAGGGTTCATCCACTTCTGTAAAATGGAAAACTGGAGAAACCTGGGGGTCAGTAGCAGTCGGAACATAGAGATGCACCACCTCCTGTATGTCTTAAAGTCATGAGAATTTGAGATACAACGTTTGAGCCTCCTTTGGCCTGTCCCGAATGTGGGAGACTTTCTACTTATTTATTACCCATTCCAAAAATGAGACACCTTTTACCTGTTTATTTATCATTTCCAATGGGAAGTGCCTTTTACCTTGTTTATTTACCACCCCAAATGAGCCAACTTTTACTTTTTTTTTTTTTACCATCTCGAATGGTAACCATCTTTTGCTTGTTTGTTTATCATCCCGAGTGGGTTCCAGGTCAGCATTCCTCAAGTTTGTGGACTTTGTTCAAATTGTTGACGCTCACATCATTTCATTATGACTAGAAGAAACGTTTCATTTGAGCTCCTTCGTGGCTAAACGGTTAGCATACGAGCTTTGGCACGAGAGACCTGGGTTCGTTTTTCCGGCGGGAGCTCATGTGGTTCGGATTCCACGTTAGTCAGTAGATCCACGT
This sequence comes from Thermobia domestica, assembly GCF_964235325.1. Classification (NCBI taxonomy): domain Eukaryota; kingdom Metazoa; phylum Arthropoda; class Insecta; order Zygentoma; family Lepismatidae; genus Thermobia; species Thermobia domestica. Next base: position 40,186,824 of record NC_137454.1, on the reverse strand, counting down.
CTCATATAACCTAGCTGCTGAAAGGGACACTAAACCCAAAATCAACTCAACTCTACTCAAACGTTGCATTTGGTACATACACAGGTTCCCCTTGAATCTCTGTACAATTTGGCAGTTGTACTCACAAAAAAAGTTCGGTTCCGTGCACATTTCCAGTTGTCACCCAATTTCACTTTGACATTACGGTACACCTCTGACAAGCACTGTAGGTTTCCTAAGAAAATTTTCTCTCAACTGACACAAAAGTTTTCTCTTTTATTATCAAATTTCTCCCTAGTTGGTTGAGTATCAAATTCCTATCACAGAAGTTACGTGAAGATTAATTTACGGAGATTAAGTTAATATATATTACTTTTTCCTTCACTTCTTTTTTACAGCAAAATTCACACACTCAGCCAAAAATTGGTGCGAATTATGTTACTTTACACTCCCTTCCCCTCACACATATACTTCGTTATTGTATTGCTTTGTTTCTGAAAACAAAGAAAAAATTAAGTATTTATGTTGATCAATCAGTGAGCGAAAACTTCTGGATTTTCACGTTTTATCAAAAAACAAATCCCTTTCCCTTTTTGTTGAATTTACGTACGAAATTTCCCTAGGTTAAATAAGTTTCCCTGAAACACGACCCGCTCGGGAGAGTAATACTCCCGGAAGTACGTTTTCCCGCGCGCTACTCTAGGTAGCTGTTTTACGTGCTATCCTAGCCAGTTGTTTTAAGTTGGTCACAAAATTTATATCATGAAGTACAAGGCGAACGAAACGAGCCCTATATCATGGAGTACAAGGGCATAAGTACTATAACTACTTATCTGCACAAAAGTAAATAAATCACTTTTTTATGTATTATTTTCATATTATTTTAATTTAATAAGTGTTATAAAAAGTTTAAAAAATGAAATAACTTCCCGCGGGCCGGGTTTGAACTCACGCCAAAAGAGACTTCTACCACAAGCATAGAGCGCTAGCCCACTCGACCACGAAGGCCGACAGCAGCAAGCGTTTGATTTCTCTATTTTAATGCAACGTGGCAAGAAGTGGATAACGCCAACCAATCAGAACTGTGTTTCTCGTTTCTACTTCTGGGAGCATTACTCTCCCGAGCTAGTTCTCCTCAAACTATTAACACTGCTGACGAATACAACAGCAAGAGCAGTGTGACCAGCGCTAGTACTTTCGTACTAGATCCACGGGTGCCAATTTCTCTGTAAATTTCGAGGGGAAGGCATTCAGATGCAAAAGGTATATATATCAGTAGCGGCTCGTAGTCTGTACAAGCACCGGTTGCAATGTTGCAATATAAAGGTATGTAGGTACGCGCAAGTGTTCCCCTCCCCCAGCATTCTTGATTCTTATCCAAAAAATATTCAGGAAATATGGAGAGGAAAGTCTTTTAAGCTCTATTTGTATGTTATTGATTAAATTATTTCTCCAATATTGATTTAATATATAAGCTATTTCCTTTTTTTCAAACAACCACTATCAATGTACGTTTATACACTATTTATATACAAAACCTCTACACTCATGTTATTTAACACGAGATAAATCGAATATATAGTATGTGCTATAAACCATGAATGATGGCGTTAATCCAAAAAGAAGAAAAAAAGCAAGAAAATTGCATGCACGCAGTTAAACAAAAGTATTTAATTATATAAACTATGAATTATTTTAGAATGGAAGGTCTTTCTTCCATCTTTTAGGCTTCAAATTTTTCTATGACTTTATTGAAATGTGAAATGCTGCTCGCCAAGTTTCTCTGAATAGAAAGCATCGCTACCGCAAATATTTTCCGCTTTATTTTCTTTAGGGTCCAGAAACACCTCTCTCCTCCGACAATATGCATTTTGTTAGCATTTCTTTGTATAAATATACGGTACAAAAAAGTCCATTTTCAGAAACCACGTATTTTTGTCTGTAAAGAAGCATGAAATCTAAGATGTTTTCCTTCGAAAATGAAAAAAAAAAAACAATAATAAAGTAGTTTAACATTCCAGCAAATTAGGCTAAAGAAGACAGATGAGTATTGGAAGTGAATGATTTGATATTAATTTATGCTCTCAGCCGGAAATCGAACACAGAATCATGTGCACGAAAGACACAGAGCTAGGAATTAGACCAGTAGTAAGACATTTTCTTCTTCGAGACTCGATCGACCCCCCAGAATAGGATTTTTTAAAAAATAAATCTTATCCCAAGAATTTTCACCTTTGTATTATAAATGTTAAATAAAATCTATTGACTTCGAACGACCGCCCCCCAAACTTTCAGCCTGGATCCGTCCCTGCTACCACCAGACTTATATTTGTTCTTTGCGAGTTTATGTTTTGTGAATAACTTCTTTCTTCCAGGCGTCTGTATCTCGCTCACCCTATCAATTGAGTCAAGCGCTGCTAAGCGGAGGAATTCGTAACTATTACAGAAGCTGACCAGTTGCGGAAAAAAGGCAACCGCATGAGACCAATACGGGAAGATAGGAGCGATGCAAGAATAAATCCACTTCCCCATGTTAAGAGATAGGAGCTCGCTGCCATATGCTCAATGTTACTGCTTCCAGTAGCAAAGTTCGCTGCCACCGGAAATGTAAATCTCTCTCTTTCTTTCCGTTTTTTAATTCACTTTTTTCAGAAATGCATCAGTACTGTTTTGCGCTCAAGAGCAGAGGTTTATTTTTTACTGATACACTACTTTAATACTTAAAAATAGTTTTAGTATTAAAAAATATCCGGTTGCACAACCATGCAACATATAGTACCAGCCGCCGCTGATATATATATATATATATATATATATATATATATATATATATATATATATATATATTGGTCTAGGAATTAATTCGTGCGGGTGGACAAGAGATGGCGCAACGAACGGAGCGTCCCACAGTTCCGTGTATCCACACATGTGTTGCAAACCCCTGTCATCGCGTATCGTTCGTAGTATAGGGCAGTGGATTAAAGCGTCAACAACACCAGTTTGTAGTTAAGTGAACATGGCGCAATTTGTGCCTGATAAAGTGTTTTTGCGGGGTGTCCTGCTGCATTACTTTAACATGCAGAAAAGTGCGACTGAAAGTCATCGTATTTTGGTGGAAGTGTATGGTGACCATGCTCTAGCTGAGCGAACGTGTCAGAAGCGGTTTGTACGGTTTAGAAGTGGTGATTTCGGCTTGGCAGACCAAGAGCGAGCTGGACAGCCAAAAAATTTCAAGACGAAGAATTGACAGCATTGCTCGAGCAGGATTCGTGTCAAACGCAGGAACAACTTGCAGCAGCATTAGGCGTTGATCAAACAACAGTCTCCAAACGCTTGAAAGCCATGGGAATGATTCAAAAGATGTCTCATTGGGTTCCACATGAATTGAAAGACAGAGACGTTGAAAGACGAAAAACCATTTGCGAATTGCTGCTTCAACGATAGAGCAGAAAAGGGTTTCTGCATCGAATTATTACGGGTGATGAGAAGTGGATCCATTACGAGAACCCTAAACGAAAAAAGGCCTGGGTGAAACCAGGTGAACCAGGTCCATCACAACCAAAACGAGATATTCACTGTGCAAAGGTTATGCTGTGCATATGGTGGGATATGAAAGGTGTGGTGTACTATGAGCTGCTGCAACCGGGTGAAACTATGAATGGAGAACGTTATCGACGACAATTAATGCGTTTGAAGCAAGCTCTGTCCAGAACACGACCAGAATGGGAGAACAGACATGATAAACTTATTGTTCAACATGATAACGCTCGCCCACATGTCGCAAAACCGGTCAAAACCTATTTAGAAAATGTCGGATGGGAAGTTTTACCCCACCCGCCGTATTCACCAGACGTTGCTCCTTCGGACTACTACTTGTTCAATTGCATGAACAATGATTTGATTGGACAGCGGTTTACTTCTTCACAGAAGATATCGAAACATGGGTCTCTGACTGGATCGCTTCCAAGGATGAAGACTTCTTTCGCCACGGAATCCGTACATTGCCTGACAGATGGGCGAAAGTGGTGGCTAGCGATGGACAATATTTTTCTTAAGCTATTTATGTTTTTTGTGTTTGTACTACAGCTTCAATGTGTGCGTACCAACCGCACGAATTAATTCCTAGATCAAATATATATACATATATATATATATATATATATATATATATATATATATATATATATATATATATATATATATATATATGAGGATTTTAAGACAAATTGCATTCAAATTATACCAAATAAATATTGTATATTCATAAATACAATAAGGAGGCCCACATGAGCGGCCCCCGTCTCCCCAAGGATCGGCGCCCTTGACTAGATCTAGTACCTTTTATAATATTTTAGTATTCTAGTACGTTCACCAACAAAACTAGTAATTTTCTCCTCTTCTTTCCTCATAAATATATTTGGGAGAGAAAAAAGAATCTCATGAAAATTTGGCAATGTACTAAAATTTCACTCTTCCTAGAAGTTTTTTCCTGCCTGTTGTTTTTTTCCAACAGTGGTATTTTCAAGGGTGGAAGTGGGACATAGGTACAGTTCGCGGCATAGAAATCGTTACACAAATTTAAGTCCAAATTAATAACAAACTCTTGCCCCGTTTTCTTATGCATCCAGAAATACATGTCTCCTTCGATTCAATCCAATCGATTGAATACAGTTGCTTCTAGTATTCAATCCAAATTCTTCCCCTCCTCCACCTCTCCTTGTCTGAAGCAGTGTGTGTGACGTAGTACAGCTGAAAAAGAAACAGGAATCAATTTTATAACGTTATAGCTTTAAAACAGTCTTTTCCATTCGTTTCTTTTGAAATATTTTTAAGAGCTTAAATGTTTTTTTTAAAAAAAGTCACACAATGTTCCCAGAGCTTCATAAAGACCTTTAGTTTCATTCTTTCCCTTCTTGAAAAACTGCAAGCTAATAACATGCTCCCTAAGAAATCTATGGAAATTGCCAATAACGGCAGTAGTTTTTGTGCTTCCTAAAGTCTTTAATGCACGCACAGAGCTCTAAAATATCTGCTGACAGAAATGAGTGTTATTCAATGATTCATTTCATTTCTTTTCAGCAATTGCAAGTAAATGTTCCAGGGGCGTCATTTGGTCAGGACAGAAGGGTGTAATTCCCCCTCCCTTGAGCTTTATAAATACGTATTGTTTGATCAAGTGTAGTAATAAATTTAAAAAAACGAAAATCTTATGTCGGCGGAGAATCCCCCCACCCCCACCCGAATAAAATCTAAAAGACATTGATTTAAAAAAAAATCTATAGACTTATGATAGCACATTGCTAGATAGCTTACATTTGGTTTCAAGAGTCGAAGGTTTGATATTAAGCCACATGAGTTCCTGGGCGACATTCAGAGAGAGGAAGAGGTTCAAGTATGCAGACAGAGAGAGATTATTTATATACACAGATTTAGAATTGGGGGAAATGATCGGACAGCACTCGTATTATGTCGAAAATCGTGATTTTGTGAAACAGAGGAAGGGAAGATTTCGAACTGCGAGGATCACATTGGGCAGTTGTCGAACTAAGGTGAAGAACTCTTTTTAGAGCATCAGATGATTACAAAGGCAGAGAAAGATCTAGAGAACTGAGGGATCACGAATTTAAATAAATCTTAAGCTACCGAAATGGTTTTCTAACCACGAACCTTGTAGTTATCGAACCACGACTTTATCCATTCTGCTACGGAGAACTCTTATGTACTCGTTCACATACGTTTCCTTTAGCTACGTTGAAAGCAAACGTAATGGGATATCCCACAAGTTGACACGGTGGATGCGCCGTTGGGATAGGACGTAAACCTCTTGCAACTTAGTTACAATGTATCGTGGCGGACATAAATCATTGATCAGGTAATGGCGACTGCTTTAAACAAATGCAGAGAATGAGAATTAAATCAGTCATATCTGTGGTTTCGTGTAGAGAAGAAACAAAAATTGTGAACCAAAAGTTTAAGAACAATTTAAGTTACTAATATAAACTTTGCCGAAGATTATTCACTTACATCATAATAAAAGAAATACGAAAGACGTACTGAAACGAAGAAATATATCATACAACTTTGCAAGTAGAGGCAAAGAAACCTAAAGTAACGAGACTAGCGACCAATCATTTACGGCTTAGTGATTGTGGTTCTGTGGTCAAGGCGCTGGACCGTGAATCTGGAGGTTTCCGGTTCGAATCCACGTCGGGCATTTTTTACTTTAGGATTTTTGATGGTGATTGATCGACTATGACACACGTGTTATTATATTCAGATATTTGAATACTCTAATGTTTCAATGTTTGAACTATCAAATCTTCATGAATAATAATAGTAATAATAATAAACTAAAAATAATAATAATTATCTCGTAGAAGGTTAAAAGCTAGGAGCTAATTATCGCCAGGTCATACCATTACAAGCAGAAACGTGACATTTGGTAAGAATATTTTGGTTTTCTTTAATGTTGCCCACGAGAAGACGAATTTTTCATCTCGTTTCTAAAACAAACAAAATAACAAGAGAATTAATATTTCACATTCGAGACGGGACACGGCTAACTCAAATTATCGCCTCGCTTTGGAGATGAGAATCGAGACGAGACGAAAAGTGTCGTAAAAATTTCTCGCCTATTCTCGATTCTCAAAATAGTGTATGTCCATTTTTTAAGCAAGAATTGCTCTGTAGACTGAATCTTATAAGCTTTTTGTTACTTTGTATTAAAGAGCTCATTGAATTATGGTCTGTGTAGGTATTTTGTAGCAAAGCTTTTATAATTACCTATGCATATCCTAAAAATTAGTTTATTATATGCCTTACTGTTGAGTAATATTCAGTTATTTTTATTACAGTTATTTTCCTTAAAACGTACAGTAGAATACTGTCTAAATGAAACTTTAGTGAAACACTTTCGTTTAAAATTTGTGTAGTTGCAGTGGTGTGTCTTGTAGGTACGGACGCCCTTCCCCAAATACCAACTTTCTACAATTTTTGTCTAATTTAAGGGCAACTTTAAAAATGTTAATACCATTATTATTATTATTATCATTATCATTATCATTATTATTATTATTATTATTATTATTATTATTATTATTATTATTATTATTATTATTATTATTATTATTATTATTACTGGAGTGTTGTTAATTTAATGGTTCACCCTGTTCCACCCAGACCCCGCCTTTGGGCATTGTGCTGAAAAACACCCTCTGTATAGTTTTTCTCCGGGTTGCGCTTCCTTCCACTTTCTTTATTCCAATATTTCTTTCATTATCATCATCGACGTCTTCTGTAGCTTAGCCAGCATAACCATTACTTAATAACAAATCTTCTTACGGCTTATGTGAGTTCTGTATCTCTAGTTTCTGCATGAATTTAGTCTCGAAACTTACCGTTTTAATATTTAGGGACATATGCAGAGGGTATGTCCTAATTGTCCTGACACTTCTCTCCAATCCCAGCTATTTTGTAACTTCTGCCTAACGCTACGGACGATTTTACAGATTTTAATACAATATGTCATACAGAATTTGTCTTCTCTATTATTATTATTATTATTATTATTATTATTATTATTATTATTATTATTATTATTATTATTATTATTATTACTCTCTACTTGAGAACTCAATATTACGTACTATTCCAATGAAAATAAGAATACTGAAGTTAATAAAAATAAAAAGAAATTTTCTGGATCCTCTATAAGGATGAATTGCCTTATAAGAGATACTTTGAAACGAAAAGAGGGGGGAAAGAAGATGTCAGCTACTAGACAATATGAAAATCAAACCTTCGGATGCCTTAACAGAAACTAAGTAGGATTTGTCTTCATCACGATACATAGTAACCCAATTTCTTTGGGTAAAAGACATTGGATTATATATGCGTTATATTGATATTTTAACAAATATACAAACAAATATAAAACAAATATAGTTAATATTTACCAATTTTTGTCGAACGAATATATGGAACGTGTTGAAAATGACAAACGAAAATAAAATTATTATTTTTAGTAAGAGTGGAAGAACTTAATAATTCCACAACGGCGTTTCAGACAAATTTATGATTCATACTAGGCCTGAAGGATGACTCGTTTGTATTCATGAATTGTTTGCGAAACACGAGAAGTTTTAGCCACTAGAAACCGAAATTTAATATAGTTTAATATAGACTATGACGTCATTTTGTTAGTTTTTCCCCTGTGAAGAAGGTCGTTTCAATTCTAAATTTTTAGAACGAGAGAAATTGACTATTTTTCATGTTATTACACATCAGAAATATCTACATTCTAAATTATATTTTTTTTAGAATATCCTCGGAGGGACTCGAACCGTGGACACCTACCTCACGAAACGAATGCTCAAGCCACTACCCTAACACCGCTCTTTTAAGTAAGAGTCAACAAACACTCGTCCATGTAGCAAACTTGCAAACGTTTATGATTCCAATAATTACTAATACTGATTCCAAAAATTCCAATAAACGATGAAACACTGATTTCAGTCATGATAAAATATTATAGTCCATAGAATTCAAGTTTAAATTTTTAAAAAGACCGAAAGTATCTCCGTAAATTATCTCTATTATATTCAGTTATTCTCGTTTTACAGGTATTTACATTAACCTTGAACTACAGGGACATGAACAGAGATACATCGAGGACATGTAATATTTCAAAGGCTCTCCCACCGGAACTGAAACCCCGCCTACTGAACTATCTAATGATTGGGGTGCCTGGTTCGTTCCCAAGACAAGTAAGCTTGAGACGGACAACATCGTGTTCGTGGGTTTTCTCAGGACACTCCCACTTTCTCATTCCACCAATTCGTCCATTATAATTCACTTGTTTTAAACAGTCTTCCTCAATTTAACAAGCATTAGATCGTTGGACATTAAATGTAAAGATTTCATTTTCAAGCTGTGAACCCAAACCAATCCGAACCAAAAAACATTTGTAATTTCTATTGCTCATTAACGTTTCTTCACAAAAAAAATATGTAGATAAAACATGAGGAATCGAATTCCATTCAAAAGTGAAACAGTAGACTCATAATACCTTAACCTAAAACGAAAACATTACATATCGTTTGGAACTTTTCCAAAATATATACGGATATTCTGAAAAGTGGTAATATAGTGTCTATTTCGAAACAAAACTGAACCAAATTACGGTTCGTTTTCTGAAATAAACATCCACATTCTGTTTCAAGTTTAAACCGAACCCTATCCAGTTAACCCAGATATGGCGTGGGTCAAACAAACCTTGACCTACAACCCACTCACCCAGCACCCATCGTGACCGACGAACGATCATCCATCGTGACACAGTACCCATCGTGACCCACTATGGTCCACCACCCACTGTGACCCACTCCGATCCACCATCCACCATGAACCACTGACCCACCAAAACACATCGTCAACTCTGACATGATCCACGGCCTCTTTACCGACTAAAGAGTTTACACTTGTAATAGAATCAGGTTGTGAAATTCTAACTAATCGGAGTTTGAATTTCTATTGTCAATCGTTCAAGCACCGTTGTGTTACAATAACTGTGGATCTGACGTTTACGATATAAAATGGTAAAGTATTTGTCATGGGTAAATTTACGATAAATTTCAATTAAATTATCATGGTCTAATTATTTCCTTGTTGAATTATCGATGCTTTTTAGTGGAAAAACAAATGAAATTTTTAACGTCCCAATTCAAGGTCCGTAGGCCAACGTACAGAAGCTTATATTACAAATTTTGTTTATTTTTCTCACAACTTTATCGGTTGATTGCCCTGTGCTCTAAGCGCTCCATATAATAAACAAGGGTCAGCAACTTTATAGTATAAAGCGCATGGTTAGCAGGGACAGATCCAGGGGGTGATCGACCCTCAGAACAGGAGATTTTCTTATTTTGTATATAAATAAAACCCAAAGTTCAGAGCTCTTAAAAGTAGCTCTAAGCAGCAGTATTACAACCCACCGCCCCCACAGGTGCGTCCTGGATCCGTCCCTGATGATAAGCATATATGATTATATGCTGCGAAGCACTGCATTGTTTGTGTCTCAACTAATATCGATTGTTTTCGATTATTTTACGAACTAACCCACTATCAATTTACCTTTTATAGAAAGTGCCGCACCTCCCCATAAAGAGGAAGGTTAAAAATGCTAGGAGACGTTCTGTTCACTTTCAATAAAGAGATAATATACTGAATTTCAGCTCTGTAAGTTGAACGGCTTGTGAGATACTCAATTGTTTTCGCAAAAATTCGGATCCCCACTATACCTTAGGATATTATTATAATGAAAGCAATATGATAACATCCAAGTTTGAATTAAGGTCTAACTATATAGCAAAATTCATTTCATTTGACTGCAATTTGGCCGTAATGATTAGACACACATAGTTACTTCATTTTTATACAATAATTTAAATATTACAGTGATTCAAAAATGTATTTTTTCCTGTAGTTAGCTCCTCTAAAAAACCATGGTCTCGAAAGACAAGTAGTAGTATAAGTCCTATTGCTATTAATACAATTACAAATACCAATATCCAAAAATGCCTCAAGTTCTTTTTTATTCTAGAGATACTCATCTCAGGTAAGTAAACAGAAACAAATTAAAAAGGAAGGGAAATGGAGACCTTCAAAGTAAAACGTAGACAAATTCACCAGTGTTCAAACCCATATTTTTAAATCACGCTCGATCCTACTCATAGGAGGTGGTTAGTTGCAGTTATCAGTTTCTCGCCACGTAGCATATATAAATACAGTAGAAATCAAATAACTGTTACTGGCGGTCTTCATGTCCGTGCGTACTAGCGCAGTGCACTAGTAATTATAATGGCTTTTGACGTGGTTCAAACCAGGTCCAAATATTTTTTCTATTTTTATAAAAAATAATACTCAAAAAGTTATATTCTTACGTTACGTGTGCAGTTTTGCTATACGATTCCACTGTATAAGAAGAAGAAGAAGAAGAAGTAGTAGTAGTAGTAGTAGTAGTAGTAGGAACGGATTAAAAGCCCCGCAGGGCTCGTTTTGTTCCGCCTCGACTGCCATGATATAAATTTAACCTCAACTGCTTCTTCAATTTTCTTCTTCAACCCCAACAAAGTGACAGTTTTCTTCTATTACAACACAATACATATACCAGGTTTGGACCAGGCCCGCAAACAGCCACAGTGGTTTAGAGAGGCCATGAATATGTTAGGGTGGAACAAGTGATTGAAATTCTCTTACACATATCTAAATTGTGTTTTCTGTGTTGAGGTCAGAAGATACCACGAAAAGTTTAGGGGACCAGGCCCTCTAGCCCCTCCAGGGTGCAGGCTTTGTTTGGACAATCGCAAACTACAACCAATAAGAAACGTATTTTTAGTTTCTATGGCTAGGGTCCAGTGTTAAAAGAAACACGCTGTTCAGAAGATGCTGTCTGCAATACAGTGAGCAGAGTGGGCCGGTGCGTTGTGGGTCGCAGTGGGTCATGGTAAGTGGTGGGTCTCAGTGGGTATGCTGGGTGGTGGGTTGCAGTGGGTCACGGTGGATGGTGGGTCGCAGTGGGTAACATGCTGTTGACCCACGATTCACTGACACTTACAAAACTCGACCCATTTGACCCACTGACTCACAGACTCACCAACCCACTCCAACTCTGATTGCCACTTTTTAGAATATCCATACACATTTTAGAAAAGTTTCAATCGATATGTAGTTGTTTCCTTTTAGGTTAAGGTGTTATGAGTCTACTGTTTCACTTTTGAATGGAATTACAATTCCCCATGTTTTTTCTACATATTTTTTGTGAAAAAACTTTAATGAATAATATAAAATACAAATGTTTTTTGGTTCGGCTTGGTTTGGGTTAACAGCTTGAAAATGAAATTTTTACATTTAATGTCCAACGATCTAATACGTGTTAAATTGAGGAAGACTGTTTAAAACAAGTGAATTATGATGGACGAATTGGTGGAATGAGAAAGTGAGAGTGTCCCGAGAAAACCCACGAACACGATGTTGTCCGTCTCAAGCTTACTTGTCTTGGGAACGAACCAGTCACCCCAACCATCAGATAGTTCAGTAGCCGGAGTTTCAGTTCCAGTGGGAGAGCCTTTGAAATATTACATGTTCTCGATGTATCTGTGTTCGTGTCCCTGTAGTTCAAGGTTAATGTAAATACCTGTAAAACGAGAATATCCGAATTTAATAGAGATAAGTTACGGAGATACTTTCGGTCTTTTTAAAAATTTAAACTTGAATTCTCTGGACTATAGTATTTTATCATGACCGAAATCAGTGTTTCATCGTTAATAAAATATTGGAATCATAAACGTTTGCAATTTTGCTACATAGGCGAGTGTTTGTTGACTCTTACTTAAAAGAGCGGTGTTAGGGTAGTGGCTTGAGCATTCGTTTCGTGAGGTAGGTGTCCACGGTTCGAGTCCCTCCGAAGATATTCTGAAAAAAATATAATTTAGAATGTAGATATTTCTGATGTGTAACAACATGAAAAATAGTCAATTTCTCTCGTTCTTAAAATTTAGAATTGAAACGACCTTCTTCACAGGGGAAAAACTAACTAAATGAAGTCATAGTCTACAATTTCGGTTTCTAGTGGCTAAAACTTCTCGTGTTTTGCAAACAATTCATGAATACAAACGAGTCATCCTTCAGGCCTAGTATGAGTCATAAATTTGTCTGAAACGTCGTTGTGGAATTGTTATTAAGTTCTTCCACTCTTACTAGAAATAATAATTTTATTTTCGTTTGTCATTTTCAAAACGATCCATATATTCGTTCAAGAAAAATTGATAAATATTAACTATTCTTTTTTATATTTGTTTGTATATTTGTTAAAATATCAATATAACACATACATAATCCAACATCTTTTCCCCAAAGAAATTGGGTTAATGGGTATGTATCGTGATGAAGACAAATCCTACTTAGTTTCTGTTAAGGCATCCGAAAGTTTGATTTTCATATTGTCCAGTAGCTGACACCTTCTTTCCCCCTCTTTTCTTTTCAAAGTATCGCTTATAAGGCAATTCATCCTTATAGAGGATCCAGAAAATTTATTTTTATTTTTCTCAACTTAAGTATGCTTATTTTCATTTGAATAGGACGTAATATTGAGGTTTCAAATATACAGCAATAATAATAATAATAATAATAATAATAATAATAATAATAATAATATAATAATAATAATAATAATAATAATAATAATAATAATATAGAAGACAAATTCTGTATGAAGACACATTGTATTGAAATCTGCAAAATCGCCCGTAGCGTTAGGAAGAAGTTACAAAATAGCTGGGATTGGAGAGAAGTGTCAGGACAATTAGGACATACCCTCTGCATATGTCCCTAAATGTTAAAACGGTAAGTTTCGAGGCAAATTTCATGCAGAAACTAGAGATACAGAACTCACAAGAGCCGTAAGAAGATTTGTTATTAAGTAATGGTTATGCCGGCTAAGCTACAGAAGACGTCGATGATGATAATGAAAGAAATATTGGAATAAAGAAAGCGGAAGGAAGTGCAACCCGAAGAAAATTTATACACAGGGTGTTTGTTCAAAACAATGCCCACAGGCAGGATCTGGTTGGAACAGGGTGAACCATTAAATTAACAACACTTCAGTAATAATAATAATAATAATAATAATAATAATAATAATAATAATAATAATAATAATAATAATAATAATAATAATAATAATAATAACTTCTTGTATAAAAGTTTTCAATTCGCCCTAAAATTTGGCAAACTTACTTAAACGTAGGTATTTCGGAGAAGGGGCTCCGTACCTTCAAGACACACCTCTGCAACTACGAACATTTTAAACAAAAGCTTTCCATTAAAGATTCATCTAGAAAGTGTTCTACTGTATGTTTTAAGGAAAATAACTGTAATAAAAATAACTGAATATTACTCAACAGTAAGGCATATAAGAAACTAATTTTTAGGATATACATAGGTAATTATAAACGCTTTGCTACAAAAATACCTACACAGACAATAATTCAATGAGCTCTTTAATACAAAGTAACAAAAAGCTTATAAGATTCAGTCTACAGAGCAATTCTTGCTTAAAAAATGGACATACACTATTTCGAGAATCAAGAATAGGCGAGAAATGTTTACGATACTTTTCGCCTCGTCTCGATTCTCATCTCCAAAGCGAGGTGATAATTTCAGTTAACCTTGTCCCGTCTCGAATGTAAAATGTTAATTTTCATTTCTTTGTTTGTTTTAGAAACGGGATGAAAACTTCGTCTTCTCGTGGGCAACATTAAAGAAAACCAAAATATTCTTACCAAATGTCACGTTTCTGCTTGTAATGGTATGACCTGGGCGATAATTAGCTCCTAGCTTTTAATCTTCTACGAGATAATTATTAGTATTTTTAGTTTATTATTATTACTATTATTATTCATGAAGATTTGATAGTTCAAATATTGAAACATTAGAGTATTCAAATATCTGAATATAATAACACGTGTGCCATCGTCGATCAATCACCATCAAAAATCCTAAAGTAAAAAAATGCCCGACGTGGATTCGAACCGGGAACCTCCAGATTCATGGTCCAGGGCCTTGACCACAGAACCACAATCACTAAGCGGTAAATGATTGGTCTCTAGTCTCGTTACTTTAGGTTTCTTTGCCTCCGCTTGCAAAGTTGTATGTTCTATTTCTTCGTTTCAGAACGTCTTTCGTATTTCTTTTATTATGATGTAAGTGAATAACCTTCGGCAAAGTTTATATTAATAACTTAAATTGTTCTTAAATTTTTTCACAATGTTTGTTTCTTCTCCACACGAAATCACAGATATGACTAATATAATTCCCATTCTCTGCACTTGTTTAAAGCAGTCGCCATTTCCTGATCAATGATTTATGTCCGCCACGATACATTGTAACTAAGTTGCAAGAGGTTTACGTCCTATCCGAACGGCGCATACACCGTGTCAACTCGTGGGATATCCCATTACGTTTGCTTTCAACGTAGCTAAAGGAAACGTATGTGAACGAATACATAAGAGTTCACCGTAGCAGAATGCATAAAGTCATTTTTGATAACTACAAGGTTCGTGGTTCGAAACCCGTCTCGGTAGCTTCAGATTTATTTAAATTCTTAATTCCTCAGTTCTCAAGATCTTTCTCTGCCTTCGTAATCATCTGATGCTCTAAAAAGAGTTCTCCACCTTAGTTCGACAACTGCCTAATGTGATCCTCGCAGTTCGAAATCTTCCCTTCTTCTGTTTTACAAAGTCACAATTTTCGTCACAATATGAGTGCTGTCCGATCATTTTCCCCCAATTCTAAATCTGTGTATATAAATCATCTCTCTCTGTCTCCATACTTGAATCTCTCCCTCTCTCTCAAGTCGACCAGGAACTCATGTGGCTTGAGATCATACCTTCGACTCTTGAAACCAAATGTAAGCTCTCTAGCAATGTGCTATCATAAATAGCTATAGGTTTTTTGCTAAAAGCAATCTCTTTTAGATTTTATTGGGGAGGGGGGAGATTCTCCCCCGATATAAGATTTTCGTTTTTTTATTAATGTATTACTACATCTGATCAAACAATACGTATTAATGAAGCTCAAGGAAGGGGGAATTACTCCCTTCTGTCCTGACCAAATGACGCCCCTGGAACATTTGCTTGCAATTACTGAAAAGAAATGAAATGAATAATTGAATAACACTCATTTCTGTCAGTAGATATTTTGAAGCTCTGTGTGTGCATTAAAGACTTTAGGAAGCACAAAACCTACTGCCGTTATTGGCAATTTCCATATATTTCTTAGGGAGCATGTTATTAGCTTGCAGTTTTTCAAGAAGCGAAAAAATGAAACTATAGGTCTTTATGAAGCTCTGGGAACATTGTTTGACCTTTTTTTTACAGGGGGAGCGGTGGATCAGTGGTAGAGCGTTCACCTCCGGTGCTTGGGGTTCCTGGTTCTTTCCGCGCTCTCGCCGTGTTGACCTTGTAGTGGACAAACGCCGTACTCGTGGGTTTTCTCGGGGTTCTCCCATTTCCTCCCACTTTTTTATTCCACTATTTCACTCATCTCTCATCATCACCGTCTCCTTTAGCCTAACCGGCATAGCCGTGGGACGTAAAACTTTAAGATTTAATTTCATTTTCATTTTTTTTAAAAACATTTTGGCTCTTAAAAATATTTCAGGACAAACGAATGGAAAGACTATTTTAAAGCTATAACGTTGAAACTTGATTCCTGTTTCTTTTTCAGCTGAATGGAAAGAGTGTACTACGTCACACACACTGCTGTAGACAATGAGAGTTGGAGGAGTCGGATTGAATACTAGAGGCAACTAGTCGATTGAGACATGTATTTCTGGATGCATAAGAAAACGGGGCAAGAGTTTGTTATTAATTTGGACTTAGAATTTGTGTAGCGATTTCTATGCCGCGAACTGTACCTTCTCCAACTAATAAATGACCACACTAAACAGTATTACATATCTGGTGATCTGTTTAAACAGTAGGCTATTAAGGAATTAAAACACGATTTTCTCAATAGGTCTATTTTTTGATATTTCTTGTTTTCTTCCGACATCCTCTATATTTGTTATCTTCGGGATACGGACAAAATCTCGCGGCCAAAACATCGCCGCCCAAAATCTCGCGTGGCCAAAACCTCGCCGCCCAAAACCTCACGGGACAAAATCTCGCCGGGCCAAAACCTCGCGTGGCCAAAACCTCGCCGCCCAAAACCTCGCCGCCCAAAACCTCACGGGACAAAATCTCGCCGGGCTAAAACCTCGCCGGGCCAAAATCTTGCCTGCAGCTTAAGCTGCTTGGTGTGGTGAGAGTAGGGGAGCCGAATTCTACTTCGCCCCGGTCCCCGAAATCTCTAGCTACGGCTCTCTCTCTCTCTCTCTCTCTCTCTCTCTCTATATATATATATATATATATATATATATATATATATATATATATATATAATATCCCACTCCTTTTTGTTGTGTTGACAAAGTTAAATTAT
Source organism: Thermobia domestica (assembly GCF_964235325.1). Lineage (NCBI taxonomy): Eukaryota > Metazoa > Arthropoda > Insecta > Zygentoma > Lepismatidae > Thermobia > Thermobia domestica. Next base: position 40,169,808 of record NC_137454.1, on the reverse strand, counting down.
AAAAGACATCCTAGGCTCGAACCTCATCTATGTTGAAAATTTGATTGAGATCGGTAGGATGGCTTAAGAGGTATAATGTAATAAACATAGTCATTTAATTTTTATATATATAGATTTCCAAAGCATGCATTAGAATTTTTCTTGGCATTATTTTAATGTAATTATGTGTTATTACTAAATATATACATATAGTAATATATAGAACATTCTACATTGAAGAAATCGTCGTGAAGAGGTTTTATCCTGACGACATTTCTTCCGAGGCGACACTACGTCTCGCTTAATTTGGACCAGGCGAGATTCTGTGTCGCGAGATCATTACAACGAGATTTTGGTAGGGCGAGATTTTGGGTATAGTGATATTTTGGGGCGCGAGGTTTTGGAAGACGAAGCTTTGGCAAGGCGAGGTTTTGCTCCGGCGAGATTTTGGCCCGCGAGGTTTTGGATGGCGAGGTTTTGACCAGGCGAGGTTTTGGCCAGGCGAGATTTTGACCCGCGAGGTTTTGGGTGGCGAGGTTTTGGCCAGGCGAGGTTTTGGCCCCGCGACGTTTTGGGCGGAGAGGTTTTGGCCAAGCGAGGTTTCGGCCCGGCGAGATTTTGGGCCGCTAGGTTTTGGGAGGCGAGGTTTTGGTCCGCGAGGTTGTCGCCGCGATGTTCTGGCCGCGAGGTTTTGTACCCAAACCGTTATCTTTATGTTACTTTAGAGGTTTTACAGTGAGTTCTAATACGAGAATTAAGCAGAGTTTCCACCAGGATGTTTAGTTTGGGCGTATAAAGTCAAAATTGGAAGTGTGTAAGTGGTTTGCACGGTTTGTATCAAATTTTGGCTGTAAAAAATTTCAAGTTGAGGTTCTCTCAAGAATGTAGGAGTCACCTCCACCCACAGAGAAGAGAGAGGTGCCGGAAACCTAATAAGATAATATAATAATATCGTATCGTATGTCATAAATAGGGTGAAACGGGAGCAAATAAAATTTTAGTACTTCTTCCCCAGATCTAGTACGTTTTTTTGTGCATAGGTTAGTACGAAATGTTTTTGCTGGGTGGTCACACAGAACACGACAGTAGGCTAATGTGAACATGAGATATTCGTATAAGCTTGTAGAAATCTCACTTATTGCCTGTAAAAATTTGTGGAAAGCTAACTCGCGTGTATTGGAAATCTTCATGTTAACTTGCAAATTTAAATTGCTCTTTTGGGATCCACATCAACTATTTTTTTAAACACTGCAAAAAATTTTAGGATAAAAATCTACAGATAATATTTTGGCATTGATAAGTGGTTACTTGTTATTTCTGTGAAATTGAAAGGGAAAGTAACCAATTAATTAACGAGATGAATTGAAACGAACGTAACTGTTAAAGTGAAAACGTTCCGCAAATTGTCCAATTACCGTTCTATCTTCTCGTGTTAGTCACTCTAATGGATGTTTGATTGATTAATCTCTGGGCAAACTCACTTGTACTATTTGCATTCGGGGCGTTATTATCTCTGTCAACAAATGTCACTTCATCATCACTTCAAATGTCACTTGCTTGCTTTATTTATATCCACCTTTACACCTCATTGTTTCGTTTAATTTATGAAATATAACACGTTTATGACATATGGAGATTAGGCATATTTTTAATCATTTAAAATGGTGCTGTTCCATTTCTGTCGTTTATGGCTAGCATTTATTACAAAAGAAAAGAAAATAAACTTCAAATCATTTAGTTTGACAATTCAATTACAGAATATTATTTTGTGTGCTGTTCGGTACGAGCGGTCCCGGGTTCGATTCCCGGTGGGCCCACTCGGTCGAAAAAGTGTAACACGCTTTTTCAGGCCAACCACCCTGAATGAGGTTTTCGTGGGTTTTCCTCATTCACACCAGGAAATGCCGGGTTGGTACCTAACTTATAGGTCCCAGGACGCTTCCTTCCTTCCCTTTCCCCGGATAGTGTGATCGCCGAGGGACGTCATATCTAAAAAAAAACCGTGACGGGCTAAATGGCAGTAGATGCAGAAAGCCCAAAAATCTAAATCCTAAATCCTAATGTCCAAAGGTCTACCAAAAAGATAGCAAAATACAGTGGTATCATTCATGGGAACTGGTTGTTAAAATATCTGAGACTTCCGGAACCAATCTGTTAAGTGTGAAAAATGATTTTTTAAAATCAAGATATATATATATATGAGAGAGAGAGAGAGAGAGAGAGAGAGAGAGAGAGAAATGGATGGATGGATATTGTGTATATGTGGGTGTATGTTCCATCTTAACTCTGAAACGCCTGGAAAATTTTTTTCATGAATTTTGGTACGTACACATGTTACTTGAAGTATGTAAAAGAGTTATGTTGGTATAAGACCTTCCCTAGCACAAATAAGAGGAAGGGAAGAGGATATATATAGATATAGATATAGATATAGATATAGATATAGATATAGATATAGATATAGATGTAGATATAGATATAGATATAGATATAGATATAGATATAGATATCAGGATTGAATTCAGAGGGTAGCCCGGGGAGGAATCTCCTCCCCGAAGAAAATTCATTCCGCCCCCCCGGAGAAAAAAAATTTCAGTCACAAAATGTAGAAATTACTTCACCCAATTATTTGTTTCTCTTTCCGTGCACGTGCAGACGAAATCCGATCTCTCAATATACATATAAATGACGCAGACCCATTCTATATAAATATTAAACATGTAACATCTAAGATAGAATATCAAATAGTCAATAAAACCTGTATTTCTTAACGCTATGACCGAGTTTGGCAGAACATAAAATTGTTAATTGTTGAAGAAAGGTTTGTATTTTAGTAGGTACTATACTCTCGCCCTATATTATATATTAGTAGGTAGCACTACCACAGATTGAGATCTTTCGATCATTCCATATGATCTCTGATGTCAGCAGACTTCAGTTCTTGAAAATGTACAGTTCTTGCATTATTTGAAATAGAGCGCCTAAATCCTATTTCTCGCATCGGAAGTAACAGACGTAAATGTGATTTACGATTGTTATAGTAAACACAACTTTCTTTAATTAAAAATAATTCAGTTAAAGGGTGAGATTCAGAGGGCGTCATTTAGAGGGATCAGGGAGGAACAGTTATCCCTCCTGGGTTAGAGATGTATATAGAATTTATCAATATGATAGTAGTATATAAGTGAAAGATTGCTTTTGAAGGTGATGAAGATCCTGCTCAGTGCCGTACCATGAGGGAGGGGCAAGCGGTGCGACGGCCCCGGGCGCCGAAGTAAGGGGCGTAAAATTCGGGAGGGAACAAGAAAAGAAAAGAAGGAAAGAAAAACAGAAGAATGAAACACATGTGCACATATATGAAATGAAAGGGAAAAAATAATGAAAAGTGCTCAAAATCAAGGAAAAGCAAGGTTTACTTTTTAAAATTTTCTCGTCTTTCGCGGCTGGTCTGTTGACCTCACTCATATATACTCTCACGCCAAGCGCTGATTTTCCACGACACGGCACTAATCCTACTGAAGATTTCGTAAACTAAACTATTGATGTGTATGCAGTGAAGAAACCAAGGCTAATATGGTTGATTTAGAATCAGAATGTGAGAAAGAATGATAACTTTTTTGTTAAGATATTCCTATGTATGTTTGTTTTAGGACAAAAAATATTTGAGTTAATTTAAATCTTTTTAAAAACTTCTATGTTAGTAACAAACACTAACTACTGAATATAGGAAATAATAACAAAAATAGCTACTGTAAATAGCAGTTTAAAGTTTAGTGTAAAATATTTTTGCCAATCTTTATTTAATGTTTTAGATAAAATTAAACGATTTTTTTTTTTTTTAATTATAATCTCGCATTCAATATTCATCAGCAATTAGTCTCAATATTAGGTAACATGTGAATGTGAATGGAATTGTTAAATATGCTGCTTTCTTGCAAAAATACAGAAAATCAACCCTTCCCCCGAGGAGTTGGCATTCTCCCCCGGGTGAAAATGTCTGAATTCAACACTGATAGATATAGATATCTATATATAGATATAGATATATCTATATATATATAGAGATAGATAGATAGATAGATAGATAGATAGATAGATAGATAGATAGATAGATAGATAGATAGATAGATAGATAGATAGATAGATAGATAGATGATCGCAAAGACCGATATTAGTGTTAAATCCATAGTTTTTAGGAGTCCGTGAGCTGAAAGGTGACAGTTTTGATATCCTTTTGCTCATCCCAGTAAGTGTAGTACCTCCTTGTACACCTGTGGGAAGGGGAGTGGATACATATAAGATTGATCCAAAACAGCCGATATTACCGTTGAATCCATAGTCTTCGGAGTCGATAAGATGAATAGAGATAATTCTAATGCCGTTTTGTGTTGTTTCATATAAATTTAATAATTATATTTAAGCATAATTAAAACATTTTTAAAACTCATTTAAACATAAAAGCAATAGCAACACTCTTTAAAAACCAGATATTTCATCAGAAGTATAAATCTTTGTAAACAACTTGGTGAAAGGGAAAGTGTCTTGCCACAATCATATAAAAGGACTCACTTTTAACAACAAGTTATGATTTGAAGATTTGACTACCAAGGTTTCTTAAGGTTTCTTTTAAGAATGGCAGCACACTCTCCTGGTCAGTAAGTTGTCCTTATTTTCCTAATTGCTCATTTGTTATGATGACATTTGCTATGCCAGATTGTTGGTAGGTTTTCCAACAACAGGTTTCACTTATACTACTGAAATTTATAATTTGTGTGATTAAATGTACATTTGTTTTGAAAATACAAATTTCAAGTTGGCTCTCATTTGTTAATGTATTTGTTTGTAAGATATTTGCTAACGCTAATGGCACATATATATAAATAATTAAGTAGTTTCTATAACTGTGCCTATAATAATAGCCAAAGGCAGAATGTGACAATGTATTTTATTTGTTTATTCTGTATAATAAATCTGTTAACAGATCCATTCCTTTTCATTCACACATAATTATATTTATTTTTTAAGAGACAAATCATGGCTCTCTTTTTTCGGCGAAAACAATCGTACGTATAGCAATGTCATCCTAACATAATCCTAATTAATTTCACGCCAATAATTCTTAAGTTTATTTGTTATGCCTTTTGCTCAAAATACTCTTAGCAGGTCTAAGGTTAACATTTCAACTCACGCAGTTGAACTTAACAGTATTCTTTGTAGAAAGTAGCCTTTCGTAAAGATTCTTGCTATTGTTTCCGTTATGACCTACATAAGCTACTTTAACTATGTAGTTTGTGCTTCTTTTAGATTTCACCCATATTTCAGTTCCTGTACCATTGCCATCCAGTTGCTAAACACAACAACCCACCCTTTATTGCAGTTTCTGTATTCTTATTACATACATAAATATAGTTTAGTGTTTGAGATAGAATGAGGTACAATAAATCGGTAATACCTTACCATAAGACCGATCCTCTCTATTTTCAACCAAGATAGTTTCAAAAAAAAAAAAAAAAAAAAAGCTAATTAAACTTGTGTCTCATATCACCCATTAGTTTAATAGCTTCAATATAAAAATAGTAAAAACTCATATAAAATCGCTAGATAAAGAAGAATAGGCCCCATTTTCCATTAGCCTAATATATAAATCTAGTGTTACAAAAATATTAGAATAGAAACTTAGAGGTTTCCGATTCAAACCTCCCTTACTCTCCAAAAAAATTAATGCCTTTTGAGCACTTTAGGTTCGCACTCCTATAGATTGTATTGAAACAATCTGGGTTAATTAGAACTTCTCTATAATAATAATTAAACTCAAGAGGTCCCAGACTATAATCTCTTCTTATAAATACCATGTTGGATCTTGCATTATGCAATTTTGTCTTATCTCTCTATAGCGCGCAAATTTGAGATCAAGACTAAACTATCTACCATTAAGTCCTATGTTTTTACTAGGCAATTACTAAACCACTAATTAACTTATTAATTTAGGGTCGTAATCGCTAGTTACACTAAACATAAATATAAGCGATCATCACACCCTAATCCCCTTACTAACCATCACAATAATTTGGGTCCATAATCGATATATAGGCGATCTTTCACCCAATATATATATTAATTACAAGCAAATTTGCTCTTTAATCTAATCTATTAATTAAAGCATCATTAATGCTTCTTAATTCCATATTAAAATTCTGCAACAAGCAGCCTTCATGCTAACCATACATTTAGTATCAAAATGCATGTCTCCACTCCAAATATTTAGTACGTTTAGGCAAGTTACTCCTTAATCATTTCATTACAATGCTAATCACATTGCATTTTCATTATCATTGCCTCATAATATCATTTTATTTCATTCTATTGACTGACGACTTTTGAATAACAAGTCAAAACAAAACACCTAACAAAATTACTTTAAGATGTAAATATTGTTCAGGAAAAAAATAAGTCTGAAGGTCTTTGTTAGTGTATTTTCCGTAAACATATTATTTAAAACTTTCATAACATCCTAGTTTCTAAATTCTTGCGTTTTCAAAATAACTATTTGTTGATATTTTCATTCTCTTTCCGTCAACAATATCACTTGTTTATTACAGCACTTTTACTTTCAAATTTATTACATGGTAAATATTTGTAACTTCTAAATACAAAACAAGGAAGTTTAGACCATTTTCACAACGGCATGTTGACGTCACTTTCACTTTCAATTTCTATTTCTCCCATCACAGTTGAGTCTATTTTCGTAACTTTCACTTTCAAAACATCCTTTTAGGCAAAAAAAAAAATATTTTGCCATTTCCTTCTGACAAACATGTTATTCCTTCATGTCATCGAAAATATTATTTCTACCATTGACGTAAATTCAATTTTCCTTCCGTCTTAAATAAAATCAAAACAAATAATAACAATTTGAAATTGTCAATATTTTCTAAATTATTTCAAAAATAAGGAAAAACAACTCTATTTTCAATAACATTTCATGTTTATTACAAGTCAACTACTTTCAAGTTCTCTAAAATAACAAAATTCAAGGAAACTCTAATGCACAACATTTCCTTTCACTTTGTATAAAATCTTCAACACCCAAGCTTTTGGTATCAGTCTCTCATCCAGACTCATCGTTCTCAATCAACGCTCAACATGTCTCAAAATTTTAGGTAAGACTTTACTTCTTTCAAATTTATTTTGCTTTAATAATTTTAAACTTTAACTACTTTGAAATTTCAGAACTTAGTCTGTAATACCAAGATACCTTCAGTACTTTAACAAAGGAACATTACATATTTCCTTGCTTTAACTTTACATTTGCTTAACTAGCGTTTTTTCAAACTACCGTCTCGCAAATATTTATCAGGTCAGTCTCATTGTTCATTAATTTAATGGCCGCATATAAAGGACAGGTTAATCATTTATTTACTTTACCATTAAATTGCTTTCATATAATAAGTGCGTTCTTTCATAGTAAATTCAAAAAAAAACTTTCTTTTCCTTTATAGAGCCCTACAGGCATAACCATAGTATTCTGCCTAGATATGGCTGAACGCACATAATTAAAATTCCTTTAATAACATGCAAAATAGTTCTAATTACAAATAGTATATCTGTTCTTTTAATTTCATGTTAATGGCATTCACAGCCTTTATTTTCACAACAAACAATAACTTACAATAATGATGTGATCTTTTTCTAAAGAAAAACTTACAATGTAATTCATATATTGAGTTAGTTCATATTAGTGCTTTCTTTGCAAATTATTATTTCAGCACTTACTTTTAAAAATGATATTAAGTTTATAGTTCAAATATGAGTAATAAACATAATTTCAAATTTTTAAAAATTCAAAATTTTAACAAGCAATTTGGTGTAAAATTAAAAAAATTCCCACCCAACATAATTATTTTATGTTGAACCTCAATTTACCCAAACTAATATTTGTTTTTATCACCCAACACCCCACCCTGTCCTAAGCCATCAACCATTGGCCAGAGAGAGAGAGAGACAACAAACATCATTCACCAATAAAAAAAAGAAGATGCCATCCAAGTTTCCAAAGATGCCATCCAGCTTCCAGGAAATGCCAGTCAATCCAGCATCTGTCCAGTACCAGTTAATCATTTACCATTAAAAAGAAGAAGCCAATAAAAAGTTGCCTTCCAAAAAAAGAGAAGCTTTCTTAGAAGAAGAGGCTTTTTTTTTAAAAAAAAAAAAACATGATTTTAATGCAGCCAGCCCGACCCCAATGACCATCCCAAACGTGCTTTCAATCCGATACCAGGATTGACTTTGCTGTCATGAAGCAAATGTTTTCCACAGGATCTGTTCGTTTCCAGAACAGACACCTGGTTCCAGCCATCCATTCCAGGCGTTCCAGTAAAAAAGAAAATGCCTTCCATGCAGCCCAATCCAGCTGACCACATCCCAGATGTTATCCAGTCAGAAGAAGATAATTTCCATGCAGCCAGCCCAATCCAAATAACTACATCCCAGGCAATCATTCAATCCATTACCAGGGTTAACTTTAATGTACTACAAAAAAAATCTATTCATTTCCAGAACAGACCGCCAGTTTCCATTCCAGGGTCCAATATCCAAGTAAAGCTAATGTTCCAAATGCAGTCTTGTAACAACCTATTATGTTTACACATCCCTGAAAATGTCAATCAAGCAATACAATAAAGGCTCCACCCCAGAGGTTTTCCACAAGAGCAGCCGACGTACAACGCAAATTTAACTCCAAATTCACCATCAATTGTCCAGAGCAGCTGCAGTAGCAATTCTCCAAATTCGCCGTGGTAGTTTAACCGTTCCCCGTACCTAATTTGGCCTTTGGGAATATTACACCCAAACGTCTACATAGTTTTGCCCAGCATGCTTCTGTACACCATAAACCTACAGCTATTTCAACAAGCATCTACATCTAATATCCAATCTTCAAAGATTCAGAGCTTCACAGCACATCAGCGGTAACATCCAGATGATGCTTCAAGATCTCATTCTTCACGACAATGGATCCTGCAAACTTCCGATGTTCATCTCTCGTTTACACCATCTTCAGCGCATCGCAGCATCACTCCATAAGATGAATCTCTCGCCCTAGTCAACACAGCATCTCTTTGGGTCACTATGCACCCACACCAGCCTTCAAGAAGACCAGCGGCAGTGTTAACATCTTGTCATCGCTTTAACATCAGTTTCCAGCCAGGGTTTCCAATCATCTTCAATCAACACCATGTCATCCCTCGCCAAGCTTTTGGGACTGATCACCCCAAAAAACCAGCTTTCAAGGATGTACCATGTTACGTCGCCCCTACCTAATACACAATCAGCATAATTCTATGGAGCCCGGACCATTTTATCTGTTTATTCTGTATAATAAATCTGTTAACAGATCCATTCCTTTTCATTCACACATAACTATATCTATTTTTTAAGAGACAAATCAGTTTAAACCCAAATTCAGCCCCCATTAGTACACCTGAGGAGGGATAGTAACATAAAAGTCATTGAAAATGACCGAAATTAGTGTCGAATCCATTGTTTTGGGGTCACTAAATTGATTGAAGATAGTTTTGTTGCCCCTTAAACCCAAGATCAGCTCCCAGTTGGGGTAAGACCCCCTAACACTCCCATGGAGAGGGAAGGGGAAAATATATGAAAATTATCGAAAGCGACCGATATTAGGGTCGAATCCACAGTTTTCGGGGTCATAGATAAATAGTGACTCCCGATGTCATTTAGGTTCATGTTCAGCCCCCATTAGCACACGGGGGATGAAATGCTGGCATATAAAAGTATCGAAAATGACCAATATTAGTGTTGACTCATCAGTTTTCAGCGTTGCTAAGTTAATTGGTGGCAGTCCTGATGCCATTTAAGTCCAAGACTCCTTTAGCACTCCTAGGGGGGAGTGAGATTGACGGACAAAAAAATGGTAATAAAAAAAGAACGACCGATATTAGTGTTTAATCCATAGTTTTCGGACCCCCTAAGTTGATTGGTGGCAGTTCGGATGACATTTAAATTCGAGTACAGCCTAAAGTAAGAGTAAGATCCCCTACCACATCTAGAGAGGGTGGAAAAAAGGTAACATACAAAATGAAAGAAAACGACCAACATTAGTATAGAATCCGTAATTTTTAGGGTCTCTGAGATGAATATCGACACCCCCGATGCCGTTTAAATCCAAGTTCAGCCCCCGCTAGTACCTTGGGGGGAATGGTGACATGAAAAACTAATCAAAAGCTATCGACATTAGTATCGAATCTATAGTTTTCGGGGTCCTTAAATTGATTGGTGACACCCTCTATAACATTTAAGTCTAAGTTTAAGCCCCATTAGCACCCTAGGGTGGGGAAAGGGGTTGGCATGCAATACTAATAGGGGAGACCGGGGCTATTTGAGTCAAGGAACTATTTGGGTCAAACTTAAGAAACAAGTCACTGCGCATTTAACATGCGCATTAGTACGCTGAACCTGTGTTCAGTTGTAAGTTATTTGGCAAAGGGAAGGTTGTGTGCATCGTTGATCTTCTGGTTTCTTATCGGTCAATGTAAATATGCAACTATTCTGAGCAAGTGAGTTGCAATACTTCATATTTTGCTGTGATATAAAATCGAGTCTGTATGACATAAGGTACTGGATCCTTGTAAATGCATATATTTGTAAAGATATTGCCGTTCGCGTAAAATAGAACACCCACATGTTATAACCGCAATTTTTGGTGATCCCCCTCTGTTTCGCATGAAAGTAGTACGTTCCTACGTAAACATGAGCAAAATGTGGTTATTTGAGTCGAAACAAATGGGGCTAGTTGAATCAATGGGGGTTATTTGAGTCAGGTGTAAACTTATGTGAATATATTGAATTTATGAATTTTAGTTTTGTACTTATCTGAAGCATGTATGTAAAACAAAACACTTCGTTTTCCTTTTAGATGGTATGAACATACAAATCGAAACATAAATACAGCAAGTGGAGTAACGAAAACATGGAGAAGGACATGCAAAGAGTAACAAAAAGTAATTTAATTTATGTGGAGCTTCAAAGCTGTATAATTTTCCTTTTGAACCTTTGCGAAGGAGAATGCAGTTCGAAAGGTTGAGATTGACCTTGGTTGATAATATTAAAATAGTTCAAAATGCAAAACCCAAAGTTGTAGGACACCCCACAGTACTGACAAACGAATGGGAGGTAGAGACGTGTTGCGAATTATGACTCTAGCGGAGAAAGGACTAGGTTACATCCCTGAAATGATTCTTAAAGCTGTGCATCAATAGGTAACAATAAATAAAATTCCGAATCCTTGGAAAAACAAAGGATTTAGCTGGCAAGATTTGGTTTTCAAGTTTCATGAAAAGACATCCGAGCTTATCATTTACAAAAGCCTGAGGGACTTTCAAGAGCTCGTGCTAAGGGCATTAATAAGAAAGCAGTGAGTGCCTTTTTTCAACTGTTGAAATCTGTTTCTTCAACGATCGGTGTCAACACAAAGCATCAGTGACTGTGTATATACAACGTGGAACAACAACTCAATCAAGGTCATTGCGAAGAAGGGAAGAAAGGAATAAGTTGCTCTCACTAACATCGAAAGAGGCTAGAATGTCACTGTGATAGTCACTTGCAATGCAGTTGGACAATATATCCCACCATTTGTTATTTTTAAAGGTCAGGACATAAGATAAGAATTCATAAACAATCTACCACCTGATTCTCAAGTGTCCTTATCAGATAGTGGTTACGTTAATAAAAAGTTTTTAGTTCCCTGGCTCGAGTACTTTCAAACAGGGTTTTCAAACATATTTCTCACTGTCCGCTACAAGCTCTCGAATTTTGTGAGTAACATGACATTGAACTTTCGTGCTTCCTACCTCACAGCACTCATGTATTACAACCACTGGATAAAGCTGTATTTAAAACAATGAAGAATCTTTACCATCAAGAAGCTACGAAGTACTTTTATAACATCAGCCCATCAGAGTTCAGGTGGTAATCGAATTATGAAAGCCAGTTTTGGAAAAATATTTAAGAATACATGGGATAGAGCAGCAATTCCATCATATGCTATACAGGGATTCAGTTGTACAGACATATATCCATACAACCCAATGTCATTGCTGAAGATAAATTTCTTCCCGCCGGTTTATTAAACACATATGAATTTGCAAGCAAAAGAACATGCGTCACTTGTGCAATTCTCGCCTCGAAGATATAGGTTCAAGTTCAACTGTAGAAGTTAAAACAACAGCAAGATTCCCTCTTTAACCTCGGTATCAGAATGTCCATCAGCAATAGCATCATGCTCAACATCGACGTTCTTTCAAATTCTTCGCACTCCTACAAAAAAAATGTCAATCTTATCTTCACGAAGAAGAAGCGAACTACACGCCAACTCATTTCTTCCGAAAATATCCAACAGCTTCGCACGAAACGGAAGTTTATCAATGAAGGGATTTGGCGAAGCTGGCTTGAAAGCGAAAAGCATTAAGACAAAACTAAATAGACCTATGACTTCAAGTGTTACCTATGCTGTACATGATGGTGATAGTGATCAGAATAAATCCCAGGACAATGTAAAATACAGATTCTGCAAGGTGAAAAACTACTCTAAAAAAAATCAGTGATCAAAGAGGAATGGATTCGCTACCAATATTGTAAACAATGGTACCATGAGATATGTGTTGAAGCTTATGGGGGGGGAAACAGTTTGTATGCAGCAAGTGTTCCTGAGTTTCACATTTCTCGATAACTTTCATTGTCTCGTATTTCACACATTTCAGAAACAGTAATTTCTCTTAAGTGTATGGAAAATAATTACAATTCATTTTGGTTTCTCTAGTTAGATTCTCTTTGGTTTTTTATCTTCCTATACATTTGATTTTAATTGATAGGACTACTGGTTAAACGTGATTTTGAACACAGATATTATTGTCACTTCATTTTTTATTTTAAAAATTAATTAAATTTGAATTAAAATTTTCATTATTAATTTGTATTATTTGCTGAAAATTAGTGTAGAAAATGTGAAAGTATACGAAATTTATGTTACTTCTGACAGACGTTCTCTTTCTTTCTTTGCTTTTACAGGTGTTTATTTAAAAAAAAAATAAGTCAAACCATTCTAAAACGAACCTACACAGGTACGGTATTATGTAAGTGCTAAGAAAATAAATAGCAATGCATTATTAGGATGCAAAGGAGTTTATTCTTAACTTATTCTTAACACCCCCTCCTAAAGATTTGCTCTACTTATTTTTTTTTCGTATTGAGTTGATTTTGAGTTTAACGTCCCTTTTCAGCAGCGAGGCTATATGAGACGTAGACCTACTGATTAACGTGGAATCCGAACCACATGAGCTCCCGCCAGGAATCGAACTCGGGTCTCCCGCGCCAAAGGCGCGTACGCTAACCGCTTAGCCACGGAGGAGCTCTTTTTCGTATTGAGTTATGATTTTACAAATTATATAGAAAAGAGTATAATTTAAGAATATATATGAATGCTAATATGATTAATGTAAACAATTGATACAACGAAACACCCAAATAGCCCCCTGAGAAACCCGAATAGCCCCGTGATTTTTACTAGTCTCGGATTTTGCCATTTTTATTTATTTATTTATTTTTATGATTTAACACATTCTTTAATATGTTGTACTATAGTAATGTACGTGGATTATGGGCGAAGTATTGAAATTCTAAAGTACGTCAATTTTTGGAAATTTTGATTTCTCTGTTACTATACTCAAATAACCCCGGTCTCCCCTATTAATATCGAATCCGTAGTTCTCGATGTCATTGAATAAGTTTAGCCTCATTGGCATAGGAGTGAGTAGAGGTGAAAACAAAATGTCTCAAATGGCTCAGGTTAGTGTCAAATCCTACTTTGGGTTTGTCAAGCTACTAGATTGCAATCGCGATAATATTTAATCACAAGTTTAGGCATGAACGAGCATGTCAACTGGATTCGAAATATACAGGGACAGCGCCAAAAAGGTAGCTTGCACACACACACACACATGGGTAACTCCACCGACAAACTTTGGGAGGTGATTCCTTATATGAAATGAAAGGAAAAAGTTCTGATAAACATAGGTCGAAAACGTCTCCTTTCAGAGTTATGAACCGCCAAAAATTCGAAAAATCATGTTTCGAAACGCCCTGCTTTAGAAACTATAGGACCTATCCCAAGTGGTTTAAGGAATTACACAGGAATTAATATGCGATCTATCTAAATAGCCGCATTCGGCTAACGGAGAATAGGTTTCCGTTCTATCTAACGGAATAACTATAGTGAATAGTTACGCTCCTGCCTGCTACTGCAACAGGATTTGTAGTTTTAGAGTCATGTTTGAATAGAGATAAAATTTTGCTCTTCAGCCAAAACAGAATATTGTTTCATCTCTCAAATCCATTTATATACGTGTATATTTTTTTTTAAACAAATTTATTAAAAGAAAAAGAGCAGTCTGTGTTTGTGGTTACATAAGCGCTACAAATACACCTAGTAACATTAAACTTACAGTAGGCTGCTGCTATTTTTTATCCTGGAAAGGAAACCAGGCCCGTAGCCAGCCCAAAAATTTAGGGGGGGCCCGGTCGAAGTTAGGGGGGAGCCGGACCCAATCATATTATACTTCATCACCATATTATAGTTCATTTGCAAGCCTATCGTGAAACTTTTATTGGGGCCAGTCAAAGTTATGGGGGACCGGCCCTCCCTAGCCCCCCGTGGATACGGGCTTGAAGGAAACGTATATTTATATTTACGTCCCTCCTATCTTCTCGTATGGTCGACTAGTGGTGGTCTTTACGTAGAGCAAACTGGCCAAAACTCCGAGTCGCCGCGATTCAAGATACTACTATTAATTAAAAAAAAATTGCGGACAACAGATTATATCATTCAATATAATTTTGAAGTTTAAAAAATTATAGAGCAGTTAAGCCGATTACAGTTGTATATACAGTATACAGTATATATCCAGTACACAGTATACAGTATATCTGCCGTGTAGAACATATGGTATATAACTGGCGCATTTGCTGGACACCAATACCTACACTATGAGTCAAATATTTCCATTATCCCTCCATCAAATGTTGAGTCTCAGTGAATCTCCCTGGCCTTTGATTTATCGTATAGTATTCCTGTATACATTGAGAAAAATCTGTTGTCCGGACAGTATATTGTACAAATATACAGAATCCATAAGTTTGCTACGAAAATCTGTACGACGCATATGTTATCCATATGCTACATACTAGAGGTGCAAGGGCTCGGAAAAAAACCGGCTTTTTTGGAAAAAAACTCGGTTTTTTCTGCTTTGCTTTTTTGCTTGGGAAATTTTGGGCTTTTTTCAAAATACTGCTTTAAATTGATAAAACAGACTTTGTATCGCTTCTCTATAACACAAAAATCATTTAATTAGTGGTTGATGCTGATAATAATATAAAACATCGAAAATAAACTATGAATTTCGAAAAAATATTTCAAACAATTTATCTTCGACATATTTACATAATGAATTCCACAGGATTAACCAATGTATATAATAAGAATTTTTTAACCTCCTATATACAAAAGTAAGCAGAGTTGGCAAGAACCGTGGTTGTTTTTGAAAATGCCAAAAACCCGTTTTTGGGGGGATGTTTAAACCAGGCTTTTTTGGTTTAAACCAGGCTTTTTTGACTTAGATTTTTTGCTTTATGTATTTATATTACATATTCACAGAAATAAGTTTTTTTCGCCTTGATGTTATTATGCAACAGCGGGGTTATGCCGGAAGAACTCCCATAAGCTTAAAGAAGTGCGGTCAGTAAATTTCTTAAGTTGAGAATCTCCCGCCCTAGCCATTGGGAAAATCCCGTCATTACTTGAAATGTAAGACAATAACGGGAAAATCCTGTTATTGCTTTGCATGTAAAATTTAAAGGTCAACGTACCATAATCAGTACGCTAAAACTGAGGTATTAAATTACAAATTTAGTACCGGTACGTAGATATCATTGAAAGTCCAATCCAAGCTAATGTTGGAAGCTACGTAGGCAATCGATAAATTTTGCCAATTTCTATCAATATGTTTAAGCAATATTGGCTTCTTTATAAAACAAGACGCATTTAGGCATGCAGAAATATACAATTTGGTTTGTTTCGTATATTTAGGCTTAACATCCTTACGAAATACCGAGGTTATCAAGGAGAAGACTTTCGCTTAAACTGACATCCGAACCGCTACTTGGGTTACGCATGAAAGAAGGTTTGTGGTTCGACCGAGAATTGAACATGGGACACCTTGATTAAAAGGTGAAAGGGAAATAAAACTATTGCAGGTGGTTTGATATCTGGAAACGTTACCATGAAGTTCACACGATTCGCATTTTTCATTCTTTTTATTTTTGTGGTTTAAACCAGTTATCAAAAAAAAGTTGGTGTAAACCAGCCAACCCTAAAAGTAAACACTTCTTTTTAAAGAATACACAAATAACTAGCAAAATAGTATATAGTATTTTTACTTCAAAATATTCCATACCCTCTTTTTGAAACAAAATAAAATTAAAATAAAACATAAGAGAAATACTAGGATTTATATGATACACTTAAAGACTGCACATCTAGAGCTTTTGGTTCTGTATATTCTTGAAATTCTATAGTTAAGTTTTATAGAACCACCATCACAGTTTACCCAATCCTCAAGTTTTCTGAATTTTTAACAAGAGGGATTCAACATATCATTACGGAACTCCCCCCCCCCCAAAAAAAAAAAAACTACGGAATATATTTAAGTTAAGCTAAATACAACTCCACAACAAACATGACTGAGTGATTAGCTTTTGCGCTTCTATCGGGAAGTCCGGGATTCAACCAGCTTTCGACCATTCTGACAAAGCTTTTCTTCATTCCATCTGTGAAAGTAGAAATAGTGCGTGTACTGTGAGTTGGGCGACTTCCTTTTTTATTGTTTTTAAATCGTTATTATTACTAATTACCAGTAGTGATGGTTTTGCGAAGGTTAGGGGGACGGTCTTTCGGACTGAAGCCCGTTCCCCAAAGTTACGGAATGTCTGCAACAAACGAAATATCTATTATTTATGCCTTTACTCATAAACTTTAAGCTCCCGTCAAATAAAAATTACGAATGTTTAAAAAAACTAAACATTAGTAAGAAACCATTCCCAAAATACTTTTCTAAATCCGCCACTGATTCTCAGTATAAAATGATTTTTAAAGTTGTATCCGGAAGATTATTGCTAAACATATAAACGAAACGAAATATTAGTTATGCTTGTACTCATAAACTTCAAGCACTTCCCAAATAAAATTAGGACTTTTTAGGAAACGAAACAATCAGAAAAAACCCTCCTAAAGTACTTTTCTAAATCCGCTACTGATTATTTGTCTAAATTGGTATTCAAGGTTGTGTCCGGAAAATTATTGCTAAATCACTTCACAGCTACAGTATAACAGAAATATGGAAGTACGGCTTGACGGATATATTGAAAAACGTACGCTTTGACGGATAAATAGAAAAACGGGCAAGTTTAACTTTTGCGCTAGAAGCTAGAGTACTAAAAGCTCTTAGAAATGAAACACGGATGACAAACTAGAGAAGAAAAGAGATGTCGATAACTCAAAAGTTAAAATAAAGTTAAATAGCCTCTAAAATTACCCCCAAATACTACATTCTCCATGTTAGCTTTAATTCGTAAAACATGTGCTCCATCCATCTTGATGGTGAATTTCAGAGCGAAATATCACATTCAGGTCATGGAATTCTTATCTAACTATAGAATATACTATAAGAAAGCTATTTAGATAGAAAAATCATGAAGTTGAAAAAAGCCAAAATTTCCAAAATTCTCGTTTTTTTCCCAAAAAAGCCGGCTTTTTATGTGAAAAAAACCATCGATTCAAAAAAGCCAGCTTTTTTGCATCTCTACTACATACTGTAATGAGTTTGTTAAAAAGCGTATTAAATTGTATAGATGTCGAGGAGATCGGCCGACTATAGCGCTGTTGTGGCAATCTACAGAACTATATCTATTCGAAATTTACGTCACGAGTTATAAGCTTCAATTGTGAAGCTGAAATCAAACTGGTCGGAACAAAAGTCTGTAATAACGAGTTTAGTGGAAAGTGAATATATAATTTTGAATATAATAGTTATCTTAAAGCAATTGTTCGCGAAACTAGAAAAGGCAACATGTGGTCAATCAAGAATTGTAATTGGTGAGTGTTCTTTTTTAATTATTATTAAAATTTATGTATTATTCCTGAAATTACTGATTAAATAGGTTTTCAATAGATTGAATACGTATTATATCCTGCTTTACATGATTGAACTTGCTTCTAAAGGAGAGTGCTTGTAAAAATCAATTAGTTAAATGCTCGAAATATCAATCATATTAGGAGATTGCTTTTATGTCTATGGAATTTAAACTGGACAATTTGTTGAATTACTCGATTTCTTTTGGAAACAGTTATACTGTTGTTGTTCATTATAAATTTGAGAAAAATTGTAAATAAAATCGCATTATTTAGAACATTGCTTAATCATTTCACTTTTTAATCGTTGAATAATAGAGTAATCCATAGGTGGTGATTTTCGAATTTAGATTTTTAAGCATATATAACTATTTTGAAAGGATCAATTGTTCCTTGCAATTCTAACTAGGGATGGGTAAAACTGTTTTTTATAAAAACCGAAAACCGGTTTCTATAAAAACCGAAACCCGAAAACCGACATTTCGGTTTTCTTCAAAAACGGTTCGGTTTTCACCAAAACCGGTTCGGTTTTCACCGAAACTGGTTTCGGTGAAAACTTTTCGAAAACACATAAAACTATTTCTGTGGAAATTGATTCGGTTTCCGGAGAACAACGAAGCACCATTCTGGCCAGAAATAGAACAAATTTTTGGAAAAAACCGGAACCGGTTTTGAAGAAAACCGAAACCGGTTTCGGTGAAAAACCGAAACCGTTTTTTTGAAAATTTTCAAAAGCCGGTTCCGGTTTTCCTAAAAACCGAAAAACCGGTTTTTATGCCCACCACTAATTCTAACATAATTTCTGCCAGAAAATTATTTGTGGAGGGGGCTATTCATTCCTCCTCGGCCAATGACGTTGCGGTATTGGATCGCCATTACTTAACGCACATTACACAAATTTCAGCTTCACAATTGAAGCTTATAACTCGTGACGTAAATTTTGAATAGATATAGTTCTGTAGATTGCCACTACAGCGCTATAGTCGGCCTATCTCCCCGACATCTATACAATGCTTTTTTTTTTTTTTTTTTTTTTTGACAAACTCATTATTGGATCGCCATTAACGCACGTTACAATACGTACTGCTTTTACCCGCTTAGGTGTTATATTATGCCGCTACAGGATGTCTGACATCTAACAGTCTTCCGTATATTACATACGTATACATATGTTAAATACGTAAGCTATATACTATATACGTCCATCTGTATGTGAGATCCAGACCGCCTGTGTACATTTCTTTGTTTCATACGGAAAGTGTGTGTAGATGGAACATTTATACGGCAAGTATTATAAAACATACGTTTTTAGTTATATACAGGATGTTACATAGGATTGTACGTAAAGTCTAAAAGCTACAGGATTTACGCATGTAAACTACGTTTTTACGTATATAAAAAAGCTCGCTCTCAAGCGTAAAAGTTTGCTGGAAATTGCTTTTATCATGAGCTATTAAAATCCAATTATTGATCCATATCAGCCAATTGACAACCTCCTGAGTCTACTTTCATAATACGTAGGTATTTACAACCTTCTCCTCTTAGCAACGGTTGACTCACCATTTTTTTTTCTGCCGAGCAAATGACGGAGGAATATTAACAAAGAAGAGAATAAATAATTGATAAACACGCTTTACAAACACAAAGAAATGCGAGCATGCTTATGGTGAATAGGCCTACAATTGGATTTTAGTTATTTTCACGCAGAACAGACGGAATATTGTTTATAGTCCTAACTAACTAACTAAGTTTATGCTCTATGGAACCCGGAGGTTCAATGCCGCGTTTACAAAAGCTCTTCACTGACTTCTATCCTTAGCAAATTGGATCCAGTTTCTACTTTGTATTCCTATCTCTGCGAGATCCATCTTAATATTGTCCTCCCATCTGCGCCTAGGTCTTTCTAATGGTCGTTTTCCGATTGGTCTTCCAGTCAAGACTTTGAAAGCGTTCCTACTTTCTTCCATCCGGGCTACATGACCTGCCCAACTGAGCCTCCTAGACTTGATGACCCTAACAATGTTGGGTAAATGATATAAATTATGTAGTTCCTCGTTGTGAAGTTTCCCCCATTCCCGTTCCTCTTGGGTCCACATATTCGTCTCAGGATCTTGTTCTCAAATACTTTCAATCTACGTTTTTTTCGCTTAGAGTAAGCGATCATGTTTCGCATCCATACAGGACAACAGGTATGATTATAGTCGTTTAGAATCCTATAAAAAGCTAAGTACCATTCGTTCTTGTCATTAAGATGGCGCACTGGGATAAAATGCTAGTACGCTCGTTCGTTACTCTACATGATATATTCTTGAACGTAAGCGTATATTTAAATTCTTATTTCGCAACAATTAGGTAAAGTGATCTAAGATCGAGCGATCTTGGCTGAATTCGTTAACGGAGTCAAGTCTTTCCTATCTTCACGGGTAACGGTGAAGTTAACGGTAGCCATCCATAGCCATTTTCAATTGAAAACAAAAGATAGTGGAAGTTTCAAATCTCGTCGTTAAATGGCAGGAAACATTCTGCAGCGGTTGACATCTATCGAAGAAATTTAAACTTCCGATGCATGATCCATCTTATTATCTACCAAAGTTTATTTCATTCCAAGTGTACCTAGAGATTGTGGTGGTGGTTGCATTTCCATAAACGAAATGGAGCATAAATAACTATAAAAATTAAAATATACAGGGTGTTTCAAAACAACACCGATAACGTTTAGGAGCCGATTCCTGACACCAAGATAAGACGAAAAGTATAGACCAACCAGGCTGCACAAATGCTTCCTTCTGAAGTTATAGGCTGCCGAAAACATGAAAAAATGAACTTTAAAAGTCGATAGCTCCAAAACTATGGGATCTACCGTAGTCGGGTCAAGACTTCACTTAGGAACTAATATGTGCCCTATTCAAAAATACATGTTTCAGAATCATAAGGTACTCACGCAACAATTTTTGTAAAGGGAGTTTGGCTCCAGGCGTATAATGGTTTGAAGTACTCACCAACTATCTCTATAAAAATTGTTGCGGAAGTACTGCAGGATTCTGAAACATTGATATTTGGATAGAACACATATTAGCTCTTAAGTAAACTCTTGACCCGAGTACGGTAGTCTCATAGTTTTGGAGTTATCGACTTTTAAAGTTCATTTTTTCATGTTTTCGGCAGCCTATATCTCTGAAAGGGAGCATTTCTGCAACCAGGTTGGTCTATATTTTTAGTCTTATCTTGGTGTCAGGAATCACCTCCCAAACGTTGTCTGTGTTGTTTTGAAACACTTTGTATATTATGGCTTGTAGTACGTGTCATATTTCATTTAACAATCAGATTAATAAAGTATTCTTGAATATAAATAACTTCCATACTTACATTGAGGAGCAATTGTTTACTATGTTTCAAAATGAATAGTAACTGAATATGATAACTATAATAGCGAATGTAAATTTAGGAGTATGAATATGGAACTAAAGAAGATATTTTCAAGATCGTATTTTCTAAATATTGAAACAATACTCGGGAACAGCTTACGCTCCCCCGTGTGGGTACATATCTATGACATTGTAACAGCTGTTTTCACAGGCTACGATTCACTACATTACTGATGGGTACTATTGTAATTTAGACACTCTTCATTCAAAAGTTACTTGTTATAAATTTGTTGGTTATTTTAAAACTAGAGTTCACTCTAAATAATCATGTTTCAAAGTCATTCAGTAAAGGTTCTACAAGAGAAGTTAGGACAGAAGAAGACACTTTTAGCCACAATTATCGACTTTTTAGTAAATCTATATAAATAAAATTAAAAACATGTGTTATATTATCACAGGAAAATTTGAAAGGAATTTTTTAAGCATAGTTAGCACTGTCCTTGAACTGAGCTTTTGTGTTTATCATTTTGATTAAAATGTCTATCCTAAAGAGGAAGAGACATTGAAGTGTCTTTTTAAACATAAAGTATCTCACAAGCCTCTCAACTTTCGGAGAAGCATATTTGAAGCTACAACTAGGATACTTACACTTGCCTTATACTCTAAAACAAGTTTCATAATACATGTTCTTATGTACTTAATTTACTTTTATTATTTGAAAATGTGACAAATTCCAATGAGATGAATACTTTCCTTTCAAGAACCGTTCGACTTAGAATTGATGTCATTCTACGATTCTCAAAATAGATGTAAAATACGAAAAATGCATTATTACGATCTATAGAACATGCACAAGATACAGCAAGTAAGTATTAAGATAGGGAGGAACTGACAGAGGACAGTGTAATTGGAAGGGGTGTTCGACAAGGGTGCTGTCTCTTGTCAACACTTTTTAATATCTGTCTAGAAGAGATAGTGAAAAAGAGCCTGTACATGAGTACGGCATTTCAGTAGGAGGTAGGATTATTAGATGTTCTATAATAGAAGATTTAGAGATAATATGGCGCTTGTTGCTGAATCTGAAATAGAAAACAATAAAATGTTGTTTTCAAAAACCCTGAAGATGGGCTTTGAAGAATATGGGATGAAAATAAATGTTAGAAAGACAAAGGCCATCGTGATTGGAACGGAGAGGTCTATGTCAAATATAAAAGTGGGAGGGGAAAAAATAGAACAAGTGAATAGTTTTCGATATCTGGGTAGTAATCTTAGTAATGACATGAAGTGCGAACGTGAAATAAAAGCAAGGATAGGAATGGCGAAAGAAGCCTTTAGGAGGAAGAAAAGTCTGTTTTGTGAGACCTTGAATAAAGAGTTGAGAAAAAGACTTATAAAATATTTCGTGTGGGGTGGAAACATGGACATTACGTAAAAGTGATTAAAAACAACTGGAAGCCTTAGAAATGTGGGTGTGGAGAAGAATGGAAAGAATTAGTTGGGTCGAGCGGAAAACGAATGAGAGAGTGTTAGAAATGGTGGGTGAGAAAAGAACAATTTTAGATATTATTAGGAAGAGGAAGAGAAACTGGTTGTGACATTGCCTAAGAAGAGATTGTATCATGAGGGACGTCCTAGAAGGTATGGTGGCGGGAAAGAGAGGGAGGAGGCGAAGGAGACTACAATTAATGGATGATATTAAAACAGAAAGATCATACGCGAAGACTAAAAGGTTAGCGGAGGACCGTGGAGCATGGAAGCTTCTCAGCTGCGGCAAGGACCTGCCAATAAGGGCAGAATACCTATGATGTTGATGATAGAATATAGCATTCTAGAACACAGAAAGCATTAAGAAACAGTCTAGTAAACGTTTCTGATATGTTACTTTTACGTGCGAAATAGGAGAGGATAAATTATTGAGGTGATAACATTATTATTCCATATTTTAAAAAATGGTCTTAAACTCATATCACTAAGGCCGGATTTCCAATTACTTTGTCTATGGGCCCAATCAAAATATACGCTCTTCCTTTCGAAATTCAGTAAAATATTTAAGATTGTTATATTTGTATTGATCTATTTAAGACTATTATTAGAAATAAATTACTGTATGTTCAATATACAACAGTTATTTGTCATCCACATTTCTGTCAAGCAGACTTTGAAAAGGTCAGCTGATAAGCCAAATTGTGGTTCCGAGTAGAAAAAAGTACTAGATCTGGGGGAAAAGTAATTAAATTTTATCTGGTCTTATTTGCACCCTATTTATGACATTTTACGATATCTTATTAAAAGGTTTCTGGCAGCTTCCCCTCCCCTGTGGGTGTGGGAGTAACCCCCACATTCTTGAAAGAACTCGAATTTTAAATTTTTTACAGTCAAACTTGGATACAAACCATGCAAGCCACTAAACACTTCCAATTTTGACTTTACACCTCTAAATAAAATATTCTGGCGGAATCTATGCTTAATTGTCATATTAGAACTCACTGTAAAACCACTAAAGTAACACAAGTATGACACATATAGAAGGTGTCGGAAAAAAATAAGAAATATAAAATTGGCTTATTGAGAAAATCGAGTTCTAATTCCTTAATAGCCTAATGTTTAAACGGATCACCAAATATGTAATATTGTTTACTATGGTCATTTATTAGTTGGAGGCGGCCGGACTTCACATATGTCTCACTTCCGCTCTTCTAAATACCACGGTTGAAAAAAAAACAGGCAGAAAAAAGTTACCAGGAACAGTGAAATGTTCGTACATTGCCAAATTTTCATGAGATTCCTTTTTCTCTCTCCCAAATGTATTTATGAGAAAAGAAGATGAGGAGAAAAGTATTAGATTTGTTGGTGAATGTACTAGAACACTAAAAAAATTATAAAAGGTACTGGATCTAGCAGTGGCGGCTGGTACTATATGTTGCATGGTTGTGCAACCAGATATTTCTTTAATACTAAAGATATTTTTAAGTATTAAAGTAGTGTATCAGTAAAAAAAGAAACCTTTGCTCTTCAGCGCAAAACAGTATTGACGCATTTCTTTAAAAATAATAATTTTAAAAAACTGAAAGAAAGAGAGTGATATGCAAATCCAGTGGCAGGAAGCGTTGCCACTGGAAACAGTAACATTGAGCATATGGCAGCGAGCTCCTATCTCTTAACATGAGGAAGTGGATTTATTCTTGCATCGCTGCTATCTTCCCGTATTACGCGTTTCCAGTAGGGCTGTTCCGATAATCGAGTAATCGATAACAATTCGATAAAATTTCAAAACCGTTTCATCGATAAAGAATTTTAATTTTATCGAATTATCGAACTTTCGAGACTCCTGAAATGTTTGAGACTCTCGAAATGTTCGAGACTCTCGAAATGATCGAGACTCCCGAAATGTTGGAGACTCTCGAAATGATCGAGACTCCCGTAATGTTCGGGACTCTCGAAGTGTTCGAGGCACTCGAAATGTAAGAAACATTAGACAACTTCGAGACACTCGAACTGTTCGAGAATCTCGAATTGTTTGAAAGCAGCAAATACAGAAATATATCAATATGATCACATTTGTCGAGTCGCTTGAATATTTAGAAAAGTTCGGGATTATCGGAGTGTTCGAAAGAAACGATGTATTCGAGGTTATCATAGTTGTATATAATATGTATTACATATATGCAGAGTGTTAATTTTAAAACTTCTCTCCTTAGCAATGTAGTGAAGGAAAAGCTTTTTCCCCACAGATCTGTACAAAGTTTAAGCAGTCTGTCAGAAGAGAGAAAGAGGAAGAGAAAACATGCATCACCCAAATGGAATTGGAATCCAAGACAACATTTAGTCTAGTAATAGTCCTCCGTTTGGCAGCGCTTGACTCAATTGATAGATTGAGTGAGATATAGACGCTTGGAAGAAAGAAGTTAGTCACCAAACAGAAACTCGCAAAGAGCAAATACGCGTCTGGTAGTAGCAGGGGAGGATCCAAGCTGAATATTTGGGGGAGGGCAGTCGTTCAAAGTCAATAAATTTTATTTTACATTTATAATACAAAGGTAAAAATTCTTGGGATGGATTTTATTTTACATTTATAATACAAAGATAAAAATCCTTGGGATAGATTTTATTTTTAAAATAAAAAATACCCTATTCTGGGGGGAAGGGGGGCGATCGAGACTCGAAGAAGAGAATGTCTTACCACTGGTCTAATTCCTAGCTGTGTGTCGCTCGTACACATGATCCCGTGTTCGATTTCCGGCGGAGAGCATAAAAAATTAATCTCAAATTATTCACTTTCAATACTCATCTGTCTTCTTTAGCCTAAATTGCTGGAATGTTAAACTATTATTTATTTTTCATTTTCGAAGGAAAAAATCTTATATTTCATGCTTCTTTGTAATAGAACAGCAGACAAAAATACGTAGTTACTGAAAATGAACTCTTTGTCCCTTATATTCATACAAAGAAATGCCAACAAAATGCATATTGTCGGAGGAGAGAGGTGTTTCTATACCCTAAAGAAAATAAAGCGGAAAATATTTGCAGTAGCGATGCTTTCTATTCAGAAAAACTTGGCGAGCAGCATTTCAGATTTGAATGAAGTCATAGAAGAATTTGAAGCTCGAAAAGCACGAAGAAAGACCTTCCATTCTAAAATAATGCATAGTTTACTTAATTAAATAATTTTGTTTAACTGTGTGCATGTATATATGCAATTTTCTTGCTTTTTTTCTTCTTTTTGGGTTAACGATATTATTCATGGCATACAACACATGCTATATATTCGATTTATCTCTTGTTCAATAACATGAACGTAGAAGTCTTTGTATATAAATAGTGTATACACGTACATTGATAGTGGTTGTTTGAAAAAAAGGAAATAACTTATATATTAAATCAATGTTAGAGAACACACTTTAATCAATAAATATACAAATGGAGCTTATAAGGACTTTCCTCTTCATACAGGGTGTCCGAGAAGTCCTTCCCTGATTACAGAAATTGATAACTCAGGCTAGAAATAAGATAGAAATATGAAACTGGTGTTGAATTGTTTACAAACTATAAAAGTTTTGGTCACATCAGTACACTTCCACATGAGCACCCTTGGTAGCACGTAGCACATCTAGGCGATATTCAATTTCCATCCACACATTAGCCAACATCACTGGAGGGATCGATGCAACGACTGTGGTTATTCGTTGCTGCAGGGTTTCAAGATCTGGTACACGTGTTCGGTAGACCTCATCCTTGACATAACCCCATAAAAAGGCAATTCGTCTGAGATAACCATTATCGTCCTCAATACGTGATAGCATTTCGACCACAAAGTCATATCGACGTGTACCGTCGTCGGGCAACAAGGCCTGAACGAGTTGCACTTTGTAAGCACGAAACAATAAACGTTTGTGTAAAATGTCATGGATAGAGCTTTTTGGCATCTGTAATTCACGTGAGGCCCTGCGCACCCATTTCTTAGGACTTCTCAGAAAAGACTGCCGCACAGCCTCCACCGTGTCTGCTGAGGTTCTTGGTCGACCAGCCCTCGGAAGGTCAGCAACCGACCCTGTGTTCTTGAACTTCTCATACCAGGCTTTAATGCTCTTGACATCAGGTGGAGTCCTCCCAAATGTTGTCTGGAACTGTCTCTTCACCGTGGTTGGTGATCGTGTCTTATGGTACCACAGGACACACTGTGCCTTCTCCTGGTTGGTTGGCATGGCTTCTTGGGCTTCTTACTTACGTACTACAAACCTAAAAAAAAAAAAAAATTAAAAAAATGAGACTTGGTAAAACAGAACAAACCTAACACAGACAAAAACTTTTATAGTTTGTAAACAATTCAACACCAGTTTCATATTTCTATCTTATTTCTAGCCTGAGTTATCAATTTCTGTAATCAGGGAAGGACTTCTCGGACACCCTGTATTTCCTGAATATTTTTTGGATAAAGACTCAAGAATGCTGGGGGGAGGGGAACACTTGCGAGTAACAACATACCTTTGATATTGCAATATTGCAACCGGTGCTTGTACAGACCACGAATCGCTGAGATTTAGTACCGCTAGTATGTTTAATGCAGCTTTTTGTTAAACTCATATTTAACAGCAAACGCAGTTACATGCATCAGACGCTGCTACGTTTGAATTGAGAGTTTCTAACCATTAAAAACAAACAAACAAAAAACAGTTTGCGTTCTAGAGTCGGGCACATAAGGCTCAAGCTTAAATCCAGCTTTGAATATTAGATCTACTCTATTTCCTAATATTTGTGCTCTAAATTGCTATATCCTACAAATCGTAATACTGTATTTAAGGTTTAATGACTCTAATAAGCAATTCTACAATGCAATATTCCATTAAACACACAGCTATCTGGGCATCAAAATATAAAATAATATGCTTAGTTTTTTTACAGTTACTTGTATTATATTTCCCTTTAGATTCATTAATTAAAACTAACATTTTTTTTTTCTTGCAACTTCTGTAAGGCCACATTTGCACTCTACGCTCGTTCATCATAACTATTCAACCTAATCGGAAAGGTATAGGTTAACGATAGCAAAAGAATTTAGTAGAGCTTCCAGATATTCAGACTAAAAATCGAGGCACTATGAAATTTGTACTGAAAGCGGAACACCCTATGAAAATATACAGTATTGTCAAAGTTATATACTTTTTCTTCTTCTTTTTTTTTCTTAAATATAATTAATTAAAATAATAGGTCAAGTCTCCCCCAAAGTGAATTACAAAGTATATTTATTTCTATCAGCTGACTATCGATGACTAATTAAAGCTGGATTTTTAAATACCACAAGAATGATATTAATTTATGCTTTAGAGAAAAATCAACACAATAAAAATTTTATAAACTACTTTTTGAGGCTACAGATTATGTAAATCCAGAAATGTGTGGCTAAATTGAAGTGTCCTGAAACCCTAATTTAGTTTCAACTTTCAAAATTATTAAGCTTGTTTCAAATGCTACTTAGATCGAAACAAACGGCTACAACCCACTCAGAATCATTCATATTTACTACTCAGAATAGTAGAATAGAAATAATGATTACTTTCTTCGCTAAATAAGTACAATTTTGATTAAGCCTAGTTTGTGAACTTTGTTGAAACGAAGTGGGAAGAGTGAATGGAAGTGTATATATAAATAAGGCAATCAATCTACATACATTCCGATATCATTTCATTTAATGCTGCCGGCAGGTATAAACGACTGTCTAGGATGCTAGACTGACGATCGAAAGACCGGTCAGTTGAATGTTCGAATTACGATCATCACTCATTTCATTATCATAATTCATTTCTCATCGTCCCTTTCGGTCTAAAAGGCATAATTGTGGGACGTAAAACTATAATTAATAATAACAATAACTTGGTTACTTCTCAAAAAAATCAATCTGATGTTGCAAACATTACGAAGTATACAACCACTCAAACTTTTACTTTTCGTTTAGGAAACTCTATACCTCCACTCTATGGAGGGATTGAATGGCTCAGGTACAGCATTTCGCCCTCGTAATCGAAATCGTACGGACAGTGAGAACGTGACAACTGCTATGAATGCACACTAAGTTGAAAAAGGTATATGTACATAATTAAGGAATATTCATATTCTCAATGCTTATACATACGCTTTCTGTTTTGTACAAAAGATTGAACGGGTCGGAGGAGGGGTAAAACATTACCTGCTGTGACATTGACGGTTATTATCTAATTTATATTAATAATGGACTGAGAGCAGAATATTGGTCTTAAATATTGACAAAAGAGAAAAAAGAAAAACTTGTCGATTTGTCTCGTTAAAATAACACAAAAGGAGTTACATTTTCCCCTTGAGTGGAAGAGCTTTTCTTCGCTTTCAATTTACCACTGAGTCGACTCAGGAATTTTTTGAAGAAGGTGTCGTCTTCAGGATATTTTCGAAGGGAGCATACCTGAATTTTATGGATTAACTTAGAGAACACCAAATATATTGCTGCGATATTCAGATATGATCATCAATACTCTGTCACTTTCGTGAAAACCATCTTGAATAGTCATGGTTTTTCAAATGCTTTTGAATACAACTCTGATATTAAGGTCAGGACCATACGAACATTTTGAATTAAATAAGTAACATTTGCGTTTTCCTTTATTATTTTATTTTATTTTTTTAAAATGGTGGAATTCAACAAAATACAGCTTTAGCAGTAGAGATAGTTCGAGTGGAGAGAGAACATCTCTCAGATTGTCAAGAAATATATATATATAATAGAAATAAAGAAAACTAATTGGAATGGTAACAAAGGCGTAAGCCTTACAGCATATCCCACCATGTGCAGTCGCTACTTGTCAGCTTGAAAGCTAAGAGAATATATGAATAGATTGCGACATTGGGATATTAGAATTGACAAGTCCCACCCAAGATTTTGTAAAATTTATATGTTGTAGATCGTGAAATACGGGATTTGATTTGGGTTGCATTTAAATGAAACTGTACGCTTACAAAATTAAATAGATTGTGATGTTGAAAGGGTAGAAATTGGTAAGAAAGGTTAATCACTCAGGTAAGTCACTCACTATCAGGTTACCTGTTAGAGTAGGTTAATTTATTTGTACTTATTTGCAGTTTTTTTTTCTTTTTTTGTGTGTGCTTTCATTAGCGGATTGATGCTCGTTTATTTGTGTTTCCTTGATTTTTTTTTTTTTTTTTTTTTTTTTTTTTTTTTTTTTTTTTTTTTTTTTTTTTGTAGACAATGAAGTGAATGGAAGTTAAAGTTGAGGGCGAAGCCAGTGTATTTGCGCTGATTAACTCAACCGAGATTAAAATAACTTTATAAACGACGAAACATTATTTTTTTTATTACTTAACTGTGCTAAAAATAGTTAACGCTCTAGTTAGTTAGAGCAAGGCATGACTTGTAGGAACTTAAAATTGTAATTTGCGCTGTTATGTGTTGTTTGGTCCGAAATTTAATTTTAATTACTCCTTTTAAACCTTTTTGAATGGTTTTTGCCTAACTTTTTGGGGGGAGTTTTTGTTTTTATTTTTGTTTTTGTTTGTTTATTGACAATTTCTTTGTGACGTTGAAAAGTACAGACTACATAGATTAACGGTAGGTGAGGTGATAATAGGAACGCAAACAGAGAAGCAATTTGTTGTTTTATTGATCAAAAAATTAAGGATCATATGTAAGGATAAGACGACAGACAGTAGGAAAACTTCTTTAGTTTGTAAAGTAAATGAACTTAGAAAAAAAAAGAATCGAACTGCGATTTTAACATTAATTAAACGATGATACTTTTTATTGAGTTCAGTTTGAAATAAAATGTTTTAATGTTTGAAATAAAGCAACATTATGCAAATACATAACAATTTTATATATATTCCAAAATTCAACTTTTATAATAATAATAATAATAATAATAATAATAATAATAATAATAATAATAATAATAATAATAATAATAATAATAATAATAATAATAATAATAATAATAAACACGTGAAGATGGATGCTAGGCATGAATCCTACAAGCATTTCAACATTACGATTAAACTGACAATTTTCAGGTGTTATTAAACATAATTTTCTTGAAGGTGACCATTATTTCTGAAGAGTGATGAGTCTTGGGAGGAAAATCTAGAAATTCTATTTGATAGGAAATTTCAGGTCTTTTTAAATTGACCCAGTTAATTTTCTTTCTAAAGTTAACCGTTTTTGAGAAATTAGCCAAAACCGAATGAAAATATCTCTTCATCCGCCATTTTACTAAGAAGGGGACCTTAGCACATGTCGGATCAATGGAGCCTTTCAGTATGTCGATGAGAAAAACAACTACAATAATCCTGTGAAGAAAAAGTCATTACTAAATGTGTTCACGAGCATCATATAAAGATTTTTTTTTTTTTTGATTGACCTATAAAGAAAAATCAGACTATAAGAAAATACAATAACTGGAACAAAGCTAAACAAGTAAAAGAAATAAGTTACTTGGACTATGTCTGCATTAAACAATGAAACAAGCATCTCTAATAATGAAGGAAGGAAGGAGTGTTGTTCACAGTCGTTCAGTTATCTATGTTTTTTTTTTTTTTTTTTTTTTTTTTTTTTTTTTTTTTTTTTTTCAAGTAGAAATTGTAAAATGCCAGCCGACTTTATTCGTTATGTACTTGTTATGTTATGCCTGAAAATGACGTAAAACATAAAATTGTTCTCACAAAGTTGTGAATTGCCTGTAAAGCGTATTTGGGAATACCAATTGGTGATCAACATAAACATTGATACATGAAGATTTGCAGTGACCGCAATACTGAAATCAAAATCGTGCCGATCACAAAATGCTTGTGTAAATCTGCATGAAATCGGACTATGACCTGCTCTTACGAACCATCCATATAATGTGAATCCTCATACAGATTTAGGCATTTAGAACTTTATCATACGCAGAACCAACACTTTCGTTCTTTCTGGTGCTGTGTGGTAGTCCTAATCGTTCTATTATGATTTTCTACCGACCCGTTCCTACCCACTTCAAAAACTTAACATTAAGCATGCAAAGATCACTTGAGTAATATAGAAAATAATAAATAATAAATTATTTATATGATTTCATGGTTTCGGTTTTGGTTATCCCTTTTATCTAGCTCACTCTGTGTATATAAGCAAAAGAAAGTATAATGAGTATGGTATATTCCTCTTCCATTTCCAATTCGAGCTTTAGTTGTTTCCAAGGAGCAATCGTCATCGTCAGTAGTTAATCTACCCTCTTCAATTTGTCACGAATATCTCATCAACCTCATCACTAGGGCTCGGAAGTTGAAGACCTAAAAATTGCCTAAGAAGGACCTATAAAAAGACCTAAAAATATCTTAAAGGACCTAAAAACTGGAAAAAAGGACGTAAAAATAAGACCCAGTTTACTTAGAATTATATATTTAATGAATCTAATGCTAAAAAAATACAAGCTTCTGGTAGATTAACGATTTGTCCTTCCACAAAAAGTACAATCAAGTACAAACTAAAATAAGGTAACTCCCCCTCACCCCCCCCCCCCCTTGCTGGTGGACATAGTTACGGCTCCTTATCTGACTTGATTGTTTCAGATCTGGTCTTATCAATCCAGTCGTTGAAGAATGTCTTATCTTTTGAATTTTCTTTATTAAAGAAAAGATGTTTGAGAGGTGGTGGTGATTCCAGTTGATGGCCAGTAAATTTATTGTCGAAAGATGAAGTGCAAGAAAAGACGTTAAGACCTATGAAAAGCTTTAAAAAAGACCAATAAACAAAAGACGCCGAAAAAGGCAAGAAAAAAAAGTACAAATAAAAGCCACCATTTTCTGATCTACAATGACCCAAAATGAACCTATATTATGTTAAGCCTCGTCTTTGGGCACTCGTAAAAAAGATTTTTCCTCAACTTCCGGGGCCTACTAGTCACTATCAGTTCTTAACTTCCGTAGCTAAATGACAGATAACAGATTTCTCTGACAGAATGAATGCCACCACAAAGCGTGATATAGGTCTTGCTCTTGGTTTTCTATGGATACAACCAATGCTATAAGTAGCAAAATACCATGGAGGAGCCTCATAATAATATTGTATCGAAGAATGACACACACATACACACACACACACACACACACATATATATATATATATATACTGTATATATATATATATATATAAAATATATCAAGTATTCAATGATTGTGTAGCATTACTAATATGACAAATAACTAGTTTGAGTAATTTTCAACTTAATTAAATGCTCCTTTCACATAAGCAAGCAGTTTTACTTTAATAAATATTTAAAATCAACGGACTGATCAAACAACTCTTAAATTCTGTGCTTTCGACTGTTCCGTATTCAACTTTACTGACATAAAACAAGATACCATTCACATATTCCACATAATTTTCACGAAGATGTTTATAATTCAATATATAAAACTTTTGATACTGCATCCGTGCTTATTTTATTTGACTGGTGTTTCAAACGCACTAACTGACGTTTATTTTTATTAAACTGACGTTTCATCCGTGCTTATTTTATTTGACTGGTGTTTCAAACGCACTGACTGACATTTGTTTTTTTATTGGATTAACGTTTCATCCGTGTTTATTTTATTTGACTGACTCTCTTCCGTGCTTATTTTCTTTGACTGATGTTTGACATCAACCAAGTACTGTAAACACGGATGGAATATCAAAAGTCTTATTTATTGAAGTTAGTATTCAGTTTAATTGTTTCTTGTTGTCAAAAATAAGCACAATAAAATTGATTAATACCTAACAAAACTAAAATCAAACATAAAAAGATCCTGACTTTTATTCTTGTAAACCTGACCTGAATGTCTGATTCTTACATCTTAATTTTATAATAAAATAAACGTAATAATAATTAGTGATTTGCTTCGTGTTTTTTTTTTCTCTCTCTTTTTGCAAACGCGCAAAAGTAAACTGCTATTGTTTGTTTTCGAAAGGCATTAAGAGTTCCACAAATACTGAATTTCAATAACAACACACATATAATGCATTGTTCACATAGTATTTTTCAGCATACTAACCATACTGTCAAAATGTTCTACAAATCTCTACTAAATTAATAGATAAACTTTGCGAAAAACAATCTAGGGGATGTTTTCACGTAATCCTCTTCCTAATAATGAATAAAAACAATTAATTGGATACATTAAGATAGGAACTGAGCAAAGACTCCTCTGCGGAGAAAGTACAGAGGTGAAGTCCCAACAGAATTTTTGTACTGGCTCTCAGTAGTCGAACTTTAGCGACAGATAAATTTGTTAGGATGATTGTGTTGAGGAAAGTCAGTCTTTTGAAAAAAAAAAAAAAAATCTGGTCAGTTCAGAGCCTTTATAATTTATATAACCGTTCGGTAAAGAAATAAAAAAGGGAGGTGCGAATATATTGAAATGTTTTGTAGGTAGAGTCAAATAATGGACCGAGATTTAGCCCTTCACCTATTTTATTATAAAATGATACCTTTTGTGTCTACAAAAGTTCTTATAACAAAGTCTCTATTATGACCAAGGTTGAAGATTATATCGTCTTGTATACGCTGCTGAAGTCGTCTGCTGTGAATTTTACTGGGCGCAGCCATATTGGTTACAAACAATCTGTTGCTAAGGTGGTTGCTAAGGCAGTTTCAATGGCGTTGTATGTGGCAGTTGTGAGTCTTGTGAAAGACGAACTTAAAATTATGAACATGAGGCTACATATTTAACGAATAGCAGTGAATATATTTACTTTATACTTACAGAAAGGCTATATTTATCACAATATGAAAAAAAATTACTCTACATTTTAATTCCTTCAATCGCTAATAACTTGCTGGACAACAAGTGAGTGAGAAACCCACGCATATATATGAGCGCCCCTTAATAATAATTTTAGATTGAGTTTACTTAAAATTATTGAAAATTGTTATGCTATATACTTCTGTCATATTGCTTGTTTAGCTTCAGTGAAAACGTTTAATATAGAAGAAACTTGATTTTTATAAAATTAGTGATTAGATATTCGGAACAAAGGAATGCAGAGCTAGAATAACCAATGCATTTTAAAGTATACAATTACGAATACATAATCTCAGAAACTTAGCATCTTCGTGGAAATAATTTCCTAATTTATTCTTCATCCTTTCGTTAGCGGGTGTCCATTCTTTGTTTGGCACTGTTAAAGTTGAAATGCGTCACCAGAAATAATTAAATAATTTAAAAGGTATAACTCTCTAACTATCCTATATAATGTCCTAATGTTATCTGATATATATATATATGTATATATATATATATATATATATATATATATATATATATATATATATATATATATATATATATATATATATATATATATTTTGCGTCTACCACAAACGGCGTACAGATTTGTAACATTCTAGACTATACATGTATTCTATTAAAATTTATAACGAGAATAGTACTAACTTACGCTGGGTGGTCACTTCACGTAACACTACATCTATGATGATTAAGAGCAGCTTGAAGCTCAAGCGATATAAGGATGCATCTGTAGGGATCAGGTAGATCAGTGAAGTTGGGTATGCGTGAAAGAAAGGCAGGTACGAAAAGGTTACACTAGCCAGGGCTAGTAATCACTACAAGTGGATTTGTACTTCAATTTTTTAGTAACCATGGGAATTTTTAACGCTGTTTCTATGTTCTCCCTCTACTTAAATAATTTTCTTGCACATAAGTATTTTCGTAGATTAGACAAATTTTACACATACTTTTTTCAAAAAATGATCCTGTATTGTTCATGCATACTTAGCGTAGATCGATAGGATCGAACAATTATATTTTATATCAAACGGGATGAGACAAAGTAACAAGTCCGGTTTAAACTTGACTATATTACCTGTACTATACTCTTACCAACATTCATATGGCAAGGTTAGGTTAGCTTGTGATTGCTTAAATGCGGTTGTCTTACATATATGTGTAACGCCATTCACCAATTTTAAAATCATCCATTGCCTGTAAATCTCAATTGTATCAAGAACTTCAAATTTTTACACATACATGTAACCAGAAAGGTAAAATTGTTATCGAACTTACGCTGGTGAGAATCGGAAAGAGCGGAGGCAGACGAGCATCACACTCCATACTGGGGCAGGCATTGTCGAAGATTATAGTATGCCTTTAAAGGTGTGATTCAATTATCAGTTTACTAAGAAACGATTTTACAGTGTTCTGAGTATTAATATATATAAAACAGCGAAATTAGCCTAAAAATGTCACAAACAAACGAACAAAAAAAAAAAAAAAAAAAAAAAGATAGAACAAGGGAGCTTAGGTAAAAATATGTGTATTTTAATTTCTTTCTGGCAGAATATACAAGGAGAGAAAGTATTCTTCAAAAAGATTTAGATATATCTGTTCGCCCAATAAGTAATTAATCATTATATCGCTTATTGTATAGTGTGGCTTTGTTTTTGGTTCTCTTTAATATGTTATATAGTACAATATTTCTAATTTCATTCTTGGGAAAACAAACAAACAAACAAAAAATGCATGTACCTCTTAAACTGTTATGGTTATATCCAAAAACGAAACAAATCATTTTCATAGGCGAGTACCGTGTAAGCTTCTTCATATAACCCGCTTAAAGCTGGTTTGTTTGTAACCAGCTAGCTGAACAGGAAGCGGAAATGACGTTTACTTCACCAGCGTATTGGAAACCCTTTCCCTTTATAGCAGACACCAGGATTATTCAAGGATACGGTTCTAGGAGACCTCAGCTCATAACAGCCTTCTTGAGGTACAGGTAAACCCCTTTACTTCACAACAGTCTCCAGGGTTTAGTTGTGGTTAGGAAAACCCCTTCACTTCATAGCAGTCTCCAGGGTTATTTGGATAGGTTTACGATCAGCGGTCAACTGATGCTTGATTTCTTCGTGGTCCCTCTTTTATGTGTCCTCTTCGGGTGGCTCGTGGCTCGTCTTCCGGTTCCTTCTTTCGGTTTCCTTCGTGTGGTCCGTCTCCTTTCGGTTTCCTTCGTGTCTTCCTCTTTAGTGTATCGTCTGCTTGTTTGTAAATATCAGCACGTGTCGTTATGAACATGTGCTTGTGTTGTGATGTGGGGATCCTTACAATATATTTGATTTGTTGAACTTTCCAATAATACTTTCTATAATTTGTACGGTATCTGTTTATTGTTGGTGTATTACCTAGGTATATAACTGTTTATTAAACTCTCTTTCTTATGAACATTCGTGTGTAATATTTATCCAATTATATTTATTATCAGATTTCTGCCATTCTTTCTTGAGATATACGATATGTTGAGTATGTCCTCTGTAGCTCTCTCTGCACAACTAATGTTGTATTATGTAGCACAATTACGCGAGAAAGCTATTCATTATGATTAGTATTATTATAGAAATTGTTCTATCCTTATTTAGATACAAATTAACAATGAAATAACGTACCAGAGTATAGGTACAAGACTTATAGTTAACACCATATTTCTTCTGGATACTTACAGAATTTGTGGATATCGCACTATCACAGACAAAGTATATACAGACAAGCATTTTTCTACATGCGCTATTAGAATCCGTTTTTATCGTCTAACCGGTGAACGTGAAAGAACAATAAACGTTTGATTTCATCGCAAATAGTCGGCGCTGTCATCTGTTTTAGCACATGATATCATGGATTGTCACAGTTATGAGAATTCTTTTGTCTGCTTCGCTCACAGTGGTTTCGTTTCAATTGTCTGTGGTAGCAGATCCGCTGTGCGAAAACCAGATAGAAAATTAGCCCTACAACATATCTTTCTGATAGTTATTTGTTTCTGTTATTGTAATCATTAGTATCTTAAATAAAAACAACCAACCTTGTATTTAATACATTTCAGTTTCGTGGACCAATGTATCTATGTTTGGATATTTATTTTCCTGCTTGTTTTCTTGTCTAAGCGCATCGTGAGTCCACGAATCCTTCACCACACGTTAGTCGACGGTTGAATTCAAAATTTCCACACAACTAACGTCAGATAGGCAAGTGGTTCATTCGTCGTAAGTAAGAATTGCTACTATATACGTACTGGCTATGTGAGATTTTAAGTTTTCCGCCGATGTTTCTGTTTGTACGTATTCTTTGTCTGTGGAAGTATTCTATATTTCTAAAACTTGTGTTGGGTACGTTCTGAATTGAGTTCCATTATATATAGCCGTTTAAAAATGGCTCATTCCCACATGATAACCCTTATCAACTAGATAACGTTTCTGATAAGAAAATCAATAAACAAATAAATAAGTAAATATATATATAAAACCTACTAATGAAATGAAAATCATTCGTTTAAACACCAAGAAGAAGCTATACATTTATCCATAAAACACAAGTATGCTAAATTATATTAATTGACATTCTTTTACAAGAAAGTGCATACAGCTTTAATATTAATGAAAATTTTAGTGCGTGCTTACACTCATTTTATTGATAAAATATCTCTTTTAGTTTTCTGCTGACAGAGCTCTTCACTTGCTGTTCTTATTACAAAGATTTTTGTAGTAAGGATCTCCATTTAATTTTTTTAAGTTTAGTCAGTCAGAATTTAATTGCAACGCTTCCTACAACATAGAAATCTTTTTCATGTAGCTTTCTTTTTTCTTTTCTTCTTCTTTTTTTTAAAATACAGATGAGTATTTCCATGTTGATGTTTTTTTCCCTCATATTAAGAATATTTAGCTCCTTTCTTCTTATATTTGTTCTCTTCCTGAACTTTTACAGTGGACATTTAATTACAAGGCTTCTTAAATTCTGGATGTCTTTGTTACGTAACTCCCATTTTTGATGGATCGCTGTTCTCCATCTTGATGCGACATTGAAAATTATTGGGCTCCTTTCTTCTCATATTTTTCATGTTTGCACCAAACTCATTTTCCACAAGATTTGCTTGGCTTGTGACCCACTTCAATAACAGTTTTCCTTTCCGAATTTTATCCCAGCTTTAATAAGGCGGCTGAAAGAATGACTAGATAGGGGGACAGACAAAGGAGCAGAAAAGTAGGGGACAGACAAAGGAGCAGAAAAGCATCGGGAGACACATCTGAACCATAGAACGTCAACGTGTAAGATGAATATGTAGGCATCAGACTAGGTTTTAGGGCGATGCTGCAGCATAGACCATGAAGTAAGAGGTAGCCATGGAAGCACAATGTCGTGTATTTGTATCTGCTATTCGTCCTTGTTGATCTGCAGAAATTAGACCGCACACATTTAGAGATTAAGATTGTAGTGTATTTATACAGTATTCATGAATTCAGTGTCACAAATTTAGAACATGATTCCTTATAACACATGAAAGAAGAATGTCCTGAAGAAATATGAGTCAGAAAAAGGCTTGCTTCAATTATAAACCGCCGAAAATGCGAAACATAATTTTTCGAAACATCTTTGCTTAAAAATTATGCTTGAAAGTGCTTTAACAAATTACTCGAAAACTTGTATGCGCTCTATCTAAATATCCATGTTTCACAAATCCCCTGATACCCATGCAACTAGTACTCAATTAGTACTTAAATATGTATCCTCGTATCCCAACTTACTTAGCCCACTTCGTCATTCGGCTACCGGGCAGTTGCGTAGAGTGCTATGAGACATTGAGACGCTGTCTACTCTTTCAAATTAAAAGAACATAGTTTTAGAATTTCTTTATTAATAAGAATCCATATATATTTCATGGTCAAGAAGAATATAGAAATAATATGAAGGTGATAACTTGACTAATAGAATAGTGGAAACATTAAATTCGTAAATAATTTTATTTTTCAAAACTGGGAAAGAAATTTTCTGTTTCCGCCAAAGAGGCTAGAGAGAGACATTAATGTGTCTCAACGCAGCTGAAACAAATCAGTGTAGCTCCCACTTGAAAGTAATGCGCATGTGGTTATGTGTGGGCTTCTCACTGTCTAAAACAACCTGGCAAAGAGATATTTGAAAAAAAAAAAAATGTTTAGTAGTAGTAATACCATACTTAGCACAATTATACTATTTTAAATCCAGCACACTTTTCACTCTTCCTTTTAAATATTAAATTATATTTCAAGGAAAATTATTAAGAAATAGGAGGAAACAAAGACCTAACCTTAAGAATTGCTCAAAGTTTTAGGATACCGGTAATAGCTACATCTATATCTTTCACAACTTAGGTTCAGCTTCTGTTTAATCGCAATGTCAGAGTGTGTCAACACTTAGAAAGACAAAAGCGAGCGCAAGAGGTTTTATAGTCTGCTATTTTGGTGTGGCTTTTAAAATTGTTAGCTAAAGTGTGTATTTGATTGTGTGTGTTAATTATGTATTATGTGCAAACCAAATGATTATATATATAGATTTATTGCATCAGTTGTTAAGTAAACGACACGACTAAGCTGTCGTATAAAGTTAATAACAAGTATCTAAAAAAAAAAGCCAATTTCTAGTTTATTTTTTGAATCAGGGATTATGCAAATGCTCTTGTTATGGAATCGCATATTCGCATTTACTTTACAGAGGTGAAGCAAGTAGGAAGATTATACATAGGAAGTAAATTTTTAATTAAATTTAATGTATATAGTGTATATACCAAGATTCGTCAGAGTGAGTTAATATCGAGCATCATTATCTCTGGTCAACAATCTCTCCATTGGTTTATAGAATAGAATATTTTATTTATTGACATTGAGCTTTACAAGTAATAGACAACGTCCGAAAAAAAAAAAAAAAAAGTAATCATAACATACAGACAATCAGTTGCTGGTTAATAGTATAATGAACAACCTAATAATATTTGAAATCAAGTGACACTGCAATTACGACACAGTTTCTTGACATTCACTAAACTCTTGAATCGGGTAAAATGGATTCGTTATTAACCAATCGTATAACTTTTTCTAATAAACCTTAAACGGCAGCTGGTGTATGGAGGATGTTAGTTTATTAAACAGCTTCGGTCCTATAACTATCATCCTAAATAACTATCATAATGTGTTCAATCATCCTATCTCGTCTTTTTGAAATATTCTTCAGTATACATTTTTTACCCTGCCATTTCCAATACTCTTTCATTTGACATCTTGTCTATCCATCCAGTTTGTATCATTCTTCTAGAGGACCACATTTCAAAGGCACGCATTCTCCCTAGTTTTTCCTGTTCCCCTAGTGTCCTTGTCTCACATCCATACAATGCTACACTCCACACACACACATATATATGATTTCATCAGCTTTTCCTTCATTTCTATGCCCATTCTTCTGGTTAGAAGTTTCTGTTTTTCTTCAATTGGCTTTTTCGCCAGAACAATTCTGGATCTTACATTTTGTTTGCACCTGTTATGGCTAGTTATTTTA
This sequence comes from Thermobia domestica, assembly GCF_964235325.1. Classification (NCBI taxonomy): domain Eukaryota; kingdom Metazoa; phylum Arthropoda; class Insecta; order Zygentoma; family Lepismatidae; genus Thermobia; species Thermobia domestica. Next base: position 40,128,348 of record NC_137454.1, on the reverse strand, counting down.
TTCTCCAAATAACAGAATTCCTCCCCTTCTTCCATCAGATGATCTTCTATATTGATTTTCATTTTTCATGCTGTTTGTTTATTTTCTAGTGCATCTCATAACTTTTGTTTTGCTTTTGTTAATCTTCATGTTGAATTTGCTGCTAAGTAGCTGTTGCATACCGTTTAGACCTGTCTCTGTTATTACTATGCTGTGAATGTCATTGATTTATTTTATTATTTCTTCAATGTAGAGATTAAACAAAATTGACAACAATGAGCATGCTTGTCTAACCCCTTTCTGAATTGCTGCTTCTCCTCCCCCCCCCCCCCTCTCTCTATCTCCTTCTACCTCAATTGCTGCCTTCTGTTCTTTGTACAGGTTATATATTGTTCTTCGCCCCTTATAGTTCATTCCAGCTTCATCAAGAATTTTAAACATTTTGTAACATTCTACTTTATCAAATGCCTTCTCCAGGTCCACAAATGCTACATAAGTTACTATATTCGAATTCTTTCTTCCAGAAACTTTCTTAATGCAATCCTGTTCTCTTTAAGAATCTCAACTTATCATCTGCTAGTGCTATTTCTATCTTGAATTCCAATCTTCTATAGCTTATCGTTAAGATTTTTGAAGCATGCGTAAGCAAGCTTATCATTCAGTGATTTTCACATTTCTCACTACCTACTGTTTTTGGTATTGTCACTATCTTGCTGGTCTGGAAGTCTGTAAACACCTATCCTTCTCTATAAATGTTGTTAATTAATTTATACAATCTGTCCTGAATTTCCTATCCTGCACACTGTAGGATTTCTGCTGATATCTCATCTACACCTGGAGCTTTTCCATGTTTTAGGTCTTGCAATGCTTTGTCGGACTCAAACTGACTGTAAGTATAAAGTCTTCTCTTCCCTCTTCTTCTACTTCCTCCATGTTTTCTAATTCTTCTAATTGTTTGTCGCTTCCATAGAGCCTTTCTAAATATTTCTTCCATGTTTTCTCTTTATCTCAATATTCAATCATAGATCTTCCTTCTTTATCATTTAGTGCATTGGTCTTTCGTCTCTGTGGTTTGATGTTAACCTTCTTATAAACCACATCTATTCTTCCTGTGTTCACCCCCTTTTCTGTTTCTTTACACTACTGTCTTATCCATTCCTTGGCAAGTCTGTATATACGAATGGTCTGATTTCTTATTTTTTAAATATTCTTCGGTTTTCTTCTCTCATCCATTAAGTCCAAAATTTCCATGGCATCTTTTCTTCGTTACTTAATATTTTCTTTGTGGTAGTAAGCAGTTCAGCTTTTATGCATAACCATTACTTGTTAGTTTCTTCTTTCGTTGATTCTTGTGCTATCTTATCTGCTGTCTTTCTCATGTAAATTTCTTCAATTTCTTAGCTCTTTAGCTTACCTGAATCAAGTCTTCAGTTTTTCTTTGTTCATTTTTCTTCCATCCATGAAACCAGTTTACTTACTATACGAATGGCTATACAAAAACTTAATGATTACAACAGTGGTGTCAAATATGTTGTAAAAAATAATCTTGACATTAAACAAAGGTGTCATTTGTAAAAGTTAATGATATTTCGCTTGCATCCATGGACGCTGTTGATATGTAACCGTCCATACCGTTCGAATTTACTATCAAAAATAAATGATCTTGGTTATTACAAAATGGTCGAACCATCCCTGAAATTCATTTTCTTTTGCAACTGCTTGACGTCAGTTTAACAACCAATGTATTTCAATTTGAAAATAATTATTACCCCCAGAATGACAGCCTAGCCATGAAGAACACAGTATCAAACACTGTTTTAAACCAGATAGAAAGGTCTATTTTACAACAGGATACATTTAAATGTATTAGATATTATCGTTATGCCGATGACATTTTACTACTTTTACGTGATAAAAATACTCTTTCACAAATATTTGAACAGTTTCATAAACAGCATCCTAGGTTGAAGTTCATTTTCGAGCGTGAAATGTGATAACTCTTTCTTTCTTAGATTGATTGATTATCCGATCGCACAATAAATTTATAGAAAAAGTATATCCAAAACTCAATGCAAGAACTACTTTACAGCATACGTCAGTCCATCCACCACTGTACAAAGAGTTCCTTACTTTCCACAATTATGAACAAAAATTCAATATATTGCTACAAAGCATAACATATGTGCTTTCAGTATCCCCTCCAAAATGTTAGAAAAGCATCTCACTGGCTTTGAAACTTATTTTGTTGACAGACTAAATAAGTCAGGTATTTATTGTGCTCAGTGTGAATGTGACTCTTTATATATAGACCAGACCAAGCGCAATATTAATACCCAAATTAAAGAACACATTACACAATCAAAAAAGTCACAAGAAGAGGGTATATCGGGATTGTCACTTCACCTAAAGCAACATACACGTAAAATTAAACAGGTTAATGTAATAGGGTGAGGAAAATAAGAAAACAACGAGGGATTTAAGAATCATTCTTTATTCATAAATATAAACCGGTTCTAAATCTGCATTTTGGCAACATTGATAAATATTGGTTATCCACCTTTGATGTGTGTTTTGGTTTTGGCAATTGTGACGTCGCATAGACACCACCATGCTTCTTTCCAACTCTTTATTTGTTCCGCTGTGCTCTGCTCCTTCTTTTTAGTACCCAATTTTTTATGTTACGTTCAGCTGATGGTATGTGTTCCTGTTCCCATATCATATTTCTCCTATCCGTTTTCATCCTTGTTATCTTACCAGTGAAGACGGAACTAGCGTGGGTAAACTAAATACATTTTAAAGAACTAGCTATACTAACTTTACCATGTTTGTATATATACTGTTCAATAGAATTTGTAAGATCCAATATAAATGAGTACACAACAAACGATGACGTGCATGGTTATAACACAAGAAAAAAGGCTAATTTTCATCCACCAAACCACAGAACAGCAATGTACAAAAAGGGAGTAAAGTATGTTGGTATTATGCTTTAGAATAAGTTTCCAAACAAATTAAAGGTAATCAAGTCTAACGTTGCATTCAAAAGAAAATTAAAAGAATACCTATTGTCACATTGCTTCTATACCATAGATTAATATAATCAATTTAATAGACACAATGTAAATAGTAGTAACAAAGTAACAAGATAGGTCTATTTATGTATAAGGTATGCTGTAGTATTGGTATAATGATATTTCGAATTACTATAATGTATAAATGTATGAATTATGTTTAACAAATGTGTCTAATATATGTACTGCTTCAATTAACCATGACGAATTCCGTGCACTATCGGAAAATTATTTCCAAGTTTGTACAGAACGGAGGATAAATAAAATGAAATGAAATGACTATTTAGTTTTTCCACGGAAGAATATATTGGTAAGTAATTTGTGTGTGTGTGTGAACTTTGTAACATAATTTTAACTTTTTATAGTTATTTACCGATAACCTACCATGCTCTATGTTCAAATAAAAGCATTTTTTATCAATTGCAATGGTTTTTCGCTTTCTAAATCATCTTGTCAATCTCCAATTTATCTAAAGTGGAGGAAAATCAGAATGCATTCCTGATATATATATATATATATATATATATATATATATATATATATATTTGAATTTCCAGGTAAATGGAAATATTTTTTTACGAACGCCGATGTTATCTACAACTATAATATTAAGTTTTAAATATATATGTGGGTGGATTACTACCACTCCTTATTATCAAAATTAATAAAAGTAAGAGGACATTGCTGCGATTCATATTCCAACGTGTGGATAAAATCTCAGATAACATTTATTGTTGAATTAATACACTACAGAGAGATCCTTAATTTCAAGTTCTCGGTGTTGTACAGCAGAACCTTGATTTTTTTCTTAATTGATATTATGTTTACTAATAGTGTCAGTTACCTTCTGGACTTAGTATTCTTTGTATTCCATAGTTGAAAGATGCGTTCTGGTTATTTCTACTTGTGTCTTCATAAAAATATAATTTTCTTAAACTATAACATTTATAAAATCTTTTTCGAAAAAGATCTGGTGGTTTGTATTTGTAATAATAATAATCTGTATATTAAAATGCTAGATTTACATGTTTATGGTCAAGAAAAGTTTATATGTTTGTGGCCAATTGTTTTTACAGTGAATTCTCGGGAACCATAGGCTCTAGAAAGATGCTGTTTTCACTGATTGATTGCAAATTTCGTGTAGATTGCTCAGTTCTAATTGAATATTTTTAAAAGATGGCCGTTATTTCTTTATTACATTTTTTATGGTTACACTAGAAATGTTGAAATTTTAAAAGGTAAATCATCATATCCTACTAGTTATGCATTCCAACACCACACATTTGTGTACGGGGTTAGTATATCTATCTGGCGTTTGTTTAATATTCAAATGGTAATGGAAAAAAAGGAGAACCATTTTTCCAGTCTAAGATGAATCTTTATTGTTTGGAGTGTTTTGCCCAACGAACATCACAATCACTGACATTATAATTAATTGTGTGTGTAATGTATTTGCTTATTACATACTGCTTGCAAGAAGAAAGAAAACACTGGTCATACACGAATTAGAAATTCCAACCGGAAGTAGGCTCAAATTTTGCAACGGTGTGAACACATTGAAAAAATAATCGAAAAAATCTCCCCTTTATGGTAGCCCTTGCCGATTTTTATCAAGACATATTTCACTTGTATCTGTAAAAGGACATGTACAGATGTTGTGAGGAATGACAGGGAGATTTATGCTGATATGTGAGTGATGCGCTGTGCAGAGAGCGCAGGTTTTGCTAGTATTAATAATAATTCTCCCCTCGCAACTGAAAAGATACCTTTGCGGTATCCAAAGATAATATAATAATGTATAATAAGTTCTAACAAGCTCTCCCATCCCTACAAAAAGTTGCAGTACTTCAATAATATAGAAATTATCATCCATTTGTAATTGGAACTAGGAAGGAAGGTTTAATTAGAGCATAGAAAGTTTATAATAAACGAAGACCAATAACTAGTTAACGGATTTCTAGGTAAATAAATGTTTTTTTTCTGCAGTGAGATAGAAGCCCTTTCTTTTCCTAAAATATTGACCATATTTTTTTATGTCTCCATAGAAAATTTTATTTTATATAAAAACACATATTCTCCCGTTTTTCCGTGTGTAAATACATATTTTAAGAATTTTCGTTTTGAAAACATAAAATCTCTCATTGAGACCTGCTACATCGAAATCTTCGAAAGAACAAATGCTTATTATCCAACACCTCTTTCATATCGAATGTGTCAGGTTACTTTTGTATTTGAGCACGTTGACTGGCAGACTTCTGGCACCTTACTTAAATCTACACGTAAGGTTCTGTTGTGGGAAATTCTGCCCAGCTACAAGCCAGTTACAACATTGCAGAGCTTTGAATCAAAGACGTATCTTTCTATTTATTGTGTTCTTAGTTGTGCTTCAGTACAGCATGTGTGTTGTCACGTACTAAAAATGCCTAAAATAAAGGCAGGCGTTTCATCTCATTTACAGAAGTTCTGTGATGAATGTAAGGATGCGTTTTCTACTTATAATAAAGTGCTATTTTGCCAACCGTATGATAAATCTGTCGCGGCTGACCAACGTTCACAAATTACGCAGCATTTGGAAAGCAAAAGCACATTGCTGATAAGAGACAGGCACTTACCGGTCAACTAATTGCGTCTAGTTCTTATAAACCATCAAAATTGTCCGTTTTTCAATAGACTTGTGCAGAGCTTTTGTATCCGCAGATATTCCACGGTTCAAGTTAAAGAACCCTGAATTACAAAAGTTTCTCATGAAATATACGAACTTTGAACCCCCTGACGAATCAACATTGTGATAGACATATGTGCACAAGTGTTACGTGTAAACATTACAACATATTCTCTCGTAATATGCGCATCAAAATATTTGGGTACGTATGGACGAAACTACAGACTCCAGTGGTAGAAAAGTGGAAACGTCATTATAGGAGTACTAAGTAATAATGACGAAACTGTGTTGACGAAAAAGTATTTGCTAGTGTGTAAAGAGCTATCTGCTGCTACACATGTAACGATAGCAAGGCTTTTCAACGAAGCAATGCAGCTATTGTGGCCTGAAGGCATAACATTTGGCAATGTTCTTCTTGTTATAAATGCTGCAGCTTACATGAAAAAAGCTGCAGTAGGCCTTGCTGTTAGCTACCCCAAAATGGCGCATGTTAACTGTGTAGATTATGCATTGCATAGAATGTGAAAAGATAAGAGTTCTTTATCCCAAGATCGATAAACTAATTTCAAACGGAAAACGAGTTTTTATCAAGTCACCTAAAAGAATAGGTATTTTTAATAAAAATGACCTAGGATTATAACAGTGTTCGGGTTCGAACCTTATTGGTTTTTGTTTGGGAAAGCCATATATAACAGTATCAGGGTTTGATTCTACTCGCTTCCTATTAGGGTAAACCCTTTTATTACAGTAAGTGGTTCAAACCTGCGGTCCCAAAGTGGGCTTATGCATTTACTATGGTCCGGGATTCGATCCTCTACGATTTAATATCTCCTTTGGACTACAATACCAGTTCGGATCATCCATCAAAGCCGACCATATAGCCACAGGAATACACTACTCCAGAGTTCGGTCAGAAGGTCTTGGGGAACCGGCACAAAAACAGATTCTAATTGTACTTTCAGCGCTAATGCAATTTAATAATGTACGAATTATTACGTTGCTTAGACGCTGTTTAATTGTGCTGAAAAGAAAATTGTGTTATATTATTTCTTAAAATTAACAAATAAAAAATATGAACCATAATTGATGCTTGAAAGGATACTCTGAATTTCGCTATTTGCTTTAATTAACAACACTAAACTTCATGAGCACATAATACATTATTTTCTGGCACTTCTATTGGATAACTAATTATTGCAATGATATTTTAATTTAGGCCCATTTATATTTATAAACGCGGATGACCCGAATTTATAGATTATGTTATGTCACATTGTTGTATTTCTCAATTCACTATCACTGTTCACTAAAAATAGCACTTGAAGGGAAACTATTTTGGTGATTCCATGGGGGTGTCCTGTAGATTGCAGGTTGCTCTCCTTTCATCTTCCGGGCGATGTGTAGGTTGGTTTTGCTGCTTGTCAACTCCATGTCGCTGAGATAACTTTTAGATTAACGTTCCTAGACAAACATTTTAAAATTATTTATAATATTCATTACTATGGTGTTAATTCAATGTTACGACGTTTAGATTTATGTTATGCACTTGACTGAATAAAACATTATTTCTATTTACTCGTTCATTCCAGTCGTTCGCACCAGTTTCTCGTAGTAACTTCATCGGGTGTATTTGTCAGACTAAAGCACCTTTTCTCTCCGTCTCCTCGCGTTGCTAGGCAACAGTTCGCTTTGCTACGCAGTTTGGTAGTTTGGTGATGTCAGAAGTTAAAAATAACTATGACAACCTATAGGTAGGAATTCTTAGAGACGAAGTTTGTCCATTGTGCTGAATTTTAGTTCCTTATATGGGAAAGCGAGAGGAACTCTACGATCTCCGTCGCAGACGAGACGCACATACATATATGCACATTCGTTCGTTAGCTGAGAGAAAAATTCTTGAGAGAGCTTTTATACGAGGTTCATTTAAAAAGTTAAAATTTTTCTTCGTTAATAATCGATCAACTAGACCGTACAGTTACATTGGCGCTCGACAGGACGTTTGTTTTGAGAGAGAGAGAGAGAAAAAAAAACAAACAGAACCCTGCAACACTGATCACTTCACTAGTGTCACCAAATTTCATTCACTGGTCTCCAAAGGGTTAACATCACTTAAGTCTTCTCGTGATGACATGGCGAAAAATTTTTAAAGTCCTTTCGGAAATACGGTAACGAACACGTGGGCCATACGAAACGAATTTCGGATTACGGTTGGGCCATAATTTCAATAAAGTTTATTAATGTCTTTTATTATATTATTATCTGTTGTTTCAAAATATTTAAGTGCCACAATATCGAACACATCAAAACATAAACAAAGTTATTATATTTCTTTCAAAATAACATATTTAATAATTTGAATAACTAATTACTGGCATTGTTTACCATTGAACACAAAAATATTACAAGTGTATTGAGTAATCATTGTAACCTAAAATATTTACTAATGTAGTGCCTTGTACTCTTAAGTGTAATATGAATTAATTTTCTTACTATTATCAAAAGCATTCATTTTCAATATTTACTTTCATTGAAAACAACTTTCAACATTCTTGAAAACTAACACAACAAATATATATATTCATTTTCATTTATTTTTATTTTTTTATTATTAGTAGTATTATTTTATTTATCATTACTACTATGAAACAAATATAGAGGACACAAATTAAATTCAAGTATGAACACACGTAAACATTTTCAAAATATTGATTACGGTATGAAAAATTTTACTTAAATCTACAACACTACTTATTAATCATGATATTTTACATTTATTACATTCTGGTTAAAAATTGACCAAGAATGGACTGAGCAGTGGATGGTTTGTCAGACCATTACACCTTTCAAAGTGTCTGCCCTCCGAAATTTCGAAGATGCCTACCCACATTAAAGTTTCATTTATTTCCTCCCCGAGATGAGGGTTAATTATAGAGTAAAAGGTTAATATTAAAAGAATATAGAAGGGTATAATACGAAAATTGCCTACGCCGGGCGTTACATAAATATAATGTTACACAAGAATGGGAGCGAACCTCATCTCATGCCTTAGCATACATCTTTCCTGGTTTTTCCATTACTTTGGAAAAGAAAATACCAACGGCCATCTGGAAATCGCATTGCTGGTCACAGATGCCTGCTTATTTTATATCAAACAACCTTCTTTTCTTCTTTCCTTTTTTTTTGAAATATCAAAAACATTGCAAGTGTCGATTTCATAAAATACAAGCAGTCCGGCACAACTAAGTTTTTCGTTTATCCTACACCTACTCGAGGCTTTTTCAACACAAAAACAATTTCAGAAGGTTTCATTTGCCAATAAACAACTAATGTGAATGCATATACTAGTACGAAGCTTTCCTCAATCCTAATTAGCTTAGGAAGCAGTAGCTCAAAACATAAAATTGGTTCTTCAACATGTATGATTGCTGCATAGCACAAGAAATTAACTAACTTATCACTGTTTGAGTTACAATTACTTTTGTTTTGTGATGTTGTTCTATGCACACCAATTTTACTGAATTTAGATTGAACACTGAATTTCCTTTTTCGTTTCACTAGGTTTTTCCATTTACCTGTATGTTTGACCTTTGTTACTACGTCACAATCAGCTGATAGCACATCACTGATAATAATTGGTGATCGACATTTAATTTTGCTATTACATTCACTTTCAAATCGCTTAGACGTAAGAGATTTATTCACCCGATTACCACATTCTTCCTGAAAAGGTTCGTGATTTTTGTCTGCAGGTGATGAGTGGTCAGCACCTGACCCCTTTACTAAATCATTACTTTCTAAGTTACCAGCAGGATTTGATTTGAAATTTTGCTCACCGTGGTGTGACAACACAACTTGACATTTGCGATCACTTGTTTGAACATTGGTGTGACTGTGACATTTATTTTTCAAAAAACATTTACGAACAAACTTGGAAAATTTAGAAAAACAATACAGCATACGTTTAACTCTTTTTAGTTTTCGTCTGACTTTATGAACTTTCTTTTTATGTTGCCGGTGCCTTTTGTCACAACGCGCTTGTGAATTATATTTCCCTGCCATTTGACAAAAAACATTTCGTAATATACTAAAATTTTCTTGACAGGTTTTTAATTTCTCTTCCCACGTTACTGAGTTATGGTCATTACCATTAGGTCTACCTGGCATAAAGCCGTTCGTACTATCTTCTACATACACAATTTGAGTACAAGTGACTATACAAAAAGTAACGTAATTCATTTATTCTATCTGTATATTTTTACTTTCAACTCACAGCTTAAAGAACTACTCTTCTCTTGACAAATCTCTACAACCCTGACAGACAAAAAATAAACAAGTTTTGTGAAACGGAACGCATTCTAATTTACTGGTTTGCAAGGTGCCGTAAAGGCAATTTTGCCTTAACAAACATAATACACTACAAGGCTGCGTAAATGGGCTACTCTCATTCCCCTTTTCAACGCAATTTATTACCACTCTAGTAAACCTTTCTGTAGTGACGCACGCAATGCATCCATGAATGCCTTTTGTTCCTTTACAAAACAAACAAGCAACAGCTGAAACAGCTGACTGCTCTCTGATACACAGAGCTACGCTGGACGTGACCAACTCGATGGTCGGGGGAGGTTGCAAAGAGACAGCTGGGTTGAGCTTATTATTCTTTTTTCTTTCTGTTTCTTTTCTTTCTAAAATACTATTCGAAAGAGGCAAAACAAATTCTTTGGCTTGGCCTAACTCAACATTAACGTGACTGACAACAGGAATGTTTTCTTTTTCTACCTTTAATTTACACTCAGATATTTCTTCAACCTGTTCAAATGTGTTGGCGAGAAATTCAATGTTAGCTTGATTTACAACAATAGCAGGTGGCTGGGTACTAACACATGGTAGAATAGTACAATTTTCAATACATTCGTTTTTCACTGTTCTTGCGTACATTTTTCGAGGTATGGGGGCAATGTCCCACAAAACTCCTTCAAACTCAGGTCTAACAAATTCTAAATTACTTTCAGCAAATTTTATTTCTAATGGTACTCTTTTGCTTTTGCTATTCTCATGATTTTGAATATTCTCTAACTCATTAACTTTTACAAAAGGATGCGCAAAAATTGCAGTTTTAGGAGGATCAGCAAACTTAACCCGTTTCGGTGGTACAACTTGACGATTTATTTTCTGATCATCACTGGAATCCTTATTACGACTGACATTGTGATACTTTGAATGCCTTTTGTATATCCTTTCAGCTAACCTTTCTTTTGCAATACGTACGATGTCTGAATTTTCATAATGAACTTTCAACTTACGTTTAATGTCTGACAAAGAAACAAATTCTGATTCAAGAGCACATTCGTCATAGATTTTTCGATAGAAATCAGATTTACGTAATTCACGAATTTTAGCAACAATTTTATCTTCAATTTCAGCCCTATATTTTATGTTCCTTTCCAAAAGAGATTTTGCAATTTCCTGTTTAGCTCTTTTACGAATTTCACAAACTTCCTGATCTACTTTTAAAGCATTTTTGACTTCTAACAATGTAAATGGTTCTTTTCTATATCTAAATTGAGTTTCTACTATTAAGTACTTTGTTTCTTTCCATATTTTTCGCATTTCATGCAGGACAGGTATTATTTCTCTATTTACAGACATGATGATTAATTTACTAATGCCAGAACAACAAAATAATATAGCACTAAAAAGGCACTACTATTTACCTTACTAAAAAAATTCAATTAGTGTCGCTTTTATGCGGTTTTGCCAAACGTTCCTGTGATATCGGGCGCCATATATAACAGTGTTCGGGTTCGAACCTTATTGGTTTTTGTTTGGGAAAGCCATATATAACAGTATCAGGGTTTGATTCTACTCGCCTCCTATTAGGGTAAACCCTTTTATTACAGTAAGTGGTTCAAACCTGCGGTCCCAAAGTGGGCTTATGCATTTACTATGGTCCGGGATTCGATCCTCTACGATTTAATATCTCCTTTGGACTACAATACCAGTTCGGATCATCCATCAAAGCCGACCATATAGCCACAGGAATACACTACTCCAGAGTTCGGTCAGAAGGTCTTGGGGAACCGGCACAAAAACAGATTCTAATTGTACTTTCAGCGCTAATGCAATTTAATAATGTACGAATTATTACGTTGCTTAGACGCTGTTTAATTGTGCTGAAAAGAAAATTGTGTTATATTATTTCTTAAAATTAACAAATAAAAAATATGAACCATAATTGATGCTTGAAAGGATACTCTGAATTTCGCTATTTGCTTTAATTAACAACACTAAACTTCATGAGCACATAATACATTATTTTCTGGCACTTCTATTGGATAACTAATTATTGCAATGATATTTTAATTTAGGCCCATTTATATTTATGAACGCGGATGACGCGGACGACCCGAATTTATAGATTATGTTATGTCACATTGTTGTATTTCTCAATTCACTATCACTGTTCACTAAAAATAGCACTTGAAGGGAAACTATTTTGGTGATTCCATGGGGGTGTCCTGTAGATTGCAGGTTGCTCTCCTTTCATCTTCCGGGCGATGTGTAGGTTGGTTTTGCTGCTTGTCAACTCCATGTCGCTGAGATAACTTTTAGATTAACGTTCCTAGACAAACATTTTAAAATTATTTATAATATTCATTACTATGGTGTTAATTCAATGTTACGACGTTTAGATTTATGTTATGCACTTGACTGAATAAAACATTATTTCTATTTACTCGTTCATTCCAGTCGTTCACATCAGTTTCTCGTGGTAACTTCATCGGGTGTATTTGTCAGACTAAAGCACCTTTTCTCTCCGTCTCCTCGCGTTGCTAGGCAACAGTTCGCTTTGCTACGCAGTTTGGTAGTTTGGTGATGTCAGAAGTTAAAAATAACTATGACAACCTATAGGTAGGAATTCTTAGAGACGAAGTTTGTCCATTGTGCTGAATTTTAGTTCCTTATATGGGAAAGCGAGAGGAACTCTACGATCTCCGTCGCAGACGAGACGCACATACATATATGCACATTCGTTCGTTAGCTGAGAGAAAAATTCTTGAGAGAGCTTTTATACGAGGTTCATTTAAAAAGTTAAAATTTTTCTTCGTTAATAATCGATCAACTAGACCGTACAGTTACAGGATTCCTCTTCCACCCGCTCTTGTAGTTACGTGGTGGCGCATTAGATTGGATGCCGTTGAGTATTATGCCCAGAACTTACAAATCGTATCTGTCGTAAATGATCTCGACAAATACGAAGCATCGTCCATAGAAATTCTGCAAGAACTGTTAAAAGATTCTTCCGTAAAACTCGAGTTAGCATTCATTTCAACAAACCTGTCCTTTCTTTCTCATTGTGTACAAAAGCTTGAATCGTCATCGAACACTCTGTCAGCTTGAGTGGATTAAATCCTCATAGTAGAAATGAAACTGAAAGAACTTGCTAGAGCTAACGGACAAGTGCAAATGTCTAAATTTACACACTTTTTTTTGTAAAGATTTTCAAACATTGTGTAAAATTGCATGTGTTTTGGATGGAAAAAGAAGTGGAGGAAGATGTAGTCAATTTCAGTGTTAGTGAAATTTCGTGTTGTTTCTTGTGACGTGAAGCGATCTTTCTCGCAATATAAGATATATATTTTAGAGATAATCGTCACAAAATTTACAACGGAGAACTAGGAGAAAACCATGGTGGTCCACTGCAATGCTTCCAAAGAATAGGTCGCTAAGAGGTAAACATTTTAAAACTGACTTTTAAGATGTTTACAATACACATAATATTTAAGTTTCTGTTACTAAGTATTTTCATTTCGGTCACATATTTTTCTGATTTTATCACATATTTTCAAAACTTATGGCAAGTAAATAAATAAATATTTCTGAGAAAAAACGGAAAAACTATTTCTCACCGCAAGAAAGCATGTACCAGAATTTTCTACTACATGCAACAGGTAGCGCTTTTGGAAGCTGCTACTTCCTTCATCAGCCTATGATAGACTTCGAAAAGGATAAAAAAACATGAAGGATGGTTAAAAAAGTTAAAAGGTTAGGATATGTAAAAAACAAATCTTCTGTCAAACATTAAAACACAAGGGAATAGAAACTCACTGACATTGTCACTGAGTGAGTTTCAATGAGTCACAATGTCAGTAAGTTTCTATTTCCTTGTGTTTTAATGTTTGACAGAAGATTTGCTTTTTACATATCCTAACCTTTTAACTTTTTTAACCATCCTTCATGTTTTTTTATCCTTTTTGAAGTCTATCACAGGCTGATGAAGGAAGTAGCATCTTCCGAAAGCGCTACCTGTTGCATGTAGAAGAAAATTCTGCTACATATTTTTTGCGGTGTGTAATAGCCTTTCCGCTTTTTCTCATTGAATAGAATCACCGCTCGCAACATTGTAATAAATATTTTTGAGTTTTTTTTTTTAGCACATAAAGTTCCGTTCTCAAAAAAAAAAAAAAAAAAAAAAAACTTTTCTGGAGGGAAGAAGAGTTACATTCTTTTTAAATCCTTCTTGTTGTTCATTATCATGTACGACCTCTTAAAAGCAACTCTAAAGCTTCATTTTCTAATGACATTGATTTCTCAACTCTGACATCAAAGATTACTAGAGCCTGAAAGCAAATAGAATATTAATTTTTCTGTTTACTTATTTAAAATATATTTGAATTACATTATTATGCTTGAGAGTTTGAGTTTGGGTGTGTGAGTATATATATATATATATATATATATATATATATATATATATATATATACAGTGGGGGATCCAGAATATGGTCAAGGGAGGGGCTAAATCATAGTTTGCAGTTTTATCCAGTGTAAAGCAGTATTGAATCCCATTTTATCCAGTGCATACTTGAGCGTCAAGGGTAGGCTATAGCCCCTCTAGCCCCTCTTGGATCCGCCTCTGTGTATATATATATATATATATATATATATATATATATATATTTGTTTATGCAGATCGTAAGTTCACAATATTTCAATCCCCTGTCCTATTAGATGTATTGGCCTTTTTTCCTTTTTTTTTAGCCCTTATGTTGAAATTGAGTATGTTTTTGTGTCATTTAATATTGAGTTATCACAGAATCCTTTTAATTTATCTTAGTATCATCTTTTAATCTAAAAAAAAAAAAAAAAACCGTCTTGCAGTGTTGTTGCATTAATTGCGAGAAATTTCTTGTTCCATTCATTTGATGGACGATTTCATATAATATTCTTAAACACACCTAGGAATTCTTGAATATCTAGCAAATATACGTAGCAATACGTAGACGTTTGTCACCATTTCACCGTAAATTTCCATATACTATTTTAGCCTGTCAGACAGAATGGTGATACACAAGGGTAAAAGTGAGGAGGAACGCGGGTGTAGGCCGTTCCCTTACTTCCCAAAAATATTTATGGCGTTCCACCATTTCTAAAAAATACAATAGGCAAAGATAGATACGAGGAACAGCGCACAGTGGTCGGAATGACAAGAAAATGCAGCGAAAATATTTGCGGATGTGTTGAAAGTGTGATTTGCCGAAATGCTATTTTTTGAAGGCACATTAGACTATTTTCGATTGTTCTGCTGTAATGTGAATAATTTACCGGTTTTGGTCAGTGATGCGGGTTGCCTATGTAGATGGTGAAAAATGTCGACATTTTAAAAATCAGGTTAACAAATACCATCTTGGGTTGTTATGGAAAAAAATTAGAACCTATGGTAATATTATTCTTATAAAATGCAGAGTAAAACTCTTATTATAAACAAAATAAGCATGTGTTTGGACAGTAACGAAAAACTACATATAAACATGAACAATGAAGTTAACCACAATTCAGTCCGTGTAAGAAATGTTTACAGAAACGAAACTATCTCGCAACACGCAAATTTGAAAACAAAATAGTGGAAGTTGTCCAATCAACTACAATAAAAATCACAAAATTCGATTGTGAAGTTAATCACTTTTAAAAGTCTCTGGTGCTCAAACATGGCATTGGCGATGGCTGTTTAAAAGTTGCATCATTTCTTTCAGTATATTGTTATGATTTCGGGCATATTGGGTCTGAACGATGAAAGTATCGAATCAGACGGTCAAAAAGTGTGTAGCAAGTCTAGGTTTTTATCTTTCCTAGATTTTATTCCGGCACTATTTCTCTCTATACCTGTTTCCACATTTCTGAGCTTCCTCACCTAGCATCTCTATTAGGAGAGGAGCTAGGGGTATACTAAATCCTCCAGCGATTTACCATGTGCGCAAAGACTTGTCTAGGTAGCAAGATGACACGACACAATGGGACTAGCAGTCAGTCTCTGTGAGCATTAAGCGCTCACCCAGACTCATTGAAGCTCGCTTCGTTTGCCAAAGAGCAGGTAGAAGCAGCTAATTCTAACACAAATCATTAATTGAGAGACCAAAAAATAAATAAATAAATAAATAAATAAAATAAAAAATAAAGAAATAAAAGAAATAAGAAATAAAAAAAAATAAAATGAAAATATAACCTTGGATATGCTAAGTCTACAAATATATAAGAAAGCATTGACTTTGAGTATAGTATTGTAAAAATGCCCCCAGTCAGCATATGAAGTGCCTCAGGGGCCCTACTATTGGCCTTAAAGGATTGCTACTGTTCTGATCAATAATACCAATATTTAACATTTTATAACTATCAACATACTTAAGAGTAACAGTTCCGTCATACTATCACACACGAAAAGCATTTTTACAAGGATGGCCAATTATCCACTTTCGACAGGTGTTTTTTCATGAACGAGTGATGCCAGGATGAAAAACATATCTGTTCTATATAGAGTTTACATTCCCCTAGTAAAAGACTCTATACGTTCGTTCCAGTGATAGAGTTCATTTTTAGGGTTTTGTCCAGGTTTTTTGCTATTTCGACCACTGTGCGGAGTGACGTAAAGCGTCCCCCAACCTTTTCAGATCCACCTTTACTCCTGCTGGTATAATACAAATCAAATAAATACAAACAAATTGAAACATCAACTCATGTACTTGCTGGTATTACTGACCATGTTTACAGAATAAATCGAAAGAATAAGATAAGTAATTGTATCTCATATGTCAAGTACTATCGAAAATATATAACTTCCTTCACTTAATGCTTCATGAGAGAAATAGCGGAATAAGAGAAAGAGCAAGTATTGAGAAACACGTACAGTAAGTAGACGTGAAAAGGAACATATGGCACCCACCTGGACATTTCGTAGCTACCTCTATGTTATTTAATTGTCTTTCTTCCCTATTTCTCCTTCCCTACATATGATGAAATATTCAGCGAAAGTTCTAATAATCCTGTGTTGATGCTTTGTTAGAGTTACTGTGTTTTCACTGTTTTTTGGTAATTTATTGTGTACAGTAACTGGTTGTATTTATTTCTTAAATTGAGAAATTAACTAAATATTTTAATAACGATTCAAGCTCACTTATATCAATTTCACTAATATCAATCATTTATATCAATTATAGTCCAGTGGAAAAGGTTAAGGAATGCTATAAAAAAATCAATGCAAGAAATAAACTATAAAAGTCATTCTGATGGAGAAAGTATTTCTGTGTATATAGAAGGTTGTTCAATTTATGTCAGACCGATTTTTAAAATGTACTTACCCTATGAAAAGCCATACCTCTAGACTGGTTTTGTTCTGTCATGCCACAGCGTTGCGGACTATCGCTAGACATAGCAATTTCTAATGCAACAAACTACGTTGGAACACAGGCACAGCATTTTTATTCCATTCTTCCCTGCAGTGTTTCCATAGGCAATGAGGGCGATATTGTAAACTTTGTTTTAACATTGCCTTTGTGCAGAAATCAATTGGGCGGACTTTTGACAGGAAATAAGATGTTTCATGTCGTGATAAAACCGTAGTTGAAGCCTCTAGTTTTTGTAACTTGACACAGATCTGTCATAACGGGAGTGTCACTTTCCAGATGCATAGAGCAGGCCGCACACTGCCGCTGGGAACACATAGAAACAAGGTGCTGAAGAGAGCCGCAAGCACGGCAAGTTTGTAATTGTTCTAGATAGGAGACGTTACCTTTAATAGTGTTGAAATATAAGCGAGTATGGATATGTTTTCTTCAATGTCATCTTCAACGCCATTATAAATGCGAGTGGGGTATAAACAGTTTTCCATTTCACCATAATTACTTAACACCGGAGGTACTTTCTCATTGGAAAATCTAATGGCAAGCTCATGATTTTACTCTCGTAAGATAGACTTGAGCATCCATAATATACATGTCACTGATAGGTTGGTCAAAATAGGTAAAAGGTAATTTGTCTGAAGCCTTAGACATAAACTTACCGTAACTGCCACTATTTTTGAATTGGTCGAACATGGAGTATTCTTCGTTATGGAGCTGTAAAGCTTGTATATCCGTAACTATATCAGGAAAATGTGCACATAACTAAGCATAATTGGCTAGGATGTATCGTATGGGTGTTTTGTCAAAGCCAACGACAAGTATTTTACACTATGATTGCGAAATTCTTGCATAGTACCACTGACACAGAAGCCACAAACCACTAGAAAAAATAACCTATACGATCCTGTTTAGTTATAGTAGTATACAAAACAAAAGTCGAAACTTGCAAAAATTTCACTGTTTCTGAAGCTCAACCATCAACGCCTACTCCCGCTACTACAAAAATGCTACAATATATTCCTTACCACTCCATCTAACACGCACCAGATTTGAAGTCAACTTGACAAACTCAGAGGGAATTCAAAATACAGAACAAGATATGACACCATATTCTATTCAATTTTACCAGAGCAGAAAACCAACAGCACAAAATTTAACCAACTGAACACAAAAATGAGAAAATAATATTTTTAGTGATATTTAGGTAGAATACACTATACGGTAGTCATCATGGAATTCAAAAAATGTAAGAAGTATTTTTTGAATTACCAGAAACATGAAACATTTATGAAAATGAAAAAGATTTTGTGAGTACGGATAATAAATGAATATGAGTGATGAGACAAGATGAACCCCTGCCCCCCACAAACACACACAAATATGGGAGATGATCGCTTTTGATAGATTGATTCAAACAAATCGGCTCAGGCATTGTCAAGGTTAATACAATCAGTTACATGTTCACCAGAAAAAGTTATGCCAGAAACATTTTCATTATTCTTGTTCTTATTAAGAAAACCCCAAAATTTCGACTATTACATATTAGAGACGCTTCAACACTAGACATATACTAGAACACTAGACATATACATATACTAGAAATTATACTCTATATAATTTCAAATTGTTTTTAAACAGTTTTCTATAATTAGCAAAGACGGTACAGCCCTCATTGGATCCAGTCTTCTTATATTTTCTATGTGCCTTATCTTTAGCTTTACAGAAATGCGTTTTCTGGAATCCAAGGATGATATTTCTCAGATTTATGTCTGTCTATTATTGTTCATATTAGATATTGTAGTGTTTTCGACAGCCTCAACAGCTAAACTAACATTTTGAGCTAGTAATATGTTAGTCCGTCAAATTTAGTTAACTCACGGTATAACACCAAATAATTACCCCTATGGAAAACAAGTCTAGGTAAAATTTCACCATCGCGTGTGCAAACCAATTTAAAAGTACTAATTTTAATAGGATTTAGGCTTAGGTTTTAATAGGATTTAAAAGGATTTAGGCTTAGGCTTTCCAATAGGTACCACTTCTTTAGTAGAAATTAAATCAAAACTTCAGTCAACCAAAACAAGATTGAAAACACTCGAAATAACGAACAAATTAAAATCATGTAAAAAATTAAAAAATAGCTTTATGTTTGGCATAATAATGTATACCAAGAAGAAAATCTCTATTAATTAATTAACATAGTGCTCGTGGGTTTTCTCGGGGTTCTCTCGTTTCCTCCCACTTTCTTCATTCCACCATTTCACTCATCTCTCATCATCACCGTCTCCTTTAGCCTAACCGGCATAACCGTGGGACGTAAAACAAAGGTTTCATTTCATTTTATTCTCTAATAATTAACTAACGAACTCTATGGCCTATAGAACCCGGAGGTTCAATGCCGCGTTCACAAAAGCTCTCCGTTCACTTCTATCCTTAGCCAACTGGATCCAGTTTCTACTTTGTATTCCTATTTCTGCGAGATCCATCTTAATGTCCTCCTCCTATTTGTGCTAGATCTTCCTAATGATCGTTTTCCGATTTTATTTCCAGTTAAAAGTGAAGGCGATAATACTTTCTTTCATTCTCGCTACATGGTCTGTCCACCTGAGCCTCCTAGACTTGATGACCTTGTCAATGCTTGGTGAGCGGTATAAATTGCGCAATTCCTCGTTATGAAGTTTCCGCCATTCCCCATTCCCGTTCCTCTTGGGTCCGAATATACGTCTCAGTATTTTGTTCTCAAATACTTTCCGTTTAAGTTCTTCCCTCAGAGTAAACGACCATGTTTTGCTACCATACAGGACAATAGGCAAGATTTATTTTTTTAAGTTTCAGATTTCTCTACAGGATTTGCGAAGACAGAAGATTTTGAACTGGATAATAACACGAATTCTCTGCTTTTAGTCGACATTTAATTTCTTTGTGAATATGGTTTCCGTCCCGTGTAACGTGGGTTCCTCTGTCACCACGGCATGGCGCGTTCTCACGTTGCGGATCGAGGAGAAGGCCTCTAGATGTAGAGGTTAGCTGCAAATATACTGAATAAGCAGTCTAGGACAGACGATTAGGAGTGGTCCTCCAGCTTGGGGGTTTGGGTAAGGCTAACAACCTCATCTTGTAAAAAAAAAAAAAAAAAAAAAAAAAAAAAAAAAAAAAAGCACTTGTTTAGAAATATTCACAAAAGCTTCGGACAAGGACTGATAACTGGGCACGACCTCAGCAAAAGAAAATGGACATGAGATTTGGAACATGGGATATTAGAAGTCTTTATAGGGCAGGCGCGTTAAAATCCGTAACGAGTGAGTTACAGAAATGCAGGATGGACCTAATAGGAGTTCAGAAAGTTAGGTGGGAAGGAAATGGATCTGCGAATTCCGGAAATTTTACGTTCTTTTACGGGGAAGGAAATAAAAATTACCAGTTAGGAACAGGGTTTTTCGTTCACAAACGAATATTACCAGCAATTAAACGGATTGAATTTGTTACTGACAGACTTTCTTTTATTACTCTTAAGGGACGGTGATATGATATTATTGTTTTAAATGTACATGCCCCAACTGAAGATAAGGATGACGATATAAAAAACAGTTTTTTCGAAGAAGAGTAGAACGGATATTTGACCAACTCCCGCGATACCGTATGAAAATTCTATTAGGGGATTTCAATGCGAAGGTAGGACGAGAGGATATTTTCAAACCGATTATAGGGAACGAAAATCTGCATAAGGAAAGTAATGGCAACGGTGTTAGACTCGTGAACTTTGCAACATCCAAAAACCTAATCGTGAAGAGTACAAAATTCACACATCGTGACGTTCATAAATACACTTGGACATCACCAGACGGAAAAACACATAATCAAATTGATCACATTTTAGTAGATAGAAGAAGGCAATTAACATAATTGATGTCCGGTCGTTTAGAGGGGCTGAATGTGACACTGATCACTACCTGGTAGCAGAGATAATACGAGAGAGATTGTCGTTGAATAAATATTTCGGTAATATTCATTGTCCGAAAACGGAGAGATTCAATTTAAAGATATTAGAAGAGAGCCAGGTAAGAGAGGAATACCAGATTGAAGTTTCGAATAGATTCTCGGCTTTAGAAGATTCGGAGTGCACTAGTGTTGAGGATACCTGGATTGAAATTAGAGATAGCATTAAAATTTCAACAAAAGAAAAATTGTGACACGCGGAAATACGTAGGAACGAAGCATGGTTCGACCAGGAATGCATTAAACATGGTCGCTTAGTCTGAGGGAAGAATATAGACTGAAAGTATTTGAGAACAAGATCCTGAGACGAATATTCTGACCCAAGAGGAACGGGAATGAGGAATAGCGGAAACTTCATAAGGAGGAACTACATAATTTATACGGTTTACCCAACATTGTTAGGGTCGTCAAGTCTAGGAGGCTTAGGTGGGCGGGTCATGTAGCTATAATGGAAGAAAGTAGAAACGCTTTCAAAGTCTTGACTGGAAGACCAATCGGAAAACGACCATTAGGAAGACCTAGGCGTAGATGGGAGGACAATATTAAGATGGATCTCGCAGAAATTGGAATACAAAGTAGAAACTGGATGCAGTTAGCTAAGGATAGAAGTCAGTGGAGAGCTTTTGTGAACGCGACATTGAACCTCTGGGATCCATAGGCCATAGAGTTAGTTAGTTAGTTGTGATTTCCGTCTGTTAATATTGATCTCAGATATTTAAAAGGATTCGAAAGTATTATTTGATATTTTAACGCATCCATAATTTGCAGTATTACGATACGACAAACTTCCATGTATTTACTTCTCTGCAATTACTTCTAAACCCATGTCCCTGCAAGCGTTTAATAAGACTTTTACATTTCTTTCTATTGTTCTCCTGTCGTCCCCTATTATCTTTACATCATCAGCATACGCCATAACCTGGTGAATACCATTTAGCTCTAGGTCCTGGTTGCTGTCTTTTATTTTCCTTATAGAAAATACTTCAGAAGAAAGTTGAATAATAATGGCCTCAATGCAGCTCCTTGTTTTAGATCATTCGCGACCTGAAAGCTCGTGGACATGAATTTTCCTACGCGGACTTCACTTTGGGATTCATTTAGACATATCTTAATCAACCTAACTAGCTTTTTCGGTATTCCAAATTCCGTAAGAATGTTGTGCAATGTATCTCTCCTAACAGACTCGCTGGCTTATCTGAAATCAATAAATAATTGATGTAGAAAATCTCTATTGACTTAATCAACTTTAGATGTTTTGTAATCACCCATTACTAAAACAATATGCTCAAGTGAATTAATATTCTTAAAAATGTTGCCGAAGAAATTGTCAAACACAGGAAGTGATAAGTTCTGATAGAGATATGCACAAAGAAGTAGTAACTGCTTACCGGTTTTATTAGCAAAATTCAAAACAAGACATTCACTGAATATTTCAAGGGCTGTTGTTTTAAGCACTTGAATGTTTTTGTTGACAGTACACAACACTCCTATATTAGGTTTATATACCTTGTCAGCTCTAAAACAAGTATTAGTAAAATAATCCTCACTTTTGGCAATATCACTAAAGATTTCAAACACAGTCATAACATCGTACGAACAGTCCGCAACAGCAGAATTGGACAAGTTGATTTTTGGTCCTAATACCTCTTACATTATGATACCAAATTATAATATTGTTATTTGATTATTTCTGCACTTCCGTTTAAATCATTGAGTTCTTCTGAATCAGATAATGTTCTTAGCTTTCCATAAAGTGGACCATTAAGGATACCCTTATGATTTCCAGAAATTGATTACATTATAATCATGACAATTTACCTCAATAGAAAAAGGTGAATAGGATTCATACTTCGTTCTCAATTTAGTCCCCTTAAAGGATTTGACATGTTCATACAAAATATCTTCAATATCTTTAACAGAGGCATCAGGACTAAACCTAGTTACAAACAATACTTATTTTCTAGCATGAGACCAATTCTACTTTTCAATTCACAAGAACTTTTCTTATCTACTCTATATAAATTCTCATTAACAACTGGAGCAGCGGTGGCTCAATGGTAGAGCGTTACTCTGTGGTGTATGGAGTCCTTGGTTCGATCCCAGCTCGCGCCAAGTAGCTTTGTGGTGGACAAACACCGTGTGCATGGATTTTCTCGGAGTACTCCCGTTTCCCCTTACTTTCTTCATTCAACAATTAATTAATTTCTCACCATCACCGTCTCCTTTAGCCCAGCCGGCATAACTGTGGAATGTAAAAACTTCAAGATCTCATTTTTTTCTAATTAACAATTACAGTAGTTTTTTTTTTTTTTTAACAATGTCTTCTTACTTTCATTCACAACTGCAGTCTATGTTCCATTCAGTGGCGGATCCAGGGGGGGGGGCGATCGGGGCGATCGTCCTCCTCCCAAAAAGAGGAAACTTTCTTATTTTATGTATATAAATAAAAACCCATCCCAGAGTTTGAAGCTCTTAAAAGTAGCTCTAAGTAGCAGTATGACAATCCCCCCCTCCCCCCCCCACAAGTAGGTCCTGGATCCGCCCCTGTGTTCATTATTATCTTAGGACTTCTCAACAATTACCTTATCTAATTATGATTAGTCATTGTAAGACTAAGGAAATTTGCTCCATACTAATTTTCATTGAGCGTACAATTGTCAGTATGGTTAAATTCAGATTCATGATTAAAAGAAACTTCAAATTTCACCTTTAAAATAGCCTTGAGCTCATTATTTTCTGATTTGAAAGCCCTCATTTCGTTCCAAAAGTTATGTTTCATATTAGTGAATGATACTTTTGAATTTCAACCCGAAATGGCAGCTCATCTTCATTTGATATGTTTACCTTTATTGCATGAGATTCAGCAAAATCTTGATTCATACTTGTTTTATCATTAAGATAATTTTTTTCTACATTCATAGATGTATCAGTGTCTCTGGAGGTAATAATTTCCTGGTTCTAACAACTTGAATACTTAAAACTAATATGTAGGTTATCATCCCTACCACCTGGTTGAACCAGTACGCATTCAAAGTGAAATTTAATACTACAAACAATACATTTTAAAGCTCTTTGCCTACCATAAACTGATGCATTAGAATCCGTACAATTACCAGATATTGTAATGCTTACATTAAAAAATATAAATATAAACAAGATACACATATCCTTACCACTCCGGCTCAAATGGATAAGAACAAAAGAAGAAACAAATTGAACAAAAGAGTCCGGCAATATAATAAATAGAACAAGACAAATCGTTTTTCTACTCTGTCAGAGGACCAAAAAACAAAGAGAAGACCGTTCGACCCTTCAAAAATAGGGGCAAGAGCTAGGACTATTTTGAAAAAAAAATATCCTTGATTATTCACCCGGGACCCTTCTGCAACACACTGACACTGTTATTAGACAGTATCCTGTTAACTAACGTCCCAAGTGTTACCACAGCCACTCACAGATGTAAGGAGTAAGGAGCCAGATAAAAATAAGGAATAGGCCTAAATCCAGAAAAAAATGTGAGCAGCCCGGGACCAAAGGTCGAAAAACGGTAAAAATAATAATAATAATAATACAGTTTAGATATTTCTTGACATCTTCCTCAATAGATCTCGTATGAATATACAGGGTGGACCATTTATCTTGATACGCCCTAATAACTTTTAAACTGATATATACAAGATGTTGAAGTTTTCTACCATGGAAATACGTATCGGCAGGGGAATATTTTTTAACATACTCTGCAATACCATCATGTTAACAGTGTTGAAAACCCGACATAAAGTTTTTTTTTTTTTTTTTTTTTTTTTTTTTTTTTTTTTTTTTTTTTTTTTTAATAGCACTACGTTAGGTTATTACATATTTCAAATCTACATGCCAAGTGAAGCTTATAATATTAAATTAGTTATTCGTGTTACAAACTAAGGAGACTGCACTATCACAAATATTGAAATTTTGGTGATTTATACAGCAGTAACAACGCATGTGAGACGGACGGGTCAACACTGATCTTAGTTCTTATAACGCCATTCTGGACGCCGACCATTTGTGATGTAAAAAGTGTGAAAAATTTTAGCTCAAGATAGGCCGGAGAAATGTTCGTTCGATTTATCGGAACTAATCGCTGCTTCGTCAAGAAAAAAAATACAGTGAAAAAGATTTGGCTACTTTTGATGCTCAGCGTGACAATTCCGGAATTCTATCTACATGTTTTCATCTCTGGTAAAGTTTTTCCTTAATTTTATATTTCTCTCTCCGCTCTATGAAAAAATCTGACCCTACTGTAATTTAAGAAATACAGCGAAAGATTTTCTACTTTTTTAATTCTCCTTTTTTCTCCTCTAATGTTTGTTCTTTTTTTTATGCGGGTGTTGAGCACTTCTCAAAAGAATCCGAGCATCAGAGCACCCCCAGAATCGACATTGTCGTTCTACTTACGCTTCTGAAAATGCTTTGACGTTGGTGATGAACATTATTTTCTCGCTTTTGTTCTGTTCTAGTCATTTCTTATTATCTTCATTATCAATTAGACCTTCTTCTCCAGACGTTGAACTGGTAATGAGCGTATTATTTGTTACTCAAGGCATCCCATTAATATATTGGCGCATGAGAAATGCACGCGTGTGCCCATAGCACTGTATTTGTCTTAAATATAAGCAAAATCTGATCATAAAAGCCAGCTCTTATTATTACTAATAAATATACAGAATGTCCGGGCTATAGGTATATAGAAAGGGCTAACTAACTAACTCTATGACCTACTGAGCCTGAACGTTCAATGCTGCTTTCACAGGAGCTTTCCATTGCCTACAAAAAGAGCGCGTAAGTAGAGCCTACAAATTAAGAACGAAAAAGTAGATAGTTTGAAACAAATGCTCATTCGAAAGGAAACTTCTTCAAGTTTGTATGGCCAGCTTGGTGATGTAGTAACCAATACAGTGCGCGCTGGATGGCGAAAAATCCCTCATTATTGGTATCCAAGAATGCTTCCTTGCTTTGATATTCACGATATAAATACCACAGCATCATTTTAAGTGTATCCTTTTCATATTCTATCACCTTGTGAGGATTTTCATTACCCCACACACAACTGTTATACCTATTTACCGTGCCACAAACACGAAAGGCGGACTCATCACCAAATAAATTAACCACTTATCAAGAAAATTATCATCATCGTCAATTGGGATGAGCATTGTAACCGAAATCTCTTCTCTTCCGTGGATCATCTGGCCTTAAGTGTTGAGGGATTTTCACTTTGTAAGCATGCAAATGGAAACGTGTGTGCACAAATTCGTGAAACTGCTGAGCGAGGAATTCCGAATTCTCTAGTAGCCTGTCTTACCAACTTCCGTTGAGTCTTGGAGAAACTCCTCCTGCAAATAGCCAACAGTTTGTTGGGTTACATGCTTCTGTGGATGTTTTCCTGCCTGAGAAAGCAAACTGCCGGTTTCTCTTAGCTTTGTCCCACTCGTAAATGATTTTGCGTGTAAGAGGTTCCACATTTCATTTCACTCTTACACGTTGCTGAACACTTGTACCGGATTTCTGTTAGCCGAAGCACATACTGCACTTGGGCTACTGTGGGGTCCACATCATGAATACCAAAGCAAGGAAGCATACTCTGATACCAATAATGAGAGACTTCCCAGCATGCGAGCACAGCGTGGTGGTTGCGGTGTTTCTAGGCTGGACATACGAACTTGAAAATATTTCCTATCGAATAAGCATTTGCTTGAAAATATTTATCTGCTCTGTTTTTATTTGTAGTTTGTTTTCTTTGTATACCTATAGCCTGAACATCATATGATCATATCTGCTGATGAAGGCAACGTTATATTGCGAGAACTGTATTAGATATTATATTAATACGTTTACTTTGGTCACGTTTTATTTTTATTTTAGTTACATATATCTGCAAAGCTCGAGTGAGCAATATTCAGTGCACTTGACTTGAAGATAAAGATTATTTTCTAATGTGAAATCGCTGATGGTTAGGACAAACCGGGTCTTACCTTCAAATTAAGAATGTTATCATGACTATTTGCATACTTTCCCCTTACCTCTTTCTTATACGCTAACTTGTACATGGGAGCCTGAAAAAAAAAAAAAAAAAAAAAATCCGTTCATCACAGTTTTACCTTTTCTTCTGGTTTCAATTAATATACTACACCTTTTTAAAATAGACTCACGGTAAAACCAGCATTAGGGGGCAATTCTTTCAGTACTTCAAGAACAAGTGTGCAGTGAAATATACTTGATTTTTCTCCAAACACATAGTCATATTTCTACATGTGGATGTCAGATTTCAGAAGAAACGTCTTGAGACATACGTGAAAATTAACCTTCCAACAATAGGTAATACTTCCACTTCAAGAGCTCCCATCTTCACATCAAACATACCATATTCCATGCCTCGGCCATTCTGTGAACCCTATCTGTTTCACCACATCGTCTCTCAACATGGATTCCTTGTCAGTACTCTCCAACCTTGTAAATCTATAGCTTCCGGGTGAAGAGAGGTTCTTCCTACTTTCAAATGGGCGGCGGGCACGTGTCATTGGGTCTGTTATGCAAGTGATACCTCAGCGATCTCACCCTAGATTGTGTAAGATTTGGCACCAAAAAGGAAGTGTGAGAAATGTGAGCTTATCTTAAACACTCCGGTACAGACATTGGTGATGTTGATAGACTCCTATTCGCTAGGAGAGTTTTCTCCACTAACTGAGAAGTGGGTTTCGATTCATTACGCTAAGTGGGCGTATCGCAAGACCCAACAAGACAGAGTAGTCTAAAAATGTAGTAATTTCAAATGAAACAATGACGCCCTTCCCCATCTCTTCCACAAAACACAAATGTGAGTATTTGATAATAACACATTGCAATATCCCTTCATATTAGTAAAGCAAACCACGTCTTTCGGCACAATCACCAGCAAGCAGCCGATGATGCCGTCACCGATTGAACAGAAAGAGATTCGAAGAAGACTCTTAAATTCTCACACAGGCTGCGCCTCCAAAGACTGGCTATACAAACGGACGCCTCAAAGTAGAAGACATCAGTTGTTAATTGGTCATATCCTACCTATCTCTCCAAATTGCATCTGGCGAGAGAGACTTCTCTAACTTTACATCCGAGCTGCAACGGGCAAGAGGTTCGTTACTCATCTCTGAGCTGCAATGGGTAGGAGATACAATCCTGGCCTATGAACCGTAACGGCCAAGAGGTTCCTTAAGTCATCACCGAGTTGCAGCGGGCAGGAGATACCAACTCTAGCTCTAAGCTGTAATGGACAAGAGGTTCTTTTAGCCTCAGCTGCAACTGGCAGAGTCTTTCTTAACCAACAAACCTTAAAACTCCCAGCTGCCACGAGCAGGAGATCCAATTATAGAGGAAAGAAATTTGTCAGAGAATTACTTATTTGTAATCTTGCATACGAATTGTATAACATCTTGTATTATAAAAAAGGTGAGGAAAGCCCCTGTACCGTTACTCTGCCGAATATTTATATTATCCTTTGTGTATTGATCATCTATAACAGACAAGTATAATATTAGGAAGGTCTTGAGCTAGTGTTGATCTTATGCTGTATTGAGTTTGAGAAGTACTCGACGAGTACTGAGAAGTACTCAGAAGTACGATTTGCATGAAATAAACAGTGTGAGTTAGAATATTGCTTAAACTTACTTTAGTGTTCTAAAATTAATTAGTAGTTTATTCTGATTGCGATCCAATCACCCGATTTTAAATTACTATATTTTAAAGTACATATATATGCATTGGACCTAATTATATTACAACCATAATTAATATTGCAAGGATCCGTATACACACATACTATGTGCCATACGTTTTTACTACAAGCATACTATGAACATGCTTTCTTACGATTTGTAAATGAATAGTGACAGATGACAGAAGAAAGTCACGCTTACACGACAAGACGAAGAGACCCGAAGAACCGAAGTTTCACGAGGATGGGCCTTAAAAGGAGCGTCCAAGGAAGAGACTGGCATCAGTGCCTTCACTGATTGTTCACCTGGAATCCTTACTCCTGAAGCCGCTTTTGAGCCAAGGAGTCTTAACCCTAGAAAGATCATGCTCGCATCTGCTAAGTGAAAGACCAAAGGGGGTTAAATTTGCCCGCTCTGGTTTTAAGTAACTTTCTGAGTACATTTGTTCAATTTGAGTTAACGTGTTTAACTAAAATTAAAAGAAAAAAAGAAACTTTTTAAGGAACTGTGCTTTTTATTTGTAAAAAATAGGCTAAATATAATGCGTAAAACTGCTTATATATTATACTAAAATTCTTATAATACTACGAAGAAAACTAGTATTATAACTAACACTCGATATGTTCTATGAAAGCCTGTATTTATATAAAGGAGAAAACTAACATTTTAAAAAAAGTAATAGAAGTTTTTGATATAAAAATACAAATGAAAGAAGTTTTGGAAGAAAGAAAAAAAAAAAACATGGCGAACACCTATGACCAGGGGAGGGGATCAAATCGGGCCACGCAACATGATTTTTTTTTTTACAAAAAAATGCAGTATATTCCAGTTGAAGAAACTTGTAAATGAATCTTTCATCGAAAGAAACAATAACAAAAAAAAAAAAAGGAAAAAGAAACCTGAATACATATTAATCCATATAAACTGAATAAAAAAGAACTCGATGGCAAAATTGACCCCCGTTGGTCTTTCTAGGACTAAACTTCCCGAGACAGCTGCGTGCAAGGGACTCTATTCTATCTTCTTCTAACATTTTTGTGCTAGGATCTGAGACAATTATTTTTTGTAATTATGAATAAACTTGGAACAAAAAATTTGATTAGCGAACTTGTATTTGTGTCAGGTTTGGCTGCTAGAGTTATTAAACATGGTAGCGCCAATAGTGACGAGCTTGGGAATTATTGTTGTCGTAATTCGAATATTCGATTACCCGCCCTAGTTGCAAACTAGTATCTAACCGGTCGAAAGCAGTCTAAAGTAACTACAGTGTGAAAGTTAATATCTGATATAATAAGTGTTATTTAAGTTGTTGGATGCCAAGAGGTTGTAATTATTAGTGTTGTAAAATATCTGGTGAGTTGAAAAACTATTATATTTGTTATATTGAGGAAATTAATGTTTTTGACTTAAGTTACCGTAAGGATTGAAATTGGAATGTAAGGCAAATCTGTTTTTCGTCAAATGGTAATAGAATTGATTAAATGTATTCCATTATTAATTAGTCCTTTATAGTACAAAATTATATTTGAATTCTGTTCAGAGATATATTTCAGCTAATTCAGTTATTGTTAAAAATTGTTATTATCAAGTTTTAAGATTTTATAAAGGATAGCTTTTTCGATATCAGATTTTCTTTTATCCCATATTGCCTTATAAGTTCTTGATATTTGCATATTTATTAAATTCATCTTGTTACTAGATTACTCTAACTATCGGTAAAACTATTAGTTGCAATTAAATTTTGGGAATGTTTAAAACTAGATTTGCATTTTTGACTGGTAACAGTGGGGCTATTCTTAAATGCGGCATCCTCATGATACAGTTAGGAAACATCGATCTCGCCTGAGGCTGCTTATTGGGTTGGAACACCTTTCTGTCAACCCGAGGCAGTATAATATCCCAAGGGCTTTCTATCCAACACTGAAAACATTTATTTAAGTACATTACAAACTTAGAGGAAGACCTTGCTCATATCTTCTACGTGAAGGACCAAGGAAGGGTCAAATTTGTCCGCGCTGGCTTTAAGTAGCTTTGAGAATATATTTGTTCAATTTGAGCTAACATGTTGAACTAAATTTCAAAAAAGAAACTTTATATAAAGGAGAAAGATTTTACATAAAGGAGAAAAGTACATTTTTAAAATGTATTACAAGTTTTAGATATAAAATAGCAAATCGAAGGAATTTTGGGGAAAACAAGGAAGGGTAGCACCTATGGCTAACGAGGGCGGGGAAGGGGTTAAATTAGCCCGGATAACATGAATTATTTTTACTCCCCCCCAAAAAAAATAATGTAATATATTCCAGTTGAAAACAGCGAAAATGAAACTTTCACCAAAAGGAATAATAATAATAATAATAATAATAATAATAATAATAATAATAATAATAATAATAATAATAATAATAATAATAATAATAATAATAACAGAATCCTGAACACATATTAATCCATATAAACTAAATAAAAAAAGGAACTCGCGGGCAAAATTGATCCCCTTCGTCTTTCTAGGGTTACGATTTTGTATAAAAACTGTATACAACATTCTTTTATAAATCTTGTGACGTTATTGACTCTACTTATAAAATATTTTAATATAGTTCCAGTTAAAATAACACTAATTTACATCGATTAAATGCTCTCAGAGTCCAGTTGATTATATCGGCGAATTTCTAACTCCTTCGTTGATTTGCATCAACAACCACCGATACTCCTGCGATGCTCAAATTTCCATCTACTTGACGATCATACAATCCATCATAACAATGTACTTGATTATATCTTCTATGTAAGTGACCTCAAAATCCCTTACTCGGACTCCTCATATCTTTCAGGAAGACACTTATATAGCGATTCTGTCCATGAACCGCCCCCTGGTTTTAACCAACTTTAGTTCCCTGCTTCATTATATTCACGTTTTTCCCCTTTATTTACCTTTGCCAGTTTATTTTATTATTACTTTTATGTTATTATTATTACATACTTTTCGTTCTACTTTTTTCGTTTTTTATTTATTATATTTTGAAATATTTTTATGTGTTAAATTTAATACTTTCCTTTTTTTACTTTTTAATCGTCATTGTTATTTATTTTTCGTTAATTTTACATTAATTTTCACTTTCCAACTCTTTTCCTCTATATTATACAAATATTTGTTTTAATTTATTGTTCCTTTCCATTACTTCATTACTTTTATCCGTTCCATCACTTTTATCTTTTTCTACTCTCCATCCACTTAAAGCCTGGTATCACTATCACATGATCTTACATATGAACATGTACGTTTACCTGAGCACTTCCTCACTTTCTCTCTGTGTGTGTGTGTGTTTTTTTTTTCTTTATTTCCTATTCTTTCTTTCCAATCTGATGAAATATTTAACGAAAGTGCTCAAAGTGTATAATTTTGGTAAGTGTCATTATATGTAGTAACTATTTTCTAGAAGTAATTCGTTTTCTGTTCCTTCTTCAGAATTAATCAGTTCCAACAATTACAAATTATCAGTGGACTTTCTAGAAATCAGTATCGGTTGATTTTACTCAGCAAGCAATTGTATGTCATCTCCTGGTATTTCAAATTTTTAATTTTGTGTAGCTATTTGATCAACTACTTATTATTTGAAAATTTTAGTATGAGTGGGGAACAGGAGTATATTGTGACCTTTACTTCAAATTATATGAATAATGGTGGAATGTAAGGCAACGCTTCTGGCCACACTGGAATACCGCTTCTACTGAGATCAGCGAAATCAACCAGTGATAGGTCTGGCAAAATTAAACATGGGTGACCGTTCGTGTTCAACAGATGGTGTTACCAAAACGGCGTCCGCCTAACGTTGTGAGGACAATTGAGGAGCTACTTTAATACAGTAATAATGGAACTCTTATCGAGAAAGTCAACATTAACACTGATGGGCAGGGCCGGATCTAGGGAGGGTCAATTTGGGGCATTTGTCCCGTGGCGCAGCTGGTTGACAATATGTAGGGGGCGCCATTTCGATGCAAAATTGGGAGGAAGGGGACAGATATACGTCTTTGAGCCGGGCGCAATATTTCGTAGATCGGCCCTGCTGATGGGAGTCAGTCTGCTTGCTACACTTCACTTCAAAGGCAACACCGCGACAAGCCGTTTAAATAGGCCCTAGACTCTCAAAGCTGTTGCGCAAGGGGTTTTTAGTTAAGTTTATTAATGGCACTTGCATTCAGATGTATCTCAATATTACTTTTTTTTTTTTTTTTTGACAAACCCTGGAAAATGTATTATGACCAATACATGAAACAAACTTTATTATATTACTCAATAGAATCACCTGTGTTTGTTCTATATCACTGTTTTGTTGCTTATAATTTCGGTAACTTTTCTGATCTGAACCCTTCATCAGAACATTTAGAACGGGAGGTCAAGATTATACTATTTTAAAAGTAAACAACAACAAAAAAAAAAAAAAAAAAAAATCCAAGTTGCCAGCAAGTAAACTGTCTGAATTTACAAACTATAAAAATGTAAGTAATCACTTATTATTGTACCACAATTTTTATTTAAATTCTCTCTATAGGTATTAAACTCGTGATTTTTGTTTCAAATAAATAAACAGTTGAAAATATTCATTTTGATGTGCGATAATGATCTATGGCAGATGTATAGGTGTTTGCATAGATGAATGCAGATTTGCGTTGAGGAAGTGGGCAACGGAGGGTGTAGTTATTGCTGTCACGGTTGTTTACGATTCTACGAAGACACTCATTTTTTCAGAATTCTTAAGGAAATGCTAAGTTTGTGTGGAAATCGAAAGAAATGTTACCTTCCGATAGTTCTTTTTTTCCTTTTTTTTTTTTTTTTTTTTTTTTGGAAGGGGGGAGTCAATAAATCAAGCTTCATTGACAGTACCCAGCAGTTAGCGAACGGAGGGATTCCATCGACTCATTTAAAATAAATGACGAAAAGAAAAAATGTTTAAAAACTTATAAATAAATATATTTTTACAGTATTCTACGTCTCAGTCTCCTGGTTCGATTCCACGCACAGACTTTTATGTGAAAGTTCTGAAACTTCTGCCGTGAAAAATTACACTGTGAGACTGAAGTATCGAAGCAGCCTCTACTGGAATCTATGGCTTCACAGTGCTCCAGCACACAACTCAGTTATGGTTCATGAGTTTTTGAGCCAATAAAGTGATTGTGTGTTATCATACCTCGAATATTCGCCCTGTAATGACCTTTTCAAAAATAAATAATAAGTGCTAATGAAGGATTGCTTTTTAGGTTATGTTTCTACCACCTAGAAAACAGTGGCGAAGACCTTGGACACCATTACCGTACAGGGTTTCCAGAAGTAATTCCAGGACTTACTGTATCCTACAAAGCTGCGTGTAGACAAAGAGGCTCCACTTTGACAAAATCGAGGTAATTTGATTCCACTTCTCATTCATTTATGTCTTACAGACTAGCCTCATTTCCAAAATGCAGCACTGCTTTCTTTCTGGTCTTGAAAGCAGTTATCCCGTTTTACAATATTTTTCCCTTCTACAGAATTTTTCTTTCGAAATTCATCTAATTAGTTTTAAATTTTGAAAGCAGTTGTCTTCATTTCTTTTACCAATGACTCCTTTCCATTTTCCCTGACATTTTTCAGATACATTAAACAAAGGAGAGAAATTTCTGATCACCAGATTGCCATTGGCGATAAGCGTTTGACCTTTACTTTTAGTACTTACTTGTTGTTGTGGTATATTCTTTCTTTTTCTTCTTCTTTTTTTAAAATTTAAATTTAAATTAGATCTGTTGGAGAAAAAAATGGCGGCCAAACTCTTTGATCTAGTTACTGGATTTCAACCTGAAATTTCGTGCCCTGCATTAAATTAGTATCTTTTGTTTGTACAGTTCTTTTCAACTTTTTACCATGAAATCAGTGCCGTGCCGTGCCGTGGAAAATAAACGCCTGAGGCAAGAGTATAAACGGCGCCCATTTACATATGAGTGAGGTCTACAAACCAGCCGCGAAGCGCCACTATAGTTGGCACGAAGCGTAAGAAAAATTCAAAAATAAACGCTGCTTTCCCTTGATTTTGAGCACTTTTTATTACTTTTTCTTCCATTTTATATATATGCGCATACATTTTCCTAACATGAGTAACATTATAGAACCACTTTCTAAAGCAGGAAGAGGATTTAAATACATACTAGTAATATTCCAAGTAATCTCTCTTTTTTCTTTCATTCTTTTCTTTTTCCTCCCAAATTTTGCGCCCTCTTCCTCAGGTGCAAGAGGCCGCCGTCCTCCTCGCCCCCACGGCTCGGCTTTATATGAAGTGAACATCCATAGTTAAAATATCTTTTATTTCATTGTTTTATCCACATCTTTAGATTGTTCTTTTCATTTTTTTATTAAGAGAAATATTTATTATGACTGTTTTGTCTGTTGATTGATCAGTATTTACGTCCTTAGTGAGCGACGATATTATATAGGAGGAAAACACAGTTTCAAGTGGAACATGAATCACTTTAGTGCGTTCTTGTGTCGAGGAGAGAACCCAGTATCTCAGTACCAATATCTTCGCTCTAAAATTCCTTTCCATTTGTACAAAATGTTAGTACAAATTATACCAATTAGTGACCTAAAACATTACAAATCTAGTACGGGAAGCGCAAACTAGGTTAAAAATATATCTCTATTGCTACAGAACAGAATAATATTATCGTCTAATGATTTTGAATGATAATGGTTAAAATGGATCTTTGTCGAGAAATGAACAGTGAACTTTATCGTTTAATATTTCGAGAAAGAGTTTATCATCAATAAATTATCTTTGTTCTAAGTACAATAGTTTTAATTTTGAAGTCTTCAATAATTGACAAGTTAGGTTATATTTCAGTAGCTCTGGGCACACTTTTGTGGAAGTTTCCTAGTGTGTCTAGGTATGCGTTCCTTCTTATTAATAAATACAGGGTGTCCGAGAAGTCCTTCCCTGATTACAGAAATTGATAACTCAGGCTAGAAATACGATAGAAATATGAAACTGGTGTTGAATTGTTTACAAACTATAAAAGTTTTGGTCACATCAGTACACTTCCACATGAGCACCCTTGGTAGCACGTAGCACATCTAGGCGATATTCAATTTCCATCCACACATTAGCCAACATCACTGGAGGGATCGATGCAACGACTGTGGTTATTCGTTGCTGCAGGGTTTCAAGATCTGGTACACGTGTTCGGTAGACCTCATCCTTGACATAACCCCATAAAAAGAAGTCTAATGGGGTACCACAGGACACACTGTGCCTTCTCCTGGTTGGTTGGCATGGCTTCTTGGACTTCTTACTTACGTACTACAAACCTAAAAAAAAAGTTTTAACAGCTTTTGATTATATTTCAATTGATTCTATATGGAGTCTTTTGTAGTCTTTAGTTAAATAGTTTTGATTATAGCGCCTCTGGTGGCAACTTTCTGCGATTTTAGGCAGCACTTCAGCTATGCTGTTTAGATGAGTGCTGGAAATCATACTCGACGAACCATTAAAATAGTAAATGGTTCAATGTAACGTACGTAATAATTACTGGGTTAAATTATTAATTTTTTTCTATTTTGTGAGAATAACTAGTTGAGTTTAAATTTGAATCATAAGGTGTGGATGCGTTATATGTTAATTATATTGGTGAGTTGTATGATTTTCTTTCATTATTTTAACAAGTCTCTATACATTCTAATGGAGTCATTAACTATGTATTTGAATGAGATATAAACTACATTTGAGATTGTCATTCTAGTAACTTCTTACCAATTTATAAATAAAAGAACGGAATAGGTGTTATTATAATTATTTCAAATTATTGTAATATTTCATGTTAAGCTGATTCTTATTGATATTAAATTAATTTTGCATAGGGTTCTGAATCAAATGAGAATATTTGGAAGCTGTGAGCTTAAAGTTTTTATTTATTTATTTGCCTGTTTTGCATACAAATGAGAGTATCTCGAGTACTCATACAGCTTCCAAAATTACAAAATAATTAAATATATGCTATAAAAAACTTACAAATAGAGTAATACATACATAACTATGACTTTTATAAGTTTACACATTCATAACATAATTAACAAAAAACATTTATACATTGTCTTAAAAAAAAAAAAAAAAAAAAAAAAACTCATTTACTGAGTAGTAACACTTATCTACGAAGAACTTGTGAAGATCAGATTTAAACATAGAATATTTGTATAGTTAATATTTACGTTTTTTTTTTTTTTTTTTTTTTTTTTTGAAAAAACGAGAAATTTTGGAGCATAACATGCAAATTATTAACAAATCGAATGTTGTATTTATGGACGTTACTGTTTTCAATCGTTTGTAAATCTTTGTAAAGATAGAATATTTTAATCAAACATTATTATTGAACTAAAGTAGAATAGCCACCTTCGACCTGTTTTCAGTGCTATTTATAATAGCATTATTGCTACCATTTCCAGGAATATGTTGTCTTTATGTTTACTATATGAATAAATTGGATCCATTAGAAACATTATTACCAACATATACGCATTACTTAACTTTTACTAGATTATTCTTAAATGTGGAGGATCTTCACTAGTGGGGGACCGTGTCAAATAACGACCTCCTTTCCATAAAGGAATATTACAGCATAAACCTGTGGTTTAGAATGGAATCCCAACCACTAAAATGCGTTCAAATTTCAATACTCTCCCGCCCGAAATCGAATCCAGAACTACGTGAACAACAGCCACTACAGCGGGGAAAGTTATT
This sequence comes from Thermobia domestica, assembly GCF_964235325.1. Classification (NCBI taxonomy): domain Eukaryota; kingdom Metazoa; phylum Arthropoda; class Insecta; order Zygentoma; family Lepismatidae; genus Thermobia; species Thermobia domestica. The sequence continues at coordinate 40,090,479 of NC_137454.1, read as the reverse complement.
AGAGTTTTATAATACTATAGCATCTTTGGTGTATAGCAGTTTTATTATATTTTAATTTACATTTTCATATAAATATAGTTATGCAAATATTTAGTATTTAATTATGTAGTAAATTCCTAGATTAAAACACCTTATAAATGTATGATAGTTTTTAATGTACTTTTGGTTGTACATTTTGTATATATTTGTATAGTGGTTTGGTTTGTATAGTATATTTTGTGTGTCTATTATGTAAATATACAGGGTGAAATTTAAGTACGTGGACAGACTTGAGCAGGTGATTCCGGACACCTCTACGAGTAAAACCTCTTGGGAACAGATGCGAGCCGATCAATATTTTGAGCGCTACAGTTTGCCGAAAACTCCATATTTCCTTTATCCTGAATGACAGAGTTAAGGCGGCAAGATCACGTCAAAGAAACTGAACCTGCTTTATTTAAAAGTGCCTATGCTGCAAGCGAGAAATTCGTGCGCATCAGAGTCCCCAAAGGAAGTGGGGAATCGTCAGAAAGTTTCTGCAGAAATGTGGGTCCTAATTTGCATGGTTTAATGGCTACAGAAATGTCATATCAACATCATTGTCAATATGGCGTAGGAATTTACATTTGCTATGTGGGGTTGCATAACAGTAACAGCAGGCAGGCGTTACGTAATCACAAGACTATGAACTTGAGTGACCAGACTTGAAAGGAGGGTGTCTTTTGAAACAAATAGAAGTAGCACATTATGAAAACAACTTCAATTGTGTAAAGAACTGCAACACGTAGACATGAGAGTTAGTCGTTACACAGATGAAGGATGCAAGAACTCGAAACTCTGAAATGTGAAAGATCACTAAATAAGACAAACATTTGTATTGGAACGTGCATTCGTACAATACATTATTGCGTGTTACTGCTGTTGTTCTTGCGTCTGGAAACTTCTCAGGAAGTGTTGGTAGTGCCTTCTTGCACGTCAATGCATCCAGCAATTCGTTGGACCATGGATTACCAGACCCGCTCCATTCGTTTATCTTGCACCCGAAGTTCGTCAAATGCTAAACGAATACGTTGTTGTAGCGTCCGGTGATCAGAAACGGGTTGGAATACACGAGACTTTTCACGTGTCCCCATAAGTAGAAATCGAGGTGGTTCAGGTCAAGTGAGCGGGCAGGCCATGTAACAAGACCTCCGCGACCAATCTATTTGCCGGGGAAAATAGTGTTTAGATATTGGCGGACGGAACGTCGGAAGTGGACTTAAGCTCCATCATGAATCATCCATATGATTCGTCGTACTTGGAGTGTCACATCCTTAAGTTCAATAGCCAGAGCGTTCCGCAGAAAATCCATTGAGGCGCTGTGGCAGAAATACTTGCCCAAGTAGGTGGTGCTGAAGAATCCGCTCCCAAATATTGACGCTGAACCGTTCCTGATGGGAACCGTTCAACCGTTCAAGGGGGGTTCTCTGTATCCCACACATGACGGTTGTGTAGGTTGATGACGCCAGTCCTACCAAAGGTCGCCTCATCTGAGAAGAGGATTGACGACAGAAATCCAACAATAGTGGTGACCCTGTGTAATACTACAGACGAAACCTTTCTCGCGGAGGGAAATCCACAGGTGATAATGCCTGGACACGTTGCAGGTGATAGGGATAGCAGTTGTTGTCGTGCAGAATACTTAACATAGTCGCTTGGCTTATATCGTACTGGCGGGCCACTTGCCTCGAGCTTGCGTTGGGATCATTCGCAATCTCTTGTAGCATACGTTCTTCGAGATTTGATGCACGAACATAGTCCACACGGCCTCCAAGTTCCCTCAAACGATCCTGTTTCACGCAAAAGCCGAAATATTGCAGCAAACGTTTGGTGATTCGGTTGCTGTCGATGAGGATACTTCGCGTAAATTCTTGCTGCTTCCCGACCATTGCTGTCTGCTTGGCCATCCACGAACAATATATCAGCCTGTTTTCGGTAGGAATAAAGGACAATTTTACCAGCACCACAAAACACACGTTCCCTCACGAGGCACACTCGTACAGTAAACATGCTTGATGTACCGTGTGATGTGACTGCAGCTACATTACAGTGACATCTATGTACTGTACTGCGTACTACGTCTACACCATTCCACTTTTTGTCCCTTCTTCTGTGTGCTCTGCATTACGGGTGTCAGGTTTCAAACACTGCTCTATCTTGCTGCTGTGCATTGGGCTCGGCTTTCCACATTTATTATGATTACTGTTATGATAGTATTATTATTATTATTATTATTATTATTATTATTATTATTATTATTATTATTATTATTATTATTATTCACAATAATAAAAACATGATCATAACAATAATACTAATACTCCTACTACGTACTCAGGGGTGTAGCCAGCAGGTTTATGTAGGAGGGGCCCGTCGTTTTTGAAGGGGGGCCAGCTACAATGTACAAAAAGAACGTGTTGTAGTTAGTGTTTTTGAGGCCTGAAAAAACGGAAAACTTTGGTTTCCTTCCGGAAAAATAAAAACACTGCTTTTTAGCTTCTTCTTCTCTTCCTCTTCCTCCTCCTTCTTCTTCTTATTATTTTATTTATTTATTTTTGCTTTTTCTCCATAAATTATATTCTAGGCAGTTTGTATCATGTTTAACCAAAAACTACTGCCCTAGACCAAACATTATACCTTTGTACATAACTATTTCAATTTAAGCCCTTGTACACAGAACCTACTTATAAAGGTAACCAAGGAAATTATATCGCTTTCTCACCCACCACCTTCGAACATCGATATGTCACCTAGGGGCTAAGACGTTCCTAAATGATCAAAAACAGTCCCCATCAGCATCGACAACCTTCTGCCAACGTTCTGGGAGGCCATGGATTCCATCGCGGTAGAACTTGGTGGACCGTGAAGCGAAGGTATCAAGTGCGTTTTGCACCTCTACTAGGGATTTGAACTGGTGTCCTCTAGGGTGGCTGTCCAAAGAATGGAACATGTAATAAACGGACGGTACAAGTATGGCGAATGCAATACTGTTTCCCATCCAAGGCGTAGAATTGTGTCCCAGGTCATCCTAGCTACGTGGGGCTTAACGTTGTCCTGTAACAGGAGGATCCTTTTGCGATTCAGAAGTGCTGGCTTCAGAGTTTCGAGTTTTTCTTGAACACGGCTCAACTGGTGACAGAACACAGGTGCATTGATGCTCTGACCAGCTGGCCCCGATGCCCCCCGTGGCTACACCCCTACGTATAGTACTAATAATAATAGTACTATTAATACTACTAATAGTTGCTACCATAGTTCTTCTAGTCTTACTCTTATGTATTCATTGTATTGTTTCCCTCTCTTGGTTTCCCTTACACCAGTTTCAACTGTTACACTACCCGAATTGATAATGGTAACTATCCAAGGCCTAGGCCATTGCCGTATCTCCCCGTACGTCATGCTGGCTGCGGGATGTACATGTCACACAATAACATTGCTACATTCCGGAGGGGCTGTCATGACAGTTGTTAGGGTTTTTTCAGTACCACCAGGACAATGCCGCAATGGTATTTGTACTGCAATGGACCTGGATGGTCCTACATTTCTCAATTATTTCCCATGACATGGGCCATTCCTACCAGTGTAGTGTTTCGGTGTTCTCACTAACCACAACTATTTCGCGTTCGTACTAGTGTTGCCACGAGACGAGACCTTTGTCCTGTCTATTCTCGTTTCAAACTCGAGACGTGACAACGAGTTGAGTTGAGTTGATTTTGAGTTTTACGTCCCGTTCAGCAGCGAGGCTATATGAGACGTGGACCTACTGATTAACGTGGAATCCGAACCACATGAACTCCCGCCGGGAATCGAACCCGGGCCTCCCACGCCAAAGGCGCGTACGCTAACCGCTTAGCCACGGATGAGCTCGAGACGTGACAACGAGACAAGACTGACCTTCCAGTTGCGTTTACTTGGTCCACCTGTTGCATACACGTGCATGTTTGTCTTTATTTAGTAGTCTTTCAGATTTCATAGTTTCGAGTTCTTGCACCCTATTTTCATCTGCATTACGACTAACTCCCATGTCTACATGTTGCAGCTGTTTACATAATGTTATACTTGTATATTTCAAAAGACACCCCCTCTCAGGTCTGGTATCTCAAGAACATAGTCTTGTTATTATGTAACGCCTGCCTGCTGTTTCAGTTATGCAACCCCATATAGGAAATGTAAATTCTTGCACCATATTGACAATGTTGGCGATATGACATTTCCGACAACAAATCATCGCTTGCTGTTAGTCTAGCCGTCGAACCATGCAAAGTGGGACCCATATTTCGGCAAAAACTTTTGGAGGATTCCTCACTTCCTTTGGGAACTACCTTGCGCACTAATGTCTATAGGCATTTTTGGATCGAGCAGGTTCGGTTTCTTTAACGTCACCTTTCCGCCTTAGCTCTGTCATTCACGATAGTGGAGATATGATGCTCTCAACTTAATATTCCCACGCTCTCGGTGCTCTGTAGCGCCCAAACTATTGATTAGCTTGCATGTGCTTTCAAGACGTTTTACTCGTACAGGTGTCCGGAATCACCTGCTGAAGTTTGTCCAGTAGTTACCGTTTACCCTGTAAATATATATATATATATATATTTGCTTAGTAATTTTAGAAAATTGTAGGGAAGAAAGCTCTGGACGTGACCTCTTCTTCCATCACGAGAAACTTCAGTTTTTCTTTCTTTTACTTAAAAGAAGAGAGAGAGGACAAGGAAGGGAAAGTTCGTTGAAGGGCTAACCACTTGGCTTGGGTCAGGAGACTATATATATCCACGCACCCCTTCCTCGAGTAGCTTACTTTTCTATGGTCTACATTGCGAGATGTGAAGCTGGAGTTTTGACAAGCCGTTCATTGTAGTTGACAATTATGATTCTCCTTTTGGTAAGGGAACAGGATTTTTTCCCCTATGTCTTGACTTTAGGAAATTAAAGTGCACAATCTTTTAGAGATTTTCTAACACTAACGGAGCGGGCGGAATGAGCTGCTCTTGGTAATTTCATGCAAATCTCTAAGAAATGAGATTTGCGTTTTTTCTTTTTTTATGATAGCAAGCTTTTATTTATTTCTTTAGTGACATAAGACAGAGTAGTTCTGATGGATATCTTTAGATCTTGGTGGCACTTCGTACTGCTTCCGAAACTATCTTGAGAAGTTACTTTTATTGGGAGCTTGCTGTGAGGAATATTTTAATGGGATTTTCTGATATTAAAATGGCTTGGAGTAGCATGGGCTTAAATGAGGTCTGTCTTCCTTACAAGTTTTAAGTAAATGTTGTTCATTGTTTACTTTAGCCTTTTAGAAAATGTTGATAGGAGTCAAAAGGCTGATAATAGAGGAGTCTACTTATAGAGAGGCTCGGGTGGACGATTGAGGTACCCGGAGAACAAGACCTTTATTTAGTATGTATAAATGTATGAATACTTATCTTTCGAAGTAACTCACGAATTGTAAATAAAGGGTTTTACACCATGGTAAATTCATTTCTTTGAAAATTTTGACTTATATCTTACACAGTCTTAACTCGTTTTTTTTTTGTTTGTTTGTTTGTTTGTTTATTGTTCAGGGTGACAGAAGAAGCACATCGTAAGAGGAATTCTTCCTTCGGCACTCTACGCAAATCTAGGGCTCTCAAGGAAGAAAGTTCTATATATCAAAATATCATCGTCCACATATCGATATCATTTTCTTTTCCTTTTTCTTTTTAATTTGTGTGTGTGTGTGTGTGTACTTTACTCGTGGTCAAAAGACTACTGATTATTAATTTTCGAGCACAAAATTTCACGGAGTAATTTAAGCTTGTGAAGTGGAAACTTTGATTCATCATTTTATATAAATTTACCTTCCGCAATAAATAAAATTTCCTTGCCTGTCTTTTCTAATTGCTCTGGCAAAGATGACATAAGCAAAGAGTCATTGAAATTATAAACAACAAAACAGTCTTCTTCTTTTTTCTCACATTAACCATAGGTTGGTAGGCTACATGGAAATTTTAAAAGTTTTTCCTCCCTTGGGAGAGCTATTTTATACTTTGATAAGTTCTCTTCTTCGTGGTTGCATCTAGATATTCTATCCTTGAACTTCCTCTTTCCGGTTTTTCTTCTGTCTTTCTCTCTACCAACACGGTGATCCAATCGGAGTGCCGAATAAGATGACCAAGCATCCTGTTTCTTCTGTTCCCTATTATCTTCATGATCTGTCTTCCTTCATTAGCATCCTTTAGTACGTCTTCATTCCTTTTCCTTTCGGTCCATGATATGCGCAGCATTCTGCACCAATACCACATTTCAAATGCTTCTATCTTGGATATTTCAGCTTTTCTCAATGTCCACGTCTCTGATCTGTAAAGCGCCACACTCCATACCAGTTTTAACCAATCGTTTACAAACTCCGAGCGACACATTTCTTGATGTTAGCAGTTCCTCTTTTGCTATTGAATGCTTATTTAGTCTGCGCTATTTTGTAACTTACGTCTTTTTCACTTCTTCCGTCCGGGACTTAGCTTAATAGGGCAACGTCTTAACATCTTCGATTTTCTCTCCCTCTAGCCATACATTTGCCCCTTTCTATCCTGCTCTTTTGCACTTTATTTATCTTATTTATCTTCAATTTGCATGTTTTGCCCAGTTGGTCGTTCAAATTTGAAAGTGCTTCCTGCAAACTTCTCAGCAAACCTTATTGTGCTGAAAACCTGCCCATTTATTTTTACGCCTTTCTTGTTTTTATCAAGAAGTTCTTTAATAGCCTCTTTTATAAAGACTTTAAACAGGAGAGGTGAAAGTCCACATCCTTGCCTTACTCCTTTACTTATTTTTGCTTCCTTGTGATCTTTACCTATAACAGCTGTTTCGTTCCTTAGTATAGAATATAACATAATTAATTCATAGGTTTTTAAATGTCTTTACATACGAAAATGTACTGGATAATGAAGAATACCAATATTATTTTCTTGAGTAGTAATTTTAAATCTGTAATTTTAAACTTTTCAGTAAAAATGTAGTTGTGGTCATAGATTAAAGTGCATGTCTCATATAGCATCAATACTGAAAAAAAAAGAAACGTTGAACTCCACACAAACAAGAAAACAAAGTAAACATTGAGTAAAATTTACATATACCTATATAACTTATGCATATCTATGCCTTGTTTTGAATTATGGTTTACCCATTGTAATGACGGTTGTATGCACTGTTGTAATGTACAACTAGCAGTTACGAAAAAATATTATGCGATTATTCTTTAAGCTCTAATTTAAAATACATGATTTTGTTTTAATCTCAAAGCTTCGTATTTCGATTTGGTTGTTGTTGAAGTTTAACGTTTGTTTTCAACGCCGATGCTATGTAAGACGTAAATCTATAGCCGAACCACATAAGCTTCCACTAGGAATCGAATGTGAACCTCCCGCGCCAAAGGCACATATAGTAACGTATAGCCACGAAGATATTATAAATCTCAGTGTTTAGCAGTAGCGGTTCGTGGTCTGTAGAAGCACCGGTTGCAATCTTGCAATATCAAAGGTATGTAGTTACGCGCAAGTGTTCCCCTCCCCCAGTATTCTTGAGTCTTATCCAAAAAATATTCAGAAAATATGAAGAGGAAAGTCTTTTAAGCTTTCAAACAACCATATCAATGTAAGTTTATACACTATTTATATACAAAACTTCTACGAAAATTTAAAAAAAAAAAAATAAAAATAAAAGTTTAACATTCCAGGAATTTAGACTAAAGAAGACAGATGAGTATTGAAAGTGAAAGATTTGAGATTAATTGTTATGCTCTCAGCCGGAAGTCGAACACCGAATCAAGTGCGAGAACGACACAGAGCTAGGAATTAGACCAGTGGTAAAACATTTTCTACTTCGAGACTCGATCGCCGCCCCCCCACACTCTCTCCAGAATAGGATATTTTTATTTTAAAACTAAAATCTATCCCAACAATTTTTACTTTTGTATTATAAATGTAAAATAAAATCTATTGACTTCGAACGACCGCCCTTCCCCAAACATTCAGCCTGGATCCGCCCCTGCTACCACCAGACTCGTATTTGTAATTTTGCGAGTTTCTCTTTGGTGAATAACTTCTTTCTTCCAAGCGTCTATATCTCACTCAACCTATCAATTGAGTCAAGCGCTGCCAAGCGGAGGAATTCGTAACTACTACAGAATCTGACTGTTGTATACCAGTTGAAAACGAAGTAGCAACTGGAAGAGAGGTATACGGGAGGATAGCAGCGACGCAAGAATAAATCCACTTCCTCATGTTAAGAGATAGGAGCTCGCTGCCATATGCTCAATGTTACTGCTTCCAGTTGCAACGCTCTCTGCCACTGGAATTGTAAATCACTCTCTTTCTTTCAGTTTTTTAATTAATTTTTTTTTAGAAATTCATCAATACTGTTTTGCGCTCAAGAGCAAAGGTTTATTTTTTACTGATACACTACTTTAATACTTTAAAATATCTGTAGTATTAAAGAAATATCCGGTTGCACAACCATGCAACATATAGTACCAGCCGCCACTGGTGTTTAGTGTATAATTTTACGATAATGTTGAAAATAGTTTTAAATATCAAAAACAATATCAATAATATAGTAAGCATCTTAGTTTTATACATTTCTTTATTCTCTTCTTTTTCCTTCTTCATATTATTAAACCCAGAAAAAATATGCACACAAAAATGATACATTGTTTCGTTTTGAACGACAGCTATACAATACTTCTTTAAATTACATTCGTTGCTTTATAATAGAAAATAAATGACATAAAAGTACACGTCCGTACATGAAAACGAAATTACAAATGAAATTATAATAATTTATTTAACAATTTCACTCAATTTTTAATTATAAAAAAAAAGGTGTCATCATTACTAAAAAACATAAGTTTTTGTATTTCACATAGAGCTTACCGAACTGTTTGGCATGATAAAAATGAATTTATACAGTCTGTACATATAAAGATGTACAGTACATAATAGATATCGGACAATGTAAATAGTGCTTTATGATCTGGGCAAAGAGAAAAATTAAATTATAACGAGGCATATATGTATTGATAATTATATACTGCAAGAAACGAGAAAATAGCTTATATATCAAAATACTTTAAAAAATATTCGAGTTTACAAACCAATTTTAAATTCTAGCAACAATTATCAATTTAGTGCTGAACTGACAAATATACAATACTAGGTTTAAGCTCCTAGTTTTCATGACAAAATTAAATATAAAAGAAAACAAATGTAGATATATACTTCAGATATATGAGGGAAATTCCGAAAATAAATTTCTTTTTTTTTTTTTTTCCAGAGGGGAGCGTGGGACCAGTGTTTCAGATATTCATCGACGCCCTCAGAGGGTCTATAGAGATAACGTTATGTTCCATCAAATGATTGATGTGCAATGTTCAGTGTAGGAAAGCACACTGTGAAAGATGAAGACCATTTTGGAAAAAAAAATGAATCATCCGGCCTACATCCATGATCTTGCTTCACTAGATTTCCACCTTTTCTTGCATTGCAGTTCACCCCTTCGGATACAACGATGTTGGTGCCAACTATGTGTAAAAATAGCCAAAAAGATTCCATTTTGTTATGACGTTGATTACTTTCTGTTTTTAATAAGCTTTCCTGTGATAAAAAGCCGAAATTTACTTTCGGAATATTCCTCATATATATAATAATTATTATTACCAGGATCCTGTAATAGATGTATATGCACGGGAGTAGTTCATTAGATCACAACACCTTCTTCTGAAAGCAGTAGCAAGAATAGACTTTAAATACTATTACTTTCAATTAAATTTGAATCATGCTTTTATAATTTGTTTTTGAAGTTGTCTTTTTTTATTTACTTTTGGACTTCTGAAACAAGTCATTACTCTAAAAGTTTTCTGTTGTTAAAATTGAATAGCTTTCTCTGACCTGGATCAATTGGAAAATAATTCATTTATTCACCCGTTTGAGAATTAAAACAAAACTAAAAATTATTTAGGACTCCTCATAATTTTTACCAAATGTTCTCCTTCTAACATTTTTATGACTGTATTTTTTTTCTTTTTGAAAATTAAATATTTGCTGCATCTATTTTATCATTGATGTAAGTAGAAAAAATCATAACTCTAAAACTCAAAAAGGAATGAAATAAAGTTTGTTTGCAAAACATTTATATTTATATATATATCTATATATCCAATACAAATCGTTTACAATCATTTGCCAGACAAACACTAAAGTTCTTCTTTTGGTTCTTATATTTCTTTTCAATATTTTCTCTTGGTCTAAGGGAACTAGAATCAATAGCTCACATGGAGAGCTTATATGTATATCACTATATCTTTTATTTACATTCTTTTACAAATTTTTATATAATACATCGTGTGAAGACAATATAATACAACGACACTCACACTTTGTTTATAATTGATAACATTTTACATATACAATTAGTTAAGGCATATAGTTTGTTGTTTTTTTCTTTTTTCTTCTTTTACTATACATTTTTTTGTACAAAATTATCAAATTTCTTGAATTATGCACCACTTGAGCAAGCTACACTTTTAGAACTAATTGTTTTTTTTTCTTTCTTTACTTTTACTACATATAAGATCATTTTTGTTATTTACGTAACTAAAATAAGTAGCAAACACATAGACTTAATAAGTGTATCATACATGCAGCATATATGTATTTCCACGTAGACACTATACTAAGAACATTGGTTTCTTAAAAAACGAAAAGACATCTCAAACATCAGTCATAGTAAGTATAACATGGGCGTAATTAGATAATTTGTAATCGTAATGTGTATAAACTTACTTACTCTTACTTGGTTTACACTAAACAATCGCCATTAAACTGTCAACCTATCATGATTCATTTCACTCTCGTAATTCTAGTGTCTAGGTAAAAGTTAATATATTTTTTTATTGTTTTGATACAAGATAAAAACAATGTATTATATACTGATTTGAAAAATACACCGTGTTTCAAAAACAATTACCTGATATTGGACAGTAACAATTACGGAACATTGAACGTGCCGGCAAGCAAATGAGTTTTGTTTGAATGCGGCTGGAAAATTTCAGAAAATCGCCGTTAGATGTCAGTCAATGCGTCTTCTCAGTTTGCAGTCAGTCAGAAGTAAGATGGCGTCCACTCAACAGAAGGCGCTTTGTGTGCTGCAGTTTGCAAAGACTGAGTCAGTGATTTCGGTCGACGTTCTGGCATTGATCCACCTGCACCCAAGATCATTCGTCGTTGGTATCGCCAATTTGAAGAGACAAGATGCTTTGCAAATGTAAGAGTCCAGATCGCCCTCGCAGTTCCGATGAAATCGTGGAAATAATTCGGCAAACGTTTGTTGTTCGTGCTGCTGTTGGCGGACACATAGGGCATTTGTAATAGCATAGCTAAAACGTGAAGATTTGTGAGTATTTTGCAATTTATTTCATTTTTGTAGTATGTTTCTGTCAATACATATTGGCTTTTAAAATGAGGTCATTTTTTTTGAAACACCATGTCTAACGAAAAGTTAAAAAAAATTTCTATATTATACTAAAACTAAATTAAGTTTCTAGATTTCCTGAATTGTGTTTTTGGATATTTTCATGTAAATGGATACACGTATGAACAAAACATACTCTTGACCTTGACATAGTTCAGACCAAATAAATATAAGTGAGAAGTGTACCTAATCCTGACATTAATAAGGGGCTTAGATTCTTTAAATGCTACTACTTTCTTTCCCAATGCGATGAAGCATGTACAAAAGTGTTTATCTTTTTGCGAAAATTTTTGCTAGATTTTACAGCCTTTTTTCTGATTTTCATATAGGTATCTGTAAATCTCAAATCTCAACATATATTGATAACAATAATAAGAATTTCATTATACATATAAATGACTGTTGTTCCTAAATCTCACTCTTTACCTTTAACGGATGAAAAAAGAATGCGAAAATCTTAGAACTAACTGTACGATATTCGTAAGTTTATTATCAGAGGCACCAACTGCTCTACTGTGTTTTTTCCAGCAACGCCCATGCTTCATACACGTTTTTGATTTTTATTGTTCAACGATAAATGATCTACGCAATGTAAACTATTATGATTATTGAGATCGATACAACAATAAACATATATAAACAACAGATAAAGTGGTTTATCTTGTAAAGTACATATTGTCTCTTGATGAACAAAATTATATATATATATATATATATATATATATATATATACAGGGTGGGCCATTTTAATTAATCCACGGAAATATCTGAAAAATGATAAAACATAGAAGAAATGTTTCAAGTACACGTTATATATTGCTAAGGGGGAAACCCAATTCCGCCAAAAGTACCCCTCCTCGCCCCCCCTAAATGGGGGTAAAGGGGGGTAACTTTGAAATGTCAAATGGGAACATGGGTCGAGTAATACCTCGTTCGAAAGGTCTTGGAAAACTAAGTAACGCTGTACCAAAAGATGTTCCATATTGTGCACCGGTTTCAAAATGGCCGCCATAATATGGTTCGGAAACTCCAGTACCCGTAGTGTGAAAACCATGGAAGGTAAATGAATGGAACAAAATTGAAATACGTAAATATCATAGGGCATATCGAATGATGTAATCCCTGTGATCCCAGTGGCCTCCCTGAAGGGGTCTTGTGGGCTAACTTCAAAATTTCAATGTCCGACCGGACAACGGTTCGGGCGTACGCTTGAACTACCCAATGCTGTTTGGAAGGCAGACTTCTTGCATAGAGAATTGTGCACTAAGATAACGCCGATAGCCACAGTTACATTTCGATTAACTATTAGCATTCATGTCATATTGTGAGCTTGATGGACGAAACGGTGTGTACGTATATCCCCGAAATGCTTTCTGAATAACCAGCACGCATTGCATAAAAGTTTCTCTTTTTTAGTCACTACAGCGTCATCCTTACAAACAAATGTTTCAACCACACCATACCTATTTGTAAGGTTAGCCTTAATTTACGAATTAAAGTAGAGTTCTCGTTTGAACTTTCACTTTACTTTCCACCCCACTCACATACAGAGCGCAGGGAGAGATTATTTTGCAGGACTTGGATTTCTCTCTATACATTACGGCAATTTTACTCTAATATTTTTATCTCTGTTGTATTATTCTCGAGCCTTGGAACGCCTCCGTGGTTTTCCTATTTAATTTTCGTTATTTTCATTTATGTCTAACCGTATTCATACTATGGGCACTAGACGTTTTCTTAGACACAGTCACCATGTCTTTGCGATCATTTTGAAAACGGTGTCTCATGTCGAAAATTTTCTTACAGAAGCTGTTTGATATTAATTTGTCTATGTAACGTGATGTTATTCGCTTCAAGCTGGTATTTGAAATTTTCAAGTTGGCCCCGGATACCTTTCAGTTGGCCCTTGGAGTCACACCGACAACATCTCTCGATGTGCCTTATGTCAGTTAGCTACACCAGTTTTTCTTTTGTTGATTTATCTCCAATCTCTTTCATACTACGGGTACTAAACCTTTCCTCTGACACGGATACTATGTTTCGGCGGCCTTTTGAGAACACTGCCATTTCACATCAATCGTTTTCTCCTGCAATATGTTAGATTTTGCAAGATTTATAGAACGAGGTACCACTCGACTCATGTTACTATTTGAAATTTTGAAGTTAGCCCCCAAGACCCCTTTAGGGATGCCACTGGGATCACAGGGATTACATCATTCGATATGCCCTATGATATTTACGTATTTCAATTTTGTTCCATTCATTTACCTTCCATGGTTTTCACACTACGGGTACTGGAGTTTCCGAACCATATTTTGGCGGCCATTTTGAAACCGGTGCACAATATGGAACATCTTTTGGTACAGCGTTACTTAGTTTTGCAAGACCTTTCGAACGAGGTATTACTCGACCCATGTTCCCATTTGACATTTCAAAGTTACCCCCCGTTACCCCCATTTAGGGGGGGCGAGGAGGGGTACTTTTGGCGGAATTGGGTTTCCCCCTTAGCAGTACATAACGTGTGCTTGAAACATTTCTTCTATGTTTTATCATTTTTCAGATATTTCCGTGGATTAATTAAAATGGCCCACCCTGTATATATGTCTAAATCTTTGATGCTTAAAAATTCAACAGTTTGTTCAGTGGTCGAGCTATTGTGATATTGTCAGTATATTGGTTGTCCGAAAAATTATTGACTTTCTTTTTTTAATACGGACTAGAGTTATTCTATCTGCTAAATTCAATTCATTTGATTTGAACAATACAAAACCCAATTAATATCATTTTTCTTTCTTTATAACTATTTATACTTAGAATGCAAAGTAGTAACTACCAAGAAATGATAAGATCTTTAGTTCAATTCTTACTAAATGTAACAATGGTTAGGTTTCAATAAAACTGTTTCCACAATATAATAGTATTATCATCATAGTTTAAAATTCTATAGCTTACATACTTCTCTGAATATTAGTGACATAAATTCTTGTAAATTAAAAGACACTTTACCATTTTATTTATACAAATCGTTTATGCTTTGAAATTAAGATTTAAAAAAATGAGAGCACAGGAAACGTTTCAGAAAGTATTTTGTTTAACAATGATGGGATAGAAACAAAGACAGCAAAACCAAATAGTATCCGTAGGGGGGAAAGCTGATATTAAGCTTACATTGTAAACAACAGTCACCATTACTGACAAAGTTATTATAAAGAAATGTGAAAAAGTTGGTATCAGGAGTATTGTGATACCAAATCTTATGTTCGACGATCTTTTTATCTTAGACCATTGCGATTTAGTTACAGTAAGTAGTGTACCTTAATAAGCAAACATCAAGCCAGAAACACTTTTTACAGGCAGATTACTTGTAAATACAGATATCTAAATAATAAAAATATTCTGTTTTGATGGCATCTCACAATAACCACTAAATTTATTAAAATGATACTTGTCACAATAGGTCTCCCAAGGATTTATATGATATCAAAGTTATGGAAATGCATATCCGAGAGAGGGAGCAGGGGTCATTATTTGTGAAAAAAAAAAAAAAAAAATGGGTATCTCATGAGTCTGTGAAAGTAGAAAGATGAAACTTGGTATATAAACTCTTTAGTAAAAATAAACAGATCCATATCCCAGTGTTTCAGAAAATTATTGTTTTCACGGGCTGTGGGGGGAGGGAGGTAATAATTATTTATTTATTTTAACAAAGGCGTGGGAAAAGCAAGAACGGATATGTCAAGTGGCCTGCGAATCGACAAGACAACGTCGAAAGCGTTGCTCACCTTTATCTATTTCATTCATTTTTTAAAATTTTCTTCTGGGGCGACAACGTAAGAAAGTGTTTCTAGGGAATTAATGAGGGCAACACCAAAAACATTGCTTTTCGATATTTATTTCACTCGATTCTTATTTTAAAGGGGCAACGCTTAAGACGTTGTTCTCTGTTATTCATTGGAACTGACAGGTGCAATAGTTGACCTTGCATATTTATTTCACTCATTTCTTTGTTTTCAAAGGGACGAAGCTGAAGGTGTTTGTCTTTGTTATTCATTTTACTCAGCACTGCCTTCCAAAGACGTTGCTCTTCGATATTTCTTTCACTCAATTCTTGTTTTAAAGGGGCAACGCTGAAGACGTTTCTCTCCGTTATTCATTTCATTTGGCGTTGCTCAGGAATTGACAGGTGCAATGGTTGACCTTCCTTATTTATTTTGCTCATTTCTTTGTTTTCAAAGGGATAACGCTGAAGCTGTTTGTCTTTATTATTCATTTCACTCAGTGTTGCCTGCCCACGAATTGACAGAGGCAACATAGAAGCGGTTTCTCTTTTTTATTTATATAACTTATTTCTTTATTTTTAACGAAACCAAGGGAATTGCAACGCCAAAGGCGTTTCTTTTAATGCTATTCTTCCCCTGCATGTCAGCTAGCCTTGGCATCGACAGAAATAGCACCGTCAAAAACTCTCTTGGTTATTTATTTCACATATTCCTTTGTTTTCAAGAAGACCCTGGCTTTTCGCTATTTATTTCACACATTCTTTTATTTTCAACGAAGCTGTTTCTCTTCGCTATTTATTTCACTTATTTCTTTATTTTCAATGAAGACAAGCGAATTTTAATGTCAAAGGTGTTTTTTTTTTTTACATTATTTTTTCCTGCATGTCAGCTGACCTGAAAATCGAGAAGGATGACAACGTCGGCGGCATTACTCCTGGTTATTTATTTCACATATTCCTTTACTTTCAAGGAAGTCCTGGCTTTTCGCTATTTATTTCACACATTCTTTTATTTTCAATGAAGCCGTTTCTTTTCGTAATTTATTTCGCTTTTTTTTTTTTTTTTTTTTTTATTTTCAACGAAGGCAAGCGAATTGCAACGTCAAAGGGATTACTCTTTGTTATTTATTTCATATATTCGTTTACTTTCAAGGTAGCACTCGCTTTTCGATATTTGTTTCACATATTCTTGTATTTTGAACGAAGCTATTTCTCATCGCTATTTATTTCACTTATTTCTTTGTTTTCAACGAAGGATTGTGGACAGTAATGCTGAAGACATCGAGGGTGAGGAGTGAATGTAGAATAGGGGTGACTTTATAGACTTTTATAGACTTTATAGACTTTCATTAAAATGCGTATCAACAGGGGGAAAGAGGTTCAAATACCTTCCATACGCCTATACTTTTTCTGTGCTTTCAAGACGGAGCATTGCAGCTAGCATAAGAATAAAACAGTGCGTTCTTCGCATGCATTGGAGATATTAAGAATATTCACATAAATAAAAGAAGCTTTCTTCAATAGTATGTCGAAAGAAAGGGTGCTTCACCACCGCAACATATTCTTTTAAATGTAATTTAAGAGATAAATTCATAATTGTGAATTTGGTTTCCGATAATTTAAACTTGTGGTATCCACTGGATTAATATACTCTTTAAACAAGGTAACAATTGATTCTAAGTTATGTACTACAACTAGCGAGCATAGTATACTGAATACATAAATATTTCGACAATTTCTCTTCTGAAATAATTTCCCTTTTAATTCTATATTCCAAACAAGAGAAACTATACCCACGGTAAAATAGTAACTGTGACCAAATAATTAGTAGGTACTCTGAACTGGACAATTTGTTTTTCATATCTTTCTAAACATTTTAATGTATTCAAACACCAAGTTCAAAATTTTAGACTATTTTATCGATCTTAGATCTAACACAAAAATATTAGATTACTTTGAAAGTCATTGCCTTAACAAGAAAAGTTACTGATCGGGTATCTCATTACTTCATTTACAATTTTCAAAAAACACTCAGAACCATAATTCTAGATAGTTTTTTTTTCTGTTTAAAATCTAAACATTACTTGGCATATAGAATTACATATTTGCAGATTGAAGTTAATCAGAACTTTCGGATGAACTATTTGGTTTTGCTGCCTCTGTTGCTGGTTAGTATTCTTCCCTTGTAAAGTTAGCCTGAGAAACTCTAAGTATAGATACTTTATATAATGAGATACATTACTAACAATTCAAACAATTTTCCAATAAAGAATAATTAAAACATTTGGATGCCATCTCATCCATTCATTCAGCAGATACGTGTCGATAAATATCTCCCTTTGCTTTCAACAATTTCCTTAAACGATGTTATAAGAAAAGTAAGAAGGACCTTCTTAATAATGATATTAGTATTTAACTAAGTGCTATAATAGTAGGCAATTTCTATAAATTATAACCTAGCCGTAAATCTATAGGAAAGACATATATAAAACAAAACAAAATAAAGGTATGTTTTATTTTCAAACATTTTATCAATAGAATTCATTGTCGTTCAATTTAATCCAAACACTTTGTACTAATACACTCTGTGCATTCCAACAACCCTATTCGTGCGCATGTGTTTACAAACTATATACAATATTCCTTTTTATCATTTGTAGTCCTCTCTATTCTACTACCATTGCTTCTAAGACTACAATCTCACTAAGCCTGTAGAACCGCTATATGTCACACTAAAGATAATCAGTCTTACATATTTACATACATTATTTATAAATCTAGTTAAAATTTGTCAAGCATTGTGCTTTCTGAAAAAAAAATAAAAAATAACATATATCTGATATGGTTTTAGTGCTTGCTTGTTAAAACTTGACTCCTAAACTTCATTATACTTTGTATTTGTTATCAAGAACGAAAAAGGAACTACTACGGTCTTTTTTGCTGTTTCTCTAAAGAAGTTCATAATTATCTGAAATTCATAACTATAAATTTCATAGTTATTAAAACTTGATTCTATAAAACTTTGTTAAGATGTTAAATATCAGTTGATGAAACATTTTATTAGAATATTAGACCGAAGTTTTGAATATTTGTGTACGTAAAAGAAGATATGTTATATGTTATGGCATATAACATATTTTAAGATATGTTATAAATATGATATATAAATTTAATTACTAAGTATTTTACATTAATAATAGCTGTTTATATATAAATTTCTTAAAGATGGTATCTCAAAACGTATTTTTATGTTATTTGTCCTTGGAATAGTATTTTGTTTAGAAGTTCTTTACTATCTAGTACACTAGGATAAGCAAAGGAGTAATATGGTCATGAAGACCTTGGACAATTTTAGTCAGGGGCATTCGATTTCGTATAACTTTTCTATAACAGACTTACATCACAACTTCAGAATTCGATCTAACATCTACATTTTGGGAGATCGAACCATTTATACTAGAGCTGGCAGTGAACACTTTAATTCCAGAACAAGATTTGTTTCCACATGTCACTACATTTTAATTTTCTTAGTATATGTGTCAAAGAAAATGTCTTAAATTTAGTTGATATGTGAGGCAATTATTGAATGTAAAAAATATTAATTTTGTAATGTATTTGTAATCGTTAGCTAAACATTTTCCTTTTTATTTGTTTGTCTATTTTCTGTTTTAATACTATTTCCTTTGTAGTATAATTTACATATCAGTCTAGGATTGCTTTGCCTTTTCAGCCATGCTTTTTTTTTTTTTTTTTTTTTTTTTTTTTTGTAACTAATGATCAAGCTGTTTCTACCGTATAACTTTAAAATTAATGAACTTGTTGATTATATTCCTCCTTAAGGACTATTCTAATATCTGTTATTCTTTTTATTAATTTTAAACCTCTTTAATTTTCTTTTTACTTACAGCAATGCTTTTTCTTCTTGATTTTTAATTACATTTCTATACCTTTTCTTCCCTCTAATACAAAACAACATGTTCCTTTTTTCCAGGAGAACGCTAGCATACTTTATCTTTTATAAGTTATTCTATTATATTATTTTTTCAGTTATGTGAATACACTATTCTATTTTTTTTTTTAAATACAGTTATACATTTTCTTTTTTCTACTAAAAATAACATTATTATACGAGAGTAAGTCAAAAATTATCCGCAATGTAGCTGTAATTTCATACATTGTTTATATTTACCTCTGCCCTCGTTTATTGTATTGTTATGCTGTTATGGTCATGCTACGAAAGTTTGATCCCAATTCCTCCATTTCTCTTCCTTTTGTTGCAGATAGCTCAAGGTCGCTCTATTAGAAGTTTGCACCAAAACAGGTACAACGAGCAGTAATCCGTTTTATGTCATCGGAAGTTGTACCAATCCATCAAAGACTTTCGGCACAATACAGGAACATTGTCTTGCCCCAATGGATCTACGGTGACTATCTACGGCCACAAACTATGACAAAAAAAAAAAAAAAAAAAAAAAAAAATGAGCGTGCAGGTGACATGGTTCTCTTAGACAGACGAGTGACTATTGATGAAGTGGTACATGGTATGGCTCCTGATACACTTTCCGACCACAGAAACCGGATCACCGCTCGTTATTTCTCTTTGGAGCGGCCATTATCTATCTACAACAAAAGGAAGACAAACGGAAGAATTATTATCAAACTTTCATAGTATGACCACAACATCATAACAAGAAGACAAACGAGGACAGAGGTGCGTGCGTACAATGTAAGAAAAGTTACAGTTACATTGTAGATAATTTTTGACTTACCCTCGTATTTTCTTACCTTTCATGAATTCTATTATAACACGTTTCTTTTTCATGAACTAAAACACAACATTTTCTTTTAAACTTTTACTAAACTTTTTTTTTTTAAACTTTTTAAAAATTTACACTAGTTCTTTCTATCCTTCCAAATATTGCGGAATTTTTTTAATTTTTTTTTTCCTTTGAAAATAGTGCTCATACATACATCAGTGTTTTACCTGCACTACCAATATACGGTTCACTCTTTTATATAAAAATGTCAATGTAACTAACGATTTTAGAGAAAGAAACTATAATGAAATATGTATCCCTATTATACTTTACCACTATCTTAATAATCATACATTTTAATCAGTCTTTTGTATAAAAATATTGACAAAATTATAATGTACCCGAAATTTTATATATATAACATTTAGATATATAATCTTTATGCAAATATACAGAAATATACAGGGTGGACATAAAGTCTCTTACTGAAAACAAACATTAATAATAAGAAACGTAAGAATAATACAAGCATGCGGTTTGAGCAAATAATAGGAAAACTCCAAAAGTTTTTTAAACCTGATTTAGAGAATTTCCACATGTGCTTCTTCAAGACATCCATGCGATAGTCAATTTCAATCCATGTGTTACTTTAACATTTCAGGAGTAACTGTGTCTATTGCGGCCCGTATCCTGTTTTTGAGTGTTGCAATATTATGGACAGGTGTTGCGTAAAACCTGTCTATAATATAACCCCACAGGAAGAAGTTCGCAACACAAGGATTTCCATGGGCTTCGGGTTGAAGCAATACTTACAGCTTCCACATGTTCCTCACTAACACTCGGTCTACAGCTTCTATCACGATCTAAAACCCTTCCTGTTGCAATAAACTTGCTATATCATTCCTTTATGCTCTTAACATTTGGTGGCTGTTATCCATGCTCTCTTCTGAACGTTTTTTAAACTGTGACGGGAGATTTTGTTTCATGATACCTCATCACACACTTCACTTTCTGAGTGCTGACGTCATTTTTAAATATATGACTATCACGCTGCAGTCAGCTGCAGTAGATGGCAGCACATCATACAAGCGATGTTTTCAGACCGTATGTTTCTATCATTCTTTGTTTTCATGTTATAATGTTTGTTATCAGGGAGAGACTATGTCCATCTTGTACTTGCATTAAAGGTTATGCCATGAAATAAATCTAGTAATATACAAGTATAGTCAAAGAAACTATGAATATGCCATATTGTTTTAATGCTTATGTTTTTTTCTTCTTATTATTATTTATTAACTTTCTCAACTTGTAGTAGTCATTTGTCTAACTTTACTTGTGTTTTCTCATGAGAAACTACTACGGAAAGAGGGTGATTCTGCACTAAATAAATTAGACTTTATACAAATATCTCAGGAATGATCTTGAGTCAAATCAGATTTATATTTCGAAATATAATAGTGGTTGGATGTTTAAGTATTGTTTATGTGATTAATATTAACATGTATCAAGTATTCTAGCGTTTAATTTAATTTTAAATTTAACCTAATTAAAAAGAAAGAAGAAGATTTACAGTTTAAAAAAAATACATTTTGTAGCTTGTTAAACAATTGACAACTTCAGTTACGTTTAATGGACTGAAATTAAGTAACTATATGCAAGACTATACTGTTTCGGCGAGACAGATTTTATCAGCAATTTGTTTTGGTGCGATAAATTTATAAAAAGTTGGAAAGAACATGTTATCAGAAATACAAAATAATAATAATAATGTATAAATTATTTTGATTGTACTGTTTTCTCGAACACTTTCTTGTATCTTTTCTTCTGTACAAAAATTAATCAGGGCTACATATACTTTGAATGCAATCATAAATATCAATATCGAATGTATCGACATGATAATGTGGATAAAGAGAATGCTTTCTTTGGAACTGTTCATAACACATGAAGGTTTTCACATGATCTTGATTTGGAATCCATTCTTAATAACTTTCCCAAGATTCTTTGTGCTTTCATACTTGTTGCTTTTATTACTTGCTTCTTTTTCTTATTTTTCTTGGATTTCTTCTCTTCCTGTCGATTGTCTAATTTTTCGTCCTGTTTTTTCTTTGATTTTAATCTCACCTGTGCCAGAATGCCAACAAGAAGTTCGTCCACATTATGGTTGATTCCTCCAGAAGTTTCAATGAACTTACATTCATAGCTGTTGGCCAAATAGCGCCCTTCTACAAGAAAAAGAAATTTTTTATATATGTAAACTTTATATATAAAACTTTGTATATTATAAACTTAACACATAAAGCTAAGTACCAAAATAAGATAAACTTTATTGAGAAATAATAATGTTAATAATATAATATGGTAGGATTTATACATTAGAAAACATTTAAACTGAATAAACGTAAAAGAAAAAAATCTAAGCATCTTCACATCACACATATGAATTCGACTTATCTTTAAATGATCTTTAAAGAAACATTTCAGTCCTATAACTTGTATGAAATTAAAATTAGTTATTTTTTGTTGTCGTTGTTGTGGGAGGGGCATCATAGCACGTGTACTTGAAAATTGTGTTTTATGTATTTTTACAAATTTTAGAGAAGCAGAAAACATGAAATACGGGGCAGACAATACTATACCGCTTAAAACATATAACGACTTTATCAAAAAGATAGTCGTAAACCTGGTTCGTTTGCTGAGATAAAAATCCGAAGTGGTAGTAATTCTTTGACATTAAAAATATTAACTTCGATCTTTAAATACCATTAATCTCACCTTTTTAATAAAACTGACAACGTCTATAAACGATGTTAAACTGGTTTATTATTTGATATAATTTATAGTATCCTTTTCTTAAAACTGTTAAGTACACAAATTCACTGACTAGGTAACCATAAAACATGTCCATATCAACAACTATCCCATAATAATCACTTACATATATTAAAAACATTCTTCTTTTGTTAATATGAAATGAACATTCTACTAAGCATAGTGCACATGTATGAGTACTTTCTGCCCAAGGTACAGGTAAATATTACACAAACCAAAGTATTTTGTTATATAAAATGTCGCTCGACAAAGGGACTGAATATAAAAGTCATGAGTAGGCTTGGCTTTTATCTTCAAGAACCACTGGTCCGTTTACATTAGTGTTGTTTACATCACATATGTCCATCATATTTTGATCGCACCTTGTATATCTATTCATTATATTTCACATATACATATATATATAAATACATTCATAACAATTCTTTCATTTCATCAATATTTATCTTTAATTACATTAATTATATTTATTCCATTATTATCCATTATATTATTATTATATTTTCTTATTAAAATATCGTCGCTTATTTAATTAATCGTCGGAGAGTGCGATTTCAAAAAATGTAAAGGACAAACGTGGGTTACAAATAAGATTAATCTTTTCGGGCGCATTAAATAACAAATAAGTCAGATGTTGCATTTAAAGGTATATATCGTAGCACTAAGATGTTATAATAAAGAAGAATCTCGTTCAAGTTAGTCATTGAATAATTAGTTTTATAGAATAGAGCTTCTTTTTAACGTAATCTTTGACAATTAAGTTTTCAACACAAATCAATCTAATATAAATAATCTTTGCTTTTAATTAATTATAAATCGAATTATAATTCCTCATATTAACAAGAAAGAATAAAAATCATTTGAAAATTAATTTTCCAGTCTACTTAAAACTCTATTTAAGCATTTCAAGTATTTTTAAGAATCGTTTTCATTATTGATATTAACACATAAACTTTAAAATGAAAATTCACAAGAATCTATAACTAACATGAATTTAACCTAATTTCAGTGACGGTAATCAGGTTACATTCGAACTTGCATACGGTTCTAATAACGTACACTGTACTGCGCTATCATGATTAGGTTCTATATGATGTTGTACATGTCTTTCATCATGATTCTGATTTTGGTATGAAGTCCCATCTCTTGATCTCCAATTACGTCTATCCACGTAGTTCGCTGTATTTCTGGAATTTCGCTCAGTACTTCGATTATTTTTATATCTATTGCGGTTAAGTGATCTGACATCATAATTACCATGATTAGTTAGGTTAGGCGGATTCCCTACATAACCTTGTCTATTCTGATCATTTTGATTGCTAGAGTATACTCGGCTTAGGTTAGGTTCCGTAGTATTCACACTTCGGATATTTAAATTCCGAACAGGCACCAAATGATCTGAATTATTCTTATTTTTACCTATTCCTGATTGTGGATTCATGGCATGGTATTGAGTTTCGTAGCATTGGACAAGCATCAATAAATGGCTGAAACTCATACACTGTGTGGAAAATAAGATCTGTTGCAATTTAAATGGAAGCAAATTTCGAATCGATGCTATTATTCTCGATTCCGATTGCAAAGGATTAACGACCTTTAATTCGTTGTAGACATTTACAACAAATTCTACAAGAGATTTGTGCAATCGAGGATTGAAGTGTTGATTTCTAAGGGTGGCATCTCTATTTGCCAGCAAAAAGTCATTTTCATAATTTGCGATCAATGCCGCTTTGAATTCCTCATATGTACTAATGTGATCACGTATTGCTTTAAACCATAAGGAACAAGGTGGGAGTAATACATGGGGTATTAATTTCATATATTGTGATCGTTCGATACACATTATATTGCATTCGTCTTGGAATTTCTCTAAGAAAGAAGTAGCATTCTCATTACACTTACCACTGAATTTGCTCATAGCTCGGATTTCACTCATCTTAACACTTAATTTTACCTTCTTTTTCTCATTCCTTGTTCTTGTTGAGTGATAGTTCCTATCCGTGACGTGCTGTGTCGTGACACCATCTATGTTTCGCTCATCAGTGCTTTTCGGACAACTTTCTTCTAGTATAATATCTTCATCAGACCCCGGCGAAGGCGAGTTCATCTCTGGTGAGTGGGGCAACTCAAAGCGATCACTACCCAAGTTATTACGGTAAATGTTGTCTTTAGCCTGTAACGTTCTAATCTCTTCCTGAATAGTAGCTAACAACTGTGTATTTACACGTATATTATTAGAGTTGTTGCTGACCTGGATCTTTTGCTGTTTAATGGAAGATTCTATTACTTCTAAATCTTTTTTTACAGCACAGATTTCTTGATTTTGGTGATCATGCTTTTCCTGACAATCATCGGATATCTTTTTTAACTTTTCCTCGAACTGTGAGGATATGTCGTTCACCACCTGGACAATTGTCTGTTTCGTTTCATCTGATTTCTGTTCTATCCGTCTACTTAATTCTTCATATTGCTTATTAGCTTGGTCAAACTTCTGTTCCATTTCGTCAAACTTCTGTTCCATTCGTCTGCTTAATTCTTCATTTTGCTTGTTAGCTTCGTCAAACTTCAGTTCTATCTTCTGTTCCATGGTCTTGTTAGCTTCGTCAAACTTCTGTTCCATTCGTCTACTTAATTCTTCATTTTGCTTGTTTATCTCGGTAGACATCTGCCTGAATTGTCGCTGTAAAGCTAACAAGAGTCGATCCTCTGATGACAAACCTGGTGTTACACTAGTTTCACCTTGGTCACTAGTATTTGATTCCTGCTGCATTGCTTCGTTGTCCATTTTTCTTATGATTACTTTACCACTTCGCAATATGGTTAAGTTCTTATTCATTAACTGTAGTATAAAAGTAAATTCAACCTTACTCTTCTTCTTCGGGAACTGAATTTACAAAGTCCCGGGTGAGGTAAACCAAATTTTATATAAAAACTTATCAAAAAGATAGTCGTAAACCTGGTTCGTTTGCTGAGATAAAAATCCGAAGTGGTAGTAATTCTTTGACATTAAAAATATTAACTTCGATCTTTAAATACCATTAATCTCACCTTTTTAATAAAACTGACAACGTCTATAAACGATGTTAAACTGGTTTATTATTTGATATAATTTATAGTATCCTTTTCTTAAAACTGTTAAGTACACAAATTCACTGACTAGGTAACCATAAAACATGTCCATATCAACAACTATCCCATAATAATCACTTACATATATTAAAAACATTCTTCTTTTGTTAATATGAAATGAACATTCTACTAAGCATAGTGCACATGTATGAGTACTTTCTGCCCAAGGTACAGGTAAATATTACACAAACCAAAGTATTTTGTTATAAACAGCTTATTTTTAAAAATCATTTGTTACTTTCTTTTGGATTTTGGAAAAGAAGTTCCATAGGGTGCTGTCTCTCGCCTACATTATTTAATATCTATCTAGAAGAAATAGTGAAAAAGAGCCTATAAAATAAAGACGGCATTTCAGTAGAAGGTAGAATTATTAGACGTATACGGTTTGCAGATTATACTGCGCTTGTTACAGAATCTGAAGAGAAAATCAATAAAATGTTAGAAAACTTGAGTAAGAGCTGTGAAGAATATGGGATGAAATGTGAGAAAAACAAAAGTCATGGTGATTGGAACGAAGTTGTCGGTGTCAAATATAAAGGTAGGAGGGGAGAAAATAGAACAAATGACTAGTTTTCCAACCTTGGTAGTATTATTAATAATGATATGAAATGTGAACGTGAAATAAAAGCGAGGATAGGAATGGCGAAAGAACCCTTTAGGAGGAAGGAAATACTATTTTGTGGGACCTTGAATAAAGAGTTGAGAAAAAGGCTCATAAAATGTTTGTGTGGAGTGTTGTACTGTATGGGTCAGAAACATGGATAGTACGCAAAAATGATGAGAAACGGCTGGAAGCTTTCGAAATGTGAGTATGGAGAAGACTGGAGAGAATTAGTTGGGTCGAGCGAAAAACGAATGAAAGGGTGTCAGAAATGGTGGGGGAAAGGAAAAACAATTTTACATATTATTAAGAAGGGGAAAAGAAACTTGTTAGGACATTGGGTAAGAACGAACTGTATTATGAGGGACGTGCTATGTGATATAGTGGCAGGAAAGAGAGGAAGGGGGCGAAAGAGACTACAATTCATAGACGATATCAAAACAGAGAAATCGTACGTGAAGACGAAGAGGTTAGCGGAAGATCATGGAGCATGGAAACTTCTCAGTTGCAGCAAGTGACCTGCCAATTATGGCAGAATACTGATGATGATGATGATTTTCTTTTGTTTCTGGAACAATACAACAATAGTTTTTTTTTTTTTTTTTTGTAGTTCTAATTACAAGCTCTCGCATTGTTAAGTTGTGTTTATTATATCTTCGAAACAGTTTAAGATATCAAAATGTTGTAAACGTCATCGTGATCTTTGTATCTATTAGAAACAATGTACTTAATTGGCACAGCACCGGCACAATACTTATCTAGGAAATTTTTTGAAATTAAGCATTTTGAAGTACATTAAATTTTCAATCCCTTGCTCAAATTGTTCCTATTAATTCGTAATATGTCATATAATAGTCATAGTATTCAGCCACTAAGGTACTTTGGATTGCATTTCTTCGCTTGTCTCATTTACTTTATTAGTATTCTAAAAATATGAAATGAAATCTTTAGTTTTAAGTCCCACGGTTATGCCGGTTAGGCTAAAGGAGACGGTGATGATGAGAAATGAATGAAATAGTTGAATGAAGAAAGTGGGAGGAAACGGGAGAACCTCGAGAAAACCCACGAGCACGGTGTTTGTCCGCCACAAAGTCCACACGGCACGAGCTGGGATCAAACCAGGGACCCCAAGCACCGGAGGTGAACGCTCTACCACTGAGCCACCGTGCCCCCTTATTAGTATTCTAGAAGCCATAGGATCCGGGACTCATGCACCCATTTGAGGTATTTAGTGGGTGCTGAGCACCTATTGAATTTTTAAGTTCGAATTAACTTCTTAATTACATTTTCTCACGGTTTCACGAAAAAGAAACTGATCCCAGGCATGTGATCCCAGATTTATTAAATTTTAAATAGGGTTGCATATGGGTTGATTAATAATTTATCAATACCCATTTTAGACTCTTTCGGTTTACGGCATATCAAGGATCGAGTGATATAACATTACAATGATAATAATAATAATCCGTGAGTGTAATTTTGTATAATTATTTCTTAAAAGAACTTCATGTTTGATGTTGTTAATTTATGTTTTAAAAAAATGTAAAATGCTTTACATAAATTACATGCCAGTTGAATCATTTTCTATTTTCACTCAAATTATCCTTAAATGTTCTAAAGGTTTGGGAAATCATAGAAAATTCATATGCAATTTTTACTGCTCGCTGTCTGATAAAATATATTTAAGATATAACGAAAGTGAAAAAAAGCTGATAAGCAGAAATAAGAAGGAAGAGAGAAGAAAGATCAGTTCTGAAAGAAATGAAGATAAGGCACGTAGCATGAACAAATATTAAACGTGCCTCGAAGAGATTGAATAAAAATATTGGCACAGTGCCAACAAATAGCATTATTCTTGGCTTTTATTGAGTGTCCGTCAACCAATGACATTGCAACTCCTCGCTAAGTTTACAGAACGAAATCAGAAAAAAAAGAGAACGGGAAATGAAAGAAATATTATGTTGATAAATGAAAGCTGTCTGCAAATGCATATAAGAAAGGCTACAACCGACGTTGCACGAAGCCAATTACGGTCATATTAGGTCTCTGGAGGTAATTTGTATTCCTGTCACCAATTGTATTGCCTGGTTCTCGGTCCCTCAGTGGGATAGGTCATTGAGAGGAAGGGTAACTAGCATTGGGAAGAGATGAGCCAAATTAATCACCTTGTTTCAAGTGACTAAAAGATGACCGAGACACGAATCTAGAATTACACAGAAGAGATAAATAGTTCCAAAAGATTGTTAGAGAGCCAAAATTAATGATATATCATCACTAGACCTTGTATATGTCATAAACCTACAATATACTTAATTTTATATACCAGTACTTTATTTGACGGTCTCCTAGAGAAGAAACTCTATGTGAAGGTTCTGGCTTCTTCAAACTACAGGAAGTCAGAATGTCGGAAGAATATTAATTGAGTGTCCACCTATGTACTGAAGCCAGAATTATACAGTTCTTGAATGCATAGTATCCTAAATCCTAGTTCTCAATCTATTCTTTTACTCGCGATCTTAATTTCCAGTTCTCCTTAAACTTTTCGTTTTAAGATCACAAAAAAATGAACTGTCCACTCTATTTCTGCTCTACTGGATTAGTGACCCCAGTTAGATAAATAAGGTAAATGGATTAGAACTTACGTTTCGGGCAGAACACTCGGACATACAGAAGGAAATTATTTTCTACGAGTTGAAAAGGTAAAAATAAATAAATAAATAAATAAATAAATAAATAAATAAATAAATAAATAAATAAATAAATAAAAAGTAAACAAAATAATAAATGAGGCGCCTAGTATCAAAATTCGTCACATCTATTTCGCTTAGTTTCGGGCAATCTTGCAAATCGTACATTGAAGCCCAATACAGAAAGTCCCATATTTGAACTAGCATTTTGATATGAAATATTAAGTTTTTAAACAAAACTCTGTTTCCACGGAATTCCTTTAGATCAAACATATAACAAGCGATATATAACTAAATTTCGGTAAAAAAAAAAAATAATAATAAATAAATAAATTTGGAGGCTTTTGATACTAGGCGCTGCAAATACAATGCAACGCAGTGATGCGTAAGAATGAACCATTTATACTAGTATATTTTTTTCGTATCAGTTATTGTCCAGAAAGTACTTTTAATCCTCTTTGGTGAAATGAATTATACTCCACTTATGAGCTAATTTTGTCTATGCGTTTTTATATTTTTTCCACAATAATATGTATACCAATTCATGAATAATTGTTTCTAGCCTATAATCATTTTTTGATTTCTTACAGAAGAACAATGTTAACCTCCAAGCAGTCTCTATAATAATAGAATTTTGATTAATTTGTTGTCAAGCTACCCCAGACTTTTCTGCTATTATTGAGTTAAATAAAAGAGGATCTAAAGCAGTGGCGAAACTACTGTTCTTGAATCCCAGAAAAACTACAACAGTAAAAAAGGAGAGAGACGAACAAAAGAACTCTGATTTCCTTGTAATGAGAAACGAATCCTAACAATACATGGCTGTTTGTCACACTAATTTTAAAAATAAACAGTTACACTAATAGATGTCACTACCTGCGCTATCGTTTGCCTACTTGATGCTAATAGATATCGCTACCTGCGCTTTTGTTTGCCTGCCTGTTACTAATAGATGTCACTACCTGTGTTATCGCTTGCCTGCCTGACGTTAATAGATATCGCTACTTCCGCTATCGTTAGCCTGCCTGACGCTAATAAGTGTCGGTACTTGCACTATATTTTGTCTGTTTGACGCTAATACATGTCGGTACTTGCACTATCTTTTGTCTGCTTGACGCCAATACATGTCGGTACTTGCACTATATTTTGTCTGTGACGCTAATACATGTCGGTAGTTGCACTATATTTTGTCTGCTTGACGCCAATACATGTCGGTACTTGCACTATATTTTGTCTGTTTGACGCTAATACATGTCGGTACTTGCACTATCTTTTGTCTGCTTGACGCCAATACATGTCGGTACTTGCACTATATTTTGTCTGATACTAATAGATATCGCTACCTGCGCTATTGTTTGCCAGCCTTACGCTAATAAACGTCGATACTTGCACTATAATTTGTCTGAAGCTAATAAATGTCACTACTTGCGCTGTCCTTTGCCTGACTGACACTAATAGACATCGCTACCTGCGTTATTATTTGCCTGTCTGACGCTAATAAATGTCGGCACTTGCACTAATGTTTGCTTGCCTGACGCTAATAGATGTTCCTACTTGAGCTATCGCTTGCTTGTATTAGAAAGTCCTTGAATAACTGGATAAGTATGGTTCGGAATTTGAGGTGGTTGGTTGCAAGATTTAAAAAAAAAAAAAAAAAAAAAAAAAGTTGAACGTAAGCAGTTACAGTTTTTAATTAAGAATGTTTTTAAAGAATAATGCGAATTTTTTGATGGGCAAATTACAGCAGGCCGAAGGTGGGAAGGTACAACTAGTTATCAATAAATGAGAAATATTTAGTCAGTTAACTTATCGGAAATTCAAATAGAAAAATTAACAGTCATATGAAACTTAGATTGATTCATTACTTGCGGTCTTTAATGGGGCATCAGTTTCGAAGCTATTTGCTCCCGTCACGAAAATTTCTATGAAAACACATAACGTTCATAAAAAAAAAAAAAATCAAAGAATAAGGAACAGAAGTCCAAGTATGAATAGAATTTAAAAATAATAAAGGAAAAAAGTGTTTTCAAAGATAAATATTAACATTTAGCTAATGAAGAAATAAAGTATTAAATAACAGTGATAATCATAGAATACAAATAACACTTTAAATACTACTAAAACTAAACAAGTAAAGGCCAAACGAAAAACTTCAGGCTTTGTTTTTGAAACTCGCGTATCAAACGCGAAAAACAACCACTAAAAGTAATATTAATTCAGAAAACCTGACTAACGGTTTTAAGCAGTCCTAAACGTTCTCAGAGGTTCTGAGTGTTGAGAACATTCTACAAGAATGTCAAATACTCAGTGGGACGATGCTATCTTCACAATATGAATGGCTGACACCACACACTAGATAGAAATGTGTTAGATAAGAGTGTCCGATAAGCAAGAGCGCCAAGATCACTTTATCTTGGTGACTAGTACTAAACAATGTCTGCCCAATTACTCGAAATATATATTGCAAATTGGTCTGGTTCCAACCTGCTTCACAGTGAAAGTGTGTTCATTAAACGAAATGGATACACAGATTGGCCCACAGGAGAGAGTCATCCAACACAATATCAAACTTTTTTTTTTTTTAGAGTGAAGCATGTAAATAATAGGAAAGTTTAATTAAAATTCTCGATAATGTAACGATTCTTGTAATGAACTAATTCATTTTTCAGTGATACATTTGAAACGATTCATTGGTGGATTTGATTATTGCTTCGTTTCTGTCTTCATTGAATGGAATGGATAAACAGATTGGCCCACAGGAGAGAGAGTGAAACATTTCAATTCTAGAAAAGATTAATTAAAACTCTCGATAATGTATCATTATCGATTCTCATAATGAACCGATTCTTCTTTCAGTGATACATTAAAGACAATTTATTGGTGAATTTGATTATGGCTTCGTTTCTACCTTCATTTCAACTTAAAATTCAAAATCCTAGACTTTATATTAATGAAAGGGAGGAAACAACCGATTTAAACTTGACACCAAATCCTCTGTAGGTACGAATTCAATAACATGCACAGTGAAAAAATTATTGACTGGACCGGGACTCGAACATACCGTGCCGATGCGTTAACCACTACGCCACCCACAACTGCTAAACACCTAACCTACAGAATGTATCTTATTGAATTCGCTCCTATAGGGGATTTGGTTTACAAAGAAGTACGTTTAAATCCTCCTTCTATTAATATATGAAATCACAAACCTCAAAAGGTTTTCAATATATGGACACTGGACTATCCAAGTACAGCAACTAGGTTAAGGTACAAGGTATGTGGTCTGAGTGGAGAGCACCAACTACAGAAGTGAGCGGGTGTTTACCTGTTCTGGGAAGTGGACTGGGGGCGTAGTGGCTAACGCATCGGCACGGTATGCCGGAGATCCCGGTCCAGTCAAGTCACTTTTCACTCTTTGTATGTTATCCTAGAAACTAATATGTGGTATACCCGCGAGCTATCAAACTAGTTTTATCAAAATATGTACAGCATTACGTATTACAACAATTATATTGTATTTAATTATAATAACATACATAAATTTCTTAAAATACACAGGTTGTAAAACTCGCGTGGATGGACAAAAATTTAGTATCATTTCTACTTATGCTGAAGTCAGAAAAATAAAAAAATAAAATAATATGCTAATATAACCAAGGATCTTATAAAATAGAGGATCTGCCCTTACAACAAAATCTTGAAGCCATACGTCACAGTTTCACCACCCCTACTCTGCCCACTCCGCCCAATAGGATCGCGATGTTTTGAGCCAACAATCATGGTGGAAACGAAAGTAGCCAATGAGACGTGCCGATGCTCGGTTGTTTTTTGGCTTCATTTATTTTATAGGATGAAGATACATATGGGCAAATCCTCTATTTTATAAGATCCCTGAATATAACGACAAATTATTAATTCCAGCTTAGATTTTCTTAATATTCTCATAGTATTTAGCATATTGCTATTAGTAGAAACCAGCGGCTATGAAAATTAGACATACATAAAAGACATTATTTTTATTATATTTACGTATATTTCTTGTATCTATTGCAGCAACGAATGCTACAAAATGAAACAAAACTTTGAAATGGCACTCAATAACTTAAAAAAAAAAAAAAAAAAATTGATTTAATAAACGTTTTTAAATAATATTAATAAACAAAATATGTAAGTTGAAAAATAAGGTTTCCTTTGTTCTGCGTTTTGTAGGAACTTCTGATGGGTCCTGTATATGGTCAGACGATCCGGAAACAGAATCATTTTGTGAGGTTTATGATTATTAAAAAAAAAAAAAAAAAAAAAAAAAACTATTTTAGTGTTTTTCTTTCGTTTGCTATGAAATTAAACTTTTGACCATTGTCTAGAATTAGTTTTATAACATAACCATTTCATCTCAAGCATAGATGTAACAGTATATTACAACACAGAATTTAAACTAGCACAGTGTATGTAGAAAAGAGTCTGTAAAACACGGGGAAGGAGGGTCATATATGGAGTTTTTTTTTTTTTTTTTAATATGTGGTAACTTTGTTTGATAAACTTGCTATTTTTTTAAAAATATATTATTAGTGTAATATATTGTTTAACTTTCAACAACTTATGTATATCTATATCTATATCTATATATATATATATATACATACCCATTCGAAAGAAGCTGAGAGAACCTCAGAGTAATATTGGAAGAAGGGTGTAACGAGCAGGGCCGTAACTTGTGGAGGAGCAAGGGAGCAACTGCCCCCACCAGGGAAGCTCCCTGCCGTTCGAGAGGTCTCATTTTAAGGCAAAATCTTCTTCCTCCATATACGATACGAACATAAAATTATAAATGAAGCATCAAACAGGTTCACTACGTTACTTAAACAAAACAGCACACAAAAGGTAAATAAAACAAAAATGAGTTGTGGGCCCATTTCAGTAAAAAATGTCTACTGTTAGGGGTCTTAGAAATAATATTTATTCGTACGACTTTAAGATTTGTCAGTATTGTCCCTTTAATTAATTTGCCATGTATGGAACGTGCCCAGGAGCGTAACTAACGGCCCTGCAGACCTTGCCGTACGGGAGGGCCCACAGGCTCCGGAGGAAGGGGGCATAAAAAGTAAGAGCAAGATGGAAAGAGCGGGCCCAAGAATTAGGAAAACAACTTTTTCTAGAGTGTCCAAATACGCGTATTGATGCTTGCCGCCCCCTCCCCCTCCCAGAAAAAAGTTACGGCGCTAGTAATGACAGATGTTTGCATCTTCATTGAAGACTGAACATACGTAGTTCAATTGGCAAGCAGAGACCTTATCGACTATACTATCGTGCTTTTCTTATTCCTTAAAAACCTTCATTATTCCTTCCACCATTATTTTTTAGTTTTATTAAATAATATAGGGGTAATGAACATAAACACTTTGAAAGTAAGCCAAGTAACATCTGTAAAAATAAGTGTAATAATTGTTTCCATATCTTAAATTACGCATCTGGAAAATAAGTGTGCGCATCATAACACGGAAAATGTCGGGCACTAAATCTTTTATTTTAATTATTATGAAAGGAAAAATAATTTAATAGAATTTTGTAAATATTGTCTCATCTACTTTCTAAAATAGCCATATCCTTTCTTGTTATCTTTTTCAAAAGGAAAAAAAAAAAAAAAGAAAGAAAGAGGAAAAATTTGATGGGAAGCGTAGTGAATACAATTTTTCTTCTTTTTGTCTTACTATCTGCTGATGAACTTAGCGAAAGTGCTTACGCAGTATCTTTTTCTTTTTCTTTCCTTCATTTTTTAACTTTGAAGCGAGAATGAAAAAGAAGTAGAATGTGGCGATTATTAAGAAAATCAAATTTGTGATTCAAACGAATTTATACGTTTTGTGGCTCCTACGTGTCGAAAATAAGATTTTTGGCCTCTCTGTTTGCCTCTTTTTCGTCCCGAAGTATGTACATATGTCTAGAAGACGGTACTGTTCAACGCATCTGGGCCAAATTTTAATCTTAAGAATGCTGAGTACCTGCGTCATCTTTCTTTCTTTAGCCCATTAATTTATTTGGAAACCTATTTTTTCTGTTCTGTTTGAAATGCACTGCAAATTCTGTGATATGTTTGTCAATTATTTGTTCTTCAAATTTAGGTAAAGCGTTCCTCGCTTTTTTCCAAAAACCTATTTCCTTTATACATAAATTTATTACAAATTATATTAAATTTGAACAGTTAATTAGTACGAAAATTATATAAAACAAAGTTTAATTTTCATGGAGTAAAGATCATTTCAATACAACAGATTTGAAGAAGAAATCACCAAAAGCAAAACATATAACATTTTAGTTCATTTCAAAGAAAGCTGAAAAATAATTTGCCATAGAAATCAATGGACTAGGATATATTTAACTAGAATTGAAGAAGAAATCAGTAAACTCAAACCGCTAAAAATTCCAGTTCATTTCAAGGAAAGTAGAAAAATAATTCGCCATAGAAATCAATGGGCTGGGGGATATTTAACTAGAATTGAAGAGGAAATCAGTAAAATCAAACCACGAAAAATTCCAATTCATTTCAAAGAAAGTAGAAAAATAATTCGCCATAGAAATCAACGAACAACAAAACAAAGATGGTGCAAGCACGGATGATCTAGGATTTTTTTCCAAGGAGAGGGGTCAAAAGACCGATTGTAAGGGTAGAAGGGGACAGAAAATCAGAGGCGGCGATTAAAGGGGCAGTTGCCCCCACTTTTTTGAAGTGACCCCTTAATGTATATAGTCTCATTTGGAAATGTAAAGTTTTTTATGTATTGCTGGTTCATAGAAAAATATGGTGCCATATAACATTTGTCCTTGCTTGAGTAAGTATTGGTTATTTGCTTCCCGTGGAACTAAGAAAGCTACAGGAATTGCGTTTTAATTGCAATTCAAAGCAATTAATATCGCAATTGCGTATTTCTTTAAATGTCGTGGCATATGCTTGTAGTATTTACTGTCTTTCATTTTCATTCCCACACATAGATTTAATGGCATGTGTGGAATTAAAAATCTAAGTTGTTCATTAATCCTCAGTTTCAATATAACTTCTACAAAACAAGCCTCATTATTCATTACTATGATTAATATTATCCTTTCTATTTATTTGTTTTAACAAATTTGTTATTAAATAATCTGGCCACACAATTTTCCTCTTCTTACACTTTCATTGTTTAAGAGTACAAAGGGCTAGTACCTACTTGCGTTGCTCTTGTTAATTTACTTAATAAAATATGAAATACAAGGTATTTTTACTAAAAAAGATAGTGTCCTATTAATTATACAACCTTTCGTTAGAAACAACCAGGAAAACTAGCTCTGATATTCAAATATTCAGATCATGTCTTGCCCTCCCACTTTTAACGTTTAATCGCTGCCACTGCGAGAAAACCGACACAAAAGCACAGTCGTGAATGCACACATTTTGATGCACACGATCACATAAAAATGGGTGTCCCAAAATCCAAGCAAGATTTGAATTTTATGTTATTTGTGCGGTAAGATGTAGCCAACGGGGGAAAAGACAGCGTGACAGCTAACAGTTCAGGAATATTAAAAATGGAGCGCTATACGAAAGTACAACGCGTTTTAATTGCTGAACAATATTTTAAAAATTATGAAGGTTTGGGTTTGGCAGCTACAGTTCTTCTTCTGACCATTCTTCTTCGAAAATGTGTCTGGTCAGGCAATAAGTGCTAAAATGGGTGTCGTGCTCGTTTTCACGACATGATAAACTAATTTTTTGTGCCTAAATTGCAAGATATGGATGTAAACGAATTGTGGTTTTAAGAAGACCGTGAAACATGCCATACAGCCTTAGAAACAATTGAATTACTGCATGAGTCATTTCCTCGTCGTGTAATTTCCCGTTTTGGTGATCAGAATTGGCTACCCAGATCATGAGATTTAACGCCGTTAGACTTTCTTCTTTGGAGTTTTTTTTTTTTTTCTTTTTTTTTTGTAAGTCTAAGGTTTATGCTGCCAACAAGCCCACGACTCCCCACGCCTTGAAGGAGAAAATTGACTGCTGTATTAACGAAATTAAGCAACATTTATGCAAAATTGTCATCGAAAATTTCCAGAAAAAATACTTGACTTTGAGTTTAATGACTGACTAACGAGTGACTTTCAGTAGCGAGGCTATGCGAGACGTGGACCTACTGATTAACCACATGAGCTCCTGTCGAGAATCGAACCCGGACCTCCTGCGCCAAAAGTGCGTACGCTAACCGCTTAGCTGCAAAGGAACACCTTTAGAAAAAATGTGTGTGTGTGTGTTATTAAAGCAGTGAAGGCAATTTATGTACTCCTATTCTGTATACTTTACGAATCATAAAAAATACAACTTTGAATTAATTAAAATCCTGTGTTTTCTATCAAAATTACTTTTATCGTGAATTTTGGGACACCCCTTACGTCATATAAAACAATTATTTATGCTCATATTAAATACAGTAAATAAACTGTAATATGTGAGAGCAAATTAATATGTCTTAACGTGTATTTCCACGAACTGAATATCTTCCGAAAATTCAGGAGGGAGGGGGGCAATTGCCCAATAGCCCAGCCCTTTCCGGCCGCTGCGGGCAGCCATCAGCACAGGTATTGAAATGAGAAAATTTTTTAGTTTAACGTGCCATGATCATGCCCTTTAGCCTAAAGGATGATTAATGAGACTGAGTGATTGTAAAATTAATTTTTTTGTGCTCTCCCAACGTGAATCGAACCCGAGACTCTGCGCACCAAAGGCACTCGCCCTAGCCGTTACACCAGCTCGGACTTCTTCACCCACATTCAACACCATTAAAATTTGTATAGGATTGTTCAGAGAGGGGAGGGTGAGCTTCTTTTTCTATCCCCCAAAATGGAGGGTTAAAACAACCAACAAACAAACAATAAATAAATAAATAAAAATAAAAAATAAAATAAAAATGTGACTCTATGGATACTAACACGGGTGAATTTTCACCCACATAATTTTTTGGTGCATAATTCTGAAAAAAGATTAGATTTTTCAATATGTGACGAATCTCTAAGATAATATAGTTCTTATGAATATTTTTATCGTATAAAGTAAATTTTGCATTAAACGTTTTCTTGACAAAAAAAGATTTTATCTTTTGATGCGCTGCAATGTCATTTGTTTTTTTTTTGGGGGGGGGGAAGGTATTAAAAATTCTAAATAAATACTTTAATCTAAAATTGTATACAATACTATTGAAAACATAACAAAGACACTATATAAAAGTTTTTTATATATTATTAAATCTTAACTACATATAAAATTACATGAGCTGACATAAATTAAAGGGGTACTTGCGGTTGACATGCAAAGTTGAAATTTGGTATGATTTTATCTTTCTGAGACTAACCGACAGGAAAATTGCCAAAAGTGAATATTTTTAATTTTTAGGGGGTCTAAAGGAGGGATGAATGATTTCCCCATGTTATTTAAATGGGCGTTTTTTTGGACATATAATCTCATGTTTTAGGTACTTGGAATTGGAATAAAAACTTGAAATTCCGTATGTTTGTACGTTTTCATTAGCGTTAACTAAATAAATAAGTAAAAATAAAAATTTCCAACTGTAGATTGGTTTTATGGAGAACTGAAAAATCTTTCCCATGTTATTTATATGGGACACCTTTTACACCCCCAAATTATTGGGCACTTCCTGTAGCGATACAATGATTAAATTTAACATGATTGTAGCTTTTTGGGACTAACCAACAGAAAAATTGCCAAAAGTTAATATTTTTAATTTTCAGGGGGTCTAAAGGCGAGTTGAAGAAATTCCCAATGTTATTTAAATGGGCCTTTTTTGGACATATAATCTCATATTTTAGATACTTGAAATTGGAATAAAAACTTGAAATTCTGTATGCTTATACGTTTTCGTTAGCGCTAACTAAGTAAATCGCTAAAAATAAAAAAAAAATCAATTATAGAGTGGTTTTATGGGGAACTGGAAAATCTTTTTTATGTTATTCATATGGGACATCTTCTACACCCCAAAATGTTTAGGCACTTCCGGCAGAATTAGAATGATGACATTTCGCATGATTGTAGCCTTCCGGAACTAACCGACAGAAAAATTGTCAAAAGAGAATATTTTTAGTTTTTAAGGGGTCTAAAGGGAAGATGAAGAAATTCCCATGTTATTTAAGTGGGCGTATTCTTGGGATACAAAATCTTATTTTTTAGAAAGTTGAAACTGGAAAAAAAAGAAACTTGAAATTGGTAGAACTTTGGATTCAAGAGGTGTGAGGCTGTAGGCCGAGTAAACGTGGGGATCAGGGGGCAAAGCCCCCAACTGTTACAAATTCAGGAAATGTAATTAAGAACAAATGCACAAAAATCACTTGATGCAAAGGCGAGGCCTAAGAAATGCGAGGCGGTAGGCCGAGCAAACGCGGGGGTCTGGGGGCGGAGCCCCCAGCTAGCCAAAGGCTAGTTTTTATATATTATTGCACATAATAAGTGTGTAATAATATATAAAAATTATATGTGACATGCATTAAATGTTTTCTTGGCAAAATAAGATTTTTCTTTTGATGCGATCCAATGTCAATTTTTTAATGTTTTTTTTTTAAATTCTAAATAAATACTTTAATGCAAAATTGCATACCATACCACTATAGAAAAAAATAATAAAGACACTATATAAACTAATCAGATTTAGAACTTCCGTCAATACTAACACAGGTAAATTTTCACGCACATCGCCTATACACAGAATAACAGGTGCATAGAACGCTGCCGGTACGCATATACACACAAATCACACTAAAGCAGAGGAGCATATTTGGACGCTTACGCCATCTACTGACAACTATTTGCAATTTTCGATGGATGAATTTTCACCCATGTTACTACTATACGGTTAATTAACAACTTCATAAGAAGATACAAATATATTTATTTTTTTTTTTTATCTAGGGAACGAAAAGCACACAGATAGTAGTCTTCTCTTAGGATTGCGTTCTTTTCGGATGATTTTCCCAGAGATGAATCAGGTAATTATATTTCTATTTCATAAATACATATGTTACTAATATATGACATGAGTAATGTCTAGTGAAAAAAAAAAAATACGCTTAGGACGCGGAATGAGATTTCTTAACAACATTTTTTTCAAATACGACTAAAAGGATTTTGTATGTATCTTAAATTATTTATTAATAACTCTACAAAATGCCATCATTTGTAATTTAATGTAAGAAATCGAAGCTAGAAAGCTTAGTGCAGTGGCTCTTATCTTGTGCGAGGCGTGTCCGGAAACTAAGTAGCCTACCATTTTGAAAATATATACTAAAATATACTAAAATATATACTAAAATATACTAAAACAGGTTTGTTCGCACCAAATTTATTTTTTACATAAAAGAGCAGTTTCCAACATAGTTTTCACCAATGTTCAAATACTTATCAGAGCGGGTGACCAGCTTGTTCAAATCTTCCTCAACGAAAACATCCCATCTTATAACGAACACAGTTCATATATTTATATAAACAAGATTACTGATTTATTAAAATTCGTATAAACACTGTATCATGATGTTACCTTTTTATTATAGTTCGTAACAGTTAAACATTTTACACTCTTTAAAAATTGTACATGTAATCTTCACGAGATGGGTCCTCTGTTATATATTATTTATTTTTCGTTGCTGCTATGACAACTAAACTCACATCGTCAAATCACTATCATAACAAAATATTATCGCATAACAACAGAAAAGAAGTTACTTCTATTTCCCTTTTCATATTCTTCTTCCTTTTTTTGAACAGCTTGTGCATATTTTAAAAGTACAATTTGCCCATAAATACAAATAAAGATGTTAAAAATACAAGTATCGTTGTAATCTGACAAGTACGCACCGTTGCGTTTGAATGCCACCGCAGCGCTAGTGTCGACGCTCTGCGCATGTGCACTAGTTTTCTGGTTCATTGCCTCTCCACTGACGCCAGAACGGTTAAGTTATCGCGAGTGTACTGTGTCCTGTGATCGCTTACAATGTGTAAAACAATTGTTGAATCCGCCGATTGTGAGGTTCGTTCTGTTGTTCGGTTTTTGAATGCAAAGAACGTTACGCCGACCGAAATTTATTATCAAAATTGTGGAGATTTACGTTGAAAAATGCAATGAATGATTGAATGGTGCTAAAGTGGGTGAGAGAGTTCAATGAAAGACGAACAAACGTCACAGACGAACCACGAAGTTGTGCAGTTATGGTTGTCTTAACTGGCGGGATAATTCATTGAGAAAAGCTTGAACAAGTTCGTCACCGGCTCTGACAAGTATTTGAACATTGGTGGAAACTACGTCAAAAAATAGTTTAGGATGTGCTCTTTCATGTAAAAATAAATTTGGCATAAACAAACCTGTTTTAGTATTTTATTTGTTTAAACTATGGATGCGCACGAGACAAGATTTGTGGCTGTCTCGTCTCAAAAATGTGCTGTTAACGTGATGACTCGACTCGAAAAATGTATATTTCTCTATTGGAAGAGCCGTGTCTCGACTCGAATTTTGTCAGGCAAATCCTGTCTCGACTCGTCTCGTGCGCATCCCTAGTTTAAAGGGTACTTACTTTTCGGACATGCCTTATTACTACTGTGTGAAAACGCTTTCACTATTTCTTGGTAAATAATTCATTTTATATTTCTGCTTAATATTTATCGTTTCCTGGTTTAAAAATGTGGTGCTTTACACTTCACAGTAGTGCTGAAGGTTGTTTATTATTACCTATTACACTGAAAACAAACTAACTGTGTAACATTATGTAACCATTTTCGACACTACATTTAGAAATGATCAAATGAACATCTATATACACAAATTTCCCTCTTTTCTGCAACAGAATATGTGTTTAAAACTCCAGAATTACAGCTGAATAAATCTAGTTTTAATTCCAGTTGAGTGAAAACGGTTTTCCCTCTATTAGATAGAAAATATTCATTGAAAGAGCAATTGCATATTTATGCTCAAATAGTCACGAATTAAATCAAATTAAATTCTCCACTGTAAAGCGTTATGGAGAATTTGTATATAGAGATAAAATCGCATCACGTAAACAAAGAGCTATATATTTGCTGCAACGAGAATTATTCATACTTTTAGACACGCAATCGATTCATACCTCTTAAAATTTGTCATTGAAATAAATTTTTCGAGACGAAAACTTATATTGCATCTGCATTGAAAATACATCTTATTATCCATGGTATAGTGTGATGGTTCAATCTTTTATGACATTAAAACAGATCATATGTAGTTCCGTATCTAAAATGGAACCAGAGGAGGATTTAGAAGATGAAAACTGGGGTGGAGAACAGCGAGAATCCAGACTGTGGTAGGGATATATGATGGGATTACTCTAAACTTCCAAAAATATATAAATAACAGCTTAAATTATTTTTGTCACTAAAAAAGTGGGGGCCTAGACTCCCCGGCCCCGGTCTAAATTCGCCACTGATTAGAATGGCTATGTTCGTCTATCTATCTATCAATAGGTAAGAAGGCGAAAACGATGCGAGATAGTGAAAAGAGTGGCTTTCTGATTTGGAGCCAGAAACTCAATAATAGGTTCATTCTCTTGCCATAAGCTTCTGTTCAAACCGGGAGTGGTAGAAATGTCCCATTTCTGGTTTCTATCTTTATCCCTACACAGCAAAAACGGTGATGCAATAAACAGCAAGAAAAAGTTTTCTGAGGTTCAGCCAGGGCCGGCTCTACCATATGTGCAACACGTGCATTTGCACGGGGCGACAAAATGGGTCATAACTAT
Organism: Thermobia domestica; assembly: GCF_964235325.1. Lineage (NCBI taxonomy): Eukaryota > Metazoa > Arthropoda > Insecta > Zygentoma > Lepismatidae > Thermobia > Thermobia domestica. The sequence goes on along the minus strand of NC_137454.1, from coordinate 40,047,381 downwards.
TTATTATTTAAAATGAATATTTCTTGTTGGAAATAAATTTCATGATGATGGTAGTTTAAAATTACTAAGCTGACCTCCTATTTGAATACTACATTCATAAATCATGTTTATGTCGCATTAGTTTAAAATCAGATGGACGTGCTAAAGGAAATGGTCAAACAAATCCCAGCATGAATTACTTGTTGTCAAATACAAGAACTCAATTCTCGAACAGTAGAGAAATCACTTGTTTCATTTAGTTCGTTATCATAGTTTTGATATCAAAACTAGTCTTTGTCACAAACTAGTTCATGATATGGAAACCGGATTTCTTTTTTTTTTAAATTTTTTTTAACAGACGTGGAAGGAAAATCAAGAAATAAAGACAAAAGAAGTAGTTGCAATGGAATTACAAACTGATAGAAAATAGGGGAAACTATACAGTCGTGGGCACTCTGATAGTGATGGGCACCTATGCCAATTATTTTCAAATAATAAGAGTCTGAGCGCCTGTAGCGAGCTATTGACGAGTTTCAAATGTTGGTACGCCTTTCTTCTTTACGCTCACAATTTGTCAATTGTCTTTCTTCTTTCGTGTGTGTGGCGGGGTGTAGAAAGGTGTGCGATGTGAAAGGTTGTGATGGTTGTTGTTCATTTCTAAAGAATTCTTTTAATCAGATAGGTGTACTGATTAAGGTTTTGTTTCATTATAAATCGATTGGAAATTAAAATTTTGTGTTTTGAGTGATTATTAAATGATAAGAGCACTTTATGCTAATGAGATGTAAGTCTAAATAGAGTTTTGCTCTCAAATCATGAGGTGCTCACCACTGTATTTTAATTTAATGGAACATGACAGTGATGGGCACCTAGTGCCCATAACTATATTTTACTATATGAATTTTTTTATCGTTATTTTAATCCTAAAGTGCATTTCAGGCTGTTGTGTTTCTTGCTCGAAAATTTCATGAAATTTAAAGGTTATTTAACAGTGATGGGCCCAGTGCCCATTACTGTAAACTCACTATGCCCATCACTGTATGTTTATATTGGATTAAGCCACGGCCTCCTTTGTTATACAAGTCAAAACCTTGAATATGGCAACTGCGCAAATCGTCCTGCCACAGACTATCCACCTTCAACACTTGGCAGTCCACAGACTATTTCTCTACCATTTTAGCGAGGATCCTTCCTTTCTCTAGACATTAATGCTGAGAATTTGGGCAGCCGGCTGTGCTGGGTGGATAGTCTGTGGAAGGCAAAAAGGCGCAGTTTAATTTTAGGGAAAAGGAGGAAATCTGCACTCTTACCAATATGAAAGGAAGGTTTCGACGCTTCGACTCAGCTAGACCTAGATCATGATCCCAAAACAGAACAAGAAGGGGAAGCACTGCACAAACGTCGGTGTGCGTTGGAAGTGCGAAGCCTCTTTTTTCATATTGCTAAGTGTACAGTTTCTTTCCTTCAAAATTAATAACAAGGCCTATTCATATTTATCACATATGATTACATTTAAAATATAGCTACAGTCCTCGCGCTAGGAGAAACGCCAGTGACTTACGTTGTGGCCAAGTACAGTACTTACACGTGTAGTTATGGAGTATGAAATAGGCCTAGTTGCTATTAAGCTGAATTCTGTGAAGTAATGGCCAGTATCTATCGGTGATTTCTGCTCTGATACCTCGGATGTGATTACTCAGCACATCATTTGCCACTACTGTTAATACCGGCTTTTAAGAAACTAATCACAGCGTTTTCACTCAAGTAGCTGCCCAACTTAGTTTGCGGTGCTGAGTGAGGACTGAATTATTTCCAAGGTTATTTAAATACAATTTAAATGCAATCAAGTTTTCGTGATTTGACTTATGAGAAGTTTTGTGATTTACTTGGCCCCAGAAGTGTAACCAAATAAAACAGTTTACAGATAAAGCTGCAAATTGCCATGAAGAAAAATGTGAAGATTTTCGCCTTTTCTGTAAGATATCTGAAGAATTTTCTAAAGACGAAACGCTCATAAAAATCCACACAAATGATGAGTTGCCGTCAGATGAAGCCTCAAACTCACCACGATTACAACAGACTGAAAGTGCTTTAGCAGAACAACTTGAGGAAGCAAGCACTTCTCTACGAGTTGAAGTGACACCAGAAGAGCAAAACAGAACTACTGACCGGGGTAAAATGTATCCAATCAAGAAATCAGATATGCCGCTTTTTAAGGACTGTTTGGTATGGGCAGAAACGCCAAAGCGGAAAGGTCGCAATATTCAAAGATTCCTATTTGTAATAACATCAGATAAATGGAAAGAGCTGCACAAAGAGAAAAGGAAAACAAGAGAGGGAGAAAGGAGAGAGAGAAAAAAGAGAAGTTAAACAGTCAGCACTAGCTGGGAAAGTAGAAAAAGGACACGAAGATACTCCTAGTGTTAATCTATTTTCTTCTGAACGTACAGGTATAACTGGAGCTGATGTGGAGAAATTACCTTCTGCCCCTCCGGCTAAACGAGTGCTTTTTGGCGAACTGCAAGAGAACAAAATTGAGGGAGTTCATTCTTCTTCAGCATCCAAAGAAGATTCAAACATATTGAAAGTGAGGGTGTTGGAAAAAAGTACGGAACAATTAGAAAACCGTACTTTTTTCACTTTCTGGATTGTGTAACCAGTGTGGTGAGAGTGTAGGACCTCGTTTACCAGAAATGAACTGCAAACGCTATGGACAGGCTTTTCATAAAGCTTGCCTTCTTGCTATGGAGAAGTCTACGGTGATGATGTATGTTATTGTATCCATTGTTTGCAGATCTTAGACGAAACTGAAAGTGACAGCGATTAGGCAAACAGAGTGCCTAATTTCATAAGTTCTTAATTTTTTATTAAAATTGTTACTATAAAACTACAAAATATCAAAACGAGATGCTGTATTATGCATTTATGTAACAAAGTAATGTATCTTGACATTATTAAATAATTTTAGAAATTTCTGCACAGGTGCCCATAACTGTAATCAAAAGTGCCCAACTCAGTCTCTGTAGGGCCCATCACTATAAAAGTTATAGTACTTTTTTAAAAAATATATTACACGTACCTAACGTTACATTTCAGTCCGATATCATATTTATTTTAAAACCCATACTGTAACAATATTATTTAACAAATATTAGATATATATGGCCAAACGTATACAAGTTATAAATTAATTACTTAAAAAAATGCCTTAAGGTGCCCACGACTGTATAGTTTCCCCTATATTGAGATTGAAGCTCGATATTGAATTTGCTAAAAAGGATTGCATTCTTTCCTCTGCAGGTGTGTTTTCTTTATCTTTCACTAATACAATATATTATTATTTAAAGAAAGAAAGAAAAGAACATACACAATGAGATTTGTATTTTGTTCTTTCTGGAGAAAAGGGGCAGCAAATAATGCCATTACACGGAGCGGCAAATTGTCTAGGACCGATCTTGGGTTCATCGCTCCAAGAATACATTCTATTTCAGCTTTTCTATCTCTGTGCTAAAAACTAAACTAAACTAGTAGTGGGAATCTATTACCGTAAACTGGATATACTTTGACCCTTTAAGGGCAACTTTGGTCCAAAAAAAAAGAAAGATTTGATTTCTTTCTACATGGTTATTAGGGTTTCTACCAGTAAGAAAAGTTGTGGATCGAAGTATTACAACCTAGATATCACATGAATATTGGGGCTAGTGATTTGTTTCCAGAACGTGGGAAGCAAAATACTAGTAATTGTTAACAAGTAAACACTAATCATATTTTAAGTTCCACAATTTTTGTTCATTGCATTGAATTGACATATACTGAATAGACAAGTAAGTAGAATATAAAAACATGTTCATTAGCGAATATTAATAAGCTAACGCCTTAAATGTTTGTTTAATTACGCACAAACTATTAAGCGTTTTATTGCGTGCGGTAACATTGGTCCAATATTTGAGGCATCATTGGCCCATATTTTCTGCGTTGGTAATGGCCAAATATTAAAGATGAAATGGTGTACAGATGGTGCAATGTAATAAGGAAGATTAACCCCTCACTAGCTTCTAAAAGAGGATATTATACAGTACCTGAATTGCAGGAAGTTTCTTCTTAAAACTGAGCAGTATAGTACCGGTAAAGAACTCTACCATAATGAAGAATATGGTGCTCTTATTTTCGGATGTTAGAGGAAAAAGTGCAAATATGGGCTACCACTTTTTGATTGCAAATAATTCGTAGATGCAAGGAAGTCGAGCAAATTTAATTACTGCAATAAAGAGTATGTGACATTTCCTACACGTGATATAAAGAAAATTGAAAATAACAAATCACTAGTATCGTACATTTATATTTTTCTGACACTCTACGAAATCACGTTTCAAGAAATGGTGGTGCAAATATGGGCTACCAGTACAAAAACATACTAATATGAAAAAAAATGTGGTACAGAATATCACAATACTACCAAGTATAAGTCTATACACTTAGTGACAATAGTCACACACATACTCGTCGTATTCAGCACCTTCGCATTCATTATGTGCCCACATGTGACACTTTATGCACTGAACCCAGAGTTCCCCTTGTGTATCCGCTGAAAAGTAGCTGCGACAGAAAATGCATGGCACATATTCATATGTAGGTTTCTGCACGCCAACAGGTAGATTTAACTCCACGTAACTATCACTGTCGTCGAAGAAAGTTGCTTCAGACTTTGTGAATGATTCCCAATAGTCCAGTCTTCTAGCAGGAGTTGATTGCTTCGTTGCAGAGACTATAATTTCTGTTTTCTTGCCTTTCTTTGCGTGTTTTGCAGTTGATGCCGTGGATTCATACAGGGACTGCCTATAGGGAGATCCAGTTATGAGCGAGGCAGCGCTACTCTTGCGACCTCTTTGGCTTGTCTTCATCTTGATGGTGGGAGGAGGTGTAATATGAAATGGACTGACGAGCTGTGATGGACCTGCTTGAGACTGTAAATCTGAAGTACTGCTTGGTGAAGAGGATTGACTTTCTGTAGATGGCACGCTGCTTGTTGTCCCTGCATCAGTTTCCACAACAACAAAATCGTCGTCAGTGAAGATGCTCCTGTCAAACGGCATGATTCCTGTAACGAAAACCATTTATTGCTATGTCTGCTCTCTGCACTTTCAAATAGGCTCTTCCGAAAGGCTCCATGATGTCATAAGGACTAAGAGGACCATTGGAATGAAGAAGGGCAGATCTGATCTCATTACTGTAATGATGCTTGAGAGGACCCATGAAAGTTTTGTCCAACGGTTTTAACTTGTGCGTACAATGGGGCGGCAATGATATGATTTTGATGTGGTTTTCCCGCGCTAGGTCAATAACGGCCAGACTTCTAACATGAGTGTAATGGCCATCCAGTATCAGCAATACTGGTGATTCTTTTGTCGGATGAGTCTTCTCAATGAAGTGCTGTAGCCATTCTACAAAGAGGCGTGATTGAATCCACCCTGACGGATGAGCTCTACCAATAGAACCGATTGGTTTACCTTTCGTAAGTTGGTCCGTCATGTTTTTCCTGGGAAATATGAACATAGGTGGGATAAACTCTTCTTGAGCGTTCATACAAACTACCACCGTCATAGTTGCTCCTCTTTCGGCTGATGTTAGCGTTCCTATCTGTTTCTTTCCTTTCCTCGCAATGACACTTGGTATCTTGCTCTGCACGACAGTAAGGCCTGTCTCGTCTACGTTGAAGACATGGTCAGGTACGTAGTGATGTTCCGCATATGCTGCTTCCAAAATATCAAAGAATTTTTCTACGTTGTCTTTAGTAAATCCCACAGCCCTCGCGTAAGAAGTCCCGGTGGGTTTGCGAACAGACAGAACTTCTTTATGTCGATTTAGAAATAAATCTGCCCATGCTCTACCGACTTCTTCTGATGTAAAAGGATGAGGCAAACCATTTACTACTGCTAATTGATACGCAAGACGTCTCATATCTGTCACCGTGAAACCAAAGAAATGTGACTCCATAAACAGTAAATATTCCACCAACATCTTCTCAAGCTGCGCCCCTAAGACAGTCCGTCTTCCGAGTGGTTTCGACGCTGCTACTTCAGGAGAGAGAGATGTGTCCTTGCTAACTGATTGTAAAGTTGTCCGAGGAACGTTAAACACTTGTGCAGCTTTTAGTGTTCCCATTTTCTTTTCTCTGACAGCAGCAATTGCTTTCGCCATGTCTTCTTTATGCCATTGTTTCCGTTTATTCTATGGCACATATCGCTGCTTGCTCCTTGGCATGCTGTAAAATAAATCGTAAAGACTAATTCGAAGCTTGGATCAACATGATGCAAATATGGGCTGGTAGCCAATATTTGCACCAGGCACGGTAGCCCATATTTACACCACAACGCCACACCTGAATTTTATACTCCATACACCGTTGTTGGTGTTATCTGCACCTAACATACACAATACCAACAATTCTAATATTTGAACTCAACAGACACACTGCGAAAAGGACGCCCCATACACTCACTTCCAAGTAAAAATATGAAACAAACATACCTGCGAAAGTTTTCGTTCCCTCAAGAAACAACAAAAACGCACTATCTGTTCTACACGAGGCTGTTTCACTCACAATTGCATCCTCTACCTGAGTAGCCTTGTACCAATAACTTGTCGCATTCTCACAAGAGTGCAGCACTTAACAGAGCTTTAATTTGGATTGACAGTATTTACACCATAGCCGATATTTGCACCTCCTCCTCTAAGTGTTCATCCGCTTAGAGAGATTTTCATTGAACGATATTTTTGTTTGCCTCTAAATTGAAGAACGTGACTTCACCCCTATGTTTGTAATATCGGTATTTTAAGTGAAGTATTCAGAAATTCGTTCTATTATAAATGTTTCGTATTCACCCAAGTAGAATACAAATATTTTCATCAGACGATATTTCTCGTTCGATTGAAATTGAGTAAAAACATTGATAATTTCACCAATGTTTATAATATCCTCTTGTTCTCTTCTGCTTCTTAAATACAGTGCTACAATAATACTTTTGTGTATTAATTAGTCATTTTGACAAATGGGCTAAAGTTTGGAAAATCTTTATCAAACTTTCGTGGAAAATTTTGCATAGCATCAAGAAATTGGAGCTATAATCATCGTTCTTGGTCACACTGAGTGTTTACTGCTTTCAAAAGAAAGCCAAACGACTGCATTTTAACAAGGAGAAATGCCATTAAATTACCTCCCTAATCTTAGATGTTAGAATGGGCATTTTGAAAATTAAAAAAAAAAAAAAAAAATGAGCCAAAGTATGTCCAGTTTAAGTACTGATTTTACTTATTTATTTATTTATTTTTTGAAAGGGTTTATACAAATTGGTGCAACGGTGATATACATGCCTGACTCTCAATGCGAATTATGTGGAGAGGTAAGGAAGGACTCACCTACATATGCATGCATAACTTACAAAAAAAAAAATAAATTTGTTACAGCTGAGGGAAACTTAACATATTGAACGGTCCACGTACAAAAACTGGAAGTGGTAAAAACCTACTACCAATCACGTCTGGTTTCAAAAGTGATTCGTCGGACGGATAGAGTCGTCCTATAACGTATCACATCAGGGGCGGATCCAGGACCGACTTCTGGGGGGGGGGAGGTGGGTTGTCATACTGCTACTTTTAAGGGCTCCAAACTTTGGGATGGGTTTTGTTTATATATATAAAATAAGAAAGTTTCCTTTTCTGGGGGGGGGGGGAGAGCGATCGCCCCGATCGCCCCCCTCTGGATCCGCCCCTGTATCACATAATATATATTTTGTACTTGGGAATCTACAGAAAGTCATATGCTTATTTTAGCAAAAAGTTAATAGGTATACATAGGCTTAGGATCGAAAAAAATGTTGATTCCAGAAATTCTGTGAAATCTGTCGACGTCAAAAATACAACAATAATAAACACACGACCGGAAAATAAGATGAAAACACCCGATGAAACAAGCTTATGACGCAGGTAGAAGGAATGATGACTTTTTAGAACAAAGAAAACTGTTTCAATCAAACAGCGATTGAAACAAAGGAGACACAGTCAGCTATTTGTCAGCATGACAGCATGACTTCTGGATATTAAAAAAAAGAAAAGAAAAAAAGTCTTAGTCAATACTCCGAAGGTCACAAGGCTCTTTGTAAGATTTTCTTCTGTATTAAACAAAGAAAAGAAGAGCTAAAAGATATGAACAGCAAATGACATATCAAGAGATGTCTTTTGCTGATCTTTTTCCAGGTGCTTCCTACACGTGACTTCTAGCGGATGATGCAAAATTAAATCCGAGTGGGGAAGCCATGTTCAAAGGTATCTTTTTCTCTCAGGATTACTACTCATATTGTGCATATTCCAAGTGAAGTGAATATTCACAATATACGTACAAATGCAGGCTTGATGAAATTATTTACCCTAAATAATAATAATAATAATAATAATAATAATAATAATAATAATAATAATAATAATAATAATAATAATAATAATAATAATAATAATAATGACTGAGAAAAGGTTCTTCGTTCAGAAGGTAGTCGTACAAAGTGTTGAGATGCGAACTCTACAGTAAGCCCTGACTTAAATAAGTAATGTGTTCCGTAAACTTCTACGTAACTTGAAATCTGTAAGTTTTACGTCCCACAGTTATGTCGCTAAGCTAAAGGAGATGGTGATGATGAGAAATGAAGGAAATGGTGGAATGAAGAAAGTGGGAGAACCCCGAGAAAACCCATGCACACGGTGTTTGTTTAACACAAAGTTCACTTGGCGCGAGCAGGGATCGAACCAAGGACCCGTGGACCAGACCAAGTACCCACGCTCTACCACTGAGTTACGGCGACCCCTCTACGTAACTTGAATTTTACGTTAAGTCGAATTTTTAAGTTACCTAAGTGTAACTTCGAAATTTGCTACTATGTATTATTTACACTATTAATTTGTAGATGAAACAGGAACAAACTGCAGCAATATTTACTCTCATATAAACTATAAAAGTGAGAGAATCATAGGCCTACTTATACTTTAGTTTTATGCATAAAAGTTCTTTAGTAGATATTCTTTTATACAGAAAACAATAATTTTAGGAAACCTAAAACATGGATCAAAATATTGCAATGTTGGACAATAATTAGTTTTCGGTCTAGGCGCCACAAAATTTTTGAACGGCCTCTAAATCAATTTTCGTATCTTTTACGGAATAAGCACATCATACTAAGTTACTAATAGTTTGGGTTTGGCTACACTATATATACTTCTTCAGATATAAAGCCTACAAGAAATTTTGTTGAAATATATTGGATCTTTTGATCCAGTTGGATCAGAGGCCACAAAATGTTTGAACGGCCGCGGCACCTAAATCGAGGTTTCGTAATTTTCTACGGAATAAGCATATCCTACTGAATCAACTGATAGTTTGGGTTTGGCTACACTGTGTGTAGTTCTCCAGACATAAGACCTACAATAAACTTTTTGTTGAAATATATAGGATCTTTTGATCCAATTCGATCAGGGTCCACAAAAAATTGGGTCAGGGGCTGCAAAATTTTTGAACAGTCTCTAAATCGAGTTTTCGTATTTTCTACGGAATAAACACATCATACTGAGTTAACTAAAAGTTTGCTTTGATTACTATGTACTTCTCCAGTTATAACGCCAACAAGAAAATTTTTGATGAAATGTATTGGATATTTTGATCCCAAAATGTATATTAAGTATTTCGCTGCATTTTGCAACGAGTATCAAAGACTCAAAAACTGCTATCATGTTTATGTGCTCTAGTAATAATTTTCGCAATTTGTTACATAAATGTGCATTGAAGTATGTCGAAAGTTACATAAGTTGCACATGACTGGAATCTAAATCTAAACGAAACTTTAAATTATTCAAATAAAATTTCAAATTAATATTATTTGTCACTGAGACTTCTTTCGTTAAAAAAAAGTGTTATTTTTCTTCAGGTATCCCAATTACCATTGACTTTGTAATTAGTTATTTTTTCATACTGCATAAGAATAGCCCCTTCTGACCTCCAAATGACATATACTGTCGACTGAATGCGATGCGACATATTCGCAACTTATATGTTAGAGGAGTAGTTTTACTTCAGACTACAATTCTGGGTTCCTGTTAATAGTAAAATATTTAACTACAGTAATTATTAATGTTTTGTATTAGAAAAAAAGTTTATATTTCTTTTAGCCGTGATTCATTTTGTGCCATTGAGCAAGACCAGTTTCTTTAGGGAGAAAATGGCCTCGCGTAGCGTAGTCGTTAACGTTCTCGCCTTAGCGGTGAGCGGACCTGGGTTCGATTTCCGGTGGAGACTCTCGGTCAGAAAAGTGTAAAAGGCTTTTCAGGCAAGTCTTTCTGAGAAGCTTCTTCGTGGGTTTTCTTCATTCACACCAGACAAATGTCTGATGGTACCTAACTTAAAGATCCCAAGGTGTTTCCTCCCTTCAACATTTCCCAGGCTCGTGTAATCGCCGATGGACGCCATCCTTCATATGTGACGCGCTAAATGACCTTAGATGCCGAAAGTCCAGAAATATAATTCTAATTTTTAAATTTAGACGAAAAAAGCACGACCACATTTTCCTTACAGGGAAAAGGACGAAATTTGCTGATAGGGAATCGCCATTTCGGGAAAATGAAATGAAATCTTTAAGTTTTTTTTTAATGTCCCACGATTGTGCCGGCTAGGATAAAGGAGACGATGACAAGGGCGCCCATGTTGTGGTTTCCAAGGCGGGGGGGGGGCAAGTATAAGCGATGTTTCAAATATAATTTCAAATTTTGATGTAACAAATGTAAAAAAATTCTATTGGGTTTTCGATATTCCCTAGTACAATTTCCTCTTACGTTGGGCAAGCGCCCCACCTTACCCCCCTGATGGGCGCCCTTGGACGATGATGATGAGAAATGAAGGAAATGGTGGAATGAAGAAAGTGGGAGGAAATGGGAGAACCCCGAGGAATCCCAAGCACGCGGTGTTTGTTCACCACAAAGTTCACTTGGTGCGAGCTGGGATTGAACCAAGGACCTCATCCACCAGAAGTGAACCACCACAGAGCCAACGCGACATACGCCATGTTGGGAAATAGTCACCGAACTAATGCAACAGCTTCTGTCTGGTCTTCTATTCGGAATTGGATTTGCTCCAGTAAAACTATATTTCAACTAATCAATTCTCCTATAATCTTAAAAGCAAAATCTTCCGCTGTTGTTCTTAGAGTGACTCCGATGTGATCAAAGCGAGTAAAAAGATTTATGAAGAATCCGATCCGCAACGGTGACGTAATGTAGCATCCAGTTGAAAGTGGCTGCTATAGTTTTACATATTACTATAGATTACATTTTTAATTTAACATTGTAAGGAACCTTTGACGAAAAATATGATTGTAAGAATTAAATCATTGTGCTATTTGTTGGCAAGATTATTTATTGGAACATGTTACACATGCTTCGAAAAACGACTCACGCCGTGCAACACGTGAGATAGATATTAGATTCAACAAAGGGGAAAGACGATCTTTCTAATAATAATAGTTCTTTACTCTTTTTGATGTAAAGTTGACACCTGAATGCATCTAAATTAGGTCTATTGTATGGGGAATACAGAAGATGTCTGGATTTAATTTTATGTCAGGAAAACTGGATTAAATATGGTTTCTCCTAGAATTCCCATTATATAACCCTTAACTCAATACGTAGCTACAAAGGAAGATATAATGATATTTCTTTTTCATCGAGATTTCAAGGCTGCGAAAATTAAGCTCGTGTCTGTATGTGTGTTTCAAGGGCAGGGAAAAGAAACGCTTTGCAACATTCTACGGTATACAATTTCGGATAATTTATATTAGAATTGCCAAACTTTCTTTATAAACTAAAACTATGGACGTGTTAATTACCTCCAGAGATGGGACAGATCATGAAGTTGGGATGGGAACTCGTGACCTGGAAGCAGTGAAATTCGTGACCAACCAGACACGGTGACTCGAACAGACCCATGATCCGGTGTCCTGGACACACCTGAGGACCCGGACAAATAAGTGACCCGATGTTCCGGACAGACTCTTTACCCGGTGTCCCACAGATCTGATGACCCGGACAGATCAGTGACCCAATGTCGCGGATAGATTTGGTGACGCGGACATATCAGTGATCCGATGTCCCGGAGAGACACGGTGACCCGTGACTCGGACAGACCGGTGACTCAGGCATACCCATGACCTTGTGTCCCGGACAGGTCTGGTGACCCAGACAAACCCGTGACCCCAAGACGACGAAACATCGTCATATACATGGAGACTATGTATGAGCTTATTAATGTAATAACTCTAACAAACATAATTTTCTTCTCTCTTTCTCGTCTTGCTAAATTAATAATATTCTTTGTTTCTTACTTCTTGCGTCGGTCTGGCAAAGCATTGCACTGGAAGATAACTACATAGCCTATCAGAACATAAACACATGAGAATCGCTTACCTGTATATAAAACGCTATTTGATTTTCTTATGAGGGCTCATCAAAATTTTAAATCGAGCAGGTCTGTAGAACTTGCTGTGTAGAATATAAGAGATATTGCTGAGTCCAGTGTTATGTTAAAGGTTTTAGGTGTTATCTGTGTTCAAAACCACTGCGTTACTCTTCAGTATGGGAAGGCAAATAAAAATGAATTTATATTTGAAATAGTCAAGACTTATGGTACGTTGATTAAGAAATGCAACATTGTGAATTAGGCACATGATAATTTGTGTTCGAGTAGGTGGAAATCATTCATCTGCTATAAAATTCTTCAGTAATGCTGTAAATTGATATTTCACCTATTTCTGAGTCATCGGATCTGCCTGGGTCATTGGTTCACCAGATTTGGCCAATCAGGCAGGATTTAAGAATTGAGACCCACACCCAGATGACCTGCAAAAGCGTCATGACCCGGTGACTCATGCTTCCACTGATTATTTCAGCACTACTTACTAAAATGTTTGTTGTCTGACAGACCATTGCGTACCGTATATGAGTATTATTCTTAACCAAAACTACAGTAATTCAATTCGTATTACAAGCATACTTCCTACCATTTTCACAATCATTCGAAAAAAGATCGTTTAGTACCTCTTAACCTTTCGTTAAGATAATTGACTATTCAGCAATGTCTGTTACCGTTTACTATGATGAAATCAAGCAATCACCTTAAGAATATATATATAAATATTTTTTTGTATATAGAACTGATAATTAACATAATCATTGAGATATTTAACATGTATCTAAATGAGAAGTATTAACCTCTTTTAAAATTAAAAGTACAACTACGTAAGGTAAATTTACAGCTAAACTTACGCTGTCTTCACATATTGGTTAGCAGAAGACGCTTCTCGGTAACAAACATACGATTCCGATTCCTGATATAACTGTTGACTTATAGTAATCGTCATAAGTCGTGAAGCTTGATCTAGATATATCAATTTCACCACCTAATAGAACGCAACGGTGTGTCCTGGTCACAGGCCCGTAGCCAGCCCCAAAACGTAGGGGGACCCGGCTGAAGTTAGGGTGGCCCGATCCAACCATATGATAGTTCATCACCAAATTATAGTTCTTTTGCAAGCCTACTGTAAAACTTTTAGGGGGACAGCAAAAATTTAGGGGGGTCCCGGCCCCCCTAGACCCCCTGGATACGGGCCTGCCTGGTCTTCAAAAAGTAACTATGAAATTTTGCCAATGCCGTCTCTCGTGTTATAGAAGAACATCTTCAGAGCTTACAGTGTTGTCGGATTGTCGCCAAGTGTTATTTTGTTGTTGTTGTTGTTTTATATTTTTGCTATTATTGTTGCTACCATTTAATTCGAATATGTTAGTGTTCGTGTTATAGTTCTTTAAGTGCTTTTTTTTTTTTTTTTTTTTTTTTGTCGCTCGTTTGCCATGTCTTCTAAGTTTGACAACGTTATTGCTGCACTTCTGCTGTTTGACTTTTTCTCAAGTGTCCGTTCGGAAGGCAATTTTACGAATCGTACCGAAGTCTTCCGATGCATCACACGTGAGGGAAAAGCAGTTCTATGATTCGTGTAGAGCCCAGGCTTCACGAGTCGTTGCAGTCAGTACAGTAACTTTGCATTCGTTGGATTAAATTCTTTAGAGATTCGGGGTCTGTTAGAATTGAGTGGATATTTGAAGTGTGTTATTTATGACTTTGCATTCGTTGAACAACTGGATTTTTTAGAGCATTAGTACCAACATGAGGGGCGCAAGCTACTGACAGAAATAATCTACATTTCTAATTACAAATACTACGAATGTTGTAACAGGCGTTAAGAGCCTGACATACTAAAAATAATACAAAATTTACCATTTTTCTTTTGCTTGTATACCAATACACTTTCCCCTCATGCCTATTCTGTCTATCAACACAAAACTTGGTACACACATTTCCTAACCTCTATAGTATTTTTCGAGATACATTTGGATTGTGTGCTTTTACCCGTGACCACTCCAGAGAAGTCCAAAGTTGATGGGAGGGATTTCTGGAGGGAATTTTCCCAACATTCTCCAAAGTTTCCCTGTTTAAGTACGTTATGGACCCCCGACACATAGCACCTGTGGAAACCTTATTTCATGCTAAAGAGAATGAGTTATAAACCATGGCTTTCCAATGAACAGAATTGATGCAATAGTTATTTCACTGCGAGTCTGGGACCCAGGGTGTCCATATCACCTATTTTTTTTTGTGCATGAACATATCTTTGTTATGTTTATCGAATGGACGGTTTGATTTGGATTTCCGGATGACACGTTCATGTCCGTTCCTTGTCAGCTTGTTTCCTTCTTCCTTGGAGCGTGTTTGTTGTCTCTCATTTTGTGACCTCGGTATCTGGGTTTGTTAAGTCTTCTTCCTGCCTTTTCTGGTCGAGAAGGTCTGTTTTCAGTGTAATGTGGCTGGAAAAAGCTGGTTCTATTTTGGTCTGTGTCTATAAGAACTCTTGGGTGCTTCTGCTTTTGTCTATAGAAATATCACAGGGGGCTTGTGATCGCCCCATACGATGTCCAGGTTTTTTTTTTAACATGAATCATGAAAGTTCTTGTTGAAAAAAAATGAAATCTTTAAGTTTTACGTCCCACGATTATGCCGGTTAGGCTAAAGGAGACGGTGATGATGAAAGGTGAGTGAATTGGTGGAATGAAGAAAGTGGGAGGAAACGGAAGAACCCCGAGAAAACCCACGAGCATGGTGTTTGTCCACTACAAAGTCCACACGGCGCGAGCTGGGATCGAACCAGGGACCCCAAGCACCGGAGGTGAACGCTCTACCACTGAGCCACTGCGCCCCCCTTAGTTCTTGTTGGAGTAGTAAATCGCAATGTTTTTCACAAGTCGGATTTTGAATCTTGCGAACTACACGTTCCCAGAGGCGCCAGGTGACGAGGGCACCAAATTGGAAAATGAATTTTGTGTTTTAAAAATGGATATTTATTAGAGAAAATGTTATAAAGAAAACTTATCCAAATAGTTTCAATTTAATATTGTACGGACTGAGATGCAAATAAAATACATCAAAAGGACAATAAAGTCAAATCTTTCTGTGGTTGGCTGTAAAACACCCCTTTACAATTATAATGGACTCGTATATCAATTGGCGGCAGTGTCACACTCAGAAGTGATGCTAGTTTTAGGAAAATTTTCCGTGGCGCAGAGAGATTTAGGATTTTTTTTTTTTTTTTTTTTTTTAAGAGGAAAAAGGGCAAATTTACGAATATGAGATAAACTGTAGAGAAATTTAGCTTTTCAATAGATGCTAAATTAGGAAGTAGAACAGTGTCTTTGTAACATGAACTTTTATTGAGTAACAAACAAAACGAGAAATTAAGCTAATTACCGTCATTGTATGACTAGAAAATACAATACGAAATGCTTTTAATGAATCACAAGAGCATATCTCTTTATCAAAATCAAACCTTTGTTAATGGTAGGCTTGAAGCTCATAAGTTTTATTCTGTTTCGACTTTTATGTTTCAATTGTACTTGTCAAAATACATCTTAGGTATATATATATATATATATCTTACTTTTATGTTGTGTTTATTTAATAAAAATGCTCTTAATTATTAAAACTGGACCTTTATTGAATATTCATCCACAGTCAATCCGTTATAATTTCGCCATTTTTCGTTAATATTTACAGGGAGACTACAAATATTGAAGAAACTTGCCATTGCAACAATTAATGTTTGTCCAACACACCTTTCTACTCTTCTGTTATCATTTAGGTGGGAGCGCCTAAATGTTTTTTTGCTTACACTTAAGAAATGTCTAGAACCAGCTCTGGTTCTTCAAATGCTTCTTCACGTTTATAGGTGATAGTTGGCTGGTCACATTGGTGAGAGGTATGGCTGTATTGGCAACAATTCCAACACGGGGAAGGCCTTGGTTCGCTTTGTGATTCATTAATTTTGGGCTGGCGTCCAGCCATCATAACTCTTAAAGTTAGACTTCTTGTGAGTTTTCAGTAAATAGGCGTATAAGACAAGATTTAAAGATCATGGTGAAGCTATTAAACTTGATTCCCTTCTACCAAAGATCTTCATATTTTCATTGACGTGTACATCAGACGCAATACCAGTGATAACAAAGGTGAAAATAGTTCTTGGTTTGAAGGATGTGGCTTTTGTATAGGTGTGCAATTATGAAATGTACTGAGTATTCCTCTTTGTGTCAGCATTGTGCTGAAGTTGAGATATTGGATTCCTAGAATTCTTCTTTGTTGGTACCGATTTCTTCTTTATTGGTGTGCGTGATGCTATGTTAGATGTTAATAACTTATTTGATAATAGAAGCTGACGTTCTCCTGATGACGTGATGTAAATATATGTTCTCGGGACATCAACCACGTGAAATGTTTACGTGGTTGATATCCCAAGAACTTATATTTGCAGGTTATTATTTGTGGTTGATACTATTGGTGTGATCTGAGTACTCTCTTTTGGTAAGGGTTTCTGCTTCTTCAGAACTATTCCACGAAATGTTTTTAAAAAGGCTCTGCAAACAATTAAACCCGAATGCTGAAGAACAAGATGCTTTACAAGAAACAAGTTTGAAAGCAAAAAGAATACGTTTCTGAAGCTGGTTCCAAGAACTATATTGTATAATACACATTTCTATTTGCTTCATATTTCTAACAGTTCAAGAGAGGGAGCAGAAAGTTTTTTTGAGACATGAGACAGTCGGTCTTCTATTACACGTACTATTAATAAGCATAATTTGTAAGTTCGTTTGTTCATGTATGTCTTTTGTGATGTTCAGTGACTGGCAGTAATGCTAACAGGCATTCCATAGTAACCAGTAAGAATTCACGACATCGCAAATGGAAATCATGATTTGTTTGCTTCTCTCTCTCTGATGGAATTTAGAAACATTCCGCTTTGTGACAAGCATCCTCTACACTAAAGATCTGATTAGAAAGATCAAAGACACAATAATCGCTAGAAGGTTTCCAATAACATGCTCACAATTCTAGTGTGTGCTTACCTGTTAAATGTCAAAGCGTTTCTTCTCTTCCCTTCCTACCCCTTTTTTTAACTATTAAAATCAGCTCATGATCTTTTTAAATTGTTTCTTCCATAGTTTCCGAAACAAAGATGAAAGGTGTACAAGAGCCAATTCATTACAGTACAGAGAATTGAGATTTACAAGTTATAGGGTACAAGTGTAGCACCCTTTTTCCTTACAAAACACAGAAAGAACATCTCTACATCATGTTTACTTTTAGTTCTGGAAATTTAATATATCTTACTTATTGCATTTGAACTTCTATAAAAGGTGTGGAAAACATAACGTTATAACTGTATAGATTTCTTTTTAGAAAAAGAAGAGCTTAAAGTTTGCTGATCCTGTAGGTTTATGCTAACGTTCTATTGTAATAGCTGTACGGATAACATTTAAGCGTGCAGTGTTCTCGGATTCAGTGATGCCAACCTGAAACAATATGAAATCCCACGTCAAGAGGCAAAAAAAAAATCCCATTTTACGTGTGAATTTCCCACATTATGCTAATTAAAAGTATGCTAAAATATTAAAAATTAAATTTCTCTGTATTAGTCACTTTTTACAATATCTAAATGAATAAGCCGTAATTTCGGTCTTTTCGAAAAAAATCCCATTATCCCTTTCCGAGAAAATAAGGTAAAAAACTCCCACGATATGGGATTTTTTCTACAGGTTGGAATCACTGGTCGGATTGTCGCTAAGCCTCGGTTTGTTTATTTTTGTTGTTATTGCTGTTGTTGTTTTATATTTTTGCTAGTATTGTTGTTACTGTTTAATTCGAATAATTGTTAGTGTTTGTTGTTGCTCCTTCGCCGTGTTTTCTAAGTTTGGCAACACTGTCGGTGTACTTCTGTTGTTTCACGTTGTCTCAAGTGTGCGGTCGGAAAGCAGCTCCGCGAATTGTACCGAATTCTCCCGATAAACCACACGTGATACAAAGCAGTGCTATGATTGGTCTAGGCTTTACGAATCGCCGCAGTCACTGTAGCCTCACTGGAACACCGCTTTCTCGTGAGATCAGTGACAGTGTGAGCACCGCTAGTACTTTTGTACTAGATCTAGTACCTTTTATAATACGAAGTATTTTAGTGTTCAAGTACGTTCACCAACAAATATAGTACTTTTTTCCTCTTCTTTCCTCATAAATATATTTGGGAGAGAAAAAGGAATCTCGTGAAAATTTGGCAATGTACGAAAATTTCACTGTTCCTGGTAACCTTTTCTGCCTTTTTTCAATAGTGGTATTTACAAAAGCGGAAGCGGGGCATAGATGACGTCCAATCGCCTGCTCCAACTAATAAATGACTAACTAACTAACTAACTAACTCTATGGCCTATGGAACCCGGAGGTTCAGTGCCGCGTTCACAAAAGCTCTCCACTGACTTCTATCCTTAGCTAATTGCATCCAGTTTCTACTTTGTATTCCTATCTCTGCGAGATCCATCTTAATATTGTCCTCCCATCTGCGCCTAGGTCTTCCTAATGGTCGTTTTCCTATGGGTCTACCAGTCAAGACTTTGAAAGCGTTTCTACTTTCTTCCATTCTAGCTACATGACCTGCCCACCTAAGCCTCCTAGACTTGACGACCCTAACAATGTTGGGTAAACCGTATAAACTATGTAGTTCCTCGTTATGAAGCTTCCGCCATTCCCCATTCTCGTTCCCCTTGGGTCCGAATATTCTTCTCAGGATCCTGTTCTCAAATACTTTCAGTCTATGTTCTTCCCTCAGAGTAAGCGACCATGTTTCACAACCATACAGAACAACAGGCATGATTATCGTTTTATATATTTTAAGCTTCAAATTCCTCGACAGAATTCGCGACGACAAGAGATTTTGAACCGAATAGTAACACGAATTCCCTGCTTTTAGTCGACTAATAAATGACTACAGTAAACAATATTACATATTTGATGATCCGTTTAAATATTAGACTATTAAGGAATTAAAACTCGATTTTCTCTATAATTTCATTTTATGATATTTCTTGTTTTTCCCGACATCCTCTATATTTGTCATACTTGTGTTACTTTATTCGATTTACAGTGAGTTTTAATACAATTAAGCAGGGATTCCGCCAGGAGTTTTAGTTTGACGGTGTAAAGTACAAATTGGGAGGGTGTAATTGGTTTGTACGGTTTGTATCGAATTTTGACTTCTTACGTAAAAAATTAAAGTTGGGGGTTCTTTCAAGGATGTGGGGGTCACTCCCCACCCACAGGGCGGGGGAGATGCCTGAAACCTTCTCATAAGATAATAATATCGTAAAATGTCATGAAACAAGAGCACATAAAATTTTAGTACTTTCCCCCCCAGATCTAGTACTTTTTTTTTCTGCATAGGTTACTACGAAATATTTTTGCTGGATGGTCACACTGATGAGTGAAGCCAAGCAACGTTAGATATGGCGAGATGTAAGATATGTGATCGTTCGTATCTCCACATGGCGTTCGCATTGTTGCATCCACTCAGCGTTGTGAATTGAAAATTCTGTTTAATGTCCCACGTTACCCCCTTAAGGCTAAAAGAAATGGATGATTAATAAAAATGAATGATGGGAAATTAAAAGTTTTTTTTTTTTTTTGTGCTTTCCCATCGGAAAAGGAACTCGGAACTACGTATACCAAACTAACGCGCTAGTTATTAGGCTAGTAGGAGAGGTCCACCCAGGGGCACACCCATGCGTGGGTTCATTCAGTCCAAACCATGCCAAAAACTTTGTAACTCACATATGGCAATTGTAGAACTTATAGGAGATACTCTCCATATTGTAAGTCAAAACGGGCTAAATAAATAAATAAATAAATAAATAAAAACAATTTGTACACTTTCTGAATAAAACTATAACTGTTTAGCAGAGAATAAAGTTTTGATATTACACTCTATCTGTATTTTCTTCTTTCTTACAAAAGAATCTATTCAATAATTTGTTCTGAGAATATAGCTGGCAATACTTAAGGGTCTTCACTACAGCGAAATTAAACTACCGCTAATTTTAGAGTTTTTTCTGTAATATCTTCAAAACAAATAAAAATATTCGAAAACCAGAAACGTAGTGAATTAGACAATACGATTTTGCATGTGATATCGTTATCACAACTCATCTAGCTGCTTTCGATTTGCAACTGTAGATAGATTTAGCATTTTTTTTTGTGGGTTCTGTAAATAGCAGCATACCAGAAGCAGCTAGGTGAATTGTGGTAAAGGTATCACATACAAAATCGTATTGTCTACTTCATTAGGTTTCTACTTTTCGAATATTTTTACTTGTTTTGAATATATTACATAAAAACTCTAAAATTAGCGTTAGTGAAGACCCTTAACAATTGCTATCGTTTTTTCGACTGAAGAATAACACTGGTTCAACACTATATAGACGTAATATCTTGTATAGTACTGCCAAAATGTCTTGAGCCGTTGCAAAAATGCGAACTAAGGATCACACTCCTGACACACCCACGCGTTGGGCCAATGATTGTTTAGTTGTTGCTAAGCGAGAGAGCCTTGCAGCCTCAACACCAAAGGGAATGGAATTCGTTCAGACGATAGCAGCGCTTGGAACAGATGATTAGGTGTCAAGTCAATGTGGCATATCTATAGCATTGAATCCTCTCAAACTCTGGACCCTTCCTAACAAAAAGTGGATGCGTGCCCTGTTCCTCCTGTTTGCGCGTCGTAAGAGACACACCACCACAAAGTTATACGACCTGGAATCTAACGAGATTCAATTATGGTTAACATTTTTAAGTAACAAGCAAATACTCGATTCGTTCTTCAAAGAAAAATCTACTTCCAATTTGTAAATACGTGTTACAGTGAAATCGTGTTATGCAAGGTATTCCTAGAGCTTTCTCGAGGCTACATGATTGCAATTCGATTCCCAGTGAGATCTAATGTGGTTCGGATCCCACGTTAAGTTATAGGTTCCAACTAAGCAAGGTATTCCTGATCATATATTTAAATATATGAGGGTTGGATTTTAAAGTAAACTAAAGGTTTTATATAGGGCTCAGTGAATCTTCTTATTGAAAGGAATATTTTGATCAAAGCAAAACTCTATGTCCCTCTGCCTCCCCCCCAAAAAAAAACTGTTGAATGACAAATTGGCAACCCAGCTGAGGTCATTCATTTCTTTTCCCTAAGCAAAAGGAGGGTTTCATCCGCCAGAGGGTGGAGGGGCTGGGGCCGAAGTATAGTTCGCATATTTTCCGAGGGCACAAGTGGAATAGACAGGCTCTACTGCAAATTCTGAAAATGCTACAAAAATACTACAAAAATATTTGGCATTATGTCAGATTTTTGGGGGATTGGAGTAGGAAGCATGTCTTCATGTAAATCTGATGCATTAAAGGACGCCTGAAAATGACCACCAACTCTGCACTTAACTGACAAGTTCCTTTGTGGCAAAAAGTACAACCTTGGAATTCTAAGAATTACTAAACGGCGTGACAAACATCTTGACATTTGAAGGCGGCGCTCCAAGTTCCCTTTAAATGCTGCTAGCAAATGAGAGGCCAGCGGTATTGCCACGTTTATTTTGTACACATCCACGTCTATCCCGTGTCACCTGATCGCGCTGTAGTTTGTCTGCTTACCCATTACCACACCCCTTTACCACTTGACAACGTCACGCCAGAGCTTGAGTTTTATTCGTTTAGTTGAAATGCCAAGATGTTTGTCATAGGCCTTAGAAACTGATTAACATGTTCCAAATATGGAACCAATTGCATTGGAGATCGGCACTTACCAACTACACCGGATTCAAGCTGAAGTCGTCATTAATAGTAGGTCCCTCTCTTTATGACTTCGGTATTGTATAAGGACGCAAAACAGATGAAAGAAATCTCTTGCGTATCTTCTTCTTTTCTTTCTTTTCTTTTTCATTTTTTTTTACAAAAAGGCTTAAAATTTTGTAAAGTAATCATATTCTCAGAAATTCAATAACCGACATAGAATTCTAATCATTTTTTAAGAAATACTTAAAACAATTGTCACAACTTACACAATTGTCATAATTACAGAATAGTGTTTTGTTTTTAAGTAGTATACAATATACTGTACAAATAAAAAGTAACTGTGATACTTATCCGGAAGCAATAGCGTAACTAAAAATGCATGAGCCTCCCCGTAAAAATGTCATAAGGGCCCCCACTTTCCACGTTCATGAAGGCACATAAAATTTATAGAGAATATATTATTGACCTTGGATGTTCCATCTAGTCAGTCACTAATTCCTCAGTATGCAAACAATTGCACATATTATTATTATTATTATTATTATTATTTGAAGCAATTGCATGGAACCAAAAATGTTTCGTACGAGAAATATCTTTCTAAATAAATTAACCCATAAAATGTTTACATCTAATATATGAAAACTAACCAATACTTCATGGTGTTGCTGCTCACAACTTTTCAAAAGCGGTGAATCGTTCGAAAGAGGAACTCGTTGTCTACTTTGTCAATATTAACATGGTGATTTTCTTGGCTTTCAATGCTCAAGATTGGGAAAAAAGCTCTATCATCTGTAACGTTATGCTACGAATATACATCAGACAGAGCATTATGACTACCTACTAAATATCTAAATGTCTATCTTTCAGTCACAGGATCGTAATAATGCGGTTTGGAATGGAAACAATGAAAATGAAATGAAATCTTTAAGTTTTACGTCCAACGGTTATGCCGGTTAGGGTAAAGGAGACGGTGATAATGAGAGATGAGTGAAATGGTGGAATGAAGAAAGTGGGAGGAAACGGGAGGACCCCGAGAAAACCAACGAGCACGGTGTTTGTCCACCACAAAGTCCACACGGCGCGAGCTGGGATCGAACCTGGAAACAATGAGACCTTGGTAGGCGGCTGGAGGAGTGACACACCACACATGTCACTTAGTAATAGTAAATTCCACAGAGGAAGTCTTACATTCAAGAACATACCAAAGGTGTTCAATTGGGTTAAGATCGGGTGAGTTTGGAGCCAATTGAAATTCATCATAGTATTCCTAGAACCACTGTACAACGATGATCTTGTGGCAAGGGGTATATGTGATCAGCAATGACCTGCCGATATCTAGAAGCCGTCATGGTGCCCTCCGTACGCAGTACTGGGTTCATGAGTGACCATGTGAAGGCTCCTCGAATGATAAGTGAGCCACCACCGGCCTATCGTCACTCTGCTGTACGCATCTCGAGACCCGGTCATCCATGTGGTGAGGGGTATCGTGATTCATCGGACCACTCAATGTTGTGTCATTGCTCTGTAATCCAATTACGATTAGCACGTGCTCATTTCAGTCATTATAGATTATGCCGTGCGGTTAATATGGCGCACGTCTCGGACGTCAGGTGCGGAGGCCCTATCTAACAGGATACAATGAACTACATGTTCAGATACATTCGTGCTTTGTTCACTGATACAGTCTGTTGAAGTCTGCCATTCATTAAGCAACAGATTTTGTTCTAGCCTGTTGTACCAACTTCGAACGTGTACAACGTCCGACGTTTTTAATGGGGTGTGGCTGCCCATTTGTTATAGTTTGATTTGGTGATGGTTTCACCATCCTTTTCCCAACCTTGGCAGATATTAAGCACGGCAAATCGCGAACACAGTAACAAGTCGCGCTGATTTCGAAATGCTATCCCTAGCTGTCTAGCCATCCGATCAAACTCTGGTATCTCGCCGTCATTTCCCATACAGCACACAAACATTATACTGACTAATCGAGTGAGATCCCTATCACCGTCTGGCAATCGGTTGTAGCACCACTGTCCAGGAGCACACTCACGGACAGGGCTCACCGGGTCCTGAGCCCCTAAACTTCTAACTTTTTTTTAAATGTTCTGTTTTCAACAGGGGCTCAGTCACGGGAAGTGCACCCCAGTCTGGACTTCCTCCAATCTTTCGAGTTTGGAAACCCCATTAAAAATTTCTAGTTGCGTATCTGTACATATATTCTGTAGTGCATTATAATTATTCCCTATGTAGGATTTTTTTGCAGTACTCAACTTCCTCCTTTAGTCTAGCTAAAAATGTTTTTACAGTTACCTTCAACTTTAGTTACAATACATACTTTTTCTTTTAATGTCATACATTTGTAATTGGATTAATTGACTGCTTTGACACTGAACAATGGAAGCCGATGAAACTCATTACAACAAAAAGATACATAATTTTTTATCAAGCACACAATATAATTGAAAACCCATTTAATTGTCTCCTCGTTTTAATTAAACGCAGGAAGGAACAATTGTATTTTGAAGTGAATACCTAGGAAAACGTTAATTACCTGCGGTGTTTATTACCCTCGATCTCTCAAGGTCGGTCTTGTTCCCAACAAGGATGACAGCTCTCGTCGACATGTAGTCACCTTTCCACAAGAATGTCAAGATGTCTTCGGCGCGATCGAAGCTCTCTCTGTCGGTGATTGAATAAACTACCACAAAGGCATCAGGGTTGTAAGTGGTGCAGTAGCTTTCAATCTACAACAAATATAGCAAAAAAAAAAAAAAAAAAAAAAAAAAAAAAGTTGAGAATTCTCCAAGAGGATTACCAGAACGAACTTTTTTAAAAAATAAAAAGAATTAATTTTTCTTATTAACTTCTACAAGCTTTGTACTATGGTTCTATGTACTTTATTATTATATACTCATTAAACAATTCTTGCAATATATCCAGGGGTGCCCATCCCCCCCAAAGCTGATGGCGCACTCCCCCCCAAAACTAATAATCTCTTCCCTCCTCAAAATTCAAGTCCTCTAAAAACAATTGCCCAGTGAAGCAGTAGTTTTTATAGTACTAGTAATTGTTATTTTTGTTTTGTTTTTATTTCCTGTAGTAGTATTATAGAATGCTTGTAGTAGTAGTAGGAGCAGTAGTAATTATAAAAATGGCATTACTTTTATTAGTAGTCTTGGTAGTGTACAATACTAAATATGTTCTATAAGGATATTGAAGGGTATAAAAACTTCTACCACTGTGTATGGCACTGGTATTCTTTTTTTACAATTATTATTATTATTTTTTCTTTACAAAATATTGATATAATTCCCTTGTACATGAAAAGTAAGACGCAAGTTACAAGTTATTGAGTTTGATACCAAAAGAAAATGTTATCCTCGAAATTAGCCTACAAAAAGAAGTGATATCCAACAAAAAAAACATTCCTGTAAAAGAGCCAAGTACGAGTGGCCTTAAAAAGAATTGAAATCACAAAAATAGGCGCCAAGTTCTGGTGGACAACAGTTACAAACACTCACTGGTTCACTTCAAATTTAGATTTGAAACTTGGCTGTTATCGTATGGTTACCACTAGCTCACAATTATGTCAAACTACTTTATAATTTTCAACAGACAACATAGGCAAGTTTCAAATCTAAATTTGAAAGTGATTCCTTGAGTGTTTGTAACTGTTGTTCACCAGAACTTGGCGCCATCCTTTCATATAGCAACTTGCGCGGTACTTCATTCATAGAGTTTCTAAGCAGGGGTAGGGGGATTCATTCTCGAGATTTAAAAAAAAATCGCATTGTGCTCCAATGTTATTCTGACGACAGTAAAATTACTTATTCGACATTAGAGTAAAATTCTTCCCCAATTTTTTTTATTCCTCCCAATTTTTTTCTCGATGGCACAACTTGCGCTATTCATCCCTCCTGTGGGCGGCCCTTCTCTCTTAAAACGAACCAACCTTTCCTTTCATACGGCTACTTGCGCGGTACTTCATTCATCGAGTATCGAAGCAGGGGGTACGGGGGTTCACCCCGGAAAATTTTTTAAAATTAGCTTCTCAAAATCATGTTTTAATGCTATTCCGACAGTAAAATTGCTAGTTCGAAAGTAGAGTAAAATCCCCCCCCAAAACTTTTCCCAATGGCGCAGCTTGCGCCATACATCCCCCCTGTGGGCGGCCCTGAATATATCTATCCGTTTATAATTTCCTTGGGGTACATGGAAAGAAGGGATTAATCTACATTTTACATTTTTGTTAGGAGAAGCAGTTTAAAACGTTGATGGGCGCCTTCTTTCCTTGCACAGCTGTTTTTCTTGTGCAAGTTTCTCTGCAACGTGTCACTTTTTTCACAATATTCGTAATACACTTAGAAGTACAAATTAGCACCAACAGGTAGTGTCCATATCAGCTTTTTCGCAAAAATTGCAATGAGCCCCTTTTTGCCGTGTATCCTTAATTTCTTCCACATGTTTTATTCAAGAGTTCTGTTAAAACATTCTACGATGTGTTGCTTTACGAAGACACATTATCAAAATGGAAAAAAATAGCAAATTTTCATCTCTCTCTATGACTTACGGTTCCCGAGATATGGCTCCTTAAATCTCCCGAAATCCGACTTTTTTGGCCAATATCTGGGGAACGGTGGCCAGTTGACCAATAGCTACCGGTTACTGTTTGGTATCAAAATGTTCGCCACCTTCTTAGGTATTAATCAACACTAATTTCATCTCTCTATGACTTACGGTTTCCGAGATATGACTCCTTAAATCTCCCGAAAACGAACTTTTTTTGGCCAATATCTCGGGAACGCTAAGAGTGACGGCGAAAAATTCCATCATTTCTTTTAGATAGTTTTTGATACTCCATCGAATGGAGGACTCGAAATTGAATCATCAACACCAATATCATCTCCCTATGTCTTACGGTTTCCGAGATATGGCTCCTTAAATCTCCCGAAAACGAACTTTTTTTGGCCTATATCTCGGGAACGGTAAGAGAGATACGAAAATTTCCATAAATTCTTATAGGTAGTCTTTGATGGTCTATCGAATGGAAGACTGAAAATTGAAAAGTTCGCAAATACACACACACACACACACACACACACACACACACACACACAGAGAGAGAGAGAGAGAGAGAGAGAGAGAGAGAGAGACATACAAAATTTAGTGACGAACATTTTAAGTTCATTGAAAAGGTATCTCAAAGAAACTGGAAGTTTATTTTTAGTGTTCTCTCGAAATGGTGCGCTACTACTCGTAACACATTGCACTTAACGGTGTAGAACACTTGTATTTAGCAAATTGATTTTTATGAGGTATTATTATTATTATTTTTAAATTTCCTCTGTAATAATCTGTAATTTTAATGGTTTGATTTTGCTGAATTTTTCTTCAAATCTTTTTAACTTCGTGAACATTAAAATGTTCTTTTTTATAATTAGTGTCATTAAACCAAATTTAAGTCCATTTTCTGAAAACAAGAGATTTAACTAAATTTGAACAAAAGATCAATAAAAAATCTAGTGTTGCCCGCCACGCGAGACGAGATCAGAAATAAGATTTTCCTCGTCTCCTTTCTTAGTTTTCCCCCTAGATTCTCGTGTCGTCTCGATTCTCGGAAAGCTTTTATGTCTCGTCTCGAAAGTTTTCTTGCTTCGTTATATAAATTAATGTACAAAATTTATGTTCTGAAATTTTGATTTTGATTTTCTTAATGTAATCTAAAAGCTATCACAATCTTTCCGCTTCACAAGAGATCACCGAACGGTGTGATATGATATAATAAAAAATATTTAAACCATAGTTATTATCGGAATATACTGTATTTTGCAGTGGCGTATTTAAGGGGGTTTCCAGGCTTAAGGACCCCAGAAATTCAATATATCATTTTAAAGTAAATGGAATATCGTGCAGAATTTTCACATTTCAAGGAGTCAAGTTAGCAAAGCCTCCCCGAACCAAAATCGTAAATACGCCACTGGTATTTTGATTAACGTATTTTTAACATTGATCATTGCTCATCATTGTGTTTCTGTAATCAATTTATCAATTTATATATATATATATATTTATTATGAATCACCTAAAACTAGAACAGTGAGTTAACTAGTTCTGCCACGAGACTTGAGAAATTTGTCTTAAAAAAGAGACCAGAGTTGTACGCAATCTTTTGGACTCATTTCGAATTTTAAAATACCCTACTCATATCGACTCTTGTGAGACGGGAAATTTCCCTTCTCGTGGGCAATGCTAGTAAAATATAATTCTAGTTCATCTCGAAGGAAACACAAAAATAATTACGGTGTCCATATAAATCAACCTACCCAATAAATATTATCTTTACGAAGACATTTATGAGTCTGATGGGGAGGGATTGCGTGCTACAGTAAAATTTAGAGCTATGTCGTCGGTAGGTCACTACTAGAAGGGCCACCCCTACCGAATTGTTCTAAATGGAGTGTGTTCTGGGAGAAGGCAGCAGTTCTCCAGTAGCCAAATTGACAGAAATCATAGTGACTTGTACGGCAACTTGGACATTAATAGCAGCCGTAGTCAGAGTGACTTGAAAGGCTCGGATATTGCGGAATGGAATGCAACGGGAAACTACCATTCTATTTTTTCCTAATCTGCTAAGTTGCTGACAGCAGAAAGGGAACATGTGTATGTACAATGTTCTTTTCGCAGATCAAAATATAGTTCCGGAGTTAAAATATCTCTCCATTCGGAACTCTGGGAGGGGATGTTTTGGGAGAGACTATTGGACGAGAGAGTAACAATGTGGGGAACATAACATAACCATACATATCGGCATAGTTCATATATTTGTTGTTTAATTGTAATTGGAGTTTTCAGTACAATTGTGGAAGAAAAACAGAAATGTAGGGTTATAAGTAAATATAGTTTAGACAAAAGAAATGAAACGAGAAAGGAACTAATCAATTTCTGTAGACAGAATGCACTACTAATTGGGAACTCTTTGTTCAATCAGCACAAGAGAAGAACATATACATAGAAATCTTCAATAGACGTCCGTAGTTATCAAATATACTGTGCTATGATTCAGAACAGGTATCGAAATAGATTGAAGAGCGCGAAGACCCTTCCGGGGCCGACATATTATCTGATCATAATCTTGAGCTGGTCGAAGTGAATATTCAATTTTAAAATATGGGCAGAAGAAAAGAAGGTAACAAGATATTGAATACAGAAGAGTTTAAAAACGAGGAAGTGAGAAGTTGTTTCGTCGAAAAATTCGAAGAAAAATACTCAAACGAGGAAAGAATAGGTTCAGGTAGTAACAGACAGTGGGAGCATATTCTACTTTGTATATAGCAGGATGCAGAAGTAGTAGTAGTTTACCGTGAATATAAAACGGTTAAGAAATCATGGGTTAAAGAACAGATGTTCAAAACAAGACATAAAAAAAGAAAGGTGAAAGTGGGAACAGGTTAATACAAAACAGGGTAGAAAGATGTACAGGAAGTTAAACAACGAGTTACGAAGGGAAACAAACTGAGGAAAATAAGATTTTTTGAAAATAAAGTGCGACGACATAGAAGAATTAGAATGAATTGGGAAATATTAGGAAACGTACAAGAAGGTGAAATCTATGAAACTTCGGAGGAAACAAGAGAGTATTATGATGACAGTAGAAAATAAGAATGAGAAGATAGTCAGTGAGCGAAATGAAATTTTAGCAAGATGGAAAGAATATGCTGATGATTTACATGAAAGTAGCGATAGAACATGTAACCTATATGTTGTAGGCGAGGATTATAAAGGGTTTGGCATTCTTCGGGATGAGTTTTAAAAAGTTATATCCGAATTTAGGAATGGATAGGCAACCTAGGATAGGATAGGATAGGATAGGAATAAATAATATAGCAATCGAATTCATTAAGAATATGAGAGATAAGGAAAAGAAAGAATTGTTCCGACTCTACAATGAAGTATTTAAAACAGGAGGGTGGCCAGAAGATTTTCTGAAGACGATCATGATGCCGATGGCTAAGACAGAGATGTGACAATTATCGTGCTATTAGTCTTATATTGCATGCAGCAAAAATTTTGCTTTGAATTCTGATCAGAAGGTTATATGGAAGAACAAATGAAAAAAGTTGAGAAGGAACAGTTTTGGTCCAGGAGATGTCAGGGAACAAGAGATGCAATTGGACTATTAAGAGTGATCCGTGAAAGGTTTTTAGAAAAAGGGAAAGAGGTGAGTGTGGTGTTTATTGATTTAGAAAAGGCTTTTGACCTTGTGAATTGGGAGTTGCTGTTGGAAGTTCTGAAGAAAGTTGGATTGGAATAAAAATATCGAAGATTCATAAGAAATTATATATGAATAAACAAGTCCCAGACAGCATGTTTGCTTACCGCAAGCTTGCCTGTTGCTTTTATTTGATTTTATTTCGCTTTGGCTTATACACAAAAGCTTATTTCTGCTTAGCGCAAGCTGTAGTGCGGGCAACCCACGCTTCACTTGCGAGACGCTTTTCTTTAGATTGAAGTAAAAAGCCAGCGCCCGTTCGATTTTCAGTTGTTCTCAAAAACCACGTGGCGCTGACCTCAACTTTCGGCGACAAGGTAGTGTTCGCGTTGTTAGCGTCTTGTTAGCATTCAGCTTGAATAAAGGACAAACTTTATTTTTTTTAATTGTGCCGTCTAGTACTCTAGTCCCACGTACCTATAATGTCGCTCTTTATTTCCTCATACTTCGGTAACCATGAGGCATAACGAATTATAGTATTTATGTATAAAGCATAAATGTGAACACAGATGGCAGCAGATTTGAGCCTACTTATTTCGCGAAAGAATACAGAACTGTTGCAGATATTTTAATATAAACTTCAAGTTTAACTGACAGTATAAACTTCTCTGAATGCTGTGTTTAAAGTATAAACATTTTTCTGCGTTTTTATATAAAAAAGGGTAGAAATTTCAAGTACTCGCGGCTAATATAACAACGTATTAGATATTTGTACGAAGCAACGGCTCGTTGCTTTGGATACTTACTACGAACCTAGCTCCTCTTGTAGTTAGTTACTGTGCTACGCAGTGATCAAGTATTGCAAACGTACTTGTGAGACCAGCGCAGATACCCTACATAGGAGATTGACAGAGGATCTTCATCTTCTGGAGGGTTTATCTTAAATTTTTGAAGGTCATTGCTTGTAATCACAGTTTGACCAACTCTTTTGTCGCTTTGTTAGGGCTACCTGTAGTACTATCTGAGCGGGGTGTTGTTTACATCACTTTATGCGAGGCATATTTTTATCGCACCATGCATAAGCTACCGGGATTAGTTCAAGGTCCCACAAGTAAAGCTGTGGTTGATGCCAAACGCGATCCGCGAACCAATCGACGTACCCGTCAGCTCTCGGAGGGTAGTTTAGAGTCGGCTGATAAGCGTTCCAGATCTCGTTCTCCTACCTACATTCGCAAGCCGGAAGAATCAGAACCAATGCAGACGACCACTGGGGATCCTAGCAAATCTACTGATGGATTACAACCGTCATATGCAGCAACTCTTGCTCGTCCTAAATTGCATTCTTTTCTTCTTACTAACTTCGACCCAAAGTACAGTAACACCCGCCATATCTTTAATCAGATTATTAAATATCTTCCAAGGGCCAGTATCCAACAGATAGTTTTCACCAGGGGCGGTGTTATTATTAAATCTCAGGACGAAACTTTTGGCATTACTCTCCGTAATAAAGCCAGTTATGAGATTTTTGGCAAATCTGCACAACTGTCTAAGCTTCCTGACAAAATCAAGCAGACTCCTCCACCTTCAAGAACACCAATGATGTCTGTAGTTATTCGCGGAGTTCTACCTGAAATAACAGACGATGAGGTGCTTGAGGAGCTAAAAGCAGAGGGCATTGAAGTGTCCAAATGTATTCGTATCCGAAATAATAACGGCCCAACGTATATGGTGAGAGTCCTGACTACTTCTCAATCCTCCATCGATGCATTATTACAAGATGGCGCATACATATTTAAGAAACGTCATAGGGTGGAACCATCCCGAACAAGCCTCCCTCTTCCCATTAGATGTGAAAGGTGTCAGGTGTATAACCAACATATAACGGCTAAGTGTCCAAATGTCGTAAAATGCGGCTACTGTGCTGGCAACCATGATACTAAAGAGTGTCCGAATACGGGAAAACCACCTCTATGCTCGACCTGTTCCAGTGACAAGCATCCAACTTATAGTTATAAATGTAAAGGGAAACCGAATCCAACTCCTGACCACCCGGAGATGACGGTACCGCTACGTACCATAGATTCTAACGTGCCTTTGTCACAGTCTATCACCTCTCCTCTTATTGTGGAAAACTTCCTCCGCTACATAACACTCATATTACAAAATATTTTCCCATTCCAACGTCAACTTATATTAGATCATGTTATTGCAGCAGCCTCCGCTATATTTCAAGTTAACTTGTATGCTACATATTCTGGACCGTACGTTCACTTCCATATTGCTCCCCGAGACACTGCAGTTTAAGTCCGTAATTTTGTGTATGAATATGGCTCTGACACTTCTTTTTCTGAACATTCGTTCTTTAGCGCAACACCGAATACTATTTGAGCAGTTACGTCTTGAGGAAAATATCGATTTATTTGTACTAAATGAGACTGCACTCAAACCTGCTACTTACGTCCGATTTCCTCGATATCAATTTTTTCGCTGCGATTATGGAGACAATAACGTAAGAGCCCAAGGTGGCGCTGCTATTGGAATTCGTAATAAACTCACTTATAGATGCAACTCTGTTCCACAGCATATGCAGTTACCGGAACACCTAGTGACAACAGTTTACGTTCCTCACCTTATATTAACAGTAGCTACAATATACGTTCGACCAGGTCATATCATTCCTCTTGCCTTCTTCACCTATTTGTTTCACCACTTTAAACATCTTGTCATATTAGCCGACGTTAATATTCACAGTCGCTCTGCCCGTGATAAAGCTGAGTTTTTCGATCATATAACTCTTAATTTAAATGGGCATGTCCATCAATTGCCCAAACATACGCGACCAAGCAGTCAGACTACACCCGATGTTGTTATTAGCACTGCCTCTATGGTCGATAAATGTAATATACATGTACTAGATTGTATCGGCAGCGACCATCTTCCGGTGAAAGTCGTTATCAACCATCAAAGACGACAAATATCTGAATCAACTATGAGAACTATCATGTTATACGACAAGGCGAACTGGGATCAGTTTCGTACTGATATAGATGCTGCTCTTGCCTCCTTAGTACCACCGACATCAGAGACCGACCTTAATAATACCGTCGATAGCATTAGCACAGCTATCACCAGTAGCGCCAACAAAAACATACCTACATATCGAGGCAAAACATACCAACCTATGCTACCTCCGCAGTACTTGACTCTCGTCAAAAAGTCTCGCACTTACTTTCGAAAATACGAACAAACACGGAATCCAGAGTATTTGACTCAAGCAAGACGATGGCAAAGGACAGTTCATAACTATATTGTTGCTCATAAACGGCTTACCTGGAGCAAAGCATGCAATCAATTGAATACAGAGTCACATCCCACGAAATACTGGAAAAATTTCATCTTCTAACTGGACAGACAGTTAGTTCATCTTATCCTCTCATACAGGATAATCAATCTCTAGATACAGATCAAGATAAAGCAGACGCTTTAGCCACACATCTGCAGTCAGTATTTACACCTCCGCCTTGCACACATCCATTCAGCCCTAGAGTTTCTGAAGAGGCAATTGCACAATTACTTCAACCTTCCATCCAGCATACTTTAGAAGCGGATAATCCTTTGACTCGTGAAATCACTTCCGCGGAGATACAGTCCATCATCAAGCGGAAACGTAGTACTGCCCCAGGCTTTGATCAAATAACTTACAGATTACTTAAGGAATGTTCGGCAAATTTTTTCATATTTCTAGCATCGATATATACATTTATGCTTCGAACTGGTTTCTATCCTCTTGAGTGGAAGGTATCTAAAGTCTGTATGTTTCTGAAACCCAACAAACCACCGCATTCCGTACAGTCCTATCGTCCAATCCAGTTAACTTCCACGTTAGGTAAAGTCTTTGAAAAAATACTCGTATCTCGTTTACACCCATACATTATGGATCTACAACTTCTACCTCTCCATCAAACTGGATTTCGACCTCATTATAGCATAAATGATCAACTACTACGTCTAACTACCATTATTACCAATCATTATAATAAGTCTCTTCCGTCCTGTCTCGTTTTAATGGATCTGGAAAAAGCTTTTGATCGGATTTGGCATTATGGATTATTTTATAAACTTCTTAAACTGGGTCTTCCTGTTACATACCTCCGAGTCATATTTTCTTTTATACTCAACCGAATAGCCTACGTCAGCATAAACAACTCATTATCACATCCAGTCTTTCCATACACAGGAGTACCGCAAGGTTCTAGTCTATCTCCTCTTTTATACATACTCTATGCTTCCGATTTACCGTCTCCATCGCCGAACACTTATCTCTTTCAATATGCTGATGATACAGCTTTTCTTACACTGGGAAACACGATACATCAGATTAATACAAACTTACAGACTACAATTACTAGCTTTCTGAATTGGTGTAGTAAATGGAGACTTTCAGTTAATGAAGACAAAACACAAACACTTGTTATTTTACCTCCTAAATGCCGCAGCAAAGTTAGACGAAATCCAAATTTACTACAGATACGTGTGGGAGATCACTTTCTTCAACCAGCTAAAACAGTAACATACTTAGGAATCATTTTTGATGATAAGTTGCGATGGACACCCCAGCTTCAGAAACTTGTTCTCAAAGCAAAGAACCGCTTACAACTTCTTCGTCGTCTGGTTGGCCAGACCTGGGGTTTAAATTCCAAATTATTGCTTAACACATACAAAGCATTTATGCGGAGTATACTTACATTTGGACACATAGCCTGGTGTTCAGCGCCTC
This sequence comes from Thermobia domestica, assembly GCF_964235325.1. NCBI lineage: Eukaryota > Metazoa > Arthropoda > Insecta > Zygentoma > Lepismatidae > Thermobia > Thermobia domestica. The sequence continues at coordinate 40,012,128 of NC_137454.1, read as the reverse complement.
CGAAATTTTACAATAGACTTGAAATTCTTGAGAGACATGCCATTCGTCTTGCATTTAGGATAAAACTTCCGTATCATAATGCTGACTTGTATGACAAAATTACCTTTCCTCCGCTTGTTCAACACATAGCACAATTGCGTCAGAAGTTCATAACTACCAGTCTCCAAGATCGTAAGGATATCTTTCTTGACACCATATTTACAGATTTACAACAAGAATCTCAATCTAAGTACTGCTATACACCACTCAGAGTTTTGCTTTCCATATACATCCGCACTCTTCCAGCAGATCATCATCATGCCACCTTCTTCCGTCACCAACTCATCCATCAACATCTTCCGCATCTTTTTCCATCATAGCACTTGTCTCACTGCAACACTAATCTGGGCTTACCCCATGTTTCTCATCAGTCCTGAGCCGCCCCAGGACAGAAGATTAATCTGCATTTGTTCGTACTAACATCTATATGTTGTGTTGTGGCGTTACGAGCATCTCACTCATCATCATTTTTCCATTTTTTGCATTTTCTACGTTATTTATTCGTTTCAGTTTTTTTTCCGCACCTTTTTGTTATCTTTTGTATGTGCACCTTTTTTTTTACTAGTTTGTTATTATTCATATATTATTAATGTTATTGGTGTTTAATATCTTTATTTTTTGATTTTTATTAGTGTATAATAACAATAATTGTTTCACAACTCTTTGACCAGCTATGAGTTTAATAAAGAATAATTGATGCTCCCACACCCCTGGCCAAGAGAGAGGGCGAAACCCTCTAGTGGCCGTTTCTTTATACCCATTCGTTCCAAGTTCTTCAGCAATAAACCTATGTTATACTTAAATTGATGCCCAAACACCTTCCAACTCAATAAATAAAGTACCGTCACTACCCACCACTCTAAAAAAAAAAAAAAAAAAAAAAAAAAATCGTTGCTTTGGATACTTCGCTGGTTTCCAGCTTTCTCATTTGAGGCATTGTTTACAGTGTCAAGTCCTGACTGAGGATATTACGAGCTTGTGGACGCAAGCCCGGCAGTTCTCAGTGGCGGGCGAGAGGGTGAGAGAGACAGAGGGTTTCACTCGAGTGGAGACTGCACTACTGTACACGTTAGTGTGCATATTTTTGGAAGCTTAGCTTCATCATCCATTTCATCATCTCTTCATCTTTCGTTCAACATACTGATCTTCAATCATTGGTTTTCCATCCACCATCTTCATTGGCCACTATGGCCAGCGGACAACACCAGTCTCTTCCTGCGACAGCTCCTACACCATCAGGCCTCCCTGCGGCTGCTCATAAAGTAGAGAAACGAAAGAGCTATAAGGATGCATTTGAAACACCAGTACTTGTGACACCACGACCAGATGAGAATACCAGGATTACGGACAACGGTAACATAGCATCTACATCTACATCTCCACCTCACAAGAAGCACCATGACGATAACATCAGTATTGCTAGTTCCGACGATAGCTCCCGACTCATGATAGTAGACGGCATCCAGCAACTCTCTCACAAACCTCAACCAGACGTTCATAACTTTCTTCTACAAAACTTTGATCCAAAACTCCGCAACACCAAACTGTTACTTCAACAAATTCTTAAATACCGACCACGCACAGAAATTTTACAAATTGTTCAAACACAAAACGGCTACATCATAAAGTCACCTCTGCCGCATTTTGCTACAACAATACGAGACAAGCACAGTTTCGAAATCTTTGGCAAGACAGCAAAACTTACAAAACTCCACGACCAACGTACCAAACTACCGCCGCCACCCAGACGATCTCCTACACTATCTGTGGTCATTCGCGGAGTGGATCCATCATACAGCGATGACGAAATTGAAGAGGAATTACGTCAAGAAGGGTACGTGTTCAAGAAATGTCTTCGCATCCGTAACAACCAAGGAGCTACTTACATGGTGCGGGTCTTGACCGAATCACAAGACACTATTGACGATCTATTGGAACACGGGGCATACATCTACAAGAAACGACACAGAGTTGAACCATCGAAAACTCCAGCCCCTCTACCAATACGTTGCGACCGTTGCCAGGAGTATACACATCCAACATCAAAATGTACTAATACTTTCAAATGTGGTTACTGTGGTGGTCCCCACCACACCCGAACCTGTCCAAACATGCAACAACCACCTGACTGCCCTACCTGTCACGAACGTCATCCTGCTTATAGTTACAAATGCAAATCGAAACCTGTTCCTCAAGAAGCACAGCCAGAATTAGTTGTTCCTCTCCGCATGCATGATGCACAAAATCAAACTTCTGACACTTATACTACCTCAGATCAACCTATAACAATCAAACAACTCCTAGCTTTCATCACGCTCACGCTTCAAAACATACATCCGTTCGCACGTCCTCTAGTTTTGCAACACGTTCAATTCGCTGCACAATCAGTCTTTCACCTTCAATTTCATGCAACTTACAATGGACCTACGGCCTACTTTCATACTTTTCCATCTCAGCAAGGCCTTTAAATTCCATCCTGTCATGAGCATTATGGGTTTAGTCTTTCTCTTTCTAAATATTCGTTCACTCTTCACTCACAAACTACTTTTCGAACAACTCCTTCTCGAAGAAAAAGCAAATGCTTTCCTACTGAACGAAACTCATCTTACTCCAAAATTGCAATGCAAAATTCCAGGCTACACATTAATCCGCAAAGACAGCACTCTACCAGCACGACGTGCAAATGGTGGCGTTGCTATCGGCTTCTCACCCCATATCCCATATCGCATACATACATGTCCAGCACAGAATCTACCAGAACATCTCATAATCACCCTTTACTACAAATCAGATTACATCACCATAGCAACAATCTATGTACGACCAGGCCACCCAATCCCTCTGGGATTCTTTCAGTATATTTCAAACTCGTTTCAGCGCTATATCACCTTAGCTGACATCAATATTCATAGTCGTTCTATCAGAGACAAAACGAATTTTGTGAACTTCATCACCACTGCTACAACAGGCACATATCACCAACTACCAAAACCGACACGCCCAGAATCAAATACGACCCCTGACGTAGCTATTACTTCAGCTACCTTAACACAGCGCACAACACTTGAAGTCTTAGACCCATTAGGAAGTGATCATGTACCGATCAAGCTATTCATTCAATGTCGCACTCCTCGACCTCTTGATGCAACCCCACCTCATATGATCTTAAGATATGATAAAGCAGACTGGGAGAAATATCGTTTATATCTTTCAACACACCTAGAAGGACTTGATCCACCTACTACCGAAGACGAACTATATCATCTATTGGATACTATTACACGCCATATCAATCACGCTTCAGCACAATATATACCACAATCACAATATACGCCATATAAGCCTAAACTTCCGCCGCAATATCTTGCCATGGTGCAGCGATCGCGACACTTTTTTCGGGACTACATTCATACAGGAAGTCGAGAGGCTCTTCGCCATCACAGAGCTCTACAACGTACAGTCCAAAACTATGTTAAAGCCTATAAATTACGTCAGTGGGTAAAAACCTGCAACACTCTTGCAGAGACATCCCACCCGTCACGTTACTGGAAACGCCTCAACGCTCTTTCTGGCAAATCAAATAGAACGTCATATCCACTCATTCTTAACGACAAACCTCTTCACTCTGATCTCGATAAAGCAAATGCCTTTGCCACATATCTTCAGGATATCTTCACACCACTTACTCCTGACCGTCCTGTTCATAATCATCCGGTGGATCAATTTGATTTTTCATCTGCTCATCTTCAGCCAAACAGCAACCACCAGCTGAATATTCATAAAACACTAACAGCGGCCATCACTCCTGATGATATTACTTCAGCCATTCGAAGAAAACGTAATACAGCCCCAGGTATAGACGCAATCTCTTATCGCCATATTAAGGAATGTTCATATGCAGTTCTCTACCTTCTCTCACTAATCTATACTTTCATCTTACGTTCTGGATTCATACCATCACAATGGAAGACGTCTAAAATTCTGATGTTTCTGAAACCTAATAAACCAGCTGACAGTATTTCTTCATATCGACCTATTCAATTAACGCCTGTGTTCAGTAAAATTCTCGAAAAAATCTTAGTTCAACGACTGCATATCCATCTTACTCATTATAATCTTTTACCACGGACGCAAGCTGGATTTCGCCCAAATTTTAGTATCAACGACCAATTACTCCGTCTTCTCAATCACATCACCAACCAATATAATACATCACGACCATCTTGCCTTACCTTATTTGATTTGGAGAAAGCATTTGATAAAGTATGGCACGCAGGACTTATGTACAAACTTTTGAGCTTCCGGCTTCCTCTTGCTTATATTCGATTCATCTATAACTTTCTGCATTGTCGCTTGGCATACGTATCTATTAACGACACATTCTCTCATCCTATATTCCTTTACTCTGGTGTACCACAAGGATCTTCACTCTCCCCTCTGCTTTATCTTCTTTATGTGGCTGACTTACCACCATTACCTCCGAACGTTCATGTTTTTCAATATGCAGACGATACAGCGTTCCTAGCACTTGGTAAAACTGTTCACCAACTTAATATTTCAATGCAGTCCGCTATAGATTCATTTATTAACTGGTGTGAAAAGTGGCGCCTCAAGATAAACGCTCTCAAGACCCAGACTATAGTTTTCTTGCCGCCCAAAAAACGCACAAAGGTCCACCGAAACCCCAATCTACTTCATCTCACAGTCGAAGATACACGTATTCAACTCAGTAAATCTGTCAAATACCTCGGCCTCACCTTAGACACACATCTCACTTGGAAACCACATTTACAGGACGTGATTACAAAAGCTTCAAACCGGCTCAATTTATTAAAACGTCTCACGGGCACTACCTGGGGTCTCAGTTCTACAACTGTGTTAAATACTTACAAGGTCTTTTTGCGTCCAGTTCTGACGTATGCTAATCTAGCTTGGATCGCTGCACCACCATCCTTCTATAACAAATTAAAGATCTTAGAACGCCATGCACTCCGCATTGCTTATAGGATAAAATTGCCAAGTCCAACATGCGAATTGTACGAAGGAATCCCTTTTCCACATATTCTCTTCCATCTCGAATCTCTCCGTCTCAAATATATCGATAAACACCTGCATGAACGCCACCCGCTTCTCATAGACACCATGAACGCCCACATAGACTTTCCTATTTCAACTCCCATTATACATACGCCGTTATCTCTTCTTTTCACGATTTACCATTACACTCTACCTCCAAACCACAGGTACCTCCACTTAGCAGAAGAATTAAAGACCGACGACCCACAGCCTCTCATCTGTCCATCATACGCACTGTAATACCTCTGTCACTAATCTGGGCTTTCCCTTGTCTTTCATCAATGCTTGGAGCAGCCCCCAAGCGAGAAGATTAACCAGCATCAGTCAACTAACATAACCCAGTGTTGTGTTTGTGATTCGCACTTCACCACATCATGCCATCTCATCTTCACCTCATGATTGTGATCTAAAGATCACAATGTTCAACCTACCAATGCTAAAGATCAACAAATAAAATAAAATAAAATCCTCTGTATAATAACGATAACACCTTCCTTCATTCCTATACCCCTTTTCTAACCCAGTAAGACAAACATCCCATAGACCAACCACCACAACTCTTATTTCTTCTCATTGTAATGTTACCCAATTCCCCATAGAGGGCGTAACCCTCGAGCGGGTAGCTAGCTCTGGCTAGCAAAAAAAAAAAAAAATCGTTGCTTGTCACAACTAAAGCGTAACAATTTTGCTTATTTTGATGTTTTGCAAAAGCGGATGGGAGAGTTGGCTGTTTTCACCGTTGTTGCATTTGCTTCAATAATTGGGAAGACGAGGGGAAAATATATTGTAGCAAGATTTAGTCAGACGGTTAAATTATACTGATTTCATACTGTTTTATCTAAATTCGATTACTGCAAGCTTCCATATAACTTGTTTGGCGTGTTTTAGCTTGCAATAAGCTTAATAAAGCTTGCCATTGATGAGAATACGCTTATACTTGGCTTGCGTTTGAGATAATTTGACTTGTGTTTAACTTGTGAAGACAAGCTTGTGCAAGCCTTGCCCAGATGTAACTAACTAGCTTGCTACAAGCTTGCAGCAAGCTAATTGGCTTGCATAGTATAGCTTGCGGCAAGCTAATTTACCTTGCGACAGCAAGTTTGTGGCAACTTGCAGCAAGCTTAAATTGCTGTCTGGGGTAAGTGTTAGAATAGGGAAGAAAATGACGGAATAGGGTACAACTGGAATGAGATTTCGACAGGAATGCTTTTCTCGCTAACATTAGGTAATATCTATCTAGAAGAGATAGTGAAAAAGAGCCCAAATAATGAAGGCTTCATTTTAGTAAGAGGTAGAATGATTAGATGTATGCGGTTTGCAAATGATACGGTGCTTGTTGCAGAATTTGAAGAGAGAATCAATAAGACGTTAAAAAAGTTGAGGAAGGACTGTGAAGAATATGAGTTGAAAAATGTGAGAAAGACAAAAATCATGGTGATTGGAAAGAAGTGGTCGGTGTTAAATATGGAAGTAGAAGGGTAGAAAATAGAACTAGTTAATATTATGAGTGATGATATGATGAAGTGCGAACGAGAAATAAATGTAAGGATAGAAATGGCGAAAAAAGACTTTAGAAGAAAGAAAAGTCTTATTATTTTGTGGGACCTTGAACAAAAAGTTGAGAAAAAGACTTATAAAATGCTTCGTGTGGATCATTATACTGTATGAGACAGAAACATGGACATTACTTAAAAAAAAAAGATGAAAAACGATTTTGTTTTCGAAATGTAAGAGTGGAGAAGAACGGAGAGAATTAACCAGATCGAGCGGAAAAAGAATAAGACGTTGTGAATGAGAGAGAAATGGTCACAGAGAAAAGGAGATATTGAAAAGAGGAAGAAAAACCAGTTGGGACATTGGCTAAGAAAGAAGAGGGACGTGCCAGACGGTATATTGGTAGGAAAGGGAGGAAGAGGGCGAAGGAGGTTACAATTAATGGATGATATCAAAACAGAAAATTCGTACTTGAAGACGAAGGGGTTAGCTGAAGGTCTTGAAGCACGAGAGCTTCTCAATTGCAGCAAGTGACCTGCCAATAATGGCAGAATACCTATGATAGAGATTATATAAATCAACCGCTAAAATTCAAAGCTGGCGTATGCTTACTATCGTTAAGAATCAGTAATGAAAAATTGCATGAAAAAGTACAGATTTTTCACATTAACTAATTATTATTATTATTATTATTATTATTATTATTATTATTATTATTATTATTATTATTATTATTATTATTATTATTATTATTATTATTGCTAAGAGTAAAACAAACATTTTTTTCTATAAAATATTACCGTTGAGTCATACCTGTTCAAGAAGTACCCATAAATAGGAAAGACGACGCAAATTGTGTCATAGAAATTATGGAAGTATATAAGAATGACTACATTAGATGTTTTATTTTCTTGCTTTGAAGCGATAAGACTTTAATTTTTTTACTAATCTGACTTCCTTCACGATCTGCCACTATTTTAGAGACACCTTATTTACGGATATACTAACTTGACTAAACAAATTCAGCTGCAAAACGGAAGGAAGAAAAAGAAGAGTTAATTTTTCATAAAATACCACCAGGAAAGATAAAGATTCTGACATATTATTCTACGACCTTCAGAGCGAATTTGATATACAGTAAACCCTCGTTAACACGAACTCCAAGGGACTGAAAAATCAGGAGTTCGTGTTAAAAGAATTCGTGTTAACCGGGGACCCAAATTTTATTATTCGAATACATTATCTCCATACATACGCACTACAGTATACAGACTATACATACCACTACAGTATATTATGTATGTCATAGAAAACACTAGAGATGGTATCGAGACGAGACTGAGTAGTCTCGGTCTCGTTTCGGTTCCAAATTCGAGACGAGACCAAGACTATTCTCCGTCTTGATACCATCCATAGAATTGTATCGAGACGAGACTGAGAGTTTCGGTCTCGTCTCGATTTCGAAAAGCACTCCTCGGTCTCAAATTCGAGTTAACATCAAGATCGAGACTAGTTTCGGTCTCGGTACCGTCCTCTGAAAAGTGAAAACACTACAGTAAGTTTATTATCCTATCTTCGAAGATTTAAAAAAAAAAAGTTTCCACGAAGAAAATTAATAACTCAGGTTATAACAGGTCAAGTTATAAAATTGATAACTCCGCTAGCAGGGTGAGTACCACTAGTAACGGAAAGGTATTTATGATTGCTGTCACCAGTTTGGAGTTACAGGGGAGAGAAGACGTTTTGTCTCGAGCTTTCGCCAGCTCGTCTGCCAAGCACCTGCATGTTCAGCGCTTGACGGAGCACAGAATCAACACCTCATAAGAGAGTAAAGGTACCTGTTTCTGGTTTTTCTCTTATTTACAAGGCAATTTTCGTCTGTATAAATACTGTATGACAAAAACTGATCTGGAGTGAAATCTGAAATAAGAAAAATGATGTGAAAAAAAAACAAAGGATTGAAAGTTCGTGTTAAATGAAAACCTTTACTGACTCAAGGAACTAAAAATTAGTTCGTAATTCGTGCTAACCGAAATTCGTGTTAACCGATAAAACTTCCTATAAGATAACGTACAGCGATGCCGGGTCCGAAATTTTGTTCGTCCTAACCGAGTGTTCGGCTTAAGCAAGTTCGTGTTAACGAGGTTATACTGTAGTTGGAAATACAGTAATTTCTTAATTTATTTTGCAGAAAAAAACACTCAGAAGTTTCTCTTTCTTTTCACTGTGAAGTGAATATTATGCTCTCAAATTTTTTTCTCTCCCTCATTAAAAATTCGTTCGTTAACTTTTATAAAGCTTAATTGTATTTGAACAATTTTCCAACTTTCGTTGTAGCAGCGTTTTTTTTTTTTCATCAGTCTCTACTAAAGGGATGTGTTGCCAGCTCTTGTTACTCGAAACCATTCGGGAGAAAGGGAAAGATATATTGTAGAATTTTATTTATATTATGCTTTAACAAGAATTTTCAACAAAGCCTCATCTCATTATCTGGGAAGAATGTTCAAGGTCAGCATCTCATAGTAGTAATCGCATGACTTGGTCTCACTTTTTGGCCCCTGGGTCCCTGCCCCTGGGTCCCTGCCGGGGTCAATGACCTAGGGGTACCTAGGACCACCCCCTAAAATTTGGCAGGGGTACATAGGACCCCCCCCCCAGGACCCATGGTCCCTGGCCCGTGTCAATGACCTAGGGGTACTTAGGACCACCCCTCTAGATTTTGGCAGGGTACATAGGACCACCCCTTAAATTTTGGAAATAGCCAAATCTAAAAATTGGGTGTGGTAGCCTAGGACCACAGTATGTACCTCTATCAGTATTGGGTGTCTATGTCGTTCCCTTTTATGAGTAAAAAATTGCCAAAAATTCAAATTTCGGAGGTTTTTGACCTAATTTATCCCCTTGGATGAGGTATTATTACCCTATATGGTTATATGGGCGTATACAGGGATTCATTCCCTTTTATAAGACATGGGTATATTAATGCACCCCTTGAAATTTTTGGGAGGGGTACTTTGGCCCACCCCTTTAATTTTGGAAATTGCCCAATTTCAACATTGGGTATTATAGTACAGGACCCTAATATGTATTATGATAAATTTGGGTGGTCCACCTCGTTCCCTTCTAGGGGTACAAAATTGCCAAAATATAAACGTAAGCAATACGTAGTACCACGTGTTTGGTTTTTGGTCGATTTTATCCCCTTTGATGAGGTTATTATCCTATATAGTTATATGGTCATGTATAGGGGTCCATTACCTTTCATAAGATATGGGTATATTTGTGCACTCCTTTAAAAATTTGGGAGGGGTACTTTTGGCCCACCCCTTAAATTTTGGAAATTGCTCATTTTTATATATTTGGTATTATAGTACGGGACCCTAACATGTATTATAATAAATTTGGGTGGTCCACTTCGTTCCCTTTTAGGGGTACAAAATTGCCAAATTTTAGTACAACCACGTGTTTGGTTTTTGGTTATTTTATTCCCTTGGATGAGGTCCTATTACCTTATATGGGTGTATACAGGTGTTTATTTCCTATTGTAAGACGTAGGTACATTTGTGCACCCCGGCAGGAGTGCCTTGGCCCACCCCTTAAATTTTTTTTGGAAATTGCCCAATTTAAACATTTGGTATAATAGTATAGAACCCTAATATAGATCACTATAAATTTTTCGGTGGTCTATCTCGTTTCCCTTTTAGGGGTATAAAACTGCCAAAATATAAACGTAAGCATTACGTTGTACCACGTGTTTCGTTTTTTTTTTGACCTAATTCATTTCCTTGGATGAGATCCTATTACCTTATATGGTTGGGGGGGGCGCGGTGGCTCAGTGGTAGAGCGTTCACCTCTGGTGCTTGGGGTCCCGGGTTTGATCCCAGCCCCCGCCAAGTGAACTTTGTGGTGGACAAACACCGTGCTCGTGGGTTTTCTCGGGGTTCTCCCGTTTCCTCCTACTTTCTTCATTTCACTCATTATCACCGTCTCCTTTAGCAAAACCGGCATAAACATGGGACGTAAAACTTAAAGATTTCATTTTTTTTACCTTATATGGTTATATGGCCATGTATAGGAGTCCATTCCCTATTATGAAACATAAGTACATATGTGAACCCCCGGGAATGGTACCTTGGCCCGCCCCCTTAAGTTTTTAGAAATTGCCAAATTTAAACATTTGGTATCATAGTACTGGACCCTAATATATATTACTACAAAATTTGGGTGGTCCACCTCGTTCCCTTTTAGGGTGCATTTTGTTCCGCTTTAGGAGTGAACCTTGCAATCGTCCCGAGTTTGATTCTTGGAAATGTTGAATTTAACGTCCCCGCGAAAACGGTGAGAGATGATAGGACGAAACATGAACTTACTTGACTGAGGATTGAAGCAGTGACCTCATACAGTAGAGAGACAAGCGCTGAGCCATCGTACACGTGTGTTGATTACTATGCAATAGTCCCGAGTTTGATTCTTGGTGCTAGTTTCAGGAAATGTTAACGTCCCACTTGAAACGATGATGAGAAATGAGAAAACATCATAAACTTACTTGCTTGCGGATCGAAGCAGAGAACTCACACATCAGAAAAAAAAAAAACGCTGAGCCACCGTACTCCATTCAGTGCGAGCAGTTTTGCGTATGAAAAGAACATGAACAGATTATGTTACATTACTACACATTTCTGCTTGTTGTTACGCATAGAAGCTTGTTATTGTGAAATTGCAGAATCTGCTTTTACTACATCAGCATTTTTTTTTTTCTCAGCTGACGGACTTTTAAAGCTCAACTTTACATTTTTGTAAAAGACAGTTTCGTAACATATCGATGAGTGTTACATTTTTTCAATCAAGTTTAAGGAAAATGAATCACATTTTAGATGTGTTAATTTGAATGTCGTAAGAAACTAACGAGTCAACGGTATGATGTCATGATCAAAAAATTGCGATACTAGATGTCGTAACGATTGATGTGTAAGGAGAAAAAACGTGAATAATGTCACAACCAATCAGATTGCTTCTTACATCACGTTTCGGCTCATGATACATGATGAAAGCTGTGTTTTCATTGGTTCTCCGTGATGTCATTGATTCATTTTCCTCGTTTCTGATTGGCTGATAGTGTTGTCACTTTATAGTTGAACCCGTTTCAGACCTAAATAAAATTCTTAATTTCATTTTCAAATCCTACTTCCACGAAGTTCGTGAATGAACGTAGGTGTACCTCTAGTGACAGCGTGACTTTACTCCGTTCCTTGAATTTGAGGTAAGTATCGACTGCGTTTTCTTAACATCAATGGAGTGTTTTTTGCATGAGGATAACATTGTTATCATTGTTTTATTTTAGTATGAAATATTTAGCAAATGGAAGAATAACTTGACCGGGGATCGAATTAGGAATCCCACACATTAGAAGTAAGCACAAGAAATTTGTTGATTTTGGTTTAGCGTCCCTTCAGTAGTGGGGTGCTAGGAATACAGCTTAATGTTGAATCTGAGCGCATACTGGGTGTTGAACCCGGGCCACATCCCACACATTAGAAGTAGGCACGAGAAATTTGTTGATTTTTTGGTTTTAGCGTCCCTTCAGTAGTGGGGGGCTAGGAATACAGCTTAATGTTGAATCTGATCGCATACTGGGTGTTGAACCCGGGCCAGAGGTGCGTAACGCTAACCACTTAGCTCAGTTTCTGAAAGTAAACAAAGAAACTACGCACGAATTTGTTCCCTACAACGTGAGACGTGGACTTGCAGTTTAATGTGGGATCTGATCTCCCGCCGAGTCTTTCTTGCCTTAGCTCGAGAAAAGCAAGCGCATGAGATTTTGTTTTCGTTTCATGTTCGTCATATGTTTTAAAGTTCAGTGTCAGAGGAAAAAATGCTTACTACAATGATTCTTTCAGCACAGTTAGAAAAACAATTTCATTCATTCTTTTTATCACTACAGAAACTTAGGTCATTTACATGTTGATGTTGGTCCGGGTTTGATTTCCAGTATGACGACAATAAAAATTTTAACAGTAAAACTATTTGAGATATGATCATTCTTTTAGGATTGATCGTGTAGTCATTTTGATAATGTAGTGATCTCTGAATTCAATTTTAATTCGTGCTTTTTTTCTCTTTTCGTTTTAGATATTTGTTTTTCTTTGCCTATTCCTTTTTTTGCTTACCTTACCTTTTTTCCCTATTTGAATATGGCTACTTCTGGCTTTACTGTCTTGCGAGAAATCAATAGACATTATCGGCGTTTTAATCTTGAAGGACGAATGCTGGAAATTCAAATTAATGCTCCGACCAGTGGCACCGATATTGTGGAGTGGGTTCAGGCCTCCTTTCAACAGATGTTGGATTATTTATTGGAAAACGTCGACGAATCATCGATGGTTGGATTATCGATTTTATCCCACGATGAGAAGAACAAACCGTTTTATCTATCTTTCCGGCATGCAAGTAATTTGACACTGGAGACTTTATGGGCATCCTTTGATCGCATCCTTCAAAGTAACGATAGTTTTCTCATGAACGAACCGTTCATTGTCCATTTTCATCATGTGGATGTGCCCCGTGGATTTGGATTGGTGCGTCGAGGTCTTTTATCAAACGACGAATTATTAAAGTGCAAGAAAGGCATTCTACGAGTAAAAAACACCGACAAGAAATGTTTAGCGTATGCGATTGTGATTGCTATTGGCCTAAAGAAATATAAGGATACAAATAAAAAAGTTTACGATCAATATCACAACCAGAGAAAGTGTGTTGTTATTCCAGCCGTACATGAACTTTTGTCCAGATCATCAGTGAATTTAGAGCATGGGGGATCCGTGGAAGAATTACGACAATTGCAACGCTACTTGACAAATTATAAACTTACCGTGTACACCAGCTTTTCCGGAGAAGATATTCTGTATGAAGGGCCTGGTGGCGAAGACAAAATTCCAATCAATTTAATGTGCATCAATTCTCATTATGACATCATCACGTCATTAACGTCGGTTTTTTCTACCAACTACTATTGTGCTGCATGCCATAAAAAATATGATCATCGTAATGCACACGTCAAGAACTGTTCGGCCATGTGTGAAAAATGTTTGCAGAAACCGCCATGCAGTAAGACCAATACGGAGAAGCAGTGCCTAGAATGCAATCGTGAATTTTATGGTGAAACATGCTATACAAATCATCTGACTGTACCATACCATAAAGGCCAACCAATATGCAAGATGGTGAAACAGTGTTCCAAATGTCTACGCATTTATTCGTTTGTCCATACAGGGGAAAGAAAACATGATTGTACTGATTATTTTTGTAATGTGTGCCATAAACACGTTACGTCTACCCACCAATGCTACATGAAGCCTGATACGACTCAATTAAAGCCTGGAGTTCCATCAGTGTTACATGCCAAGAAAGCTATGATTGTCTTCTATGATATCGAAGCCACACAGGATACTTTCTTCGATGAAGACACGTTCATTCATAAGCCCAATTTACTGGTGGCCCAACAAGTATGTTACAACTGTGTTCAAGATGAGGATATACATCATCCGTGTGAAGTTTGTGGACAGCGAGAACATATTTTTCAAGATGATCCGATCAATGCCTTTCTTGCGTATTTACGTCAACCACGACCCAGCATCAAACTTATTGTATCTTTGGCACATAACTGTAAGGGATATGATGGTCATTTTATTCTTAAATCTTTAGTGGAAGAACATGAATTGAAACCTACTTTGATCTTGAACGGAGCAAAAATTTTAAGCATGAAAGTGAATCACTTATCGTTTATTGACTCCTTAAATTTCATGCCAATGGCTTTAAGTAAATTATCCAAGGCATTTCATTTACCCGCGACCAAAGGATATTTTCCACACTTTTTTAATACTGCTGCAAATCAAACGTATGTGGGAAAATTACCGGACATCCATTATTATGGTGCAGATGAAATGAAAGTGGATGAACGAGAAAAATTCATGACATGGTACAACGAACACCAGAACGATACGTTTATTTTCCAAAAAGAATTGGTAAACTATTGTATCCAGGACGTCAACGTACTTCGATTGGCTTGTATATCTTTCATGACCACTTTTGAACAAGAAACTCACGTCAATCCTTTCCTGGAGGCTATCACTTTGGCGAGTGCGTGCAATTTAGTATTTCGACGAAATTTCTTAAAACCTAATACTATTAGCATTCTTCCTGCACGAGGATACCGTCACAGAAACAATCAGTCACGGATTGCTTTGCAGTGGCTTGCCTACATGGAAGAAAAAGAGGGCCATTCAATTCAACATGCTGCGAGAGGAAAGGAAGTTTATGTTGCTGGTTTTCATCTGGACGGTTACTACAAAGATCCTGACACTAAAGAGGAACACGTGTATGAATTTGAAGGGTGCAAATTCCATGGCTGTCCTCTATGTGTCCCTACAGGCCGTGATCAACCCATTTATGAGAACTCCGAAGAAACAATGAACTATCGCTACGAGAGAACACAGCGTAAAATGAAGTTATTACGATCCATGGGATATAAAGTACATGAAATGTGGGAATGTGAATTTCGTCAAGTGTTAAAATCCAATCCAGCATTGGCCTCTTCTTTAAGCACACATCCTTATACTAATAAGACACCATTAAATCCAAGAGACAGCTTCTATGGTGGCCGTGTTAATGCCATTAAATTGTACCACGTCGCAAATGAAAATGAAGGCGAAGAAATAAAATTCTTGGATATCGTCTCCCTGTATCCTTATGTGAATAAATGTGGACGGTATCCAATAGGGCATCCACGAATATATCTACAGGGAGATCCAGAAATGCCCGACATTCAATATGTCAACGGATTGGTCAAGTTGAAGATCTTGCCTAGCAGAAATGTGTTTCATCCAGTGCTGCCATTTCGTTCAAATAAGAAGTTGTTGTTTCCACTTTGTGCTGCCTGTGCCACAGCATTAAATCAAGATTCTGAATGTACACATTCGGACAGTGAACGAAGTCTAACAGGAACATGGGTGTCCTATGAAATTCAAAAAGCCATTGAAATTTACGAAATTTGGGATTACGACATCACCGTATATGATCCAGAAACCAAGACTGGCGGATTATTCAGCGAATACATTAATACATTTTTGAAATCTAAGCTGGAAGCTTCTGGTTGGCCTGCCAATTGCGTCACCGAAGAAGAAAAGCAGCAGTATATCCAAGTGGTACAACAACGGGAAGGCATAACTTTAGATGCAGCAAATATAATGACAAATTCAGCACGTCGTAGTCTTGCAAAGCTCTGTTTGAATGCCTTCTGGGGACGACTCGCTATAAGAGACACTTTCAGCCAAACGACCATCATTAACGACCCCAAAGAACTGTATCAAAAATTAACTGCTCCAGACATAAAAGTCAACCAAATTTTACCTGTTAACGATTCGATGTTATACCTTTATTGGCAGTATGAAGATGATGTTCCAGTACAAAATCACAATGCTAATGTTGTCCTTGGAGCATTTACAACGTGTCAAGCTCGTCTGGAACTCTACAAATATTTAGAACTTCTGCAAGAAAGAGTATTATATTTCGATACAGATTCCGTAATATTCACGCAGCGACCATCACAGCCCACAATAGAACCAGAAGTATTTCTTGGTTCAATGTCAAATGAACTTGAATCAATTGGACCAAAAGCATACATTAAAAAATTCGTGTCTGGTGGCCCAAAACAGTACGCCTTGGAAATCTACAACCCCGACACGAAATCAACCAGTTATGTATGCAAAATTCGTGGATTCACACTCAATTATACTGCAAGTCAAAAGTTAAATTTCAATAGTCTGGAGCAAATGATCATAAATCAATCGAGTGAAAAAATCTCCATTAGCACGCCGCACAAAATTTACAGAACCCACGATCATCATCTTGTCACAAAACCTGAAGAAAAGAAGTACAGTTTCAACTATAAAAAACGCCGATTAATACCAGACACATACGAGACATTGCCCTATGGGTATAAAAAAGCCAGAACAGAATAACAGCCATATTTTCCCCTAATCCCACCAACATCACCTCCCAAAGACGGGGCAAAGAATCAACGCAACACGGGACATGCTTCAACGAGGCCACAGCGGAAACAAACCTCAGATGACATCACCTTGCAGAAACCCGTGGAGAAAAAAAAGGAATTCAGGTACGTCACATTTGCTTTTCTTTTCTCACCTCACTCTCTCTTGATCAGTTAGTTCGATGTTAATAATCTGTTTTTCTTCTTTCACAGGAAACAAAATAAATATTACCATGTATATTCATATGTTTTATTTTCTCTTTACAGAATTTGTACCCGTCACGGACACGTCTTCCTTTGAAGAAAAAAGAAATTCTGTATTCTATTTCACATGCTAAAAATAAATGTACAAAAACATGATTCTGTGTTTTTATTTCACATCCTAAAATCAAATTCTTTTTCCTGTACTGCGATTTCAATTTCTTTTTTCTGAATCAGTTTACCGATAAAATAAATCAATGTTTTGCGAAAAAAAAAATCAAACTAAATTTTTGTTTCAGAAAATTTTTTGTGTACGAAAAAAAAAACTGATTCAGAAAATTTTTGTGTACGAAAAAAAAAAATGTTTTCAGAAAAAATTTTTGTGTACGAAAACAAAATTCTGTTTCAGAAAATTTTTTTGTGTGTACAAAACAAAAACTGTTTCAGAAAATTTTTATGTACAAACAAAATTCTGTTTCAGAAAAAAATTTTTATGTACAAACAAAATTCTGTTTCAGAAAAAATTTTTGTGTGCAAAACAAAATTCTGTTTTCGTCACGAAACTGCTCCGACTAAATGAATCGATTCATTCTGATAGTGTTGGCAACACTGGAAAAATTTCGGTAAGTATCGCTCAGACCCTGAGTTACAGCGAACACAACTAGATTCGAACCAACAACCTTACATGTCTGATTCATCTCTAAATACAGCCAACTAAACAATAAGATTGTGTGTATACGTCAATGCTAGCACTGAGTCAACAAGGTTTTCTTCAAGGTCAAAGTTGCACACGAAGTAAAAAGATGACAACGCAGATCTTCTATCTTTCTATATGAAACATAAACCTAGTGTAAACTGCTCGCACTGAAATGTGTAATGTAACATAATCTGCTCGTCTTCTTTTCATACGCGAAACTGTTCGCACTGAATGGAGTACGACGGCTCAGCGCTTCAATCCACAACGAAGTAAGTTCATGTTTCCTCCTATCATTTTTCATCATCGTTTCAAGGGGACGTTAAACTCAATATTTCTTAAACTAACACAAAAATCGAACTCGGGACCATGACATAGTAATCAAAAAACTGAACTTCTCAATGGGCCATAGTGGCTCAAATATGTGAGATCTCTGCTTCAATCCGCAAGCAAGTAAGTTTATGATGTTTTCTCATTTCTCATCATCGTTTCAAGTGGGACGTTAACATTTCCTGAAACTAGCACCAAGAATCAAACTCGGGACTATTGCATAGTAATCAACACACGTGTACGATGGCTCAGCGCTTGTCTCTCTACTGTATGAGGTCACTGCTTCAATCCTCAGTCAAGTAAGTTCATGTTTCGTCCTATCATCTCTCACCGTTTTCGCGGGGACGTTAAATTCAACATTTCCAAGAATCAAACTCGGGACGATTGCAAGGTTCACTCCTAAAGCGGAACAAAATGCACCCTAAAAGGGAACGAGGTGGACCACCCAAATTTTGTAGTAATATATATTAGGGTCCAGTACTATGATACCAAATGTTTAAATTTGGCAATTTCTAAAAACTTAAGGGGGCGGGCCAAGGTACCATTCCCGGGGGTTCACATATGTACTTATGTTTCATAATAGGGAATGGACTCCTATACATGGCCATATAACCATATAAGGTAAAAAAAATGAAATCTTTAAGTTTTACGTCCCATGTTTATGCCGGTTTTGCTAAAGGAGACGGTGATAATGAGTGAAATGAAGAAAGTAGGAGGAAACGGGAGAACCCCGAGAAAACCCACGAGCACGGTGTTTGTCCACCACAAAGTTCACTTGGCGGGGGCTGGGATCAAACCCGGGACCCCAAGCACCAGAGGTGAACGCTCTACCACTGAGCCACCGCGCCCCCCCAACCATATAAGGTAATAGGATCTCATCCAAGGAAATGAATTAGGTCAAAAAAAAAAAACGAAACACGTGGTACAACGTAATGCTTACGTTTATATTTTGGCAGTTTTATACCCCTAAAAGGGAAACGAGATAGACCACCGAAAAATTTATAGTGATCTATATTAGGGTTCTATACTATTATACCAAATGTTTAAATTGGGCAATTTCCAAAAAAAATTTAAGGGGTGGGCCAAGGCACTCCTGCCGGGGTGCACAAATGTACCTACGTCTTACAATAGGAAATAAACACCTGTATACACCCATATAAGGTAATAGGACCTCATCCAAGGGAATAAAATAACCAAAAACCAAACACGTGGTTGTACTAAAATTTGGCAATTTTGTACCCCCTAAAAGGGAACGAAGTGGACCACCCAAATTTATTATAATACATGTTAGGGTCCCGTACTATAATACCAAATATATAAAAATGAGCAATTTCCAAAATTTAAGGGGTGGGCCAAAAGTACCCCTCCCAAATTTTTAAAGGAGTGCACAAATATACCCATATCTTATGAAAGGTAATGGACCCCTATACATGACCATATAACTATATAGGATAATAACCTCATCAAAGGGGATAAAATCGACCAAAAACCAAACACGTGGTACTACGTATTGCTTACGTTTATATTTTGGCAATTTTGTACCCCTAGAAGGGAACGAGGTGGACCACCCAAATTTATCATAATACATATTAGGGTCCTGTACTATAATACCCAATGTTGAAATTGGGCAATTTCCAAAATTGAAGGGGTGGGCCAAAGTACCCCTCCCAAAAATTTCAAGGGATGCATTAATATACCCATGTCTTATAAAAGGGAATGAATCCCTGTATACGCCCATATAACCATATAGGGTAATAATACCTCATCCAAGGGGATAAATTAGGTCAAAAACCTCCGAAATTTGAATTTTTGGCAATTTTTTACTCATAAAAGGGAACGACATAGACACCCAATACTGATAGAGGTACATACTGTGGTCCTAGGCTACCACACCCAATTTTTAGATTTGGCAATTTCCAAAATTTAAGGGGTGGTCCTATGTACCCTGCCAAAATCTAGAGGGGTGGTCCTAAGTACCCCTAGGTCATTGACACGGGCCAGGGACCATGGGTCCTGGGGGGGGGTCCTATGTACCCCTGCCAAATTTTAGGGGGTGGTCCTAGGTACCCCTAGGTCATTGACCCCGGCAGGGACCCAGGGGCAGGGACCCAGGGGCCAAAAAGTGAGACCAAGTCATGCGATTACTACTCTCATACACAAGGAACGATACGGAAATGAGAATTACAGCACGTATCGTATTTGTGTTTTCTCTCTTTCTTTTGTAGCTCTGTCATAGTCATGCTGTAGTCATATTCATAATATTGTTGGTAACCATGTAACAGACATTTACGCAGGTTGTTATCTCACCGAGAAATTTGCAGATAACTTATCGCTTGAAGAGAGGTAGAACGTAAGGAAGTGAGCTCAGTTAATCAGTTTGTGTGGGCCGTCGGAAATTCATCGCGAATTGGGCTCTATATGGCGAACAATAATGAATCACATTGATGTGGCGAAACTTTCGCAATTGTTTGTAGGGAAGGATATTCATGATAATGAACATAGTAGTCAACCTCAACACAGATACATGAATTGATGACATAATTAAACAAGACAGACGAATACAAAGCTGAAATTAGTACGTAATGTGAAGTTGAAATTTTGTATGTTGTTGTACGTGACATTCTAGCTGACGTCTTGGGTTATCGAAAAGTCGCTTCACGATGGGTACCGACGACTTCAAATGATGAACATAAAAATAAACGCATGACTAATTGCTTAACCCATCTTAAATGATATGTAACTGAGAGTAATGCATTTCTTTAGCAAATTGTGGAAGATAAACTCAAGTAGACAATACCATTTGCTGAAAAAGTGCTGGCAATCATATTTTCAAGTTCAAAAAATGCCATACTGGTTGATTTTATATCGGATGAAGCCTCTATCAATGTCAACACATACGCTAAAACACTGCAGGTTCTAAAAAGATAGATTAGGTAAAAGAAAACTCGAACTACTCACCAAATAAATTGTACTGCTTCATGATAACGCGACTTCACATTCGGCTGCCACTAGACATGACATTGTGGGTCGTTTTGGATACCATGTACTCTAACATCCAGGAGCTTGGACATTGATTTTTTTGAAGAAAACTCTCAGAGGATGTTGGTTCCATTCGGATAAAGAAGTTTAGCATTAAGTACAACCGTGGCTTTGACAACAGGGTCCTATGAGATAGCCTATACATTATTAATCTTGTGAAAAGCATAACCGAATGGGAAACTGTTGAAACTAGTTTTGTGTTTATCATCGTTCATACTGTAACACATTTTGAATTTTCTTTATACAGTGCGTGTCAATATTCCTTTCAAAGTATTCTTCTCCAGAGCCAATGAGCTTTTGACGCTATCGTCCACAGTCAAGACAGACCCTCTGCACATTTAGGGCCTTGTTTATTATCGCAACGTAAATTTCTCCAATTTCAGAACGCGTGTTTAGAAAAGAAAGGAGACTTAAACTGAAATGAGGTAAATGAAATGTCAACTGATTTCGACATACATTGCAAAACAGGAGATAACAGGTTTCCTGACTCTTTTTTAAAATTTTCTTCTGAACTCTCTTTTCAAGTGTACTGATGTGAAAGGTGCATAGTTGCAGTGGTCATTGTTTTAGTGTACTTCTTTTGCACACATTTGGACGAGCATTCACTTCTTTGTTTAAGCAGGGTAAGCCTGCCATACGTTCGGTAAAAAACGGGACAGTCCCGATTTTGGATTCGAGTGTCCCGCGTCCCCATAAATTTAGTCGGGACAAGCAAATGTCCCGTATCCTATTTCTGTTGTCAATATCAGCTTATCGACTGGAAAAGCTGTTATTAGTAAATGAACAATAAGTTGTAACATGAAACAGCTCCAAGCAAGTTATCTCATACCACTCTCACCGATTTCATAGTGAGCAAACCTATAGAGTACACTGTAAAAAATGAAGTGTTGAAACAACACAAAATGACTACCACTTTAATATGCTACTTGTGTGTTAATTCATACCAAGCACATCGCCTTCCAAGCATATCAGAAATAACTCGTTACTATCTGAGAGAATTTGCATTGGTATTTATGGTTTAGGTAATATGAGCAAAGCTTTGTGAAATATATTTGGCACTTTTACCAAGTAAAGAATAATGTTCTATGAATTCTGTAATCGGTCACAATAATATTGTCGTAAACCTGTGAA
This sequence comes from Thermobia domestica, assembly GCF_964235325.1. Lineage (NCBI taxonomy): Eukaryota > Metazoa > Arthropoda > Insecta > Zygentoma > Lepismatidae > Thermobia > Thermobia domestica. The sequence goes on along the minus strand of NC_137454.1, from coordinate 39,990,079 downwards.
TCGTCTGAGAACAGTTAGATATATAGGCAACGGTCCTGCCATCTTCTGTTCATATGTGTTAAGACACAAGAATAGCAGAATTTTAAAGAAAATAGATGGAATCACTGCTAACTGTGTAACTGTTGTCAGATGATTCACACTTTTACAACAATATTATTGTGACCGATTGCAGAAAACATACAATGTTATTAGTTAATTGCCACAAATACGAAATATATTGTTGTAGCAAGGCTTTGCTTATACCAAACAATAAAAAACCATGCAAATACTCACAGCCAGTAACTAGGTATTTCTAATATTCTCTGAAGGCGATGTGCTTGGTGTCGAGTTGACACACAAATAACACGCTAAAGTGGTAGTCATTTTGTGTTGTTTCAATACCTCATTTTTTGCTGTGTAGACTTAACAGCGCAGAGTTGCAGTTGTTCGTTGGCAGTCAAGGGGATCTGCAATCTTTGATTAAGTGCATAAACTGAGCTGTTTTTGATAATATATCACAAGTGAAATGTTCCGCTTTTGTATAAACAGGAATGCCTAAAATAAAGTGCACTTTTTTTTTTCCAATTTGAAGCTTATTCAGATGAAAAAATCCCACGTAAAAGCAAAACGCTCATAAGAATTCTCCAGAAGCATGTTTCCTAAGAACAGATTGTACTACAGATTGCTCGTTACCTTTTTGAATCCATTTCAGATAATGCAGTGAAAAGGTTTCCCAAAAAATTTACTGTGTTGGAATGTTTGTGTATCTGTGTGGGGGAGGAAGATCGAAGGTGTCCCGTATTCTCATGAAAAAATATGGCAGGCTTAAAGTAGTGCAGCAAAAACATAAAAAAATAACCAAACAAATAAATGTTAAATGTATCACACGAACACAAAATGTCACGGAGTAAGCAGAGTTATCACGGAATAGCCAACGCTATCACCGAGTAACCAGAGTATTTTATGCAACATAACTTCGGTATTATTGTGTTTAAATATAGTTAGCACAATTATCATAATTTATTCTTCATTTGGATTAGTGTTTGACCGTTCATTACATCCTTGATTCATTATTATAACTGATACTTATTTCCATTTCACAGATAAATTGTAAAACTATTACGGAGTAATCAGGATTTACCCTATATGGAATGTGCAATATAACATACCATACCATGAAGTTAAGGAGTAGTTCACTGCCATGTGATGCTAAATTTCTTTTCTGTGAAGATGACGTAAAACCTAGCAGGAATTGATAAGAGACTTTCTTCCAAAAATATTTGTCCGTAGGGGGAGAGGTAGTCAAAATGTGGATTTGCATTATAACAATTTTTGCTAAAGAGTTGCACAAGAGTTGCACGTAACCACAACTTAATTTTCCGGAACGAAAAGGCGATTGACCAACTCTTTGGGAAGAACAAGGAAGCCGATTTCTCCGTAAATTTAGGGGGCCCATTCAGATGCAGAAGGTGTATATATATATATGAGGATTTTAAGACAAATTGCATTCAAATTATGCCAAATATTGTATATTCATAAATACAATAGGGGCCCACATGAGCTTGGGGGGTGGCCCCTCCAGGATCGGCGCCCTTGCGGAAGAGTGCCTAAAAGAAACACTAATTGATAACAGTGAGGGTTATTTGAATTCTTACCGTTTGTAACTAGCTCCATAATATTAAGATGGAATCCATAATATTAACGCAGACATCTCCATTAAAGCTGCAACCAATCAATCAATAATAAAGTAGTAACAGCGCGTAACTATCTTTAACGTTGTTGATAGGTCAAATTAAATCTTACGAACTTTACCTTGGGAACGAGAATAAAGATTCGACAGAATGATGGATGTTGATAATTTTGAACGTGACTGTATAAAAAATTATATTGTTTTGTGGAAGTCTTTAGTTAAAAATATAATAGAAACTTTCTAGAAATCAGTATCAGAGAGGAATATCAGAAAGTTACCCCTTCCCCATCCACAAACAAGAAAAAGCCAACATAAAAGCTATCTCCTGCTTTTATCCGCTTGATTAACCTGACGTTACTGGGACCGTTTTCCTGTTCTCCACGTGGCGAAAGGAGTCCAATATTCGTCAAGGCGCTTGAAAGCTTTCCCGAGAATCTACGCTTCGATCGAATGTCTTCAATCTTAGCTGATAGTCCTGGTCAACACTCATTGTTTGCTTTTCTCTATTTTTCCTTCCATTGAAGGTCATTGTTTACCTACTTTAACCACGAATTGTAATGACGGGAGCCCACGCAAGAAGAATGGTTACTTTGAAAGGAAAGTCATTGGGATTGGTTTGTTGTTTACGGTCTTCAATTCTCTTCATCACCATCCACATTATCACACTTTTTATTTTAACATCGTCTAATTTCAACGCCCATACTATTAAAATCCCGAAAGCTCAAATCTAAATAAGTAGTACTCAATTATATTTGAATTCCAAACACAATATGCACAAGTGTCGGAAGTCTCAGAGAACGGCTTTGTCCGTCAGTCTGTCTGTCTGTCGACAGACATCAGAGCAAAAACTCGGTAAGAGATATAGGGATCACGGTAGCTCATTGTCAAAGCGCTTACCTCTGGTGCGTAGAGTCCTTAGTTCGATTCCCAGCTAAGAAAGTTTGGTGGATAACAACGTGTCCGTGGGTTTTCTTAGGGTATTTCCCTTTCCTCCAACTTTCTCATTCCCCAAATTATTTCATCGCCATTCATTTGTCTTAATTATCGTCTCCCTTAGCCTAAAGGGCATAATCATGGGACTTTAAACTGAAATATCAAGAAATATCTCATTTATCTCCCTTGTAATTATCTCATTTATCTCCCTTAACCTAAAGGGATAATTATCTAATTTATCTCCCTTATTTATCTCCCTTGTAATTATCCCATTTATCTCCCTTAACCTAAAGGGCATAATAATGGGACTTTAAACTGAAATATCAAGAAATACCTCATTTATCTCCCTTATCTCATTTATCTCCCTTAACCTAAAGGGCATAATTATCTAATTTATCTCCGTTATTTATCTCCCTTGTAATTATCCCATTTATCTCCCTTAACCTAAAGGGCATAATAATGGGACTTCAAACTGAAATATCAAGAATTACCTCATTTATCTCCCTTAACCTAAAGGGCATAAATATCTAATTTATCTCCCTTATTTATCTTCCTTGTAATTATCCCATTTATCTCCCTTAACCTAAAGGGCATAATAATGGGACTTTAAACTGAAATATCAAGAAATACCTCATTTATCTCCCTTATCTCATTTATCTCCCTTAACCTAAAGGGCATAATTATCTAATTTATCTCCGTTATTTATCTCCCTTGTAATTATCCCATTTATCTCCCTTAACCTAAAGGGCATAATAATGGGACTTCAAACTGAAATATCAAGAAATACCTCATTTATCTCCCTTAACCTAAAGGGCATAATTATCTAATTTATCTCCGTTATTTATCTCCCTTGTAATTATCCCATTTATCTCCCTTAAATTAAAGGGCATAATAATGGGACTTTAAACTGAAATATCAAGAACTATCGAGAAACGTTTTTTTTTGCAATCGATTCAGGGTTCCAACAATAGATTCAATTTCATACCTTAGTCTTGTATTCAAACCGGAAGAAGTAGAAATTAACCATTTCCGGTTTCAATGTTGATCGCCATAGAGCAAAATTAGTACTAGACAGCGACAAGCGTTTTTTTTTAACAATTCAGTGTTTTAAGAAAAAATATAATCTAATAAAACCGGAAGTGGTAGAACATTACTACTTCCGGTTTCAATACTGAAGTCCATAGAACATAAACCGTAAGTGTCAAGCTGGATTCGATAACGACTCAACATCAAAGATCATCTATACCCGATTCTCTCTCTTTGTACCTAAACCGGAAGTGGTACAAATTTACAACTTGTTCCAGTTTTACTATTGATTTCTACAAAGCACAAACAATAAGGGACAAGAAGAGGTTTTTAAAAAAATTTTTTTGATCGATTCAGCGTCTCAGGAGTGAGCTTTAGCTTGACATTTATCTCTTCATATTGAAAACGGAAGTGGTAAGAGTCTCTGTTTTGCGGTTTCAACACTAATTGCTATAACAAAAATTGTAATAGATAGCAACAAGTTTTTATTTTAGCATGGATTCAGTAATACAAGAAGAATACGTGTCGACTCTGACTTTATTATTTTTTTTGCAGCTGGAAGTACTAGACATCAACTACTACCTCCAGTTTCAATATTAATCTTCACAGAGATTGCAAGCAACAAGAGATAGTGAATAACGGCTTTTTTTTTTATATCGATTCATTGTCTCTTTGTTCTTACCCTTCTGTTCTAACCAGAAATTATGTATCAATATGTATGCTTGCAGTTTAGTATTGAATTTTCAAAGTTTGCAAGTATACCACACTGTGAATCGATTGCTTTTCTTTCTTCCCCACTCGTAATCCTAACAGAACTTTTCAATTTAAGGATACACCCCCAGATTTAAGCTATACATGCCGTAAGACGGGGTTATTTTGCATCAGATTTAAGGAATTTTAAAGAAAATCGCATGTAGCTTACAAACAAAATGATTTAGAACACTGTATTTTAAACATATAATAGCTAGATGTATAAGGAAAACATTGGTGCAAGTTCATTAGTAAATGTTCAGTATGGCCATAGTTATTGAAATATAAACTTTGGTGCAAAGTTGTCCCTATGTGGGGATACTTTGCACAACATACAAAAAATATGTTCAACATATGAACTTAATGTTTATGTATATACAATGTTTTCCCTACAGTATCTATTCATTTCACTTCCTACACAAAACTGCATGCAGTCTACAAAATATTGATATTAGAATGATGGTACTGGTATCAGTACTTAATGGATTATCGATATTTGTAAAGAAAATTATGTATTTTCTAGTACCAGCACACGAACCACGAAAATTTACCATACGCCCACAAAACTGCCAACTCAGGAACAGAAATAAAAATCCCCGTTAAATGATTTGCCTTGGTTGTTCTTTATGTCCAAGGACAAAAGTATTATCCCAAACGTAATCAGTGGATTATTTACAGGGTTTGGGGTTTTCAGGCTGAAGCCCACCCACCTTGAATGATTTCTTTTTAAAATATCTAATGTTAGTCACTCCTATACGTATAAGCTTCAAGTCCACGAAAAGTCTGGTGATTTCTTATATATATATATATATATATATATATATATATATATATATATATATATATATATATATATATATATTTCTGAGTGAAGCCCCTCTCAAACTATTTTTTGGCTCTACCACTGTTCATAATTTATTTTCCAACAAGAAATCCATTCCGGGTTACTTTGGACCATGCAAAGTAACCTCGTTAGAGGCTGAAACCGCCTTCTTCCAGTTTTATTTTTTATGACTTTAAAAACATTTCACAGTTTAATTTCAACTATTGCTTCAAAGTCTTACTCTACAAAGTAGTATTCTACGAAACTGACTTAACTTTGACGGAAATTCTTGTAGGTGATATTTTTCAAATTTTGTCGGACTTCACAGTGACTGCTTTACGTACCTCTACAACAACAAACTCCCCGGGTAATTAGAACTGATGTTAACCACCAACCTTATAGCCAAAATACAGTTAGATGTTCTATCTTACGGTGTCAGTTGAAACTTTCTCTTTACAGTTCATGGTTTTACCGACAGAGCACTCTTTTCATATTTTGCGCAAAGTTACCCCTGATGTGCAAAGTAATCCCGTCTTACGGTACTTTATGTAGCTGTACCACAAATAAATACCACGTTAAACTGTAGGTCCATATCTCGTATAGCCTCGCTGTTAAATGTGACGCCAAATTCAAATCCAATCCAATCCAACTCTACAAATGGGAATAGTTCAATCCGAATTGAGGAGTTTGATGCAATAAGAGCGTAAGTGAAACATGCAGTTGGAGAAAAACTATGTTGAAAATATAAGTAGTGTTTTTTTCTTACATAAAACAATGTAATATGCAGTGGCAAAGGGTACTATGAGGCTCTGAGGCCGGGCCTACCCTGTATATTTTCTTTATCTTTGGTTTGTTATAAATAGCCAATACTTCAATATTTTGTTCTTTTTTTTTTTGGTAAAAAATAGTACGTTGGAAACACGTGAAGGCCTTTCCGTCTGAGCCTCACCAGCTTGCGAGATAGTCTTACGATCTATGCTGCTCAGGGATATTGTTGAGATTGCACGCATTCTTGGGAAGGTGTGAAGGCTCGCCTCTGCAAGTTTAGTTTTAGCGTTGAATGTATCTTTCAATGCTAATATGTTATAAAATGATTTCCTTGACACATAGTAAAAAGTTTCTGTATAGAATTATGTATTTCCATTAGTGATAACTTTTTATATTTAGGAGTATATACCAGGAGTTATTCAGAGAAGTTGGTTTTTCCTATATGCGGCTTGGTCCATAATAGCTTGTACCATACAAGTTTGATCCATTAAACGTATGTATAAATTTACCAAACGCTACCGTACAGGATACAATAATAATATTTGTGTGTAATTTTCATTGAGTTTTCCATTTCATAGAATCAGTGGGGTATTTACGATTTTGTTCGAGGGACTTTGCTCCTTGCGGGAGAGGCTTTGCTGACTTTATTCTTGGAAATATGAAAGTTGTGCAATATATATGAAACAATAAAAATTTCGGTGAGTGTTTAAGCCCAGAAGCCACCCCATTAAATATGCCACTACGTAAACAATATAAAATATCTTGCGTTGATTCAAATGAAGTTCCTTCTGAGCATTAACATTTCTAGTGAAGTTATTGTCACGTGATGCATTAATTAAATACAGTATTGTACTTACTTTAAAGTGGAAGATGCAAGTAACAAACGCTTATCCAAGAAATTTGACAGCTATCAGTAAGAATGTACTTTCTTTTTCTCTTCCTCTACTTTCAAATGTGCAGAAAATGAAAATGAAAACAGCAAGTGAGGAGGAAGTTTCCTCCATTCCTCCTGCAAATCGCAGACAAAAAAAAAAAAAAAAAAAAAAAATGAACTGCACATCAAAACATTTGTAGTGGAGCTAAATGGGAATATTCCATTGATACATATAATGTGTTTTCCCCAGTAAATATTTGTTTAATAATAATAATAATAATAATAATAATAATAATAATAATAATAATAATAATAATAATAATAATAATAATAATAATAATAAAAAATAGATTTGGTAGTTTTTTGTTTAACTCGATAACGAAATTAGAATTCTGACTATAATTTTAAACATTTTATGATACATTACTGTTATTTGTGTTATTAGTTTATCGGGCCTACCCTACTTGTGGGATTACGCTTCGCCACTGGTAACATGCAGCATTTTATTCCTATATTGAATTGAAATGTTACCACGAGGCTAAACAAGCATGGCAAAAGCCACTAATGCGTTTGATGCAAAAAGGGCGTAAACTTGCTTACTCCCTTATCACATCAAACTTCTCAATAGACTGAAATAGTGATGACGTTAGTTCCTTTACGTTACCATGGTGGTCGCCATGTTTTTTTTTCTATAAAAACGCGTGAAGAGAATGGTGTATTTTAAAGTTTAGTACAAACAAGGACAATGGCAATAAATTTAGTTACAATTATAAAATGTTTTTAACTACTAATAAAGTTGGTGGGAAATGGTATAGATTTAGAATATGGAAATGCGTTTAGAAAACTACGAATAAACTCAAGAAAATTAATAAAGAAACACTAATAACTAAGGAACTTATTTCTAAAAGCGCCACATCTCTAAGTGATAAGGTAGAAATCAAATAATTAATGTAAAAGTTATTATCATATAATTCACTTTAAGAATCAACTATACACAATATAAACTCTTTAACGTGCAAATTGGCAAACTGTCGGCACAAGGAAAGCTGTAAAAATATACGATTTTTAAAAGGGAAAAAAAATTTTTAGAGCAATATTAATTCTATTGGCACATTTACTTTCTTTATGTCCACTTGTACACAATTTAGTATCTACAATATTACAAAATAAACAAAAAAAAAAAAAAAAAAAAAAATATACAAGCCTTTGGGAATTTTCAATCCAGACTATCAATGTATATTGGTCAGATATTTTCTTATATTCCCTATCAACGTTTTTTTAAGCATTTAGAAACAGTACAATAAGAAAACATCCAATCATAAAAGGTTAACCCATATATTTTAAACAACAGTGAAACATTAATCATGTTCACGTACGCAACGTTGTGATACTTATATTAATGAATCAAAAATTTCCTAGAATTATTTAAGGTTAATATCTGAGTATGAACAAGATGAGTACATTTGTTTTCTCTTTGTGCTTTTTAGTTTCATTGATTAGAAATGTTTAAAAAGAAACAATAAATATTTCATTCACTCTAATGTTTGCAATTCAAAATAGTTCATCTCTGTTTTCGCTTTGCATTTAGGTGCTTTGTTATTTAGGGAACTTGTTGTTTAGAAAACAAAATGGCGATCACCATGGCAACGAAAAGGATGTGACGTCACACTATTTCAGTTTATTAATGTATATACAAAGAAAGGGTAAGTTTATAGCAGCGCAGAACAAAGGTTTATATATATATATATATATATATATATATATATATATATATATATATATATATATATATATTTTAGCTATTTTTGTATTATCAAATTCAACATTTTTGTATGCAGAATTTTGGCGGCCTTAATGAAACGTTTTCGAGTTCCTCCTAATTTCCACGAAATTTACACTTTATTGTGATTCTTATAATTTTCCTCGAGGTCCCTTGAATAGTCCAAAGGCAAAATAATACTGCATACACTTATGTGCTCATAAATTACTTACGGACATTTCTACCGCAGGATGATCCACAATTTCCAACTCAGATTCCTCCCCATCCAACATAACGGAAACGGTCTTCTTACCAAATTCATCGTCTGAAATGAAAAAGATCAATTACATGGATCAACAGTAATCCCAGTTGACTTATTTAACAACAATGTATGAATCCATTTTACACTCAAATCATTAAATTATTTGTAAATTTCACAGAATAGCAGTAATCATTTTACATTCTCTCATATTATTAGTACAATTTAAACTCCTGCGTTACATAGACGAAAGAAAGTTACAGAGGTGTCTTTAAACTACAGCGTTACGGGAACGGGTAAAAGTTACACTACTGCAATTAAACTCCAGCGTTACATGGATTGATAAAAAAGTTACAGTGGTGTATTTAAACTCCAGCGTTACATGGATTGATAAAAAAGTTACAGTGGTGTATTTAAACTCCAGCGTTACATGGATTGATAAAAGAGTTACAGTGGTGTATTTAAACTTCAGCGTTACATGGATTGATAAAACAGTTATAGTGGTGTATTTAAACTCCAGCGTTACATGGATTGATAAAAAAAGTTACAGTGGGGTATTTACACTTCAGCGTTACATGGACAAGTGAAAGTTACACAAGTGTATTTAAACGGTGCAACACTTTAAGTGGTACCCGCGGTGACTCAGTGGTAGAGCGTTCACCAATGGTGCATGGGGTCCTGGATTCGATCCCAGCTCCCTCCAAGTGAACTTTGTGGTGGACGAACACCGTGTGCGTGGGTTTCCTTGGGGTTCTCCCACTTTCTTCATTCCACCATTTTATTCATTTCTCATCATCACGGTCCCATTTAGCCTAGGCGACATAAACGTGGGACGTAAAACTCAAATATTTCATTGCATTTTTTCCGAATATTATTAGTTTAAATTTCAATAAGTTCACTTAAGACTAATACGAAACGCATAATAAGATTTTAAAAATTCGATCTTACAAAAGTGCGGTACAAAACGTGCCATAAAAACCTATTAAATTTCATATTATCATTTACAAATATAGAGAGTATTTTGATATGCAAACGTATCCGATGTTCTTGTTGCTAATGCAAACTTCTCAAAGTTTGAAGCGAGGAAGAAAGAAAAAGAAATATCGAAATTCAATAATTGGCCACTGAAGAAGATAAATCGTCCGTACGAGTGAATATATATCATTCTGATGTTACTACACATATTAGTCTTAGTCGATCACTTGATGCTTTTACGGTGATTGGAGGAAGGTCCTTGGAATTGAAAACTCCTTCGATGCCAGTAAAGAGAATGCAGAGAAATATAATGCATGTTTGAAGGTAGATGAGTGAAGATGTCATTTCAAAGCTAACTGCCTGACAACGGAAGCTGAGGAGGAAACTAAATTGACCATAGGATGTGACGTCAAACATTTCTTCTTTTTTAAATCAGTGCTTCACCTTTAACATACAAGAAGAAACAGACGTCGAAATATAGGGAACTGATGAAGGGAACGAGAATAACGAAGGAACAGGATTAGCGAGAATACGTAACTGAAGGATTTCTTGCTGAGATACACGAAAAGGTTCTCAAATTTTGTCCACCAAGAGGAAATATGTCCCACTTAACTGATAACAAATTTAGCTTAGAAATTTCCAAAGGCCGAATTTCGCAAACCAAATCCTATACGATTCGTGAAATTCAAACTAGAGAACCAATTTGACCCAGCAATATAAGTAATACGTTCCCTTTCTTAATCCGTGCTCTTCTAAAATTTAAATTAATTCTTTCAAAAATTAAAAATTCAAATGGAAACAAAGTTACAAGGAATTTAAAATTTGACTTTTTTCAAAAGAATTATTTCGAAAAAGTGTTTAGATAAGTATTATGGGTAAAAGTTGTCTGTGCGAGACACGTTATTATTTCTTATAATCTTCGAATACACTCTGAATAATTGGTCAGGTTTCTCCCTCTGCAAAACACGTCATATCTCTCCAGAACTGGTAGTTGATGGCCGAGTGAACTTTCTTTTTTCTTCACAATCGCAATAAAGTTCTTATCTTAAGACAGAAGGTGGCAATGCTGATGCGAGAAAGCTCATTCAGCCATGAAACAATTACGGAGAGATGTGAAGTGCAATACTGACTCGCTTGGAGAGAAACCTGACTAATTATTCAGAGTGTATTTGAAGATTATAGAGATAATAACGTGTCCCGCCCACACAGACAGCTTTTACCCAGTATTACATCCAATTACGTACCGTAAGTGGCTTTTAGTAAAGATCATACTGTCGTTTATAGTACTATGATATTTCTTACCGTTCCGAAGATTTGCTAAACGTTGTTACTGCCTAGATGGCGGCGCGGCGTCTTTTTGAGAACTTTATAAAAATCTTGGTTTCCTTTGTTTCTGGAAGTGGATGTCGGTGGGTGTAATTACAAGTTCCTGTAACTACATAATTTTGAACAGTATTGCAAACTTTGCCAATGTTTATTATATCGCAGGGACAGGTTGAGATACCAAATTGCTGTACATGACATTATATGTCTCTATATATTGCAAACCTTTCTATGCTATTGGTTGTGGTACTTACCTAAGTAATTTTCTCTAAGCACCTAAGTGTAGATAAGGTATTCTGAAACATGTAAAAAATTCAATCCCTTGTAATTTTGTTCCTAATTATTCGAAATACATCATATCACGATCACAGTATAAGACACTAACGTGCTTTTGATGTGCATTGTCTTGTGGGTCTCACTTGCGTGATTAATGTGGTAGAGCCTTTTAAAATGTTTGTGGTATTATAGCTTCCTCAGATTGCAAAACTAAATAATAAATGTAGTATTTTAACTTTTAGTTTCATATGCAGATATGAAATGTGTAATAACTTGACGAAATGCCATTTGAATACCCATGTATGAGGGCTGCTACTAACAAGTAAACCTTACGTTTGGGTGAATCGAGTTGCTGACTGAGACACATATGAGAAAGTAGTACTAAATGTGGTCAGTATTTCAGTGAAGTTTTAGGTGCGAAGCTCCAGGGGTTTAGGAGATACAGCTACCAGAACATCACATGGAAGTACAGAATATTCTTCATACGGTTGGAGGTAAAAGCTCTGTAAGACCTCTTGTAACGACAAAAGGTGAATAACAAATATATGGGTAATTATTAGGATTAGGGGGAAGTCATATAGTAAGGGTATACCTGACGGCGGCCATCTTGAAATCCGCCATTTTGAATTAAAGTTAAGTTTTAAAAATAGGAATAGGGTCATGTGGTACATGATTTAAGGCGCAAATTTAATCAGCAGAACAATGGTGACGTTAATTTTGATTTACGCGCAATTGGTAAAAAGTTACAGGGAAATTAAATATTATTGCAGTATATGTATTAGTCCTTTACCCCACCTTGTAAATTTTGTGTTAATGATAATAATTAAATAAAAAGCAGGTGGATAAATATTAGGTCTATGGTAAGAGTTGCCTTGATGGCGGCCATGTTCAAATCCGCCATTTTGAATCAGACAAAAGTTTTAAACAAAACGCATAACAGTGACACCTTATTAATAGCAAATTTTACCATAACTCCAACGGTATAACCATTTTTGCTTTATCATTAACCAGCATTTGTTATCGCATAAACAAGTTGCTAATTTAAGGAAAAATGACCAAAGTGGAATTGAGTCATAATTGAACTTGGGTCTTTCTTCCAGAAAGTCCTCAATTAGTACAATCAGTATGCAGTTCGGAAAAGAGTGCATGACTTGCACAAATGCTCTGCTCACAGTGAGCACACCTGACAAAGACAATCGAGTTACACTTGACACATTTGTCGTTAACAATTCCGTCAAAGCAGTAGTCGTAAGGAGCGATCCATTTAATTTTGTGCTGGTTAATGATAAAGCAAAAATGGTTATACCGTTGGAGTTATGGTAAAATTTGCTGTTAATAAGATGTCACTGTTATGCGTTTTGTTTAAAACTTTTGTCTGATTCAAAATTGCGGATTTGAATATGGTCGCCATCAAGGCAACTCTTACCATATACCTAATATTTATCCACCTGCTTTTTATTTAATTATTATCATTAACACAAAATTTACAAGGTGGGGTAAAGGACTAATACATATGCTGCAATAATATTTAATTTCCCTGTAACTTTTTACCAATTGCGCGTAAATCAAAATTAACGTCACCATTGTTCTTCTGATTGAATTTGGGCCTTAAATCATGTATCACATGACCCTATTCCTATTTTAAAAACTTAAACTTAATTCAAAATGGCGGATTTTAAGATGGCCGCCGTCAGGTATACCCTTACTATATGACTTCTCCCTAGTCCTAATATGTACCATTATATTTGTTATCCACCTTTTGTCGTTATAAGAGGTCTTACAGAGCTTTTACCTGCAACTGTATGAAGACTATTCTGTACTTCCATGTGATGTTCTGGTAGCTGTATCCCCAAAACCCCTGGAGCTTCGCACCTAAAACTTCACTGAAATACTGACCACATTTAGTACTACTTTCTCATATGTGTCTCAGTCAGCAACTCGATTCACCCAAACGTAAGGTTTACTTGTAAGTAATATTACTGTAGAACTAGATATACAATACTTTTAAGCGATATTTATGGAACTTTCCTATGAGGTCATACCAAATTTGTTATTAATTTCGGCTTTTATTTTGTTGTTACAAGTTCAGAAAGACAGAAGAGTGAGCAAATTGTGACCAAATGGAGAAATTTTAACGCGAGAGCGGTTATTGAATATCTCCACAAGGAAAATTTAAATCCGCAGGATATCCACGCCGCGAGATGGGTTGCTACTTTATGTGATAGTGACCCATCGTATAGTACAGAGAAGAAATAGACAGCTGAATTTAAGAGAGGGAGAACCTCCGTTGAAGATGACATACGATTAGGAAGGCCCGTGAAAGCACTAACTCAGAGGACATTGAAAAGTGTAAGAAATTATCTGGAATAATAGGCGACTGACCATCAAGCACATTACTGATGCTCGTGGTAGCACTTAACTCATGAGGACATTGACAATATGCATAAAATCATCATGAATGATCGGCGAATGACCATCAGGCACATTGCTGACACAGTGAACTTATCTCCTGCAAGCGTTGATCGAATTATCATCCAACATCTGGGAATGAGCAAGGTTTCCGCGAGACGGAAGCCAAAACTTTTGACACTTGTGTACTTCTCCATCAAGACAAATCTACTAGCCACAAGTCAGTCATTGCAAAGGCAATAATACATGATTGAGTCTACGGATTGGTCCCCCACTTACCCTATTCGCCTGATTTGGCACCTTCTGATTTTCATCTTTTTCAAAAGCTCAAAAAGAAGTTGGACGATGCTTACTTTGACACTAATGATTACGTCATGCATATCGTAGGTGAAATTTTTTTTACATGCCTACGACAATTTTTTTTTTTTTTACCAACGGCATAAACGCACTTGAACATCAATGAGCAAAATGTGATGACTTGTCAGGGAACTATGTTGGAAAGTAACACCATCCCTAAACTCTCTGCTACGCCGTTCAAAGATAGGCCGTTCGAAGGTTATTTTTTTTAAATAACATTCGAAAATTTACGCACTTGCACAAGTGTTTGATGAGTCCCTCAAACCCAAGAGCGAAGAATATTCGTAATTGATGTAATAGCCAGCTGACAACCTTCCTATAGCTCTCCGCTAAATATTGGAACAGGTGTCAATGTAGGTTGATCCTTTAGAGCTTTGAAGAGATGTAGTCAGATGGTATCAAATCTGGTGTGCACGGCAAATATTGCAGTCACTTCCAACCTATGGGCCATGTGTAAGATATCGGGTTCGATTCCTAATGGGAGAGTACAAAAATTAATCTCATCATTATTCATTTTCAGTAATCACCCGTCTGCTTTAGCCTAAAGGGCGTAAACATGCTTAAGTAATTTCATTTTTTTTTTTTTTACGAAGAGGTGAGTTAAGCAACTGGCTATGTGTAGAATTTGTCCAATGAAAACTTTAAATAGCCGGTGTTAGTTATTATTTGATTACCGATGTTATATATTTTGAAGGGAGCGCGGTATCTTAGTGGCAGAGCATTAATTTGTAGTGAGTTGTGTCGCTGGTGGGATTCCTGCTTGCGCCAAGTTAGCTTTGTGGTGGACAAATTGCGGGTGCGTGAGTTATCTCCCACTTCGTTCAATCTACAATTTCATTCATTGTCATCATCATTGTCTGTTAGCTTGTACACAATAACCGTGGGACGTAAAAGGGAAAGATTTCATTTCATTTTTTTCGAATCTCGAATATGGTAATAGGTATATAAGAATAAATCTATTTCTATTTTTGTTTGATTCATAAATTAGGTTGATTTCAAGAGGACTTACGGTACGTTATGAAATTTACATATATTTCATACTTAAAACATGTCGAGGTGTTGAAGTGAAATAATGTATTTGTCCCGTGCACTTTATACATAGTATAAATTGATATATACTAGTAGGAATTGTGGTCTTCGTGATTTAAATTCTGTTTCAAGAAATAAGACATTAAAGTGGAAGCTAATATAAATTAACGATGCTAGTGCAAATAAATTGTTTCATGAAATAACAGATTAAAATGGAAACCAATATAAATTAGCTGTGCAAGTGCAAAACTAATTAGTAAACAAATCATTCGTATTGAATTTGATTCAACACCTTTGCAATTTGTATCTGGAATAATTAAATATTTAATACAGTGTAGACATTCAATAACTAGTACACTGATATGATTTAAAGCGGTCTCTGTAATTGTAGAATTATGGGAATATAACGTACTTTATCAAACTTACCCAATCTAGTTATGGGTGCTACAATTATTCACAGTATAAAAAGTTTTTATGGAAAAAGTATTTTGCTTTGACGTAGGTGGTAGAAAGCAAATTATTATACGTATAGTTTTACAATAAGTCTCTCTATCTGCTCTATATCCACATAACCCCTTATACTTCCGGTAGATTCTTGAACACCATTTATGTCATTTCCGCAGAAACATGGCGAAGGATCGTTTTCAGTGAGCGAAGCTTAAAGAACTTTATAAAGGCCATTTACTTCGTTAATATTGAATACCGGTATATAAAAGAAAGATATACTTATTTATTCTACACGCCGTTCTTTTAAATTAAAATAAAGAATAAAGATTAGAGAAAATTCTGATTAAGTTACCTCACCTCATATGTTGTGGACTATCCATGTATTTTATGTAACGATCAACCCTCCAGACATAGTTATTTATTGGATAATCGACCTACTTTTTCCAGTTGTATCTATACAAAATCTTGTTGCTGTACATTAAGAGCTGTTGTTGATTTCTTTGGCTTTATATATGACACAGACGTCTGTAAACTTGTTTACTGGCTATTACATTATCTAAGCGATCTTGAGGCTGTGTTGAGTTCGATTCTTTTGTTAACGCGTTCGCTGTTACCCACTGTCTATAACTTTTCTTTTCTTTACGCGTCTATAGTGTAATTGTGTCACGTGATATTTGTCTGCTTAGTTCCTTGAACAAAAAACCAAAACGGAACTAAACAATGAAGCCAAACACGCCATAAATTGTGTTGTTTTCATTACATAACATATTGGATTACTTTGTACGTAATATGTCATTGTGTCCATACATCTTTTTACATTGTTTACAGAAAACGGAGGAAGATAACTAACTCACTAGCTAATAGGGACAGCATGTTTTTATTTCCTCAAACCGGGCTGCTGAGTTCCTCAAATTATAATTCACATATCAATCTTTATTATAAAATGAAAATGTTTTCAATCTTTATCATAAAATGAAAAAAATTATCAGTCTTTATCATAAAATGAAAACGTTTCATCAATTTTTATCATAAAATGAAAACGTTTCATCAATCTTTATCATAAAATGAAAAAATCATCAGTCTTTATCATAAAATGAAAACGTTTCATCAATCTTTATCATAAAATGAAAAAAATCATCAGTCTTTATCATAAAATGAAAACGTTTCATCAATCTTTATCATAAAATGAAAAAAATCATCAGTCTTTATCATAAAATGAAAACGTTTCATCAATCTTTATCATAAAATGAAAAAAAAATCATCAGTCTTTATCATAAAATGAAAACGTTTCATCAATCTTTATCATAAAATGAAAAAAATCATCAGTCTTTATCATAAAATGAAAACGTTTCATCAATTTTTATCATAAAATGAAAAAAAATCATCAGTCTTTATCATAAAATGAAAACGTTTCATCAATCTTTATCATAAAATGAAAAAAAATCATCAGTCTTTATCATAAAATGAAAACGTTTCATCAATCTTTATCATAAAATGAAAAAATCATCAGTCTTTATCATAAAATGAAAACGTTTCATCAATCTTTATCATAAAATGAAAAAAATCATCAGTCTTTATCATAAAATGAAAACGTTTCATCAATCTTTATCATAAAATGAAAAAAATTATCAGTCTTTATCATAAAATGAAAACGTTTCATCAATCTTTATCATAAAATGAAAAAAAATCATCAGTCTTTATCATAAAATGAAAACGTTTCATCAGTCTTTATCATAAAATGAAAACGTTTCATCAATTTTTATCATAAAATGAAAACGTTTCATCAATCTTTATCATAAAATGAAAAAATCATCAGTCTTTATCATAAAATGAAAACGTTTCATCAATCTTTATCATAAAATGAAAAAAATCATCAGTCTTTATCATAAAATGAAAACGTTTCATCAATTTTTATCATAAAATGAAAACGTTTCATCAATCTTTATCATAAAATGAAAAAATCATCAGTCTTTATCATAAAATGAAAACGTTTCATCAATCTTTATCATAAAATGAAAAAACCATCAGTCTTTATCATAAAATGAAAACGTTTCATCAATTTTTATCATAAAATGAAAACGTTTCATCAATCTTTATCATAAAATGAAAAAAATCATCAGTCTTTATCATAAAATGAAAACGTTTCATCAATCTTTATCATAAAATGAAAAAAATCATCAGTCTTTATCATAAGATGAAAACGTTTCATCAATCTTTATCATAAAAGAAAAAAGTTGCAGTCTATGAGTAACAATATTGCTAATATATAAGAGTCGCTGCTCCATTACGTGCGCTGCCTACTTGATGCCAATAGATGGTGTTAGCTGAAAAGTTTCAAAACAACTTATTACATAATTAATACTGTACCGGAAGACTGATGTGTTATTAATAGCTGTATACTGGGTTGTATATTGTATTGCCCAGGTGCTAAGTTGAGTTATTACAACTCTGATAACGTTTGAACACTTATCTTATTTATTCTAACTATTCTACACAAGTGTACACATTCAATATGTGACGACACTGACAAAATCCACATTATTGTACTAACTCTAAGACCTATGGGTCCCGGAGGTTCAATGCCGCATTCACAAAAGCTCTCCATCGACTTCTATCCATAACCAACTGGATCCAGTTTCTACTTTGTAATCCTATTTCTGCGAGATCTATCTTAATATTATCCTCCCTTCTATGTCTAGGTTTCCTAATGGCCGTTTTCTGATTGAACTTCCAGTTAAACTTCCAGAAAGCGATTTTCCGATTTTCTTCCATTCTGGTTGCATGACCTGCCTACCTGAGCCTCCTAGATTTGATGATCCTAACAATGATTGGTAAACGATATAAATTATGTAGTTTCTCGTTATGAAGTTTCCGCCATTCCCCATTCCTGTTTTTCTTGGCTCCAAACATTCGTCTTAGGATCTTGTTCTCAAATACTTTCAGACTAGGGTGTTCTTTCAGAGTAAGCGACCATGTTTCGCAACCAAAGAAAACAACAGGCAATTTTTATTGTTTTATATATTTTAAGCTTCAGGTTCCTCGACAGAATTCGCGACGACAAAGAATTTTGAACTGAATAACACGAACTCCTTGCTTTTAGTCAACATTCAATATCTTTGTGAATAAGGTTTTGGTCTGTTAATACTGCTCCTAGATATTTGAAAGTATTCACTTTATCAGAAGTATTATTTGATATTATAACGCATCCACGATTTGCAGTATTACGATCCCGACGAACTTCCATGTATTTACTTTTGTCTGCGTTTACTTCTAAACAGACGTCCCTGCAAGCGTTTAATAAGATCTCTGCATTTCTTTCTATTGTTCTCCTATCATTCCCTATTAAATTTACATCATCAGCATATGCCATAACCTGGTGAATATCATTCAGCTCTAGGCCTTAGTTGCTATCTTTGATTTTCTTTATAACGTACTTAAGGACAAAGTTGAATAATAATGGCGACAATGCATCTCCTTGTCATTCTCGCAACGCGCTTCAGCCCATTCTCGACATGAAAGCTAGTGAACTAGTGAAGCTAGTGAAAGCTAGTGAATTTTTGTACCCAGACTTTCCCTTGGGATTCGTTTAAACATGTCTTAATTAATCTAACTAGCTTTTTCGGTTTCCCAAATTCTGTAAGAATGTTGTATAATGTGTCTCTCCTAACCGAGTCGTAAGCCTCTCTAAAATCAATAAATAATTGATTTATTGGGGTATTGTATTCGCATTTCTTTTCGAGTATTTGTCGAATGGTAAATATCTGGTCGATAGTCGATCGATTTTGCCTAAATCTGCACTGATCATCTCCAATAATTTCATCAGTCAACACAAAATTTATCGTATTTAGTACATTTTTATCATAATCAGTAGTTAAATTTCTCTAATACCTGTTTTCAAAATGTAATGGAAAGATTATAATACTTAATTTGCAATACTGTACGTTTTCCTTATAGTATATTAGTTTTGAAACTTTTTGGATATTACAGTCCAAAATACGTGCGTAGAATAGATTAGGTGTAGTGGGGTGAAACGAAACAACAAATGATTGATTTGTTTTTACTTTTTGCATCTGAAAGGGAGGTGTGTGTGTATAAGATGAGACTTATAGGGTATCTGACCATTGTAGTACGTTCGATCCAGGATCCGATGTACCAACAATACGCACTTTGGCTGGTAGACTAAGAACAAAAAAATAATAAGTACAGGAGACTTAGTGAGTGTGACCATGTATTGATTATGTGTTGTGGTTTTAGAGCTCCTTTGTTTTAGTATGTTCAAGCTTCAATGTCGAATCCTAGCATTTCCGTGTATAGCGTGCCTGTTCAAAATGTAATGTCAGCTCTGATATAGAAGATGAGTGATAGAAGGCTTTAGAGTATCCAAGGCCTATCTATTACGAGAAAAACTCTACAAATAATCTCAAATGTACACTATATACGAGTAAAAATGTATTCTAAGTCAGTTTCTAGTTTTATCGTCTGAGTTTGGCCTTGATAGTTTCAAATAACAAGCTTAATCCACAAATTATAAGAGACGGAATACATTATTATTTTACGAAGACAGTGTTTGTGCATGTGTTATAAAATATCAAGATATAATACGTAGGCCATCAAGAACAGGGGCGCACACACGGAGGGTGTCCATCGAGTCGGGACCCTCTCCCCCCAAAAAAGGAACTTCCTAACTCAACATCCATTTGTACATTTTCTCAAGAAAATTATACTTGTTTAACAGAGAAATGATTGATGTAGCATGAAAATTTTTGATCTTACACTTCATCCGTACTTTTTCTCTTGTAAAAACAATCTGGCTCTATCATTTTTTTTTTCAAAATATAGGTGGAAGTATTTTACAATTACTTATCAACATATCAAGTACAGAATAATACCCGTTTAGTACTGCATAGATGTACTGGCTTGTAGTATTGGCCTGATCGAAAAGTACCGCTGCATTTTAAACATTTTATCCTATATAAGCTGCGGTTAAAACGCTCAGAGATTCAAGATACGCCACTCGGGATTACGTTCTGTCTCCTAGTTACTCTACAAATATATATCTTTAATTATACAGTTCACATTTCCAAAAATAAAATTTCATTAACAGCTATATCATAACAGCATTATTTGTGATTCAATTATTAAGAGAAAAAAGGTATGCAATAAAAGTTATTACAGTTGTGTCGTATGTTTTATTTAATAGAAAACAAGTAAAATTGTCAATAAGAGAGATACCAGTTACAATCCGTGTAATTGGATCCCCCCCGTTAAGGCTCTTTCTTCGCAGAATAAAATCAGTGATGTGATATAACTTTTTTTATATCAAAAAGTTAGAAAGAAACCTTCTGATTTTTAGGAAGGGCTTGTATTTGATGTAGGAAGCCACAAAAAAGCATTTAGTAAAAAAAAGAAAAGAAATCTCTCTATAGTACTCTTTTCCTTCCAATATTTTAAATGTCTTTAATTAAGAGAAGCTTTCTCGATGGGTCAAAATATCTGAAGGCAAAAACTTAATTAATAAAATTTCTTTTCTCTGTGTGTTTAAGTTTCCTAAAAGTTTTGTTTCTAGGGGAGAAGATGGCACAGCTTAATATATGGCTAGAACTATTAGAGAAAAAAAACACTACAGGTAAAAAATGTTTCCTACAATTAGCTAAAGGATAAGTTCATTTCGCGAACTTCGGAGAGTTTCAGCTCACGCACTGCCATAGTATTTCGATCAGCTAATTAATACAAACACGAGTACTAAAAATAAAGTTCGTGAACTCATTCTAAAAAAATAGTACTGCGCACACACTATGTACGTCATTGCTATGGTTCATATATTTGTGTAAAAAAAAGAAACACTTTCGTCTTGAATAAACTAACAAAAATTTATGGCTTTTCTTACTTGCGAACATCAACCAACGGAAAAGAATTAATGTTAGTAATAGCACTTTTAAAATTGAACTTTAAACAGTTCCAATGGAAAAGAATTTACATTAGTAATAGCACTCTTAAATTAAACTTTAAACGGTACGAAGGAAAAGACTTTACGTTAGCCATAGCACTCGTAAAAATGACCTTAAACGGTATTAGAGAAAAAAATACGTTGGTCATAGCACTCTTAAAATTGAACTTTAAACGGACCAAGAGAAAAGAATTTACATTAGTAGTAGCACTCTTAAATTAAACTTTAAACGGTACAGAAGGAAATAATTTACTGTAGTCAAAGCAATCTTAAAATTGAGCTTTAAACGGTACCATGGGAAAAAAGAATTTACGTTGGTCATAGCTCTCGTAAAATTGAGCTTTAAACGGTACCATGGGAAAAGAATTTACGTTGGTCATAGCTCTCGTAAAATTGAGCTTTAAACGGTACTGAGGAAATAATTTACGTTGGTCATAGCACTCTTAAAATTGAACTTTAAACGGACCAAGAGAAAAGAATTTACATTAGTAATAGCGCTCTTAAATTAAACTTTAAACGGTAGGAAGGAAAAGAATTTACGTTAGCCATAGCACTCGTAAAAATGACCTTAAACGGTATTAGGGAAAAATTTTACGTTGGTCATAGCACTCTTAAAATTGAACTTTAAACGGACAAAGAGAAAAGAATTTACATTAGTAATAGCACTCTTAAATTAAATTTTAAACGGTACGAAGGGAAATAATTTACTGTAGTTAAAGCAATTTTAAAATTGAGCTTTAAACGGTACGAAGGGAAATAATTTACTGTAGTCAAAGCAATCTTAAAATTGAGCTTTAAACGATACCAAGGGAAAAGAATTTACGTTGGTCATGGCTCTCGTAAAATTGAGCTTTAAACGGTACTAGGGAAATAATTTACGTTGGTCATAGCAATCTTAAAATTGAACTGAATTGTATCAAGGGAAAATAATTTACATTAGTTACATCGCTCTTAAATTAAACTTTAAACGGTACGAAGGAAAAGTATTTACGTTAGCCATAGTACTCGTAAAAATGAGCTTAAACGGTATTAGGGAAAAAAATTGAGTTGGTCATAGCACTGTTAAAATTGAACTTTAAATTGTATCAAGGGAAAAGAATTTACATTATTTATAGTGCTCTTAAATTAAACCTTAAACGGTACGAAGGAAAAGAATTTACGTTAGTCATTACACTCGTAAAAATGAGATTAAACGGTATTAGGGAAAAGAATTTACGTTGGTTATAGAACTCTTAAAATTGAACTTTAAACGGTACGAAGAGAAATAATTTACTGCAGTCATAGCAATCTTAAAATTGAGCTTTAAACGGTACTGGGGAAATAATTTACTGTAGTCATAGCACTCGTAAAAATGAGCTTAAAGGGTATTATGAATTTACATTAGTCATAGCACTCTTAAAATTGAACTTTATAAACGGTAATAAAGCATTGATTTTTAAGAGTATTCCGTTATTTGCTTTTCCGTTATTTCCGTTATTTGAAAAAACATTTCTCTTTGGCATCTGAAGATGCGTAAAATAATAAAACTAACTTCGTTTCATAACAGATTTGTTTCATATCAAGTATGCTGTACATACTTATTACTTAGCTAGTACTTAGTGATTATATTTGTTGTGTCTTTTTATTCATGAAATAAATTTTTTTGGAGGAGAAGTTTTAATCTTATCGTAATCTTAAACAAATAATCACAAGCTAAAAATATGTCAAAAATACTATGTAGTCTTATTAAAAAAACACTGTGAACTAAGATAGAATTATTACTCCTTTATTACTCCTCCTCCTGAGAGCCCTCTCAAGTTTGTTTCTTCAATAAAAAGACATATCGAGTGCAACCAATGTTTTGTACAGTGGAAATAAACAATAAATATAATGGAAGAAGATGAAGTTGAGAAAGAAATGTTAAAACTATGAAACTTTATCATGCTTGCGGTACCTCAAAGCATGCTCCCATTACCCTAAAAATTTTTATTTTCCTCTTTTTCACATCACAAGGCAACTTTTCCGCAACTTCTTTCATACATAGAACACTGAATTGCGCCACTGCTTGAGAAGCATTGCTTTAAATTGGAGCTTTCATACGAAGCAAGTGCAGTTGCTTCCACTAAAACAGTTGCTACCACCGTCTCTAGCGCAAGTGTCTCGAGCAACTCACAGTATTCGCCACTCATGAAGAAACATTGTCTTAAATGAAAGTTTTCGCACGAGGAAAGTACAGTGGCCATCACCGCACAAGGTTGCCGATGTATCTACTGTAAAACAAACAAACAAACAAACAAACAAACAAACAAAAACAGTTGGATTGCTGATCGGAGACAAAAAAATGCACAATTGTTTATCGCTTAAAATTCACCTTATTTTACATGATATACTGGAATTCTCGACTGTCTTAAAATAACTATAGACTATTCCTGTATTTTGTGTTAAAATGCGATATCGTCCCTGTGATGATCGCATAAGATATCAGGAACAGATTGTTACATGCTTCATTATATTACTACCATCTTCTAAATTACCTTTATAATTCTAATCTTTCTGTAACGTGAAACATGCTCATGGCAGCTAACTAGCCGTCTATTATGTTTTGTTCTTTGTATATTAATCATATATATTAATCATCCGATTTCCAGCCACCCCTATTTGCCAAATGAAAGAGCCAGATCTATGTTATTATTATTATTATTATTATTATTATTATTATTATTATTATTATTATTATTATTATTATTATTATTATTATTATTATTATTATTATTTAACCCAGGAAAGAAAGAAGTAAAGAATGGAAATATGTTGACAAAACCAAACATACATCGT
The DNA here is from genome assembly GCF_964235325.1 of Thermobia domestica. Lineage (NCBI taxonomy): Eukaryota > Metazoa > Arthropoda > Insecta > Zygentoma > Lepismatidae > Thermobia > Thermobia domestica. The sequence goes on along the minus strand of NC_137454.1, from coordinate 39,965,641 downwards.
TGAGATTCCTAGTGGCTAAGTGGTTAGATCTTCGCTGCCTGTGCAGGAGGCCAGATTTGATCCCCGATGAGAGATACTGTAGTTTGAATTAAAGCCACAGATTTACGTCTAATATAGCCTAATAGCCTAAGTGCTATATATTTCTTGTGTCCTGGAAATACCGTCCTACTACAGAGGAAAAAAACACAAAGAAATTAAAAAGAAAAGATGTCGGTGACTGCTGCTGCTGGGTTTATATTTACTTTCATACTAGTGTCACTACTCGATAGTGCAATTAAGTTGCTGTATGTGAAAGGGCTATTAGAATTAAAAATCGATTTTTTTCCGATCCATCGTAGTGTACATGCTACGTTAATGTTACCAGTTTGTGTCTTAATAAAGCTGGTTTCTCAAGATGACAAACTCCGAACAACTAAGCTAAATGTATTGTGACTGAGTAATAATGTCTCATTGCGAATTTCCGAGTCGAATATAAATATTATATTAGAATTATGCTGAATGAGCCATATAAGATTGTAATGTTATTAGGATAACGCTAGTGGGCCATATAAGATTGAAATGTTATCAGGATCATGCTAGTGGATCCTATAAGATTGTAACTTTACCAGGATCAAGCTTGGGTCTTATAAGATTGTAATGTTATCAAGATCACGATAGTGAGTCTTATAAAGTTGGAGAGAGAGAGAGAGAGGAGCCTTATTAGATTGTATTATTATTACGATCACCCTAGTGAGCCTTATGAGATTGCATTGTTATTAGGATCACACTAGTGGGCCTTATAAGAGTAATGTTATTAGGATCACATTAGTAGGACTTATAAGATTGTAATGTTATTAGGATCACACTAGTGGACTTTATAAGATTGTAATGTTATTAGGATCACACTAGTGGACTTTATAAGATAGTAATGTTATTAGGATCACACTAGTGGACTTTATAAGATAGTAATGTTATTAGGATCACACTAGTGGACTTTATAAGATAGTAATGTTATTAGGATCACACTAGTGGACTTTATAAGATAGTAATGTTATTAGGATCACACTAGTGGACTTTATAAGATAGTAATGTTATTAGGATCACACTAGTGGACTTTATAAGATAGTAATGTTATTAGGATCACACTAGTGGGCCTTATAAGATAGTAATGTTATTAGGATCACACTAGTGGACTTTATAAGTTAGTAATGTTATTAGGATCACACTAGTGATATTGTAGGATCACGCTAGTGGGCGTTATAAGATTGTAACGTTATCAAGGGGTCTTATAAGATTGTAATCCTACCAGGATAAAGGTAGTTGGTCCTATAAGATTGTGATGTTGTCAAGATCACGCTAGTTGGTCTTATGAGATTTTAGTGTTAGTACGTCCGTCTGTCCGTTAAACTTTTGCAGTGATGCCGCGCAATTGATATGATTTCCATTGCTCCCAAATGTGTCGAATACATTCTGCTCAGTCTGGATCTAAAAAGTGAGACCGAGACTGATGTTGCCAAGAAAATAACCTGGCCAATGTGACCCGTGCTCACGCCTCTGGTAGTCATATGAACACTAATGATTAATCTTAGTTTCTTAACTACGAGTATTAAACTATAAATGTGAACGACATTTAAATCTCTGACGAATATTCAACGTAAAGGGTGCATGATTTGTGCATAATGTGTTCTTTTTCGCCTACAAATACGGCTGAGCACCACAATTTTCACAGGATTTTAATAATAACAAGTGGGTTCCATTTTATAGTGTAGAACTAGGATAGACTTTTCTAAGCTAAGTGAATTCGAATACTGAAACTGGAAGCAGAATATCTGTAACTTCTGGCGAACCAGCAAAAGGTGAATGAACATTTGTTTTATTTGCAAGGAATCTATAGAGCAATGATTTTGCTTCTTCTTCTGATAACGTTTCTACGACCTGTCTTTGATCAATTGGATTCATTGTAGCAATTTCTTTCAAAATTATTGATTCGACCTTTCTTTGCTCTACATGATCTACATTTTCATTTTCCTTAAAAGGTGGTATCTCATCCATAAAAAAGGAACTATCACCACCAAAAGCCATGATGACTATAAACAAGTAAGTAAAGATATTGACTAACATGTGCCAAGAATTGGGTTCAATCCCACCTGCTTTTTTTAATTACCAATGAAGACTATAACTGACTTTAAACTTTTAAAGCATTCCATAAAAATACTACTTGTTCTCTTCTTTTGTAACAGCCAAGGTGGATAATGTTGCCATTACCGTCCCTTCCCAGAAATACTAAATCTTTGAAAATCAGGAAAGAAAGTTTTACCTTTCCTTCCCTCTACTCAAACAAGTAGCCCCTCCAAAAAGAGTTTCCCGGGCCAAGTATGTGGTTTACAACGCCGCTTAACGCACGTAAAAATGTAGGCTACTGAAAAAGAATGGTATGCTAAAGTTCAACAAATAATAATACGTCTTCAAAGGTTGTAGGAACATAACTCTACTTGATAAACAACACTAAAAAGAATTCAGATAACATTAGCAAATTTTATTTTTAATAAAACAAATATATATATATATATATATATATATATATATATATATATATATATATATATATATATATTCTATGAAGTAAAATGTTCATGTAGTAAAATTCCAAGATGGCTCCTGCCTTACCACAAGTCATATTCAACGTAAACCATATTTGAAATACAGTAAAACCTGCCTTCAACGGACCCTTTATTAAACGGAAAACTGTCTTAAAGGGAAATATTTCATGGTCCCATGGATTTTGGAGTAAAAGACGTAAAAGTCCCTTCATTAAGCGGAAACAGTGTTATGCAGACAACGAAAAGCAAAATAAACCTTTAACGGAAAATTCTGAGTTTCAGACTACATCGTTTAAAAAAATTTTAAACATCCTGTGAGAGGATAAACATATACTGTCTGCGATATATACTTCGTTCTTTTGTTAAATCTTTATGGGCAGTGTTGACCTTCGTCAATCACTACTCATATTCAGCTCCCACAATTTTTCGCTAGTCCTACGTAGCATGTCAGCTGTCAGTCTTCTTTGTAGGCGTACTTCTGTTCCGCTTGTGTAGCAACTAGCGACAGCCAACAAAAATGAGAAGAAAACTGACAAAACAAAGTTCTGGAAAAAAGGAATTGAGGTAAAGCAGAAGTTATATATCTCCATCACGTGTCGTGAAAACAAAGAGGAAAGAGTTCAGAGGACTTTGAAAATTCCAGAGAAAGCTTTTCTGTGTCCTGAAGGATACCGCAGCCAAGTAGGAGCAATGTATGCAAAAAATCTTGCTTGACTATTGGGAAAAATAAAGGAAAGTGTGCACAGCATATTTTGTGTTTATTTTAAGTTTTGCGGGGTATTAATTCGTAGAAGGAAAAAGTACTGTAATTGAACAAGTTGCGTACATCAATATATTTTCTCATTATGTCCGTTATAAGCATATATATTTTTTAACGGAAAGGTCTATCTCCATTAAGCGGAAACCTGTCTTTAACGGAAATTTTTGCGAGTCCCGCTCGATTCCGCTGAAGACAGGTTTCACTGTATAATTATTTATATCACAGAAATTCAATACCAATATTTGAACTGATGGTTCAATTAGAATGTTTAACAATTTTCTATCTACATATTTTTATATACTCACGGAAAACCCAGAATATGATTTTAAATTCACAAATAAAATATACTACACACAATATTAAATATGGTATGACACATACCTCGCGAAGAGAACAAGTGACGGGCCCAATCACTTATTTTCAAGGCACCTTGATCGGAAGGATAAACAACCAATCAAATTCAAGTATAGCAATCACATGACATATTGACAAAAGACTCTAACCATAATACCAGATCACTTAAATTAAGAAAACACCAAACTCTATATCCCAAAAATATACTGTAGTTGAATACATGGAGGAAAAAGGAAGGTGGAGAGAGAGAGAGAGGAAACAGCGCTGTTTCTATTTTTAAATTAGATCCCTTTTGCATTCATTTTACTCTATGATACCAATAAATACGCAAAAGTAAATATCACTACGGCACAATATATATATATATATATATATATATATATATATATATATATATATATATATATATATATATATATATATATATATATATATATATATATATATAACAAGCCTTCTCGCTCTTTCTTTTACAATTTTTACTCTACAGAGAAACCGGGAGAAATTTTTTACCACTTGCGATTGAAGTAGAGAGTTGGGAGATGTTGAATTAATTTTGTCCCCCTCCCCAATAAAAAAAAACTCCTTGTCGCTATCTGTTATCATATTTCTTCTGGGGGGTACGGTGGTTCAGTAGTAGAGCGATCTCTGGTGCGTGAGGGTCTCTGGTTCGATCTTCGTCCAAGTAAATTTGTGGTGGACAACATCGTGTCGTGTCCTTAGGTTTTCTCAGGGTAGTCCCATTTTCTCACACATTCTTACTCCACAATTTTTTCGGCACCACTCGCTTGCCTTGGTCATCTGTCTCCCTTAGCCTAAAGGGCAGCGATCGATGTAGCAATCAGAAAGATTAATTCCTAATACTTGAGAACAGAGATTAGAATAAAGGATTAATGGAGGAGATGGAATCTGTTCTTGGGGTTGCTGAATTTCAGAAAACCGCTTCTCGATATGTGTCTTAGCGTTTATACTCTGATACCCATCAACTGACGAATGGATGGACAGACATATACAGACGCCCTGTAAGATTTCCAATACTTATGCAGATAATTTAGAAGTCTAAAAATTAGTTTGCAACTTAATTATCTTGATTAAATCATGTAGTGCTCAGAATTATAATTTTGTATTTGTTATTATTTTGTAATAAATATAAGGTCGATGCATAAGTTCGTGCTGTTTTCTTTTGGGTTGGCCACAATGCGGCGTGAAGCGATTGTTTATAATTATTCCGTTGTTTTACCGTATTTTGGAGTTTGTGTGTTCTGAAACACAGGTTTTTTTTTCTTGATTGTGATGTGAACGTATTATTGTATATATTTCAGACAAACAACTAATATGGAATTCAAGTTAAGAAAAGTGATAATTTCCGTCACATTTTACTCTTCGAGTTTAACCAAGGACGGAACAAGTCTGCATTAACCAAGTCTGCATTAACCAAGTCTGGTTTAACCAAGTCTGCATTCCTGTACACAATTTATGCAGTGTACAGGAATGAAGCAATTGCTGAAAGAACAGCACAGACAAGCTTCTCTTGACCAATGACTAACAGATTTGTTCGAGTCAAAACTAAAAACGTTTTGCAGGCGAGGCATTGAACTGCTACCTGAACGTTGGCAGAAGGTCATAGATAGTGGAGGTGAATATTTCACTGAGTGATTAAGAGTTAATGTAAGTGACAGCAAAATGTATGCAATGCATTGTTACACTTGTAGAATATGTTAATGTTATGTTAATATTATGTCTGTGTTGTATTTGTATTTGAACTTACAGAACAGTAGAATAAAAGTAAAATATAAAATATGAGGACCCCACGAATTTATGCATCGACCCACCATATACAGTGTGAACCGCTTAAAGTGACCTCTCGTTGTAACTTCTAAACTAATAGATAAAAATAGCTCTAATTTTGTAGCTTGCAAATATCAGAAATGAAACCTTTGATTTACTCGACAATATCACATGATTAACAGCGTTCCCATCTCAATATAAAAAGTTTAGTTTTTCAAATAACACTACGTCAGGTTATTACATATTTCAAATTTACATGTAAAACAAAATATTAAAATGCCATATTTGTTATTCAGTGTTGCCAAGTAAGAACGCTACAGTATCACAAATATCTAAATTTCGGAGGGCCCTACACCAGTAATAAAGCAACTTAGATACACAAGGGACTTAGATAAACAAGGGATTGCATATTTAAAGTAACTGAGCATCAGATACTATGGTCATGATACCACGCACTTCAGATAAATACGAACTAACGTTAGAAGAAATTGAAAATTTATTTTTTATGCAGGCTTTATTTTTTTAAAAAAGTGCTAGTATAAGTATCATGTCTAAGTATCGATAGTTATATGGATTGGAAGAGACAAAACAATCATAATGCCGTTTACAGCAAATTTGATATCTCAAACCGTTGCGGGGACATGATAAACATAGATAGATTTTACAACACTGCTTAAGATGACGAACTTTTAGGGAATGTTTAAAATGATGGTTGCTTTCTTCTGCACCTACATATATCATCAGAGTGGTCGTGTTTGCTTGTTGTAATTACATTAATTTCAAGCGATGTTGCAATTTTTATCTACGTTCATCATATCTCCGGAACGTTTTGAGGTATCAAACTGCTGTGAAAGGCATTAGGATTGTTTTGTCTGCTGGAAACGATTTAACACCTTATGTATGATACTTATCTAAGGACGTGTTTGAAATAATCATCATTGCAATAGGTATTCTGCTGCTGTTGCTGCAACTGAAAAGCTTCCATGCTCCGCAGTCTTCCGTTAACATCTTCGTCTTCATATTCGATTTTTCTGATTTTATATTGTCTATTAATTGCAATCTCCTTCGCCCCCTCCCTCTCTTTCCTGCCATCATATCCTCTACTACGCCCCTCGTGATACAGTTCCTTCTTGGGCAATCTGCCAACCCGTTTCTTTTCCTCTTCTTAATAATATCTAAAATTGTTCTTTTCTCCCCCACTATTTATAACACTCTCTCATTCATTTTTCGCTCAAAACAGCTAATTCTTTCCATTCTTCTCCACATCTATATTTTGAAAGATTCAAGTTCTTTTTCATCAATTTTAAGTAATGTCCATGTTTCTGTCCCATGGACAATACTCCAGACGAAGTATTTTATGAGTCTTTCTCAACTCTTTGTTCAAAGTCCCACATAATAGTATTTTCTTCCTCCTAAAGGCTTCTTTTGTCATTCGTATCTTTCCTTTTATTTCACGTCTAAGTTTCATATCATCACTAGACGTAATGACACCCAGATGTCAAAAACTTGTCAACTGTCCTAATGTTTCCCCTCTTACTTTTATACTTGACACAGACCGCTTCGTTCCAATCACCATGACTTTTGTCTTTCTAACATTTAATATTGTGCATAGTCATTAAGTCACTTTAAATATGTACTGTCTCATTCATTTCGTTTGCTGTACTCCTATTGTAGAGCTCTCCAAAATTTGGATATTTGTAAAACACCGAAAACATTTGAGAGGTAATTCCTGACACCAAGATAAGAAAAAAATATAGACCAATCTGGGTGAACTAACGCTTACTTTTAGAGTTATAGACTGCCGAAAACATGAATTTTAAAAGTCCATAGCTCTAAAACTATGGTATCTACTGTAGTCGGGTCAAAACTTCACTTACTAACTATCCAAATATCCAACTGTGCACTATCCAAATATCCAAGTTTTAGATTCCTGCGGTACGTTTGCAACAATTTTTATAGAGGTAGTAGGTGAGTACTTTAAATTATATGCCTGTAGTCCAACTCCCTCTATAAAAATTATTGTGTGAGTAGCGCAGGATTCTGAAACATGTATTTTTGGATAGTGCACATATTAGTTACTAAGTGAAGTCTTGACCCGACTACAGTATGTCCCATAGTTTTGGAGCTACGGACTTTTAAAATTCATGTTTTTGGCAGCCTATAACTCGGAAAGTAAGCACTTGTTCATCCCGATTGGTCTATACATTTTTTTGTCTTATCTTGGTGTCAGGAATCACCTCCCAAACGTTGTCGGTGTTGTTTTGAAACACCCTGTATATATACGCAGCAATGCACATTTAAGCAAATATTTATCTTTAATAAAACACTCTACAGATAATCCCTGATAAAGACATGGATTGTCTTCCTTCTTCGCTGAATATAAATTACGTAAAGATAAAGATGTCGCAGGAACAAGAAGACTAGAAAATTGACTTTTACAAGAAATGTAAACACCTACACGGAAAGCGTTTTACAATAAAACGTCAAATTTCCATATTTCATTAATATCAAAACATTTTCTTTTTTTTTCAATTTCTTTTCTTTTTTATCCTTTCTTTTCTTTCTTTCGGAAGAATATAGAGGAGCGAAAAAAGAATTAGTCGTTTGTCCCTTACAGATTGAATTCTGCTTTTTTTTCTTTGACTTTTTATTTTCTCCTCTGGAAATTTTTGTAATATCGAAAGTTTGTTAGACTAGCTGGAAAATACAGAACAACAGATAGCAGAAATCAATTTTCTTTTGTCATAATTTGAAGGCACATTCACAATGACAAGCGTGGGTGAGTAGCAACCTCTCAAAAATTCAACTTTCAAGCAATATATAAAAGCCTTTTAAGTAAATCAGAACATTTTATAGCTCGTGACACACAGAGAGTCAACGGAGTCACCATCTCAAATTTCCTAACTCGATATATATATATATATATATATATATATATATATATATATATATATATATATATATATATATATATATATTTGTACACTTCTTTCGGAACACTGCTTGTTTAGTAAAGAAATGATTGGTGGAGCATAAAGATTCGATTTTACACTTCATATGTGCTCTTTCTTTTCTTATAAAAGAATCTATCGTATTTTACGGATTATAAGACGTACTTTTCTCTTCGAAAAATTGCCTCCAAAATTCACGTGTGTCTTATACTCGACCGTAATATAAAAATCTCCAGTGTTTGATTTAAAATTCCCGCCATATATTCGAAGCTGCGGGAAACCTATCTCTATCTGACAACATTAGATTCAACTGGCAGCACACCTTGAAACCTTAAGAATCTTAAGTCATAAACATCGGAATTATCACCATCAATGTCATAACACAGCTGAATTCTGCGCCAAGTTCTTGCAGATGTTTTGCGGAGATACTCCGGAGTCACGAGGGTGAAGGCGTGTTCCACAGCTGCTCGTAATTCCTGCGTTGTGTGATATCAAGTGTTTCTTATTTGTTGCTTTATGAAACCCCAGAGAGCATTGTATGGTGTCGGCAGATCGGGGCTTCTTGGAGGCCAGGCAAAGGGAGCTGGTGAAGATGCACAACCTCTTCCAATTCATCGGCCAGGAAACGTCTGATTCAAGTAATTGCGCACATGAATCGCGAAGTTCTCTGGTACTTCAACACATGAATATGGATAGCAATGTTGCCAGACAATGCCAGACAATGTTACAAACAATGCCAAGCAATGTTACCAAACAAATGTGGGTAAAACCTAAAACCGTCAGAAAACACCAATTAGAGGTACGCCCACTTCCGGACCACCCTGCACAATATACAGACCGTAAACTCCGCGAAAAACTGGAAACAAAGAGAACTGTAGCGCCTCTAACATGGGACAATGGAACTAACCAGTCTCTCTGTTAGTCGACAACCCATGACGTCACGCTCGAAAACCCACAGTAGCATCAACCCATTTACGACGAAACATCGTTCCCCACCAAACGTTGATTGGCTCTTTCCCGGTATTTAAAAAAAAATGCTCAGAAATTAAGGTGCGTTTAATAGTTCGTAAATTACGGTAGTTTTAGCATTTTCTCTGATAATATAAGTGGCAGTGCTCAACAGTTACTTAACGTCTTTCGAAATGCAAAACAATTCCAGTTGAAAACTATATAGGCATGGTGTCTTGTAGTATTGAATCCTCCTCAACTTTGGACCCCTCCCAACAAAAAATTCCTGGATGCGCGGCTGGCCACAGATAACGTTAATTACTGTACAGCACTCATAACTTCTAACAATGCACATTCATTGGATGTTTATAGCCTACATCTTTCCTTTAATTTTAGGTGGCAAGTACCAATATTACTTATAACCATCTGTTTTAACAAATGTGTGAGCTTTATCTTCTAAGCTAAATATTAATAAATAAATAAAAAAAAATCACACGGACCGACCAAAATATATGAAAATAATACACAGTAAAACTTATATGTTCGTAACTATCGGTGCCAACAAATTGCATGCCATTAAACCACGATTAGAAGTCTGGACTTCTAATTCCCGACAGTCTTGTCGCGAAGAAATAGTTTTAACTCAGCTGCCTATTGGACACAGTCCATTTGACGCATGCATATCTTTTACGTGGAGATGGAGTTCCAGAATTTTTTTTTTGTTGGGATCTTTTATCAATTCGTCATCTTCTTGTCGATTGCTTCACTTTGGCTCGGCATCGACAACGATACAAGCTTCCAGAATATCTGCACCTGCTCCTTGATGGTAATATTCGTTTCCTCGCTGGACTGATGCTATTTTTAGAAGAGCTTCAGAGTTTGCACGCAATCTAATTTTAGCTTAAATGTGGATGTTTTTTCTTGTATTTTAATTAACTTATTCCTTGTTTTATTATTGTTGATTTTGTCTTTGGTTTGTTTTATGAATTTTGCTATTATCCATAATAATGTTTAACAGATTGACTCATTAACGAACTCGGGTGAAATAATTGTTTTAGCTATATACTGCATTAAAAAATCAAACAATTAACATATTCGCTTTCGTTTAAGAGTTATATTGCGGAGTACCGGACGGACGGATAAATGGATAGACGTATAGACGTACCACGAACGTAATCTTATTATTCTTCTAATCCTAATAAAAGTGATTGAATACGATGAAGTTTTTCTCTTTTTTTATTAACAAAGGAAAGATTCAAAATGCTGACAAGTTCAGTTATGTTAAAGTTAATACATTGGAATAAAATGCAGGGCAAGGCTACACAGTGTGTTACGTTTAGAAAGTGGAACACAATCGACAAAGTCGTAGAACTCGTAACAGAAAAGAAGAGGAAATGTATGCAATTCAGCCACTCTACCAAATTGCAGAGTTGACGTAAAGAAATCAAGAAAGAAGCCGAACGAACGTTTCTCAAATGGATTCTCCTGAGTCTCCATGGCTGCTGCTAGTAGGGTATGTGATATGTGTTGTGACCAGATGTTTTGGCTTTTTCTTCACGCTTGAAGGAATTCCGTTCTTTGTTTTCCAATAAACCGAGGCCTTCTCAACGCTCTAGTTTTCCTTTCGCGCTCCAGAAAACGTCTTCCAGTAAACAAATGAAAAAAAAATAATAAAGAACAAAGGGAACTAGAGATTTTTTTCAGTAGAGTATTTGTGTACTTGACACACGACGAAAGGGGAATATTTTTTTACAATCTATAATCTACACTCAACCTCAAAACATTATCTATGTCAAATCAGGGAGGGCTGGGCGAAAATTCCCCTCACATAAAATTTTTGGGAGATATTTTCCCCCAAATTATTATTTATTGAGGGGCGCACAAAGTGCTGAATAATTGTCAGAAGTTGGCTGGATTATTACAGTAATTGACATACAATTTTATATGAAATTAACAGAAAACTTATTGGTAGTAGTATCCCTAATTTTAAGGATGCTCAAATGTTTGATGTGTCAATACCGAAACATTCCAACACGAAGAGTTTTTTTTAAACACTCCCGTCTACTTCTTCCCCACTTCGACTGTTATGATTTACCACTATGGCACTAATCTCACAGAATATTCAATATCACAACCTTAAATAATTTTCAATCCATGAGCATCAATTCAGCCTTAATCTGCCAACATCTCTAATTCTTCAATTTCATTCTACCACAATCTTACTGTATTTACTGTAGGTATTTCAACCTCACACAATTTCTAACCTTTAGTATTGTTTTGTTCCAACTGCGCAACACCTTTACTTTAACTGCTCAACCTCATTCAGTCTTAACATCAATCATTTCCAATCTCACAGTATCATTCAGTCTTTACCACTCAGCATTACTAACATTTCAACTGCACAACAAAAACTTCGAAAGTTTTTTTCCCCCAGTCCCATCTTCTTCTTCCCCACTTCGATTGTTATGATTTACTACCATAAACCAATCTTACAGAATATTCAACACCACAACCTCACATAATTTTCATTCCACTAGCCTAAATCAGACTTAACCTCTCAGTATCCCTAAATCTTCAATCTCCTTCAACTTCAATCTCACAGAATGTACAATATTTCAATCTCACAAAATTTGTAAACTTTTGTTTATTTCTTCAACTGCACAGCAACTTCTCATCTTCAATCAGCCTTGACCTTAGATGAGTTTTAACCTTCAGGCTTTTTTCAATCTTTTTTTTTTATCAGAATTTCCAAACCCTCAAATTCACTCAACCATAACTTCAAGAATTTCCAACCTCTCAGTCGTTTTCAGCTTTATGACATCATCTTTCCCAACTTCCCATCCTTATTCAATCTTAATCCCACACAATTTCTAACCATTCATCCTCTTTGAGAGGTAACCTCATATAATCTTCAACTCTTCAGCCTCATCAGTCTTAACCTTTGAACATTTCTCACCACTTAACATCATTCAACCTCAATCCATTACTACTTTACAATATTTCAACCTGACAGCGTTTCTAACCTTCAGCGTTTTTATTTCAACTGCGCAGCATTTCTATATTCTCAGCTTCAGTCGGCGATTTCCTATTATTATACCATAAATTATAACTTTAATACTTCTCATAGAACTTCCCTCAGCGACTTTCCATTATTATTCAATAAATTCTAACTTTAATATTTCTCATAGAACTTTCATCAGTGATTTCCCATTATTTATACAATAAATTCTAACTTTAATACTTCTCACAGAACTTCCCTCAGCGACTTTCCATTATTTATAAAATAAATTATAACTTCAATACTTCTTATAGAACTTCCCTCAGCAACTTTCCATTATTATACAATAAATTCTAGCTGCCATTGGGATTGGAGCATTGTCATTTATTACGCGAGTTCTACGCAAAGTGTCTGATTCAAATGACTGTCTCCAACGAACTGGCACAGTTAGACAATTACATTATCTTATGGAATGAAAATTATGGGATACATTTTCTCTCCCATAGATTGCAATATTTGTCATTAGCAGCGACACCATATTTCAGTGTCAGACCGGAAACTTTTGGAAATACTCTCGTAAGAATGGGTCATTTTATTGTAATTTTATTTCCTTTCAATCATTAGAATTTCGTCTAACTTCTACAATATATCTATAAAAAATATTTTCTTCTCTAAAATACTTAAGCCTTCAACATTTATTTTCCTGTTTTAAGTTACAAGCAAAATGTGTGTCGATGTTAGGACTGTGTGTGTGCCATTTTTAGGAGCATGTGTGTAATAGTTAAAAGGAGGCAAATCACTAACTCCTACTTTGGAGTGTATTTTAAAAAAAAAAAACATAAACAGTTTCAAAGGAATTAAACCTATCAATTATTGTCAATGAATGATATGCTTCAAACAGCCATAAAAATTATTTTCTTCAATTTTTCAAAAACACCACATGAGAATTTATCCTTGAAATGTAATTTTGATCAGCTCGACATGGTCTATCGATTTATATACGGCGTGGTCCGGAAGTGGGCGTACCCCTAATTGGTGTTTTCTGACGGTTTTAAGTTTTACCCACATTTGTTTGGTAACATTGTTTGGCATTGTCTGGCAACATTGCTATCCATGTTCATTTATTGAGAGAACTTCGCGATTCACGAGCGCAATTACTTTAATCAGACGTTTCCTGGCCGCTGGATTGGAAGAGGTTGTGCATCTTCACCAGCTCCCCTTGCCTGGCCTCCAAGAAGTTTCGATCTGACGACACCAGACAACGCTCTCTGGGGTTTCATAAAGCAACAAGTAAGAAACACTTGATATCACACAACGCAGGAGTTACGAGGAGCTGTGGAACACACATTCACCCTCGTGACTCCGGAGTATCTCCGCAAAACATCTGCGAGAACTTGGCGCAGAATTCAGCTATGTTATGACATGGATGGTGATCATACCGATGTTAATGACTCTTAAGACTTCAAGGTAACTGTGTACAGACATTCTACCCTAACTAACACTATACTGTTGAAACTAAAGGAGGGGGTACGCTCACTTACGGACCACCCTGTAGATCAATAGGGATTTAGACAAAAATAAAGTGTACGAGTCAATAATAATTTTGGTCAATATCTCATTAACGAAATTCTGTGTTGTCATCTTGCTAAAGTCATAATGAAAATTTTGATGAGTGCACTCTTCAGTGTCGGTTACATCTAATAGATGGTATGATTATCGTACAGCATCTAACTTTAGTTATACAATATATTTTCCCTCGATTTTTTCGAAAAATACACATGAGAATTTTGCAACTCACCCATATTATTTTTTTTTACGTCAATAAAATCTACCGATTGGGACAAGCCTAATTTTTTTCCTTACATACTAATGATATTGTTGATTTCAAATTTTGTTCGTTTCTCCTTCTTATTAATTGCACTACCTCGTTGCCGTTCTACAGATGGGTCAAACATGGACGTAGTTCCACCAGTGTTTCTAGCATAGTTTGTTTTCAGTGGATTTTCAAGAAATGGACGGGCCAAGCATGACGTACTTCCGGGTATCATTTGTTTCTAGTGGATTCCAAATAAAATGGATGGGACATGCATGACGTACTTCCGGGTATCATTTGTTCCTAGTACATTACAAGAAATGGATGGAACATGCTTGATGCAGTTCCCGTATCTTTTGTTTCTAGTGGATTCCAAAGTAATGGATGTGATATGTATGAAGTACTTCCAGTACCATTTGTTCCTAGTACATTACAAGAAATGGATGAGTCAAGCATGACATACTTTAGGTATCACTTGTTTCTAGTGGATTCCGAAAAATGGATAGGACATGATGAGTACTTCCGGTATCATTTGTTTCTAGAGGAGTACAAAGAAATGGATGGGACATGCATGACGTACTTCCGGGTATCATTTGTTCCTAGTACATTACAAGAAATGGATGGAACATGCTTGATGCAGTTCCCGTATCTTTTGTTTCTAGTGGATTCCAAAGTAATGGATGTGATATGTATGAAGTACTTCCAGTACCATTTGTTCCTAGTACATTACAAGAAATGGATGAGTCAAGCATGACATACTTTAGGTATCACTTGTTTCTAGTGGATTCCGAAAAATGGATAGGACATGATGAGTACTTCCGGTATCATTTGTTTCTAGAGGAGTACAAAGAAATGGATGGGACATGCATGACGTACTTCCGGGTATCATTTGTTCCTAGTACATTACAAGAAATGGATGGAACATGCTTGATGCAGTTCCCGTATCTTTTGTTTCTAGTGGATTCCAAAGTAATGGATGTGATATGTATGAAGTACTTCCAGTACCATTTGTTCCTAGTACATTACAAGAAATGGATGAGTCAAGCATGACATACTTTAGGTATCACTTGTTTCTAGTGGATTCCGAAAAATGGATAGGACATGATGAGTACTTCCGGTATCATTTGTTTCTAGAGGAGTACAAAGAAATGGATGGGACATGCATGACGTACTTCCGGGTATCATTTGTTCCTAGTACATTACAAGAAATGGATGGAACATGCTTGATGCAGTTCCCGTATCTTTTGTTTCTAGTGGATTCCAAAGTAATGGATGTGATATGTATGAAGTACTTCCAGTACCATTTGTTCCTAGTACATTACAAGAAACGGATGAGTCAAGCATGACATACTTTAGGTATCACTTGTTTCTAGTGGATTCCGAAAAATGGATAGGACATGATGAGTACTTCCGGTATCATTTGTTTCTAGAGGAGTACAAAGAAATGGATGGTACAAGCATGACGCACTTCCGGTATTATTTGTTTGTAGCGGATTACAAAGAAATGGATGGGTCAAGCTATAGGGATGAACACTACGCAAAACTTAAGACTGTCTCGTCTCGAAAATGTGGTGTAAAGTGATGTCTGGACTCTAAAAATGTATGTTTCTCTATTGTAAAAGCTGTGTCTCGACTCGAATTTTCTCAGGGAAATTCTGTCTCGTCTCCTCCGCATCCCTATGACGTACTTTCGGTATCATTTGTTTTTATTAGATTCCAAAGAAATTAATGGTATAAGCATGAAGCATTTCCGCCAGTGATTTTGGCATCATTTGTTTCCGCCTGTTTCTAAAAGCATGAGCTACATATGGAACCTACGATGGTTATGCCTCGTTCACTTATAAATACTATACTAAAATAGAAATGTGCAATGTTTCAGTAAATTTGCGAAAGAAGGAACTTGAAAACGCAAATGAATTAAAGATAACAATGATAAGGAAACGTATTTATACATAAATAAAGATACCTATGCTTTCTTTATCTAACAGACATAATGTTCGGAACCAAAAGTATGACTTTTAGAACTTTCCACTTAGGGTTATAGGGGGACTGACTAAACTACTTGCGCAATCTATTCTATACAACTGTTTTTCATTTTTCTCCATACCCACATTTATTTTTAGTTTCCTTTACCTAATACTCTCGTTTTTGTCCCATGTTGTACTTTACTGTGCACGAAACTCATTTATTCCTGCGAGAGCTCATGTGGTTCGGATTCCACGATAATCAGTTCGTCCTGTGTCATATAGCTTTTTTGCTGAAAGGGACATTACACTCCAAATCAACTCAACTCAACGAAACTCATTTATTCATTTATCTGTACTAAAGAAGAAGAATAGAAAGAAAGGAAGAATTTCTTCAAACTAAATAAAATATGACTATATATATATATATATATATATATATATATATATATAAAATAAATTGGTTGACTGATCAACGGTTGTCTTGACAGAACAAGACAAGTATTTTAAGCTGTTGCCATGGGAACGCAGAAGAGAAACCTATCCACACTTCATGACAATAAGCAAATGAGGTAAACCGGTCAAAGGGAACGTTTCACGTAGATAGAAATCTAGCCATCTGTTCATTTAATGATGGGACCAATAGATCTTTATGCTTCCTGCAGTCTGATAACCGTTTCTGTTCTCTTCTCTATCAGCCCAGTTGACTAACCGATTCTCACAGAAGAACGTAAAAGGGAATGGGGAAGGAATTAAAAGCAAAAAAGATTAAATGCGAATTGAAACTGCTGCCAGCAAGCTATGTGTATGTTTTTTTTAGAAAGAAAGAAAGAAAAAATCTAATGAGAAATTGCGTCGCGTCGGTAGAAATATACTGTGTATTTCTCTTTGATATCTACGTATATCTTCCTTTTGAAAGAGTTGGCTTTTTTTAAAAAAAAAAAAGTTATGAGGATCTGTTAAAAAGAAAAGGGAGCGTTATTTGTCAGTTGATAGACCAAGGAACTAATCGTTAAAACAGTTTATAGGCTTTTTAATGTATTTCAAAAGTCTCAGGAAAGCACAGTACAGTAGTAGATATTGCAAAACTCTTTAAAGGTAATCTACCACTATTTCCATAGTGGTTTTAGATACACTGGTCAACAGCATTTTAGTCACAAGGAATGTGAATGACATTCCAGACTAAGTTGAATGTGCTGAATTCGAACAATATGGAATTCGTTATGGAAACTCTTGGTCATGAATACAAATATAAATAAGTGGCGTATGTTCATAATTCCAGTAAAATTAGTCTCAAAGCAGTATCTACTTCTCCATAATTGGAACATTTGCTTTTCTGTTCTGGTTGCTAACGCAGGTAACATTAAGGAAGCTTATAAGACTTTTAAACTGATTCTCACACCTATACGATATGTTAAATACAAATTGAATAAGTGTGGAAAGGTAATTTCTAAAGGTAATTTCGAAAAGGTAATTTCAATTCTTCGTGGCATGCAGCTAGGGTACACAAAGTAGTGCTGCAAGTAGGACAGCAAGGACAAAAAACTATTGTGGAAAAAATTGTCTTCTCGCAATAAACTGTTGGCTGGATATAATATGTGATGAACATTTTTCTTACTGACCTTAAAGATGTGTAACTACATCTATCTATCTATCTATCTATCTATCTATCTATCTATCTATCTATCTATCTATCTATCTATCTATCTATCTATCTATCTATCTATCTATCTATCTATCTATCTATCTATCTAAAGTAAAAAACTATGAACTAATCACCATATGGGTTAATGTATTTGTAACAAAAATTCGTCAAATATTAGTGATGCTAGGAAGGAATATTTGTAGGATTGCAAATTAAGGAATTAATAAATGATGAGAATTTCGTCGACTTGTTGAACTATGTTGAAGAATAGGCATGTATATCTTTTATAAGTATCAGCAAGAAGTTTTAGGCAAGCATAAGGCAGAGGATTGTCGTGATATTGTACATGAACTCGCGGGATCCTACCATTGAATGGGATGTAGCATGCCATTTTAACTACATTTTCTGAACAATCATTTGGAATTCTTCCCTGATAACTTTGGTTCCATCAGTGACAAACATGGTAAATGGTTTCATCAGGATATTTCTCTAATGGAAAAACGTCAACAATGAAAGTGGAGTGCAGCAATGTTGTCCGACTACTGCTGGACATTACAACGAGACGTTCCTGAGACAAAGTTTCGCAGAAAATAGGGAAGGAAACATTTTTTAGGTATTCTAATTAACATTTGTTTACTTCTACGTTGCTCATTGTTTTGATTTTCTTTTGTTTAATTAAATTTTGCAGTTTAACCTCCTTTTCAGCTATATGAGACGGGACTTCAAATGTGGGTTCCGAAACACACTTTTAAGCAATGGTGAAAAAAAAAGTCTGAACAGAGATCGAATTTGAAACCCCAGTACAAAAGGTAAGCGTACTAACCAAGAGTGTCACCGCTTCACTTTTGATTCCTTGTGTAGAAACATCGGTTTTTAAACACTTTACTCAAAGTAACTATTGTGTCAAGACCATGTCCTAATGAAAAATTCATTTTTACGAAAGCTGCAATTCGCATATATGAAAACTAAGGCCAATAGAAACATTCCGTAATTAAATATGGATTCAGGAACGAATCCCTAGGTTATATTCCAGAAACAGAATGTTTTGATCTTGTGACACGAAAAAATGTATACCAATGAAATTAAAATTTTAGTTAAAAAGACACCTCTCCGTCTCTCTCTGTACCACATTAAAAACTATGCGCAACAAGAAAGTTTTACGTTTCATATTACCAAATCTTACACACGAAATATTAAGGTTCAACATTATGTTATATATATATATATATATATATATATATATATATATATATATATATATATAATGTAGTATATATTTACTGAACAATTTTGTATTGGATATTATATATTTCGAGAAAAAAATTGTATGTGGCTCAGTGGTTGGTTACATGGTTTGGAAAGCCTGAAATGAAAAATGTTTTACGTCCCTCGTTTATGCCCTTCAGGCTAAAAGATGATTAAAAGCAACTAAATGATAATGAAAAATTCGTGGAATGAGAATTTTGAAAGAAACTAGAGAACGACAAAGAAATACACGGACTCAATATTATCTACTTTGAACTCATATCACCCTGAGATCGAATCAGATACCCCTTGCGCAATAGATGAGCCATGTACCATTGCGCAATAGATGAGCCATGTACCTTTGCGCAATTAGTTTTTATCAAAGACATTATTATCTATATTTATGTTTTATTGTAAAAAATATAATTTTGTACGATTTCCCTGCGTTGATGTGAGATCTGCACTATAGAAGGAAGTAAATATGGTGGTAATATTCGAAGAGAGAATTTTGAAGGAAAAGTGATGTTAAAAGAAATAAACGGGACAAGTTGTTAGAATGAGAAATAATCGCAAGCTTGAAAAAAGAAATAATTATAACGTGGTCGTGGAGAGAAGACTTTCTGTAGGTCAAGGGAAAAGAACGTTTGTCAGTGCAACCTTCAGAAATCTGCAAGAAACTGCAACTGAATCTCCAGAACTGTATCTATAGAAGAGATAATCAAGAAACGACCTTCACGTTTCTTCTCTTGTCGGCAAATGGGGGAACTCATTCGTGAATTTCTCATGACGTGGAAGGATTATGGTACCTTATAGATGAAATTTGGAAAAAAAAAGAAAAAAAAGAATGTACATATATTTTGTGCAAAAGCTTTTCGAGATTCAAGATGAGAAAAGACATCATACAAAATTTAAGAGACGAGACGAGAGAACCTTATTTTTAGTCTTGTTTCGTCTCATCAGAAACATTATTCAGTTTAAAATCCCACGTTTACATCTTTAAAGGTAATGGAGACGGATGATTTAAGGCAAGTGAATGATGGAAGAATTACTCGATGAAGGAAACGAAAGTACTTCCGATAAAACCCATGGACACAATGTACACCACAAACGTACTTAGATGGGGATCGAACCAGGGACCTCACACACACGTCCTGATGTAATATCGAGGTTATGAACAAGGCGTCCACGTATTAATGTGAACTTCGAATCAAGAGCCCGATCTTAGACCATTATACAAGATCAATTCTCACAATATTGACCGTTCTACAGTTCCCCATGAAACCGCGGTGGCTCAGTAGTAGAGCTTTCACCTCTGGTTCCTGGTTCGATCCCTGCTCATGTCCAGTGAACTTTGTGGTGGACAAACACCGTGTACGTGGGTTTCCTCGGGGTTCTCCCGTTTCCTCCCACTTTCTTCATTCCATCATTTAATTCATTTCTTATCATCACCGTCTCTTCTAACCTAGCCTTTAATCGTGGTGCGTAAAACTCAAAGATTTCATTTTTCTAGTTCGCCATTACATTATCTCGCTATCAATAAAATTAAATTACAAAATCTAATCTACTCTTATGAGCTTCTTTAGATGTAACCGAAACAGATTGAAGGTCCTCTACGATTAGGATTAGGAATTACACTTTTGAGCTTTCAGCATTTATGACCATTTTGCCCTTAACATATGAGGGATGACGTCTCTCGGGGATCACATTATCCGAGGAAAAGGAAGGAAGGAAGCGTTCTGGTACCTATTTGTTAGGTACCATTACGGCATTTGCCTTGTGAAGGAGGAAAACCCAGGAAAACCCTTACTCAGGATGGCTTGCCTGAAAAAGCTTTTACACTTTTTTCGACTCAGTGCCTCTAGCGGGAATCGAATCCGGGACAAGATCTAGAACTCTTCCGAAAACAAAATTTATTGAACACCCTCATAGAGAATTTGAAATAAGAACAACATCTATTGTTATTTCTTGCAACTAATTTTACTTTTTTTTTTTAAATATATCTTTAATTTTTTTCTATAGTTATCTACGTAGTACTCGTAAACATCATTAAAACTTTTTTGGGAGTTACGTCTTTCAACCACGTCAAGAAAATTTTTGAATTAGTCATGTTAGTTGTAATGATTTTGTAAAGAAAAAGCCTATCACTTATTATTTCTCCCTACTTTTCTTTTTTTAACATTTACTTGATTTACAATTGCTAATTGGAAACGAAATCAGAATAGTAAATAAATTAAGTTTCTGCGACATCAGTTGCTTAATTATAACTTCGTAACTTATTGAATTCAGAGAATAACATTTTACGTAAACAGAGCCTGTATAAATGGCATTTAAAATAGGGAAAAAACGAACCTGTTATGACTTCAGATGTGAACTTTCTGTTCGTGAAGTTTCTACGTATCTGCAAACTATTATTTCTTTCAGATGGCTTGACAAGTTTACGACAAAATTGGTGCAAATGTAATTAATGTGTTTTGATTTGACATTGAGATTAATGTGTATTGAGTCTTTAGGAGGAAGTGTGTATTTTGTGGGACCTTCAATAAAGAGCTGAGTAAAAGAGCTTCCTGTGAAGCGTATTGTAGTGTATGGGGTTGAAACATTACGCAAAAATGATGGAAAACGACTAGAAACTTTCGAAATGTTGGTGTGGAGAAGAACGGAGAGAATTAGCTGGGTTGAGCACAAAACGAATGAGAGAGTGTTACAAATGGTGGGAGAGAAAAGAACAATTTTTATATTATTAAGAAAAGGAATAGACACTGGATGGGACACTAACTAAGAAGGAAGTGTATCATAGGGACGTTATAAAGAGCATGGTAGCAGGAAAGAGAGGGAGAGGGCGAAGAAGACTACAATTAATGAACGATATAAAAACAGAAAAATCGTCCTTGAAGACGAAGTGGTTAGCGAAAGTACATGGAGTATGGAAGCTTCTCAGTTGCGGAAAGTGACCTGCAATGATGATTTGACCTAACAAATTCGCTTGACAAGACAATTTTAGGCATGTTAAACAATGAGAAGTTTTTTTCCGAAAATGTCAAAACCATGCTCAACAAACAGTGGTTTATTTTCGACACTCTATCCTTATAATTAAGAGTCTTCATCCCGGCGAAATTAAAATACCGCTAATTTTACAGTAATTATGTGATATCTTCAAATAGATAAAAGATAATAAAATATGGAACAAGAGCGCCCTAGACAATATTATTTTGCGTGAGGTACCGTTATCTCAAGTCACTTAGTGGCTTTCCGTTTTCAGCTGTTTAGAAACGCGAAAATAAATGCCGATTTTCAAAATGGCTCGAAATCGAAAGCAGATAAGTGAGACATGATAACGGTTTCTCATGTAAAATGATATTGTCTAGGGCGCTCTTGTTCCACATTTCGATTATCTTTTATCTATTTGAAGATATCACATAATTACTGTAAAATTAGCGGTATTTTAATTTCGCCGGGATAAAGACTCTTAACACCAAGCGTCTCAGTAGGTAACGCTAATCAGACAAACACCCAGAATCTCTTGTTGGGAGGAGGCTAAACTTTGGCGTTAGGGTCTAATGTTACAAGGCACTACGTCTTTGTAGTATTTGGACAAGTATTATTCTTTACCGGAAAAGACGATTAGTAATTGTAAAATACTTACACTTATATTTTGAAGAAAAAATAATAAAACTAGAACATTTCTAGAAGAGAAAGAGTAATTGATGAAGTGTAAGATCAAATTTTCATGCTACATTAATCACTTCCCTGTTAAAGAAGTATTATTCTATTCAGAAAGTGTACAAATGTTGAACTAAGAAGTTTTGTCAAATTTTCCCAACACTGATTTATTTATTACAAAGTAATGTACACTCATGTCCAAAATGATTGTCGCATATCTATAATTGTGTTCTTGTAAAAATATTATTTGATAGTGATTTTTGCAGGGTACTTTTAATACTGATACTATGTGTATAATTGCGAAATGTATATTTGTGGTAAATTTCATAGGAAAAGAATTATAAATATGAAAATTAGAATCAGTTAAACAAAATGTTGCTAAATGAACAACAAACTTTTATTTTCGTTTTATTGTTCTTATTTACTGCTCCTTTGACATGAAATTTGCCACATACTTGTCTTTACCAATTGTACACATACTAACATTATAAGAAATACTGAGCGAATTCGTTATGAAATTATATTCCTACAACAACATCTTTATAGACATGCGACAATAATTTTGGGCATGAGTGTACATAGGCAGTTTTCTTTATTTTATATTTTTGTTATTCTATTCTAATTTATTCCGTTTTTGTGTTTTCACTTTGATTAATAAGGCGATAAAACTATGGATGTTTATATATCCAGCACTGAAATGGGAATTGAGCGCGCGATGGTTTTTCCCCTCGTATTCTTAGCCTGATAACGCGGACCAGGCCAACTCTACTTCGTTGCCTAGAGAAAATAAATAAATATATCAGAGCTAAATAGCATCTACAGTAGTTATGTTCCTTGTCACTCTCCTAATCCCTTTCCTTGTATTCGTGGATTAGACAGAGACGAGCTTCGTCTACAGGCTACAAACCATGCTGCTCCATCTTCAGCTTCATAAATAATATTTTTCTCCTGCCAAGTCCATTGGGAGAACTGCTCAAACGCCTAGTACATTAGTAAAACACCATCTCATCGATCGATGTTAAAGTACTTCACTTTATAACATTTCTGTTAACATTTTTAGGTTGAAAGCAACGAAAAATAAAACAATTTTACCTCATATTTTATTTTATTTTTTTACGAATAGAATAAATATTTTATGCAAACGATTTTGGTTAGAATTTGCCATTTGTTTAAATGTCAATACGTTGCATTTGTTTTAGATGCTACGAGTGTCTTCCACAAACTTAAAACTAATCTTAGGGGGGGGGGACACGGTGGCTCAGTGGTAAAGCGCTTACCTCTGGTACGTGGGGTCCCTGGTTCAGTCACCGGGCAGGTAAGTATGTAGTGTTCATGGCTTTTCTTGGGGGTATTCTTGTTTCCTTCAACTTTCTCATTTCACCATTCCTTTCATCATTATTCACGTGCCTTAATCATCGTCTCCCTTAGTTTAACGGCATATTCGTGAAACGTTAAACTGAATGATTTCATTTCCACTTCATTTCTAAAACTAGCGGCATATTCGTGAAACGTTAAACTGAATGATTTCATTTCCATTTCATTTCTAAAACTAACGGCATATTCGTGAAACGTTAAACTGAATGATTTCATTTCCATTTCATTTCTAAAACTAACGGCATATTCGTGAAACGTTAAACTGAATGATTTCATTTCCATTTCATTTCTAAAACTAACGGCATATTCGTGAAGCGTTAAACTGAATGATTTCATTTCCATTTCATTTCTAAAACTAACGGCATATTCGTGAAACGTTAAACTGAATGATTTCATTTCCATTTCATTTCTAAAACTAACGGCATATTTGTGAAACGTTAAACTGGATGATTTCATTTCCATTTCATTTCTAAAACTAATCTGAAGTTTGTTTCAAGAAGAATTGATAAGTGTACGAAAAGGGGGCAATATGTACAAACAGCAGAATCATATACACATGCCGTGTAAGGTACCGAATGACCGACCGTATTTCACAGTCGATAGGCCACTGGATTTTCTTAAACCTGTTGTTAACATCACACTAGGAAGGCTACAGACTGGCGCCCTGAATGCATATGATATCCGATTATATGCAAAGAGTGCCGGGTGCCTGCGAAAGCACTGATTCTCAAGGACGTGTGAAATTTCAAACAATATTTAAAGCAGACCTTACTTGAAAAAGTAATTCTCGTATTTTATGTAAATTATTATTATTAATGATTGGAACTATTTCACAGCTCTATAATAACTGTATTGCTGTATATACTGTGATAATTTTTTTCATACATATAGAAAAATTCAAAGAGTTTTTGTCACCAGTTACAAATGTTCGATATGTGCCCCTTTAGTGATTTGACAGACATCAAGTCGAAAATCAAGTTCTTCCCACACCCGGCGCAGCATGTCCCTATCAATGAGTTCAAAAGCATTGTTGATGCAGGCTCGCAGTTCTGTCAGGTTTGCTTGTAGAGGAGGTGCGAACACTCAATCTTTCACATAACCCCACGCACAAAAAAACAAAGGTCTACGTATGGGGTTAGGTCAGGAGAGCGTGAAGGCCATGACATGAAATGCTTTCTCGGCGCCTCCCGCCATCTTGCCTCACTGCTCACTGCTGCACTCTCGTGAGAGAAATCTGAAGTACACCTACAACAAACAAAACTTTTTGAGTTTTTCTATGTTACTGTTGAGTTTTATTACAATATCTCAATTACTAGAGCTACAGTAAATTTATGAAGTCGCTTAAACCATTTATAATAACTCTGTACATAGCACAGTTCATAAGCTTAAAAAAACCTCAAGAAAGAAGTAAAGATTTGTTTTGTCCCTTGTAGATTTCTTAAATTCCTTAGCAATGCCTTTCCAAGATTTTGATGACTTTCTTCTTCGTAACGATAGAGAAAAGCCTGATAAACTCACTATGTAGTGTGCTTATGAAGATTTTAATAACAAACCAGGAAAAATCTTTACGTAAATAAAGCCGTATGTAGGTTATTTATTAAGCGTTGGTGGATGTCAACAGTCAGAGATAAATGCAAAAAAGTCTTCTTTCTCTATCTCGTTTAAAATCCCTGAGTCAACATGCAAAACTACCTTATCTGTTAGCAGTGACCTAAAAAAATGTTTGGTTCGCATATATTCGTTTTCAACTTTATAATTATAACACCCAAAATATAAACTTCTAGATAAATTGCTTGCAAAAAATCCTTGAAAATAAGTGCTATAGATAAGATTAATGTAAAATATTTGAAATATATAGAATGTTTCTGATTCTGACTCAGGGAAGATATCGTATTTCCGCCACAGTATACATATGGTATATACAAGTAGATACTTTCTGTATATATTTTTATGAATAAGGCTAGGTACACCAATATTGAAGGGCGAGTGCTAAGGTTGATTAGTGGTAGAGCTCTCACCTTTGAGTGTGTGGTGTCCCTGGTTCGATACTAGCTCGCGCCAAATGGGCTTAGTCGTTGACAAGCACTATTTACATTTTTCTCTGGGTTCTTTCATTCCCTCCCATTTTGTCATTCCATCCTAATTCCCTTTACGTAAACTTTATGGTGGAAAACACGATGTGCGTGCGTTTTCTTGGGACTCTATTGTTTTTTTCCCACTTTCATCATTCCGCTATTATTATTCATCCCACTAACATTGTCTCGCTTAGCTTCGGTGCCCAAACTTTAGGCGCTGAATTCCTAAAAACAAGGCTTCTTCATTCCACCATTTTATTCCTCTGAAAATAAGTGAGATGTTAAACTAAGAGAAAAATGTAGAGTCCAATTACTTGAGGTTTTGCATTAGGCTCCCATTCTTTGTTACGCCACTACACTTTATTCTATCTCATATAGATACTACGCAATACTCATTCAGGGCTTAAAATTGTCTTTACGATCACTGATTAATGTATCGTCGTCTAACAATAACTTCAGATGCCTTTCCTACCCGTCCTTTTCGCACATCTTTGTTGAATAGCTACTTGTAAGGTCGCACCCATAGGGTTGTCTTGGTGGAATTGATTTCTAACCTGTTGGGCCGCGGTGGCTCAGTGGTAGAGCGTTCACCTCTGGTGCTTGGGGTCCCGGGTTCGATCCCAGCCGCCGACAAGTGAACTTTGTGGTGGACAAACACCGTGTGCGTGGGTTTTCTCGGGGCTCTCCCGTTTCCTCCCACTTTCTTCATTCCACCATTTCATTCATTATTCATCATCACCTTTATATTCTTTAGCATAACCGGCATAATCGTGGGACGTAAAACTCAAAGATTTCATTTTCATTTTTGATTTCTAACCCTCTATCTGCAACTTCGAGAGTAGCACAGGGAAGTGTACTTGGACCACTCTTATTTATATTGTACATGGATGACCTGATTAGTTGTTTCAACTCAAATTTCAGCAGCATCCTATTAAATATTATTTGCAGATGACTGCAAAATCTTCAGAGAAGCGAACAGTATAGAAGATTCTGAGCTACTTCAAAACGACATAGATAATTTTTCCTCCTGGTGTAACACATGGCTCCTAAAAGTCAATCCCGATAAGAGTAAAATCATGATAATATTCCTAAAGAAAAATATGATACACACTTCATACAACATAAATGAAGTGTGTACGAGAGTAACTAGTCATAAGGATCTCGGAGTTACTTTTGACTCAAAACAAACTTTCGCAGAACATATAAACACTATCACTAAGGACTCGATGCGTCTTCTAGGACCTCTGTACAGATTAACAGAAATAGAGAAACAGAAATCTGTTCCTTAACAACTTTCTATAAGACAATAATCTCTTTTAAATTGGAATATTGTTCAGCTATCTGGACAATGGCAGCTCCTATAAAACATATCCTGGCTAAACTTCTTTTTTGCAATAGTACGGCCGAGAGCATCTCGCACACGTCTAATGACAAAACATGAACTGCTACAAACACTAAATATTCAACTACCTGACACTCGTCATAAAATCAGTGACCTCAAATATCTGTATAAACTCATACATAGTCAACTCAGGTCCGAAACACTACTCTCAAAATTGTATTTCCGAATCCCCTTCAGACAAACACTCAACACCATGGGCGGCGATTAGGGGGGCAAAAGGGGGCAGTTGCCCCCCCACTTTTCTGAAATGGTCTATTAATGTATATAGTTTCAACCAGGGAAATTTGTATATTAACATTGATATACAAATATTCAGATCATGTCTTGCCCTCCCACTTTTAACGTCCAATCGCCGCCACTGCTCAACACATATCTTTTACATACAGTACGACCTAGACTTTCAATAGTTCAACGTTCTCTGTTCTACAGGCTTTCTGAACTATACAACGAAATGTAATATACATCCATAGATTTATTTAATTCTGAAGCTGCATATAACTCAGCACTACGACATCATCTTTGAGGATAAACTTTACTCAGCTATTATCAACCTTCTTGTTGTCATTTACATCTTGTTATTTTGTTGTTGTTCCTATTACTTCTATTATTATTATTATTATTATTATTATTATTATTATTATTATTATTATTATTATTATTATTATTATTATTATTATTATTATTATTATTATTATTATTATTATTATTATGTTTCATCTCTTAGATTTGTTAGATATTGCAGTGTAAACTGTCGTTGAGCTGCATCTGGAATTGTGTTCGTAAATAAATAAATAAGTAAATAAATAAATAAATAAATAAATAACATCTTTCATCAAACCTCACAGATTCTCCGTGTTAATTCTGAGACTGGTAAGGTACAACTATGGTAGCACCATTTTTCTATTTCACATTAATGTGGTTAGGGACTACATTCATATGTTATACACATGTAATTATTATAGATTGTCTTCTGTATACATCTTAACCGATCAAATTACAGATTGCAATTTTGTACGCTCAGAAATATTATATGGCAACTGACTAACAAACTATCAACAATTCACAAAATCAATATAAAATACTGTATGTCCTTTTTGTGTGACAGTATATTACTTACTAATGAACACTTTCTAACTAATTAATTCTATGGACTATGGAACCCGAAGGTTCAATGCCGCGTTCACAAAAGCTCTCCAGTGACTTCCACCCTTAGCCAATATAATGAGTTAAAACAATTAGCATATTGAATTGTATAAATGTCGGGGAGATAAGCCGACTATAGTGCTGTTGTGGCAATCTACAGAACTATATCTATTCGAAAGTTACGTCACGAGTTATAAGCTTCAATTGTGAAGCTGAAATCAAACTGGTCGGAACAAAAGTCTGTAATAACGGGTTTAGTGGAAAGTGAATATATAATTTTGGATATAATAGTTATCTTAAAGCAATTGTTCGCGAAACTAGAAAAGGCAAAATTAATATTGTGGTGTGATACCAGTTAAGAATTGTATTTGGTGAGGGTTATTTTATTAAATTTTATGTATTATTCTTGAAATTAGTGGTAAAATAGGTTTTCAATAGAATGTATAGTATTATATCCTGGTTTTCATGATTGAACTTGCTTCTAAAGGAGAGTGCCTTGTAAAAATCAATTAGTTAAATGCTCGAAATATCAATCATATTAGGAGATTGCTTTCATGTCTATGGAATTTAAATTGGATAATTTGTTAAATTACTCATTTTTTGGAAATAGTTATACTGTTGTTGTTCGATATAAGTTTTAGAAAAATTGTAATTAAAATCGCATTATTTAGAACATTGCTTAATCATTTCACCTTTTGATCGTTTAATAATATTACAGCAATCCAAAGGTTATGATTTTCGATTTAGATCTTTATGCATATATAACTATTTTGAAAGGATCAATTGTTCCATGCAATTCTAACATAAATTCTGCCAGTAAATTAATTGTTGAGGGGACTATTCATTCTTTCTCGACCAGTGACGTTGCGATATTGGACTGGCATTACTTAACGCACGTTGCACCAACTGGATCCAGTTTCGACTTTCTATTCCTATTTCTGCGAGATTCATCTTAATGTTGTTCTCCCATCTGCGCCTAGGTCTTCCTAATGGTTGTTTTCCGATTGGTCTTCCAGTCAAGACTTTGAAAGCGTTTCTCCTTTCTTCCATTCTAACTACATGACCTGCCCACCTAAGCCTCCTAGACTTCACGACCCTAACAATGTTGGTTAAACCATATAAATTATGTAGTTCCTCATTATGAAGTTTCCGCCATTCCCCACTACCATTCCTATTGTGTCCGAATATTCGTCTCAGGATCTTGTTCTCAAATACTTTCAGTCTATGTTCTTCCCTCAGATTAAGCGACCTGTTTCCCAACCATACAGAACAACAGGCATGATTATCATTTTATATATTTTGTGCTTCAAATTCCTCGACAGAATTCGCAATGACAAGAGATTTTGAACTGAATAATAACACGAATTCCCTGCTTTTAATTTCTTCGTGAATATGGTTTTCGTCTTTTAATACTGATCCTAGATATTTGATAGTATCCACCTTACAAAAGTATTATTTTATATTTTAACGCATCCATAATTTCCAGTATTACGATCCCAACGAACTTCCATGTGTTTAGTTTTCTCTGCATTTACTTCTAAACTTATATCCCTGCAAGCGTTTAATAAAACATCTTCACTTCTTTCTATTGTTCTCCTATCACCCCCTATTAAATTTATATCATCAGCATACGCCATAACCTGATAAACACCATTCAAGTCTACGCCTTGGTTGCTATTTTTTATTTTCCTTATAGCATATACCAGGACAAAGTTGAATAATAATGGCGACAACGCATCTTCTTGGTTCAGGTCATTATCGACGTGAAAGCTTGTGGAGAAAAAAAAATTCTACCCGGAATTTTCTTTGGGATTCATTTAAACATACCTTAAAGAATGAACACTTTCACCTCACAATATTATCTCTTCCATTCGTCACAAAAATGTGTGCATTACATATCCATTCTCCGACTATATTAACAACATCTAAACGAGTAAATTCTGGCTAAATATTTTCCAGAAACAACTTGATGTAGAGAGTCGTTGATAAGATTAGTGTTATATATTTAAAAATATATAGAACCTTTCTGATTCCAATTCAATTTTAATTTACTGAGTGTTTGAGAACCTCAATTCATGAAATAAATATCTAAGGATATAAGAGTTTCGAATCTGAAAACTAAAGATTCATTCCAGCGTTTGCAAATCGTTAGCATATCCTACAGAAATAATTTTTTAAAAAACAAATCTTTCTTTGAAGATCATTTTAAGTCAAAGCTTATCTAAATAGCTCTTTTGTTCTCCGAAAATTTCAGTATCATCCCTATTTATGGAAATTACTTGGAATTAAAATACTTAAATTACAAGTGATATGTTATTATTAATTTTGCCTACACCTTCTTCTATTTTTGAAGCTTTTGGTTACTTCTCTAGACCATAATAATGATTAAATATACTTAATAACCATTTTGAGATTAGTAGAAAGATATTCGTGATTTTTTTATAGTAATATATTTGTATTATATAGCATAGGCGTTTTTGTTTTTCTTCTGCAACCGGAAGTAATGAAACGAGAGTAACTTCCGGTTTCAATATTGACTACTATAATAGTAAGAGATAGCGAAAAATCCACGTCCGGAAAACAGATTCCTTCTCTGATCATATTACTATATTGCAAACGGAAGTTACAAACCTAGTACTTCAGATTTCAGCATTAAATTAGTGTAATTTGGAAGTCTACCACAATTTCACCTTGTGAAACAAAAGTCGCTTGTTTAAATCTGAAGATTTCTACGTGTTTGAACATTTGAAGTAGTTTCCATAGCTTCCTGAGATGTTAGGCAACCAACAACTTTCTGAAGTAATTTCGGTTGCATAGTTATCAGGTATTATATCTCAGTGACATAAAAAGTAGGAAACAATATTCGTGACAGTTGAGTTGAATTTAAAGAGTACTTAAGTTCCGTATGTTCTCTTGCGTAATTTTTGGCAAAATTGATAGAAACAATTTTTTATAGCTCTGAAAAGCATGTCATTAGTTACAAGATATATTTGATAATTGTTATTCTGTTGGAAGAGAGCAATTTAGCTATTTATTCTGCCGGAATAGAGCTATTTCGTTATTTATTATGTTGGAAGAAGCGATTTATTTATTCTGCTGAAAAAGAGCTATTTAGCTATTTATTCTGATGGAAAAATCTATTTAGCTATTTATTCTGCTGGAAAAGATCTATTTAACTATATATGCTGCTGGAAAAGATAAGTCAGGGGATAATATAGGGGATGATAGGAGAACAATAGAGATAAATGCAGGGATCTTATTAAACGCTTGCAGGGACATGGGTTTAGAAGTAAATGCAGAGAAAACTAAATACATGGAAGTGCGTCGGGACCGTAATACAACAAATTATGGATGCGTTAAAATATTAAATAATACTTTTGATAAAGTGGATACTTTCAAATATATAGAATCAATATTAACACAGGAAAATCATATTCACAAAGAAATTAAATGTAGACTAAAAGCAGGGAATTACTGTTACTATTCGGTTCAAATTCTCTTGTCGTCGCGAATTCTGTCGAGGAATCTGAAGCTTAAAATATACAAAACGGTAATCATGCCTGTTGTTCTGTATGGCTGCGAAACATGGTCACTTACTCTGAGGGAAGAACATAGACTGAAAGTATTTGAGAACAAGATCCTGAGACGAATATTCGGACCTAAGAGGAACGGGAATGGGGAATGGCGGAAACTTCATAACGAGGAACTACATAATTTATATGGTTTACCCAACATTGTTAGGGTCGTGAAGTCTAGGAGGCTTAGGTGGGCGGGTCATGTAGCTAGAATGGAAGAAAGTAGAAACGCTTTCAAAGTCTTGACTGGAAGACCAATCGGAAAACGACCATTAAGAAGACCTAGGCGCAGATGGGAAGACAATATTAAGATAGATCTCGCAGATATAGGAATACAAAGTAGAAACTGGATGCAGTTAGCTAAGGATAGAAGTCAGTGGAGAGCTTTTGTGAACGCGGCATTGAATCTCCGGGTTCCATAGACCATAGAGTTAGTTAGTTATGCTGCTGGAAAAGAGCTATTTGGATATTTTTTCTGTTGCAAAGATCTATTTAGCCATTTATTCTACTGGAAAAGAGCTATCTAGCTATTTGTTCTGCTGAAACTATCTATTTAACTGTTTATTCTGCTGGAAAAGAGCTATTTATTTATTTATTCTGACGGAAGAAGCTATTTAGTAATTTATTCTGCTGAAGAAGGGTTATCTAGCTATTTATTCTGCTGAAACTATCTATTTAGCTGTTTATTCTGCTGGAAAAGACCTATTTATTCTGCTGAAAAGATCTATTTAGTCGTTTATTTTGCTGGAAAAGAGCTATTTAGCTATTTATTCTGCTGTAAATGAACTATTTAGTTATTTATTCTGCTGAAAAACAGCTATTTAACTATTTATTTACTTTTAAAATTCATAGAATAGTGTGAAAATCCGTTGTTATGTAGCAGATGTATCTATTGGTATTTGTCATTCTCCCAACGGTGACACACAAGATTCTAACACATAGTCTTATCAGTGATTCAAATACCTCTAACACACACACAAATACTCGTTAACAATGACATTTTTTCAATATCAACTTGAACTAGGTTACAACCACTTTCTACGTATCATTCTCAAGGAACTAATAATATAATATTATAAAATTGTCTTTCAGAATCAGTCCTGTTCCTCCTTTGAAATTTGATTTTACTCTACTTACGTAGTTATAACAGTATACTCTATAAAGTGTACCCGAAAGCGAAATCTTCTTTAGATGAAACAAACCGCTTAATGCTACCCACGTAACATATGTCTATAGTAATAATGTTCGGGATAAGATAAACGAAATAGATTCAATCAAGGCTACGGTATCCAATGGTTACATTATAAAACTGTTTACACAGATAACAGAGAATGTAATTGGTTTAAAGTTTAGTGTACATATTCTGTCTATGAATAAATGGCCAGGATTTGAGGTCGTGTTGGGGAATATCTTGGTTTGCGTTCTCGTTGCAGTACGGCTAAATACAGTTCGTATCCCACGTTATATTGTTGTTTCTTTTCGTTTACCACGATTGTATTCTGAGCCTAAGGAAGGCGGTGGTGATGGTTTTTGAAGGGAATGGTGAAATTAGGAATGTGCTAGAGTCCTAGGAAAACCTACGCACACAGTAACTGTTCTAAATAAATCTCGCTGTGTGGAAACTGAGATCGAACCAGGAACCCCACGCACTAGATCTGAGCACTCTAGCACTGAACAACCGTGGGCTTCCCCACGTTATAGTGTAAATTCACGTTTCATGTAGCTGATTTGCTAAAAGAACAAGCGTTCAGCTCCAAGCAATCATCCAAAGAAACGAACAGAACTACTGAAGGAATGAATAATTAACAAACAATCAATCATTGATTGATCCCAATTTAATATCCCTTTTTCCTAGCTTCGAGACTACATGAGACGGAATAATTTATAAACAGGGGTCAAAACCAATGCTAGAGGTTTCTAATCAAGTACCCATCCTTGAGATCAAGTCGCTGAGTACTACGTGTACATAAGGCATGAACACTATCCACTTGGCCATGAAGGGACACAATCATTTATTCATTCAATCATTTACTCATTCAATTATTCATTAATTTTTTTTATTTTTGTGGCTCTGTCTAGCGTAGTCGCAAACGCTTTCGACTTTGGTGTGAGCAGTCCCGGCTTTGATTCCCGATGGGGATACTAAGTCGTAAAAGTGTAAAAGCTTTTCCAGATCATTCATTCTGAGTGAGGTTTTCTTTGTGTTTTCCTGCTGGCACCTGGCAAATGCTGGGATTTTATCTCTCATAATGGTCTCAAACCGCTTCTTTGCTTCCCCATTCCTTTCTTCGTCCCCAGTTCCCCAGGCAGTGTAATCGCCGAGGAACGTCGTCTCTCATACGTGACGGGCTAAAATGGCCATAGATGCCAAAAGCCCAGAAATTTAATTCCTAATCCCAATTTCCTAATTATTTTTTACTTTGAAAGACGACAGAAATTAATGTTATAATGATAAATAAATGAGAAACCCAGAATTTATTCAACCATCTTTCATTTTTACCCAGAGAAAACTACTTTTGTATCTTTTTACGTGTGTGCATGGGCCTAAAGTATAATCACTCAATTTTAAACCTTGAATACCCTGGGTGGGGGTGGGGATATGAATTTGCCAATAGCTACATTTTGACGTAGATTTTATGTGACAGGTATCCAAGGTTTACTACAGTCCTTTCTGAGATGAAAACAACCCACTTTATTTCAACAGCACTAGTAGCAATGTCGCAACTTATTTGATTCCTACAAACTATTTTTGCAAAATATACTCTGGGGTTTATCTGTACCCCTGTTGGGTATTGGTAGGTTCGTGCCCAACTTGGAATAATTAAAGATTTTTCTTATTTTGCATTATATACCCAAAGTGGTCTATTGATAAGTGGAAATTAAAAGAATCCATTAAAACAATACTATAAATGTTGCTTATATTCCCATTCCACAAATTATTTCATAGTTAGTCACTTGAATTAAGCGCCTGTCTTCTTGAGGCTACGGGCCTAAATATTGTTACGAATTTTGTATTTGGGGAAAGGATAAAGTTCAGTTTATTAATTATGTTTATGAACATCGCTACAGTAGCTCCCCTAGCATTCGATTTTGCAACTGGTCTGTTTCTTAGGAATCTATCTTGATGATTAACCCAGTAGCTTTTTCAAAACTGAACTGGTCGTATGTTAACACCATGTAAGTGTCAAAACTAATCTTTCTAAAATTACGCGAAATAGTGATGTGGAAAGTGGAAAAGTTGTATGTATCCTGGTATTATTTGAATGTCGATTAAGTAAATTGGTGAGTGTAATGTTTAAATACTCTATAATATAGTTATTTATATATGCATTGCTTCATATATGTTTCTTAATTCATTAATTATACTTGATTGAACAATTTTGAACCATACCTGCTTTAACCTTGTTGAGTTCTTTAAATGTGTTATTTACTGTAGTTATATAATTATATATTATTAATATTGAATTTACAGACTACTTTATTGTTATATTTACAATTCAATGCATATTTATATAAATTTGATTTCATTTGATTCTTAGTTTAATGTCCTTTCAGCAGCGAGGCTATATGAGACAAGGACCTACAGCTTAAGGTTGGATCCGAACCAGATGAACTTCTGCCAGAAATTAAACCCGGGACTCCTACGCCAAAGGCACGTACGCTAACCGTTTACCCAGGATTGAGCATGAATATTTATATAAAGTTGCTTACATTTGAACCAATTTTTCATTTAGCCTTAAAAAGCTTACATCGTTAAGTATAGATATCATAGTCTATTCCATCAAATCCATTTTTAGTATTTACAAGAATGGATTTGCACTAAAGGATTTATACTTTTAAATTTCATTTATCGTCTTAAGCCGCCTACTGTATTTAAGTTGTAGAGTCCAAGACTATTTTTCGTCCGTTAAAGTGGCGAATACACTAGTATTCCTGACTAGTAGCGAGAGTAATTTTGAAATTTCCTATAAATCATACACACTGAGAAAAATAATCGTATGTAGCGTACGTAATCGTATGTTACGTAAAATAGTATGTTTTGGACTTAACGTATAGCAAACATATAACTGAAAACGCATATTTTATAATACTTTCTGTATAAGTGTTTTGAGCTCCTCCGTGGCTAAGCGGTTAGCGTACGCGCCTTTGGCGTGGGAGACCCGGGTTCGATTCCCGGTGGGAGCTCATGTGGTTCGGATTCCACGTTAATCAGTAGGTCCACATCTCATATAGCCTCGCTGCTGAAAGGGACGCTAAACTAAAATCAACTCAATGTATAAGTGTTTCATCTGTACGTACTTTCCGATTGTTCTCAGTGCAGGGCCTCGGTGGCTCAGTGGTAGAGCTTTCACCTCTGGTGCTTGGGGTCCCGGGTTCGATCTCAGCCCCCGCCGAGTGAACTTTGTGGTGGACAAACACCGTGTGCGTGGGTTTCCTCGAGTTCTCCCGTTTCCTCCCACTTTCTTCACTCCACCATTTCATTCATTACTCATCATCACCGTCTCCTTTAGTCTATTCGGCATAACCGTGGGACGTAAAACTCAAAGATTTCATTTCATTTTTCATTTTTTTGTTCTCACTGCACGTTGAAGTGTAGTACGTTAAACTAAACATTTCGCTGATTTTTTTCATGGTATCGTACTAAACCAAAAAAGGGGAATAGGGTTTGTAGAATTTACGAAGGAGATAGTAGGCGAAACAAAGTGCTTAAAAGAACATATGCCTTAGAAAGATACATTTTATTTCACAAGGAATTGTGGACTTGCTTTCTATAAGGTAATGTATGATAGAGAAGCGGTACATGGGTTTTCTTTACTCTCATGCTTTACTATAAGAAGTTCTATACAAGTTTATCTACATAGTACTACAAATAAGTAGATGTCTTTAGTAATATTCTTTTCTCTATGGGTTTGGAAATCCTGCCCAGAGCAGCGTGGAAGTCTTTATTGTTTGGTGTCTCCTGTTCAGAGCTTCATGGAGACGGAAAGGAACCAACCTCTTGCCCATAGCAGACAGAAGTGGTGTCTCCTGCTCAGTGCAATACAAAGACGGAAAGGAATCTCTTGTCCGCAGCAGCGCAGAGCTGGGTTACGTATCTCCTGCTCAGTGCAGCGTGAAGATTGAAAGGAATCTCTTGCCCATAGCTGCACAGAGTAGTGTCTCCTGCCCAGTGCAATACAAAGACGGAAAGGAATCTCCTGTCTGTAGCAGAGCAGAGGTGAGTTAATATTTGCTGTTCAGTGCAGCGGGAGATTGGTGACGTTAGATAGTCTCTCTCACCCAGAGCAGCTTGAAGACGAAATTAGGAATTGCTGCCTCTTGATAGGCTATTTTATAGCCAAATTTGGGGGCTGAGGCTGTAGAGGGATTGTAGGGGTCTCTTCGTTATTCCCCGAGTCCTCGAATTTCTTTGGAGTCGGCAACCGTTGACTGCTTGTGATCCTTGTGGAGAAGCAAAGGGTATTGTTTATAAATATAAAGGAATATTGCAATAGTGTCTAATCAACTAAAGTCTACAACATAAAATTGAGAAATAAATATCAACTTTTGCTACAAAATTTACAGTGCAGCATACAAGTTGAGAGTTGTAAAATAATTCTCAGAAGAGAACGAAAAGCTTTAAGCTTGTGTTTCTCGTTTTTAAATTATTGATTGTTGGTCTACTGTAGCACCCATGTTGACAATATCAGCTGATAGAGAGAAATTGGTTAATGCGGTAAACTGGTATACTATTTATCTCACAAGTGTTAGTGAGAGAGTTAAGAATAGAATATGAAATAGAAAGCTGATATACGTTCTACGAAATAATAAACAGTTCAAACATTCTAATTATGTGTTTTGACATCCTACACTAATTAAAACTTTAATTATATATATTTTTTGTCATGTTTATCTACGTAAGCAATATTACTGGTGTTTTAAATATGTACAGAAACACATAAAATTAGTTTACCACAAAACAATAACCACAGTACTAATGAAAATTAATTAAATATTCTAAATAAGCGGAACAGCTGCTATATCAAGTTCCTGAAGTTTATTATTATGTCATGTAAACAAGTAGAAAACTTACCGGTCTGTAATTAGTTCATAAATTTGTTCATATATATAACACGTTTCGTATCTAATTACTGTTTATTTCGATATTATGAAATAATATTTTATTGAACATCAATAGAAACTAGGAAATTATTAGAACTTCAAGTGACCTCACTTTGTTTTGGAGTGAGGCTCAGTGGCAGAGCGTTTACCTCTGGTGCATGGAGGTTCCTGGTTCGACCCCAGCTCGCGCCAAGTAAACTGTGGTGGACAAACACCGTGTGCGTGGGTTTCCTCAAGGTTCTCCCGTTTCCTCCCACTTTCTTTATGTCATTCATTTCTCATCCTCACCGTCTCCTTTAGCCTAGCCAGCATAACCATGGGAAATAAAACTTCAAAGATTGCATTTCATTTCATTTTTTTCCTTTTTGTTTACACTTTTAAGCGAAAAGATATGATAGCCTCGGAACGAATAATAAAAAAAAGCATAAAAAATAAATAAAAGGAAAGGAAAACTAGGATGCACTACGTGGACAGAAGATGAACGAACATGTCTAAGCCCTTCTTTCTAGTAGGGAGCATAGTAGTTCAGTGGTAAAGTTCTCTGGTACGAGAAGTCCTTGTGATCCCATCCCAGACGATGTGGGTTTCTAATAGACAATATCACGTTCATGATTTTTAGTAAGTTTTCTCGGGGTATCAGCGAGGTGAATGTATTGACATCCGACGTTTAGAATGCAGACATCGCATTCATCTTCAGAGTTTAGTAATGAAGAGGCCAGAGATATGCGCATAAATAAATGGTGACTATTTAAAGGGGGAAAGCTATAAATGGGAGTTTGTAATTTGGCTGAGGAAAATGCTGGCTTCTGATTGGCTGAGGAATTTGGCTTCTGATTGGATGTTGTTGTAGCTACTAGAAATGGCTTTTTAAATGTATGTTTTTGTTCCTAGAAATGGCCAACTAGATAGAGCTGAGTCTCTATTGAGATTGTTGCCCGAGAAGACTTACTAAAATCACGTCGCCAGGAAAATTCAATTCTTTCATCAGGTTCATCGGCGAGGTTCTCCTGTTTCCTCCCACGTCCTAATTCCACCAATTCGTCCATAATCATTCATTTTGATTAAGCATCCGTGACGTTTTGCTACAGGTTATTATGTTCATTGGACATAAAAGGAGAAATTTTACTATATTTCTTCCTCCGTCTAGTCTAGTAACTAGCTCCCTTATCTGTGATTTATAAGGTCCCGAGTTCGACTCCGGACGGGATAGCGAACCCAATACTGCAGTTCAGACTCCACTTTCAACTGCGAAGCATAGTGGCTCACTCCTGGAGCGCTTACCTTTGGTGTGTGGGTCTCTGGTTTAATCGTCGGCAATTGTGCTCATGGGTGTTCTCGAGGTAATTCCGTTTCCTCCCACTTTTTTGTTCCACCAATCCTTCCATTATCATTCAATTGCTTTAATTATGCTCTCCTTTAGCCTCAATGGCGTAATCGTGGGACGTTAAACTGAAGATCTTTATTTCATTTTTTCCACTTTTAACTAACGCCTACTTATATAGCCTGATTGCTAATGAAGTAATAATTTCAAATCAATCAGCATTCTATATACATGTGAACAATAAATACTTAATAATTTGAAAATAGCCTCTGAGGCAAATATATAGAAGATTTGAGAAAGCGCTATTAATTTTGTGAATAATAATAATATTAATAATAATAATAATAATAATAATAATAATAATAATAATAATAATAATAATAATAATAAAACATTGTTCTTGTTGGTGTTTTACGTACACTGAGAAAAATCCGTTATCCGGACAGCGGACAACACAGTAGACAACATTGATTGTTTTAAACAAATGCTTATTAAAAGTAGACACTACATTTGAAGGGGATTTCCTACAAATCCCCCATATCTTCAAAAAATCGAAAAAGAGTTAGAGGTGACAGGATGTAGTGTGCAGCATTACGCGCAATTTCAAACGGAGCACTTTACCAGAAGAAGGCCTTCCTTTGTATTTAGTGAACTGCTGGCGGAATCGTGCATCGCTGCTACCAGCTGGACAGAGCATCAATGCAACTGTGTACTGTTAGCAGTTGAACCGTGTTCAAGAAAAACTCAAAACTCTGGAGCCAGCACTTTTGCATCGCAAAGGGGTTCTCCTGTTCTTCACAACCTAAGCCTCATGTGGTTAAGATGACCCGGGACACCATTCTACGACTTGGATGGGAAACACTATTGAATCCGACATACTTCTCGGACATTACACCGTCCAATTATCACCTGTTCCATTCCTTGGACAATCATCTTAGAAGACGCCAGTTCAAATCCTTAGTATAGGTGTAAAATGCACGTGATATTTCTTAGCTTCACTTCCCATCAAGTTCTACCGCGATGGAATCCATGG
Organism: Thermobia domestica; assembly: GCF_964235325.1. Lineage (NCBI taxonomy): Eukaryota > Metazoa > Arthropoda > Insecta > Zygentoma > Lepismatidae > Thermobia > Thermobia domestica. The sequence goes on along the minus strand of NC_137454.1, from coordinate 39,924,911 downwards.
CCTTCCAGAACGTTGGCAGAAGGTCATCGATGCTGATGGGGAATACTTTTGATCTTCCAGGTACATGTTAGGTGACATATGGATGTTCGAAGGTGATGGGTGAAAGAACAGCGACAGAACTGTCTTGGTTACCTTTATATATTAAAATTTGTACAATCACCCGTAAAATTTATATGAAATGTACAAAGAAATCGGGAATTCTGATAGAAAAAGGTCTGGACCTCTAAGATCCACTCCCTGCGTACGTTTCTGGCATACAATATAAACTGTTTTAAAAAGATAAATCCAACAAATGACAAACATTTCGTGAATAAAAAGAAGTCAGGTGTGGAAATGAAGATTTAGAATGTTAGTTTCCTGTACTTACCAAGCGAAGAATCATAGGCACACATGTATTCAGATGTGGTAAACTGCGTAGTAAGCGCTGTTTTTCCAACCCCTGCCGCTCCGACCATTACCACTTTGAAAGAAGGAACGTCCTCGTCTCCTGAGCCACCGCTCCCCGTTGTCGTTGTGGTACATTGCGATGCGGTGCTGCAAAAGATTAAATACAAAACTTTATACGTGACAGTAATTGGAAAACGAGTTAGTGAAACATGTATATGGTAGGTTTCGATGTAATTAGTTAAACCTGCGTTGCTTTGTGTCAAAATTCTCAGGTGCGAGTTTTTTCGTGCACTGAGAAAAATCCGTTCTCCGGACAGCAGTATATTGTACAAATATACGGAATCCTCTTGCTTACTACAGAAATCAGTATGGAGCATACGTTATTCATATGCTACATACGCACTGTCCTTAGATGTTGCATCATGCCGTTGCAGGATGTCTCACATCTAACAGTTTTCCGCATATCACATGCGTATACTTACGTTACCTTCGTCAGCTGTATGTTATATACGCCCATTTGTATGTGAGATCCTGACCGCCTACATTGTTTCATACTGAAAGTACGTATAGACGGAACACTTATACAGAAAGTATTATAAAACATTCGTTTTCAGTTATACGTCTGCTGTACGTTGTCCAAAACTACAGAAATTACGCATGTGACCTATCTTTCTAAGTACGCCACCTACAATGTTTTTCTCAGTGTAAGTTAAGAGCCTGGCTTACTAAAAATAATGCAAAATTTACAAGATTTCTTTTGCTTGTTTATTTAGAAGTGAAAGGATATAATGATATGCAACTTACCACAATCGTAGATAATGTTGTTCTACAACACAAAATATGAACCTGAAGAAATTTATGTGTTGCCATCCATAGAAACTACAATGTTGCCAGAATAACAATTTTCCCTGAAATCTAAGTTAAGGCAGCGACTAGAGGAACGATCTCAACTGTACTTGGTTATGTATTGTGTTGTTTTGGTTTGCTGTGAACTACTTTTTAAATAGATTATTATTTAGTTTTCATAACTGCATGTTAAAACTATTTTGTTTATTATTTAATTATTATTATTATTATTTATTTTTTTCATTCTCGGAAATAGAGAAAAAAATTAAAAAAAAACTTATTAATACGGAAGTTGGGGAACGATAGCCTACTTCTGAGAGACTTAGTAGCTGTTCAGAGACAGGTCATTGTGTGTGGAGGGGCGTTCTCATGTTGAAGGACCAGCCACCTGTTTGCTACACTTCTGATCGTTTCCTCCTCACATTCTTTTGCAATTGTATGAAAAGTTCCAAATAAAACTGCTGGTTAACAGTCTGACGTAAGGGACAAATCCCTGGTGAATAATTCTACGAACATAAAAAATAATTATCATCTTAACACTCGACCTCACTTGTCTAGCTTGTTTCTTTCTTTCTTTCTTTTTTGTTTTTCTTTGGTTCGGGAGAGATGGGATCTTCCAATGGCAAGACCCTTGCTTGATATCGTATAAGATCGTATCCGTAATATCAAATCTCATTACATATTATGATATCGGTCAAAATGTTTGGATCACTTTCAATTTGATTTTTCAAGTCTTGGCTCAAATACAGGAGAATGTTCTTTTTTTTTCTTAATCCTGTGTGAGCAGATGAGGAATAAACTTAGCGGCAACACATCTCATTTCTAAATCTTTAGTCAAAATCCGCGGGTGCGAGCTCATCAATCGTAAAACAACAATTCTCGTTGATTTTTTGCGGACTTTTCAATGTTTACGTTTTTTCTAGATCATGTAGGGCGCCCAGAACTAGCATGATCTTCAATACTCATCTAATCAAGTTTAAAACGCCGAAACCACTCGAAAACTTGTGTGCAGCTCATAGCATCCATATTGAAAGCCTGTTAAAGCATTTGGTAAGCTTCCGTTGGCGAAATTTTAAGCAGGAAACACAATTGGGAACATAGTCTTTCTTCCTTTAAATCTACCATAACGATTTCGCAGGCACCAAACGAGAACAGCTGAGAAGCGGACACCGCTTGGGCTTGGTAAAATCTCTAGACCCATCTAACGGGAAAATTTTTTACTACGCCTAGGAACTGCCGCGCGCTTTCAATTTGCTTTCTTTTGCTTCCCCCCCTCTAAATTCATATGCTTTATTCCTAACGTGCTTTCATGTAAATATTTAACTTCCATCCTTACTTCACTTTATTCCTGGTGTAAGTGTGTGCTCCCGTAATCCTAATGCAACATTAATGCCTCATCTTCATAGTACGTTGACTGATTCCTTACTCACGCTGCGTCACTTCTTATCACTTACTCATGCTATCTCATCTTCATTTAAACGGAAATTTCTCATCCTCACCGAAACTTTATGCACTTACCTTCACTTCATACCATCTCTTACATAAACTTCTACCTCTCACTGTCACTTCATTTTCAAGTCATAAACACGCAACCTTCACTTTCTCTTGCTTTTGCCCTCATGTCACCTCACTACCGCTAAAACGTCAATCCGTCATATCATTTCTCATTCAACATTTTGCTGTTCACCTCACATCTTTACTCCTCATCTTTTCTTATGGGAAAGTAAATATCAGTGTAAGGTTACCTTAATGATCTGTTATGAGATTGAGTATTGAAGAAAAAGCTTGGAAAAGGAATGAACTGCGTATGAGATTGGTCTGTTCAAGTGTCAAATGATTCTTGATTAAAAACAGGAAAAGAGAATCAGATACCCGGAGAAAGACACACGCTTAACTAGACTTGGTTTCTATTTTTAGCTACGAATCAATGAATTTTTTCTCTGCATGTATGTGTGTGTGTGTGTGTATTGGAGTGTACGGTAGCGAGAAATGAAAAGGTCATTCACCGATAGAAGCGAAAAGCAATGTGGGCGTATTTTCTTATTAAGTGTATAATACCTGTTCTCCAAGCTTTCCTGAGTCACACACGGGGAGTATATATACACCATATATTCGTTCTCATCATTTCTGTTGGAGATATCTGGCATTTTGAGTTGCTAATACGTAAAGTAAGGCAAAAGCTTCATATTTTGTATCTCTCGCAAATTGAGTTTCAGTGTTGCAAGGTGACAGTTATTAATAAACTGTCTACGTTCTACATATTTCGCGGATGCCCTTCATACAGTACGTTCCCAATATTGATTTTTTAAAATATAATTTTCTGCAGTGTTTCATATAAGATGTCCTGCGTTACCTCCTTTTTAGCCTTAATTTAATGCATTATGCATTTTATGAGGAAGCGTGACATTAACTCCCCAGACAACCAGGAAATCGAAGCACTCAAAGTGAAACGAAATGTATAGTTTTACATCCGTTATATGTTTATGCACCGTTGGCTAAATGCAGATGGACAGCGAATGTGAATGCTTATGAAAAAATTGGTGGGACAAGAATGGGGAAGGAAACTGGAAACCCTGGGAAAAACCATGAACATGATGTTGTCTACCAGAAATTCATATGACTTGGGTTCGAACGTGGAGTTCCTCACATTTGCTTTTTTTTAAAAATTCATGACTCCTTGTTTTTGTTTCTCCACTATTTATGATCACCAGACTCAATAAAATCATTGAAGTGGGGGGGAAGGTAGCTCAGTGGTAAAGCGTTCACCTCTCCGTGCTTGGGGTCCCTGATTCCATTTCAGCTCGCGCCGTGTGGACTTTATAGTAGACAAACACCGTGCCCGTGGGTTTTCTCAGGAGTTCTCCCGTTTCCTCCCACTTTCTTCATTCCACCATTTCATTCATTTCTCATCATCACCGTCTCCTTTAGCCTAGTCGGCATAACCGTGGGGCGTAAAACTGAAAGATTTCATTTTCAATAGAATCATGATCATAGAAATATCAAGGATAGTTAAAAATGCGACCATGCTCTTCAAAGGGACTCGAAGCCTCAATAAATTGCGCCTCGTGATCCAAAGCTGAACACCAAAGTCCACTCGGCTAATGCCGGCGTCGAAATTTTATGCCCCCATTAGTGATTAAACCAGCTCATTGGGAGACAAACGCTTTTTACTAACTATACTATCGCACTTCTCACTAGTGAGTCCTCATACTCTCACACTTAAGGCATCAACTGAACCATTATTATTTGAAGAATAAGAGAGTTCCTGGAGCGCAGGAAGAATATACGGGAAAGGGATCGTGTGACGTATGACTCTTGACGCACATTGTCTATTTAAATCAATAGTGGCCAATACAGTTTGAGTCCGTTGTTTAATTGCAACTATTATAGAACTTAAGAATGGTTGTGTTGTTGAGACAAAAATGAAGATAACAGAGGGCACATCTGAAAAACGATGAAGATGGACAATCGGGATCTACACAGCTGCTTCCGGTATTGAAATTGAAGCAGCAGTCGACAGGTGTCATGAATATCCCAGGTGTTGTTTGCAAATTTCCAGTTTTGTAGAAACCATATCTAATCATAGCTTGGATCCTTGGTGCTGTAAGCTGGAAATAGGTGAGTGATTGCAAATTAATGAAGTTGTCTCGTTGTCATATTTTGAAGCCAGTTAACAGGAAAACGCTGTTTGTTATATATTTTACGAAATTCTTATACGGGTGGAAGAAGAACACATCCAACGGTGTAAAGTGACGTGCAACTATCAGGGATAAGGAATCGAGTAAATTCAACATTGTCCGGTTTCTGCACAACTCTTCATCTTTATTGGTTCTCCATGAATCAACGAGAAGTAGCAGTTTTATCTGCTCTACAGAAAATGTCAGTTTGAGGAGTTTACAGCGATAAATTCAAATCGAGAAAACACAATTTCGCAGTCAGAGATAGTTTTCCACTAATATGAACAGTATGTATAATATGAATAATCTTTATTTGCAGCAAATATGACGAATTTATGTAAATAGTTTGGCAACACTACTTTTGCGTATCTGACTTTTTAGATGTTTGCACTGCTGTACGGAGAGTGTAGGATTATTAATCGCAACGTTGGAGTTGAAAACAATCTTCTTGGAACTTTAAGTTGATTTATTTGCCTTCTTCGGAGTTCAAATATCAAGTAAGTGCAAATATATGTATATCCGTAGCATTTCTGTAAACTCTTTTTTTCCTGTGTTTATATCTAGTATGTTTGTAAATAAGTTGTGAAAATACAGGAGTATAAAAATGTGTAGCAGGTAAATCTGGTTGCTTGTGAAGTTATATTTCTTCCTCACTTCACATCAAACTGAGACTAATTAAGCAATTTATAAGGGTTTTGGATGCAACAAGCAGAGTTTTTTTTCATATTTCGCTGACAGATTTCCTCGTCTCTTAGATGCTAAAATTAAAGATGGTATATTACAATGCAATCAAAGTACTGACTTCACTTATTAATAAGATCTACCTGAGTGGAGAAAGGATCTTCTTGATGTTACAATGATTATATCACTACTCAAGAAAAAACAAGCAAAGAAGAGCAGCGATCACAGAATCATAAGCATTATTTCCCACCCTGCAAATATAATTGCGCACATACTGAACAGACGGCTGGAAAATAAGATAGACGAGATGTTGGAGGAAGATCAATTCGGAGTCCGGAAAGGAAAAGGCAGTAGAGATGCCATTGGGTTTATGAGAATTATCTCAGAACGAGTTCTGAACGTAAAGGATGAGTTGTGTTTGTGTTTCATATACTGGCAAAGAGTTTTCGACAGGATCAATTGGACGAAAGTTCTGGAAATACTTAAAAAAAAAACTTGAGATCAACTGGGGAGACCGACGGCTCATTCGCAACCTGTACATAGGGCAACGAATCAAGATGCGCTTGAATGAAGGAGAAACCAATTGTGTGAAGATTGGAAGAGGAGTCAGACAAGGATCACCCCAACGTTTATTCAACGTTTACAGTGAATGGTTAATGAAAGAAGCATTAATGGGAATTGGAGATTTCAAGATTGGAGGGCAGATCAATTAAGAAGACCAGGTATACAGACGATACGGTTATTATAGCTAGAACCGAAGAAGGACTACAGAAGATGATTGACAAAGTAGTTGATACTGGAAAAATATATGGAATGGGAATCAACGTCGTCAGTCATGAAAATATCCAGTGGAAATTGCCCTTATAGGTCAGAGTAGAACAAAGAGTACTTGAAGAGAACAACCATTTCAAATACTGGAAAGTATTTTGAAGAAAGACGCGCACTGCACAACAGAGATCAGGTTGAGAATTGCCATAGCCAAAGAATTATCAACAAGAAAACGTCACTTTTAACTAACAGCCTTAATATTGGACTAAGGAAGAAATTGGTCAAGTACTATATACGGAGCATTGGACTTTATGGTTCAGATACTTGGACATTATGGAAGTTAGAGAAGAAATATTTAGATAGCTCCGAAATGTGACGTTGGAGGAAGATGAAGAAGATAAAATGGACAGAAAGAGTAACAAACGAATACTTTTTAAAACGGATAGGAGAGAAGAGAACGCTTCTTGTCACCATCTTTCGTAGAAAGGCCAATTGAATTGGACACTTCTTGCGAAGAAATTGTCTTCTTCATACCGCCATAGAAGGAAAGATGGAAGGAAAGCGAGGAGAAGAAGAAGAACACAAGTGATTGATGATTTGAGAAATAGAAGAAAAATATTGGGAGTTAAAAGAGAGAGCTGAAAATTGAGAAATATGGAAGAAACATTTCCAGGACCAAACTGAAAATTAAGAAGAAAAGAAAGAGAAACTCATTAGTCCTATGATCTGCCGAAAGACAGAATACTTAATAATAATGATAATAATAATAATAATAATAATAATAATAATAATAATAATAATAATAATAATAATAATAATAATAATAATAATAATAATAATAATAATAATAATGGGTCGTCAGATTCGACAACTTCACAATAGTGATTTTATTAAACATTACAAACAAGAAAAATGTGCATGGGAATGTTTAAAGGATGTAACACAAAACTGCCTGTAGAAGAGATTCATTCCAAAATGCAAGGAATTTGTGAATCACATGATCAAAGCTTACAAAGGTTTAGGTTGTGACATGTCTTTGAAAGTACATTTCATGGATTGACATGTTGATTTCTTTCGAGCAAGTTGCGGTCAGTATTGAAGATCATTCGGAAAGACTTTGTAAAGTGATAGCTACCATAAAAAATGATATGAAGGAAAATGTGTACCTACTATGTAGTCTACAATTGCTGGACTCTTAATTCGAGACAGGGATATTTAGTATGAAAGGAAGGTACAGAACAGAACAAGAGATATGACTTTCCTGTGATGTGTGAGTCTCTGTTCATATTTGTTTTTATTTTTTGTAAGTATAGGGTGTCTTAAAAGTCCCCTGACATAGGATAACCCTGTTATTATCAGAGTGACAACAAAATGTAAGGGAGAAAACCATCTCCAAATATGATGTTTTCAATCTAGAGTGAAGGAATCTTTTAAATTCGACAGGCCGTTTGAGCTGTATAGACTTTACGTGATCAATGTTAAATGAAAATGCGACTTTGCCGTTTAGCTGGACCCACACCATAAGTAAATGAAGATAATGTTTGAAATGGGGGCTTGCCATCGATATGTTAGCGTAAAAGACAATAACTTCATTCACTTATGGTGTGGGTCCAGGTAAGTGGCAACGTCGCATTTTCATTTAACATTGGGCGCATAAAGACTGTATAGCCCAAACAGCTCGTCCGATTTTTTTTAAAAAAATTCTTCACTTTAGATCGAAAACATCATATTTGGAGACAGTTTCCCCCCCTCTTATACTTTTTTGTAACTCTGATAATAACCGAGTTACTTTATGTCAGGGGACTTTTGAGACGCCCTGTATATTTTTTGGAATATCTACTAAAAAGTGGATACAGCATATACTGTGTCAAATATCACCTCGTTATATTCTTTTAAAATAATAGACCATTTTCTTGTAGTTTGGCACTTTCGTTTATTGCTACTATATGAACATTACCGTCCTTACGCTTAAAGTATCTCTTCTGCAGAAAAAAAACTACGAACGTATTCCAAGAAAACACTTGAATTTCTGTAAGAATCACAAGTTTTCTTTTCTTTTCTCCAGAAATAGGAATAAAGGTTGTTTCTGTACAAAAGTGTTATCGAAATTAAATTTATAACGAATGAGATCTTGTTTCTAGAAATTGGGTTTTAAAATCCGACAAAAATCAACTCATTAATACATAAATTATACGAGTAAACAATATTTCTTTTGAATAGGACAAAAATTAAATATAATTATGGTTGTTAGTAGGGTTTCATAGTGGGTAAATGGAATTGCAATGCTTTCTGAGCAATGTCAAGTGCGAGCGAATTAGACTGCAAACTTACATAGATTTTAAACGACACTGTATCTTACAAAATATTTTCTTTATTGACAAGGCATGGGGGTCGTTAGCGGGTGCCTCGGGGGAGGGACTCGTCTCCCCACATTGTAGTCTAATATATTTAAAGAAAGTATACTGCTTTGTATATATAACTTTTGTGGGAAAGAAGATTTTGATTTTGATTCATCCAACCCTCCCAGATTTCCAATGCTAGCGACGCCAATGGACAAGGTCAACGATTTGCTTTCCCTTTTCTGCAATCGTAAACACGAGGAATAGAGCAATTTGATTTGATTGCCTAGTAGCTCAGAAAAAAAAGTGAATAGTAACCGAGTATCTCCTTGCATCTGGTCTAGTGGCTAGCGCACGAGCCTTTGATCAGGGCCGGATTTCCCAATAGGCCCGGTAGGCCCGGGCCTTGGGCGCAAGCTCCCAGGGAGCGCACGGCCGAGAGAAAAAAATTATAGTTTCACTTTAAAACACAGTTTTTGTGTAACGTTATCAAAATACTTCATGTAAGCTGTGTTTCTGAGATTAAAACTATTTTATAATGTACTAGCAGCGTTCACCCCGCTTCGCTGCGGTCACCCCGGAACGCAATAAACTTTGTTACTTAGATAATTTTTACTTTTTCGCTTTCAAGTGATATGATAAAAACCATAGAAGATTGCAGTAAATGTTAACATTATATCGCCTGTCATTTATGTTAACCCGCCCCGCTTCGCTGCGGTCACCCCGGAACGCAATAAACTTTGTTACTTAGATAATTTTTACTTTTTCGCTTTCAAGTGATATGATAAAAACCATAGTAGATTGCAGTAAATGTTAACATTATATCGCCTGTCATTTATGTTAACCCGCCGAGTGACACGGTCATGCGGGTTGCATATAAATACGTTTATTCTTACCTATGATGAACTAACAAAGGATTTGTACGTTATGGACACTTGAATGGTCAATTATCTCAAGACACTGGTAATTAAAAATTAAAGTGATATGATAAAAACCATCTAGGGTCCAAATCCTAATAACCCCCCAAAAATAAAAGAAATTGGTTCAGCCGTATTAGCGTGATGAGGGAACAAAGGATTTGTGCGTTCTCTTTTATATAATAGATTACAGAGTTTTTTATTTACCCAAATGGCTAAATTGAACAAAACCAAAGTTATTCACCAATCTTTTGTTAATACATTAACGGTATTTTATTAAGCCCAGAACCAATAAATTCCTCAAAAAAACTTGCAATGATAAAATTGCATCGTAGAGTGGTGTTTAAGCAATTAACACATACGCCTGATATAATTTCTTAATAAAGTTTTTTTTTTTAGGAAAGTAACTTTAACCAGACTAGGGGGCGGAAAAGATTATTGGGCCTAGGGGCGCCAAAATGCTAAATCCGGCCCTGCCTTTGATGTGTGGGGTCTTTAGTTCGATACTCAGTGGGAAAAGATTAAACGTATTATGGTGCTACGTATTCCACTTTAAACTGTAGGTCCATGCTTTATTTAGCCTCTGTGCTGAAAAGAGACGCTAAAATTTTCATGAGCAAAAGAACAAATAAGGAACGGACGCAAAACTTCAATGAATAAACAACCGAATTCTACAAGAGCGCTAAGCTTGACAAAACTAATCCTGCATTATCACATCCTTAGGATCAAGTCATAATTAATAAAGATTTAAGATGTCAGTTTAACGTCCGACGTTTATGTCCTTTAGGCTAAAGGAGAAGATAATTAAAGCAAAGGAGGAAACTGAAGCACCCGCGAAAACCGATTTTCACGATGTTGTTCACTACAAACGTCATTGGTTGCTAATCGAACCAAGTACCTCACACACAAGAGCTTCACCTGCCAGTAAGTCACCGTGGCCCCTAGAGCAAAGAAACATAAATCCATATAAAATAATTAAATTCGATAGTCTACCTACTTCTCTATTTCCATTTATCTTTCATTTGATTGATGCCAATTAGTTAGTGCGGGTACCTTTGAGCCTATCCCAGGTATTTACTGTAGCTGTCTGTTATCTATATTTAGCCTCTTTCAGCAGCATTGATAATCACTTCAGTGTATAACGTAGTTCTCTGCCTCGTTCATTCATTTCTCGCAGGGGAGTGACAGCATAGTTCAAAGATCTTTCGGCTTCGTAGTGACATTTTCAATGTGCTGTATCTCATTCCCTGTTTTTTTTTTCCACAAAGTGTTGCTTCTCCCTTTCACGAGGATTCTTTGAATCGCCTGTGCTCCGTTTGCTAGACAAAAGAAACAAACGTCAGATGTTTTACGTCCCTGTAGGCTAAACAAGATGGATTATTAATGGAAATGAGTGATTATGGCAGGAAATTAGTTGAATGAAAATGTGAGAGGAAAGAGAAGAAACCCGATGTTGTCCACCACAAACTTACATGGTTGGGATTGAAGAAGGGGACTTTCGCACAAGAGATGAGTGCTTACCATGCCCCTTTCTTCAAGTAAATAGAACTTGTTGCTATTAAAATACCAAAATTAGCTTGTCGTGCTTAGACAACATTAAGTAAATACTCCCTAAGTGTGTTTTGGTTCAACCATTTGCATCTTTTCTCAATGTCATAATCTTTTCCCACGATTTAATACTATTTTTTGTCTCCTTTGTCACATTTTATTCCTATAATAATTAAACAACCAACACCGAAAGTGCATTACATTACTTTCGGACGGATGGAGGGAAGGGCACGATGGCTTCGTGGTACAACTCTTAGCTCTTAGTGCCTGGGTTCCTCTGCAAAGTAAATTTGTGGTGGACATCATGTGAATGGGTTTTCTCCCACTTTCTCATTCCACCAAATCTTCCTCTTTTTTTTTTACTTGCTTTAATCATCACCTCCCTTAACATAAAGGGCATAAGTGTGGGACGTTAAACTAAAACATTTCATTTCGTTACTTTCCATTTAGTGCAGTTCCGTTAGGCAAAAGTTATATAGGAGGGGCCATACCAAACTGTCAAATCATGGCTATCACCGACTGTTTTGCTGAGTGCTTTCCGACATACAAATATTTACTTACGTTAATGACCGGCGACATAGTCTCAGTGAAAAAGAAATTAACATTAAAAAGATACATCTTATCTGTTTTAAGTTTCTTTTATAGTTTTAGTAACAATATTATCTGGGACTCGTTTTAGGCAGACGTATTAATACATAAGTGAATTTGGAGTTCATACATGAGGTAATTAATTTAGCGAATTTGTTTGTAGGAATTTTTACATTTGACATTCGCTACTTATTTCCAAAATTTTGCATTTTTTAAAAGCCAAACTTTGCATTGTTAAAAATACTTTCTTAAATCTGAGAAATCGTTTCTTTTCTCTGCACCGAGAATATCTTGTTAAGAAAAGTAGATAAGGTTGTATAAAGCGGAAAGAGAAAATATACTGTTACTTTCCTTATGAATGAGAATTGACAAATCTCATTTCTAAGAAAATATTATCTCGGTGCACAGATAAGAAATGGTTTCTCAAATTTAAGAAATTATTTTTTGACAGTTTGCTGTGATGTTTACAGATTTTTTTCCGGTGGAGATTTGAATACATTTTGGATGAAAAGTAGTACTGCAGAAGTACTAAGAACTTACACTGAACACGATAGGATATATTATTCCCGGAAGCTCCGAGGGGCTCCGGAGGGGCTACCCCCTGAAATCATAATTTCAAATTTTCACCTAAAAGTTGTACTAGAAACCGCATTAGACCTAAATACAAATTGATCGAAAAACCGCATTATGGAAAGTATTCATGTATTTGGTGTTATCCTCCGCAATTTACAACTTCATTCTCGATTCTGACGTTGCATTCCTAACGTTGCCAGGTCTACATATTTATCTGTGGATCTACAAAATTTTCAAAGCATTACGGAAAACAAGAAACTTTGGAATATAGCAAGTAGCAACATGAACTTAAACTCTCAGATAGATATAAACATCGATTTTTGTGTGTGTTAGATTTTATGATGACTTTGAATGCTGTACAATAGGAATTATTTTATTTGTTCTGTATGGACATTATTTAATAAATATGATTTCTATGTCGAAGCAGTAGTAGAAAGCTGAGATAGCCACAAATAATCATTACTTATATTTAGGGACACACCCACGATGGTCCACTGGGTCAGGATTTTCCCACAAAACTTCCTAACTCAACATACATTTGTACAAATTTTTAATAAAACTATACTTGTTTAACAGGGACTGTTGTATCATGAACATTTGATTTTACACTTCATTTATACTTTTTCTCTTATAAAGACATTTTACTTCAATCTTTTTTTTTTTTTTTTTTTTTTTTTGAAAATATTGGATGTATTTTACAATTACTTATCAGGTACAGTATAATACTCGTTCAATACTACATATGCATGGTGACTTGTAGATTGGACTCCCTAAAGCTTGGAATCCCCTGAAAAAAATTCTGGATGCGCACCTGTATATATTTCTTTATACGTTTTTATAAGAATTAGGGATGCGCACGAGACGAGTCGAGACAGGATTTTCCTGAGAAACTTCGAGTCGAGACACGGCTCTTCCAATAGAGAAATATACATTTTTCGAGTCTAGACATCACTTTTACAGCACATTTTCGAGACGAGACAGCCACAAATCGTGTCTCCTGTGCATCCCTAATAAGAATACTGATTTTTAGCGGGCATTTTAAGGTGGATCTGCAGACATGTTGACACTTTCCGATCTAGCAAAAATTGGATTCCGTTTTCTGTTAAAACTAGCCGAAGACAAAACACTCACAAGGAAGTATTCACCCTGTGTTGGAATAAGCTTGCGTAACTTCTAAATTAATTATAAAGGAAACGACAAACTAACGGTAGCGTACGTATTACTATTTTGAATAACAACAAACATAGTTTGTTTTGGAACATTTTTTATCCCAAGGTAAACACTGAAGTAATAATAATAATAATAATAGGAGATAAATTAATTAGCTCCATGCACGGAGGGATCAATTAAGAAAAAGAAATCCGACTGACTCGACGTCTCAAGGTCAATTCTGTAGTACTTCTATCTTCATTCATCACAACAGAAAAAGAAAATGTTGCCTAATTAACAATCACCGTTGCCAAGGGAATATCGGCTTTTGTGTCAAAACGAGAATAACATTTTCATGTTGTGTGTGTTGTTTTTGCAATTAATTGCCAAGTTTCATTTCTGCTCGCGATCATGAAACATCAAAACGTTAACGAAATGACGCATATGGTTTACTTTCTATTTACACTGTTTATGTAACACTTTCAATAGGAAATGACATTGTATGACAGTACTTCCACAAACTAAGTAGTGATAGAAAGTTCTATTTTAATGAGATGTACGAGTATTATAGTAACTTACATGTTGTTTAGTGAAAAGTATTTCTAAAATTAACAAGTTAACAAACTTAATTAGCAATATTCTTCATACTTAAGCAGTGTGTGCGTTACCGTCACCGTACGAATCTGATAGGGGTAATATGAGGACAGCAGAAGAAATGTAAAGTTTTATTAAACGCCTGCAGGGAAATGGGCTTAGAGGTAATTGCAACGAACACTAAATACATGGAAGTTCCTCATGATTATAATACTGCAAATAACGGAACGTTAAAACATTAAATGTACTTTCGAAAAATTGGATACTTTAAATAACTAGAATCAATATTAGCAGATCAAAAACAGGGGTGAAAGTAAGGGGGAACACGGGCGAACGTCGTCCCCCCATTTCCAAAAATATCTCTGGCGTCCCCCATTTAAAAAAAAATACAATGGGCAAAGATAGGCACTGGGGACAGCGTGCGTCCTCCTACCTTTTTAGATCCACTTTTACCTCTGACCCAAACCATACAGAATCCACGAAGAAATTAAAGGTTGACCGGAAGTTGGAAACTCGTGTTATTATTTAGTTGAAAACCTTCTGTCTTCCCAAATCCTGTCGAAGAACTTGAAGCTTAAAACATATAAAATAATAATTGTGCCTGTTGTACTGTACGGCAAAATTACTTAAAAAAAAATCCGATGACAAATATTCGGGCCCAAGACGGACTGGAATGACGAATGGCGGAACTTCATAACGATGAGCTGTAAGCTTCATACGGTTTGCCTAATATTGTAGCGTAGGAAGCTTAGGTGGGTAGGTTATGTAGCTAGAATGGAAGAAAGTATAAACATTTTTAAAACATTAACTGGAAACCTAATCGGAAAATGATATTAGGAAGACTCAGGTGCAGATGCGAGGACAATATTAAGATGGATCTCACAGAAATAGAATACAAACTTGAAACAGGATCCAGTTGGCTAAGGATAAGAGTCAATGGAGAGCTTTTGTGAACGGTTCCATTGGTCATTGAGTTAATTTTAGTTTACAAATGTAAGTTCGTGTGTTACCTCTCATATAATAAGTACTGAACTTATTAAAATTATAGTTGGCATGCTAATCAATTTTAGGCCTCCAAGGGTCTTATGATATTACAGAGTAAGTTAAAGATCTTCCAATATTTCCACAACCCAAACAGCAGGCGCGTGTATACGTAAATACAAGTCAAACTGGTCCAAAGAGTAGTGTGGCAAGCGGGCTATTTAACACAGAGTTCACTACTCTATCAGTATTTTAAGTCATTTTTAATAACTTTTAATTTTTAATGAGCACTCAATAACATCTGATGCTTGAACTGTGACTAGGCGAATTCCAACTCGGTTATAACGCTGCGGCAGCAACCAGAACATTTGCCATGCGAAATGGGAAGGTGTTTTGAACCACAGCACAGCAACTCATTGGTACCAGTGATTTCGTGCAAGTTATAAAATGCCGAAGATCAGCAAAGGTCAGGCGATCACAGGGAGGCCATTATGAGATCATACGACATTCCATTCAGCAAAATACAGCGACCACCACCAACCAATTGTGAAACTAACTCGACATGTCCCAATCCAGTGTAATGGGTCATCTTCACGAACTCGCGAAAACCATCAGGAGTTGCTGCATTGTGTCACATGAATTGGCCAAAGCACAGACCCAGAGGAGAGTGGATGTGTACCGATAACAGCTGCAACATTTGTGGATGTGTGGTTCCTAAAACAGGTTCTTACATTCGATAAGTTTGTTTTTTTTAAATCCGAATGTGCAAAAACAATGAATTAGATGGGGTCAAATCTCTAAACTAGTCGTCAAACAGGGACGTTTGGAGCATAAAATCATGCTCTGTTTGTGGTGGAGCTACGAGGGGTTAATTTACTTCGAGTTCGTTCGTAACGGTGTCACCATCAGTGCCGACTTTCATTCCAAACAGTTAGAGAGGATTATACTGCACTACGCTAGAAATATTCTGCATTGGTGAACAGAAATCGCGTCCTGTTGCAACAGGGTAACGCAATACCACACTCAACTCGAAAAACGCAACAAAAATTCAAAAATTTGAAAAAATTGATGACGTGGAACTGATGCTACATCCGAGATATAGTCCTGACCTTGCCCCTTCGGATCATTACGTATTTCAGTGCATGTCGCACTACCTGAAATCGCGATGCTTAACCAACCAGAAGATCGTGGAAACACAATGACGGACTTTTTACATGTGGAATCGAGGAATTGGTAGGAAAGTGGCTGATGACAGTCCAACACTTGTCACACACTACACTTGTCACACACTACAGATGATACACGTGTATTGCTAACCTGGTTTCATTGTACATTTCCTTGTAAATACAAATATATTGTGTACCAGAATATTGCAAGACTTATGACTCTTCCCTGTACATTGACAATTTTCCTCCTGGGAGGTGAAAGTAAAAGTTTCGATGAAGACTCGAACATAGAACTTTCTTATTACAAAATTTGAACCACTAATAGGGGTAATGGTGATTCAGTGGCGCAGCGTTCACCTATGATGCTAAGGGTCTCTGGTTCAATCTTAGTGGACGGGAATTTTTGGTAGACTACATCTTATCCGTGCGTTTTCTTATGTTCTCTCATTTCCTCCTACGTTCTTAGATTTAGCCTAAAGGGCATAACCGCGAAACGTAAAATTGAAAGATGTTAAATAATGGAATCTCTAAGGTCAGTGAAACTCGCGTCGCATGTGAAATACAAGCATACTTAGCTAGCCTATTACATCTAACTATGTGTAATCTCCATTAAGGTGAGGAACAGTTTAGTTGTTTACTCATAGACAGTATACGGTAATTACTTTAATGGTTTTCCCCTCCCCATACGTGTATATTTGAATGAAAAACAGACGTTGTGTTCACAAAATAATAATTATGGTAATTAAAATTTGCAGATGCATTAAACCGGTAAGTGTTATTATAACTTTCTATGCACTTACGTTGTAATTGTAAACGGGCCGTCTTGGAACAGCATCCCATGAAGGAAAAAAAAATATACTTAACCGAGAAGTGAATATTGATTATTAGCTTGGAATATAAAGTGGTTCATCGGAATTAGGATGCATTGTACTCGATTGAGGGGAAGGGAAGGCGAAGATAAATGGGAGGGGAAAGTAAGTGATTAGATTTCGCGTTTTATCTCGTTGAAAGGCTTTTAAAGGAAAAGTTTTAGACTGCTGTAATTTCTTATTCAGTTCCCCCCCCCAATCCACTAGTGACGAGGCTTCTACTTATCCCCCCCCTTTCTGTCTTAGGAAGCGTCCAATTTCTACCTACAGATTCTCTTTACTTACAATCTACACCTCCCCCCCCGTCCACAATGTGATTCGCTGTTAAGAAGGGAAGATGAGCAAGAGACGTGACTTGGAAAGTAGGTCGAGGATTAGACACAATTATCTGGTTGTTAATTTTGGGTGAAGGTCAGCCAGTGGTACACTTGCGGCTGAAGAAAAGTGCATTTCTGTACGCATTTCTTTCCACTTGTTGTATAAACAAGTATAATATTACGATTAAAAGTGCATGGATCTTGAGGAACTATTGTGACTTGCCGAAAAGCCCTTTTGTTGTTGAACATTGTATGGCAAACACATCAGTTCTTATTACCTTTATTTCTGTAGTTCAAGACCGGAGTAGAGAGCACCCAATTTGCCTCATCACATTTGAGTTAGAAGTGTACTTCACACGGAAACCATTGACCTGTGAATCATTGAACATACAATCACTGTAAATTTCCTTAGTGTTATTTGATGTAACCCAGTCGAACACAAAGAAATTTTTGTTGGTAGGACTCCAAGCTTTAGGAGCCGGTACAAATGAAATAAAATGAAATCTTTAAGTTTTATGTTCAACGGTTAAGCCGGCTAGACCAAAGGAGACGGTGATGATGAGATATGAAGGAAATGGTGGAATTGAAGAAAGAGGGAGAAACGGGAGAATCTCGAGAAAACACACTAACACGATGCTTGTCCAACACAAAGTTCACTTCATGCGAGGTGGGATCGAACCAGGAACCGCATGCACTAGAGGTGAACGCTATACCAGTGAGCCGCCGCAGTCCCGGGAGGCTGTTCAATACTACAAGTCGCTACCTCTATGTTGTATTGGACGATAATTATTCTGGACTCGAAAAGACGATAAATAATTGTAAAACATTTTCATAAATATTTTCAGGGAAAAAATTATAGAACTACATTGCTCTCATAAGAGAAAGAGTACAGATGAACCATAAGATCAAATTTTAATGCTACATCAAATTGCAGTGTTAAACAAATATACTTTTATTGGGAAAGTGTACAAATATATAGGTGTACAATAAAAGTGTGTACCCGAAAATTTTCGGGACTCTTCCGTCTCTGTATCGATAGTTATATGTTTTCTCCACGTCACCATATTGAATTTAGTCAAGCGAATGACAGAAAACGCTTTAAATGTTCTTATTTATTGGAATTATGTATTTTATTTAAGTATATATTAAATTATTATGTATTGTTTTTATTAAGTACTAGCAGAATACACGCTCTTCACACGGAAAAATACAATTAATTTTCGACATTAGGGAGTGAATTTGGATTTAAACGGCATCGGAAGTGTCACTGTTGGTTTCAGCGACCTCGAAAACTATGGATTTGACACTAATATCGGTTATTTTCGATCACTTTTAAATAAAATCTCTCCCTTCCCCTAAGTTGCGCCATGAAAGTGAAATGATAAAAACCATTCCAGGGACAAACTTCATCTATGTAGCAAATTTGATAGAGATCAGTCTAATAGTTCGGGAGTTACAAAGTTTTAATTACGAGGGTTGGAACTTAAATAGTGGCAACACTGCTGTGGAGACACTATGCAATGAAATGTACTAGTGGCGCTGATAGCGCACGTTGTTGACATAAATACCTAACCTCTGAGCAAATAGACTCGCTCGTCTCACGTCACCGGCAGGCGCACAACCTTGGGAAGCACACTCACTTGTGAGCGAACGGTCTAACGTAAAGGTGTCACTATGTTTTAGAAACAGGAACGTGCCTGAGGTCGTACAGCACGACAGTGTCATCAAGGGCTTCAAGAGGTGTGTGGGAAATCGGCATTGCCGTACAGAACAGTGGCACGGTGGGTAAAAGCCTTCAACGAAGGTCGGCAAACTGTGGCAGATATGCATCGGGCAGGTCGTCCTAGCGTCTCTGAAGAAGAAGTGCAAGTTGTTGCCGCGTTAGTGGACAGTAATCGACGCCTGACGATTCGTGACTTCGCCCACGAAACCGGATTAACGCATACGACTGTGCTTCGCATCCTCAAGGAACGCCTGGGCATGCGCAAAATTGCATCAGGATGGGTTCCTTTACGTTAGACAGCTCGCTCATGCAAGGGATTTCTTGATTTGGATAATTTATAGGTAATTTTAGATTAACTAAATCATTATTTTTCATATAACAGAGACTTGTTTTCTCTTGGTTGGTTTTGGACTTGAAATTTTATTATTATTCTAATTGAAAAATGAAATTCCAGTTTTTCAACGCTCCAAGAATAACAGGATGGCAGATATTATCCTGGAAATGCATAAACCACTAAGTTAAATTTTGATGGTTGTGGTTTCCTACGGGAAACACATTGTACGGAAAATGTGGTTGTAGCAACTACAGGAATTTTGTCATCATCGATAGTGGATCGTCAAATTAAGAAAAATAGGGAAAATAATGAAATCCGGAAAACGGATATTCTTCCTATCTCTACGTTGCTCTGCCATCCTACTCAAGTTCTGATACTCAAGTTCATAACCAATCACGAATAAACATGTCAAATGAATCACCATAATCATACTATTCCATCCCCCCTTTCTTACCATTTACGTCAATTAACATTGTGTGACTGTATGTTCCGGCCAACACCCTATCCGAAAAATATATAACAAAAATTTACAAAATTCGAGAGCCACTCTCCGACTACCAGCAGCCGAGGTTGATCCTCGTGGGATGTCATCTTATAGATATGAGGTAAATATGTCTTTAATTTAACTATTGACGAAGTTGTTATAATCGTAACTTCTTTCCCCTAGACAACATTAATCTTGTCATGGCTCAAGTAATAGTTTAAAAAGTTTTCAGAGCCATGGTCTACAAAATTTCAAGATATAAAGACTAGAACAGGTGCCACTTGGCAGACAAATATTGTTAATCGTATTGCTTTAGAGGATCTTTTGAATTATAAAGAATGAGCTATACCTTTTTTGAAATGTTTCGTTTTAAGTCATCTTATAGTTATTGTTTTTCGTTTTATTGTAATATTTTGTTTGTTTTTATTTTATTTTAATAAATAATCATTAATAATAATTTGTATTTGTTCTGTTCTCTCTAAGCCTTAAAGACCTGAGGTAAATAAATTTTCTTTGAAACATCTCCGACCTGAGATTTCTCGGGTTCGTGACTCTTGGTATTGTTCGGGGTTATGATGGTAGTCACGTATTTTACCCCGGACAACCTAAAATATCGTTTCACTCACAAGTGACTGTACTTCCCTCGCTTGTGCGCCTGCCGGTGACGTGCGACGGGCGAGTCTATTTGCTCGGAGATTAGGTAGGTATGTCAATAACGTGCGCTATCAGCGCCACTAGTATATTTCATTGCATAGTGTCTCCACAGCAGTGTTGCCACTATTTAAGTTCCAACCCTCGTATTTTTATACGTATTCCCCCTCCCCTACGTTGTACCGCCGAATTGAAATGATTAAAACCGTCCCAGGCTTGAACCTCATCTATGATGAAAGTTTGATCGAGATCGGTCGGATGGTTCAAGAGTTATTAAGTCAGAAACATATTCATTATATATATATATATATATAAGAAGGATTATTAACGACTAACCTGTTCTTAAGTGACTCTTCACACATTTGAATCGTCTGTTTAATTTCTGGAATTCCATTATTTGAATATCATTTATTGCTATTATTATTTGTTTGTATGGTTTTCCATTTATCTGCAATATTATTTATTTACTTGAATGATTATCATTTAGTCAAATTTTTGTTTGTATAGTGTTAATTTCTTAGAACAATTGTACATTTATTTAAACGATTGTTAATTTATTTGAATGATAATTTATTTGTCTGAATGACTCTTAAGTTCCGTGAATAATTATTTATTTACAAGAGAAACATGTTAATTTGTTTGGATAATTCTCCATACATTTGAGTAGTTCGTTCATTTGTTTGAATATTTATTTATTTAAATATTATACTGTATTTATTCTACATAGTCTGCAATTTGTTTGTGTTGTTTCATTTATTAGAATTTTGTTCATTTCTTATAATATTTGCATTTTTATTTACTAGAATGATTCTTCATTCACATGTATATTTTTTTCTTTTATTTGAATATTCGTTCATTTCTTTGTATTATTAATTTATTAGAATAACTGCTAAAATTGTTATTTTTCTTGATATTTTATTTAATATATTATTTATAGATATATTATTTATAGATATTTTATTTATAGATATATTATTTAATAATATATCTTTAATAATCAAATATTACTTTGTATTTTTTAACGTAAAAAAATCTATTTCATCACACACTTCTACACCTAGCACTCCATTTTCGACAACGACAAACACATTCAATGTTACCAGAACACAGAACAGGAACTGGAGATCACAGTTTAGCACTATAAATTTTAAAGAAAAAGAAAGAAAAGAAAGAAGTCCATCTAATTTCAATATTTTAGGCAAATCTTTTCGGAATTAGTGATAAAAAATTGAAATAAGAATATAATGCCAGTGAAGAAATATAAAGGGAAATAGAACGGATTTACTAAATAAACTTAGAAAAACAAATCGCTGTCCATCACCATGTTTATACTACTTATTTTAAATAAAAAATTTCATCCAGCTCTTGTGCTGATGGGAAGGATTTTAAAATGCTGACTGCATTTCCTCTCTGTATTGCTAGGCTTATTCGTTGTATTAAATAGTGTTTGCTTCTTGGGTCGCCTGACTTCTTAATTAAAGTTGATCCTAACTCATTCAAAAATTTCCTGGCTCCTTTGCTAAAATCCCCCATCGTTTCTGTAGCAAAGGCAACAAAAAGATGATCTTCTTTCAGTCTGGAGTACTTTGTATGTTTACGTTTAGCGGCTGCTTCTGCTGCATTTCCTGCTTCCTCACAGGTTAGTGTTATGTATTAAGGAGCGAAAGTATCAACACATGTTACATCCCATACAAGACTTTGGCCCTTTTTCCAAGGAATTAAAGTTAATCCGTCCGGTCTTTTACCATAATTTCGATACAATCCTTGTGGCATCTAATACGTACGTAGAAGATATTTTATTAAATATCCTAACTATATGTAAAACTACATGAACTGATATAAAACAAAGGGGTACTTCAGATTGACTTGGAAGGTTGAAATTTGGCATGATTGAAGCTTTTCGGGACTAACCAACATAAAAATTGCCAAAAGTGAATATTTCTAAGTTCTAGGACTCTAAAGGGGGATGGAGAAACTCACCATATTGTTGAAATGGGCGTTTTTCTTTCACTTATAGTCTCATATTTTAGGTACTTGGACTTGGAATAAAAACTTGAAATTCGGTACCGTTTTGCATTTTCGTTATCTTTACCTAGGTAAATCAAACAATAATAAAAATTTCCAACTTTAGAGTTGTTTTATGGGCAATTGAAAAATCTTTCTTATGTTATTTATATTTGACATTTTCTACACCCCAAAAAGTTTAGGCATTGCCGGCAGGATTAGAATGATGACATTTAGCATGATTGTAGGCTTCCGGAACTAACCCACAGTAAAATTGCCAAAAGTGAATATTTTTAATTTTTAAGAAGTTTAAAGGGGGAATGAAGAAATTACTATCTTATTTAAATGGGTATTCTTTTGGGATACAAAATCTTACTTTTCTAAATAGTTGAAATAGGAAAGGGAACATGAAATTTGGTAGATTTGTAAGTTTAAGAGGTGTGAAGCAGTAGGTCGAATCCAAAACTCATGATTGTGCAGAATTATTTAACTTTAATGTCTGAAAACGAACAAGTGGGCGCAATTTAACACTCAATATTACCTCAAATGAATATGTTCACAAACTCTACGATCAGAGGAAACGTTTTACAGGACATGTAAACTTGCTGATTTCATTTTAAATATTTATTATATACCGTATTTAATATGTCTTCTTCCGTATCGAATTGCTTTTTCTTTTTTTTTTCAAGTTAAAATTATTCAAATTTGAAATTATACGAAATGAAATCTTTCAGTTTAACGTACCACAATTATGTCCTTTAGTTTAAGGAAGACGAAGTGAATAATGATGGGGAAATTGGTGGTATGAGGAAGTGGGAGGAAACGGGAGTATCCCGATAAAACCCATGGACATGATGTTGTGTACCACAAACATACTAAGCCGGGGGATCGAACCAGGACCCCACGCACAAGAGTTAGGCTTTATACCACTAAGCCACCGTGCCCCCTTTTTTTTTTAAATAATACAAATGCAGAATTAATATTCTCTAAAGGAAAAATTAGCATCACAGAATTAACTCTATATAAAAACTTAAACCAGTAATACAAATTAAATATGTATTTATTTAGAACAGAACAACAAGGATGTAAAACAGTCGTTTCATATTCTGATACAGATTCTGAAACAATTGTGCAGAACTTTCCTTCTTTAAAAAAAAAAAAAAAACATTAATAGCATTCTTTCAAAATGGCGGCGTTGTAATCTTGGGAGAAAGCTTACGTAAAGATTTCCAATTGAGACCGGAATTTCCAGAGACCACCGGAGGAGACTGTTAAAAGTTCATAGGAAAAGATATTATTGGAGATAGATGTTCTAAAAGTACAGGAAGGTGTGACGTTTGTCTCTCAGTGAATAATGTATTTTTAAACCTACTTCATGTATTACCTCCGTTGGTTTGATGAACTGAAGGAGAAAAGAAAGATTTTTAAAATAGATAATATAGTTCAGCATGAAAATGACGATTAAAATCACCAGTGGAATGTTGGGAATGAGCATTTTCAGGTCTCTCTTTTGCAAGTATAATATTTCTTATTCGAAATGAAATGAAATCTTTGAGTTTTACGTCCCACGGTTATGCCGGTTAGGCTAAAGGAGACGGTGATGATGAGTAATGAATGAAATGGTGGAATGAAGAAAGTGGGAGGAAACGGGAGAACCCCGAGAAAACCCACGCACACGGTGTTTGTCCACCACAAAGTTCACTTGGCGGGGACTGGGATCGAACCCGGGACCCCTAGCACCAGAGGTGAACGCTCTACCACTGAGCCACATTTCTTATTCGATTGCCGCGGTCAGCAACTATAGTTAGAGAACTATAGTTCGTTTTTCTCTTATTCGAAGAGGACTACAGTTGGTATAATCGCTTCAAATGTAGACGTAGCTCGAATTCCAAAATATGTTATGCTTCATTCCCAATGTAAATTTGCTTTTCTCGCGAGTCCAGCAGTGGTCTAATACGTAAATTAATAGAAATATACTGTGACACTGTTCGATAAAACAGAAACTAAATAACAAACGTATTATAAATATTTAATATTCTTTTATTTATGCATTGAGAACAAAAGAACGTACGTGGCGTACGGAAAAATGTAGGTTACATGTGTAAATCCTGTAGGTTTTGGTCTTAATGTACAGCAAACGTATAACTGAAAAAGTATATTTTCTATGTACTTTCCGTACAAGTATTCCGAATAAACGCACTTTGCGTACGAACGAAAGAACTATACATAGACGGTCAGGATCTCACATACAGAGGAACGTATGTAACATACAGTTGATGTATATAACATACGTATATGTATGCAATGTACGGAAGACTATAACCTGTCATACATCTTGCAGAGCCATGATGGAACATCTAAGCGAGAAAAGTATGTAGCATATGGATAACGTGTGCTCAGTACTGATTTCTGTAGTAAACATAAGGATTCCGTATATTTGCACAATATATTGCTATCCGGATAACAAATTTTTCTTAGAGTGTGTTGAGTGTTTCAATTTATCAAAAAAAGGAAAAAATGAAATGAAATCTTTGAGTTTTACGTCCCACGTTTATGCCGGTTAGGCTAAAGGAGACGGTGATTATGAGTAATGAATGAAATTGTGGAATGAAGAAAGTGGGAGGAAACGGGAGAATCCCGAGAAAACCCACGCATGCTGTGTATGTCCACCACAAAGTTCACTTGGCGGGGGCTGATATCGAACCCGGGATCCCAAGCACCAGAGGTGAACGCTCTACCACTGAACCACCGCGGCCACCCAAAAAAAGGAGTTAAAAGAAATTATTTACCGTAAATTAGACGGAATTATTTTATCTATAACCAAAAAAAAAAAAAAAATGAAAATTCAAATAGTAGCTTTGTGCGAATTTTTATTTGGTAGGGAAAACTTTGAACAAAGAACAGAGGAAGAGCTCCCTCTTGGTTATATGATTACCATACGCGTCTTCAGCGTAAGGGATCTGAGTTCGATTTCTTGCGGAGGTTACGTGAAAAAAAGGACGCCATATGACAACCAGCTTACGAAATAATAGGGTACGAGTGAGTCACTGATTCTGTCCGAGCAGCATGAGTGTTTTCAGTTGTGCTTGATACTTCTATTCTGGTGTTCCTGTCCCTTCTGGTAGTAGCGAATTGTAAGAAATAGATTTTTTTTAAAAAATAGTGTTGAGTTGATTTTGAGTTTAACGTCCCGTTCAGCAGCGAGGCTATATGAGATGTGGACCTACTGATTAACGTGGAATCCGAACCACATGAGTTCCCGCCGTTTTAAAAAAGAGGATTAACTCTGGTGCGAAGATTATCTAATTCGATCTCAGTTTATTTGAGTTTATGGCCTACATCCAGGTATATCAAACTCACAGTCCGTAATTCGCATGCGGGCTTTGATTCATTTTTCTGCAATCCTCAGTTTACCTCGAGAAATAAATAATTTCCTTATTTACAAAACTTAAAGAGGTGATGACCTGTTTACAGATAGAATTAACAAAACCATCAATGCAACGTAACCCTAAGTTCAGTGATGGGAATATCCACAAAGTTTACAAGTTTTGCATGTGTGGTCTCCAGAAACCCGTAAATGTTCATTTTACGTGGTCTCCATATTCGGTAGTCCTTATCAGTTAGAACAACTTTTCTCAGTTAGAAAAGGAACAGAGAAGTCTAGGTTAAAATATATTTATCTGGCATTTGTTCTGGAAATATCAGGAGGAGTCAAAAGCCTTGCAATATTTTTAGAATCTAAACAGCAGTTGCTTGTATACGCCGCAATCGGTCGTAAGAACAAAGCCAAATGGTCCAAGAGATAGTGTGGTAAGCAGACTATTAAACACAGAGGCAATCATTTCGTCAGTATCATCAGCCAGTTTTAATGACAGCTATGATGAGTATTCAACAACTTATTATACTTGAACTGTTAACATTTGAGTTCGAATTCGGCCATAACATTGTGACAGCAACCCAAAACATTTGTCATGCGAAAGGTGAAAGTACTTGAAGTACAGCACAGTAACTCGTTGGATTCAGAAATTTCGTGCAGATTGTAAATATATCGACGATCAGCTAAGATTAAACCATTGAGAAAAATACATCCACCAGTACACGGCTATTGTCAAATCGACTTGGTTCAGTTCACTATGGTGCGTCACATTCACGAACTCGGAAAAGCCATCAGCAGCTCTCGCATTTTATCATATGAGTTGACATCAGCTCAAGCCCAGAGGAGAAAAGATGCATGCCAACAACTGGTGAAAATTTTCGTGAAACAGGTTCTTATAAGCTACAAAAGGTAGGTGTTTCTTTTCCGAAATCCGAATGTACAAAAATAGTGAGCCAGGCCCAACTTCCAGAATAGGTGGTCAAATAGGGTCGTTTGAAGCATAAGGTCTCTATATGTGTGTGGTGCAATCAATGAGGAGGTAATTCACTTCTTGGTCGTTCCTAACGCTCGTGTCATTTATATCGACTTTTATTCTAAAATGTTGGAGCGGATATACGTTGCACTACAGCGAAAATATTCTGCATTGATGGACCAAAAGTGTGCTCTGCTGGAACAGGAAGACACAAAACCACAGTCGGCTAAAAAAAAGCAGGAACTTAATGGTATCGAATTAATGACGACCTGGCATATAGACCTGGTCTTGCCCTTTCGGATTACTATATGTTTCAGTCCATGGTTCACTTCCTGAAATCCCGATGCTTCACCAACCAGCAGAAGGTAGAGACAGCAGTGACGGATTTCTTTGTCTCTATAAACAAGACGTGGTGTAGACGTGAAATCGAGGAAGATGGCTTCAGACAGTCCGTTGTCTCTATGAACAAGACGTGGTGTAGACGTGAAATCGAGGAAGATGGCTTCAGACAGTCCGTTGTCTCTATGAACAAGATGTGGCGTAGACGTGAAATCGAGGAAGATGGCTTCAGACAGTCCGTTGTGTCTATGAACAAGACGTGGTGTAGACGTGAAATCGAGGAAGATGGCTTCAGACAGTCCGTTGTGTCTATGAACAAGACGTGGCGTAGACGTGAAATCGAGGAAAATGGCTTCAGACAGTCCGTTGTCTCTATGAACAACACGTGGCGTAGACGTGAAATCGAGGAAGATGGTTTCAGACAGTTCGTTGTAAATATGAACAAGACGTGGGGTAGACGTGAAATCGAGGAAAATGGCTTCAGACAGTCCGTTGTCTCTATAAACAAGACGTGGTGTAGACGTGAAATCGAGGAAAATGGCTTCAGACAGTCCGTTGTCTCTATGAACAAGACGTGGCGTAGACGTGAAATCGAGGAAGATGGCTTCAGACAGTCCGTTGTCTCTATGAACAAGACGTGGCGTAGACGTGAAATCGAGGAAGATGGCTTCAGACAGTCCGTTGTCTCTATGAACAAGACGTGGCATAGACGTGAAATCGAGGAAGATGGCTTCAGACAGTCCGTTGTGTCTATGAACAAGACGTGGTGTAGACGTGAAATCGAGGGAGATGGCTTCAGACAGTCCGTTACGAGGTACTATGGTACCTGCTTTCATTTTACTGTAATGAATACAGTTATGTTTTGCACTAGTGTATTGCAAAACTTACATCTTATCCTTGTAACTACTGCGAGCAGCACTTCTCCAGACTTCGAAAGCTTGTGAAGGAAAAATATGTCGATGTCAAATATTCATGTATTACTCGGGTTCCTTCTTTTTAAGGAACTGCAGTGTTAGTAAAATGTTACGTGTTTTCACACTTTTTAAATACACATAATTAAGTATGAACTTAATTTTTCTTGAGGGGACGATGGCTCAGTGGTAGAGCGTTCACCTCCGGTGTTGGGGTTCCTGGTTCGATGCCAGCTCGCGCCATGTGAACTTTGTGGTGGAAAAACACTTTGCTCGTGGGTTTTCACGGGATTCTCCCATTTTCTTTATTCCATCACTTTATTCATTTCTCATCATCACCGTATCCTTTAGCCTAGCCGGTATAAGCGTGGGACTTATTTCATTTCATTTCATGACTTTTCTTGCGGTCTCTTCTATTGTAGACTGACGATTGTTTAGCCCATTTAAGATCCTGAGATCTCATGCCTGGTCTACAACATTATGTCCGTGAGTTTTCTTTAAGATTTTCAATTTCTTCCAACATTATCACTTCAAGAATTCTTTGGTCCAAGAAAACTTTAATTGAATAAATACGTTATTCATTTGATATGCTGATTCGGTATTGAAATAACACTTAGATAAAAGACATTATTGAGCCTTATCAAACAGTTTGTATAGCACTCAAACTATAACATAGTTTGGTAATATGAGGATGATTGAAAAATGTAAATTTGACATTTAAAAAAGTTTGTTGTGCTCATCTAAATCAATGTCATACATTAGTGCTGGTTAGTATAGTTTGCACAACGTTATGTGTGCTTCCATATAATAAAATACAGTTTTATCAGAATTGCCAGTTTTACTTCTTAGTTTAAAGGTAGAGAAAGAAAAAATGCAAAAGGAACTTCAATTAACTTTTAAATAAGTGTTTAGAAATGCAAACCAGTTATAGTTTGCTTTGCTCATTCTCAGTAAGTCCAGGATGTGTAGACAAACACGTCATACTCTCTCTCATTCTCAGTAAATTCAAGAATCTAGAATATCATACTTAACTTTGCCTTTCCTCTTCTCAGTAAATCCAAGATACAAAAATAATACATTTATGGTCTATCTTTCACATTCTCACTAAAATCAAGAATTTGAAAGTCTTAAATATATATTAAACTTTGCCTTTCTTATTCTCAGTAAATCCAAGATACAAACATAACACGTCATAGTCTATCTCTCTTATTCTCAGTAAAATCAAGAATCAGAAAGTCTTAAATACATACTAAACTTTGCTTTTCTGATTCTCAATAAATCCAAGCTGCAGAAATAACACGTCATAGTCTATCTTTCTCTAATTCTCAGTAAATTCAAGAATCTAAAAGTCTGAAATACATACCAAACTTTGCCTTTCTTATTCTCAGTAAATCTAAACTGAAGAAATAACACGTCATAGTCTTTATCTCTCATTCTCAGCAATTCAAGAAGCTGAAAATCTGAAATAACATACTAAAATTTGCCTTTCCAACTCTCAGTAAAACCATGCTGTTTATTTCATTCTTAGTAAAACTAACAGCAAGAAATAAGAACAGCCTGTTTGTGTAAGCACTCCAACGTTGTGTAAGCAGTGGTGCCAGGCAAATAAGAACTTGGATGCTCTTTTAGTTTCACCACTTGTAGACTCACGACTACTCGCGGAAGTCCAATACTTCTTAACAATTAACGGTCAACCTGGCACCTACCAGTTCTTGAATCTTACTGTTGTTTTAAGATGTGTTTTCGGTAATGTTGACCATCAGGCATAGTGTTTATATTTAGCGAAATAGTTATCACAGTTACCTATAGTGTGCTTAGCTTGGGTTCAATTCCTGATAGGTACACAAAAAATTCGATCTTAATTGAAACTAGTGAAGCAAATTCCTAACAAACAAACAAAAAGAACTACAAAGAGAAGACTTCGATTTAGAAAGACAGAAATAACAGTTTTGTTGACGTCACATCATCCAAAAAACAATACTGGTCATCTATAGCTCTTCATGGAGTTATATTTCGAGAGTCACAAAGTTGAGTTGATTTTGTGTTTATCGTCCCGTTCAGCAACGAGGACGTATGAGACGGAGACCTACTCATTAACATGGAATCCGAACTACATGATCTCCCACCGGGAATCGAACCTGGGTCTCCCACGCCAAAAGTGCTACGCTAACCGCCTAGCCGAAGGAGCTCAATCACGTAGTTCCGAAGTATTCCATGCATAAGTATGAATATGCTGATTGACTCAACTTGTTTACGTTTTGAATCTTGCCTTCACAGCCAATTAGAACGCGTGGAAAAACATATCCATGACACCTTGGTTTCCAGAAGAAAACTATTACAATTGTGACGTCACACTGGCCACTTAGAAACGACTCTTTTCGGTCGATATAAAAACCTGGAATCATTCACTTGTCGTCCATCCCTCCCCTCTCTATGGGATCCAAGGAGAACTCCTTCCCGTGGATCACCACACACAGTAGACAGTCCATAATCCTGTATCTTCCCCAGCTTGAGTTTAGTGAGACAAAAACAAAGATAAATTGAGTTCGCTTTTAAGTAATTAAATAACAGACGTACCTTGGGAGCCGCTCTCTGCCAATGCTCAATCCGCTGTGGCTGGAAGTGGTGGAACTAACGGAGTTAATGGATTTGGAATGACGAGATTTCAGAGAATCCCCCCAGTTAATGACACCTTTTGAAGTAATGGAAAAACTTCGCAGTCTGTAATATTCTCCGTCCTCACACTGCCACCGTTTGAAACGGTTTAGCGTCGGCTGAAATAAAAAGCGAGAGAAAAAGATATTTAATGAATTTTATAAAGACAAGAATACAAAAAAAAAAAAAAAAAGGCAAAATAATACCTTCATTCCTTTGTTTATATAATATTACAACAAACTGGCTTTTAATTACAAATAGGTATATAAAAACTCATGATTTTGTTTCATAATTAAATCAAACTTTGTACATGCAATAACTCTGTACTGTATTAAATAGTAAATGTCATAAAACTTTGGACTATTTAATAATGCGACAACAATCTATTATTATTAATGCCACAATCATATTAAATCCTAGGATATTGCAGAAAAAACAAAACGTTTTATATTACAAAAGTAATTTACAGCGTTACTATCTTTACAATACTCCAGGATTTAGATTTAATGCGAGAAATACACTGTGGTTTCCATAACTACAATAAATTCCTGAGGTATTGCAAAAGTATCAAAACGTATACCAATATTTAGCTTATTTTTTATTTTTGTAAAACTCCATAATTAATTATGGCTGAGATTGTCATACAAGTCTTGGGATATTGCAAAAATAGGAAAACATTTGCAAATATCAGCTTACAGCTTTTCTGCTTTTTCAATATCCCAGGATGGAGTATGGCTGAGATGGTCATAGTAAACCGTGACAGTAACAAATACACCAAAATATTTTGCAAATAAAAACTTTCCGTTTCGTTGTTTGTGGAATACCCCAGAATTTGGAATATAGCCAACGATAACATTACATTATGGTTTTCATGCCACAACAATAAATATTTGACTTAAAAATGAAGGGAGAAATTACAAGCTGTAATCAAATTCTCGGATAAAAAAAAAACTTATATATAATTACTTAGGCATTATGAATCAACTTGTGTTGAATCAACTTTAAGCGGTATCTGTTCATTAATCTGCGAAACAGTGTAAGCGTCGTTTTCAACTTTGATGCAAGCAAACTCTTTACCGTTGCGCCACATAATTTCGCTACTGTCACTAGTAAACGTAAATGGTCTAGAGCAGCGTTTCCCAACCTTTTTCAACTTGCGGCACACTACGGGTCTAACTTGAATTCTCGCGGCACACTCATAGGTATTATTATTATTATTATTATTATTTGTAAATAGAAAATACCATTTTCTTTGATTACTGACCTCCTTCTCACAAAGAATAAAGCTCGATCACTGGTTTTCCTCCATCGTAAATCATTATACTTACTTTTCATTCAAATTAAAAAATAGAAAACAATTCCAATGAAATATAGAACTCAGTCTTTTAAAAAATACACTTTCTTTTTCGAAGAATATATCCATGATCTTCGAAGAAGAAGATCACTAAATTACGAACGAACAAACAAATCTCTTGTACTTTTAAAACAGAATTGCGGTAATTTGTATGAGTGTTTGCTTTGTCGAAAGGATAGAATGAGATTTTAAAATTTCAAGTTACGAAATAATCTGTAACAATAAAGAAACAATAATGGTCATAACAATGATAATTAATACTTTTTTCAACATTAAAAATGTACAGATAAGTAACACAGTGTGAAACTTATAATTTATTAACATGGTTAATATACGTCACAATTTTAAATATTAATAAAATTCTGTTTTCGAAATACAATCTATGTAGTAGTAATGTATGTACAATAATATATTACAATTACAGTATTTTTTCATTGTAGAGGTTCATAGTAATTTGAAACTTAAATACACATATTTCCTGTCTTGCAATTAGGTTCCTATATAATTAATAATTTTGTTTTCATTTCCTCGCGGCACACCAGCGGCCCATTCGCGGCACACCGGTTGGGAAACGCTGGTCTAGAGTTACAAAATTTATTTTATTCCAACAAAAATGCTGTTGTACATCCTAGCAACAATTCATAATTACGTATGTAGCATGGTAATTTACACATACCACATTCAGAAATTTAGTATTATTATTAAGCTAGAATTGGGAGTGTATCTTTATTATGGAATTAACAGCTATGTATTCACTAAAGGGTTGGATTCGTTTAGAGAATCGGGGTTTTTCTGGTTGTTAACTACTAGAAATACATGCTTTTACGGTATACAAGAAGTATTGATTGCTGTTCTCAATGGAACGTCCTATATGGAGCCAGACATAAAGTTGAACTCTTAATGTAAACTCGTCAACAATACATATATAAGTCACTTAATGTAATAATGGATTCTCTCTTTCATGTGCTTGCTTCTCAACTTTTCACTCTTCATTAACTGTTAGCACAACGGATAAGCCTCACCCACATAGCACAAGTACGTCCGCGGGATGTCCGAGACTGAGCCCGCAACGGACGGCGGGACATCCCGGGATATCCGAATGTGCTCCCGGGACGTCCACAGAATTTCCGCAGGAGATCCAGATGTCCGCTAATATCCCGGGATACGGGATATTCAACGGGACCACGAAGGGATGTCTATTGGTTTTCTCTCAGACCTCCTGTCCCATCTGGGACGTCCCGTGGACATCCTACACGGGAATCCTTCAGGACGTCCCATGCAGGACGTGCATGGGATATCTTCTCATTGTCCCGATAATCCCGGGAACCGAATGGGATGATTGGGATCAAAATGGGACATCCAGGGACGTAGTGTGCTATGTTGAGTTATTATTTCCTCATCATTTATAACCTGTAGGAAGCTTAGCCAATGGACGGACTTGGGTATAAACAGTGGCGAAAGGACTCAGTGCTGTTAGAAGACCAGCCGAAGGACTAATCTAGGTTCTAATGTAGTGGAGCTTATCAGAGGGTTCACCTGGGGAGACGAGGCTAGGAAATTAACGAAATCTGGTAGATATTGACCTGGCAGATTGGGTAAAGTGAGATAGCAATCTCGTTAGTCAACTCAAGGACCAATCCTTAAGAAAGTAGTAGTTTACATTAAAGTACCATGCTTGAAGTTCTCTTTCTAATCCACCCTCTTTTACCTTCTGCCTTTCCCGGCCATTAACTTATTTTGAACTCATGACTCACATTTTTACACTAAGTCCTTAATTACAATAACAAATCCTCTTAGAATCCTAGTGTTTGGGAATTGCCTATTCACATCTCTGTACATCTTTCATCTAAGAGATACTTGAGTAGTCATTCCCCCATTCACAGCATTATATTTAAATTAGATTGGGTAGTGGACACATAAAGCAAAGAAAGGTAATGAGACGTGGAAAATTTAAGTTGCTTTCGTTTCTATGACTTCCATACGAGTAAAGTATAAAATGAAGCTAGGATCAATAATTGTGTTTCTTTTCAGCGTCTACCGTCTTCTATCTTCTTGTTGTTGGCTCATTTAAGAAACGCAAAAGATTTAATTAAATGAATCCGTAGAATTAACAGTGAAACACAGGGAAGATATGTAGTTCTATATTCGTTACGGATGTTGAATAGTTATAACAAGTAAGTCAGCCCCACCATGCTCATCGTACATGTATTGTAACTTACTCCTTAATCTCTAATACTTTTATGAGTGATGACGGGCCTTTACCACTTCAATCAGCTTATTGTAATCCTATTTCATTCTGCTGGTCTCCGCTTTTAACAAAGGAATGACTTTACTAGCTCCAACGCAAAGGATCTTAGAAAACTAATATTTGTCTCTAGGGTTGCCAAGTTTTGAAAATAAAAATAAAATGCAGAACGATCGGTAACCCTATTTGTCTCTCTTGAAACAGAAAAATGTATTGCTTAGTATTTCACATTTGTTGGGTCGAATGTTCACAATTGATTAAATTAAATAACTGATTCTCTTATTGATTATTTTATTAATTTTCCGTTACAATAAACTCATTGGAAATGTTACGATTTGAAAGAACCCATGTTTGAATCTTGAACATTATGATTCTCTAGATAAATTTTTGACAGTACCTTTCGCATTGCTAGTACATTGGTTTAAATATAAAAACAATGTTATCATACAAAATTATGACCTCCATTACAAATATATGCTTGAAGTACACGTAAATTTGAAATAATTTAATTGGTAACAATTATTACTTTGTAATCTGTTGTGTCACAATTAATAATAATAAGAAAGGTGGTAATAATAATATTAAGTAGGTATAATAAATATTATACCTTTACAGTAGGTATAATAATGATAGCAACAATATAGTCCGCTTGATCCGCTATCTTCTGTGTAGACATATTTTGATGCTAATTGATATGCGTTGTTTCTATACGTAGTTGCAGATGTGAACTGACATTTATATATATATATATATATATATATATATATATATATATATATATATATATATATATATATATATATATATATATATATATATATGTATATATATATATATACTTAAACGTGCAAGTAAATTACGAAACAAACATAATAACAATAATATACCGAACATTGTTAGGGTCATTAAGTCTAGGACACTCAGGTGGGCAGGCCATGTAGCCAGAATGGAACAAAGTAGGAACGTTTTTAAAGTTTTAACGGAAGTTTAATTGTAAAACGTCCACTAGGAAGACCTACATGCAGATGGGAGGATAATATTAAGGAGGATCTTGCAGAAATAGGAATACAAAGTAGAACTGGATCTAGTTATCTAAGGATAGAAGCCAATATTGAGCTCTTGTGAGCGCAGCATTGAACTTTGGGATTTTATAGGCCATAGAGTTAATAATAATAATAATAATAATAATAATAATAATAATAATAATAATAATAATAATAATAATAATAATAATAATAATATTAATAATAATAAATTTTATTTACGCGCTGAGAGCATCTGAAATACAGCAAAAATGCAGCGCTTTTTCATATTTTACAACATTATTTTAACACTATAATATAGTAAAAGAGATAAATAATTATGAACATTTCAACATGAATTAGTACTAAGATAAACACTGACGGTGTAGTCTATGTCGATTCCTAAAATACTGAGACGTCAAAGGTTTCTATTAAGTGGTTGCAATAACATTTTCCCCTTGTACCATATATTGCAACTTTACAATCCACATTTTAAAATAATATAGTCTGAGTTACATCGGTTGTCAAATATTTTTTCTAGAAATACAATCAATTTTCTCCTATCAGCAAGTGCTTCCAATTTAAAATATGTTTACCAATATTCATACATGATAGAGTAATAATCCAGTGCTAACGTAAAGTATTCTAAGAAACACTTTCGGACCACTTCAAGTTTGTTGCCGGAGAGTATTTGTTAGGCTGTTCCAAACCAACGGTTCGTATTCTGATTTTGATCTTACCAGCAATTTATGTAAGAGTATATAAGTATCTGACTGACAAATGATAGGCCATTGATTAAACAAATAATCAATTATTTTTCTTGCTTCATTTAATAATAATAATAATAATAATAATAATAATAATAATAATAATAATAATAATAATAATAATAATAATAATAATAATAATAATAATAATAATAATAATAATAATAATAATCTTTATTTTAGTGCCGCGAACAGCTTTTGGCAAAAATACAGCACTTGGTATCAGAGTATGCGATGGAATAATAATACTACTAAAAATAAATGATAAGAAAGAAAACAATAAAAAGAAGGGTACTAATATAAAACACAATGTAGATAAAAGTAAGTTAAGCAGAGATAATTCCTTGTCAACGCAGTAAAACTTATCAAGTTTTCCATCCATCTAAAACAACAAGAAGCTAAGAACAGCAGTCATAAAATTACATTTCGCTTAATGTTTCTAAACGTAATTGATTAAAAACTATCAGTCAAATCACATAAAACTTTCACATTGTTTAATACAATAAGTCTAAAATGAGCTTAAAGAGTATGTCAATCTTTTTAAAATTTCACATTTCCAATTCAGAGGAACTAAAATCATGGTGTTTCTTATGCTATGATTTGGCACTTTAAAACCTATGTTTTGTAAACAATATTCACTGATATAAATGTTATCTGGTATTTTTTGCATGCATACTCTGTCGAATTTTTTTTGTCTATTCATAAGGCTTTCTAAACCCCAATAATCAATCCAATATTCATAACTATGTGAGTAATAGCTCATTTTCATTTTAAAACATAGCAGTCGAATAAAACATTTTTGCACAAATTCAATCTTGTTTGTCAAAGTTTTAGAAATGCTGTTCCAAATTACCGAACCAAATTCTAATTTTGGTCTTACAAGTAATTTATATAGAAATACATACATTTTATCTCTTTGAAATACAGGCCACTGTTTAAAAATAAAACCTATTATCCTTCTGGCACCTTGTATTATTATTATTATTATTATTAATAATAATAATAATAATAATAATAATAATAATAATAATAATAATAATAATAATAATAATAATTTTATTGCATACTGGAAATTACAGACTAATCTGTCCAATTACAATTTTCATAAAGTAGGAATAAAAACAAACAAATGATTACAATAAACATAATATAGAATTGAGTACAAGTAACATGCACAGAGAAAAGAGATACAGAAATCATGTATAAAATAAGTCATACACTCATATAAAAGAAGGCAATAAAATAAGTATACAACTGCCTTTGAATAACACTGAAATCATGTTCAAAAACATCAATAATATTATCAATATCATTGGCCATTGACAGAGTTTTATATATGGGTACATCATTAAGCCAGTGAATAAATCTAAAAAATTTGGGGTTTCTTATATGACAGCTAGTTGCATGCAAAGTTATCATTGACAATAAATTCAAATTGCCATGGAGAATTAAGTACAATATTTTAACATCCACAATAATCTTTCTTTCAGACAACTTCAACATACCAAATGATAATCTAACTTTATCTAAAGGCATACCTTTATAACACTTGAATTTCCAACATAGTCAGGCAAGAAAAAGATTTTGTATGGTCTCCAAAGTATTTGATATGTACTTCTGTTCCATATATTTGAACAATATTCCAGATGACTTCTGAGATTAGAGTAATAGAGAATAAGACAGATATGACAGAATTAAAATCCTCCTCGCTTTGGAGGTAATATTCTCAACATGCTTGAAAAGTAATTTACTGTCAAGAACAATGCCTAAATTTCTAATAGTATCTACAGTTCTCATTTATATTATCAATAAAATAAATTGGATTTGTTTTATTCGTAAAACTCATTGAGTAGATTTTCTTACAATTTAAAGATAGTACATTACTTTTAGACCAAAGTAGTATTTTTGTTAATATTATTTTGAAGCAACAAACAATCATCCAAATTTACAATGGTTTTATAGATTTTGAGGCCATCTGCACACATCAAACATTTACAATCCAAAGTTTCAGTTATATCATTAATAAACAAGGAATAGAAGTGGTCCTAGGTTTAATCCTTGCGGAACACCGGAGTAAATGTTGTATACATCAGAAATATTACCTTTATATCTAACAACAAATTTTCCTTGGGACAAGTATGATATTAACCAGGCAATAAATAAAATAGAAAGATCTTAGGATTTTAATTTATAAATTAAAATGTCATGTGGTAGCTTATCAAAGGCTTTAGAAAAATCAATGTAGATTACATTCAGTCTGCCCGTTACTCTTAAGAATAGGAGGAACATCAGCCATAAAACATGTCAAGTTGTGGTTGATCTATTTTTCTTAAAATCATGTTGATACATAATGACGTTATGACAAACATGATTGTACATATCAATTTATCGAAAATTTTAGGTATAAAACTCAACAGAGAAATTGGTCTATAGTCACTTAAATATAATAATAATAATAATAATAATAATAATAATAATAATAATAATAATAATAATAATAATAATAATAATAATAATAATAATAATAATAATAATAGATCCTAATACTTATTATGTTCTGAGTTCAATTCCCAATGTGCGTCAAGTATGTTTTGTGTTTTCTAGTGGTAAGGTAACTATCCATCTACTTGAATAAAGATATAACAAAAAATAGATAACAAACAGAGTCTTGAAATAATAAAGGCTGCAGCCGACATTTGACCGTATATTACTCGAACTGAAACCTCTGTTTTCAGTTGTAGTCTTTGATTCTTGTCACGCTAATACATTTACTCTATTATTATTATTATTATTATTATTATTATTATTATTATTATTATTATTATTATTATTATTATTATTATGTAACTTTATTAACAATTCCAGTACTGCAGTTGCTACAAATATAGCAACCTCATGCAACATGTTGAAGACTTAAATATTTACTTCGAAATGAAAACAAAAATATCCGAAATCTGATTATCGGGAAGATATTAAAAACTAGAGATCTAGAAAACTATGGGACCTACTGTAGTCGAGTCAAAACTCTTCTTAGCGATATCCAAAAATACATGTTTCAAAATCCTAAGGTACTCACGCAACAATTTTTATACAGGGAGTTTAGCTACAGGCGGTACTCACTAACTACCTTTATAAAAATTGTTGCGGGAAAAACTGCAGGATTCTGAAACTTGGATATTTGGATAGGGCACATACTAGTTTGTAAGTGAAGTCTTAATCCGACTACGGTATGTCCCATAGTTTTGGAACTATGTACTTTTAAAGTTCTTTTTTTAAAAATGTTTTCGGCAGCGTATAACTCCGAAAGGAAGCATTAGTTCACCCAGGTTGGTCTATAGTTTTTATTTATCTTGGTGTCAGGAAACGCCTCCCAAACGTTGTCGCTGTTGTTTTGTTACACCCTGTATAACATGTATGTAGTTTAATGTAAATTATTGTAGATTAATTTTTTAAAAAGTCACTACTTCTCTTGCCTGAGAGCTGTTCGCAGCACTGAAACTAAAGTTATTATTTTAAATATGAGAAGTAAAGCTGTTTTATTTCTTTATAAATGTTATGTACTATCTATCTAAATTGATTTCTAAATACAGCAATAAATAAAGTAATGAAAAAGAGCAAAAAAGCATACATTAATTTTACTGTCGCAAGGATTAACACAGCTAGTATTGACTAAGAACAGGAATATACGAAGCACAAAGTTTAGATGTTAGTTGAAAACCACAGAGAGGAACTTGACAGAGTCAACGTCCTTCCTCTTTGTGTGTGTGTGTGTGTGTGTGTGTGTGTGTGTGTGTTTGTACTCGTACGTGTTACAAGGGTTTTAGAATATGTGATGGCGAAAAGGAAGGAGCGTTGTTTCTATGTGACACGTACAAATAGTACCAAAGCAAACTCTTGCTTCATGTGGCACACCCATTCGAATGCCGGAAATAGCTTTAGAAAAGATGGACGTGTTCCAGGAGTGCATTCTCTTCATTATGCGGTCACTGCACGAAACAATTCGTGCAAGCCCATGCAGTTTCCGAGATATCCTCTGAAATTAAGAGAGACATCGATTGACAGAGGAGGAGAGTTAAGAATAAATATACAACATCTGTTTGAATTAATGAGAACCAAAATATAGTAGAGCAGTGTTTCTCAATGTGTGGGTCGCGACCCATTGGTGGGTCTCGGGCCGTTTTTTTTTTGCTGGGTCGCGATAAGCTGTCCCTTCTAATTATGAAAATTTTATTTTGATTTTGAAACATATGAATTGAAGTACTATTCATAAAATGAAAATTGAAAGCGTTTGCTAATAATATGAAAAGTAAGTGGTTACTGACAAGTAAACCTTACGTTTGGGTGAATCGAGTTGCTGACTGAGACACATATGAGAAAGTAGTACTGAATGCGGTCAGTATTTCAGTGAAATTGTAGGTGCGAAGCTCCAGGGGTTTAGGAGATACAGCTACCATAACATTACATGGGAGTACAGAATAGTCTTCATACAGTTCGAGGTAAAAGCTCTGTAAGACCTCTTGTAACGACTAAAGGTGAATAACAAATATATGGGTACACATAAGGCCTAGGGGGAAGTCATATAGTAAGAGTATACCTGACGGCGGCCATCTTGAAATCCGCCATTTTGAATTAAGGTTAAGTTTTTAAAATAGGAATAGGGTCATGTGATACATGATTTAAGGCGCAAATTTAATCAGAAGAACAATGGTGACGTTCATTTTGATTTATGCGCAATTGGTAAAAAGTTACAGGGAAATTAAATATTGTTGCAGCATATGTATTATTCCTTTACCCCACCTTGTAAATTTTGTGTTAATAATAATAATTAAATAAAAAGCAGGTGGATAAATATTAGGTCTATGGTAAGAGTTGCCTTGATGGCGGCCATGTTCAAGTCCGCCATTTTGAATCAGACAAAAGTTTTAAACAAAACGCATAACAGTGACACTTTATTAATAGCAAATTTAACCATAATTAAAACGGTATAACCATTTTTGCTTTATCATTAACCAGCACAAAATTAAATGGATCGCTCCTTACGACTACTGCTTTGACGGAATTGTTAACGACAAATGTCTCAAGTGTAACTCGATTGCCTTTGTCAGGTGTGCTCACTGTGAGCAGAGCATTTGTGCAAGTCATGCACTCTTTTCTGAACTACATATTGATTGTATTAATTGAGGACTTTTCTGGAAGAACGACCGAAGTTCAATTATGACTCAATTCCACTTTGGTCATTTTTCCTTAAATTAGCAACTTGTTTATGCGATAACAAATGCTGGTTAATGATAAAGCAAAAATGGTTATACCGTTGGATTTATGGTTAAATTTGCTATTAATAAAGTCTACAGAGGTAAAATCTCTGTAAGACCTCTTGTAACGACTAAAGGTGAATAACAAATGTATGGGTACACATAAGGTGTACGTTTGCGTTTTGTTAGGCGTTTTGTTTAAAACGTTTGTCTGATTCAAAATGGCGGATTTCAAGATGGCCGCCGTCAGGTATACCCTTACTATATGACTTCCCCCTAGACCTAATATGTACCCATATATTTGTTATTCATCTTTAGTCGTTACAAGAGGTCTTACAGAGCTTTTACCTCCAACTGTATGAAGACTATTCTGTACTCCCATGTGATGTTCTGGTAGCTGTACCTCCTAAACCCCTGGAGCTTCGCACCTACAACTTCACTGAAATACTGACCACATTTAGTACAACTTTCTCATATGTGTCTCAGTCAGCAACTCGATTCACCCAAACGTAAGGTTTACTTGTGAGAGCCCTGCCCTGTTGTACAATCAGTAGAGATGTTGGATTAGTATGGAAAGTAGTGGATGAGTCAGAATCTGTCACAGGTTAGGGAATTGTGTCAGGAAAGTGTTAGGTCTGTGTTACCTTTCTGTGGAAACACTTTAACCCTCTTTTACGCATGCATGCAATTTCATATGATACAGTCTTTGAGAAATAAATTTACATTACACTTGATCGATCGTCACGATTTATATTCTCGTAAAGACATGGCCACTATATTCATAAATTTACATTACAATTTAGTTTGAAAGTGAGATATTCACGATAGACATAAAATAAACCAGCTAAATTTTGATTTATTAAAATTTAAGCATTGAGCTCTTATTTTGAAACATTCGTGGTCGCTCGGGATATTCACAACATCCGCAAATAAATTTCAAGTTACTCACTCTTACGAACTCTTACTGAACGAACTGGAATTAGAGATATGATATACAAAATTTAACCGCTTTAAAATACACCATCATTACATAGAATGTCAATGTATATTTGAATAAAAGTAGGTGGGCCACAAAAAACTTTTATTACTTAATATGGGTCGCAGTAACAACAAGTTTGAGAACCACTATAGTGGAGTATTAACTGCACTCGATGTTTTATCATTTATTATTTATAGTTTTATTAAGCATTAGTAAATCATTCAGTTATTAGTTTTTGCTTCCTTATTCAAAAGAAATAGTGAAGAATGGTCTGCATAATTAATGATAGAACGTACAACGTACCTCCGGCAGGACGTAATGTCGTAAAATTCCTGCCAAGTTTATCTATAAATTAGAGTACTTTGTGTACTTCAGCAGGACAGAAAGTTTTCCTGGTAGAGAAAGCATGAAATCTAGTGTTAGCGCAGAAAAAAATCATGTTGGTACGGTTCTGTACAAAAGTCCTTCTGAAAAAAACTTCCGGAAGAACTTAGGCTTGTACGATCTATCATTAAGACAGTAGTTGGCAGGGGGTAGCAGGATTAGGTGTATATCATTTGCAGATGATATGGCGCTTGTTGCAGAATCTGAAATGAAAATTAATAAGATATTAGAAAAATGAGGCAAAGCCGGCTAAGGATGCGGAATAATAATGAATAGTAGAAAGGCAAAAGCAATGGTGGTTGAAACAAAGTGTGCGAAGAAGTAGAAGAGGAGAAGGTAG
Source organism: Thermobia domestica (assembly GCF_964235325.1). Classification (NCBI taxonomy): domain Eukaryota; kingdom Metazoa; phylum Arthropoda; class Insecta; order Zygentoma; family Lepismatidae; genus Thermobia; species Thermobia domestica. The sequence goes on along the minus strand of NC_137454.1, from coordinate 39,881,718 downwards.
AACAAGAGATAACTTTTCAATACCTGGGTAGTATTATTAGAGATGGTATGAAGTGTGAACATGAAATAAAAGCAAAAATAGGAATGCCGAAAGAAGCACTTAGGATGAATAATAAACTATTTTCTCGGGTTTTGAATAAATAGTTGAGAAAAAGACTCATAAAATGCTTCATGTGGAGTGTTGTACTTTATGGAACGGAAACATGGACGCTATGCAAAAACAATGATGAAAGACTGGCAAGTGTCGAAGTGCAAGTGTGGAGAAGACAGGGGGAAAATTAGTCGGCTGGAACGGAAAGCGAACAGTGTTAAATTAAACATGTAGAAGGGGGGCTAAGCCACCCTAGAATATATATGCGCACCCCTAGAGTATCTATAATTACACATGCATTGAAACATTTGCTTTTTTGTGTTTAATTTTTTTTTGGGGGGGGGGAAGTAACAGGGGAAATAAATCTTAAAAGAAAGGATTTCTTTTTAAAGAAAATTAGTTTCTTGTTTTGCCCAACCTAATTGTCCTAATTAACAAACGATGTTCTTATATAAAGTCGAAGTTAAATAAAAACTTGGAAATTAGATACAAACGCATACAAATGCTTTACGACGTTACTTACTGTAAAATGGCAGTACTAGTATGTTTGTTATTGAATTAACCAGATAATAACAATTCGCGAGTTTTGTTGCTACAAATTTCTGCTGTTCTATTACAACCTAGAACAAAGCCCCCTCTTAAATTTTTATTGTCCCCCTTGTACAAAAGTCTAAATTCAACGCAGAAAAAGAATATGCAGAAAAGAGTGTTAAGAGTAGTAGAAGAGGAACTACAGTCTTGCATTTAATAAAAAAAAAAAACAAGGAAGGGAAACTGGTTAGAGCAGTGGATTATCATAAGGTGCATGATGGAAGATATAATGGAAGGAAAAAGAGAGAGAGGATGAAAGCGACTACAATTGATACATAGTATTAAAACAGAAAATTGCTACATCAAGGCAACGATGTTATTTGAGGACCGCAGTGTACGGAAGCTTCTCAATTTGAGATAGGCGATCTTCCGATGACAGCAGACACAGAAATTATCACAATAACTCAAGAAGTTTTAAGGCACGTCGCCATAGGCACAAATGCTATCCGTAGCATTCTCTTACGCGTTTATTCCGTCAAGTTAAATATTACACATTTCACTAAGATATAATACTTCATATTTTCGATTTTTCTTTAGCTTTCCGAAAGATAACTTTCCTATTAACATTCTATTTACAAACCACATTTCCCATACAAACAACATGATCTTACTATCGTAGACGCATTGGTTTAAATTCCTACAATAGTTTATATTCGCTGACATGTATCATAAAAGTTAGTTTTCCGTCGTTTATTCCCAATTTTTCTTTTGCTGAAAATATCGTTACACAAATTCCTGTTTCTTCGTCCTTGTTCCTGTTACTCTAAACATCATTACTTAAATTTCTATTTACAAGCGTTCATTCGTTCGTCTCTATTTTTCTTCAAATACCGGTATGCAACTTTACGTTTAACCCTTTGTTTCTCCCCTTTTCTGATTCAAATATAAGCATGAAAGTTCATATTTACATTTTACAACCGTTTGATTGTATTTTTTTAACTCTAAAGAATGCTACATAATTACAGTATATGTTTACATTTCATACATTATCTTCGAATTTCTGCCGTGGAGCGAATAAAAATGGTGGCCCTGCTCGAGCTCTAGATACCCCCACCCATTTTTCTTGCTTTCTAAGCCAAATACCAAGAGATTCGAAACATGAGTTTAATTATCTATATATTAAAATGCTAGGTTTATACAATGTTCGAATTAAACTCCCGGACGAGAGTGGCATGTTTGTGTATCGTCTACATATATATATATATATATATATATATATATATATATATATATATATATATATATATATATATATAAAGCATAATACATACATATATAACACATTAGGAATTTCATTAAAGAACTATCTCATGAGTGTGCTTGCACTCATTAAATTGCAATATAAGAAATTGTCATTACATATTTATACAGGAGAAAAATATATATCCCCGGCAAGGAAGACATTTACTTGTCACGAGGCGGGGATAAGTTGTGACGAGAGCGGGAAATCCACCCATCCTCCGCCTTAATTCGAATCCTGAGTTTATATGTTTGTGGTCACGAAAAGTTTTATGTTTTGTGGACGTTTATATGTTTATGCTAATTCTTTTGACAAGATATCTCGAAACCACAAGCTCTAGAAAGATGCTGTTTTCACTGATCGATTGCAAATTTTGTGCAGATTGTTCAGTTCTAATTGAATAGTTAAGAAATGGCCGTTATTTCTTTATTATAACTGGAACTGGAACTGGATACACTGGAAGTATTGAAATTTAGAAGTAAAGCATCATATCCTACGGGATATATATTTCAACGCCACACCTTTGTGTACGGGGTTAGTATATCTCTCCGAATTTTGTTTTGTAGCCAAATTATAATGAAAAACGAAGGATAACCTTTCCTCCAGTCCAAGATGAATCTTGGAGTGTTTTGCCCAATTAACACCATATATAACGACATTATAGTTAATTGTGTGTGTAATGTGTTTGCTTGTTATATTTTCTATACTACATGAAAGAAGAAAGAAAACATTGATCATACATGAATTAGAAAGTCCAACCGAAGGTAGGCTCAAATCTTGCAAACAGTGCGATTTTTTTTTAAAATCCCAAAATCTTCCCTTTATGGTACTCCTTGCCGATTTTTATCAAGACGTCTTTTACTTGTGACTGTAAAGGGACATGTACATATATTGTGAGGAATGACAAGAAAATTCATGCTCGTATGTGAATGATGCGCTGTCTAGAGAGAGCAGGTTCAACTACTTTCAAATGAAAAGTATGAATACCAATTTTTACTTCTCGAAACCTAAGAAAGTCCTAAGTATGGGAATCTTAGTTATATCTCTCATCGCCTTCTCTTTCCTTTTACGGAAGAACAGTGGCTCAGTGATAGAGCGCTTACCTCTGGTGCACAGGGCCCTTGGTTCGATCCCTAGGCAAGTAACTTTGTAATGGACAACATTGTGTCAGTGGATTTTCTACAGGCACTCCCGTTTCCTCCCACATCCTCATGACACCAATTATTCCATCATTTTTCACTTGGTTTATCATCGTCTTCCTTACTATAACGGGTATAAGGGATCGCGGTGGCTCAGTGGTAGAGCGTTCATCTCTGGTGCTAGGGGTCCCGGGTTCGATCCCAACCCCCGCCAAGTGAACTTTGTGATGGACAAACACCGTGTGTCTGAGTTTTCTCGGGTTTCTCTCGTTTCCTCCCACTTTCTTCATTCCACCATTTCATTCATCTCTCATCATCACCGTCTCCTTTACCCTAGCCGGCATAATCGTGCGACGCAAAACTCAATAATTTCATTGCATTTCATTTCTAACGGGTATAAACGTGGGACGGTAAAATAAAAAAAATCATTTCATTTGTTTCCTTTTAGGTCAAATATTAAAAGAAAACGCGCTGAGACAATGTTTTAGTTATTTTATTCATAAATGAAAAGTCTTAATACCCATTTTCATATCTCTAAAAACATAGTTTTCCGACATGTTTGAAGAACAAATTGATAGCGAATAAGCTGTGCTATGGGAGTAAACAATCACAATTGATTTGCGATTGATTAGTGACCTTTGTTCCATGGGACATTTATATCCAGGTGATGTTTATTTAGCGAAGACAGATTGAAAGAATACTCGAGAATGTAGAGAAGCAATGTGAATTGATATAACCTGAGAGTAAAATAAATACAACAGGTTTGTGCATTATATTTCTAAGTAGTTCTGTTCACTGGCGCAAATCCTGGGGGGATGAGAGGGACATGCCCCTCCAATCTTGGAACTGAGGGGGACTGTTACCCCCCCAATAGTCGGATTTGAAATGTGTTTTTGGAGAGAAATGTGATTTGTGTCCGACTGCCACAAAAGAAAATGAGATGAAATTGATTTTTCCACAGAATAAGCCTTAAATCTGCCCGCCTCCCAATGTAGAAGACAACTCTGCTTCCCTAATCCTCCACAACATTGTTTTTTTCTTTAAAAAAAAAGGTTTATGGGAACGGTCTTACTCGTCCCCTCAATGTTGAAGACAGATTTACACCACTGGTTCTGTTAGTGTAATCATCAAGGTTCAATTAGGAATAACAGGACAATTAAGGGACGCATTATAACCTATATCTGTATTATACATAATAGAGTATCATGAACAGATATTGAGTAAAGTCTTAGTGAAACCAAACTGTGACTTGCATTTTGGAAAATTTACATCAGTTACCTGACTCAGTGCTTTATTCCTGATCCCAGTGGGAAGCAGAATTTTCACTGTAGGTGGATAGTGGGAGCGAAAAAAAATTAAATGTCACAAAAAACAGCAGAGTTACAGAGGAAATATTTTTTTATATACATGTGCGGTACATACAGTACGTCGATCGATCTAAAAAAAAAAAAAGCGTCATCCACTAAGCACTCTTTCACTCTGAGTGGCTACGCATCGTCCTTTCCTTTTCTCTTCTCTCCCGTGTATTATTGAGGGAAAAGACCATTCAAACCTCTTGACCTGGAATTTTACTGTTGCTGGAATCATTGATGGATAACACGGAGAGGATAAAAAAAAAAAGTTGTTTATGTGAATGCAACAAACAGATGAGATTCGTTCCACCATTAAAAAAAAGTACCTGATTTTTTTCTCTCTCTTGGTTTCCAAAAATCTATCGTTGAAGTGGATGAGTTGAGATACCAGCGTCCTTATTCCCTTTACGTTATTGTACATTACTATCCTTTTTCTGAAGATCTGATTTTGTTATAAGAAGATAACAAGTTTTCAAAAAGTAATTACGTCGCAGCATAGTACCTTCATCTCAAGTTTTCTGTAGATCATGGTTTCTCAGCCTGGGGATCGCGAGAAGATTTTATGCGGTTCCCGAAAATAAGCGAAAGACATAAGTATAATTAGAATCTAATACCGGAAAATAGTTTTAAATATTATTTTGAACTTTGTTCTGATAGACAATTTTTACTTGTATACGTACTGTTTACATTTATTATGTATGAACTCCATTCAATAGATTATTTAACTACTTTTAAATGAAATATTAATAGGATCTATTAAGATAATAAAAAAATAATAAATTGTAATAACAACAGAATTTTCTGAAACGGTGAAAAAACAAACCGTCTGGAGGACTATTGTCCTCCACGCGACCACTCCAGTGTTAAGTCTTAACCAACCTCTTTTTTTCTGTTTAATAATTTCTAGTAGTCCTCTTCTTTCTTTTGGAATCATAATATTCCATACACTGAATTTGAATACGTGTACCCTTTCGTGACTATATGACTGACGAACACGCGTGCGGCCCGAATTCAACTCGTGGTGTGAAGCCATGCTATGCGAGCTTACATTTTAAGCTGTAGGTGCACGTCTTACGAGGAAGGATTGGAAACTAAAGTTCAAGGCCGACATTTGTGAAGTTTCATCTGTTATAGAGGAATGAGAAGTGTGCGGTAATTTTAATACATAGAATTGGCAACTGTGCAGAGTTTCAGCCACCCGCTACCTACGGTGCTAGTTCTATGTAAACACAAGTAGCAACTTGTTTCTATAACTGGTATCGCTAAGTACTCTCAGTCGTTCTATTTCTGTGAGAGAAGCATATAGCTGCGGCTGAAAGTCACCGGAAGCAGTAGGTGTTACAGAGAGACTGTAATGTCTTTTCAGCATGTCGGGGAATGGTGTCGAAGGTTTGCGGCTGGTTGAAGAAACGTCACCGATGAGGAGCACAGTGGCCGACTCAGCACGGTATCAACAGATTTGTTACATCATCGATCTCCCTCCCTACAGCCCGGACCTCGCTCCAAGTCACTTTCACCTGTTCCCGTACTTGAAGGAGCACCTCGGAGGCAGTCGCTTCACTTCAGACAAGGAGGTAAAACACTTTGTGACAAAGTGGCTGAATACGCAACTAAAGGATTTTTTTACAAGGCGAGAATCTTCAAACTCATTCCACGATTCGACAAATGCCTCAACCGATATGGAGACTGTGTAGAAATATAACGTAATATATGTACTATTTGTTGGTTGTATTGGTTGTATAACGTAATATATGTACTATCTGCTAATTGTATTGGTTCTATAACGTAATATATGTACTATCTGCTGGTTGTATTGGTTGTATAACGTAATATATGTACTATCTGCTGGTTGTATTGGTTCTGTAACGTAATATATGTACTATCTGCTGGTTGTATTGGTTGTATAACGTAATATATGTACTATCTGCTGGTTGTGTTGTTTGTATAACGTAATATATGTACTATCTGCTGGTTGTATTGGTTGTATAACGTAATATATGTACTATCTGCTGGTTGTGTTGTTTGTATAACGTAATATATGTACTATCTGCTGGTTGTATTGGTTGTATAACGTAATATATGTACTATCTGCTGGTTGTATTGGTTGTATAACGTAATATATGTACTATCTATTGATTTTATTGGTTGTATAACGTAATATATGTCCTATCTGTTGGTTGTATTGGTTGTATAACGTAATATATGTACTATCTGCTCGTTGTATTGGTTGTATAACGTAATATATGTCCTATCTGTTGGTTGTATTGGTTGTATAACGTAATATATGTACTATCTGCTCGTTGTATTGGTTGTATAACGTAATATATGTACTATCTGTTGGTTGTATTGGTTGTATAACGTAATATATGTACTATCTGTTGGTTGTATTGGTTCTATAACATAATATATACACGTTTCTCTGCAGGCTTTGTAACCTTACTTTTTGATGACTCCTTCTAAATAATCTTGCTGCTTAACGGAGCGCAAAACTCCAAATTTTGCGCCCCGTTAAGCAGCAAAATTATATACAAGGAGTCATATAGTCAAGGCTAACGAACTTATCGCTTGGTAAAAGTATTGCATACTTTATTTCTGAATATAACTGTTGTCATCTTCAGTGAACTTCCTTGGAAAACTATGCTTTGTTACATAGTCAATTAACTATGGAACATAATCAATTTGTTCTCTTTTGTTAATGTTTCCATTATCCTCACAAAGAGAAACTCGTCTTTGGGGCTAGGTTGCATGAATAAGGAGTGTAGATATACAGTGTTTGTTTGTACCTGTAGCTCTGATAATAAGCTCCAACATTCTTATGACGGATGAACTGTAACGACGCTGTAAAACGCGGATATCTCAACGTTACAGAAGCTCTGTTTAACACATGATTAACACGCATACTTTCTCATGTTCTTACTTTCAACGTCGTTTTTCTCAACATGATGGATTAAACGTATTAGAAGCTACAGAAATTTTCATTCGTTATCCATCCTTTTCTTTATACATAGATACAGCATTCCGTTAAAAGTAGACAGGAAGGGAGAGATAATGATGTTGTTTACACTACTCTGAAGTTGTAATCTTCTTTCCTGATAGAGTTTGTTCTGGGTTGATTCACTATCTGTCCCGAACACCTGTTCCTGAGTAATCACAAATATACACAATAAACACTCATTCACACACATACACACACAGACGCCCTCTTATTCGCTCTATATGCGATAAGCCACGATCAGAAAGCTCTTTGTTCCTGCAACATAATGGCAGATGTTTGCATTTATGGTAGCACCAGCAGTAGTATATAATAGGTAAATGCCATAGATACAACCAACAAAGAGCTGTTTGATGCTTTCAGGAAGAAAAAGCAAAAATGCTTTCATCATTAATATTGTTTTCTTGGTTAGAAAAAGGTACGCTTCTGTCAATTTAAGGGAGAGAAGGTGGAGATAAACAGAGGGAACATACATATGGGAACCACACATTCTGTAGAGATTCTTTTTTACTTTATATTATTATATATCTTTATTTACGTATTTACGTTGTGTCGTGCACAACGTTTGTTCAAAATAAATGCAAAAGGATTTTAAATTGGGTTCACATACCATGTGTTTCTAACCTGCCATTTTTTCCCCCCATGAGAATACGGGACACTGCTGCCCCAAACTTTCCAACACAACCCAATGAACTGTAAACTCTGGTTATGAACAGTATGATACGCGAAAGCTCCCTCATCTTCAGCTATTTTTCTCTCTTCGTTAAACTGCAATTAATTGTATGGAGTGAAGCTATTTACAAGGCAACTAGAAAAGAATCAACTTAAAAATTCAAGATAATGTCTTATTAAAATGCTTTGCGGGGAAAGCAATATGCAAATAGTCTCACACGGGAGGGTCCCACAAGTTGTAGCTAAAATCTGATTGCCACATAGCACATCTGATAGAGCATCACGGGAAATGAAAATGAGAAAAATTTAAGGTGCTATCAACCAGAAGGATAGGAACTAGGGGGCTTCAAAATTTGAATATCCAAAAAATTGTCATGGAGTTATGTACGTTTAAAGTAAATATCTTGAAAACTGTTAAAGCAATCAAAACAAAAGTTGCACAAGATAATGAGAACAAAATATCCTATCGAAAACCATAATCAGTGTTGCCATAGGTGAAGCAGTGTTGGCAACTCAGCATAAAAATATTTTGTTTGAAATAGCATCATATACAAGTGTGCACAGATTTAAAATGCACTATTACCACTACTGTTGAAGTACTCTAAGCCACACGTTGAAGTACTTATTTTTTGGTGTTTAAAAATATTTGAGGTTCCACCATGTGCAATAGAAAAAGTATCATGTCCAATTTTGCAGTCAACTTCATAGTTCAACTTCGTTCCTTTCAAAAAAAGGCATTTCTCCTTCAAATTGAAAGAAAACGTGCACTTCGAGTTAGGCATTCTCATTGATACAAAATTGGAACATTTCATTTGTAATGTTTTATCAACAACATCTCAGCTCGTGCACTTAATCAAAGATTCCAGACCGATCTCCTTAACTGCAGGCGCACAACTGCAACTCTGCGCTGCGAGTCTATTGTCTTCCTCACTGTGAAATCGGAGAAGATGGTATGATAACTTGCTCCAAGCTGTTACATATGCATTCACTAATAACAGGGTTCCTAGTCAATGTCAAATTGTGTTTAGTTTTCCCCTTTCGATAAGCTGATATTGGGAGTAGAAATGAGAGGTTATTAAAATACGGGACATTTTCCTGTCCCGACTAAATTTACGGGGATGCGGGACAGTCGGATCCAAAATCGGGACTGTCCCGTTTTTTACGGAACGTGTGGAGGGCTTATGTGCTTCTGGCTTGCTGATTATATAATGTTAATATGGATAATACAATAACATAATTAAAGTTTTGATGTTTACGCATATACAGCTTCGTACAAATATTAGTCCCAGGCAGCGGCACAAATCTGTCTTCAACATTGGAAGGGGGGGACAAGTAACACTTTTTTTTTTGTTTGTTAAGCGTTTCTCAAAATAATTGTGAAGTTGAAAAACAATCCTGTGGAGGATCAGGGAGCAGATTGGTCTTCAACATTGAGAAGCGGGCAGATTTGAGGCTTATTCTAGGGGGACATCAATTTCATCTCACTTTCTTTTGTGGCAACCGGACACAAATCATCACCCCCCCCCCAAAAAAAAACACATTTCAAATCGGATTATTTGAAGGAACAGTCCCCATTAGTTCGAAGATTGGAGGGGACATGTCCCCCTCATTCCCCCGGGATTTGCGCCAGTGGTCCCAGGCATTAACTGAGACATCAACACGGAGAGTGATACTGTAACAGCACAAATTCAACAATGGCCTAGTGTTGTCAGATCTGGCAATTAAAAACTACTAAAACAAGAATTGAACAAATATCGAATACCTTAATTTCAGTAAAACAACGAACAAACCTTTTATTGTATTATATAAAAATAATAATTTGCGATTTTATATGTGAAAATAGGAAAGTTGCGTATATCTCAATAGTCTGCAGATAATTAAAAGTAGCCCCAAAAGGTAACATGTCGCTCAATTTGAATTTTGGTAGCGAGGGAATTTGAAAATTCGCTCAATCTGTTACTTGTAACCCAATCTGGCAACATTATTACTGGTAATCCTTCCATGATTTTTTTTCTATCGTAATCTCAATTAAGGTTTTATATCTCCAATTGCCGACCTAGATCCGAGTCACTTTTTCACTAAAGTCGCAATACTCTAAAGTCGCAATCACACTTAATTGTTTGTATACTTCCCCAAAACATACAAACACCAAATTTCGCATACATGTTCATCAGGTCATGTGAGTAACGGGAAAATTCCGGTATTATGAAAAAGACGACATTTTTCATGTAAATGAAGTGTCGAAATTTTTCGTCGTTTCGAAATGCTGGTTTTTACGGTACTTGCACACATCATAGAAACGTCATCTTCTGTCAGGCAGTGAAGATAAGAACGTAGTTTGTGCTAGAGAAAAGAGCATTAAAATTCGTTTTCGTTTGGCGGCATAAATCGAGAAAATGTGAAATTTGAAATGGCTATTGCTAGAACGTCGAAATTTCGAACTCTTGTTTATTCTGTTGCGGAGTTTGCGAATTCGTGCTTAAACATGAAAAGAACAGTCATCTTCAGTGTAAGAAAGTGGTAATATTATTTTAAGGGGGCATCTAATTCTAGACAACTTGTAGATATGGTGTAATCTCGAAATTTCATTCAAATGTGTAGATTACAGCGTAAGTAAGGGGAAAAATCGGACATGTTGGAAAAGTCGTCATCTTTGATTCAAGATGGCGGTTCAAAAGTTTGTAATCATGAAAATTGTAAGTTGTGCTCACGGTAGAACAGTCACGTTTTGCTATATTATTAAGGATGAAGTGTAATTTAAGTGAAGAAACAAATCATTAGAGAAGTCGCCATCTTGAATGCAAAGTTGCCATGCTGTTGAATTGTCTTGATCTGCCTTGTTATGTGTTATGTTAAGCATAATAGAACAAACCTAAATCAACGTACTAGGTTGGCTCAGAGGTAACGTGTAATTTTCTAATATCATAAATTCAATGTAAAATATTAATGAAAATTATTGAGAATGATGCCGGATAAATTTTCAAGTTGTATGTAAAGTAAAAGATAAACAAATAAAATAAAGTATTCGCTTTCTACGTAACTACTTCAAAACATGCCAATTCGTTTATATATCATAATATTTATCCCGACACTGTCCATCATCATTATAATAATAATAGGTAGTCTGACACTATTGGCAGGTGATTTGCCGCATGTGAGAAGTTTTCATCCTCCATGGTCCTCAGTGAACCTCTTTGTCTTCACATGCAATTGTTCTCTTTTGATACCATTCATCAACTTTAGCCTCCTTCGTCCCCTTCGTCTCTCTCTGTTTGTACCACCACATTCTCTAGAGCAAGTGTCTCATGATACAGTTCATTTGGGGACACGCCCAGACGCATATACAGTGTGTCCCAAAAGTAGATATACAGACCTGCATCGATCAAGTATGGCATTTTAATTTATTAAGATAATGAATTTATTTGCTTTGGTTTGTTTCGAGCTTAAGGTATAAGAGAAAATAAATTAAGAACAGATAAGGAAGAAACTAAGTCGATCCCTTTGTGTATAACAATAAGTAAATGATATAAAATGCCATAAGCCGATCAGTATGGGACTGTATACCTACTTTTGGGCCACCCTGTATTTTAATCACACTTGACTCTAGCCATAGGAGCTAATTAAATGGTCCTGACAGGTTGAAGTTATCAGTTTCTTTCCACGTAGCATACATATAGAACAAATCAAACGCCACCCGCTGTCGGTCCTCGTGGTTGAGCATACTAGAGCAATGGACTAGTAATAGAAGTTTCTTTTGGCGTGGGTTCAAACCCGGCTCAAGGAAAGTACTTTTTAATTTTAATAACACTTTTATCATTAAAATAAGATAAAATAATACTCATTTACCCTTTACGTAATATATAATCCATAAAAAGTGATTTACTTACGTTACGAAACATAGCTGAGCTAGCGTCAGTGAGCGAAGGGGGTTAGAAGCCCCGCAGGGTTCATTGGCTAGGGTAACGTGTGGAAAAAATATGCTACCTAGACCCGTTTCTTTTTCTCTTTTCAATTACATCTTGAAGTTTTCTATTCTGTCCCACCATTTCAAATAACTTCTCATTAGTTTTCCGTTTGACTCAACTAATTCTCTGGATTCTTCTCCACATACACATTTTATAAAATTCCGTTCTATTCAAATCGCAATTGCGTCAAGTTCATGTTTCTACCCCTCAGAATTAAATACTTCAGACAAATATAAAATAAAATCTCTTCGCAACGTCTTCTTGAACAGAAGCTATCTTTCAAGTTGGAAGTAAGTCGATCAATCAGAAGCATCTACAACGTTTGATCAAATTTAGTTACTATTGTGCTGCCAAAATGTCTTGAGCCGTGGCAAAAATGCGAACCAAAGCTCACACCCTCGCACACCCACGCGTTGAGCCAGTAAGGGTTCAGGTGTTGCTAAGCGAGAGAAAGCGAGTGGTATTCCTTCAGCCAATAGCAGCGCTTGCAACAGAAGACTAGGGATCAAGTCAATGTGGCATTAGTATACCTTATCATTATATTTATACTACGGAAAATATTTTCAACAATGTTCAATGTATTAGTGCAAAAGTATTCAAATCTTTGTTGTTGACATTCATGCAATTACTCACTGATACAAAATGAAATTACTTTTACGTTTACTACCGTAGTTTAATAAATGATTCCTGAATATTTTCGGATCAAAAGATCTAGTGTATTTCAGGCAAAAATTTTCTTGTAGACTTTGTATCTGTAGAACTACATATAGTGTAGCCAAACCCAAACTATCGCTTAACTCAGTATGATGTCCTTATTCCGTAATAAATACTAAAACTCGATTTTTAGGATCATCCCTAAAATTCTTGACCAAGATTACAACCTTTGATCCATTTTTTGATTGTTCCTAAAATTCTTGTTGTATTAAAACGTCACATAAATAAAATATAGCAGAACTACGACTGAAAATTATTTGTTTAGATTTCCAGAAAGCTTGTGGGAATTGTAGTTTTTGCTTCCTAGAAAAAATAATTGATTTGTGTATTCTTAGAAGTGTGGGATTAAGAAATTTAATACAGCATATAGATGACTTTTTTTTATCATTCACGTACACCTACATCTACATTGAATAGAGTGTTGAGGATTTATTAATTATATTTCGAAATACGTGATCGAAAAGCGATATGTTAAATAAGTTATTATACAAGAAAATAAATTTCCTAGAAAGAAATGATTACGAAAATTGCACGAAATAATACTTAATGTTGGCTTTTTACCGTCACTATAATACGCATAAGCAAGGGCGCCGATCCTGGGGGGCCGGGGGCCGCCCTCCAAAGCTCATGTAGCCCCCCTATTGAATTTATGAATATACAATAGTTGGCATAATTTGAATGCAATTTGTCTTAAAATCCTCATATATAAACGTTCTGCATCTGAATGGGCCACCCAAATTTTCAGAGAAATCGGCGCCCTTGCACATAAGCAATTATTATGAAGTGAAAAGCAGCTAATTACAAACTTATTCAATTAGGAAACAAGACTGATATTACCGCTGAGAAGTTAGTTTCGGAAGAAATGTTATTCATAATGGTGAATCTTGTGTGTGACCTTGGGAGCAAGTGTAGAAATTTCCAGCTCGGCCGGTTGCCAGTGTAATAGAAGTTAGCTCACGAATCTCTGCCGCGATTACCGGCAACGAACAATTAGAATCGGCCCATGACCATACCATGAAATAACAGACACTGCTTGTTCAAAGTATTTGCTAGCGCGACGATGCAACAGTGTAACAGGTGTAGACTTAGTTGCGAGGACGATTTCACGGCGTTCTTCTGTTGGACTGGCGACACGCTTGCCTTTGCGTTGGCTTTCAGTATCCGTAAACTCCTCAGCACGCAATGAACAAGTGAGTACCGTTGTTACTGAGTATCAGACGACAGTATTTTAGGATGAGTCCCAGTCATCCCGTCCTATAGTGGTGGTCATATACTTGTTAGACGCTATCGTAGTGAACTCAATTTCACATCATGCATTATCGAACATCAGGTGCAATACGGAAGGGATCCATTAGTTGCTCGGCATTGAGGGCAACTGCTCCAGCGACCTCTATATTAGGAAAGTTTTATAGATCATGTCCTTCCTTCAGACAATACCAGACGCTACGTTTCAGAACTTTATCCTCGGACGCTAGATCCATATAAAAAAGCCACTACGCCTAATTGCTATTTATTACTATTTTACTTCTGTGGCAACAATGTTGAAACCGGAAAACGTTAATTTGAACCCCTTTCGATTTGAATAGGGAATTAAGGTAGGAAAAATAACCTATTCTTCGAGAGCTAAATCATCTGCAAAAAGCTGTTTCTCGATATCTCTTATACTTTTTGATCTGTAAAAAATTTGAAACCGGAGGTAATAGTAAATTTTAATTACTTCCGTTTTCGATAGAGTGTTACGGGTTGCAGTGATATATACTTTCGAGACACTGTGTCGGTAGCATAAAACGTTTGTCGCTATTTATTACCATTTTTGTTCTTTGGCAATAATTGTTGAAACCGGAAATGATTAATTTGAACCTCTCTCGGTTTTGTATAGTGGATTGACGGAGGACATGGAACCTACTTTTGGGACGCTGAATCGTCTTCAAATAACCATATCTCGATATATCTTACCCTTTTTCTTCTATGGAAATAAGTATTGAAACTGGAAATAATAGTAAATTTGAACCACACCTGGTTTTGGTAAAGTGTTGCGGATATTCATGGAATGTGGCCTTGAGGAGTTAAATCTTTTGCAAAACAAATAGTTTCTCGCGATCTGTTACCGTTTTATTGGCATGACGATGAATATTAAAACCGGAAATGGCAAATTCGAACCACTTCCGTTCTGAATAGGGGGATACGGAGAAAATAGAACCTACTTTTGGGACGCTGAATTGATTGCGGAAAACCGCTTCTCGCTATTTCGTACTACTGATACCTGTCGACATGTTGCAGTTTTTTCTGTTATGTAATGACTAAAACAATACTTGAGGTCCACAATGTCAATGCCTTAATAGCCTTACAATCTAGCCCTAGCCTTACAATCTAGCCTTAATATCCATCGAGAGAGAGTTAAGTTGGAATCTTCTGCAGAGACCTATCATAGTTTGAATTCCTCCCCCAGTTTTTACCTTCTAGATCCGCCACTGTGTTAATGTGTATTAAAAATATTCTTTAATGTGTAAAGTTCTTTTCATAATATGAGACACCTGGAATTGTTTAATGATGGCGTACATATTAAACAGTTTTACATACCGAAGGCAAATGATTAAGTTCAACTATTCCGTTTAGTTTTCTTGAAAAGCTTGCGTATCTATACATTATTCGGCGTAAGCTCTAAACTGCGATAAACAAAGCCACGTGAAACTAAATCTCGCTGATTTGCTGTTGTCCTACCGACGCGTGTACTCCTCGCAAAATAGTTCATGTGATTGCATTATTACTTTTACTATGAAGCTTCATATAAAACTGCTATATTATTATAAATGACAAAAATGTAATACGGATTACCTAATAATACTGCAATCGAGTGTGGCTAATGAAACAATAGAAATAAACACTAAGCATGCGCAGTAATTATGGCGCCAACTCAACTGTGGACGGGTGTTCTGCTTTTAAAGTCTGAAAGATGACTGGCATGAATCCCGGCAAGTGTTGTGGTGAAACACCAACAAGGAAAACCTTTACTCACTAAGCAACAATTGTTTACGAGCGAAATTCAAATACTTAAAAAAAAGAACTTTCGAGTTTCTTTTCTTTCTTTTCTGCTGCTGCTGTAAGTATCTGGACAACATGAGACAGTATTGTCAAAATGCACGTGCATAATTTGCTCCTCCCCGTGGGGAGTGGGAGTGATACTTCACTAGCCAATGGTATTTCTGACAAGCGGAAGGATACAAATATTTTGTTTATCGGAGTTTAGAGCTTACGCTGAACAAGGCTTAGGTACATTTAAGAAATTTCACATGAAAGTAGTGCCGTGTCGTGGAAAATGAGCGCCCGGGGCGAGAGTATACGACGGCGCCCCATACATATATTCCAAGTAATTTTTCTGCTCTTTTTCCCTCTTTTATCCCGAATTTTACGCTTCCTTACTTCGGCGCCCGGGACTGTAGCACAGCTCGCCCTCTCCACACAGTAGTGCGTGAAAGCAGTGCATCTGGCAACACTGGCATATAGCCTATCTGATGTCACTTGTTATAAATAAGGAAATTTAGTTCGCAATCTTGCTGTCTGGACAAATTATTTCAGAAGCATACATTATTACAGAAGCAACATACGAGCAACCAATCAGAACCATTTATACGCTTTAGGCAATATGATGCTAATTTGTAGATCAAATTTCCTCGAATGTGTATGTCGAAATAAATTAAATGATATTAAAGAAAAAAAAACAGTAAAAAGTAGAAAGAATAGCTACATTGTTGGAAGCATAAATGCACATTCAATTTTGCATCCATTTGTTCTTGTTTTGTATGGTTTCGTCTGTCAATCTAGTTTACAGATGTTAAAACTTGATCTCTTTCCCTTCTCTTTATACGTATGAACACACGAAAAATGCATTATACACCCTCATATTAAAACAACTGCAGCAATATAATAGCATACTGCAAAAATGAAAAATATAAAGGACAGCTCTATATTGACTTTCAAGTCATAGTGTTACGCCCCCCCCCCTCCCACACACACATACGATATGTATAACAATCAATCATCTACATCTGAACATCTGAAACTTTTGTATGCTTATTAAAATAATGGATGGCTTGCATTTGTTTTTAATATTTTTATTTCCTCCATATGTTAAAAAAAATGAAAAGAAAAATGCAACTTCAGGACGAAACCTTACAATATAGGTCACATTATTGTACTTTATCGACCACAGCACAAAAATAAAATAATGCCAATTATGCAGTTGAGTAGACTTGGTTTTTATTGTTGCACAGATGACCTATTTTTGTGTTTCAGAATTAATATCATTGGCAAAGCATACCCCCTTCCTCCCATGTTCAGTGACACACCTTCCCAATGTAATACCGCTTTTTATACTTTCTGAATGGTTCTCACTTTCAATTCTCATTTGTATCCACTGAAGCAGGCGACGTTCGTTAAAACGTGCTCTCCTTGTTTGAACAATACCTGTATACTTTTTTCAACTTTATTGGAGGCATATAAGTCATGAGTGTTTTTACAGAGAAATATTGGACCGTTCCTTATACAATGTAGCACTTACTTACCTTAGTAAGTTTTTCTTCTTCGCAGTCTGAGCTCTAGAACTAACCACAAGTGTTTAGTGATGTTGAGGTCTGGGGATTGAGCAGGCCATGGTACGGTAAGTGTTGTATTTCATCTCAACGCTTTTCAAATCACACTTCAAGTCTTACGTCAGTCACAGTCGGTCCTAGGCAATTTTGCTGCCCCGTACAATGGCATCATTCTACGCTTCCCTTTCTTCAGAAAGAACAAATCTTAAAAGCCACGATTTCAGTTATGCTACTCTATCATGAGCAACGAAGAGTAGAGAAAGAGCACTAGCACCTCAGAAAGGAATAAACACTACAGATATAATTTCATTGTGTTTGTTTTCTTCTTCAAATAATAATTTATTATGTTACTGCAAAATAAAGCAAACACACCTGCAGAGGAGAGATGGCCATCCTTTTTTATAAAATTCAATATCAACCTTCAATTTCAATGTATCAGTTTCAATTCCAGTGTAAGTAGCTCGTTTATGTTTATTTTTTGATTTCCTTCTAGATCTGTTAAAAAATAATAAAGATCCCTCTTCACCTTGAATGATAAGGAACTTGTTTGTGACAAAGACAAGATTAGTTTAACTAAATGGAACAGGTACTTCCTCCTGATCGAGAATTGAGTTCTTGTATTTGACAACAATCAACCACTTCGTGCTTGGATTTGTTTGACTATTTGCTTTACCACTATCCATGTGAACTTAAACTATTGCGGCCTAAACATGATTTATGAATGTAGTATTCAAATAGAAGGTCAGCTTAGTAAATTTAACTACCATCGTCCCCTCGAAACTTGCACGTGTTACACTTATGGTAGAGCCGGCCCTAGTGACAGTTTCAATTGGTGAAATGTCATTTTGGATAATTCAACGTCGTTGCCTAATGTTTCCATATAGTTCCTGGCAATACTGATTCAACGTTGGGGCAATTCAAATAACGACAGAATTACAAGGAATTAAGGTTCACAGTATCATAATGCCGCCGCCATATTTTGTAGCAGGGAGGAGACAATTCGAAGCGGTAACTTTTTGGGACATCTACCAGACAAACACATGTTGTTTGAAATGAATGAAAAAAAAATAATTAAATCATATGTGCCCCCAATTAAGGTATATTGCATATTTAGGTTATGCAACTCGCATCAAACTGTGACTTGTCGCAATAGTTTGTTCCAAGCGCTGAGTTCCTCAGTTACTGTCGCTCTATAACATTTCTAAATTTTCGTCGATCTCTGTCTCTAAGGATTATCTTTCGCCCGCTATTATGCTTCGTTTTGCTATGACTTCTGTAGGCCTTCGTACGTAACCTTGAACACTGTTTCTCGTGGCGCATCTAGCACTTTGGAACCTCTAATTGCACTTCTGGAAGGTATGCTTGTAGTACACTTCACTTCTGGCAAGTATGCATCATCTGTACCATTCCTTTTCTTATTTTTTTTTTTAAATCTAGTTTCATAATTTTTTTCTGAGAATACAGGTAGAAATACTTATCCATTACTTATCGTCTTTTCGGATGCAAAATAACACCGATTGATTACTATACAAATGTATTGTCCTGAAGTATGGGACGATCACTCAAAAAAAAAAAAAAAAAAAAAAAAGTCCTACTAACAAAAGTTTTTGGGTACACACCTGTGTGTTATTTTTTAAAGTTCAATTATGCTTTATTTTTCAACTTATGCTTTACTATGCTTTATTGTTAATTTCAATCATTGTTTTACAATTAATCGTGTATAATGTATAATATTTACTTTACATTGAATATTCAAAATACCTTGATCTATTTATTAATATTTTATGCAACTAGTTTCTTTCATATTTAATGAACTTTCTACTTAATGCACTGTAAAGAGATATACTTTACTCGAGTCAGTTTTCTTTTTATCACTTGTGTGCGTCTTAGAGATGCACATATACAAAAAGAGAAAGTAAAAGATGCCACTAAAAAGTACCGGAAGAGCTCGATTTCAAAAGGTACACATAACAATAGAAATAAAAATAAGCTTTTCATTGTTGCATTGTTATGTACTCAAAGATTTTGCATTGTAAATATTGGTTTAAAAAAAAATATTAATACAGTATGTTAAACTTCCAGTTAAACAGTTTTCCAAGAATTGTTCTAATAGAATTTTCCAAGAATTTGCTGTATATTTTAAATTATGCTTTATGCTCTATTTTCTAAAATTATGATTTATTGTGTTTTTAAAATTAGTTTCTTCTGGAGCCTTAGACAACCACAATCATGTTCAAAGTACCAACCATATGTGTAAATTGCTGTTACGCTTTTTATGCTTTTGGGTTGTCCTAATAATGTGTGTTTATGCACAAAAGATTGTCCTAGATTAAAATGCTAAATTAAACTCCATAGTAAGTCTTTTGGTACAGGCTCAGCATGCTATTAGCTGATGTACGAAATTAGAAAGACATAAGCGAGTTTATTATTTATCCATAGGATCAAAATCACGGAGTTCGTCGAACTTTCTCAATAGGCTATTAATTAAAAGCTAAGGATGGATTTATGAGAAATATACAAGTCCTCAAGAAATAATATGACAAAAGGACATAATAACGACACAACGACGAACTAGAAATGAGAGAAAAAAAATAAGAGAGAATTAATGAGCTTTTATCTGTCTAGATGACAACCATCTACGTAGTTTTTCTTATTACCCTTCAATGGGTCTTCTAGCTTTTGAACCAACGAAGAAAATAGTGGATTGTTCTCATACCAAATCATTGTCTTTCTTTTCTCTCCCGCTTTTTTTTTTTTGTGTGTGACGCTGGGTTATGATCCAAACAACCACCAGCGACATCTGTCGACATTATCGTTCGAAGCTAGAGATGATAACGAGGTATTCTTCCGCATTCTTGGAATCGTTTTTCCACTTCTCTTTTTGTTCTTTTTTCTTTCTTGCTTGCGCTTCAAACCACGAGTTCTGGAGCAACGCAATCGAACACAAGAGTTTGCTGACGTTGTTTGTTTCTTTTTTCTTACTTTTTTTTTCTCCAAAAGATCTCTTCAGCTGTGGTTTTGAAAAGCAATTTTAGTTTCAAAGATTATTTCCTTCTATTTCTTTATACGTATACTTGTAGCAAAACAAAAACAAGACAAAAATAAAATGAAAACGAATTGTCCTTACGACTTCAAAGGTAACTGAACTGATTAGAAGCGTACTTTGTAAGATTATTGTAAATATCTCGACTACTTTTTGATTTTTAATATTTTTCTATGTTGCTTTTTCCTTCTCTTTTACTATCATATATTTACTACTTGGTTTCTTCTTTCTGCAAACAAATAAACTTTCTAGTAATAGAAGTAGATAAGATGAGATCAAGAAAGAAATACAGTACAGTAAAAGATAAAATTAAAAAAAAAAAACAAAAATAAAAGAATAAAGAATGAAAATAAAAATAAATAAATCGATAAACAACCATCTTTCTAAGAGACAGGACTTATGTAAGTTATACTTCAGTAATCCATTAAAACTTTGGAATCAAAATAAAAACAATTTTGTCTTCGGTTCTTAACTTCAACTTTTGTCATTATAACTTCTTTTTTTTTTCAAAAAAAAAAAAAAAAAACACTAATGTTTAACTTGGAAAATAAGATAAATTGATTTATTTGATTAAATTCTCGTACTTCATTTGATTTTATTAACAAGTCGCAGAATGCCCGCTCATCGCACGGGGAGAATACCTTTCATTTTTAAGTTAAAGGAGCAAGAAAACTGTCACCAATCAACTAATGGACCCCAAAAGAACTATGAATTCGACACTAATGCTGATCATTTTCAAATATGTTTACATGTCAATATCTACATTTAAGAGTACTATAGGGGGCTGAATTTAAATTTCAACTGCATCAGAAACGTAAAATGATAAAAAAAAACATCCTATGCCCGAACCTCACCTATATTCCAAATTTGATCGAGATCAGTCGGATGATTTAGGAGGTGTGAAGTCACAAACATAGCCACTTATATATAGGCCTATATATTCCATTAAGTGAAGAAATATAAGAGAAACCAATCCACTCTAACGAAACTTAAACCAAGAGTTTAAACTTTTCAAATATTTGCTATCTAGGTTGAAAATTTGATCGAGATCGGTCGGAATCGATTGATTGATTGTTGAATATTTAGTAGGGGTGTAAGAAGTGAGGCTATTTATCTGTGTCACAAGATAAGGCCAGTGTTAACAAGTTCTGTAGATTCAAAATTCAAAATATTTTTTTTAAAAATACACGAAACATAATACGTTAAACAAATTAAAACTGCAACAAACGTAAAAAATATTAAAAGAATAAATAACAAATATAAGAAATACAAGTAGAAAGTAAGACAAAAAAGGCAAAAACAGCAACACTGACATGAAAAATTAAAACTGAAACCTCAGAGCACATTACCTATTCCAATATCACGAATAAAAGTGAGAAAACGGGCGCTGGAGATCGCATTATCCCCTAAAATCTGATTAACGGTTTGTTGTTGTACTTAAAACTCTTCTTCAAACCCTTAAACGTTCTTTGGGGGAATCGGTGACTTAGTTGTAGATTACTTTTCTCTTGCACGTGGGGTCCGTGGTTCGACCCACGGTAGACAACATCGCATGTGTTAACTTCCTCGGAGTACTCCAGTCCCTTCCACATTATCATTTCACCAATTGTGTTATTATCATTCACTTTCCTAAATAATTCGTCTGCCTTAACCTAACAGGATAATCGTGTGGTGTTATACTAAATGATTTTTTAAAGCATTCTGTGAGATTTGAGTGTTCCAGACATTTCACAAGGATATGTTAAATATTCAGTGAAGTAATAGAATCCTCTCAACACGGAAGGTAAGCACTGTTGACCACACATGAATGAGTGAGAAACGAAAGCATGTAAGGACCACTTTATGTCGGCAACTAGTACTTGATAACGTCTGACAATCGCCCAAAATAGATTTTACTGAGTGAACCTTATTTTCGTTGCCCTGGTTCCAATCCACTTGCCAGTAAGAGGACATACGTTGGAGAAAATTACTAATAGTGATCAGAAGACTCGAAAAAAAAAATGCTACAATGCATAAACTAACAATGCGATTTGTTGTCTGCTGTATCAGCACGCTCGTTTCCCCAAATGTTGACATACGCCGACACCCAGCAGACAGCGACGACTTAATTTTGTTGCTGTAGGTGATGGCATTTTTAGGTAATGTTTCGCACTATGTGATATTTTGTGAAGACATTCTGCAGGCTTGTTATAATGCTTTCTAAGTCAGTTTAATGTTGTTAAGTACACGACGCAGCGAAAGCTGAAGCATGTGATCGAGAGTAAATTTAGGCACTGTTAGCTCAGCAGAGGATATTGAGATTCACGATACAATATACCCCTATTCTTACTATACGATACACTCACAACGAAATATACACTTAAGTAATTTTGTAAAGCAACGCAACCAGAAATTACGAAATAAATATTATTTTCCAGAAAATGAATAATGGAGTTGTAGAAAATAATAAGGTAGGAAAACAGAAACAGAATTTAAGATGTAATTTTTAAAAAAGCAAGAGACTTTGGTTGTAACATTGGCTGAGATAAAACTGCATAATAAAGGGAGTGTTAGCAGGAACAACATTTAGTGGCGAAAGATGCTACAGTTGATAGACGATTTTAAAAGTTAAGGATTGAAGTTACTAATTATTTATATGAAAAAGGCCAACCTGGGTCTTTTGACAGGGTTATAACAATACTTGTATTTCATAACTCTTTATTATATCTTTATTTGTATTTGTGGGCAGAAGCACTTTTAAATTATGCACAAGCTGCTCTAGAAAGGAACAAGATTATGAAAAAAGAAAAGACATAGATGTAATTTTTTCCAGTTATCATAGCAACGAAGAATAAATATATATAATAAAGGATCCATCTTGTGTACACTGCATGTACAATTTTAAAGAGTGTAAAAGCTTAATGTGTCACTTACTGTAATAAAAGGTAATATCATGATGTCGTGTGTAAATGGATTTTGTTGAATCAGTAGCCTTGTAGTTATGCATAAATCTATATGAACTGTGGGGATTTCTTTATACGTTATATAAATTTGGTGGTCCTCGCCGCAGGATTGTCGTTATAAATGTGGTAGTTTGCCGCCAGGATCTTAGGAGATTCGTATGAAGTTAAGTAGACAATCTCCTAAATAATAAATTCCATGTGTACAGATTGACTTTAAGGTTACGTAGTGAGTTTGTTAAAAGAGATATCAAAACGGAGTGTACTTTTCTTAAGGAGTGGCACAAAAATTTTCAGAAATATCAAAATGAGTCGTAGAATCAAATGGTAACAGGGAAATGAACTTTTCTGACCTAGCCGATCTCATTAAACAATTAAAGCAAGATTTTGGTGATCGCATGAATCAACAAAGGGAACGAATGAACCAACTTAAGCAAGATTTTGGTGATCGAATGAACCAACAAATGGAACAAATGAAACAACTTGATAATAAAATCGACCAGACGAATCTACGAATTGAACAAAGTGACTTTAAAATGGAACGAATTATATGTAGATTCACTGAGATGCAAAATCCCGTTGAAGTAACAGAAACTATAGTTAATGGACGCACCAACCAAAGTAAAGAGTTACAAGATTTGCCAGTTACCGAAGAAATGTCATCACAGGTTAACATGTGTGCTCTAAATGAACCTGGACCTTCCACAGAAACAACAGAAAATGCAGATCTTGAGTTTGCATTGGTGAAATTTGCCGAGTGTTCGAAAAAACGTACTGCGGTATTGATTGAACCAGATTATTCCGACTTCTCTCTTCATTCGAATGTTTTTGATTGCATTACTGATACTGTATGTAACGAAGATTTTAGTAGTATCAATATGCGAAAAGTTATGATCATCTTCGTCTAATGAATGAACTGTTCAAAGATATGTACCTAACATGGGTTCATGTAGCAGGAAGAAAATTGATTCCAGTATTCGTGAAATTCAGAAAGAGAACGTGTGCTTGTAGCGATTGGTCGATGGAGTTGGAACTATTGAAACGTTCATTCAATGAAAAGACCAAAATGATATTAGTAAACAATCCGATGATGCTTCACAGAACGTGATGCAGTGCGTTTACTTCAATCATCTAAGTATGACATTGCAAAATTTTGAAAATCCATCAACAGAGGAAACAAAAACCGTGGTAGGACAAATTACAGTGAATATTGTGGAAAGAATAGGTACAGATCTGTTAGGAGACACGATATATCGCCACCAGTAAAACGAATGAGAACTGAACCGAATTTTACCGGTAAGATAACCGAACCTAACCTTAGCAGCAACAGTAATAGCAATCGCGTAACCGAACCTAATCCTAGTGTAGTACGATTACTTACACTTAAGCAGCATGTAATCACTAGATCTAATTTCCTTCGAATTGGATTTCGTAGAAATTCCATAGATGGTACAAATTCTAAAAGTAAGAAACAAAGAACTGTAGAAGTAAATAACGCGCAAGACTGTATTCCGGTTTATGACTTTCAATGCAACTTAAACGAGTTCGTTGGTCATGTAACTTAAGCTAAAGTTACGGCATCCGAGGAAACCGTATTCAATTGATTTTTGTTATACTTCACTGTAAATACCGTTATGATTTCGTTTGTTATTTGCATTTCATTTGAATTCTATGAAGATAATTCAATGAATCAACAGATGGAACAATTTGTACCTTTGTTGGTTCAAACGGTAACATTAGTTTTTGTTGTAATGTTAATCATCGTTTTTTTGCTGAATATTGTCGACATTTCAATCTTAATTTATATTTTGTTAGACTATATCATATATTTGATCCTTTCTTGTGTAAAAGAGCAACTATGTAAATGTCATAATTAGTTTTGCCCGCTATCGCCAGCTTATATTATGTATCAATGGCCACAAAAGGACCTTAAAATTAAATTACATCTATGCCGTAATCTGAATGTACCCTTATATTATCGACGTTAAAGTATATAAATATTTGTAATAAAATTAATTAAGAAGTTAAGATAAAATATAAAAATAATATTATATAAAAGTGAAATGTAATATATGCTTATATGAATTGTAATTCTTATATATATATGAGGGTCATTCGGAAACTCAAGTAACTAGTATGTAATAGTTAACGGTTCAGGATTTCTTTTTTTTTTTTGTGTTTTTTTAAGTCCTTTAGTTCAAGGCGCCATATATAACAATACTTGTATTTCATAACTCTTTATTATATGTTTATTTGTATTTGTGGACAGAAGCACTTTTAAATTTATGCACAAGCTGCTCTAGAAAGGAAGAAGATTATGAAAAAAGAAAAGATATAGATGTAATTTCTTTTCTAGTTGTCATAGCAACGAAGAATAAATATATATAATAAAGGATCCAACTTGTGTACACTGCATGTACAATTTTTAAAAAGTGTAAAAGCTTAATGTGTCACATAGTATAATAAAAGGTAGTGTCATGATGTCGTGTGTAAATGGATTTTGTTGAATCAGTAGCTTTGTAGTTATATATAAATTTATATGAACTGATGATTTCGTTTTAGGGTTGTCCAAATACATTAGGAAAAATCGAGTTAATTGAAACCTATTTTTTCTTAAATTGATTTCTCCTAATGTGTTGGGACAACCCTGCGGGAAAGTTTAGTCTGGTCTTTTCGAATATAAATCATTATACATCACTATTGTATTTGTAAACCATCGCGCGTTAGTCAAACACGTAATACCCTAAAAAAAAAAAAAAAAAAAACAACTCTGTATAAGGCCTGAAGAGTGACGATGATAATGATGTCATAAGAGCAGCAAAAAAGATATATTGTTTTTAAATGTTACAAGTCGTTTACGTGCTTTCCATAGTTACTGACTAAGGTGAAAAAAGGGAAACTAACAAAAGGATTCAATTTCTGATAGAAAAGTGTGGTGCACCGCCTCCATTTGTTCTATTATTCAGATAATGAGGAAAAATTTTCAATAGAGTAATCGCTATTCATCTCAAATAACTCTTTAAACTCCCCCCGCACCAATTTCTACAGAATCCATGCGTGAGGAAAAAGAAAACTTATTATTAACTTTAATGGGAAACATTTCAGTGGCTTCTGCTAAGAAAAGGAGTTTATTTTGAGAAACAGAATGAGTACGTGTACTTACAGAATGGGGATAAGAAACGAAGACTTCTGAAAGGACACATGCATTCTTTTCCACTAATACTACAGCTAACACCCACTTGATACAACTCAAGGGTAAAAGAGGATCTGAAAAGGTAGGTAGGTGGGCGGTAGGTAGAGGCATGACATCACATCGTCCCCTGGTAGTATATGTCATTATCTGACTCGGTTAGATAGCATTCAGTCACCTAGCATAGGTTGGCTTGTATTTTCGCACTTTAGTTTTACGTAGTGGTGGGTACAAAAACCGGTTTTCAGTTTCCGGTTTTTGAGAAACCGAAACCGTTTTTAAAAATCAAAAACCGCTTTCACCGAAAACGGTTATCAGTTTTATCCAAAACCAGTTCGGTTTATCACCGAATGCAGTTTCGGTTTTCTCCAAAACTGGTTCAGTTTTCATCGACACCGGCTTACTCAGAAACGCCTAAGTAACTGTCTTTTTTTCTGTTTTTTGGAAAACAAGTATTTGAGACTTACGTACTTCATGCTCTCAGGTATAGATATATTGATTTTACGACATTGTAACATGCATCGAGAATACACATGAAAGAAGCTCATAAACTTGTAAATTCTCATAAAAAGGATGTGCAAACCGAAACCGATATATTTAAAACCTAATACGTTTAAAAACAAAACTGATTTTGTTGTAAAACGGATCCGGTTTTCGGAGAACAATGAAATTCTACTCTGGTGAGAAACTGAACCGAAGTTTAGAGAAAATCGAAACCAGTTTCGGTGAAACCCGAACCGGTTTTCTAGAAAACCGAAATCAGTTTCGGTGAAAAATCGAACCGGTCTTGGAGAAAACCGTTTTCGGTGAAAAAACTGAACCTTTTTTTTATTTAGAAAACCGAAACCAGTTTCGGTGAAAAACCGAACCAGTTTTAGAAAAACCGAAATGTCGGTTTTCCGGATTTCGGTTTTTCTAGAAATCGGTTTCCGGTTCGTATAAAAACCAGTTTTGCCCATCCCTAGTTTTATCACATATGTCTGGATGCCGTATTTATTGCCCAAATCGTGAAAAAAAATGTAATTTTTCAACGGTTACTTAAGGTGATCTATTTGAACTTCATCTACTCTTAGTTGAATATTGCCGTTTCGCCCAATACAAATCTTTTGAAGAACAATGAGAAAGAAATTTGTGAAAGAACTGTAATTTTTCGACAATTATTTCGAGTTTTGTGATATCTTCCACCTCAACCAATATTTTTGTGAAACGGCCTAGTTTGTAGTGGTCGACATCGTGAATTTTTTCCGGGTACTCTCGTTTCCTCAAAGTTTGCTATTCTTCCAATTCTTCCATCGTCATCTCCCGTATCCTAAAAAGGCCATATGCGTGGGACGTTAAGAGGGCAGACTACTAAGTATTTTTCAAAAGCTAACAATTTTCCTTTTGCCAGTTTTTCGTAAATGAATAGAGATAATGAAATGTAACTTACCTCAATAATATATAATGTTCTTCTACACCCGAAAATACGAATCGGAAGAATTTTTAGTGTTGCCATCCATAGAAATTACAGTGAGACCAGAATTTGAATTACCCAAAAATCTAGATTAAGGCAACAACTAGAAAAATAAACTTAACAGTAATTGATGTCTTATCATGCTGTCTGTGTTCATAGTTAACTACTTTTTAAATAATATTTGTATTTATTCTGTAATAACTTATTTATTTTGTAATAAGTATGTGAGTTATTATAGAATAAATACAAATATTATTTAAAAAGTAGTTAACTAGGCACACAGACAGTATGATACGATATCAATTACCGTTAAGTTTATTTTTCTAGTTGTTGCCTTAATCTAGATTTTTGGGTAATTCAAATTCTGGTCTCACTGTAATTTCTATGGATGGCAACACTGAAAATTCTTCAGATTCGTATTTTCGGGTGTACAAGAACATTATCTATTATTGAGGTAAGTTACATTTCACTATCTCTTTTCATTTACGAAAAACTGGCAAAAGAAAAATTGTTAGCTTTTGAAAAATTTTTAGTACTCTGCCCCTTTAATCTGAAATATTTCATTTCATTTTCATTTTAGTAAAACGGAAGCTAACATTTAAAACCTAAAGTTAATTATTTGACATGAACTACGAAAAATATTTTAGATGGTATAAAGCTCAAAAAAAAAAAAAAAAGTTATTATCTGCAGTTCCGAGAGTCGGGTCGCATGCGGAAAAAGTTCAAAGCACTATTTGAGATGAGCGATGATGACATTTATTCAAACTTTTTCCTTACTATCTGAACAATAGAATGAATATAGGCGGTACACCACACTTTCAGATGAGGAATTGAATTCTATTGTCAGTTTCCTCCTTTACCTTAGTCCTTTATTAAAAAAAAGTGTATAAAAGGACTCGTAACATTTTAAAACGATATATTTTTTTTTTCTTATGTCATATTGTATGCTCTTATAACATCATCAACGCTTGTCAAGTTATCATGGAAGCGAAAGTACCAAAGAATTGCAATTATTTGAAGTTCCGAAAGTAGGGTTACAAAATTTATTGTACCATTGTGTTCCTCTCATCGAGATTTATAACAACCAGGCACTGAGAAAAAAAATATAGGTAGCGTACTTAAAAAGGAAGGTTACATGCGTAATTCTTGTAGTTTCTGGACTTAACGTACAGCAGACGTATAACTGAAAACGCATGTTTTATAATACTTTCCGTATAAATGTTCCATCTATACATACTTTCCGTATGAAATAATGTAGGCGGTCGTTATCTCACCTACAAATGGACGTATATAACATATAGCTGAGGAATGCAACATAAGTATATGCATGCGATATATGGAAAACAGAGGTCAGACGTTCTGCAACGGTATGATTTAACATCTAAGGGCAGTGCCTATGTAGCATACGGATAACGTATGCTCCATACTGATTTCTGTAGTAAGCAAGAGGATACCGTATGTTTGTACAGTAAGGGACACTTCTGGATAGTACACTTTTGCCGTAAGTTTCCATATGGGTGTACCATCCAGAAGTGTCCCTTACTGTAGAATATACCGTTGTCCGGAGAATGGATTTTTTCAATGTGAAAAATATTTTTTGTGAAACGCAAACTACACTTTAAGACCTAAAGATTATTTGACGGTATATCATTAACCGGTATATCATTAACCATAAGATGAATTTTTATCTTGCTAAGGAAGGGCTTAATAAGGATGTTTCAATACCAGTTTTAACCACAATGAGTGTCATGATTCTCTTAGCGCTTTTTTTTTCTTAAGGTTTACAAGTTATTTGGTTTCTCTCCGTTTCTCGAAAACTATTCAATGAGTTTTGACATTCACAAATATCATTGTGTTAATCCTTTCTTATTTTAACGTCCCACAGTTATGCACGCATATTTCAGTAAATTAAACTTAAAATAGGTTAAGACCTGGTAAATATATTAAGATAAATGAAGAGAAAGGAAGACGTTCTGATGCATATTTAATTTAGCTATATTCAAATACAAACTATCATTGTCAGTAGCATAGAGAAATAAATGAATTTAGATGCATCGTTTATAGAGCAAATACACAGTGGCGCAAATCTGTCATCAACATGAAGGGGGATGGGTAACACCGTTTCCTCTTTTTTTTTTTTTCGATGTTCAAAATATTTATGTTCATAGTTGAAAAAGTTAAAAAAAACCAACAAAAAAACAATAGTGTGGAGTATCAGGGCGTCAAAGTAGTATTCAGCATTGGGAGGTGGGCAAATTTGAGGTTTATTCTGGGAAGGGGAGGTAAGACTCATATTACCGTAGATGAATTTGATTTCTGAGGAGAACTTGTATATATATCAGGCGATGTAGATGAAGTGACAGTCGATCACAAATCATCACATTTCTCCCCGCAAAAAACATTTCAAATTGAATTATTGGGGGCAACAGTCCCCCCAATTCGAAAATTGGAGGTGACATGTTCCCTTCATACCCCCTAGATTTGCACCAGTGCAAATACAACGGAAATAAAAAACAACCTACACAATTTAGATTATTGTCATTTTGCAATAGTATTATGAAATGCAATTCTCTTATGGAATTTGAGTTCGAGATTAGATAAAGAAAATAGTTCTGTCGGCGGAAGAACTTCGCATTCTTGGAACCTTTTGTTCTAAGTTTTAATATAAACAATATTAAACAAAGATAACACTCACAGAATTAAGGATGCTGATTCCTGATAACTGAATGCCATTTTGCTCGTTCCATGTTTCTAGGTCCTTCCGACGTATTATAGATGAGACAAGATTACCCGACCCCTCATTTATGTCGGCCAGAGTCGGTTTTGAATTTCACCTGTTTGTCTTCCTATTTTCATTTTTTTTTCTTTTTGATACTTTCACTCTTGTTTGCTGTTTTCTGGCTTTCTACGAAAGGAGCTTGGCTGTTTTACTTTTCAGATACAAAATTCTACATTTACAACAAAAATAGCAAATTTAATATAAATCACACCGAGTACAAGTTTGATTTACATCGCACCGAGCTTAAGGGGGACGGTGATGATACGACAAATGATAATAGTGGAATGATTACAACAGGAGGAAACCGAAGAATCGTTATAAGAACCACGTACAAGATGTTTGCCTATCATAACGCCCACTTAGCGAAAGCAGGGATAAAAGTAGGATCCCACGTGGCAGTGATAAACGCTGTACCACTGAGCCATCACGGCCATTTATTCAGCTCACTAATATGTTATATGTCTCATGTTTTGACAAAAGTTTTCCGCTAAATGGTAATAATATTCTAAAATAATTAGCGAAAAAACTTTAATTTTGAGAGATGTTCTTAAAGTAATTTTTTTTATTTAAGGAACTAACAGTGTGGATTTTTTTTTTTTTTTTTAAAAAAAAGAACCTTTAGCTTTCCTCCATATGTTTCTCCCTTAAGGTTGGTGTAAAGGGTCAAGTTTTGCCGATATATATCACTACAGTCTGCATATCTCTCTCATTTTTTTTTTTTTTTTTTTTTTTACCTTTCACGAAAATTCACGATTTCTCTTACAAATTTCAACCTAAAAACTTCAAATTTTTGGAGAAGGAACTTCATAACATATCGAAGAGAAGAATCCGTGATGATTTTTTTATTTAGAATTTTCTTCATCGTTGAAATGGATATCCAAACCTTTAACAATATAACTGTTTCAAGAATGAAAAAAATTCTAAATTAAAAATCAACACAGATTGTTGCCTTCGATAGGTTATGAAGTTCCTTCTCTAAAAATTTGGGGTCTCTAGGTTGAAATCTGTAAGAGAAATCGTAAATTTTTGTGAAAGGTAAAAAAATACATGAGAGAGATACAAAGACTGTCGTGACATCTATCGGCAAAACTTTTCCCTTTAAACCATCCTGAAATGTGAGGTCAACTGCATGCGTGAAGCCCTGACCCGTTCTCCACCTTCCTTACTTGGTAATTGATGACACAGTTTAAAGTTCGAGGATTGACAAATTGTACTACGAAAAAATATGTTAACATTTACCCTGTATGCTATAAATTTTCCAGCATCTCTCTCTCTACAGTTTAGAACAGTCTTGTAGTTTGGTTTGTGTTAAACAGGGAAGATGTATTGGATTCTGTGATTAATTTTAGCTTTCCAGCCGTGGTATCAAGTTGTTACATTACTCTGAAGCATCCTTTGACTATTCTCTTAAAACAATCCTCAAAGGTGCTTGATTTATTTCTCTTGTATGATCTATCTATAGACTCCCTGTGAATTTCGAAACAACACAGTAACATAGAGGAGACACTTGTTATATACATATATTAGTTGACAAAGACACCTTCTCATTGTGATAAATCGTATCAATTTTACATACATATTAATAGCATTGCATTTGAGATTAATGACCTGTAGTTGGTGCAGCTATCTGTTGTATCTACATGATCATAAACTTCACACCAAATTAACGAATAGACACGAATCTATTGTAATATACAATACGTTTCATTTTTTTTTTCGATAAAGTCGTTAATTATTAGTTGGTTCTACCTTCTTATTTGATTACTAGCTGAACCTGCGCTCCCTACACAGCACATCATTCACATAAAATGAGCATGAATCTTTTTGTCATTCCTCACAACATCTGTACATGTATCTTTATAGACACAACTGAAAGATGTCTTGATAAAAATCGACAAAGGGTACCATAAAGGGGAGATTTTTTCAATTATTTTCCCAATATCACGCACCGTTTGCAAGATTGAGCCTACTTCCGGTTGGAGTTTCTAATTCACGTATGATCAGTGTCTTCTATCTTCTTGCATACAGTATGTAATAAGCAAATACATTACATACACATCATCTTACAAGGTACATTCGTGAAGTGTCCCCTCGGAATTCGTGTACAATTGATTCAAACGTAAAGTTTTCCGCGGTCCAATTTGTATTGTACTAATTTTAGCGGCCCATACAGGTAATTTGCATATTTATGGGCCTTCATCTATCCGGAATTCAATCATACGCTCGGACACAAAATTACTTTTACTTTCTTTAGTAATGTAATTGGACATTAATGTGGACATACGCAAAACAAATTGGATCAAGTACTGCTTCTCTGACATGTTATCTACCCCGACCGCCATCTTGGATTCATCTTTCGGTTTTTCAAATGGGAATAGGTGCAAGTGATATATCAAATTCACGTATAATTTTCTCAGAAATTCATTGATGTAATGAATTTTATCGTAGCTTCATTCAAACATGGTACACCTTAGCCGTAAATCTCCATATGACTGTACCATTTAGAAGTGTCCCCCGCTGTACGTTTGAAAGGTATTGCATGTTAAATCCCTTCAGGCACTTCGCGTATAGCCTAGACATTGCAGAGTAATATCAGTTACGCTTACGTTTAGCATGTTGAAAAATCAAAACGATTTCTAACTGGAAAATATACTGTAGATATAAACAAACTATTCACAACATTGGTGTCACAATCTTATTACATTTCTGTGAGTGATTGTTATTACTTCCATGTTATACTGTATTATAACAAGGAAGTAGACTATTACATTACGGTCAAAATGCCTAATGCAAATCCAGATACAATCAAATTTAGGTGAAAGCTTACCGTTTCCGTATTGACGTATGTGTGTCTGTAAGTACGTACGTACAGAGGATATTTCGTCAACCACAAATCATATAAAAGATTACATATACACACAGGACTCTGCACAACTTTCTATTTGGTTCAATATTCGTGGAGTGTCTGACATTTAACATGCAATACCTTGCAAGCGGTACAAGCTACGGTAAAACTCATTACACCAATGAATTTCCGAGAAAATTATACATGAATCTGATGTATCACTTGCACCTATTCCCATTTGAAAAACCGAAAGTTGGATGCAATATGGTGAATCCAAGATGGCAGCTGAGGTGGGTAACATGTGTCAGAGAAGCAGTACTTGATCCAATTTGTTTTGTGTATGCCCACATCCATGTTTCAGTGTTCCACTAAATACTTCCAGTGTTCCCCCAAAAACTTAATAAGGAAATAAGGGCCATTTTTTAAAATATTCAATGAGAACTGGACAATCTACACAAAATTTGGAATAGACCAGCGAAAAACGGACGTTTCTAGCATTTGTAGTTTTAGATATCTCATTATCGAAAGGATTGGAGACAAACATATAAACTTTTTTTTGAGACAAACATATAAACTTAGTATTTTAATATATAGCCTAGCTGAATCTGCGCTGTCTACTCAGCGTATCGTTCTGTTATGACCATGAACCCCACTGTAAGTAAATACCGTACTATTCAACAATGGCCTACTTGCTTTCGGCTTTTGTCTATGAAAGCGGCGAGCTTCTCGAGCCACTAATGTGACAGATATAAACAGTTGATTTCTTCAGTTGGTGTAAAGCTGAAACGTGGAGGGACGCAGTTTAGGTAAGTAAACATTTCATTTTTTTTATTTTTCTTTGTTTAAGATTATTTCTGTCAATCCAATTTCTTTCTGAATTTGTACACACTTTGTTATTCTTTCTACGGTATTTACTTACGGAAAAGGGCAGAAATAGAGCAAAATTTAATTGAATCCGTGAGTGGAAAAACACTATTAGTCCACAAAACGCATTTTGAGATATTAGAAGAAAGAACTTTCGTTTGTTAATGCCACAAATGTACAGTCGACATTAATAGCATTCTGCTATAACATGCGAGGTCTTGCAAATTGTACTGCTCTTCATTACAGCTTGTAGTTTACATCTTTAGCCTTTACCTCAAAATGGCTTATTTTGAACTCACACTGTTTTCCTACTCGCCAATTCAATTTTAACATTGAGTTATTCCCAAAAAGTTCTTATTTTTATTTGGATATGTACAACCAGAGCTCTAAATACACATAAATTCACATAAATAAACACATAATACTTATTAATGGGCATGGGAAAAGTACACATTACGGGGTTTATCTTGCGTACAATATAGCCCCTAAAATGTCATCCCTCTTTCTCGAAAGCTATCAGGGTACAAACAAAACTTTTTTCAGTACAAACAGTACAAACACTTTGTTTTCGAATAGTCTATTTCAAGTTTATGTGCTTGTGTGATAGGGGGGCCGGGAGTTGACCTCTCAAATAACCCTATAAGGAAAATGGAACAAACGAAAATATTTTCGGTCGGTACAAACGGTACAAACGTAGTACAAACGAATGACCTAGTCATTGTTTCAATTTTCTAAAGTCGGGGGACTATCTTTCCAAACGTTAATATTGTCCTCCCATCTGTTCCTAGATTTTGCTA
This sequence comes from Thermobia domestica, assembly GCF_964235325.1. NCBI lineage: Eukaryota > Metazoa > Arthropoda > Insecta > Zygentoma > Lepismatidae > Thermobia > Thermobia domestica. The sequence goes on along the minus strand of NC_137454.1, from coordinate 39,846,464 downwards.
ATGGTCGATATCCGATTGGATTTCCAGTTAAAAATTTAAGCTTTCCTACTTTCTTCCAATCTGGGTACATGATCTGCCCACCTGAGCCACCTAGACTTCATGATCCTAATAATGTTTGGAAAACGGTGTAAACTAGGCAGTTCCTGGTTATGAAATTTCCGCCGTTCCCCATTCCTTTTGGGTCCAAATATTCGTTTATACCATATATTTTAAGATTTAAATTCCTAGACAAATTTCGCGAGGATAAAAGATTTTGAACTGAATAGTAACACGAATTTACTGCTATCAGTCGACATTTAATTTCTTCGTGTATATGGATTTCGCCTGTTAATATTGATCCTAGATATTTGAAAGTATTCACTTTGTCGAAAGTATTATTTGATAGTTTGATGCATTGATAATTTTTCCTGACGAACTAGTTTTTTTCCGCATTTACTTCTTATAAGGTAACCAAGAAAGATCTAACGCTTTTTCAACCACCACCTTCGAACATTGATATGTCACCTAAGATGTATCTGGAAGATCAAAAATAGTCTCCATCATCATCGACGACCTTCTGCCAACTTACTGAAAGGCCATGGATTTAATCGCGATAGAGCTTGGTGTGCCGTGAAGCTAAGAAGGTATCAAGTGCATTTTTCACCTCTACTAGGGATTTGAACTGACGTCCTCTAAGGTGATTGTGTAAGGAATGGAACATGTGATAATTAGACGATGCAATGTATGGGGAGTATCGCGGATGCAATAGTGTTTCCCATTGAAGTCGTAGAATGGTGTCCCGGGTAATCCTAGTCACGTGGGGCTTAGCGTTGTCCTGTAACAGGAGGATCCCTTCGGGATTCAGAAGTGCTGGCTCTAGAGTTTTAAGTTTTTCTTGAACAAGGCTCAACTACTGATAGTACGAAGTTGCATTGATGCTCTGTCTACCTGGTAGCAATTCTCGATGCACTATGCCGCAAGCAATACACCAAACACACAGGAGGAATTTCTTCTGGTGCAGTTCTGATTTCGGCTGTTTTGGAACCGGTTCATGGGATACTAACTAATGATGACAGCGCCGTGAAATTTCGTACAGGACCCACTTCTCATCACATGTCAGTGCCCTATCGAGAAATGGTTTCTCCCTCAGACGAGACAGCAAAGAAACACAGGTGTCTGCTCGCGTTGCCTTCTGGCCCGGAGTCAAATCATGTGGGACACATCGATCCAACTTGTAGTGCTTCCCAAGTTGATGGAGGTGCTGCCAAATGATTTCTCCAGTCACACTGAATTGTAGTCCCAGTTTCTCATATGTCTGGCCACTGTTCGCCTCAATTGTTGCCTGAAGATCTTCAGTTTGTATATTTGTTGGTTTTCCGGCACATGGTGCGTCTTGCCGTCCTTAAACTTGTTAAACCACCGTTGCACTGTCCAACTAGCCACGAAACCCTCAATAAAGGTCTGGCCATATCTTCCGCCCCACTGCAGCGGCATTTTAGCACAGTTTGAACTTGTACAGCATACACGCTCTTATGACGCTCTGTGGAGGTGCCATGTTCGCTCTGTCCTTAAGCAAGTTCACAGTGTAACTGAACTGCCACAACAATGTAATATGTTGCATATACCCACACCAACAACTGACCTTCCCCTTATCTCCATTCGCATTCAACTCACGGTTTGAGGGCTAATGGAACATAGATCTCCACAAAGAGCGACAGAACTTTCTTTTTTTACCTTTATAAACCCATGTTCCTGCAAACGTTTAATAAGATCCCTGTATTTCTTTCAATTGTACTTCTATCACCCTTTGTCATATTTACATCATGAACATACGGTATAACCTGGTGACTACCATTTAACTTCAGGTCCTGGTTCCTATCTTTGATTTTCCTTATAGCGTACTCCAGAACAAAGTTGAATAATAATTGTGACAATGCATCTCCTTGTTATAAGCCATTCTCGATGTGAAGGCTCGTGGATAAGAATTTTCCTACTCAGACTTTACTTTGGGACTAAAGACGCTGAAACAAAATTTTGAAATGAAGAGTCCAAATACCAAATTCCATATTACTAACCTTAAGAGTTCCCGAGATATGGACATATTATTATAGTAATTGTAATCCCTATTTTTACCACTTCCACGTTGAATTTCCAAAAATCCTTTCAAATTTCAAGTTTCTAGCTTAAGCACTTTGGTCTAGGCGTAGATCAGTCATTCAGTTAGGATATTTCATAATGAATGGTCACAAGAAAAAAAGGTGGGATATATCAGAACCCCAATTTTTCTTTTCGTGTTCATTTAAATTTTTACCGGGTAATGGGTTAAAAATTACTGCATATCTCTGTAAAATTATACTCAGCGGAAGATAAGACTTACGAAATAAAACTACGGGAAGCTACTAGAGACTTTTGTGTAAAAAAAAAAATCCAGAGGATTATAAAACCTGTGAGAAAATGTTGGAAATAATATTAAAAGAGAAGAGAAGACTATTGGAAATATTTAAAAACAGAGGAAATAAAACAAAGGAGAAGAAACCATAGCGAGCTAACAAGATTTTAATTGAAATGAAGAGTTAGGTTGTTAGAAGCTGCTAAATTGACATTAGGACTAGTTAAGGTCTGTGGTTCGCGCAAATAAACACAGCAGAAGAAATACCAAGGATAGTAAAACATTGCCAAAGATAGTAAATGCCAAGAATAGTACCCTACTGATGATGTCATGGGTCCCGATCCTGGGAGGGCAAGGAGTCATAGGTGTCCCTAAAATTAGCTTGGACCGTCAGGATCTGTATGCCTTTGCTTGAATATCTGATAACGAAACATACAATACTTGAATGCCTCCCCAAAATAACATAGAAATCAACGCTGCTAGATGTTGTCCAACATATCTTTTAATAAAGTAAGCATTACACGTGATATTAACACCTATAAAACATTAAAATATTTACTTTATAACTTTGAGTACATCTGACAGAATTGTTGACCAGGCTGTTTTCAAAAAAGAGAGTTCAATATACATATATTGAAATGAAACCATTAAAGTTTGTTTCATTTAATTTAATGGGAAAGGACGAATTACGTCTTACGTTACAAGATAATAGCGACAACCATATACACGATAATTACCAAGTCATCAAAACGGAATATCGTTCATAATAACGAGTAAATAATTGAAAGAGAAAATTAATGGGAGGAAATTACTCGGTAAGACGTTGTTTTGTCCATCAAATTTGAATTGATGGGACAGAAATTTCGAGAGTGTCATTGCTTTCTCCTCGCTCTGAGATTTCCCATTAACAACGCCTTTCTCATCTTCTTTTTCTGCCTCTTTTTAACAGATTCAGTTGTCAACCACACGCAGGCATTTTCAGTTGACGAGAAACGAAATCTAATTTCAATGAAACGATCCACTTCTTCCAACTTCTATAGGCTGTTATTACTCGGAAAAGGCGATTTCGTTAATTGTGCGCATATCTCACTGGTTTACAATGTTAATTTGAATTTAAACTATCGCTGTAAATATCAATTGATTCGCACAGATTATATCGAGATAGGTATTTCCTAAAGTCAATTATTTTTCACAAAAGTACGACGAGTGAATGGAGCTCATCTCTTATGTGGAGAACCACTGGATCGTTCCCTGATAAGTGAGCTTATATTTGATTGATTGATTGATTGATTATGTTCATAATGAGGACATCAGCTCCGAGGCTATTTGACTCCGTCGCGGAAACGCCAACTCTTGACTCATGTTTGGTATGAAAATTACTCCCAAATTGAAATATATATATATATATATATATATATATATATATATATATATATATATATATATATATATATATATATATATATATATATATATATACAGGGGCGGATCCAGCATATGATCAAGGGAGGGGCTGAACCATATTTTGCCGTTTTATCCAGTGTAAAGCAGGATTGAAGTCCATTTTATCCAGTGTATACCTGAGCGTCAAGGGGGGGGCTATAGCCCCTATAGCCCCCCCTTGGATCCGCCACTGTATATATATATATATATATATATATATATATATATATATATATATATATATATATATAGGATAAAGACTTCTCAAATATGTAACTCAATTAAAACTCGATTAAATAATAAAATATTCAGTCTACAAAAGATTAAAATTGTTATCGCAAAAAGCTAGAAGAATAGCAAAATAAATGAAATACAAAACAGTTATACACAAGGAAAGTGAATAAAAGATTAGTAGTAGCGAAAGAGAAACACGAAAAGGCTAAAAAGAATAGCCTCGGAGGACACTATTTTAATCCCGTGAATAAATGCAAGAATACGATTACATACGATAGAGTCCCCGATATGTTGCCAATATTATTAGGTAGTCTTGAAGGATTTTTCTTTCTTTCTTTTTTTGAATGAGGTCTGAATATTATGGACATTGGACAAAAATGTACCTAATATTTAATACGTTCCTCACAGTAGGACGATTATCGCTACTTACTAAATAGAAATGTATGAAGTTAGTGTGTTCGATAAATTAGCGTAAAGTAAACAACATTGTGGCCGCGGGTTTTTTTTAGACGTCCCCTGCCGCATGTACTTTTGCATCTCTATTAATTATTCCATCTTCTTTTAGTTACATTTGAAGGACCTAGGGTATGGGCGCCCGAAGGAGGCAGGGGTCCCACCCCCTGGCTCAAAAAAAGTATTAAATTTCTTAAGGTTTTCTTAATATAAGTTAAAAAATTACCAAACGTATATAATATAGCAACCAGGGAAATGCCCCCCTCCCTAGAAATTTTTCTTCGGGCGCCCATGACCTAGGGAAGAGTCACTTCGCAAATTTCACTTATCGATTGCGCTTGTTCGTTTATTCCGGTTCTACTGAGAAGCTCCTTTGTTGCTAAGCGGTTAGCGTACGCGCCTCTGGCATGGGAGACCCGGGTTCGATTCCCGCCGGCGGCTCCTGTAGTTTGGATTCCACATTAATAAGTAGATCCCATCTCATATAGCCTCGCTGCTGAAAGGGACGTTAAACTTAAAATCAACTTAACCAATTGTACTGGTAGTTTTCTTTTTTTTTTTTTTTTTAAAAAAAAGAATTTAAGTTGTCATTAATGCATTTGCTGATATCTTCAATTAGTTTGTGTATCTTCATTCGTTATTGATCTTTCTTGCCTCCACACTTCTCAGATCACGAAACAAATTTTCTTATGCAAGCTTCCTTTAAAAGCCCGTTTCGGTTCAATTCTGCCCCCAAAACCCATAATACTTAAAATCTACGTAAACATACACTTAAAAAATGCAATATTTATTTTTAGTTTTTTAAATACGAATATTGAAGGTAGTAAGAGTCATTTTTGTTGAAAAGTCAGGGTTAATGTAATGTAATTATTCTCTCTGTATTGGCGAACCTATTCGTAATCTGCACCGAGTAATTTTCTCATTACAAACTACACTTGAATCCTTGCTTGCTCTCAATCGTGAGATATGCTTTTGCTCGAACTCTGACGTCAAGCTCCAAATCAATTAACGAGATAATTTCGAGAGGTAATTGCTGATTTTGTTTTGAACTTTTCAGCATCTGTAGTAGTGACGCGTATTAAGTATAATGACTAATATCCGTTAGTTGTTGAACTATTTACAAACTTGTAAACAGAGAAAGAGAGAGACACATAAATATTTCAAGCATTTAGTTGAGTTCAACAAATGTATGTCAGAGCTCTGAAAGATTTTATCCTGCTCCACTTGGAGAGAAAAACAAACATGAAAATACATTCATTAGTACGGACACGCTTTGACAAGGGAAAGGATCGTGTCCCCAGTGAGTTTAATAGAGAAATATATGTCATTTGCAACTTCGTCTAACAACTACAAAAGTGGTCCTCGCCGGCCGTTTTCAATAGTAAATCCATCAACGGTCTTTGAATGCACAACTCCCAGCATAGTATACGCTTTATGAGTTTTCCCTTTATCCTTCATACACCATGAATGTTGAATAGCCTCCCAAGCGCTTTGACAGAACAAGCAAATTGAATTGGGCTATTACGAACTGTTAATTATACTAAAACACTACACAGTATGGTGTACGGCGATGCAATACTGCACATACATGTACTGTAGAGTATGTATTTATATTCAACTTCTTTAAACCTTACTTTATTTGTAGGCCTAATAACACCTTTACTTGTCATTCTCCTTAGTTTAATGAGAACCGATGTCTTTATCCTAGCTCAGGTTTCGAATCAGGAGTTGAGATCACTATGGGTTAGTGTCTCATTGCAGAACATAAAGTACAAAGAATAATCAGTTGAACTACGTTGATAAAACAGAACAACAAGAAAACTAAGTTACTGAGACACACTCGGTAAATGCGTTAACTTCAAAAGGAAAATATCTACAGTGCATACCGTTAATGTACGAGATTCCGGATTCAATTCCAGGTGAGAGCTCCTTCGTGGCTAAGCGGGTAGCGTACGCGTTCGATTCCCGACGGGAGCTCATGTGATTCAGATTCCATATTAATCAGTAGGTCCCGTCTCATATAGCTTCGCTGCTGAAAGGGACGATAAATTCAAAATCAACTCAACTCAATTCCAGGTGAGAGAACATTAAACGCATTACACTGGTTCCGATACCACTTTAAACTGTAGGCCTTGTCAGACAACACTCTGGCTATGTCTAGTGTGAGAGGAGCCTCTGGTTCAATTCCAGGCCATGCAGTGGCGGTTCTAGAAAGTAAAAACTTGAATTGGGGACAGCCAGAGCCCAGACTATGATAAGTATATCATTTTTTATTATATACTTCCAAAAATATAATAAAAATAGATTAACTTATTATTGTCATTCAAAAAACTGGCCCCGGCCCCGGGCTAGATCCGCCACTGAGGCAATGCCAATTTATGGTGGACAACTTCGTGTCTGTGGGTTTCTCGGGATTGTCTTGCTCCTTCCTACATTTTCATTCCACCATTTCTTCCATAATCATTCAATTTTATTATTTGATTGTCTTTACCCTACAGATAGAGATCTGCACGGGCTCAGGCTGAGTCCGCGACGCCGACTCCGGCCTACAAAACAAATATCACTTTGGGCTCGGGCCGTAAATTGTTAAATATACAATCATATTTATGGGGCCTTTTCTGGGCTAACTTTGTAAATATACTGTTCAACGTTATTTATTGGACCGTTCTTTCTGGAGAACTTTAAAAGCACAACTGCAAAATTAAACCTCTAATTGCTGTAAATAAAAAATAAAAAATTTGTGTTGATTATTACGTTTTTGTAATTCGGGCTTATTTCGGGCTCATTTGATTATCACATGAACTCGGGCTGGGCTCGAGCCTAAGTGCTAAAGCAATTTAGGACTTGGGTCGGGCATCCCATTTTAAATTCACGGGCCGGGCCGGGCCCGGGCTAAAAATTCTATAAGGCTTCGTATCTACCTATCTATCTATCTATCTATCTATCTATCTATAAGGAAAATATCTACAGTGCATACCATTAATGCACGAGATTCCGGATTCAATTCCAGGTCAGAGCTCCTTCGTGGCTAAGCGGTTAGCCTACGCGTTTTTGGCGTGGGAGACCAGGGTTCAATTCCCGGCGGGAGCTCATGTGATTCAGATTCCACGTTAATCAGTAGGTCTTGTGTCATATAGCCTATCTATCTATCTATCTATCTATCTATCTATCTATCTATCTATCTATATATATATATATATATATATATATATATATATAGATAGATAGATATATAAAACACCGACAAGGTTTGCGAGGCGATTCCTGACACCAAGATAAAACAAAATGTAGAGGCCAACCTGGGTGCACAAATACTTCCTTTCGGAGTTATAGGCTGTCGAAAAAAATAAAAGAAATAAAAATAAATAATAAGAATAAAAAAATAAATGAAAGAAATGAACTTTAAATGTCTGTAGCTCAAAAACTGTGGAACCTACCGAAGCCAGGTTTCACTTAGGAACTAACATGTGCTTTATTCCAAAAATCCATGTGCTGCGGTACTCACGCAACAATTTTTATCGAGGGAATTTGGCTACGGACATATAATTTGAAGTACTCACCAATAACCTCTATAAACATTGTTGACGAAGTACCGCAAGGTTCTGAAACATGGATATTTGGATAAGGCACATACTAGTTCCTAAATGAAGTCTTGACGACCCGACTACGATAGATCCCATAGTTTTGGAGCTATGGACCTTTCAAATTTATTTTTTTTAAAATTTTTTCGGCAGCCTATAACTCTGGTAGGAATCATATGTGCACCCAGGTTGGTCTATACATTTTGTTTTATCTTAGTGTCAGAAATCACTTCCCAAACGTTTTGACATACTGATGGTACTCGTCGTACGCTGTGAACCAAAAGTCAAATTCATTGTTCTATGTTTGTTCAATAGGCAGCGGCACAAATGTCTTCAACATGGGTGGAGGTGGGTAAGACCGTTCCCATAATCTCTTTTTAAGAGAGGTTCAAAATATTTAATAAGTTAAAAAAAAAAAAAAAACAATGCTGTTGAGAATCATTGGAGCAGAGTTGTATTCAACATTGGGAGGCAGGCAGATTTGAGATTTATTCTGGACGAACATCAATTTCATATCAAATTCGTTTGTGGCAATCGGGCACAAACCATCACATTTCTCCCGCAAAACACATTACAAATCGCATTACTGGGGGGCGGACAGTCCCCCCAGTTCCAAGTTTGGAGGTGACATGTCCCACTCATCACCCCGTAATTTGCGCCAGTGTCTAGAAGAGAGCGGTAAAACAAATTGACAAACAGATTTTCGAAAAGAAACTACGGTAGGGACTGTGAAGAGGATTACGGGAAAAATGTATAGATGAGATATAGATACCCACCGTTATCCGTTAAGACGTTAAGCAACTGACCCCATTAACGAATTCGGCCACAATAATCATTATGCAAAAAACAGAATTCAAAACATAGATAACATGTATGTAGTGTGGAATATAGATAAATGCCGTTAAAGTCACCCGTTAGCATCTTAACGGATGGAGTCATTAACGAGCTCAGTCAAGATAACTATCCTAACTATATCATCATATGTTCTCTTTTCGCTGCTAGCAAACTAGGGAAAATAGAGTGGTGGTTTCCCGTTGCCTTCCACCCCGCAGTATCCCAGCCGTTAAAGTCACTCTGACCACGCCTGGGACTAATGTCCAAGTTGCCGTACCTATATATTGCATATCCTAACTATATATTGCATAAAAATAAAAACTCGCCTAAATATATGGGATATGAGCTACCGTTAAAGTCACCGTTACTCGTTAAAATGGTAACGGATTCACTCTATTAACGAACTTGGCCAGGATACTCTCTCTGGCTATCTACTCCAAACAGAATTTAAAAAATTCGATTACGTGTACGAGATATAAGCCATAGATAGACGTCGTTTAAGTAGCCGTTACATGTTAACGGGTGAACGGATAAATTCCATTAACAAACTCGACAGAAATAATCATTCTATCTATCTGTTTGCTAATATGTAGCCTATGTTATATGAGCTGTATAGATAGACACCGTTGAAATGGGCTTTACGCATTGAGATGTTAACTTATTGATTTCATTAACGAAATCAGCAGAGACAATTTCTTCTACCTATCTTTTGCAAAAGAAAAAAAAAAAAAAACAAAAAACGAAACAAAACAGCTAAAAACATTTTCTCGTTCAAGTGCTATCGTGGAGAGTAACGGACAGCAGACGTTCTAACAACAAGTCTCACTGCGTGATACAAAACAGTAAAAAGAATCACGTTTAGAAGTTTCAACTTCGTCCGGTAGATATCAACCGTTGGATGATTTCTCCTGCCATCTAACGTCACGTTATGTAACTTCTAGTACTCTAGAATTATTCAATAGTGGGAAATGAGATATGAATAACCACCGTTAAAGTCACCGTTATACATACAGATTTTAACGGATTGTCTCTATAAACAAACTCGTCCGATATACGAGGTGAGTTTAAAAACAAACTGAAGTTTTGCTACAACAACTTTATTGTTTATTTCACAACATTTTAAGCACTGCCCCCCTCAAAGAAGTTCCTTCTACCGGCAACGTTTCTTTCATTTTTTAAAGCCTCCTGAAAGCATTTTCTGAGATGATGTGCAGGTCTCCTGTCGCGTTGTTCTGAATCTCCTCTATGGTCTAAAAACGTCGTTTTTTTTAAAGTTTGGGAAACAGAAAAAAAAATCGATAGAGTTAGATCCGGAGAATAAGGTGGATGGGCACAACGAGAGTTTAACGTTTCGCAAGATAACGCGGATGAGGAGCGAAGCTTAAGTAGACACATTGGTATACTGCACCATCAAAGTCTGGTTTTCACACAATTCAGGCCTCTTCCTGCGCACAACATCTCTCAACTGCACTAAAATGTTCTGGTGAAACAGTTCACCATCTGGCCATGTGATACAAATTCATGATGGACAATGTCTTCTCAATCAAAAAACCAACCAACATCACTTTGATCTTTAGCCGACTTATGTGTGCTTCTTTTGGACAAAGAAACCCTGAATGATAATTTTTTTTGAGTTTTACGTCCCACGGTTATGCCGGTTAGGCTAAAGGAGACGGTGAAGATGAGAGATGAATGAAATGGTGGAATGAAGAAAGTGGGAGGAAACGGGAGAACCCCGGGAAAACCCACGCACACGGTGTTTGTCCACCACAAAGTTCACTTGGCGGGAGCAGGGTTTGAACCCGAGATCCCAAGCACCAGAGGTGAACGCTCTACCACTGAGCCACCGCGGCCCCCTAAACCCTGAATGAATTGGAAAACAATTGACATGTCTTCTTGTAAATGTTTTACCAAGCTTGTAGCAAAATTTCACATACGCTCATTGCTCTTCAAGCCCTTTCATTGTCACTGTTTCATTAATCTAACTTAAGAACTTGTGCATATGCTCACTTGAGCTTCTATAGCCGACTAACGGTCAAAGCGAAATGAGGTAAAGCCGATAGGTGTGCTCAGCAGCCACAGGGCGCTCCCTTTGCTGCTTGGTGCGCTATTTTCGAAGTACGGTTTCTTTTTGAACACACCTCGTCATTGGTATAGTTCCCTATTGCAAAAACAAAACTTAAAAAAAAAAATCCTTTGTTGTTCAAGAGCTGTTGTGTGGAGTAACAACATTACAATCATGTGAGATGCACTATCACGACCCTAGCAATTGCTATTTAGTACAAGAATTAAGAAAAAAATAGATGGAACAACCCTTTTCAACATTATATTGAAGTTAAAGTTAACCTGCGAAACACTAGGTAAATGTACAGTGTATTTATAAAAGTGTAGGACGTAGTTTTTCTTGAAGGATTTAGGATTTGGATTTCGGCATCTAAGGCCATTTAGCCCTTCACGATTTGAGGGATGACGTCCCTCGGCGAGCACACAATCCGGGGAAATTGAAGGAAGAAAGGATTGGGGAAGGAAGGAAGCGGTCTGGGAACCTATAAGTTAGGTACCACCCCGGCATTTGCCTGGTGTGAATGAGGAAAACCTCATTCAGGGTGGTTGGCCTGAAAAAGCTGTTACACTTTTTCGACCGAGTGTCCCCACCGGGAATCGAGCCCGGGACCGCTCGCATCGAAGGCGAGAGCGTTAGCGACTACGCTACGCGGGGCCATAGTTTTTGTTGAAATCTACTATGAAAGATAATTGTGAGTCAATTTGGAAACGCGTTACTAGCTTAATATATTTTGTAATCAATTTTAAAACTTAATTTGTAAGTAAATTAAAAAAATACCAAAATTAATATTTAAAATACCCATTTACAAAAAATAATAAAATAACAAAAATAGAAACGAATTTTGAATTCAAACTGACAACAGGTTGGTGGATGAAACAGTGTAAATTTTAACAACTTCTAGTTAGGATACAATCGAGCAATTAATTCTGAGAATGGTTTCCCGCTAAACTTTGGCTATCCATTCTGTTTACTATTGATTTCCAAGTTCATATCCGTTGCTTTTATTATGAGCGAATAACATCTACGTCACAGCGCAGCGTTCGGTTTGCATCTCCCGCTCCCCCTCTTGTTCAATTTACCAGTCACTAATGACCGTAGGAAAGTAAAAGTCCCCAGGGAATGTACTGACACAATGTCTAACTTTACAACAACAGGGAAACTCATTTATGCGAGCTCAGTACAAAGTTTTGTGTAAAACTATCAGCATGTTGCACAGTAATAATACTGTTAGCGGAGATGCCTTTTTCCTCAAACTTTTTTTTTTTTTTTTTTGTACTTCATTTGGAACTAAAATACAAAAGAATTTGTGTGTAACATATTTCGGACTCATTTATTAGTATAAAGCAAAGGGAACTTACAATTTCCTAAAGTTAGTACTTCCGTCAGTCCGTTATTACACACGATAACCGAATTTCTGAATTTTGTTCTTTTTTCAAAAAAATATTCTAGAGTGATTATCTTGACCAAGTTCGCTGGTGTAGTGGTAAAGCGTTTACCTCTCGGGATCCCTGATTTGATCACCGGTCAAGTGATCTTGTGGTGGACCAGGGGCGGATCCAGGGGGTGGGGCGATCGGGGTGATCGCCCCCCCAGAAAAGGAAACTTTCTTATTTTATATATATAAATAAAACCCATCCCGGGGCCGCGGTGGCTCAGTGGTAGAGCGTTCACCTCTGGCGCTAGGGGTCTCGGGTTCAAACACTGCTCCCGCCAAGTAAACTTTGTGGTGGACAAACACCGTGTGCGTGGGTTTTCTCGGGGTTCTCCCACTTTCTTCATTCCACCATTTCATTCATTACTCATTATCACCGTCTCCTTTGGCCTAACCGGTATAATCGTGGGACGTAAAACTCAAAATTTCATTTCATTTCAAAACCCATCCCAAAGTTTGGAGCCCTTAAAAGTAGAAGTATGACAACCCACCGCCCCCCCAGAAGTCGGTCCTGGATCCGCCCCTGGGTGGACAATATAGTGTCCACGGGTTTTCTCGGGATACTCTTGTTTTTTTCCAATATTCTGAATCCACTAATTCTCACATCGTCATTGCCTTAATCACAATCAGGCCCGTAGCCAGCCCAAAAACTTAGGGGGGGCCCGATCTAAACATATGATAGTTCATCAGCATATTATAATTCTTTTGCAAACTTACTGTAAAACTTTTAGGGGCCAGCAAAAATTTAGGGGGGCCCGGCCTCCCTACACCCCCCTGGATACGGGCCTGATCACAATCTTCCTTAGCTAAAAGGCATAATTGTGGGACGTTAAACTAAAAAAAATCATTTCATCTTCAACCTTATTTATAAATTGAGTTCATACCTAAAAATCCAATCGCATGACTGTAAATTTAACGGTAGCCATGCAGACTCGTAGCCAGCCCAAAAATTTAGGGGGGAGGCGGTAGAAGTTAGGGGGGCCCGACTCAATCATATTATACTTCATCACCATATTATAGTTCATTTGCAAGCCTACCGTGAAATTTTAGGGGGGGCAGTCAAAATTTAGGGGGAGCCCGGCCCCCTTGCCCCTCCCGTGGATACGGGCCTGTAGCTATGCCAACGTAACCACACGCCCCGCTTTAGCCGAAACAGTCCCTTTTTTCAACCGTTGTCTCGTTTTTTTTTTTTTTTCTGATTCACAAAGGAGACGCGTAAATGTTTTAAAGCAAAAATGACCCAGCTGTCCCGTAATTATTATTCAAAATGTAAATGGTCCAGGCCCGTATTTATATATTGTTCTCCCCTGAGCTCTAAAAAATTTGCCGCCCCCGCACAATATTTTCCGCCTCCCGAAAATGACCAATATTAGAGTTGAATTCACAGTTTTTGGGGTCGCTAAGTGACAGTTTTAATCCAATTCAACTTCAAGGTCATACTCCACTACCCAGAGAGGAGGCGAGATTTTAAAAGTAATCGAAAACGACATATCGCACACTCTTAAGAGTGTTACAACTCAAACAATGCACATTTTCAGTTATGATCGCTCAAAAGAAAATAAATAGAGAGGAGCAAACTCTACTTGCTAATATTTTTGCATAAACGTAACTAAACAAATTAACCCCTAGATGGCAGAAATACCAGTATTACAGGGAGCGCGTTTGATAGAATAACAAACTTTAAAAGTCATGTTCCCAGTCTTCCACCGGATGTGCGATATATTAGTGTTGAATTCATAATTTTCAAGGTCGCTAAGTTTAATAGTATCAGTTATCATTACAGTCAAGTTAATCAAGGGAGAGGATGACTTCTTAAAAATAATCAGACAAACCTCTTATTAACAACTACTGTAATTAGAGCGAGCGAATCAAACAAATTAACATATTTTCTCGCGCTTGCGCGGAACTCTGCGGATTGGTAGTTTTAAATATTACTTTATTGTGAATTCCAGAAATTCCAAAATTTTGCCGCCCTCTGCTCGAGCACAGAATAGCACTTACCTAAATACGGGCCTAAATTGGTCAATGCAAATTTTACACTTTTCCATACCAACACTTATTGGGAAGGTTCAGCTGTGTCTGGAACTTCTGAATATTCAAATGGGAATTGAATGGGAGTTCTCAATGTTCAAATAGTTAAAAGCATTGTTGGTTAGTACTTAAGTTAAAAACACTGCGTTATCAATCTTACATGTGTATTTTGGAAATTGAAAACACTGCAGTCTAGAAGTCAGATACTTACCCTCCCCCCAGTCGCCGATTTGTAAGTCCCGTTTTTGCAAGTAAACGTTCTGGTCACCTTGAGCTATGCATATCCTATTTTGTGGAAATAAAGGTAGTGGAACTTATACATTTCGCCGTTAGATGGCAAGAAACATTCTGCAGTGATTGACATCTATCGGACGAAATTGAAACTTCTAGTGGATGATCCCTTGTACTGTCTACGAGATTTTATTTACATACTTCCTAAGTTCCTGTACATTCGCAATGTTAATTATTATCTTCTAGAGAATGATCCCTTGTACTGTCTACGAGATTATATTTACATACTTCCTAAGTTCCTGTACATTCGAAATGTTAATTATTGTCGAGCGTTCCTCATTCGTTTTGCATTTGACCCAGCTAATTATCTCCATTCCTCTCCACACCCACATTTCGAAAGCTTCCAGTCGTTTTTCATCATTTCTGCGTAATTATCCATATTTCTGCACCATACAACATAAGACTGCACACAGAGCATTTTATGAGTGTTTTCCCAACTCTTTTATTCAAAGATCCACAAAATATACCTTTTTCCCTCCTAAAGACTTCTTTCGCAATTTCTATTCGTAGAAACAGTATATTTGGAAATTATGTTCTCGAAGAGTTTGCCTACTGTCGAAAAGTTCATCCTTCATTTGATTGTAGGATATTTTTTTAAGTATACTCTACGTTTACTTAACGTTTAACGGGTTTGTTCCATGGATTTTCTCTTCTTTGTTGTTCTAAATAACATTAAGTAAAAATTTATAGCTTCATTCCGATTGTTTTAACATTTTTTTGTTACTCCAGATCAAATTTTTGATGGATAATAACTCAAGCATTCAACAACTTCAAAATATTCAACATCTAAAGGTAACCAAGAAATGTCTGTCGCTTTTGTGGAGATCTGTTTTCAATTGGCCCTCACACCGTGAGTTGAATGCGAATGGAAATAAGGCGAAGGTCAGTTGTTGGTATGGGTATATCCAACATACTACCTGGTTGTAGCAGTTCAGTTACACCGTGAACTTGTGTAAGGAAAGACTGAACATGGGACCTCCACAGAGCGTCATAAGAGCGTGTATGATGTACGAGTTTAAACTGGGGTCAAACACCACTACAGCGGGGCGGAAGATATGCCAGGCCTTTCGTGATTGTGTCGTGACTACAGGGACAGTGCAACGATAGTTTAACAAGGTTAAAGACGGTTACGAAACGCTCGAAGACGCACCACGTGCCGGAAAAGCAACACATGTACAAAACGAAGATCTTCAGGCAGCAATTGAGGCGAACAGTTTCCAGACATATGAGGAACTGGAAGTACAATTCAATGTGAGTGGAGAAACCATTCGGCAGCATCTCCATCAACTTGGGAAGGACTACAAGTTGGGTCGATGCTGTAACAAGGAAACCGAGTTGTTCATTGATCCAACACTGCATTATTACTAAAGTTTCCGGTGTGTAAGACATCAAGATCATAGCCTGACTACCTGAACACACACACACACACACACACACACGCGCGCGCGCGTATTTGGCGTCTTAGAAAAGGGGAAATTTATTGCCTCACCCTGTATATGTTTGATACATACCGGCTGTCTACGAACCATATACACTAAATACAGATGGTATATATCTTGCACGTCTCGATTTCCTTGGGAAAGCATTAAGCCTTTCAAAAAAATTATTGCGTTTCGTATATAATAGTAGATTTTCAAACCTTAAACTTACTATAGTAACACCATATATTCAATCAGGGATGTAAATAATGGTTTAAAGATGGCACGAAAATCAACCACAAAGAACACATCAAGTGTGACTGAATATCGGACTGTTACAAGCAAAATTAAACGTCGGATTACAGCCGACAGAGGATCTTAAAGGGTTAAAAGAATTGAACGCATTACCGTGGTTCTGATTTTGCTAAACTGTATGTCCACATTTCGTATAGCCTCGGTACTGGAGAGGAGGTGCTGGATTTCAACAACCAAAGCAGTTATCTTCCTGATTATATTCATAATAAAAAAGCCAGTCCTGAAATCTGAAGTAGAACCAGAGGCAACGTGTAATGAGTTGGTAAACCTAACCATGCATGAAGATTATATTAAGGAAATGGAAGAGTTGCTGTGTCCTAAGTCAATTCACTGGAATATTCCAGAGTTTGGTTAGGTGGTTGGGGAGTCTTAAATCGATTCACTGAAATATGCCATAGTTTGGTTAGTGGGTTGGAATGCCTAAAGTTGATTCACTAGAACACGTCAGAGTTTGATTACTTGGTTGGAGTTTAGTGTCCTTTATCAGTAATGAGGTAATATAAGAGATGGATCTACAATTTAAGGCAGAATTAGAACCACCATAATGTGTTAAAATTTTTATGATCTCCCACCGGGAATCGAACCTGGGAGTTCTTGCACCGAAAGCACGCCACTAGGACCTGCGAGTTGGTGGTGGTGGTGATAGAGAGGGTTGGAGTAACATCTCAAAGCTGTTTCAGCTTCCTAAAATGGTTTGCAAATGCGATAAGATTGAGAAAAGCTGTTCTCCACCACTCTTGACAATTAATATTGACAACTCTGTATTACAAAAATAATACATTCTCATTAACTTACTCATTCTCATAAATATATACATTCTTCTAATTTGAACAGTAAATAATAAACTCTGCTGAATACGATGAAAAAGATAAAGAGAAAGGAACGTTTATGAATAAAGGGATTTTGCGTCTATAATACTTCTTAAGAATAAATATTTTTGCCCAGATGTTCGCAGCATGTAAGTCTTAAACATTTTGAGGTATGCATATTAGTATCACGTGAAACATACATTCATGAATGAAAAGATATGAATAGTTACAGTTAAAGACACTGACATCCCAAGATGATCTTAAAGGATTGATTCTATTCACGGACTCGAAATCCCTGTTACCCAGGAGATCTTAACGGATTGATTCCATTCACACACTCGAAATCACTGCTACCCACGAAGATATTAACGGATTGATTACATTCTCAAACTCGAAGTCACTGTTACCCAAGATGTTACCGGATTAACTTCATTCACTCATCCGAAGTCACTGTTATCCAAGATGTTAACGGATTAACTTCATTCACTCATCCGAAGTCACTGTTATCCAAGAAGTTCTTAACGGATTAATTCCATTCACGAACTCCAAGTCACTTATAGCCAAGAAAATCTTAACGGATTGGTTCCATTTACGAACTCGAAATCACTCTCACCCAAGAAAATCTTAACGAATTGATTTCATTTACAAACTCGAAGTTACTGTTACCCAAGAAGTTCTTAACGAATTTATTCCATTTACGAACTCTTTCTAGCTATCCATTTAAAAAAGAAAATGAAAAAAAAATTTGCTTTAACTTTGGTGGAGACTTTTTGTGTGGAATAATGGACATGCATATACTAACATTACAATCCTATAAGACGAATTAACGTGCTCTAGAAACCAGCTTTGTTTCTCTCTCTCCTCTCCTTCTTTTAATACTCTGACGATAGCCCTATACGTAAAATCAAATCACCTTCGTAATGATCTGTTGTACTATAATTAAGTATTCCTTTTTAATTATTTCTTCAGGATAAGGTCAATATTTGTGAAGGTGGATAGGTATAATTATGCTCGTTAACAACTTTAACAACTTTTTTGGTATTATTATTATTGTTTGTTGTTAATATAATTACAAAACAAAGTTTTAAAGGAATTTAGAGCTCAACTTTAGAGCTTTACAAATTAACTAATCCTGTTAGGTTTCCCGGGGCTCTTTTGTAGGAAGCCACAACCAAACCTTCTTTGTCGTTGTGAAGTTCATAAAACTTTTCATAAATTCTTTCCACATAATCTCTTTTTTCTTGTCTGAATGTTTAGCACGCTCATTCTTCTCTCACTTTCTCTCCTCGTTTTTGCGTGCGAGTACGTATATGTATGAGTTGTATAGAGGTGGAGAAAGAGACAGGTTTTAGGAAATAGACACGTGATAACTAGAGAAGGTGGCTTGATTTTAGTTTGTATTTACTGAGGCACTGTAAAGTTAAATTAAATTAATATACAACAAACTCCGTGATAACTTTAGTGATATTAAGTTTATTAAAGGTAAAAAAAAATCCTTGTGTTGGAGAATATTACACAATACTTCACTTTAAAAAAAAAAACGAAAAACAAAACTGCTTACTGAAAATACCGTTCATTATGGATAAATAAATGAATAAATAAATACAAGGGAAAGTCAAGAAGTAAAGGGACTTGAATTTCTCGCATTAGGGTTTGGTAACACTGCTAGTATCCAGCGCTGAATTAGTGTCGTCTGCAACACTTCTATGTAACGTGTCACTCTTATTCCCGCGTCGTTAGTCGTTGGAGTATACAAGACCGTTAAACACAGCAGCTCCATTGCCAATCTGCACCAAGGAGGATATGAGAGCAGTGATTCGCTTTTTGTTTAGATAAGGTTAGGTTAGGACATTATTCGTCGAATACAAGCGCAGCATGGTGACAGATGTTTATCGCGAAGCAATATCTACGAAAGATATTCAAACACTGAAGAACTTCTTTATGTAACGAGAAAAGGTCGAGCAGGCCATCGACGTCAACAACTGAGGACAGGACAATTTGAAAGTTGTTGAGGGTATGGTGATGGAAAACAGACGAATCACAGTGGACAAAGTCGTCAATACTTTACATATCAGTCATGGTTCAGCGTATTCTATCTTTCACAACAGGCTAAATTTTCGAAAATTGTGTACAAGGTGGGTCTCGAAAGAATTGTCAGCGCGGCATAAGGCACAAATATTGGACATCTCTCGTCCTGGCTTCAAGCGATATTCATATGTTTGGACAACTGAAGGAAGATTTGCAACCGATGCAGAAGTCGTTGATGCGGTGCAAAATTGGTTACAGGTGCAACCGAAAAACTTTTATTTTTTTTTGGACGGAATCAAACAACCCGTGAAACATTGGGAAAAGTGCGCGTTGAGTGTAGGTAGATTATGTAGAAAAATAATGTATGTTTCAGTTTTCTATCATTAGATTGAATGTACTTTCTCTCAGAAGTCCCTTTACTTTTTGACCTCCCCTCGTAAATAAATAAAAATAAAAATAGAAAATCTATGATTTTCTTTATTTTGTAATATATGTGAAGACCTTGGTAGTATATACGAATTAGTCGAACATATATAAAATAGCCAATCAGGCCTTGTAAACCAACCCAGTCAACCAGCCAATCACAATTGAATCCATAGACTGACACTGATTGGATGTGGCCATTGGCCAATCAAATCCCGCCCCTTTTCTGCCAACATCTTTATAATAAAGGTTTCTGTTTCTGGTTTCTTATACTTTACTCTGAAGATGAGAACAAAATTGTCGATTCTCGGAACATTGGATGACGTAGAATTCACCTGACTGATTGCCAAAGAAGGACTATATTCATCACGATACCAGGAAAGCTTCAATTCTTATTACCAATTAGGTATTGGTAGCATATAATATTTCAACTGGGAAAAAAGTGCATGTACAAATATGAAATCATATTCCTTTTATTGATGGCATTGTTCTTTTTTTGCAAACAACTTCACAAATTACAAGGTGTGACGAAGAAACTTAATTTGAAGGGAAAGGACGTCACATTAAAACTGAGTATTGAACAGACGTAAGTGATGTTTAACCCTTACAAAACAAGTCAGGTTTGAATTTGGAAACACAGAATTAGAAGGCAATACGGCAAGTTACCTCGGGCCGAAGACACTCAGGGATAGCAACTTTAAAGACGAAATTAACGTATGAACGAGAAATTTAAATGTATAACTCATATCTAGCTACATTGGAGTGTATTGGGAAAGAACTTCATCAATGTCAGCGTATCTGAGGCGTACAAGTTTCAACAAATGATTCCTTTCTGTTTCCACGAAGACATACAAAATCAGACGGTCACTATCTGCACACTAAAGGAAAAAGCACAGAAAAATACATGCTAGAAATTATCCGTGGAGGCAATAAAATACCTAATGGAACAAAAAGATACCAACAATGACGAATATAACAAGAGTGAAAATATAACTATTGAATTGACAGTTTACTAAACATATTGCAAGAACATAATAAATCATTAACTGCGTACCAAGAGATGAAGCACTGCAGAATAACATAAAAAAGAAATACCTGAGATTGCTTGGAAAAGGATTAGAGATCTTCATCCAGCAGTGGATTTACAATGGCTAATCCTCCTATATACCTGCAGGCCCTATTACTTCCTTTTCCTTCAGGGATCTCTCTCGTGCTAAGTGGATAGCATACACACCTTCGACGTGGAAGACCCTGACTCGATTTCCGGCGGGAGCTCTAGTGGTTCGGATACCACGTTAAGCTGTAGGTTCACGTCTCATATAGCCTCGCTGCTGAACGGGACACTAAACTCTAATCCAACCCAATCGGTTTCTTTAGTGATGGACAAACAACTTAATAGACTAATTGAGCTCTCTGATTTGGCATGAGCAGAATACGGATTTGCATAGTAGGCAAATCGAGATACAATGCGATTATTGAATCATTGAATAGGCACAACATCTGTTAGGAAGAGAACATATGATTACTAGAATATATCCTTTTAAAGAAAGGAGACTAGGCAATTTTCTTGAGCAAAACTGTACTTTTATCCATTTAAATTATAACAAAATGAAACGACTAGATACACTCATGTCCAAAATGATTGTCACATATCTATAACTGAGTTCTTGTAAGAATATAATTTGACAATGATTTTGCAGGGTAATTTTAATCCTGATACTATGTGCGTAGTCGGGAAATGTGTATTTGTGGTAAATTTCATAGGAAAAGTATTATAAATACGAAAATTAGATTGAGTAAAACAAAATGTTGCTAAATGGACAAGAAAGTTTTATTTTCGTTTTATTGTTTTCATTTACTGCTCTTTGACATAAAATTTGTCACATAGCGTACATGTCTTTGCCGATTATACAATACTAACATTATAAGAAATATCGGGCGAATTCGTTATCAAATTATATTCCTAAAACAAGACATTCATAGACATGCGACAGTAATTTTGGACCTTAGTGTACGTGTGTTAAAGAATACTCCGGGTAACTGTTACTTAACGGTGAACAGCCGCACTCTCTTTTTATTTTAAAGTAAATGCATTTTGCGTTATCTGTGTTAGTCGTTAAGTCAGAGATGGCCTGCTACCACCTGTTGACTTGAGAGTTATTTGAACAGCATTAACCGAGATCTCGGTTCCCAGCCATCAGCTCAAGCTAACGTGCTCGATAAAGCTACCATATGGTGTGTATTTAACGGCTTGTTCAGCATGTCACTTGCAACTCTTTTTTTTTTCTTTACATACATTCACAAAGCTTTATGCATCGTACATTGAATTATGTTTAAGAATTATATTTTATTAATAAACTGTTTATCAATACAGGTTAATTTCAGGGAAGACACAAACTCGAACAGCTACATGAGCTTCTTCGTGGCTAAGTGGTTAGCGTACGCTCCTTTAGCGTGGGAGACTCGGGTTCGATTTCCGGCGAGAGCTCAGGTGGTTCGGATTCCACGTTAATCAATAGGTTCACGTCTCATATAGCCTCGCTGCTGAACGGGACGTTAAACTCAAAATCAACTCAACTCCAACAGCTACATAAGTCCACTTGAGCCTTAGTCTCGCTGTATAGTATAATTTCTATTTAAACATGGTCAACTGAAAGTGGCGTTATTTTCAAAATATTCACTACGGCTACTTTTTTAAAAATATTAAACAGAAGCAATTTTAGAGTGTTTTTACAACAAAACCCTTTTCTAGTCATCAGTGGCGTATTTACGTTTTTGTTACGGTGGGGGGTGGGGTGAGCTTTGCTAACTTTATTCCTGGAAAAGTGAAAATTCTGCAAGATATTTAATTTACTTTAATATAATTTACTTTTATATAGTAAATGACATTTCAGCGGGGGTTAAGCACGGAAGCTACCCTAAATACGCCACTGCTCGTAATTATCCTAATTATCCGAAATTTTGCATATTCAGATTGTTTCCAGAGCTCAATAACTCGGATAGTTGGAAAAGGAAACGAAATAAAAAGAAATATTTTAGTTTTACCTGCGATGGTTATACTGTGTATGCTAAACGGAACGTTGGTTATGTAAATAAATGAAATGGTGCAATGAAGAAAATGGGAGATCTCCGAGAAAATTCAAAAACACGATGTTTGTTTACCACACAGCTGACTTGGTGCGAGCTGCGATCGAACCAGGTACCCCGCGCACCAGAGCTGAACACTCTACCACTGTACTATCTGGGCTTTTACAGATAACTGAAGTATCACTGTATATTATTTCTTTTTTTGTGCCGATGTTTCGTTGTGTTTCCAAAATCTATTATTTCACGTGATTTTTCTTTTTTTGCGTCTGAAGCAGGCGCGAACCTAGAATTTTTTGTTTGGAGGTGACCAAACTTTGTGGGAGGAGATTCAATATTATAAGACACTACGTCTAACTATTCTATACTAGTGTTAATACTACACCTGAAAAAGGGGGCCGCGGTGGCTCAGTGGTAGAGCGTTCACCTCTGGTGCATGGAGTCCCGGGTTCAATTCCAGCTTTTGCCAAGTGAACTTTGTGGTGGACAAACACCGTGTGCGTGGGTTTTCTCGGGGTTCTCCCGTTTCCTCCCACTTTCTTCATTCCACCACTTCATTCATTTCTCACAATCACCGTTTCATTTAGCCTAGCCGGCATATCCGTGGCACGTAAGACTCAAAAACTTCATTTCATTCATTTTTACACCTGAAAAAAACGATAAGTAATTGTTTACTGCTCCGGTCTACATTATCAGAAGAAAGATATGGAGCTGGGTTGTTTTCTATAAGAAAAATAATCAAATTATGCTGCAGCAATCTCTGCTAAGCAAGTATAGTACTGTCTTTTTAATCGTACAAATGTATACTATATCGAGTTACTAAGTCTTTTTTCTTTTTTCTATTTTTCTTTTTCTTTTTTTCTTTTCTTTTCTTTCTTTCTTTTTTTTTTTGAGTGTCCGGACTCGGTGGACCCCCTGGGTGGGTGGCCTCTGATCTGAAGTATGGGAAAATTACGAGTTTGCAGTTCCCGTATTTTCTGTTCACAATTGTCAGATTCAGTTGAAGCCATTTACAATCAAGTCCGTTTCCTTTGATTGTTCTCGAATTTATGTTTAAAATAGATTCTTAATCAAATGGATTCTGTTATATTTTGTTTTCCTTTGTAGCTAGTATCACAGATTCTTTCTCACATTTTGCATACATTGGGAAAGAATCCATTATTGATCATTGATATTTTTAACATGATTTTCATATCATATCATATTATAACTCCATATTCATATCATTATGTTTACATCTATTTTTTTTTTACATTTTCTTTTCCCCTTGGGACGACTTTATGATAAATTGTTTCCATCTTCTAATGTACTATCTAGTGTTAATCTCGTTCTATTCTTCTTTTAAGTCCATGCTTACACAAACTGACCATTTACCTTCAGGTTTCTTCCTCTTGTACCTTCCTTTACTATTTTCTCCACTCTGTTCCCTAGATAAACTAACTCTTTCTCATGTTACGCTCATACCTCTGTAATCTTATTTCTTGTACATTGTTCGATATCACTACCTCAGTTACTTTGTTACTTTCAGTTACTTTGTTACACTACCTCTTTTTCGTTTGTTTTTAATCTTATCCATCCTGGCGACAAGGACGCTGATCCTGGGGGGGGGGGAGAGGGAGCCCAGGTCCTCCCAAAGCTTATGTGGGCCCCCCTAGTGTATTTATGAATATACAACATTTGGCATAATTTGAATGCAATTTGTCTCAACATCTTCATATATATACCTTCTGTGTCTGAGTGCTCCCCCCAAATTTACAGAGAAATAGGTCCCCTTGCCTGGCGACACCACACATTCATTGCATCATGTTCATTTCAGTCTCATTTCGTTTTGTTTCTCTTATGTGCTCTTTTATTAATTGTTGCTGCACTTTTATCTTTTATTCTAACTTTCTATTGTTTTTACTATTGTTATTGTATATTTACTCTACTGTTACTATTATTACTATTTATTGGTATTGTTATATACTTACTATATATTGTTATTGTTATATATTTCCTATTTATTATTATTGTTATCTATTAGTTATTCCCATATACTTATTATCTTATCCCTTGTTTTAGATTTTTAGTTCTTATTTGCAGCAGTATTGTTGTTATATTTTGACAAGTTTGTTTTTAAATTGTATTTAAGGCAGTTCATGTTGATCGTGACGGGGACAATTGGCCTCGATGATGACGTCCCTATTAAACCTCAATCAATCAGTCAATATGCAGCTAGCAGTCGTGTTGATCGTGACGGGGACAATTAGCCTCGATGCTGACGTCCCTATTAAACCTCAATCAATCAGTTAATATGCAGCTAGCAGTCGTGTTGATCGTGACGGGGACAAATAGCCTCGATACTGACGTCCCTATTAAACCTCAATCAATCAGTCAATATGCAGTTAGCAGTTGTGTTGATCGTGACGGGGACAAATAGCCTCGATGCTGACGTCCTTATTGAACCTCAATCAATCAGTCAATATGCAGCTAGCGGTCGTGTTGATCGTGACGGGGACAATTAGACTCGATGCTAACGTCCCTATTAAACCTCAATCAATCAGTCAATATGCAGCTAGCAGTCGTGTTGATCGTGACGGGGACAAATAGCCTCGACGCTGACGTCCCTGTTAAACCTCAGTCAATCAATCAATATGCAGCTAGCAGTCGTGTTGATCGTGACGGGGACAAATAGCCTTGATACTAACTCACCATTAAACTCAATCAATCAATCAATTAATCTATCTTTTTATATACCTTAATTATCCCGACTCTGCATTTCTGCTTCACACAATATTGTGGGTGTCAATACAATTTTGATTGGTTTTACCCTTTTTACTGGTTCTTTTGCAGTTGAACTCTTTCAAGTTGAGCCTTTTTATAGTTGAACAACTTGAAGTCCAATCTGTTATAGTTGAATTATATTACAGTTGAACCATTATACTGGTTCTTATTTTTTTATAGCAAACAATAACTAATATTTTCTTACAATTTATCTAATGCCATCCTCCAAATTTCCTTAAATCAAATTAAAACCGAGATATCTAAATGTAATTGATATCTCCCATTAATGCTTTTCCTGCAGCATCTTATTGAAAGTGAACATATTCTATTCTCTTCATACTGGTTTTTAAGTCTTTGTTGTTCGAAGGCTTCTCCACTCTTCCTTCTTTCTGTTCTGTATTTCTTTTGTTCATATGGGCTGAATAATGATTACTTCATATGTCATTAGAACGGGTACAATTATTTTTACTAATACAATATTTACTGTACCATTATATTATTTTTTGTTCCTTCATACAGCGCGGAAACCAGGATGAATTTGTAACTATTTAAAATCGACATATTATTAATGAAATTGTATTGTGACTCGTTTCTGTCAACTAAATTTGTACCGCATATTTTCACACAACAAGAAAATATCACTCTTAACTAGCAGGCATAATATTGGACTAAGAAAAAAAAAAGTTTGTCAAGTCGTATGTATGGAGTATTGGACTGTATGGTTTAGAAATTGTTCATTAAGGAAGTTAGAGAAGAAATATTTAGAGTGCTTCGAAATGTAGTTTTTGGGGAAAGATAGAGAAGATTAAATGGACAGACAGAGTAACAATCAAAGATGTTTTAAAACGGATAGGAGAGAAGAGGACACTATTAGCCAAAACCCTTCGTAGTTGGATTAGAAACATTCTTACGAAGAAATTGACTTCGTCATACCGTCATAAAAAGATGGAAGAAAAGCGAGGAGTAGGAAGAAGAAAAACACGATGACACGATGTTGGAAGTTAAAAGAGGAAGCTGAAGAGCGGAAACATGGAAGAAACACTTTCAGGCTAAACATATCAAAAAGGAGCCTCATTAGTCTTAGATCCTGTTAAATAGACAGAGTACTTAACAAAACTTTTAATATAAATTTAGTTTTAGAATTTATTTTACTTATACTCGTACATATGCGTGTTAATTAAACTAAAAGCTAAAAGGAAAACACTACAGAATAAACTAGTATGAGTTAATTTTATTTTTATTGCATGTGAGCCTACGTCATATCTTTAAATATTCTTTGTATGTTTTGAGTTTTAATGGTCTAACATTAAAAAGAAATGAGTTCTTTCATTTCGCATCATTAGAAAGATTCAAATGTTTAGCAGCAGAAAATGAAATGAAATTTTTGAATTTTACGTTGCATGGTTATGCCGGTGAGACTAAAGGAGACGGTGATGATGAGTAATGAATGAAATTGTGCAGTGAAGAAAGTGGGAGAAAATGGGAGAATCCCGAGGAAACCCACGCACACAGTGTTTGTCCACCACAAGGTTCACTTGGCGGGGGCTGGGATCGAACCCGGGACCCCAAGCACCAGAGGTGAACGCTCTACCACTGAGCCACCGCGGCCCCTGTTTAGCAGCAGAGATCCACGCTTGAACCACTCTTGCTTGCATTGCATTCTCTCCATGCTCTAGCACCTACCAAAACTCGTTCGATATGTTTCGGTGTCAGGGTCTCGACGTGTAAAATATGCAGAAACCAGAGAATGTGTGTCTTATCTTGCGCTACCCAGCTGTGACATGTCCCACTTTTAACGTGTTACTGTCACGTTCAGTTATGAGTGGTAAAAATACAACATATGATAAATTTTGGACAAGGGAGTACCGTAAGTGAATTAGATGTGTATTTTTTTACATAGGATTTTTTTTAAAAGACTAAAATATTTAATTTAAATTACAAGCAAGGGTACAGTGTGATAAATTATTTTAATATTTACAAAAACGAACTGTATTAAAACCTATGGATCTGAGTTGCGTAAAATCGGGAGTTTCTAGAAAATTAACGTAACTTTGATAATTTTGTATATTTTCTCTCTTCAGAAAGTTAATACATAACTATTTGACAGATTACCCCCTCTCTAATCCATTTATAGTGACCGGCAGGATGACTTGATCGCTGGCTAGGTTAGAACGTGTATAAGTAAATATATTGTTAAGAGGTTATGACATAAACAAATACTGAAAACAATTACTACTAGTGATTTAGTTGTACGCATGTGACAATACAGTGTAGTGTTAGTTTGTAGCTTTATGAAATGTCAGTACCGGTATGTCAAATATCAAGTCATTGGTTTCGAGTTATGCGGCACCGATAGTTTGTAGATTAGCTCTGCAAAATAACAAATCTGATAATTTTGCATATTATCTGTTTGTAAAAAATAATGAATATGAATGGTAGATTCTCTCTTTCTAGAAAAGTAGTAAATATGATAGTTGTGCAGGTTTCATCTCTCTCTCTCTCTCAGGAAAATAACGAATATGATAGATTGCAAGATTTTCTCCCTGTGGAAAATTATATTTACGACAGTTTTACAGATTATGTCTCTCTGTCTCTGGAAAATTATAAATACGATAACATGTAGATTTTCTCTTTCTCTCGAAAAATGATAATTTGTATATTTCTCTCTCTCTCTAGAAATATGAAAGTTTGTAGATTTCTCTCTCTCTTTCTCTCTGGAAATATGATAGTTTGTAGATTCCTTTCTCTCCCTCTGGAAATATGATAGTTTGTAGATTTCTCTATTTCTTTCTCTTTGTAGATTTTCTCTTTCTTTCTTTCTTTCTCTCTCTCTCTGGAAATTTGATAGTTTGTAGATTTCTCTCTCTCTTTCTCTCTGGAAATATGATAGTTTGTAGATTCCTTTCTCTCCCTCTGGAAATATGATAGTTTGTAGATTTCTCTATTTCTTTCTCTTTGTAGATTTTCTCTTTCTTTCTTTCTTTCTCTCTCTCTCTGGAAATTTGATAGTTTGTAGATTTCTCTCTCTCTTTCTCTCTGGAAATATGATAGTTTGTAGATTCCTTTCTCTCCCTCTGGAAATATGATAGTTTGTAGATTTCTCTATTTCTTTCTCTTTGTAGATTTTCTCTTTCTTTCTTTCTTTCTTTCTCTCTCTGGAAATTTGATAGTTTGTAGATTTCTCTCTCTCTTTCTCTCTGGAAATATGATAGTTTGTAGATTCCTTTCTCTCCCTCTGGAAATATGATAGTTTGTAGATTTCTCTATTTCTTTCTCTTTCTCTGAATAATAGTGAATATGATAAATTGGCAGATTCCCTAACTTGGGAAAATAATAAATATGACAGATTCGCAAATTTCATCTCTCTACTAAATACATAAATATGATAATTTTGCTGATCCCTCTGTGTAGAGTATTAATAAGTACACATACTTTGCAAACACTTCTCTATAAGATTAAGAAAAAAAATATATAACCTTGCAGAATATTTATCTGCAGAAAATGCTTTGCAGACTCCCTCTCTCATTTTTAAGAATGATGATTGTCCATGTTTCCTCTTTTAAATGAAATTGGCTTAAACAGATTTTGTCGTCATGAATTCTATCGAGGAATTTGAAGCTTAAAATATATAGATGAGATAATCATGTCTTTTGTTCTGTATGGGTGGGAAACATGGTCGCTTAATCTGAGGGAAGAACGTAGACTGAAAGTATTTGAGAACAAGATGCTCAGACGAATATTCGAACCCAAGATGAACAAGAATGGAGAATGGCGGACACTTCATTACGAGGAACTACATAATAATTTATACCGTTTGCCAAATATTGTGAGGGGGTTCATCAAGTCTAAGAGGCTCACGTGAGCAGGTCATGTCGCCAGAATAGAACAAAATTGAAACACTTTCAAAGTTTTAACTGGAAATCCAATCGGAAAATGACCATTAGGAACACCTAGGCGTAGATGCGAGGACAATACTAAGATTTAATCTCGCGGAAATAGAAATACAAAGTAGAAACTGCTTCCAGTTGGCTAAGGACCTGAAGTTAATGGAGAGCTTTGTAAACGCGACATTGAGTCTCTGGTTCCATTAGGACATAGAGAGAGAAGGAGAGAGAGAGAGAGAGAGAGAGACAGAGACAGAGAGAGAGAGAGAGAGAGAGAGAGAATAGTTATTTAAACTATTTTAACTTTACTTTCAACTTCTACCAGTGATGGAATTACCAGCTTTAGCTCTGGTAGCATCCATAGGACAGATTGTGTTTCTCCAGCAATGAACCTTTTGGAAATTTTAACTGATATACTTAGTTGATAACGATTTTGAGTAACTGAATATAGTTTATCTTATTTCGTTTGCATTACCGTTTTTTTTTTTTTTTTTTTTTTTTTGGCAATATCACCCTCACAAACTCATTTAATGATACGTGTTAAATACGAACTAATTACGTGACAAACCATTTAAGCTATAAATAGGAAAGCTAGGATCAACTTAGATCCATGCAGTAATGAACCAGTTTCATTAATGCCATAAATATTCAACACTTGTAGTAGCTTTCTACTTGTGAATTATTCATTTGGGCTGAATGTTTAACACAAATGTCTTTGAAACAATTATCTTGTCTCAGTCGACTTAAGGAAACTGGTGAATTCCTGTTTGGTGTTCCTTCATGCTTTGCGTAATCAAGGTTCAATTGTACTGTTACCACCCACACACGAAGACGATAACTAGACCAACAAATACCAAGACAATGATTGAGAATATGTCATTGCTAATTTTCAGTACCTCAAAACTTTCGTCAATAGATTTCATGCATCTAGTATCCGCTCAACCAAACTCCGTGGGTTGAGGGAACTAAAGAATTATTGCCGCAAAATAAAGCTCACTAATGAATACGACTTTATAAACCATTGCAACCAGGATTACATGTTATTATTCCCGCTCATTCCATCTACTTTCGTACTTTGCAACTGTTCACCTCTGGTGCATGGGGTTCTTCCGTTTCCTACCACTTTATTCATTCCAATATTGAATTCATTTCTCATCATCACCGTCCCCTTTAGCCTAGCCGGCATAAACGTGGGACGTAAAACTGAAAAATTTCGTTTCACTTTCCTACTATGCAACTTGAAAGTAGCTTTCCATGTTCTTGATCTAGCTAACAATCTCCTTCCTAGAGTGTTTCCAACTCCTCTTATCTAGGGATTTTAGTGCAATATTCATACTATATTCGGTGCCGGTGTTTGTTTGTTGAGATTTTCCGTGTTTTCTTAGCAGTGAAGATATACGAGACAGTTCTTCCGGATAGTCCAGTGGCTAGCACGTGTGTCTTTGGTGTTCATGTGGTCTTGGGTTCAATTTCCGATGGGAGAGCACAAAGGCTTAATTTAACGATCATTCATTTTCATTAATTATCCGCCTCCGTTAACCTAAAGAAGCATAGTCGTGAACGTTAAACTAAATATTTTTGTCTTTCTTTTTCGTTGCTGTATGAGATATGAATCTGCTATACAATGTGCAATTTGAGCCAACGTAACGCATTCATTTTTCCCTAATCAAGAATCAAACTCGAGACCACGAGTACGATAACCCATGCACTGATATTTGGACAAATTTTATTAGGGAACGCTAATCATATTGAATTTAATTGAATCATTCTTTCTTTCCTTCCTTTGTTCTGAGGGAGCTCATGTGCTTCGGATTCCACGCTAAACTGTAGGCCCCGGTTTCATACAGCCTAGCTGCTGAAACGGATGCTAAAATCAAATCAGTTTTTTTTCTTTGTTTCTTTTCTGATTTTTGTATTTAGACTCCCATTACAGCATCAAGTCACCCTACTTCTTAACATGAGCTAGAAAAACCAGATGAACTTCCATCGGAATGCGAACCCGAGTTTCCTGTAGTGAAGACTATGCTACTATACAGTGCCGGATCCAGGATATGATCAAGGGAGGGGCTAAACCATAGTTTGCCGCTTTATCCAGTGTAAAGCAGGATTGAAGCCCATTTTATCCAGTGTATACCTGAGCGTAAAAAGGGAGGCTATAGCCCCTATAGCCCTCCTTGGATCCGCCACTGCTACTATACAAATGTGTTAGCCCAAAAGGAAACACATTGTTCCTCTTGAAACAACAAGATACACCTAGACAAGTTATCTATGAAATATATATATATCTTTCTTTTACGTATAACTTTTAATATATTTTGCCGGTAGTTTATTTTATAATCAATTATAAATATTACATTGTTATATTATTTACGTTATTTTGAGGTGAGCGCGGTGGCTCAGTGAAAGAGCCCTTATCTCTACTGCGCAGGATCCGGAAGAAACAACTAATCACTGAAAATGAAATGAAATCTTTGAGTTTTACGTCCCACGGTTATGCCGGTTAGGCTAAAGGAGACGGTGATGATGAGTAATGAATGAAATGGTGGATTGAAGAAAGTGGGAGGAAACGAGAGAACCCCGAGGAAACCCACGCACACGTCTACCACAAAGTTCACTTGGAGGGGGGTGGGATCGAATTCGGGACCCCATGCACCAGAGGTGAACGCTCAATCACTGAGCAACCGCGGCCCACTGAGCACAGCTCAATCTTGCAGATATTATATAAGTAATAGCTGAAATAAAATTATTCAGTTAAAGTCCCAAGATTATGCGATTTAGGCTAAGGTAGACGATGGTTCAGGCAAGTGAATGATGGTGGGATAGTCGGTTTAATGAGAATGTGGGCTAAATTGGATGACCCCGAGACCTGATAAAACCCAAGGACATGATGTTGTCCGCCACAAACATACTTGGCGGAGGATTGAATCAGGAACCACACTCACCAGAGGTAAGTGCTCTACCAGTAGGCCACCATGCTACCCTATATATATATGTCATAAATAAGAAACACGGTTTTAATAGAGTTTGTTAAACTATGCCGTTATTTCATGTTATACAACGTTTTTAGTATTATGCGAAATATTTAGAATGGTCAGTTTTTTGCAGCCTATTAAAAATCTTGCAGTTTTTTGCAGCCTAGTGATCTGCTTAAACACGATTTGTAGGAAATGTGCGTAACTTCCGGCAATGCTGTACAGAAACCTTGTTTATCTGTTCTGTACATGAAAATATGAGAAAGAATAACAGTGACAGAATAAAGAAAATAATAAGAAAATAAAAAAAACAAACAAACAGTATTGCTGTTCCCCATATTAGGCTACCGGAGTCTCTAATATGGGGATGCTGGAGTTCCTAATATGGAACTATGACATATACCTAGGTAGATTCTAACATCAATATTACTTCCATAAAGCAAGGACACACAATCTTTCAGTAAAAACTATTGTGATAATCAGTGGCGTATTTACGATTTTATTTCGGGGTCTTTGCTAACTTTCGGGGGGAGCTTTGCCTGAAAATGTGAAAATTCTGCAAGATATTTGATGTACTTAACTATAGTAAGTAAGATTTTGGGTTGGAGCTTAAGTCCGGAAACCCCCCTAAATACGCCACTGGTGATAAATACGGAAAAACAAAATAGAAAGGAAAAATATGAAGACTTCATACGAATGTATTTATGTTAATGTTGACTAAAAAGAAGGTAAGACCTACATTGTTCTACAGTTGGAAAAAACATTAATACAAAACGGCAGTACAAAGCGATATGCTTACATAACCGTGAAGAAAAGTAATTTCAGTTGCAAAACACGTTAAATCAGCGTACAATATTTGAATACCATAGCAGATCACTGTGACTGCTGTCTCCTTTCAGAGTTTTTCCAAAGTTTCACCACCATACGAATGCTGAGATCTTACCTTTAGGTAGGGTTGTTAGTAATCACCTTCGAATTTCGTTACGACCTTTCATTAGCATTGTTTCTTGAATAAAATATTTTTGTTATAATATCTGGAGTTTGGTGATTACCATTAAAAACAAAAATGTTCATACCGTATCATTTGGATAGTAATAGTTTAGATTTCTTGAGTGAAATTTACTTACAAGTTTATTAAAGGCTTCTCCGATACCGCTATAGGCTAATAACACAATACCGGTATTTTGATTCCATACAAATTGTATTTTGTAGCATATATATATATATATATGGTATTTTTATTTTTATATCACTTTCAAACAAATATTTAAAATCAAATTAAAAATATTGAAAGTATTGGCATACTAACCTACAACAGAAATCTTATTCACTATATATAAATGATGGTTAAATAACTTTTATGAGACAAGAACTATTGAAAGACAAAAATTACACAAAATAAATCTTAAATATTATATGTTGAGTACTTACCCTTTGCCTGGAAACAGCTGGCATCGAAGAAGTCCTTGGTCTGAAAGGGTCTGCTGGACGTTCAGTATCGAATGGAGATCGCCCCCTCGGGGATGAAGCTAGCACAGGACTACCTGCACCACGACGTGGAGATGTAGACAAGTTTCTATTAGGACTTTTAATTTTAAAACTGCCGCCAGGACTAGGACTAAGATTTCGACGCTGTTGCCAATCGTAAGTCTCCGATAAAAACCGATTTAGATCTGGTGGTCGTCGTGGCACTGCTATCGAAGATGATCTTCTCCGAGAAACAGAGTTTGTTGTGGTACTTGGAGGTACTTGCTGGCAAATAAGATCCACAGAATCTTCTATAAATTCGGGATGTCTGCTTCGTCTAGAAGTTGGAGATTCGTCTATTATGGTATCTTGGTGTATCAAAGCTGGTGATGGTGGTGGTTGTGACTGTGGAATTGATGATGATGAGGAGGATGTTTTATGTTCTTTTAGTGACCTTCTTTCCGGAGTACCTCTGGGTCTTCGTTTTTTACTAGGACGTCTCTCCTCCATTATGTTAGAAGTACTAAAGCGGTGATGGCCGTCAACAGGAATATGTTTTGTTTCCAAAAATATAAGATCCTCGTTACAGATATCAGAGAAAAAATCTTTGAATGTGGCAGGAAAATGATCCTCGAAGTGGTTCCCGGAAGCGGGTAGCTGCAGAGAAGTAGTTGCCATATCACTCTTGTAGATATCCGGTCTCAAATTCTCCTCTCCCTCTGAACCAGCTCTACCTTTCCGTATTCCAGGGCCACCTTTTGTATTGAGCGCAATTTTTTCTTTATCAGTTAATAAAATTCACTGTTAAAAATATATGCACACGTTTGAAAGTTTTTGAAAGTTTGACACACACGAGATAGTTTTCAACAAGTTAGAAAGCACCATCGTGGCCTGTTAGACACATGGCTTTTGTTCTTTACAGGTGGTTATCCGAAAGAGACAACCTGTTGATGTCCACTCTCGAACTGGAAACTCGCTGTATCCCAAACTTAAGAAAAAGTCTATAAAGTATCCTGTAACTTATGCAATCATTGATGTGCCGAACAAATTTCAGGTTGCATAACCTACACAACCACTCACGTTATTTTTTCTCTTGCTTGGAGAATAGTCTAGTGGAGAAAAAAAAGATCAAAAAGAGGAAAGAGAACAAGCTTTGGGGGTACGCGCGGTTGTTACAAGCTGTGCAACGCGGGATGTCTAGTCTCTGAGCTAAATCGATTCATCGCTTGGTATTATATACACCAACCTAAGCGCACTCAGATTCTTTGTCACTCTACGCATGCGTTCGCTCGGAGGAAATCAGGGGTGTTTTTCTAGCTCTCTCCCTGTTCTTCATTCCGAGCCACGCCTTGCATTGTGACAGAGAACGAGAATCCCTTTACAGACAGATGTGTCGCCAGGTTTATAAACAGAAGGTGGATGAAACGTATCCGCGTGACGTAAGCACTATAAACAAATTGCGATTGTGGCGACGTAAATAAGTCAATTTTGTAAACAAATGCTTACGGTATATCCTCCAACTAGTGTAGCTGACGTTATGTTTCAAACGTAATGTTCCAACGTGGTTATCTCGTACCTTTGAACTTTTCACAGGCGTTCTAAAAATACAACAATACGTGAGCTTAATCATTGAATTAGAAGTATGTTAGCTCTACAAACACTGTGATAGCATACGAAATTTATATTTGTTAATATTGGTTTTATTCATTTGTAAGTTAACGCAGTTCCTGTTCCAAGGACGGATCCAGGACCGACTTGTGAGAGGGGAGCGGTGGGTTGTCATACTGCTACTTTTAAGGGCTCCAAACTTAGGGATGGATTTTATTTATATAAGAAAGTCTCCCCTTCTGGGGGGTGATCGCCCCTATTGCCCCCTGGATTCGCCCTTGTCCTGTTCCATAAACAGTGAAACTAATTTATACTACAAACAATAGTTCATGATGAGACATTTTGAAAGGAAATCCGCGCTAAAACCTATACCAAAATGTATCACACCAGCGTTCATGAGGTGCAGCTACGAAAAAACGAAACAAAAAGGGGGCTGCGATAGCTCACTAGTATCTCTCCCGGCTGGTCTAGTGGCTAACGCTTGCGCCTTTGGTGTGTGCCGTCTGGGGTTCAATTTGCGCTGGGAGAGTCTGAAATTTTAACTGTCCTCGATGTCTTTTTGTGTTCGTGTCGCAGTCGAGTCTAGTATTCCTAACCAAGTGACTGGTAAAGGAAATCAAAGTCAGGATTACGAAAAAGTGGTAAAGTTCTCACCTCTTGTGCATGGGGTACATGGTACGATCCCAATCCACGCCAAGTGAACTTTACGGTGGACAATAAACATATGATGAGTTTTCTCGGGGTCCTCCAGTTTCCTCCTACTTTCTTCGTTCCACCATTGACATACATTTTATCATCACCGTCTTCCTTAACTTCGGTGCATGATCGTGGGACGTTAAACTTTTTTTCTTGAAAAAATAAAACCATTGCTTCAAATGCCAGACGAGAGATTGGAACCCAGAATCTAATTGTGAAGCAAAATTGGCAGTTATACAGCGTGTTTCAAAACAACACTCATAACGTTTAGGAGGTGATTCCTGGCACCAAGATAAGACGAAAAGTATAGACCAACCAGGGTGAAGAAACGCTTCCTTTCGGAGTTATAGGCTTCCAAAAGCATGAAAAAAAAATGAAGTTTAAATTTCCATAGCTTCAAAACTATGGGACCTACCATACTCAGGTCAAGACTTTATTTAGGAACTAGTATACACCCTATCCAAATATCCATGTTTCAGAATCCTTCGATACTTCCGCAACATTTTTATAGCGGTATTTTCTGAGTACTTCAAATTATATGCCCGTAGCCAAACTCCCTCTATAAATTTGTTGCGTGAGTATCTTAGGATTCTGAAACATGTATTTTTAGATAGCACGCTTATTAGTTCCTAAGTGAAGTCTTGACCCGACTACGGCAGGTCCCACAGTTTTGGAGCTATGGACTTTAAAACTTTATTTCTTAATCTTTTCGGCAGCCTGTAACTCCGAAAGGAAGCATGTGTACACCCAGGTTGGTCTTCACTTTTCGTCTTATTTTGATGTCAGAGCCCACGTCGCAAACGTTGTCGGTATTGTTCTGAAACACACTGTATACATAGGCTCAATACGGTCTATATAGGCCTATTATTGCTTAAACGTATAATTGGAGAAATATTATGGAAGAGGGGGAACACTTATCTTCGTGCTTGGAGATGTTTCGTCTTAGCAATAGTATTACGTTAGAGTTATATTAACGTTAATAAGAAGCAATATAAAATTGATTAGATCTAATCTCCTAAACTATGCTGTTATTTAGTGTGGGAATTCTTATAGAAGGCTATTTCTTACCATCTGTCCGTCGGCAGGTATCAAAGAAAATCGATAAGCAATAGTGAGATATTTTAGAAAATGATTCAGTGTTTCAATAATAGGTTCCCACCTCCGTCCTTCTCTTTTCACTAAAGTGGGAGGTCCCTGGTTTGATACCTGGCCAAGTTTGTGGTAGATAAGATCGTTTCCTCCAAACGATCGCTTTACTGTCGTTTCCTCCAATATTATCATTCCACCAATTTGTCCATCATCATTAACTTGCCTTAACAATCGTCTCCCTTATCCTAAAGCACATTCATTTCTTTTCTGTGGGAGGCCCGGGTTCGATTCCCAGCGGGAGCTCATGTGGTTCGGATTCCATGTTCATCAGTAGGTCCACGTTTCATATAGCCTTGCTGCTGGAAATGGACGTTAAACTCAAAATCAACTCAACTCATTTGTTTTCGTTTTTCATTTCTTCTTTCTTTTTCTTTTTTTTAAAACTAAAATCGAAATGGTAGAAGTCTATTTCCATCTCCAGCTTCAATGTTGATTTCTGCAAACTAGAACGATTAGATATAGCGACATTTTAGAAGAGGTTTGTTTGGTTTTCCCAAAACTCATTTATATATTTATTCTTGTTTATTCGCGTGTCCATCCGATCAGGAAACAAATATCTCAAGTTCTACTTGTTGGATCACCATCATTTATAGCTGTCACGATGTTAAAGATCAGCACCTAAAAATTGAGTTTTCAACGAACTTAAAAAGTTCGTTACTGAATTCTGTGTGTCTCTGTGTGTGTATGTTATTTGCGAATATTTCAATGTTGACCCGTCCATTCGACAGAGCATTGAAAACTATCTGAAAGAAATGATGGGATTTTTCGCGTCACTCTTACCGTTTCCGAGATATTGGCCAAAAAAAGAGTTCCGATTTCTTGAGATTTAAGGAGCCATATCTCGTGAATCGTAAGTCATAGAGAGGTGATATTGATGTTGTTCAATAACTAAGAGGATGATAAACATTTTGGTACCAAATAGTAGCCGTTGGCCATTGCCTAACTGACTGGCCA
Organism: Thermobia domestica; assembly: GCF_964235325.1. Taxonomy (NCBI): domain Eukaryota; kingdom Metazoa; phylum Arthropoda; class Insecta; order Zygentoma; family Lepismatidae; genus Thermobia; species Thermobia domestica. The sequence continues at coordinate 39,808,162 of NC_137454.1, read as the reverse complement.
CCGTTTCTCAGATATGGGCCAAAAAAAAAGTTCGGATTTCGGGAAAATTACGGAGCCATATCTCGGGACCGTAAGTCATAGAGAGACGATATTTTGCGATTTTTTTTTTCAATTTTAATCCTCCATTTTGAGCATTGTTTTCGTAAAACTACATATCACAGAAAGTTTTAACAGAACTCTTAAACCAAAAATATGGAAAAAATGTAGTACTCAAGGAAATTACTAGAAATGGATAGGTATATATATTACAAGAATTGTTTAACCATTAACTTACGGCACCCGAACGCCTAATATACTTCACGGTACGAGGGGATATTTAAATGATTTTTAATAGTCTGCAGTATGTGAAACACGAGCTTATAGTGTCACTTCTATTGCTCACAGAGATATGAAGTAAAAAGTATTTTGTTGTCCTAGGGCTCTACTATAATTTTTGTCGCATTTACTTTGTACAAATTCAGTGGGGTCGGTGAGGGAGGCAGAAGCCCAAAACGCGATTATAAAGGATTCACGTGGCGACACACGATATCACTTCAACCTTGCCGGACGGTTTACATTTTCTGCGTGATATGATGCTTGCCGGTTTTTAAGGGTTAATGAGTAAAATAATAAAACATATAAAACAGTTTGTATAAAGCCTGTAGAAGTTAATAAGAAAAAAATAATTATTTTAAAGTTCGTTTTGGCAATGCTCTTGGAGCATTCTCAACTGGTTTTCTTATGGATGTGATATTTAAACCGAAAGTGGTAGAAATGAACCATTTTCCTGTTTCAGCGTTGTTCACTTTAGAGCACAAACTGGTCGTAGCTTGCGTGAAGCGGTTTCCTGCAACAGATTAAAGCGTCCCAAGAATACGTTTAATTTAATCTTCATCTTTAACCATCAACGAAAACTGGAAGCGATATAAATCAAATTCAACTTCCAGTTTGAACATTGACCATATAGAGGCCTCCCCGGGCTCGGGCCTAGCCCCCAGGCTTGGGTCCACAAAGCATATATCACTTTGGACGTAAGCTTTTAAATATACAATCGTACTTCTCGGGCCTTTTCAGGCCTAACTTTGTAAATATACTTTATAACGGTATTTATGAGATCGTTCTTTCTGGAGAACTTTTAAAGCACGACTGTAAAATTAAATCTCTAATTGCTGTAAATAAAATTACAATTTTGCGTTGATTATTAAGTTTCTGTAATTCGGGCTTATTTGGGGCTCATTTGATTATCATACAAGCTCGGGCCGGGCTCGGGTTTAAATGCTAAAATATGTTTCAGACTCGGGTGGGGGCGTCACATTATAAGTTAACGGGCCAGGCCGGGCCGTGCCCGGGCTAAAAATTCCGGCCCGTCCAGACCTCTACCTCCATAGAGCAAAAATAATGAGAGATATCGAGATGAGTATTTTTGGAATCGAATTAGAATTCTAAGAATAGGTACCATCTTCTCCCTTAAACACCTACTCAAACCAGAAGTGGTAAAAGTCAATAACTTCCGATTCTAACCCGATCGCTATAGAGTGATCATAAAGCCCCGTTACCCTCTATGTATTACATGGAAACTAATGAATTTTTGTTTCTTATTGTTGCGGGTGCTGATATGCATCGAAATCATGCCTGATGAGTCCACTTTTACCTTGGAGGGACGGATCGGAACGAGCACGTAGGTTCACAAACGACCCCATACAGGAAGATCAATCAGAGATACAGTATTCAAAATGATTTCGCTGTAAGTTTTCAGAAACTTTCCCCTCCAAAACCAAACATTTTTACGGTGGCAAAAAAGCTCTTTGCAACTGGTTGAATAAAAGACAAGCTCCGCTCAGAACAACTACCAACACGACTGGAAACGTGTGTGGAGGCTGCAGCGTCTGTTGAACATTCCCCAAAAAGTGCATTCGTAAGCGGTCACAGGAATTGAGTGTTCGATATTCGACATTACAAATACATATGACGAAGGATTTGAAGTTAAAGTTATTTAAACCTTTGTTTGTAAATGAATTGTGTGATAGTGATATGCAAAATCGTCAGCAGGCTTGTGGGCAAATGCTCAATGTCTTTACAACTCTTCCTTCATGGAGGAAAGTGTATTTCTCCAACGAGTGTGCACTATATCGGAATGCAAAAGCCAGAAACGTTTATTTCTGGAGTAAAGAAAATCCATATTTTTTATGAAGAGCTTGAACACATCAACTTGGTAGGTGCATGTTTCTTTAACGGTAGTGTGAATCACATTGTGTATTTCACCGTGTTAAGTGATTGGTTTATTCCATATCTTCAAAAAGGAATATTGGTTTACTGGTTTATTGGTAAATTGGTTTATCTTATGGAATATTGGTTTATTCCGGTATTCCCGTCGCGTAGGGTTTCAGCAGGATCTAACACCAGCCCATTATGCTATTGCCGTCAGAGAATATCAATGGGGTATTTTCTGATAAATGGATTGGACACGGTTCTGTCCATTTGCCTGTACCTTTGGAGTGGTCACCCCGAAGTACTGATCTATCTTCTTGCGACAATGCATTAAGGAGGTTTATTAAGGAAAAGGTTGCTGCCACACGTTATGAGACAAATGACGAACTTAAGGATGTTGTTCGACTTGCATTTATGCTCCTCACACCAGCAATGTTAAGGAGAATTTCACATCGTACACGGAGAAGAATCATACGCTCTGGAATAAACAGTAAAGTTCTCAAAGTTGTCCTCTGCCATGATCTCACATTTAATACAAAGCAACGATATATGAATGTGTGGACACGCGGTAGGGGGTAACAGGACTTTGTGATCACTCTGTAGAGTAATAACGGTAATAGATAACGAGAAGTGTTTTGCAGCAATCAATTAGGTCTCCCAATAATAGATTCATCTCCACATTAGTCTTAGTACTCACATCAACTACTACTTTCGGTTTCAAAATTAATTGAGAAAATATGTCACAGAAACTAAACGACTGTCCGTATTGTACACGTGACATCGCTACATTTAAAGTATGAATCTAACAGTCTTAGTCTCTACTTGATCTTTACTAATACAGATAGTGTTAGAATTCTACTAAGTATAGTTTCAACACTGATTTGTTACAGAAGAAAAACGCTGAAAGGCGTTTTCCAATATAGAATCAGTGTTGAATGGAAAGATTCTACCTTTGACATTATCTGTCAAGTGAAACGAGAAATGGAAGGAAATACTGCCAGTTTCAATAATTATTATTATACAGCAAAAAAGTGTAAGATACACCAAGTATCTTTTCTTTATAAGTATTCAGCTACCCAAAGAAAAATTATACAGGGTGTTTCAGGACAACAGCGACAACGTTTGAGAGATGATTCCTGACATCAAGATAAGACAAAAAGTATAGATCAACCTGGGTGTAGAAATCCGTCATTTTGGAGTTATAGGCTGCCGAAAATATGAAAAATATGAACTTTAAATATCCTTAGCTCAAATACTATGGCACCTACCGTAGTCGGGTCAAGACTTCACTGAAGAACTAATATATTAGCTATAAAAAAAAAAAATGTTTCAGAATCCTAAGGTGCTCAAACAACGAAGTTTATGGAGAGAGTTTTTCTAAACATATGATTTGAAGTACTCACCATATACCCCTATAAACATTGTTGCGGAATTACCGAAAGATTCTAAAACATGGATATTTGGATAGAGCACTTTGGATACCTGGTCTGGAAAATCTAATTAACTGGGAACTAGGGTGTCGTGCTTTCATGCTCTGGGGATAACATCTCCAGTCCTGATCATCTCTGACAGAAATACCATTTAAACGCAAGGTAATAAGTGAAATCTTCTTTTCTTTATCCTCTGGGTTATCGAGTCTCAGTCGAATTACCAAGTTACTACGGGTTTGAATCCTCGTTCCAGTTATGGTCTATAACCAACATCATCCGACTGACACTATGATTCGTTTGGGCTCAAGTCTGTTCATTCTATCTGTGCAAATTACGTTATATCCGGAAGAGAGGAAATCGATGCTGGATGTTCGGAACAGATAAATCTTCGGAAAAGACTAGAAAATGCTAACCTCTTTGGTTATTTGAAAACAAAATTTTATTTATACTATTTCGACACAAAATTTGTTTGCATCCTATAATTCAATGTGCTTTATTCACGTTGGAATTTGAAACATGCTACATCTATGATGAATAGATGCTACATAGATGAATGCTACATCTAGAAACTTTTCCTTTCGAACATTTGTAACTTTTCATTACGATACAGTTTGGACTTTTAATATAGAGTGTTTCTGATAGTATTACTTTAGCATGAGCAGTAAAATAGCACTCATTGAATTTTCTCTTTCTTTCTCTTTTCGTTTTTTTTTTGTTTGTTCAGTTTGCATTAGTAGTGGAGGATATGACCAACTGGGTTTATTAGAATGTATTTTGGATCAGTACTTCCAATGAACACTACCGAACTTGCAATCGAACCACGCGGAAACAAAGCATGTGTGTTAAACTTTTGACATTGTCCTAGATGTGTCTCGGAGATCTACAGTTCTACTGGAAATTGAGTACGGTATGTTATCATTTATGAAAATGACTTAATGAATGTTTAAAGCATCCTCTATATCTTCCAATAGTTCTGAAAAATATGTAAAAACAAAAGGTTATTTCTATATTACTGTTGTATTTCTCTAAACGGAACTTTATAATGTTAGGTTCTTTTATTATTACGTTTGAATTCCACATTTTTATATGTTCTTCCTTTTCGTTTCCTTCTTCTCTCCTCTTCTCTTAATCTCTCTCTTTCTCTCTGCCTCATTTCTGAATCGCTATGTAATAAACATCCATTGGTTTCAATTTTTCATTGTGTGTGTTTTAGTTTCTCCCTACATCAACTTATGAATCTTGTTTCGTCTCGGTTTTGTTATTTCATTTTATCGAAACTACTACATGTGTAGTTTGAAATAAGAATTGCGCTCATGTTGTTAGCTAATTTTAGTACGGGAGAGAAGATAGGAGAAGGGAGACGGGGTCTCTTTATCTGACACAATTATGGGATAAGAAGGTGTATATTGGGCGGCCTAACTGCACGGCATTAGCTGTCGCAATTTTTTTGATGCGGAGTGTACAAGGTAAAGATAAAGTATTTGGCGCACCTGCGTAAATGCATTTAGGCACCGGTGCGTAAAATTTACCCTAGCAATGTTCAGACTATGTTCAAGGAAGGGTTGCAAAACATTGCCTTAGCCACTAGACCAACATAGAGGACCATAATCAATTATGCATATTTCAAACTTTATAAAACCCTATCTCGAGAGACAAAAAATCCCATTTTGCCGTTGAATTTCCCACGTAATACTGATTATAAGAAAAACATACAATATGAAAATAATAATCAACCGTGTATTACTTACTTTTCTAATATCTGAGTAACCTGTTTTCCATTTTTATAAAATAATTTATGAATAAGTGTTGTCCTTAATATAGTTTGTTGTTAGACATGCATTACAATATGTATTCATTTGTTCTTGATTTTTCAGAATCATACATGATTAACCCGAGAAAGCCCATGCTATTTTTACTCTTAAAAGGCCCAAGTGTGACTCTGCGATTGCCTACTGCATATACAAGCTACCTGAACCCACTTTGACCATTTATATTTTCCGTTATTAATAGGAAAGGCTAGTCACTACTTTGCTATGAAATAATTTGTTAATGGTAATGATAATAAAAAAAATAAACAGTATCAAATAATTAGAAAAGCTCATACTTCAATAGGACCCTCAGAGGCACCCCTTGGACCTTTACATTAGTATAAAAATAACCCTATTTTTTCTGAGGTAAAGTAAAAAAAAAAGTTTAGGAAATGCAATCAAAGAGATTTCAAAGAGATGGGAGAATTCTAGAGCGAAAGACACAGGACGAAATACCTATTAAGAATAATGACACTAAAAGTTAACCAGGGTGCCCCTTGGGCTGTCTCGGGTTAAGACATTCCAGAAACCACATGCACTTTCCAGATAACAAACTACCTAGAGTCAATCATTGATTTCACACTTATTATTGATTCATTATAACTATTTTCCATCCCTAGAGAATTTTGTTGATGTGGATTGTTTAGTATCCCGTACGTGATGAAGTTTGAGAAAAAAAATCCCTGTATCTCTTCCTGAAAAATTAATGTCAAAATATCCCACAAGATGGGATTTTTACTACGAGTTGGATTCACTGGCTGGAATAAAAGAGCTATTGGCCTGAAAATTTTCTCTCTTAGTAACCCAAGAAGAAAAAAAAGAAGAAAAAAAGAGCAAAACAAGATGCATTTACACGTTGTGACTTTAGTGATTAAGTAGATATTATATACATTGTGATTCAATGTGGTTCAATGTTCAATTCTCATAGGTGTACCTGAGTTTTAAAGCCCCGACCCAGAGGCGTATCTACAAGGTAAAAGCTGGGGGGTGGGGAGCAGCTAGATTATGATAGGTTTGTCATGAGTTTACTATAAACTTTTCAAAATATATAAATAATAGCTTAAATTATTTCTGTCACTCAAAAAACTGGGGTCCTAGGTCCCCCGGCCCCGGCTAGATCCGCGACTGCCGACAATGAAGCCGAACGGTAAAACTATAATCAATCACCCCAAATTTGCGTTGTGCCTAATTAATAAAATGATTTTTCTCATCTGAAGTGAATGCTTCTTCACAGGAATATTGCGGTCGTTAAATTTCAGCAGATAATAAGGAATTTTCTGTGCCATTTATATATGTTAACCATTTAGAGGGCACAATGGATAACTGATGCTCTCTCCCCGCTGGTCTAGTAGCTAGCGCGTATGCCTTTGGTTATGTGATCCCGGGTTCGATTCTCGATGGGAAATACTTTGGAATTTTAACTGTTGCTCGATGTTTTTGTACTCGTGTTCCTGTTCGTAAAAAAAAAAAAAAAAAAGGAGGGAGTTAATGGAAAATATTACTGGATAAGTAGATTTGTGGTGGACAACATGGTGACCGTGGGTTTTCTCGGGATACTCCCTTTTCCTCCCACATTCTCTCCACCAATTCTTCCATCATCATTCATTTGCCTTATTCACCCATCTCCCGTAGCCTAAAAGGTGCAATCGTGCAAAGTTACATCGAAAGATTTCATTTTGTTTCCAGTTATGGGTATTTGTTGAATATATTAAGAAATAGAATAATGTAAATGATTAAATAATATAATGACATTAATTTCTCAACCAGATAAATAGAGTTCATAGACTCCCATAAACACCTGGAATTCCTGGACAAAATGTAATAATATATTTGTATATGCGAATTGAATATAAATATCTATCTCATATTCACGCCTCAAAGAAAATATTAAATTTATGAGTTTACTGCGAACACATACACAAATATTGGATATTAAAAACCACCCCACACGCTTAAACGTGTCTGATGTCCTCAATCGTCAGAATAGCGGAAATAACAGGGAATATGGGAAAGCTGTAGAAATGTATTTTTTTTTTTTTTAAAAAAAAAGAGACCATCCTAGAAACAGGACAGAAAACTAATAAAATGGTCTTTGACATTTTGTTGGTTGTCCTTGATACCTGTAGCCTATGTTATGTAGGAGTGTCCCTGTGGTACTGGGTTGATGTCCTGAATCCTCAAAAGCTCTGACGATGCGTTAGAAATCGGGACGTTTTGACTGCAACCAGTCGAGATTTTCCACTTTGATGAGATTTTGTGTTACAAACATTCCGTGGCTGATGGCGCACACATATGAAAGTGTATTTCAAACGCAAGTCCACATAGATTGAAATATTTTATAGAAGCCACTGAACCATACTTTTTTATTTTTTTTTAAAAAAAAATATGTATTTCTGAAAAACTTTTTCGTTACAAATATAATTTAGTATTTATGACATCAAATATTTTCTCTTTGATCATTTTTTATAACCATGAAATATTTAAACATACTTATGAAGAAACTAATTAGTATTCTCTTTGTTAGTTATTTGAAGTTACTTTATAACCAATATGTTATTATTATTATTATTATTATTATTATTATTATTATTATTATTATTATTATTATTATTATTATTATTATTATTATTATTATTATTACTATATGTTTAAGTAACTTTTGCCACCTCGCATTTTCGCACCCAATTTTTTAAAGAATTATTTTGAACTTTTATTTTTGTTTCTTTATTTAATACTTCTTCTTCTTCTTTTTTTGAGGCTCAGTGGTAAAGTGCTTACCTCTGGTGCGTGGGTTCTATGGTTCGATCCCCGGCGAAGTAAGTTTGCACTCGAAAACATCGTGGTCGTGGGTTTTTTGCTGGAGTACTCCTGTTTCCTCCCACTTTCGCATTTCACCAATTCTTCCAGCATCATTCATTTGCTTTAATCATCGTCCCCTTCAGTGTTTCTTGGAGACATGTTTTTAGGGGGCACTTCCCCCTGGAGGATACCAAAGTATTACGTCTATATTAGTGCTCTCAACGGGTCGGGTCGGTCTTCAACCCGACCCGACCCGACCCGTGACCCGAATTGACTGACCCGACCCGATGACCCGACCCGACCCGATGACCCGACCCGACCCGATGACCCGACCCGACACGACTGACCCGAACCGTGATCCGACCTCATTGACCTGACCCGACAACCAGACCCGAGCTGACCCGATTCACCCGACCCGACAACCCGACCCGACAACCCGACCCGAATAACCCGACCCGAGCTGACCCGATTGACCCGACCCGACAACCCGACCCGAAGGGGCAGCGGGGGCTCAGTGGTAGAGCGTTCACCTCTGGTGCTTGGAGTCTCGGGTTCGATCCCAGCCCTCGCCAAATGAACTTTGTGGTGGACAAACACCATGTGCGTGAGTTTTCTCGGGGTTCTCCCGTTTCCTCCCACTTTCTTCATTCCACCATTTCATTCATCACTCATCATCACCGTCTCCTTTTGCCTAACCGGCATATCCGTGGGACGTAAAATTCAAAGATTTCATTTCAACCCGACCCGAGCTGACCCGACTGACCCGACCCGAGTTGCCTGATCCGACAACCCGACCCGAGTTGACCCGACTGACCCGACCCGTAACCTGACCCGAGCTGACCCGATCCGAGTCTCGTCGGGTCGGGTCAACCCGATCCGTTTGAGAGCACTAGGTCACGACACTGGGTGAATGCCAAAATGCACTCCCATTGGAAATCAAACCCGAACCACGTGTACCGAAGTCTTACACGTTAACCACTAGCTAGATCAAGCGGGGATTTGTGGATGCATCTTAATGAATATTTGGCATTTTTGAGGTTTGGTTATTTCTTTTTATAACTGATACCAATGTCCGACGTGGGAGAAGTTTATTTTTTTTTCTTGCTTTAGTTCTATGTGACGAAATTCTCACCTGCTTGGACGGCAGGGGGTCTTCTCGGAAGGCAATAGCAAGAGTCTCTTGGCGGAGACAAAAGGAAATTGTTTAACTACAATGATAAGGGTTGAGGAAACAGGAGAACACCTGTGCTTTTTTCCAAGCCTTCAACTTTTATTCCAAAATAGGTTCTTATGATTCCGAGACCCGTGCCACTTTGATTTTTCTTTCTCGGTAATTTAAACGTATTTTACATTATATATAGTTGCACGTAAGAAGATACGTAATATGAATTTTGTAATTTAAAATTTAAAAATACAGTATGATATTTAATTACAAAGTACTAATTTTATTTCATCACTTTCAGCCCAACAAATGAAATTCAATCAATTCGCTCCCTGGGTGTTGGTCATCAATACTGCGTCTTATTCTTTGTCTTGCAGTCAAGTCTTGGTCCTGCATTTCGAAGTTTTGATGGTCTTCCATGCTATACAAGAGCCAAGAATGCTCGCCTCATCGGTACAAATGAAGACCAAGTGTGATTTTGATTATGGTCTTTCATACTATACGGAAAGCAAGAAAATATGCTCATCGCTACTTGGTGATCACCAAAACAAGGCCAAGAGCAAGATAACTATGCAATTCGTGTTGCATATCCAATCTTTATCTTGTTCTTGTATCGATGGCCTTGGGCTTAGTGAAATAAAATGAAATATTCAGTTTAAGGTCCCTCGATTCTGCACCGAGGCTAAAGGATACGGTGACCATGAGAAATGAATGAAATGGTGGAATGAAGAAAGTGGGAGGAAACAGAACCCCGAGAAAACCCACTACACGGCGTTTCTCCACCACAAAGCCTACTTAGCAAAAGCTGGGATCGAACCATGCACCAGAGATAAATTCTCTACCACTGAGCCACCGCAGCCATGGTTGGGCTTGGTCGTCTATATCCAATCTTTCTTTTAGCCTTGCTTAAACAACTTCTAGTTTAGTTCTAAATCCGGACTCCATACTGGCGTAGATATTAATATTACAGTGGATTGGTAAAATCAATCTTCCACATTTACAAATTAAAGTACACACAAGTATAAAAATAAGCATTTACCATAAAAACACTAGCTGCAAGTGTTCAAAATAGATTTATGGCTTTTATAAAATCAATTAAAAATTGATATTTTTAATTAGGCAGCTAGTGAAAAACAGCAGCTTTCGACTCCAGCCGAGTTTAAGCTCAGCTGACCAAAGTGAGCTTACCCGACTGAAACGACCCGATAACCCGACCCGAACTGACCCAATTGACCCGACCCGAGCTGACCCGACAACCCGATCCGAGCTGACCTGACTGACCCGACCCGACAACCCGATCCGAGTAGCCTGACCCAACAACCCGACCCGAGCTGACCTGACTGACCCGACCCCACAACCCGACCCGAGTAGCCTGACCCAACAAACCGACCCGAGCTGACCTGACTGACCCGACCCCACAACCCGACCCGAGTTGACCTGACCCGTTTGAGAGCACTAGTCTATATATAATATAATAATAAACAGAATAGTACAAGGAGTACCCCCCATACTACTAAGTATGTTCCCCCGGAACATTTCTTCTAAAAGAAACACTAGTTCCCTTAGCCTAACAGCCATAATCGTGCGACGTTTAACTGAAAAATTACATTTTTTTAAGTTTGGTATCAGTATTATTTCTTTAAATGCAGTGCTTATCTATTGATTTAACTAGGAGAAATTTCCGATTCGGTAAGATATAAACTGGTAGTAAATAAAGATACCGGGAGAAAATATTTAAAATAAACGCTGATCCAATTGCACAATGAGAAGTCGCGGTGACTCACAAGGTACACTCATGTCCAAAATGATTGTCGCATATTTATAACTGTATTCTTATAAGAATATAATTTGATAATGATTTTGCAGGGTACTTTTAATACCGATACTTTGTTTATAATCGGGAAATGTATATTTGTGGTAAATTTCATAGGAAAAGAATTATATATACGAAAATTATAATGAGTAAAATAAAATGTTGCTAAATGGACAAGAACATTTTATTTTCGTTTTATTGTTCTTATTTACGGCTCTTTTGACATAAAATTTGCCAGATACATGTATTTGCCGATTATACACATACTAACATTATAAGAAATACCGGGCGAATTCGTTATCAAATTATATTCCTACAACAACATGTTTATAGACATGCGACAATAATTTTGGACATGAATGTACATTTGCGAAGTGTCCTCCCAGGATTTGTTTAAAATTGATTTAAATGTTAAGTTCCCCGTGGCCCAGTTTGTATTGTAGTAATTTTAGCTACCCATACCGGTGATTTGCATATTAATGTACCTTCATATATTCGGAATTCAATCATTCACTACTATAGCGCTCGGACACAAAATTGCTTTTAGTTTCTTTAGACGTAACTGAAAATGAATGTGGGAATATGCAAAACAAATTGGAGCAAGTACTGCTTGTCTGACACATGTTTCCCTCCCCGGCTGCCACCTTGGACCCACCGTATTGGATTCAATTTTCGAGTTTTCAAATCGGAATAACATTTCTATTCCTGGTTTTTCCTATCTATTCACTATATTTCTCAAACTTGTTGTGTGACAGTTAATTTTACTTCAGAGCTATAATAACCTTATAACATATAATAAAATACAGATGAAATGGAAGTACTCACGTGAGACAAATAAAAAAAAAATTAGAAAACAGTGCTCTGAATATGAAAGTGTTTTCAAAATAAGACTACAGCTTACAGCTTCTGGGCAAGTTTTCACTTTCAAGAACAAAGATAAACAAAATTTTTAAAAGAAAATTGATACACTTGTGATGAAACCATCTTTGGCAAACTGTACATTCCAACAAATCTCCTTTTTCTAAATTCAATGACCATAACTTATTAGCATCATCTAATATGTTACACCTAGTGACGTTGTTGAATGTACTGACTGACTCTTTGGAATTACTTGTTTCTTTACAAGGTTCTAATTTCGTTCTTTGAGGCTGCTTAGATTGTCTTCGAAAGTGTAAACGTTTTCCAAGTTTTCCTAAGAAATTGTTCTTTTTGCTTCTGTAGTGGACGCTTATAAATCTTTCATATGTGGAGTATTTGGTATCAATTTAATTTTGCCTGGCTTTTGATCACACTTGTTTCGATTCCTTTTTTATGGCTGCGGTAGGCAATTTACAGTTCATATTGGTAGCATTGGGGTATTCTTTGCGTTCAGTTCTGCAGCTGACAAGGCAATACAAATATCAGCACTTAAGAAGTCACTTTCATCAAGCACAAATGGGCTTAATGGGTACCTTTTAATTATTTTGAATTCGATAACTGTAGTTTCAACAGTTCATCGTGGTTATATATTACGTATGTTTATGGTAATCTTCAATTAAGAGTCTTCATCCCGGCGAAATTAAAATACCGCTAATTTTACAGTAATTATGTGATATCTTCAAATAGATAAAAGATAATCGAAATGTGGAACAAGAGCGCCCTAGACAATATTATTTTACATGAGAAACCGTTATCACGACTCACTTATCTGCTTTCGATTTCGAGCCATTTTGAAAATCGGCATTTATTTTCGCGTTTCTAAACAGCTGAAAACGGAAAGCCACTAGGTGACTTGTGATAACGATACCTCACGCAAAATAATATTGTCTAGGGCGCTCTTGTTCCATATTTCAATTATCTTTTATCTATTTGAAGATATCACATAATTACTGTAAAATTAGCAGTATTTTAATTTCGTCGGGATGAAGACTCTTAACAGTTCTGAAGCCTCTTTCATCAGCTTACTCATGTTTGAACCTGCCTTCGAACATTCCACATTTAGATCATGCTAGTATTCCATATTGGAAAATCGCCATTTTTGATACCAGATCCTTAATACTCATGTTTGGGTCATCAAGTCTAGGAAGCTCAGGTGTTCAGGTCATGTAGTTAGAATGAAAAAAAATGGAAATACTTTCAAAGTTTTAATTGGACGTCCAATCGGAAAACGACCATTAACAAGACCTAGAGGCAGATAGGAGGACAATATTAAGATAAACCTCAATCCTTAAAGAACAGTATATAGACCCCTATGTAACTGAAACTAGTTAAACTGAACAACACACACTTCTTTCACTAAAAATACAATGAAAAAGAAAAAGCTGTTAGAAAATTTGCTCATATCCAAAAAAATATTTTTAGTCGAAACAAAACGCTGTGTTGACTATGGTTACTCCACTGAGGAAGAATGCAGATAGCGTACTTAAAAAGTAGGTTACATGCGCAATTCCTGTATTTTCTGGACTCAACGTACAACAGATGTATAACTGAAAACGCATGTTTTATAATACTTTCTGTATAAGTGTTCCATATATACGTACTTTCCGTATGAAACAATGCAGGCGATCAGGATCTCACATACAAATGCACGTATATAACCTAGGTGACGAAGATAACATACATATACATTACATACATAACGTACATATACATTATACATATCATATATATTACATACATATACGTATGTAATGTAAGGAAGACTGTTAGATATCACACATCCTGCAACGTCATGATGTAAGATCTAAGGGCATCAGTTGATAAGGTATGCCCCGTACTGGTTTCTGGAATAAGTAAGAGGATTCCATATATTTGTACAATATACCGCTGTCCGGAGAACGGATTTTCTCAGTGTACATAGCCAGAAAGAAACCAGATGTTCACGTTCACAAAAATTTCACGCGGTGACAGCACATAGCAAAGGAAATAATTCAGTACGTCATTAGTAACCTATTCCATATTTGGTGCACCTAACCTAATAATAATAATAATAATAATAATAATAATAATAATAATAATAATAATAATAATAATAATAATAATAATAATATGCAGAGACAAGACATATATCAATGGACAGATGAAGTCATGTTGATGATGAGGAGGTACTGTGGATTTTCGACCTAGCCCCTGTCGACCACCTTCAGCCCCCTTAAACTTTCATGTTTTGTTTCCTCTGCTTTGCTTTACTTCCAAGTACACGATTCTTTTATTTGTTACTTAGACTTCTCTGGCCAGAAGGACAAGGTTGCTTATCATCTGGTACCGCCGAAAGAAATTAGACACTTCCAATCAGCGAGGAAATACGTAGACACCACCAGCATACTACAATCTCTTCGAACAAGATCTCAAGGGAAAGTAGAGAACTAAAACTTACCAACTGACAACTGTGAAAAACATTGATGGTCATAAACAAATTGAAGCGTTCTATAAGGAATGAATTTTTTTGAGAAAGCATTCCAAGCAAAGATTTTCACTTCCTTCTCTTCGTTTTTTTAATTTTCAAAACAATAGAAAAAAGTTTTAATTTTCAACTTCTTTTTGTGTTGTTACTCAAACGTGGATGAAGACGTAAAACATAGTGTCTTTCTTTTCTCTTTTTAAATATAAACTTAAAAGAAATCATGCTTAAATTCACAAATATATGATTCATTTTATTATGGCTTGCAAAAACCGGAAAACTATAAAGGGAAAAAAGGAAAGCCACCCTACTACCTGCCTTAAGTTGTGTACTATAGCGCCAAAAGTTAGGCTCTTGTAGAAATTGAGAATAAAAATTTACCTTTTAAGTGCGTAAATTTTTCCTTTTCTATACTTGTTTTCCTTTAAAAAATGTCATCCTGAAGAAAATAGAATCCGCTTTAAAAAAAATGAAATTCTTCGTTAGCTTATTCTTCGTACAAATCTTTTATGAGCAATAAATAAACACATCACTTTATTCAAAGCTTTCGAATGCTAACATAATGCAAGTTGGTTCTGCTGTTCCCATATGACAATCTGGAATGGAAACCTTCAAAACAGAGAGAAACAAGTTCATTCAGTTTAGAAATCTGGCATCATTGAGTCCTTTGCGACCTCGAGTGCAGTTTGCGGTTGCTAAGCCACAGGGGATAGGGGAAAGTTTTTCCTTTTCCAGGAAAAATAGTCGCTTATCCATGGCCCCGAGATTACAATCTATAATTTTCGAGGTCACTGAGATGAATAGTTACATTGCTGATTCCCTTTAAATAGAAATCTATTTCCGATTGGAATGGAGAGTGAGAGGTGGTTTTAGTAAGGGAGTGACATGTAAATATAATGAAAAACAATGGATATATATATAATGGATAGTGTCTGAAGAAGGATATGCTAGATATCCGAAACAGTTACAAATTATAATTTAAAATAAAGTAAAGTTTTAAGCTTTGGTCAGTGTCTCTTTTGTTAAAATATAATGGATAAATATATAATGGCCCCGATGACATTTAAATACAAATTTATTCGCAGTTAGAATGGAGAGTGAGAGGTGAGGTTGGTATGGGAGTAGCATGTAAAAGTAATGGAGAACAACCATGTTAGTACCCAATATATAATTTTCAGGATCGCTAAGATGAATAGTTACTATTTCGATTCCCTTTAAACACAAATTTATTTCCAACTGGAATTGAGGGTGAGAAGTAGAGTTAGTAAGAGAGTGACATGTAAATATAATGAAGAACAACTTTGTTAGTATCCAATCTATAATTTTCGGTTTCGCTGAGATGAATAGTGATATTCACGATGCCGTTTAAGTACAAATTCATCCCCGATTTTATTGAGGTGGAAAACGGTTGATGTGTAAAAATAACCGCAACCGATCGATATTAGTGTTTAACTCATAGCTTTTGTGGACATTGAGGCCAAATTAGTATTCCTGATGCAAAGTCAAAATTTATACCCTATCGGTATGATTATGAGGGGTGAGGATAAGAAAGGTTGACATGTAAAAATAATAATAATAATAATAATAATAATAATAATAATAATCGATATTTACGTTCAGTCCCTAGTTTTCGATCAGATGAGTACTGATTCTCGATTCCCTTAAGTTAAAAATTATCGTCCATGCGTATCTTAAGGTGAAAGAGGTTTAAATACTTCACATAAACCTCCGTACGAACAAAGGGCGTTGCAGCTAGTAATAATCTAAAATTATCATTAAATTTTAAACTTTGATGCAATCACTTTTAATTTAGAGTTGTTTTGAGATTTTTAAGGTAAATTTTAGACTTCCAGTCAAGCAGCTACTATATTATCACTATTTACAGTATTATTTTGGTCTTATATCTCATTCTCTCGAGAATAAAGTATCCTTCCAAACGGTAACATTTGCATATACGTATCATATACTCGAGAAAACTATGTTTTTTTCTGAAATAATCCCCTTTTTAAATTTTAGGCCTCCCTGAACCGATCCTCCGTTAACATACATATCAAAATCACTTGAAGAATACTAAGTTGTTTACGCATTGAGTGTACAAAATATCAATCTGATATCTTGAAAACTAAGGAGGAATATTTGCCAATGTGCGATAAATATCCGAAAAATAACCCAGAAGTCTCAAAAAAATTAGGACGTATTGTAAATTTCCTAACACATTATTATTTAGCCTAAGATGTTGGTTTGTTGCTCTTTAGAATAAAGCAATCTTTTAAACGGAACCATTCGCATGTCTGTACAATATACCTGGAAGAGGAAATTTTAAACTGAAGACTAGTGTCTTTTAACTCAAAGTAAACAACGATAAGAAAATTGTAAATGTAAGGGGAGAGAAGAAGAAGGAAATAGGCATAATACGTGTACTTTGTCTGATGGTCGTGTCGATGACATATATGTGTTTTTTGATTCCATAGACAGCATTTGTTAAAGAATAAAATAAGCGTTTTGCGTTGTACTCTTGAAGGTCAAACAGATGACGCCATGAGCCCCAGCAACTTGACGAGCTCCTTCTCAAGAAATGCGACCTGTTTTGCAATGCATGTACGACTGAACAATAAAAAGCTCCAGCCATAGTAAATCTTAAATGAATGTTTTAAAACAATATGCACCGATGGTGTATGCTGAAAAAGTTAATATTTTTCAACGTTATACGCACTTTTTGTAATTCTAACTAAATTTTGTTGACAACAAACGGAAAGAAACAAAAAATGAAAATTATAAATATACAATTGAAGCAAAATTTAAAATACAGAAAATAATTGAACAAATTGAAACTGGTTAAAGGAGATTAAAGGTAAATAATTTTTTCTTTAAATGGATAAATTTATTTATATTGGAAATTAAATTGTTACAAAGCTTTATTAAATAGCTGATTTTTTTTAAATGTAAATTTTCCATTTTAATGATTTCCTTTAGTTGCAAAAGTTTAGGAAATAATTTTCTCGTAAATTCTGGAAAATACTACCACAAACATCTAATTTGTATATTCTGTTTGCTTTTGAAAAAAGGATTATACTGGAATGACGTCAAATGTTGGAGCAACATTAAGGAATCTTGAGGGTTTTCCGACAGAAAGGCAGCAATGAATGTTCTGATTTCTTGAAAACACAAAAGAATATTTGCTGAGAAAACAGTATAAGATTTCTTATTCAGAAGCTTTCCATAAAAAAAAAGATCAAATTACCGGAAGCCATTAAACGCTCAGTTCTCAATGACTTGTTCACCAAATGTTTAATCTATTCTCTTCTGGAGTCATGTGACAAGTGGTAAGTATTAGTCACGTGCAAACATGTCCTCTTTAACCCAGTATTGCATCTTGCACTTTAAGCAATAGAATAAATTCAAGTTTCATACAGGTTTTCTATCATTTTTATCGGATTGCATGTTTGTTTGTGGTAATTACTGTATGAAATGAAGATGCGCGAAAAGTGTGAGTGTGAGTTTGTCGGTTAAGTGACAGTGAAGGCATCAATAACATTAGAGAGCGAGGGCACGTGAGTATCAGTATAAAGATGAAAGGTCGCTCTATTGAGAAAAAAAGAAGTGGGTGAGGATAAATGTTACAAGTGTAAGAATAAGGCGAGATAGTGCGAATAAGGATAAAGGTTAGTAGATGTGAGTAAGGATAAAGTTGAATTAGTGAGTAAAGATAAGGCGAGTTAGTGTAACTAAAGATAAAGCTTAGTAAGTGTGAGTAAGGATAAAGGTGAATTAGTATGAGTAAGGATAAAGGCGAGTAACTATGAGTAAGTATTAAGGTTAGTGAGTGTGAGGAAGGATAAAGCTGAATTAGTGTAAAGAAGGAAATGCGAGTTAGTGTGAGTCAGGATAAAGACTAGTAAGTGTGGCTAAGGATAAAAGCGAGTGACTTTGAGTAAGGATAAAGGCGAGTAAAGGCCAGTAAGGATTAAGGTTAGTGAGTGTGAGTAAGGATAAAGCTGAATTAGTGTGAAGAAGGAAAGGCGAGTTAGTGTGAGTCAGGATAAAGACTAGTGAGTGTGGGCAAGGATAAAAGCGAGTGACTTTGAGTAAGGATAAAGGGAGTTAGTGTGAGTAAGGTTAAAGCTGATTTAGTGTGAGTAGTAATAAGACGTCTTAGTGTAAGTAAAGATAAAGGTCAGTAAGTGTGAGGAAGGATAAAGGTGAATTAGTGTGAGTAAGGACAAGGTGTGTTACTATAAAGACGAGTAAGGATAAAGGCGAATAAGTGTGAGTAAGAACAAAAGCAAGTAACTGTCAGAAAGGATAAAGTGAGTTAGTGTGAGTAAGGATAAAGGTGAAATTATGTGAGTAAGGATAAGACGAGTTAGTGTGAGTAAAGATAAAGGTTAGAAAGTGTGAGTAAGGATAAAAGTTAATTAGTGTCAATAAGGATAAAGGTGAGTAAGTGTGATTAAAGATAAAGGTTTGTAAGTGCGGGTAAAGATAAAGTTGAATTAGTGTAAGGATAAGGGCGAGTAAGTGTGAGTACGGATAAAGGCCAGTAAGTGTGACTAAGGATAAGTCGAGTTAGTGTGAATATAGATAAAGATTAGTAAGTGTGGGTAAGGATAAAGGTGAGTTAGTATGAGTAGGGATAAAGGCGAGTTAGTGTGAGTAAGGATAAACCGAGTTAGTTAGTGTGAGTAAGGATAAACCGAGTTAGTTAGTGTGAGTAAGGATAAATCGAGTTAGTGTGAGTAAGCATAAACATTAGTAAGTGTGAGTAGTGATAAAGGTGATTTAGTGTGAGTAAGGATAAAGGCGATTGAGTGTGAGTAATTATAAAAACGAGTGACTGTGAGTGAGGATAAAGAGAATTAGTGTGAATAAAGATAAAGGCGAGTAATTGTGAGTAAGGATAAGGCGAGTTATTGTGAGTAAAGATAAAAGTTAGTGTGAGTAATCATAAAGGTGAATTATAGTGAGTAAGGATAAAGGCAAGTAAGTGAGAGTAAGGATAAAGGTGAGTTGGTGTGAGTAAGGATAAAGATGAGTAAGTGCGAGTAAGGATAAAGGTGAATTAGTGTCAGTAAAGAATAAATGCTATTAAATGTGAGTGAGGATGAAAGTGAGTGACTATGAGTAAGGGTAAAGGCGAGTTAGTGTGAATAAGGATAAAGACGAGTGAGTGTAACTGGGTTGATTGGGGTGATGCATCATCGACATTTGAGAGTGAGAGTGTCAATTTAGGGTGATTATAAATAAAAGCATGGATAATATTTAAGGGTGTGTACGAGTGAGTGTGACTGTGAGGGAATTCATTGATAGTGAGGGTAATTTATTGATTTGAAGCTTAGTGTCCTGTTCTTCACCGAGGCTATTGGAAACTTGAACTTACTGCTTTATGTTGTACCTGGACTACATGAGGTCCTACTTGGAATCGAATTTGGGTTTCCGTGTGAGTGAGGATAAGGGATCAATAACAGTTGAAGTAGAAAGAAAATAATTGTGGGAAATTTCATTGAGTCCAAGTATGAGTGAGGGCGAGAGTATCAATAGGGTTGTCAACTTTTGAAAACGTAAAATGTCGGACACGCTCCTGGAGTAAGTATACTCTTAAGATTGTGACATCATCATCGCTCATCAAAAATGTGAAGAATCTGAAAGTGGTTACTTCACATAAAATTGAAAGATTCACAGTTACAATTGTATAGGGTGACCCAAAAATAGGTATATATAAATCCCTGCATTGACCAAGTATAACATTCTAGTTAATGGGGTTATTTCCTTCGGCTCTTCCGAGCTTAAGATGTAAGTAAAAGCACATTAATAACAAAGAATAAAGAAACTAAGTCTACTTGATTGATAACAATATAAAATTATATAAAATGTTATGATCTGATAAGTACGGGTCTGTAGACCTATTTTTAAGCCACCCTGTACAACTTTAGTTACTTTTGAAGAATTTTGAAGCGTTTATAAAACTTATTTATTCCGGTTTTGGTTGAGTTGGCACGTGCAATTTTTGTAGTCTACCATCAATAATACATTGTATCTAAAGCAGAAATGCAAATGTAATTGCAAGTGGCATATTTACGATTTTGTTTCGGAAGGGGGAACGGCTTTGCTAAATTTAGTCCTGGGAATGTAAAAATTGTGCAAGATGTTTCATTTATTTTAATATAGTGAGTAAAATTTCGGGGAAGGCTTAAGCCTGGAAGTCCCCCATTTAGTACGCCACTGATAATTGGCAATATAATTGTTGTGTGCACAAAGTAAACTTGAAAACTAAGTCTTACCAGCTTCACTGAGGCTGGTAATGTCTGATAGTCTCTACGTACCATATATGAATAATGGATCTGGAAGCATTATTTAATTGGAAGACGAAGCAGTGCTAGCTGCACTCTTAAAAATGTACATTTATTGACCATTAGCAGTTTTGCTAAGTTCAGTAAATTTTCCTGACTTCAACTCTTCAGCAAATTCCGCGTACGACAAGTCGATATCAAAGCGAATTATAAGGTCTGCTTTAATCATGTTCATCGACAAATGAATCCTTTCGTCGTTCCAAGATAATCTGAATAGAGCAGAGAATAAGAATAGTAAGAGGAAAATTTACCGAATATTTAAAGTCCGGTTTAGAGGTCGTACCGGACACCAGACAAGCAGACCTAAAATTGAATTGTCCGGTATACTACCGGAGGGTTAACCATCCTAGGTATGAGTATTATTTGAGATTAAGAGCGTGTATAGATGAGTGTGAATGGGAATATTAGCAATATTTGAGAATGAGGGCCAGGGGAGGGTAGCTGATTGAAGGTTAGAGTGAATAAGGTTTAGCAAGAATACTTCTGCCTGGGACATACACGTGGCACCCTACCTCAAGCCTGGTCACGTGGCCACTTGCATTCGGAGGCTCGTATCAGTAGTTATGTACAGGCATGTCCAAAATGATTGTCGCATATCTATAAGTGTCTTATTGTCTAAATACAATTTGATAATGATTTTGCAGGGTAGTTTTAATACTGTTACTATGTGTATAATCGGGAATTGTATGTTTGTGGTAAATTTCATAGAGAAAGGATTATAAATACGAAAATAAGAATGAGTAAAATAAAATGTTACTAAATAGACAAGAAAGGTTTCTTCGTTATATTGTCTTATTTACTGTTCTTTTGACATGAAATTTTCCACATACACGTCTTTGCCGTTGATACACATATTAACATTATAAGAACTGTTGAAATCGTTATTATCTTATATTCCTACAACAACGTATTTCTAGACATGCGACAATAATTTTGTACATGACTATATTTCCGGCCTCATTGGCTCCTAGTAGTAAATAGCAAACCCCTAAAGAATCCAATCTTTGAACGAGTGGGAAACTCCAGTAGTTGTGGGAAAACTAGTCCTCACTCATGAATATTCATGAGTGTTTACTTTTTTGACATTTTAGCAGTTCCTAATGCACGTTTTAAAAAAATGGATACACCCTTTTTTCCCGCATATTAATGACACATAATGTATGCAGGCGCGGCCGGAGGTAACATGACACATAATAAATGTTTCCGGTGAAAAGAAATGTTAATTGGACAAGCAGAATACAGGAAAGACCTTTCGGAAATAAAATATGCAGATCACACACGTAGAACAATTTAATATAAAGTTGGATTCATTAATATGCAGCACATGTAACGCGACAGCTGTTGCTGGAGAATATTGTGGAATTTGGATCGTTGGAATGAGTGAAAGAAAGCAGTGGAAACATCGAGATCTTTCTTTTTTAAATTTATTATTGTTGGAATATGGGAAAGAACACTCTCGAAACTTCTGGAAAGATTTCTTGTATTATACTTGTTTATTTTTATATGGGAAAGGGACATATTGTAATTGTCTGGAGTATAAGGGGGACGGAACTGTTTGGTTTTAATCGGGAATTGATTGCGGATTTTCCGGCATTGAAAAATGATATGACTTGGTGTACTTTTATGGAATTATAACGTGACTAAGATATAGTATAATGTAATATGGAGGGTACAGGGAATCAACATTTTTCATTGCACTGGGACTCGAATTAGTATTCTCCCACGTGGAGAACCGTACGCTAAATATTTTTGCTTGCAGTGCGAACTTGTTACTTATACATAACTATGAATTGTGTAAGACATAACAGGTATATATAAATTATATTGTACAGAAAGTTAGCAGAATGCGCTCCCGGGACTCGAATTACTATTCTCCCACGTGGAGAACCGTACGCTAAATATTTTTGCTTGCAGTGCGAACTTGTTACTTATACATAGCTATGAATTGTGTAAGACATAACAGGTATATATAAATTATATTGTACAGAAAGTTAGCAGAATGCGCCCCCGGGAATCGAACCAGGGCTATCCCACGTGGAGAACCGTACGCTAATTTTTATGTTTGCAGTGTGAACTTGTTACTTATATATAGCTACGAATTGTGTATGACATAACAGGCATATATAAATTATATTGTATAGAAAGTTAGCAGAATGCGCCCCCGGGAATCGAACCAGAGCTTTTCCACGTGAAAAGCCGTACGACAAACATTTTGCTTAGCAGATGTTGTTACTTATATGTAGCTATGAATTGTGTAAGACGTATAACTGGTATTTAGAAAGTATATGGTAAGAATTATTATTATTATTATTGTAAACTGTTGTGTTTTTGTTTCATAAACGCTAGTGTAACAATGAGGTTATATGGCGACAGAACGTTTAACGTTACCGCAGATTGAATTTAAGGGTTTTTCATGTTGAAAGCTAAGGCAATAAAAAGAGACCCGAGATTGTTTGAACATATTACCCAGGATGAAATGTAGTAGTGAAGTTAAAAGGGAAACTTTAAACTTATATTTTGTAATTGGAAATCGTAATACAGCAAATAATTAATTTTTAATTCTTTTATTGTTTTTAGGTGGTGAAGGAAATAAAAAATTTTAATAGAAACACTGGAGAACAAACCTTATTTTCCTGAATTGTTTGTTGCGAAGTTTTTTTTAGTGAAAAGGAGTTATAGATTGGTTTTAAAATATGGATTTATTGACACCGTTGGATCTTAGTTGTATGAAATATCGAAAATATTGGATAATGTGTGATATGAATATTGAATACTGAAATATCGACATAAAAGTTATTATAAGTGTTACATTCAACGAATATACTGGCTAGACTAAAGGAGACGGTGATGATGAGAAATTAATGAATATGGTGGAATGAAGAAAGTGGGAAGAAGCAGGAGAACCACGACAAAAACCCACGCACATAGTGTTTGTGCACCAAAAAGCTAACTTGAAACAAGCTGGGATTGAATTAAGGACCCCATGCACCAGAGGTGAACACTGTATTGCGTACCCACCATAGCTTTTTCTATGTATTATATTTGGATGAATAAAAGTACGCATGTATAAGTTGGTGGAACGAGAATGTAGGTGGAAACGGGAGAACTTCACACACAATGTTTAAACTAGAAAATACACTTTGATTGAGGGAAAGCATTTTGTTTTAGAAGTGACTTTTTTTTTATGATCAGCGCTATTTAATGTTTATGAACGAGGAAAGAAACTGTAGCAGTTATTGGAGAATTATACTTTTGAAACTCTTTATACAAAATTATGTGTTTATATAACTTCATACATACATACTAGTAAAGAAGATATATGATGTACATTAAGGACGATTTTGACATTATTTAAACAGTATATGTAACGACTCTTAAGGCAATACAAGAGACGGACAATTATTTGACAGCGCAGATTAGTTTTATATGCAGATGGAAACAATTGCTTTAAATAAGAGATAGCACTTTGAACGTATAGTTTGGTTAAAATTGCTTTACTTTAGAACTCATAACATTAAGTACAAGGTAACCAACACCATTGGCGATAACTATTAGCAGGACTGTGAACGATGGGAATTAGCGTGTTGGAGAGACAGATACATTTTGCGTATATAATAATAATGAGCATGAATATTTAACTTTGGCACCTAGAAGATTATGCAACCGACAAGTTAAAAAATGTTTTGAGGATTGCATATTATATTCACAGACAGTCTGATACGATTTTGTATTTTACTTGAAGTGTGATGAATGTTTGTTTGAACTAAAAGGGTATTTTATTTACAGATCTTGTTTGTAACTTAGAAAAGACAAGAAAATATTCCTGTAATGGTGTTACGATCGCCAGAAACGAAATAATAGCTAACATGTCCTTTTCTACAGTTGAAATAGATATCTGCCGATATTAAACTTTAATAAAAATTATTCTGAATTTCAAGAATTTTAAACTTTATTGTAATTGTTACAAAATGCATAAGAAAATAGTATTTTAAATTTTAGTTGTCTGCATATAGAGTATATATATATATATATATATATAGTTGTGAGCGAATACATGGCATACAGTTATAACATATTAGAAGTGTTGTTCTCAAGAAATTAGATTTTCCTAAACCTTAAAGAGATTATATTGTGCAGTTTGCACTTACTGAGTTAAATTTGGTCATTTAAGACGAACTGTGGTTTTGCTCTTTTACCCAATGCAATTGTATTGGATTGAAATACGGAAGTTACTGTTTGGAATTTTAGTTACTGTTCTGCTGGTTTTCACGAGCGATTTCGGAGGGCTGTTATTAAAAGTGGAATTTGAACCATTACTAATGCTTGTAACGAGAAAGTATATCTATTGAGAAGTGTGGATTTTCTTTGACGCAGATGAGAAGTAGCCCGTGTGTAAGACAGCTTGACGAAAACGAATGTTTGCACAACGAATTGAATTACTATTGCTTACAACAAGATTTATTTTAACTGTACCTGGGACTTTTGATTGATAAGTAAATTAGTAAATTATATTTAAAGCGGTGTTGAGATTTATTTTGTATTAGGTTATCGACTACTGTTTGGATTATTTTTAATCTATGTTTTATATAACAACAAGGTTATAAAGAACAATATAACAGTAATATGGGTTTTGAATCACAATAGGGACAACTTTAATGCAGTTGCTGTGTATATGAACTGTTATGGAACATTAATCACTATTGCAGTTGCTGTGTTAGGTAGCATTTTTTTTATATTGTAACTGCAAGAGAACTGTATTATAAGACTACCTAACACATGTAAATAATAGTTAGAGCTAAAATACTGAATTACTGGCAACTGAATTGTCAGTGAGAGTAATGTATTTTTAAGGAAATAAACTGATATTAGAAAAAAAATAATCTTAGTTGTTTGTATGCTATATGAAGACACTAGTGTTTAAGAAGCAGTGCATTAAAAGAAAAAATAATTGTTTTCGAAGAATATGGTAGGAAACTGAAAATATTTAATACTTTATTTTAGATTTTTAGAGACATTACCAACGTAAGTAAATGATGAACTATTGTCGATTGAACGGGAATCACTGAGGTTGATACCTCGTGTTTAGTTTATGATATGAAGACTTTAACATTCTTGTTTATACAGTTACTTTTAAATGAAAACAACTTATAATCTTATATGCAGAATGGATTGAATTAAGGGCGTACCTATGCGAGGGATTCATTGGATGCGGACCACATTTAAAACTCTATAACCCAACAAACATTTCAACACCTTTTTAAGAGAATTATGGTTGCAGTAGGAGAGAAATATGTGATATACTGTAGAAAAGTCGATGTTACAGTACCCCTGTACTCTTTCTTTTTTTTATAAAAAGAAGTTAGTGTACTCTTTTGCTGAGAATATAGATGACAATATTGTAAAATTACGTGTTGTTTTATTGCAAGTAGAATAATGTTACTTCAATAATGCTTAAACGCAGTGACTGTTAGTGCAAAATCCACCCTCCAACAAATTTCAGGATGTGCAGACCCTTACTTGGTATATGCTTTTTAAAAGAATAAAGCTTAGAGAGCTCAATACTTTGAGGTAAAGGATAAAATGTCTATGAAATGCATAGAAATATACAGGAAAATACTTCTTCTTAGTAAGATGATAACTTGAAATACTTATTCCATTTTATATAGTAAAAGGACAAGATTGTACTTTTGTGAATAATTACCTGGACTTGAAAATCAAACACAACCCTTTTGTTAGACAACCACTAGAAATCCTACGTATAATGAATTGACACACACTGCAGACGCTTTACTTTTATTGATCCTGATAATAAACATTGTATGGTAACCTCTTGAAACTTGTAGATCCACAGTGAGGTATACTCGGATATGGGGAGAGCACTATGACTCAGTGGTAGAACGACATTTTGATGGTCGTGATTTAAAACCGACCAAATGAACTTTGTGGTGGACAACACCTTTTTTCTCCCGGTACTTCCATTTCCTACAGCATTCATTTATTGGCTTAATTCGCTTATCGCTTAACCTAAAGGACGTTCTTCAGAGTAAGGAAGCTATCATGTTTCATAATATATAGTATAACAGGTACGATTGTCGTTGTATATTAAAACCTCAACTTCCTCGATAGAATTTTACAACGACAAAAGATTTTGAATTGAATAATAATACGATTTCTTTGCCTTGGCGGGCTAAGATCGAACCATGGATTCATCATGCGCCAGAGGTGAAGGATTTTGAAGGCGATGAAGAATATTTTATAATTCCACAGTAGTATTAATGATTGTTTGAGATTCTTAGTATACTATGTGATACAAAGGTTACATGAATTTTATTTTTGTTCTTTTTGGACTAATGTTTAAGAGGACCAGAATGATAGATTTCAAGAACTACCTATGGTGCACGGATTACAGTTTTAATTTTACAGCTTTATACACATGAATTCAAAATTATAAGGCCATTAGATTTTTTGTATAAGACTCTTGTTGGACTTGATTTGATTTGAGTTTAACGTCTCTTTTCATCAGCGAGGCTATATGAGACGTGGGCCTACTGATTAGCGTGGAATCCGAACCACATGAGCTCCCGCCGGGAATCGAACCTGGGTAGACTTTTGTTGGAATAAATGTTTTCGCTGGAAACTCGTATCCACGAAACTTGTGAAATTTGGCGAGTAGCAACTCGAGAAATTTCACTTCGTGGATACGAGTTTCTGCTTTTTTTCTGGCTTGAGAGCAAAGAGAAAACACTTATTCTGGCATGTAGATATGAGTTTCTGCTTTTTTTCTGGCTTGAGAGCAAAGAGAAAACATTTTGTTCTGGCATGAGTCTTATATACTCATCTACTCGAGACATTTTACAAGTAGGCAACGTTGAATGGTTAATGATTGTAAAAATGTTGAATATGAAGAAAGTGGTAGGAAATGGAGAACCCCGAGAATATCCACAGGGTGTTGTCCATCACAAATTGTCACGGTCTTGGGATTGAACTAGGGATCCTCGTACCAGATGGGTGCACTCTACCAATGGATCAAACTGTTTCCATTTAAAGAAGTATTCCGTACAGTGATAATTATGAATGTTGTCTAATATTTTTCTTGTAGGTTTTCGTGCTCATGTTGTTAAATAAAACATTTTTTCTACTAACATTACAATGGACAAATGATGAAAGCGAATATGTATAAGAAATAATAAAATATTAAATGGTCGTATAAAATAATCTCTAATATTAAAAGTTAAATAAAATTGAATTATTCGCACACAACTCGTATTCAAAAATCAATACATAAACGTTTCATCCACACCTGTATCGCCCTCCTATAATGCAACTAGATAGTTCGTTCGTTTATTATACACCGTTTAAGTTGAATGCTTGTTCCGATGAAATTTCAAAAAAGTATTAACAGTCCAGATAAAGAAACATTTCGTCTTTTGAAAGTTCATGTATCGTTAATTTTAATACCAACAGATGTTTCGTGAAGTTGTTGTTGTCCACCAGCCCCACTACCCATGGAATTTTTGTCCATCACAATTGCACATGTTCTGAGATTAAACCATGTAATACCATTTTGCAAACACTACCTGGTTCACTTTTCCAGTTTTAGCTACTGGCATAAGCATACAAACTCATCACCTGAGAAAAATAATCGTTATATTTGGTGGTCAATCTCAACCATGGATAGTCTCAGCTTGAAAACAGAGAAACTCATATCTACATGCCAGAATAAGTGTTTTCTCTTTGCTCTCAAGCCAGAAAAAAAGCAGAAACTCGTATCCACGAAGTGAAATTTCTCGAGTTGCTACTCGCCAAATTTCACAAGTTTCGTGGATACGAGTTTCCAGCGAAAACATTTATTCCAACAAAAGTCTACCCAGGTTCGATTCCCGGCGGGAGCTCATGTGGTTCGGATTCCACGCTAATCAGTAGGCCCACGTCTCATATAGCCTCGCTGATGAAAAGAGACGTTAAACTCAAATCAAATCAAGTCCAACAAGAGTCTTATACAAAAAATCTAATGGCCTTATAATTTTGAATTCATGTGTATAAAGCTGTAAAATTAAAACTGTAATCCGTGCACCATAGGTAGTTCTTGAAATCTATCATTCTGGTCCTCTTAAACATTAGTCCAAAAAGAACAAAAATAAAATTCATGTAACCTTTGTATCACATAGTATACTAAGAATCTCAAACAATCATTAATACTACTGTGGAATTATAAAATATTCTTCATCGCCTTCAAAATCCTTCACCTCTGGCGCATGATGAATCCATGGTTCGATCTTAGCCCGCCAAGGCAAAGAAATCGTATTATTATTCAATTCAAAATCTTTTGTCGTTGTAAAATTCTATCGAGGAAGTTGAGGTTTTAATATACAACGACAATCGTACCTGTTATACTATATATTATGAAACATGATAGCTTCCTTACTCTGAAGAACGTCCTTTAGGTTAAGCGATAAGCGAATTAAGCCAATAAATGAATGCTGTAGGAAATGGAAGTACCGGGAGAAAAAAGGTGTTGTCCACCACAAAGTTCATTTGGTCGGTTTTAAATCACGACCATCAAAATGTCGTTCTACCACTGAGTCATAGTGCTCTCCCCATATCCGAGTATACCTCACTGTGGATCTACAAGTTTCAAGAGGTTACCATACAATGTTTATTATCAGGATCAATAAAAGTAAAGCGTCTGCAGTGTGTGTCAATTCATTATACGTAGGATTTCTAGTGGTTGTCTAACAAAAGGGTTGTGTTTGATTTTCAAGTCCAGGTAATTATTCACAAAAGTACAATCTTGTCCTTTTACTATATAAAATGGAATAAGTATTTCAAGTTATCATCTTACTAAGAAGAAGTATTTTCCTGTATATTTCTATGCATTTCATAGACATTTTATCCTTTACCTCAAAGTATTGAGCTCTCTAAGCTTTATTCTTTTAAAAAGCATATACCAAGTAAGGGTCTGCACATCCTGAAATTTGTTGGAGGGTGGATTTTGCACTAACAGTCACTGCGTTTAAGCATTATTGAAGTAACATTATTCTACTTGCAATAAAACAACACGTAATTTTACAATATTGTCATCTATATTCTCAGCAAAAGAGTACACTAACTTCTTTTTATAAAAAAAAGAAAGAGTACAGGGGTACTGTAACATCGACTTTTCTACAGTATATCACATATTTCTCTCCTACTGCAACCATAATTCTCTTAAAAAGGTGTTGAAATGTTTGTTGGGTTATAGAGTTTTAAATGTGGTCCGCATCCAATGAATCCCTCGCATAGGTACGCCCTTAATTCAATCCATTCTGCATATAAGATTATAAGTTGTTTTCATTTAAAAGTAACTGTATAAACAAGAATGTTAAAGTCTTCATATCATAAACTAAACACGAGGTATCAACCTCAGTGATTCCCGTTCAATCGACAATAGTTCATCATTTACTTACGTTGGTAATGTCTCTAAAAATCTAAAATAAAGTATTAAATATTTTCAGTTTCCTACCATATTCTTCGAAAACAATTATTTTTTCTTTTAATGCACTGCTTCTTAAACACTAGTGTCTTCATATAGCATACAAACAACTAAGATTATTTTTTTTCTAATATCAGTTTATTTCCTTAAAAATACATTACTCTCACTGACAATTCAGTTGCCAGTAATTCAGTATTTTAGCTCTAACTATTATTTACATGTGTTAGGTAGTCTTATAATACAGTTCTCTTGCAGTTACAATATAAAAAAAATGCTACCTAACACAGCAACTGCAATAGTGATTAATGTTCCATAACAGTTCATATACACAGCAACTGCATTAAAGTTGTCCCTATTGTGATTCAAAACCCATATTACTGTTATATTGTTCTTTATAACCTTGTTGTTATATAAAACATAGATTAAAAATAATCCAAACAGTAGTCGATAACCTAATACAAAATAAATCTCAACACCGCTTTAAATATAATTTACTAATTTACTTATCAATCAAAAGTCCCAGGTACAGTTAAAATAAATCTTGTTGTAAGCAATAGTAATTCAATTCGTTGTGCAAACATTCGTTTTCGTCAAGCTGTCTTACACACGGGCTACTTCTCATCTGCGTCAAAGAAAATCCACACTTCTCAATAGATATACTTTCTCGTTACAAGCATTAGTAATGGTTCAAATTCCACTTTTAATAACAGCCCTCCGAAATCGCTCGTGAAAACCAGCAAAACAGTAACTAAAATTCCAAACAGTAACTTCCGTATTTCAATCCAATACAATTGCATTGGGTAAAAGAGCAAAACCACAGTTCGTCTTAAATGACCAAATTTAACTCAGTAAGTGCAAACTGCACAATATAATCTCTTTAAGGTTTAGGAAAATCTAATTTCTTGAGAACAACACTTCTAATATGTTATAACTGTATGCCATGTATTCGCTCACAACTATATATATATATATATACACTCTATATGCAGACAACTAAAACATTAAAATACTATTTTCTTATGCATTTTGTAACAATTACAATAAAGTTTAAAATTCTTGAAATTCAGAATAATTTTTATTAAAGTTTAATATCGGCAGATATCTATTTCAACTGTAGAAAAGGACATGTTAGCTATTATTTCGTTTCTGGCGATCGTAACACCATTACAGGAATATTTTCTTGTTTTTTCTAAGTTACAAACAAGATCTATAAATAAAATACCCTTTTAGTTCAAACAAACATTCATCACACTTCAAGTAAAATACAAAATCGTATCAGACTGTCTGTGAATATAATATGCAATCCTCAAAACATTTTTTAACTTGTCGGTTGCATAATCTTCTAGGTGCCAAAGTTAAATATTCATGCTCATTATTATTATATACGCAAAATGTATCTGTCTCTCCAACACGCTAATTCCCATCGTTCACAGTCCTGCTAATAGTTATCGCCAATGGTGTTGGTTACCTTGTACTTAATGTTATGAGTTCTAAAGTAAAGCAATTTTAACCAAACTATACGTTCAAAGTGCTATCTCTTATTTAAAGCAATTGTTTCCATCTGCATATAAAACTAATCTGCGCTGTCAAATAATTGTCCGTCTCTTGTATTGCCTTAAGAGTCGTTACATATACTGTTTAAATAATGTCAAAATCGTCCTTAATGTACATCATATATCTTCTTTACTAGTATGTATGTATGAAGTTATATAAACACATAATTTTGTATAAAGAGTTTCAAAAGTATAATTCTCCAATAACTGCTACAGTTTCTTTCCTCGTTCATAAACATTAAATAGCGCTGATCATAAAAAAAAGTCACTTCTAAAACAAAATGCTTTCCCTCAATCAAAGTGTATTTTCTAGTTTAAACATTGTGTGTGAAGTTCTCCCGTTTCCACCTACATTCTCGTTCCACCAACTTATACATGCGTACTTTTATTCATCCAAATATAATACATAGAAAAAGCTATGGTGGGTACGCAATACAGTGTTCACCTCTGGTGCATGGGGTCCTTAATTCAATCCCAGCTTGTTTCAAGTTAGCTTTTTGGTGCACAAACACTATGTGCGTGGGTTTTTGTCGTGGTTCTCCTGCTTCTTCCCACTTTCTTCATTCCACCATATTCATTAATTTCTCATCATCACCGTCTCCTTTAGTCTAGCCAGTATATTCGTTGAATGTAACACTTATAATAACTTTTATGTCGATATTTCAGTATTCAATATTCATATCACACATTATCCAATATTTTCGATATTTCATACAACTAAGATCCAACGGTGTCAATAAATCCATATTTTAAAACCAATCTATAACTCCTTTTCACTAAAAGAACTTCGCAACAAACAATTCAGGAAAATAAGGTTTGTTCTCCAGTGTTTCTATTAAAATTTTTTATTTCCTTCACCACCTAAAAACAATAAAAGAATTAAAAATTAATTATTTGCTGTATTACGATTTCCAATTACAAAATATAAGTATAAAGTTTCCCTTTTAACTTCACTACTACATTTCATCCTGGGTAATATGTTCAAACAATCTCGGGTCTCTTTTTATTGCCTTAGCTTTCAACATGAAAAACCCTTAAATTCAATCTGCGGTAACGTTAAACGTTCTGTCGCCATATAACCTCATTGTTACACTAGCGTTTATGAAACAAAAACACAACAGTTTACAATAATAATAATAATAATTCTTACCATATACTTTCTAAATACCAGTTATACGTCTTACACAATTCATAGCTACATATAAGTAACAACATCTGCTAAGCAAAATGTTTGTCGTACGGCTTTTCACGTGGAAAAGCTCTGGTTCGATTCCCGGGGGCGCATTCTGCTAACTTTCTAGACAATATAATTTATATATACCTGTTATGTCATACACAATTCGTAGCTATATATAAGTAACAAGTTCACACTGCAAACATAAAAATTAGCGTACGGTTCTCCACGTGGGATAGCCCTGGTTCGATTCCCGGGGGCGCATTCTGCTAACTTTCTGTACAATATAATTTATATATACCTGTTATGTCTTACACAATTCATAGCTATGTATAAGTAACAAGTTCGCACTGCAAGCAAAAATATTTAGCGTACGGTTCTCCACGTGGGAGAATAGTAATTCGAGTCCCGGGAGCGCATTCTGCTAACTTTCTGTACAATATAATTTATATATACCTGTTATGTCTTACACAATTCATAGTTATGTATAAGTAACAAGTTCGCACTGCAAGCAAAAATATTTAGCGTACGGTTCTCCACGTGGGAGAATACTAATTCGAGTCCCAGTGCAATGAAAAATGTTGATTCCCTGTACCCTCCATATTACATTATACTATATCTTAGTCACGTTATAATTCCATAAAAGTACACCAAGTCATATCATTTTTCAATGCCGGAAAATCCGCAATCAATTCCCGATTAAAACCAAACAGTTCCGTCCCCCTTATACTCCAGACAATTACAATATGTCCCTTTCCCATATAAAAATAAACAAGTATAATACAAGAAATCTTTCCAGAGGTTTCGAGAGTGTTCTTTCCCATATTCCAACAATAATAAATTTAAAAAAAAAAGATCTCGATGTTTCCACTGCTTTCTTTCACTCATTCCAACGATCCAAATTCCACAATATTCTCCAGCAGCAGCTGTCGCGTTACATGTGCTGCATATTAATGAATCCAACTTTATATTAAATTGTTCTACGTGTGTGATCTGCATATTTTATTTCCGAAAGGTCTTTCCTGTATTCTGCTTGTCCAATTAACATTTCTTTTCACCGGAAACATTTATTATGTGTCATGTTACCTCCGGCCGCACCTGCATACATTATGTGTCATTAATATGCGGGAAAAAAGGGTGTATCCATTTTTTTAAAACGTGCATTAGGAACTGCTAAAATGTCAAAAAAGTAAACACTCATGAATATTCATGAGTGAGGACTAGTTTTCCCACAACTACTAACTCCATACTTCAATTATACACTTAAATCTAGCCTAATTGTAATACGAAACTTTTAAATGAAAAAAAAAAATAAAAAGAAATCTTTGAGTTTTACGTCCCACGGTTATGCCGGTTAGGCTAAAGGAGACGGTGATGATAAGAGATGAGTGAAATGGTGGAATGAAGAAAGTGGGAGGAAACGAGAGAACCCCGAGAAAACCCACGAGCACGGTGTGTGTCCACCACAAAGTTCACTTGGCAGGGGCTGGGATCGAACCCGGGACCCCAAGTACCAGAAGTGAACGCTCTACCACTGAGCCACCGCGCCCCCCAACTTTTGAATGAAGTCTGTTTAAAACTAATTAAATATTGTTAACGTTTCTCCTTCGACTCTCACTACTTTTTAAGTGAGAATCTGTAATAACAACAATGGTAACAATTACAGGATCTGATCTCTCTCTTAGGGACATAGTGGCTCAGTGAAAGATGCTCGACTCTGTGGGAGGATCCCTAACTCGATCCCAAACAATCTCAGTTTGTATTAGATTTTCGCATCGGTGCTCATCTCCCACGATTGGCTTCAAAATGCGTGAGTCCTTGAGAAGGGGAACTTTGCGGTTGGAACTCGGAAATCGAAAAATATAAAAGCCACTGCCTCTGCCCCCGTAGGGAATGCGCTTCAAGATTTTGAACGACCTATCAACTAACCCCCTGCGATACAGGTTCAAATCCACTTAGTTTAATTCGGGCGTGACGCGTTGTGTACTTAAAATTTGAAGGTTTTTAACTTCCATGTCATCAGTTTCAAAGTTGAACTTAGTTTCTGATGCGAGTAGTAAAATCTTAACTTAGAATTTTTGTCAGCCATTTGCGAAGGAGTTAATTCAATTTTTCTCTTTTCCGCAGTTTCTGATAACCATCAGTATCGGGCTCTTTTCAGTTACCCTTCGTGGCCAAAGCCAATGACCAGATAATGTTCAGCATTAACTATTTTTCTTCATTTTACTAAAAATGTGCTGAAATTCAAATTTATTTATAATTTTGACTATTTTCTTGCACTGCCATTTTAGTACTATTTTCGATTTTTTCTAGTTTTCACAAAATTAGTTTATCAGAATTGGTTCAGTTTAACACTTAAAATATATTGATCCTCCTTCGAAGAAATTATTTCAATTTAACGATTTTTGAAAGAAATGACATATTTTCCCGTTGCTTTGCGTCAAATCCGACATGAATATACCGATTCTTCCAATTATAATTTACACTAATTTCCATTTCTCATAGCGGAGAGATGCTTTCGAACAGTGGTGAATAATGATGATAAATATTATATATTTCTTCTCGTCATTTTTAATAAATTTTCTTCTTTTGCTTCCTTCTTTCTCTCTCTCTCTCTTTCTCCACGCCAATCCTATCAAGCTAAGCTAATTTTCATTTTAGACGGAAGGTCCTTGTACTGCATTCCGTTCATCACATTATTGAACCAAATGGGAACATTTGGGAATACTTTGGTTGTTAGATATTGAATTTCCTTGTCTATTGAACAAATTCGATGAATATTGGATAACAAATGAGTGTCGTGCAACGATTTTTTTGAATCATATTAGTTTCCGAACATGTATTTTTGACTTATAACTAGGCATTATATTACCGAATGTAATTTTTTTCGTTTTGTTAATTAAAATTTTTTTTTATAAAAATAGGGTTGCCAGTGTGATTGAAATTAGTGGATCTCTGGATTGTATTAAGCGCAATTTCGAGTTTTAATTTCCAACTAAAATACACTGCTGGATTTGAGATACCACGGATATGAAGATCTCGTCGCTTACATCTAATTATGTGCTTACATCTAATTATCTCCCTCTATCATTTTAGTTCTGGACAGATCATAGCTATAAAGGTAACGAAGAAATTTATGTTGCTTTTTGTGGAGGTCTGTGTTCAATTGGCCCTCACATCGTGAGTTGAATGCGAATAGAGATTAGGCGAAAGTCAGTTTTTGGTGTGTTTATATCCAACATACTACTTGGTATATGTAGACTATACAGAGCGTCATAAGGGATTGTATGCTGTACGAGTTCAAACTGGGGTTAAACGCCGCTTCAACGGGGTGGAAGATGTCAGGCCTTTGCTCGACGCATCACATGCCGGAAGACCAACACTTGTACAAAATGAAGATCTTCAGGCAACAATTGAGACGAACAGTGGTCAGACAAGTGAAGAACTAGAACTACAAATCAGTGTGAGTAAAGAAACCATTCGGCAGCACCTCCATCAACTTTGAAAGCACTACAAGTTGGTCGATGGGTCCCACATGATTTGACCCCGGGCCAGAAGACAACACGAGCAGACACCTATCTTTCTTTGCTGTCTGAAAAACGAGCCATTTCTGGACAAGGTGTTGACATATGATGCGAAGTGGTTCCTGTACAGAGGTCCACGGCGCCGTCATCATTGGTTAACATCCCATGAACCGGTTCCAAAACAACCGAAACCAGCACTGTACCAGAAGAGGGTCCTCGTGTGGTATGGTGAACTACTTCCGGCATCGTGCATCGGGAACTGCTACCAGATGGTCAGAGCATAAATGCAACATTGTACTGTCAGAAGGTGAGCCGTGTTCAAGAAAAAATCAAAACTCTGGAGTGAGCACTTCTGAAACTCAAAGGATTCCTCCTGTTACAGGACAATGCTACGCCCCACGTGGCTATTATGACTAGACACCAATCTGCGCCTTGGATGGGAAACACTATTTCATCCGTCATACTGCCCGGACATTGCACCGTCCGATTATCACATGCTCCATTTCTTGGACAAGAACCTTACAGGACGCCAGTTCAAATCCCTAGTAGAGGTGCGAAATGCACTTGATACCTTCTTCGCTTCACGGTCCACCAAGTTCTACCGCGATGAGATCTGAGCCATTTAGAACGTTGGCAGAAGTTGTCGATGCTGATGCGGACTATGTTGGATCTTCCAGGTACGTCTTAGGTGACATATTAATGTT
Source organism: Thermobia domestica (assembly GCF_964235325.1). Lineage (NCBI taxonomy): Eukaryota > Metazoa > Arthropoda > Insecta > Zygentoma > Lepismatidae > Thermobia > Thermobia domestica. The sequence continues at coordinate 39,770,810 of NC_137454.1, read as the reverse complement.
CGAAGGTGGTGAGTGAAAAAGCGTCAGAACTTTCTTGGTTACCTTTATAGTATATATATATTTATCATGTTTGACCCTCTCTGACGTAAAGTTTCTCAAATTTACTTTAATTATCTAACTCTTAGTACCTTAGGGCCTGTGAAAGTACAGTATAATGCTTCTGGATGATATCAGATCGTCCTTTCTTTCTACTCTCCATAAGGAATCAAGCAAGTTGTGTTACCTTTCGAGAGATATCGCTTTGCCGTTCAGTGAAGGCACTGGTCTCTTTGTCTACATTAAAGACTGGGATGAGGCGTCGTAGCGAGTGCCTGGATGGAGACCCAGCTTAATTTGTAAGAATTGCTACGCTCATTTTGTAATCTTCTCCCCTCCTTGTCGGAGTTCCTAGGGCATCCTAGTTCCCAAATGGGCCAGGATTCCTAACAGAATGTGCTTTTGTGAAAAGTACTTTGTTTTAATAATGTTTAAAACAAATTCTCTCAGATTAACAAACAATATTATTTTTTTTTATTGTTAATTTACAATTTGCATTATTTATTACATCCTTTGGTGGTCTTTAATTTAACTCTTCGGGAGATTAATGTTTGAAACAAATAACGAATCGGATTTCCACAGGAACATTTTCAATACTGGGTAAAATTACAGGTAAAAGAAACAAATTAGAGATTTACTCAGTTCGAGAGAATACATTGAAGAATTGCATAAAAGTAAAGGAATCAGGTAGTTCAGGTTTTGGAGAACAGAGGAAAATTCTGTAAGACGCCATAAAATGATTTTTAGTTTTAATGTATGAATTCGAGATTGTTCTTACAAGGCTGGAAAATGGAAAAACAACTGGCATAACGGAAGAATTAAAAAATGAAATATTCGAAATTAGAAATGGAATATAAGAAACAGCAGAATGAGAACAAACATTCCTAGAGATGTCAATATTTATTTATTACATTTAACAGATAAATAGTCTCCATTTACTGGAAGTTTCATACTCTGTTATACACAATGGTGACATCTTCGTAAACATGAGCAAGTAATAAAAGCAAAATAACAAATAACAAATAAACTACATAATACCAAAAGCAAGAAATGTCTATATCAAAAGACACAAACCTCAGTAAACAAAATACGTATATATATCATATATACAGCAACATTTGTTAGAATGAAACACACATGATCATACGAACAATCACATATCCATCAAATAACATATATGTATACACATGCGTACTCGAGTATGCAAACTCATACAGTCTAAAGAGGCATCTATGTGCTCTTTGTTTGCTTTCGTTCATGAGTTTGATGATTACATTGACAAAAAAACCTAACGTAGGAAATAAAGAACATAGAACTATAGTCTCATATTGTACGCAGCGAAGATTTTGCTTCGAGTTGAACAGACTATTTCAAAACAGCAGAAAGCATGAAGTTGAGAAGAAACACAGTATTTTGGAAGCCGAATGGCATGAGAAATGCTATTGCTTTACTGCGAGTAATCCTAAAGAGACTTTCAGAGAAAGAAAAATAAATGTGTTTAGTATTAGCTGATTTAGAAAACATTTTCGAGCGATTAACTAGCAAATCACAATGCGAATGTCAAAGAAAGTTGGTATATTATGAAAACATAGATCACTAAATAAAGATTCAGGACAGAAGACCAAACGAACAGAGAGAAGTGACATTGAAAGTGGGTTTGGCAGAGGATATTGTCTTTTATAAAATATAGATAGCGTCTTTCAAATTGGCGTGTGGCATCAGCCAATATGCTCGCAGTACCTTATTACTAAACCTTCAAGAGGAATCTAATCATTCATAATTGATTTTGTTCGTATTTGTGGACAATTATGAACGATTATATTCCTCCCTGAAGGTTTAGTAACAGCGCACTGTGAACGTATTGGCTTATGCCACACAACAATTCGGGTGACGCGGACTATAGAAGAAATGGGAATGAAAGCATTGGCTGGGGAATACTATGTTTTCTAAAAGATATTCAAAACAAAGCTAAGATATTCGCTTCGCAAATAGTATTTATCTTATTGGTATAGGAAAGATTATGGCTAACAAGGCAAATTCGCGAAGTGTCCCCTCGGGATTCGTGTAGAATTGAATCAAATACAAAGTTCTCCGCTGCACAATGTGTATTGTACCAATTTTAGCGGCTCATACGGGTAATTTTCATATTTAGTATATAGGCTTTCATATAGACCCCTATCCGGAATTCAATCATACACTATTATAACACTCGGACATAAATTGCTTCTAGTTTCTTTACATGTAAAGTAACTGGACATAATTGTGGGCATAAGTGAAACAAGTTGGATCAAGTATTGCTTCTCTGACACATGTTACTCACCACGGCCGCCATCTTGGATCCACCACATTCTGAATTCAATCATACACTGCTATAACGCTTGGATACATAATTCCTTTTAGTTTCTTTAGATGTAAGTGAACATGAATGTGGTCATATGCAAAACAAATTGGATCAAGTACTGCTTCTCTAACGCGTGTTGCCCATCCCGGTCACCATCTTGGATCCGCCATATTGGATTCAACTTTCGGTTTCTCAAATGGGAATAGATGCAAGTGATACATCAAATTCATGTACGAGTTTCTTTTAAATTCACTGGTATGGTGAATTTTACCGTAGTTTGTATCGGTTGGACGGTATGATATGTTAAATCTCTCTAGATACTTAGAAAATAAACATTGCAGAGTAACATCAGTTACGCTTACGTTTTTTATGTTGACAAATCAAAGCAGTTTCTAACTGGAAAAATACTGTAGGTATAAACAAACTCTTTACAGCATTGGTGTCATAATCTTATTACATTTTTGTAGGTGATAGTTATTACGTCCATGTTATACTACAACAAGAAAGTATTGTATTACAATCAAAATGCGTAATGTAAATCCTGATATGACCGAATTTAGGTGAAGACCTACCATTTCCGTATTGACGTCTGTGTGTCTATATTATCTACGTTCAGGGCATATATCATCAACGATAAATTACGTAAAATATTATATATACACACGGGGACCTGCACAAATTTCTATTTGGTTCAATACTCGTAAAGTGCCTGACATTTAACATGCATTTCCTTGCAAACGGTACACGCTACGATAAATCTCATAACACCAATGAATTTCCGAGAAAATTGTATACGAATATGATGTATCACATGCACCTATTTCCATTTGAAAAAACGAAAGTTTAATCCAATATGGCGGATCCAAGATGGTGACCGGGGTGGGCAACACGCATCAGAGAAGTCCTTGGTCCAATTTGTTTTGCAAGTGACCACATTCATGTCCACTTACATCTAAAGAACCTAAAAGGAATTATGTATCCAAGCGTTCTAGTAGTATATGATTGAATTCCGAACATTTGAAGGCCCATAAATATGCTAATTACACGTATTAACCGCTAAAGTTAGTACAATACATATTGGGCCAGCAGAAAAGTTTGCATGTGAATCAATTTTACACGAATCCCGAGGGAACACTTCGCGAATGTAATTTGTAAGACGAAGGAAGATTATCCAATGAGATGTACTCAGATGGATTAGGAAATGAAATGAAATCTTTCAGTTTAACGTCGCACGATTATGTCCTTTAGGCTAATGGAGACTAATGATTAAGACAAGTGAATGATAATGCAATAATTGGTGGAATGATAATGTGGAAGGAAACGAGAATATGCAGGGAAAACCCACGGACACGGTGTTGTCCACCAAAAACTTACTTGGCCGAGAATCGCATTACGTACCCCACACACCAGAGGTAAGCGCTCTAGTACTGAGCCACTGTTTCCTCTCAGATGGATTAGGGTTTTGTGATTCTGGACTTTGCGTGTAGCAAGGGGAATGTGTCAGATTTGGGGCTTCTGGAGTTCTGGTGCGGGCGGGCATAACGGAAAATGGAAGAACTTTCCAACAACATATGTTTGACGCAAGATTCGTTTCTATAAAACTACTTTCCATCAAAATCACGAAAGTTGATGTTTCTCTTTTCTGTAGCAGTAGGTAATGGGTTTGTTTACTTGGATAAAAATAGGTTCCCACAGAGACCTACCCAAAACACGGGAAAATGAGGACTTTAGTCCTACGGAGTAGCTTGTGCATTTCTCAACTCTTAAGCTATCAAATATACCTTTTATTTAAACGAGTTTCACAGAGGAATCCACCATCGCGTGCTCTCCGAACTCTCAAGACTACCCTTAAGAAAGAATGAGTCAATATTCCATATTTCTCTGAACACTTTCGTCAAAAACGTGACAAACATACGAGCATAAGGTTATGGTGTCCGAGGTAACCATAAACCTTATTATTGTAGTCACAACTTTCTGCAACTTGCACTTGAATGTCGTCTCTTCTTACCACTTTGCATAATCTTTTATGGTTTAAAATATACTTTTGTTTGCATGGCGGAGAATCTCGGCCATCTTTTGACAATAAAGATGGACCAATGTTTATGTATTTGATACTTGATGTACCCAACTCGTGTTTCCAAAAGTTATGATTAAATTTATGCTTTTCCCCTAGTAATTGTAAAACATTGTAAATAATACCCTGAAGGATTGAAACATTAATTTTAAAGATTATTTAGATTCGTACTCTAAATTGAATTATTATAATTTACTTTGAAAATAACTTGTTACTGCGAATAATCGAGATAAAGAAATATGTTTTGTAACTTCGGTACAATCATTTTCTCAACACTATAATCTAGTGGAATACACCTCAGGCGTTTTTACTTTTCTACTGAATTTCTTTAACGTATAATCAGGTCACTTATGGTTTCAAATATAGTGATTGATTTCTTCGTTGTCAGTACTGAATATTCCTTCCAGGAATTAGAAACCAAGGCTGAAGAGTTTCGGCTTAAGAGTGACTTTGTAATTGCGGACAGGTTGATATGTGGAGATTTGGAAAAGCTCATATTTTAAGACACCAATTACAAGTATTGTGAGTGACCAGTTGCTTAAGTTTGTCGCCACCTAGAAGATTCGAGTCTAGTTGCATCAATGGCTCATCCTACAACTTTCACGCTTCTGTCAGTTGATTTCGTTTGCATTTTAACCTAGAAGCGACAAGAGTCGTGATTGCTATTGGAGAACCGTTGGGCATAAGTCCAATCAGAATTATCCTTTCTTCAGTATATTGCCTCCAGCTAGCCACCAGAACATGGAAAGAGGATACCAGGAGGAATCATCACTTCAAGCTAAGGTACTGGGCTTGAATAACACATTCCTTATGCTAATTTCGTCTTCTTTTAATGGTTTTTTTCATTACTCCTGTTTCCTATAAGTGTTCGAGTTTAAGGAATTTACGTCTTTCGATCCGAGTTGTATACTAAAAATACTAGCACGAGAGTGTTTACCATCATTCTCTGAATAATCCCTTTTGTTGGGTATCAGAGCTTAAATGGTTAACACCTCCCTATCTGTACAATAAAAGAAAGCATACTAATTGTAACAAAAGAACTAATGGCAGCTATGAAACTTGAAAGGGATATAGTTTTCGGTATATAGATACTATTCCTGTTCTTAAGTAAGTGAAGAAGACAAATATAATTGGGAACTAAACAGCAAGGATACGACTACCGTGGGAAGCTATTAGGGAGACGAAAAGCGCAATTTGGGTAGAAGAACGATTGCTTATTTTAGAGACATCATTTCAACAGGACAAACCTGGCAGAAATTCCTTGAACTGGCATCAGAGTTCTTCACAAGAAAGTTTTGAAACGAAATAATACGAATTCTTAATTCCCATTCATTTTGCGATAAGCTTAATCTAAATGGATTCGCGCCTGGGTGGTATCCACAATTCTGGAGTGCCAATCCGAAAAATGGGCAATGGCCTATTCATTCTCTTTAAACCTTTTATGAATCTTGCGTCTCAACAACTTCCCGTATACCTACAGTAAATTTCGTAACAAACATAAACCCAGCAGAAACTTTCCAGGCAGTAGTGAACAAAATTGCACTGACCTTTGTCATTGCACTATATGCCAACGACCGAATTTTACAACCAGCAGAGACATTCATCCGCTTACATAGTCTGTCATTTGGACATAAGCAGATAATGGGGCCAAGGTGGCTCATCGGTAGAGCATTCACCTTTGGTGTGTGGGGTTCCTGATTTGATTCCAGCTCGCGCCAAGTGGACTTGAAGGTAGACAAATGCCGTGATCGTGGGTTTTCTCCGGGTTCTCCCACTTCTTCCCACTTTATTCATTCTACCATTGCACTTATTTTTCATCATCACTGTCTCCTTTAGCCTAACCGGCAAAATATGGGACGTGAAACTCAAATATTTCATTTAATTTTTCATTTACAAACAGATGATTTTATACAGTATTTTAAAATTTGTGTTTAGTTCTCGAAGTTTTGTACGCAAGTCACGTACATACCTCAGCCAGAGCACCTTTCGAATAGCTATATTCACCTGAGGGTACAAAATTGAATTGCTGACTCATAATACGTTTGGTCAATGAATTTTCCTGACACGCGAAAAAGCAGATCCCTTGCAGGCACTGCGCAATTTCTTTGGGCTTTTCGTCCTGGTGGTTTTCGTGGGAGACATGTTACGTCAGTGATTCCTGATTTCCTGAATTCCGGATTCGTATGTAACAACCCGCAATAGCTTTTAAAGTAGGCACTCCGAATCTGAACCAAATTCTACCGACACTAGCATAAAAAAGGCCGTGACATACTCTTTCACTAACGGGTTAACTTAGGTACCATTTGAAGGTACTCACACCACGACATGGACATACGAATAACTACTAATGCTCGCGACAGTAGACTCATCATTCTGGTGTTATTACCCAAACGACAGAGGAGTTCTTTATTCGGCACGATATAAACCGAACATCCTTCTATAGTTGATCACGTATTCTAGGCTTGTACCAGTAAGTCAATGAGGACACTGTTTGTCGAAAATTTCTGTACTGAAAAAAAGATAAAGAAAATTCTCCTTTCATTTCCTGTATTATCCTTCATATCTAGGCTACGTCTCATTGTCGTCAGTTGCAACACAAATCAAACTGAAAGAATTGACGCGCCAGTCACGTAGTCACAATGTTATCATCTAAGTAGCAATGATGAAAAAAAAAAAAAAAAAAAAGAAGTCAAAGGAGGAAACAACGTCTGGCATAATTCATGGAATCTTAATGTAAACATACTTGTTTGTGATGGAAAATTATTACGGAAACTGAATGCGAAATTTAATCCTGAATAGAAGGTAAATTTGATTGAAAAAATAGATATTATGAGGAAATAAGATACTATTACTAATCGTGTGAATCAACCATCTGTTGCCATATGAGGAAACAATACGCAGAACAAGTAATCAGACATGTATACCTCCCACGTCTGACGTTGTTTGCGTGATATATTTTATGTCTTTCAATCACGACGACTTTGTTTTCCCATTCAATGATGCCTGATTAGTTTGAGAGATTGTTATACGTAAGTGGAGAGTTTTATTAAGATTTAGTCTAATTTCAGTATATATTGTTATCAACATAAGTGCGCACTAAGTTAATATTCAAATGAATACGTCTTAAAACAATTAACTTTCGTTTCACGTTTTTAGATTATTAGAGACTTCCAAACCAGGGGCGGTCTGGTATAGTTAGGGGCCCTCACTGTAGAAGACTAGAGGACTTCCCTTAAAAAACAATACTCTTGCGTATATTACTAAATTCTATTATTATTGAACTCATTTAAGTAAAGTTATGTATCGGATTGTTTTATAGTTGTTTTAAATAGCAAACCTCTGCAGTAAGGTTACACTTCCTACTTACATAAATTCTACCATAATTCTTTAAAAACTAATTTACGTTACTTTGATCAATGATATGACAAATAAAACGTCATTACATAAAACTTAAAGTACAAATACTTCTAACTTTGAAATAGTGATTTTGCATAAGCTTATAAAAATCTACACTGTAAAAAATGAGGTGTTGAAACAACACAAAATGACTACCACTTTACCACGTTACTTGTATGTTAATTCAGCACCAAGCTTTTTTTTTTGGTCGTCTACCCGGTTGAAGGGTTGCGCCCTTTCTTCGGGGAAGTGTTGTATTAGGAATGTTGAGGCTACAGAAATTGTGGTTGGTCTAAGGGGTTTTCCTTTATTCATTCATTATTTTAAGTAATTAACATATATACAATAAAGATTAGTTGAAACAGGTGACACAAAAACCTAATAATAATAACAAAGGTAATATGTGCATGGAGGCTATTAGAAATATGAAACAAGAAAATAACAAACTGTCAGTGCATTAAGGCTAAGTGCGTGAATATAATAACAAATAAGAAAAACAGTAACAGAAATTACAACTCAACGAAATAATATTTAGAAATGATGATGAAAATGAGGATGAATTGTACTGGACTCCACAACACTAGGTTCTGTTAGTGAACGGATGCTGTTATCTTCTGTTCCTGGGGCTATTCAGGAACTGATGGAGACAGAGGAGGCCCATGTTAGTTGGTTATTACTGTACATATGATGGATAGATGGAAGATGACAAATGGCGTGGATGATATATAGCAAAGACTTCTGGCAGCACCAAGCACATCGCCTTCTGAGCATATCAGAAATAACTTGATACTACCTGAGAGAATTTGCATTGGTATTTATTGTTTAATATGAGCAAAGCTTTGCGAAATATATTTGGCATTTGTGCCAAGTAACGAATAATGTTCTATGTTTCCTGTTATCGATCACGACAATATTGTTATAAAACTGTGAATCGTCTGACAACAGTTACATAAGCAATAGTTCCGCCATCTTCTGTTCATACGTGCTAAGACACAAGAATAACAAATACAGAAAATAGATGGAAGCACTGCTATCTGTGTAACTGTTGTCAGAAGATTCACAGGTTTACAACAATATTATTGTGACCGATTACAAAAAGAAAATAGAATGTTATTAGTCACTTACCATAAATGCGAAATGTATTTCGCAAAGCTTTACTCACACCAAACAGTAAAAAAAAAAAAAAAAAAAAAAAAAAAAAAAAAAAAAAAAAAAAAAACGATGCAAATACTCACAGTCAGTAACGAGGTATTTTTGATATGCTCTGAAGGCGATGGTTTGCTGTTGAATTGACACACAAATAACACGCTAAAGTGGTAGTCATTTTGTGTTGTTTCAACACCCTCATTTTTTGCTGTGTACATTTAGAAAAAAATGTACAAAATAAATCAAAGAAATATACGCTATGCAAATTGGGTATGTATTCTACTTACAAATTAGAATTACCCAGAAAAAGAAAATTTCAAAACTATTGTATCAACGTCTAAAATTATTATGTTTGAATATCTAATACTATATTCTGTTGATGAAGAAAAATATTGGCATAGATGAGATAAGATGAGATAGACGACCATAAAAGAATTATGAAAGTGGGAGGAAAGGGGAGAACTTTGAGAAAACTCACCAACACGATGTTTGTCCATCACGGGCGCTGGGATTGAACCAGAGACTCTACACACCATCGGTAAGCGCTCTATCACTGAACCACCGTCCTAGATACGATTTCAATAGACATACAGTCAATGACAAAAGTTCCTTCTGTTTGATAAAATTTATTTTGAGGAATAACAGTAGTATGGCTGGAACAGCAAAGAAAATTACATTGTTTTAATTTATTGAAAATTGTACTCGAATTGTCCTTCCATTCTGAACTTACAGTAGAACTCCTCTCTCACCCTCTCTGCTTGTCCGCCACTCCGATTGATTCGACCGTGCTTGACCCGAACTTGTCCCGACTCATCGGTGACTCATGATGCTCATTGTCGTTTACTGCCGTTGTGGCATTCTTGTTTACTTGCTTTTACCGCATATCCGTTTTAGTGCTCTGTCATCACTTGTATTGTTCCTTTCGTTGTGCATGTCTTCTTTACTGTACTGTACAGTTTTTAGTCCTTCACTTCATTGGTTTTAAGACCGTGTTCTTCTGTATTACAGTACAGTGTGTGTTCAACATATCAGGAGTAAAACGTGAAGACGTCACTCTTTCATTAAATAAATAAACAAAATTAGCAGTGCTACGGACAAAGGAGAATTACTCTAAAAATTGCTAAGGAACTCAATGTAGTCGTTACTACAATAAATCTTCTGTATTTTCTGATAATCCGACCATTTTTGTGTTCTGACCATACCCCCAGTCCCAAAGGTAACGGATTAGTTGGGTTCTACTATATTTACGAAATTAGTTTCATCTAACGAAAAGAACTTTTGTCGTTGACTGTACGAGAGAAATGGAACTTACTCTTTAGATACGGAATTCACATCAGAAAACAATTTCATATTATCTTTTGCCATTTCTTCTTTGATGATATTACTTAGCATTAAAACCGGAATTATGAAAGATTTGCACCTTACTACTACTTTCGGTATTAAGAGATGGAGCTGAACCTTGTCTTATGTAACGGCGGAAATCTGTCTTCAGCATTCGGGGGGACAGTTAAGAACGTCCCCATATTTTTTCAGCGATGTTGAAAATATTTATGAAGTTGAAAAGCAATGCTATGGAGGATCAGGGAAGCAGAGTTGTCTTCAAGATTAAAAGACAGGCAGATATTTAGGCTTATTCTTGGGGGAGATGGGAGATGAAACCCATATTACGGTAGATGAATCTGATTTTTGAGGTGAACCTGTTGTATATTATACAGCAAGGGACATCAATTTCATCTAACTTTCCTCTGCGGCAGTAGGACACAAATTATCACATTTCTCTCCAAAAACCAACTTTTAAATCGGATTATTTAGGGGGACAATCCTGCCCCAGTTCCAAGATTAGGGGAACATGTGCCCTTCATTCCCCCGGGATTTGCGCCAGTGGTCTTACGACAATAAATTCATTTCCAAAATACTGTTTTCGCTATCAATTATGATTTTTACACTATGTGAAAGCATAAGCTCACTTCTTCCAATTTCAATAAAAGTATTACTGTAGAGTCCATATATGAAGTTGAAGTTATTTTTGGGACAATAAATTCATGTCCAAAAGATGGCTAGTGCTAGTAGAAGTATACTGTTGTATTGTTGTTGTATACTACTGTTGAATTGATAGTCCAAGTATACTGTTTCCTATTTTTATATAAGGACTAAAGTGGATATTGGGAGAATAAATTAATGATCTAAAAAAAAATTCTCGTTATTCATTTCCGTTCCCCCTGTATGCACCTTAATATTGAAACGTGAAGAGATAGATTTCTACTACCGGTACTTTCAGATTTAATGGATTAATTAAAGCTGAATATTAACTTATTCTCGGCACAATAATGAAAGAGAACATCCCCTATACCTTGAAAAAATAGGCAAGAAGAAGATTAAAACTTAGACATATCTTTGTCAACAGTACTGCTCATCAATACAATGCGAATATAATACGAATCAATACAATACTAATTGGAAAGTAATAGAGGCGACCACCCTATAAGAAAATATTGTAACCGCATTTTAAATAAATACTAAAGCTACAATTTGTACAATATTGTAAAATCCATATTCTTTTTAAAGTCGAGCTAACAGCTGTACACGGGAATTTTTGAATGTTTCAAATTACCTTCTATTTAACAAAAATTCTTATATACAGTAGTAATAATAATTACACTTCAAATGTAAGTTCCTCTGGGCTATTTGTTGGTTAGTTCTTTAGTTATAGGAACCAAGAGACCGTGGTGACAGGATCCAAAGCACTTTGTGGCAAAAGATTATGTATGGGTATCTCTTAGAGACCAGGCTTCCTAGAGAGGGGGATAAAACTCAGAGTAGGTGTTCTAGAGAGTGGTAAGGATAAAGAAGCCCTCAGAGACCAAGGATCCTAGAGAGTGGTACGGATATAGAAACTCTGAGAGAACAAGCGTCCTAGAGAGTTATAAGGATAAAGGACCTTTCAGAGATCAGGGATCCGAGAAAGTGTTATGGATAAACAAGCTCTCAGAGATCAGGCGTTCTAGAGAGTTGAAAGGATAAAGGAGCGCACAAAGACAAGCCAAGTAGCAAGAAAGCTTTCCGCCAGTTGGCACGTACTTGACTTTGGGCTTTCTACGCTTGTTCTTTCAGCGCATGCTTTCATACAATCTGCTTTTTGTTGTACTTGCAAGCGATAATTTATAGCTTTCGCAGAGCGTCATAGCATCACTGGCCGTTCATTGGCTGTTCACTTGCCGCCAGCGTAAAACGTTTGCGTCAAGCTTGAATTAAACACTTAATGAAATGTTGGTTCCATGTAACTCCGTTACTGAAATGGATGCAAGCTTATAGCAAGCGGTTTGCAAGTTGTCTCTGCTACAAGAGCATTTATCCTAGAGAGTGGAGCTGATGATCAATCGGTGGGAATTCATGTCTTCTGTGGTGCGTGTTTTTATCCTCAAATTTCGGCTGACATTTTTGATCTTCGTTATTTGTACTATTATGACGATGGTCGACAACTTCTTCTTCATGTCTTTTGTTTGAAGTGTGTTTAGAGCCAGCACGTGGTGTTGGGAGCATGTGTAGAACCTTGCAATATTATTTGCATTTCATGTAAAAAGAAATGTGCAAAGATACCAATCGACATATTATATTGAACTGAACAAAATTATAGAGGGTATTTCAAAACAACACCGACAACCTTTGGGAGGTGATTATTGATACCAAGATAAGACAAAACGTATAGACCAACCTGAGAGAACAAATGCTTCCTTTCGGAGTTATAGGCTGCCGAAATCATGGAAAAATGAAATTTAAAGGTTCATAGCTTCAAAACTATACGACCTACCGTAGTCGGGTGAAGACGTCACTTAGCAACTAACATGTGCATTATCCAAATATCCAAGTTTCAGAATCTTGCAGTACTTCCGCAACCATTGTTATAGAGGTAACTGATGAGCACTTCAAATTAGGCCTATATGTCCGTAGCCAAACTGCGTCTATAAAAATTGTTGCGTGAGTACCTTAGGATTCTGAAACATGTATTTTTGTATAGCGCACATATTAGTTCCTAAGTGAAGTCTTAACCCGAATATGGTAGGTCTCATAGTTTTGGAGCTATAGACTTTTAGAGGTTATTTTTTCATGTTTTCGGCAGCCTATAACTTCGAAAGGAAGCATTTGTGCACCCAGATTGGTCTACACTTTTTGTGTTATCTTGGTGTCAGGAACGTTTCACACTTCAATTTCAACTATTGCTTCAAAGTTCCATTATACACAATAATAGTCTGATAAACTGACTTTGACGGAAATTCTTGAAGGTGATATCTTACAAATTTTGTCGGCCTTTACAGTGACTGCTTTCTATACCTCTACATCAACGAACCCTCCAGGTAATTAGAACTGATGTTAACCGCCAACATTACAGTTAGATGTTCTATCTTACGATGGCAGTTGAAACTTTCTCTTTACAGTTCATGCTTTTACCGACAGAGGACTTAAACTCTTTTCATATTTTGTGAAACGTTGCCCATAAAGTACAATGTAACTCCGTCTTACGGTAACGGCAGTGGGAGCTTAAATCACACCTGCTATGCTCTGACCAAATTTCAAGTTTCTAGCTTAAGCGGTTTGGCGTGAGAGTTGATCAGGCAATCAGTCAGAACTTCGTTTTTATATAGAGATTAGGCTCTTCTGGTCGTGCGGCGTCGCTTAGGATCTCAAGAGTTTTCCTGTTTGTTTCTATATTTGGGAACGAAATCTTGATAACAACCTAATATAAGTTTGGTAGACAATCTACACATTAGGTTTCAACCAATCTATTAAAATTTTACTCACTTCATTCCTTTCCTTAGCCAGCTCATTTATTGGAAATTTCTGAATTTCCCTTCACTACTTCAAAACTCCTTCGAAAGCATGATTGCCAGTGTTCACTGAATCGAGCCTACATTTGTTTTTTGTTTCCCTTAGAATTTTATTTTTTTCCAATACTTTTTAATACATAAAATAATAAATTTTAATACAGGAATCAATAAATATATAAAATAATAAATTTTAAACAATAAAATTTTAATACAGGAATGCTTTCTATCATTTACACTTACTAATCACTTAACTTTAATCAAAAGCGGGGGAAATATAATAAACACAAACAATCTGAACTACAGTATACGCGTAAGATTTAATGAGCACATCTATTTAATTTCATTTTAGGTCCAAATCAAATATTATGTTTGAAACAAAACTTACTTGTTTGCAAATTGTCAAACACAACACAGTGAGAGAAGTTATTTGATACAAATATATTAAAACACAAACTGGTAACAGTTTCAACACAATAACTGTCTTCATCAAACTTCCAATCCTCCTGAAGTCTGATGAAAACGCAGTTTGTATATTGAAACTGTTACGTGTTTGTGTTTTTATACATTTTATCAAATAGCTTTGCTCAGTGTGTTATGTTTAGTTTGGAAAATTACTTAGTTTTATTTTCTTACTTCCGAAGTTCAATCAATATTTCAACTTTTCCTAAAGAAATAGACTTCCGATTTATACCTTAAATTTGGCATATGATCTTTTAGATACGTCAGGGATTGCGTGGTTGGTTTGAATTTCTTTCCAGCACCGAGACTACATGAGACATGAGCCTACAGTTTGACTTGGGACACGAAAATCACGACCTTCCACTGGAATTTAACCCGAGTCTCATGCATTAGCGGGCTAACATCAACAACGATGAAGCTTGTATGTTAATTTTGTTGTCTAGTGCAATGTAAGCCGATTTAAGGTTAACTCGCCACGAATGTTTGATCGGACTTTTAATTATTAATAATAAAATCTTCAGGATTTAAAAATATACATATTTGTTCATTTGTATGAAGCATTGCAGAAATATGATAGATAGAAATATGACTTCTAGGGATATACAAAATGAGTGCGTAGAAGGTATGTCTTAAGTCAGTAAGAAATCTTTAGGTAAGCTAATTCCAATATGGAAAGATAATAAATGATAAAAATCGAACGAAATAGCTATTTGTTGTAATTTCTAATGGATCGACACATCGAATAAGATTTCAAATTTTGACATTTTCGTTTCTCCAACACTGAAATGTTCCTTTCAGTTTAACGTCCCACGTTATACATGTTGACTAAGGCAACTAAATAGTGGTCGAAGAATTGGTGGAATGAGAATTGAAAGGAAACGAAACTACTTCAAGAAAACTCACGGAAACGATGTTGTCCACTACAAAATTACTTGGCTAGAGATCGAACCAAGAACCCCACGTATCGGCCCAGGATGTACCAGTGGCGCTCTACCACTAAGCCACCGGGCCTTCTACAAAAAGAAAGAGAGGATCTATGAATAGAACTCAATGTTCTAAAATTTCCAATACTGTTCATGTTGGATGATAACGTTATTATAATTATCCGTAGCGAGTGTACATAGACGATTCTCTACACATGAGATCATATATCAGGTTTATTAATATTATCTTACTACTCGGAGAACCGCCAGCGTTTCTGCGCCTGTTCGAGCATCTTTGACGTGGTCGGTCTGTCCGCTGTTTGCCATCTTCTTCCAAAATGTTTGTCAAGGATCCTCTCGCACTTGTAATTTAATTTTAAAAATCTACTTCTTATATACCCTTTACGTGCAATCCCTTTACTACATTTCTTTTCATACATTTTACTTTTTATGGTCGGCACGCCGTCACCGTTTCGACGTCTTTACAACCATCATTTTTCGTTGTCGTTCCGTCCGCTGTATGTCGACTTTCTGCCGACTCCGTTTTCAGAGGACATAGTTAATGGAATTAGTGTCCACCCACAACAAAAATCTTCGGACAGTTTCAATTTTTAATTCATCATTAACGAAGATACAGACTCTATTCATTTTCCAAAATTCGACTCATTGCCGCTGGTACGCGATATTGAAACGTTCGCCGACGTCGTGCTGAAGTCTTTTTCAAGCAATTGCAGTGTCTCTTTGCAGTCGTCCGACTGTCTGTCGACGGTTTCGAGGGAAATATAAGCCCTATTTCGTATTTTAAAACAACAAATGACCTTCTAAGTATCTTTGTTTTCTTTCAGCGAACGACTCTGGTTTTGCTCGTCGCGGACGAAAATCACGCGGAAAGACGCCGGAGTCAGGCGCCGGCAATCCGACCGCGGCATCTCGTCGGCATGGACAAATTGCCCGACTGTAGGCGGCAGGATCCTGATGTGGTTGTCCTCAAAATGCTTCTCTGTTTAGGTCTAGAAAATAAAATGAAATGAAATCTTTCAGTTTTACGTCCCACAATCATCCCGGTTAGGCTAAAGGAGACGGTGATGATAAAAAATGAATGACATGGTGGAATGAATAAAGAGGAAGGAAACGAGAGAACTCCGAGGAAACCCTCACACACGTTGTTTGTCAACCACAAAGTTCACTTGGCTTGAGCGTTTAGTGTAGACGTTGCGTTTGTGTCTTATTATAATGTTTCCTCCCTTCCTACCACGAAATATATGTTGTTCCAGGGACCCCACACTTGAGAGGTGAACGCTCTACCGCTGAGTCACAGCGTCCCCTTCTTTAGGATTCAAATCCTGCGGGTTCACAAAGTCTTAGAGAGAGTTGAATCCTGCGAGTTCTAGACAATAGAAATATGCTTTCTATCCTATGTTTATAAATCCTAATGGAAAATAAATACGAACAAATGTAAGTGGTAAATGATAGTTCGTGAATCCCTGCAGGGTATACGAATCGACAATTTTTGAGTCCAGAAAAAACGTATGTGTGTTGTGGTTATATATATATATATATATACATGTGTATTTGTGTGTTTGACCCTTTTCTTCCAAGGAAAAAAAGACAATAAAAAGAAACCTGGAACTCGGAAAGGGAAGTTTGTTTCTGTTGTGACGTCATAGAATTTTCGATTTCTCTGCCACGTGGAATTCTCTCCCCTACTCCATTGATCTCTACCACTACTACCACCAGTGCAATGACGTCATGTCTGACGACGTCACTTCGTTACCTCGTCCGCCGCGAAGCTTCCCGTGTTCCGCTACCCAAGTCTTTCTCCCGTGGGTTTTTTGCTCATTCACCAAAAAAAGGGTCATCTCCCCATTCATGCGGTAGCCCGAATCCTCGTGCGTGTCTAACAGAAATATACATTTATATTCACCTTTCTGTAGTACCCAATTTTAGAAAACAAGCATATAATGACAAAAATATTGTTATTATTAATTAATCATAATATCTCTCATCTACAGCAAGATAAAATGATGATATAACGAAAACGAGCAATTTTCACGCACTAGTTTCACTCTATTCGATTCAATACTGGCCATTAACAGCCCATGTCGTGTCATCCTGTCTAAAACGAGAAATAATAAAGTAGTCGCGGAAACAAAATGGAACAAATTATGAAACAAAATTCCCTATTTCCTACTTTTTTTTTTTTTAGTTTCAGGTTCCATGGTTATGCAGAGTGGGCTAAAAGAAACAATCATGACAAGGATGATTAAATCAATAAATCAACTACCTAAAATGAGAAGCTAGCAGTGAAAATAGCAACACTTTCCGAAAATTTCTGCTCTCATGTTTCAGTTTGGGCTTGAAACAAAGAAGAGTTTTGCAAAATCCATAGCTTAAGTCAATTTTCTAAAAGTTGAAAGAAAAGGATTCACCGAGACAGGACCGGACTGGCTATTAGTTGCCCCCGCCGGCTGACATATTGTGTTGGCCCCGACCCACAGGGCCGGGTTACGGGAGGGAATTAGCGGGGGCATCCAGGTGGACGGAGGTCTCTACTCTGATCAAAATTTCAACTGGCTATCTAAAAAGAATCATGAAGATATAATCATCATTATAAAATAAAATATGACCAAAAATATGACATACATTCCCTTAACTTTCCTACTGTACTTTGACAGAAATGTATTAGGCGAAGTCAGCAAGAGCCACATATATTTTCTAGCCCCGGCCTCCAAATTGGTTAATCCGGCCCTGCCGACCCCCCAACTTCCATTACCCCAAATGCCTACTGTTTTCCCACAATAAAAGCGCACTAACTCGCTTTTAACTCAGTTAATAATTGCACATTGAAACAAAAAGGAAAACAAGTATACGCCTTACATTTTTGGGTTTATTTATGCATATGTTGATAAAGAAGTTTCGTTACAGGGATGGGCAAAATTTATAATTTGTAAAGAAGCCACTTTGGAGGGTAATATGAAATAGTCGGGTAATATGGAATACAAATGAAGGGTAAGGGGAAAAAACAAGGAATGTACAAAACTGCATTTTCGAGAAAACGGCGTTTTAATATTGAAAACTGCGTACAAAAAATAGGGTTATGAAATCTTTTGCCACTTTTTACGTGAACATTTCTACATCTACGCATGCATGCCATAGACAGTCAAATAGTACCAAGAGTCACCAACAGATAGGACAAAGCACCCGATAAAGCACATACATGGACATTCCTTGTTTTTTCCCCGTACCCTTCAAATGATATATAGAAAAGAAATGAGTTTCTTTTGAACATACAATGAATACAGTGACAATATATGAAAATTATGAATGCCAAACCATAAATGAATGTGATTACTTGCAAAAGTCGTAAATATAATAGTCTGCTTCAGGAAGTCACAGTCATTGTGTTCCCACATTAAACATGATGAACGCTGGACCCAAGTTAAGCCCTTGTATCATCAGAAAATTTGCTGTAAAAAAAAATACACTTAGCATCGTTATCATCGTAAATGTATTTTAATTGCCAATTTGTAATCGGAATACCATACGGAATACAGAATACATGCTTTTCTTGCGGGTATTCCATATTGCCCACCACGCCACCTTGGAAACGAAAGAGCTGTTAAACGCATTCAAAGGTGTATAGGATAATGGCGCTTATCAAACTACCACACTTTATACCCAAAGTCATAGTAAACAAAGAATTGTTGTTCCATTACATTTCAATAGGAAAATACAGGTTGTAAAACACTTACCTGTAAAAGTTTTCATGAATAAGAAATCAGATTTTCACGTCTACCAACACAACGAATGTCACAATCACAAGGAGAATGACTGTACAGCATCATGGGGACGTGAGGCAATAGTTTCTTTCCTCTCTGCTTGGAAGCAACACATCACAGGCGAGATAATGAGGTATTCCATATTAGCTGACTATTCCATAATACCCGAACTTACTCTATAAGTAAATTAGTAACTATTAGCATTTTTTTCATCTCGCCTTGGGATAGCTGAAATTTGTAATTTGTTGATAATAATGAACTAGGGAAAAATTAATTTAAAGCCAGCACTGGTAGTTTCAGTATTCGTGAACAAAGGGTACGATAAGCTGCAAAACTGCGCCCCCCTGCACGCAGCACGAAATATTTTTATGCTGGTATATACTCTCCGGAATCGGCAGAACAAAATTTCTTGGTAAGGCCATGCATATCAGTAAACACTTGTGGTCCACGAACTATGTTAAGTACGCAGATTGGGTGTATTTAAGCAAATCGTGTGCACATATAGACATACAGGGTGATCGTAACGGAATTATCCACGATGGTGACGACGTTATAAAAGATCAGAAAATCAATTATCAAAAGTAAACCTAAATATTGTTAGCAGAAAGTGATGGAATGAATTTTCGTTTCGATTTTCGTAATTTTATTCCAAATTTATGGATACATACAGTTCTTACTGTAATAGCAATATTGTGGTATAATGAAATTAAATCTTTAAGTTTTACTTCCCCACGGTTATGCCGGTTAGGTTAAAGGAGACGGTGATGATGAGAAATGAATGAAGTGGTGGAATGAAGAAAGTGGAAGGAAACGGGAGAACCCCGAGAAAACCCACGAGCACGGTGTTTGTCCACCACAAAGTCCACACGGCGCGAGCTGGGATCGACCCAGGGACCCCAAGCACCGGAGGTGAATGCTCTACCACTGAGCCACCGCGCCTCCCAATTGTAACATATGAATACAAAATGGTAGCCGTGAATCCGGATTCAACAGCAGCCACAGTTTTACTTAAAAGTAAGGGTAAAAGTGAGGGGGGAATGCGGGAATACACCGTTACCCCACTTCCAAAAAATATCTCCGGTGCCCCCCTACTACCTAAGAAAACTACAATGGATAAAGGTAGGCACGGGGGATGGCGTGACGTCGTCCTTCCCCCTAGCTTTTCAGATCCACTTTTACCCCCTGCTTAAAAGGAACATCTAAGTGCAAAGAATTTAATAATTTTTCACTTTCTAATGCTATACATATATTATTCAAGAAGTCCGAATTTATAATCTATTCATTACATTAGCACTAACCCCTGTTCCCACGATAATTATCGAAACAAGATAGTAAGGATACACATTACCTCACAGTTAACACAAAATTCGAATAATTGACCTTAGCTCGACTTTTTGGCTGATAAAATTTGGCAACTACTGAAAGATGAAAGCAAACACTTATGAGTGACTGAACAATGTCAGAACCACGGCATCTTGTTACAGAATCGACGGCGCGACATCGTGATTCGTAAATCACGAAAATGATCTCAGATCTCTTTCTGTTGGGTTGGATTGTTATTTTTGCTGGGCCAAGAAGCAAAACTCTGAAGAACTGAATTGTCACGTCACTATACTTTCGGATCCATTTTATATTCCGCGATAGGAAGCGTGTTGGGTTTCACTATTTTTCTTTTTACTTGCACCGATCTGACTGAAGCTGACATGGCCCATTCTCACTTTATAGGGGACGTGGGTTGCAACAAAATTTTAATGAAACGCTCAAACAGTTTGACGTATTCAGATTGCCTCCTTGACTGTTCACAAGAATATTAGTTGTTGCACACGTTTTCAACATTTTTCTTCCTATTCCTCCTGACCTCTCTTTATTAAAATTTTCATTTCGCTCCCTTTTGATTTGGCCCCTGTCTGGGCGACGATCGCCACCTAGCCACCTGGGCCAGTCCGGGCCTGCACCGAAAACATACACTTTGACCTAATATTTCCAGGGCATTTCCTCATTCATACCGCAAATAACTAAAGGCATTTAAAAAATTCCAGTTCAGTTCAAATGTACTGGTAGTTATTCCTGCAGTGCACCCCCTCCTGGATCCCACTTCTATACAAATGCAAATAACTACCTCTATAAAAATTGTTGCGGAAGTACCAAAGAATTCTGAAACATGGATATTGAATAGGGCATGCACTAGTTGCTAAATAAAGTCTTGACTCGAGTACAGTTGGTCCCATAGTTTTGGAGCTATGGACCTTTAAAGTTCATTATTTCATGTTTTTGGCAGCCTATAACTCTGAAAGGAAGCATTTGTGCACCTTATTATATTGCACCCAGGCTGGTCTTTTTTTTTTTTTTTTTTTTTTTGTCTTATCTTGGTGTCAAGAAACCAGTTACAGAGGTTTGGGACGGCCATGAATATGTTAGGGGGGGCCAAGTCATGAAAAATTCTCTTACAAATATCTAAATTGTGTTTTTTGTATTAACAATAGTATTTTGTATTTAGGTTTGGAGGGGCCAGGAAACGTTTAGGGAGTCAGGCCCCCTAGCCCCCTCTGGTTGTGAGCCTGGTGTCAGGAATCACCTCCCAAACCTTGTCGGTGTTGTTTGGAAACACCCTGCATATACAGTATAGTAAATTTGTACTGGATTGAAAGCGTTCGCATGCTTTGATTCTAGCTCATTTAATGATTGACATTAAAAATGAAATATTTAGATAATTGTTAAAGTTATGTTGATTGTTAAAATACGTTAGAGGAGGGTTTTTCAACCTGGGGGTCGCGAGAGGCTTTCATGAGGGTAGCGAAAATAAGCGAGAGATAGATATAACTAGAATCTAATAAGGAAATATAATTTTAAATATAATTTTGAATTTTGTTCTGATAGGCGTACTTTTATTTTTATACATACTGTTACGAATAACAAAAAATAGGTCTACTAAACATTTTCAACAGGTGCAGAGTTGTTTAAAAATCAATTTAAATCAAGGAGATACGATATGAAACTATTGAGGACTCTATTGAAATACAGAAAAAATACAAATGCAACAAAAGCTGCATATTGAAAAATGAAATGAAATCTTTGAGTTTTACGTCCCACGGTTATGCCGGGTAGGCTGAAGAAGACAGTGATGATGAGCAATGAATGAAATGGTTGAAAGAAGGAAGTGGGAAAACCCCGAGGAAACCCACGAACGCGGTGTTTGTCCACCACAAAGTTCACTTGGCGTGGGCTGGGATCGAACCCGGGACCTCAATGAACTGACCAAATTTCATTTTAATTCATTCGCTTTTAGGGAAGTTAGTGTATCCATTATATACAAGAAATGCATTCTACTGTTATGGAAATAGATGGATATCGTGAGATCTCCGCAATCGCTATATTAAAAATCTGACACAGGAATATTATAAACCAGAAATTATAAGATTGTTACTGGCAAGAGGATATGATAAAATGGGAGTCGTGATAAGAATTAGGTTGAGAACCACTATGTTAGAGTTAGATTAACATTCGCAGTGTTGAGTCAGCAATTTGTAACCATATAGGGTCTTTTGAACGTTGAAACTTGAAATGGTAGTAATTTTCTATTACTTCCGGTTTTAGTAGAAAGATTAGTAAGGAGATGGAATATATTCATGGGACATATAATAGATGGCAGAAAAACAGCTTTTTAATATCTATCACCGCCAGTGGCGTATTTAGGGGGTGGCTTTCGGGCTTAAGCCCCCCACGAAATCTTACTCAGTATAGTAAAGTAAATGAAATATCTTGCAGAATTTTCACATTTCCAGGCAAAGCCCCCCCCCCGAAAGTTAGCAAAGCCCCTCCCGAAACAAAATCGTAAATACGCCACTGATCACCGCTAACACTTTATAGCTAACAATGTTAGAACTAGAAGTTGTTGATTTCGGCCACTTCCGGTTTGAATACAGAGTTAAGATAGCAGAACATGATGCCCGTTTTTACAACACTATTTTTTTTTTATTCCCAAAATGACAAATTTTCGCTGTTTTTTAAATCGTTTTTCTTGCTCTATGTAGTTCACTGTTGAAACCGGAAGTTGTGGTGAATGTATTCCCCTTCCGGTTTTATAAAGCTAGCCAAGAAAGTTTTGTCGCCATCACACCGTGACTTGAATGTGAATGAAGATAAGGCGAAGGTCAGTTGTTGGTGTGGGTATATCCAATATACTACCTGGTTGTGGCAGTTCAGTTACACCGTGAACGTGCGTAAAGTCTGAGTAAACATGGGACCTCCACAAAACGTCATAAGGGCGTGTATGCTGTAGGAGTTCAAACTGGGGTCAAACGCCGATATAGTGGGGCGCAAGATATGCCAGGCCTTTGACGAGGGTGTTGTGACTACGCTGACAGTGCAGCGGTGGTTTAACAAGTTTAAGGACGGTGACGAAACACTCGAAGACGCACCACGTGCTGGAAGGCCAACATATGTACAAAATGAAGATCTTCAGGCAGCAATTGAAGCGAAAAGTGGCCAGACATGGGAGGAACTAGGACTATAAATAATTGTGAGTGGAGAAACCGTTCAATATCACCTCCATCAACTTGGGAAGCACTACAAGTTGGGTCAATGGGTCCCACATGATTTGACTTCGGGCCAGAAGAGAACACGAGCAGACACCTGTATTTCATTTTTGTCTCGTTTGAGAAAGGGGCCATTTCTGGACAGGGTGTTGACAGGTGATGAGAAGTGAGTCCTTTACGAAGCTCCACGTCGCCGAAATCATTGGTTAGCATCCCATGAACCGGTTCCAAAACAACCGAAACCAGCACTGCATAAGAAGACGTTCCTTCTGTGTTTTTGGTGGACTGCTCGCGGTATCGTGCACCATCTTTAAAAGCCTGAAGGCCCTCCTAAATACGCCACTGAAGACGACACATTTCAATGGAGGTTGTTGGCGAGGTTGCTGTGGCTATTGTGGACCACACAACACGTGCTCCATATTCCACTACTAGTGCTCGAGTAGTGTAATGGTAATTGGCCATTCCATGCTCAATAGTGAGGTAAGTTCTTAGGGCCATTTTACATTGGTATGCTTACAGGATTGACACAGCATAGCAACTGAAAGTCCAAGATCCGCCACAACGTCTTGAATTTGCCCTTCGATTTTTGGGCTCTGATGGCTGTGGATGACATGCGGCGCATTTTACATTAGAAGGGGCAGAGAATACGTAAAACTGTCTATTATGGGGCTCGGATAATCCACATGTTGTGCAGGAACAGCCATTACACGCTGCGTACGAGATTATGTAGTATGGATTCACAGAAATGTTCACTATTTTCCCGTTTTTCTTCGAGGAGATTACACCCCCGAAGAAATTATCATTTGTACCGCAACATCGGCACGATATAGATGCATTTTAGTGCGATATGTGATTTCTGCGTTACAGGCACGCAACTGTTTGGAGAAAACTGTTTTCATGCAAGACGGGGCAACACCGCAAATCGTTTACCGCGTGAAAGATCTGCTTCATGAAACCTTCATTGCTGATCACATCATCTCCCGAGGGTTTCCAGATGCGTGGCCAGCAATATCCCCCATCTAAATCCATGTGACTTCTGACTATGGGGATATCTAAACGCTCGGGTCTACCAGGGAAATGTCCAGTTACCAGTGGATCTTGAAGCGACAGGTCGCAACTTTGTGCAGGAACTACTGCAGATAACTGCTGCGCACGCCATTTTGTGGATGCAACATGTCGTCGATGTGTATGGTGGCCATATGGAGCATGTTATGTAAATTATTCACTGTAACCGCAAATGTTAATAAACTTTTTCACATTGCACCTTTTGTTACCAATAAATGGAAATAAAGTTTCGCCTTATGTTATCCTCGCATTGTTTCTAGAGTTATTCCCTTTGCACAATTTGTTATAATCACCTGCCTTTCACCTCGTTTGCATTACATTTATCTCACATGTTTGACCTCTTTGATCTAGATAAGTCGCTTCCGCATGGTCTCATTACTATTTTTAACAAATTTCAATGTAATATGTTCATCACAGCCCGTGCTGGACAGCCGTGAACAACGGCATTTCACTTGTAACCATCTTGTATTGTTTGAAAAATACTGTTTCTCCATACGAGGTAGATTCGAATTACATGTATATTTTCATAGCTCTTTGCCAACCCTCATATATCCTCTCGCGAACTCTCTAGGGATCCCGGCTTTCAGGTAGAGAAATACAGTCTTCAATTTAATAAAAACTTCATATAATGTTCTTATAATTTTATATAAACCTTTTATGGATTATTCTTTATAAGTCAATAGGATCTCTTTTGCACATATCATTCTAAATACAAACAATTCATTCCTTCTACTACTCAATCTTTTGTTTAGTTTTAGAAATATGTTTATTCCATGTGGTATGAGACTAATAGTTTTATAGTTATCACGTTCTTCTGGACAAGAATTCTCAAGTAATGTTATCTTCAAGAAATATCTTGGCTATTGAACGGAAAAGTTCAAATGGTATTATTATACACTCCAATTGTCATTTCATTAGTAATTTTAGATATATCTTTCTCAAACTCGCATTCTTATATCTAAAACTCTTCACTATCTTCGATTGCTTTTCTTTTAGAGGTCTTCACGGGCTCGCAACTACAAAGCATATATAACTTCGGGCCCAGGGCAGGCTCGGGCAGTAAATTTTTAAGTATACAACCATATTTCTAGGGCCTAACTTTGTAAATATACTGAACAACGATATATATTGCACCGTTTTTTCTGAAGAACTTTTAAAGTAGAACTGCAAAATCAAACCTCTAATTGGTGTATATAAAAAATCAATTTTACGTTAATTGTTAAGCTTCTGTAATTCGGACTTATTTCATGCTCATTTGATTGTTACAGGAGCTCGGGACGGGATCGGGCCTAAATGGTAAGACATATTTCGGACTTGAGTCGGGCCTCAAATTCTAAATTCACTGTCCGGGTCGTGCTCGGGCTCGGGCTCTGTTCCTATTCTTAGACATGCGTGTTCTCAATATGTTTTCCCGATCTTCCTAAGACCTCGATTCTAGCTCTCTAGGTTTCCATGGTTTCTACTGTTGTTCTTACTCCGTTTCTTGCAAAAAATCTCTTAACATTTTCTTCTTCATATTTTTCTAAACCATCTAATTCTTCATCCTTACACATTGTCTTTTATACAATTCTTCCTCAACTATCTGTAACTTATTTGTTACTATCATATTTTTATGTATTTTTATTTCTCGATTGATTTGTCTTTACAAATAATATAAAAGAATGTATTTATGTCTACAGGATGTAACAAACTATTTGGACAAACTTCGGGAGCTGATTCCCGGCACCGAAACCAGCAAAAACGCCCTCTGGAACTTTGGTCAGTGCCGATACAAGATGCCGAAACCGTGGGAAAATGAATTTTTTAAGTTTTACGTCCCACGCATTCAGATGGCTCTAATTCAAAAACAACGCAAAATATTGAGTGCGGTTTAGAACATGACACTCGAAGTCATACCTGCTCTATTGAAAAATGTATGTTTCAAACCTCCACAAGATGTGTGTGGGAGATTCCCCAAAGGAACATAGGGATAGCTTGTCAGGTTATAGGAAATCCATAAGTTCCTTTGCACACATCTTGCGGAGGTTTGCAACACATTTTTCAATCGAGCAGGGATGACTTCGAGTGTCATATTCTAAACTGCACTTTCTACGTTGCGTTGTATTTGAATCACAGCCCTGTGATGTTCATTTTCCCACGCTTTCGGCACCCATTGCCGAAACTATCCCTCATTGATCAAAGTTCCAGAGGACTTATGTAGGTTTATGTGTGTCAGGAATCAGCTCCCGAAATTTGTTCAAATAGTTTTTTTTTTTTTTTTTTTACCATTTTGTATATCATGAAAGTAGAAAATTGGAATTATTTTTTGCCGTTCATGCGTTTTTTGCTAGTTTTTATTTAAAACTATTCAGCTTCTAGCTTCCTCTTCCTTATTTTCTCTCCAACATTTTTCTTCTATGAATTATGTTACTTTTTTTTTAGCCGTTTCTAGCTTGCGGTACCCTACTTTTTCCTACTTGTTGACTGTCGCCTGGCACATGCAAAACCTAATGACTAGTTAGAGTTAACACCGACTAGTTAGAGTTAGTAGGTCTATTTGCTTCTCCCAAGATTAAATACTTTTCTTTAAATTTGTTACTAGCAGCGTCATTTCAAATTTTACTTTGGCGGGGGGCAATGTTCCTCACCGATTTAAAATTTTAACCTTTTTCATTTGTTAATATATTATTAATATATATCATCGTATAAAATATATGTATACCTCAAACTCAAGGGAAGTAATTGCCCATGTGCTGTGCCCAAGTGACGCCCCTGTTTCGTACATTTCTTTTTCTTTCAAAGATTCAGTACCAAACATTTTATTTTCTATTTTTCTTTTGATCCTGTTCTTAAGTTGGATGCCCATTTTCGATAACTTTCCTGATTCCCAATATGTAATAACTTAGGGCAACCCACATTATGCTTTACTTTTTGTTTAATTATGCTTTATTATTTTTCCAAATTATGCTTTATTATACTTTATTGTTAATTTCAATCATTGTTTTACATTAATCCTGTATAATGTATAATATTTACTATACATTAAATATTCTAAATATCTTGATCTATTTATTAATATTTTATGCAACCAGTTTCATTCATATTTCATGAACTTTCTACTTAATGCACTGTAAAGAGATATACTTTACTCAAGTTAGTTCTTTTCTTATCACTTGTGTACACCTTAGAGGTGCATATATACAGAAAGCGAAAGAAAAAGATGCCACCAAAAAGTACTGAAGGTGCTCTAGTTCAAGAGGTACACAATATAGCGTAGAGTTTTAGTACACTCATGTCCAAAATTATTGTCGTATGTATTTAGTTCGTTCAATAATGATTGGCACTCTCTCCTATAACTGGTGCCAAGTAGCAGTTTGAAATGTTTGTTGAGGTATGCATTAAGATAGACTATAGTACTATCAAACCCCACTAAATGGTTTTGTTTCTTTCCGTAGATAGCACATTGTAGCAACAGCTGTTCCAACTTGCCAGGACGCTGGTGGACAGCGAAAAGGCAGATGGAAGCAGACACGAATGGGCAACGGTGGACAGTGTGGTTTATTTGGAGAGAAAGAGTGAATAGTGGGGACACAGCACGAAGTCGCAGATCCGTGTTTCGTTGGGTATCCGAATTCAAAGAAGGCAAAGACAGTGCTAAAAAAAAAAAAAAAACACTGGGTGTCCTGCAACTGCACGCAGACCAAGCAATGCAGCGCGAGTGAATGATTTAATAATGGAGCACAGGAGAACCACGTTTGATGAACTAGAGAAAGAAACAGGTCTATCACGAGGTTCCCTCTACACCATCATTCATGAGGATTTGAAGCTGCACTAGGTGTGTGCACATTCGGTGCCCCATGACCTCACGGTTGCACAGAAACAAAAGCGTGAGGAGATTTGCCAGCAGTTGATGCAACAGTACAGTGAAAACCCGACCGAGTTCTTTGAACGTCTGGTCACAGTCGACGAAACTTGGTTCCTCTACGAGACTCCAGGAAAGAAACGCCAGTCCGTGGAATGGAGGCATACTGGAAGCCCTCGTCCCAAGAAGGCACGGATAGGACTACTCGTGCGTAAATAAATGGCGATCGTTTTCTGAGATCAGGAAGGGATACTGCTGGTGGAATGGCTTCCTCCCACTACGTCCATCGACAGTGAGAGCTACTGCAGTTCACTGCATAGACGCCACCGACGCATCCAACAACGCCGACAAGGAAGACGTGGCGTTCTTCTCCAATACGACAATGCACGGCCACATGCCAGTCACCAGACAATTGCCACAGTGCATGAACTACGGTTTAGTGTACTGCCGTATCCTCCATATTCGCTGGATCTGGCTCCTAGCGACTATGTCATTAAACGATTCTATTACAATTACTTCGTCTCCAGAATTAATGTTATGTTGAATATACTGTGAATGTGAATACAAGCAACCAATAGCATTCACTAGACGAAGATGACCATACCTTTTCGCATATTGATGCATACTAAGATCTTCGTTACACGCAGCATCAGTAAGACGAGAGAAGTCTGGATAATCTAATTCAACCAATACCGCAGTATGTTTTTGCGAACACTCAGCAAATTTCATCAATGCAAATTCAGGATCTGTATTCTCTGTAGTTTCTGTGGTAGGATTAGGTTCACTTATTTGGTTGTGTATTCATTAACTATAGTTTCTATTACTTCAACGGAATTTCGGGCCTCGGTAAAACTACGTATAATCTGTTCCATTTAAAGGTCGCTTTGTTCAATTTGTTGATTTGTCTGATTAATCTGCTCTAATAAATGTTGACTGTTACTGTCTATTTTACTGTCGAGTTGTTTCATCTGTTCCATTTGTTGATCCATTCGTTCACCAAAATCTTTCCTCAGTTGTCCAATCTGCTGTTTAATGAGATCGGCTAGGTCAGAGGAGGATAGTTAATACTTAATACTATTTCTTGAACAAACCTCAAATTATAGGGGCCGCGGTGGCTCAGTAGTAGAACGTTCACTTCTAGTGCTTGCGGTCTCGGGTTCGATCCCAGCCCCCGCCAAGTGAACTTTGTGGCGGACAAACACCGTCTGCGTGGGTTTCCTCGGGGTTCTCCCGTTTCCTCCCACTTTCTTCATTCCACCATTTCATTCATTACTCATCATCACCGTCTCCTTAGCCTAACCAGCATAACTGTAGGACGCAAAACTCAAAGATTTCATTTCATTTCGAACCTCAAATCCATATATTTTAATATATGTATTGTAGTGATGGAATGCATGATGCATGACTTCGATTGCTTCGACGATTAAGTGTTTAATACGGGTTTTACTTCTATTAATTTTAGAATTTCAGTGAATACATAAACTAGAGAATAAGCCAGGTTTACTTTTTACTTTTGTATATTCGAAAAGAGTTACTGTATACCCAGGTATAATCGAATAAAGTGTTTACAAAGATGTAGTGTTTGATAGCTGGCATATCATCTAATTATAAATGTATAGTAATGAAAACAAATCAGAACCTTGTGGTACTCCTTTGAATAGGAATATTCACGAAAATATACAATTAACGGGGATATATGATACATTTTATGCAAAAAGTATTATTTAGAGCGAATATAGGCTGCTTTTCTAGTTCAGAAAATGAATTTTGTAGATCAACTCGGTATATCAGATACTTTCGAATGCTTTCTCCAAGTTAATTATAAGGAACGAAGCTTAAAAAAATGTTTTATGATGCCATTATTTTGAAAGAAAAGATTTTATAGTACAGATGTTAGCTGAATGAAACGACAAAACAACTGATCCTTATTTGACTTTTAAAACATGAGAACTTTTGATACTTTCTAGAGTTGGATAAAGTGTCCTATTCTAAAAGTAAAATTATGTATTGAATTAACTAGAGTTTGTAATTTATTGAAAGGAGCTTCGTTGATGTGTCACTATGCTATTTTATTATCGTCTGGTAAAATGACGTTCTTTCTGTTTTATTATTTACTCAACTAATGAAGTAAAAAAATACTGCAAGACAACAATTCTTTGCTCATTTGTACCGTGCTTAAACGTAGTAATCTCACTTACACTGTATTCAATTTTCTAAATTATTAAGTGTGATAATATTCTAATTTAGAAAATGGTCGGATAAGGTGGACTCTGCGATCTCCTTTGTTGATGGAGTAGTTTCTTGAGGCACCAAAACCA
This sequence comes from Thermobia domestica, assembly GCF_964235325.1. Taxonomy (NCBI): domain Eukaryota; kingdom Metazoa; phylum Arthropoda; class Insecta; order Zygentoma; family Lepismatidae; genus Thermobia; species Thermobia domestica. The sequence goes on along the minus strand of NC_137454.1, from coordinate 39,740,074 downwards.
CTGACTACTGTTTCTCATGTCAATGGTTTACCTAAGAATTCGACTAAATCACAATGAGCGATACAACGATGTGTTAGTCTGAAGTATATTCTAACTTATTCTTCGTAGTGAAGTTTCATAATTCCAATTAACAACTTGACCAGTGGCTATAACAATGCTTCTTTAACTTTGGAAATTCCTATGTACGTGCGCATTTGTGTATCCAATATCTATACCTGAAATTAGCTTTATTAAACTTTAAGTTATGACAGCAATCTTAAAACTGTCTGTATTGACGTTATCTGATATGCAGGGGGTCCACTTTAGTCCTATAATTAATTACACATTTTAGCTTGATAAATTGCATGATATTCGTTGTAAAGGTCTCCAAAGACAATATAAAATACAGCAGCACTTTCTTCATGATACAGTGTTGTATATTTGTTCCGTGATACAGCATGAATTCCACATAAACCGAATAGACTCCCTATAGTAAAAGAAACTGTAAACGAAGGTCCTTTCTGAAAAAAAAAAAATGAAACTTTCTACACACATGTATTTTCATATCCTGACTTATATTCAATGTCTCCCTCACTAAAAGCTTTCGCTCATGCTTCATTAAGCAACTCGCATCTCCTCTCTCTACAATAGAAAAGGAAGGGGGTACGGTGACCCATTGGTAGAGCGCTTACCTCTGGTATATGAGGTTCCTGATTCGATCTCCTGTGAAGTAGATTAGTGGTAGACAACATCGTGTCCATGAGTATTTTCGGAGTACTCTTGTTTCCTCTCATAATATATTCATTCTCCCAATTCTTCCATCACAATTCACTTGACTAAATTGTCCGTCTCCCTTAGCCTAATGGGTGTAACCATGGGATGTTAAACTGAAAGATTACATCTTCATTTCATTTCACTACAATAAAATTCTCCAGACAGAGAGAGAGAGAGATAAAAGCACGACCCGTTCGGGAGAGTAATGCTCCCGGAAGTACGTTTTTTCGCGCGCTACTCTAGCCAGCTATTTTACGCGCTATCCTAGCTAGCTGTATTAAGTTAGTCACAAAATTTATATCATGGAGCACAAGGGGAACAAAAAGAGCCCTGCGGGACTTCTAACCCCTTCCAACTACTACTGTTATTTATCTGCACTAAAGTAAGTAAATCACTTTTCTGGGTATTATTTTCATCTTATTTTAATTTAAAAAGTGTTATAAAAATGTAAAAAAAAAAAATCATTGGACCGGATTTGAACTCACGCCAAAAGTAATATTCGCTACCAGCATAGAGCGCTAGCCCACTAGGCTACAGGAACAATCGTTTGATTTCTGCTATTTGAATTTAATGTGGCAAGAAATGGATAACACCAACCAATCAGAACTGTGTTTTTCGTTCCTACTTCCAGGAGCATTACTCTGCTGAGCTAGTCCTGAAAAAACACAGTATTCACTTTGCCTACAGGGTCCCATTATCCGAACTTCCTTTATTTAGCGTTAATTTCTTTTGGACGAGTTGTGAACTATATAATTGCTTTTTTTTTGTTAACAACTAAATATTGTGCTAATAAAACACAAACACACACACGTGTAAAAGTATCTAATTCTACTTCATTCTAGATTTTAAATCCTTAGAATTTACAAAAGATGAAAATGTAAAACTAAGTGTTATGAATAACAATTAATGTTAAAATGCCCACGGAAGCTTTTATTGTTACATGTGTGTTAGTACTTAATTATTATGGAAAACATAATTTATCATAACATGTGAAGCAAAATCTAACCTATTTTTAAATGGGACAAAGTGATTGATGATTTTGTTTTATAATGACCATAGATCATTGAATGGAATATTCAAAGTAACGGGAAATCCTTACAGAATGTCTACACGTGGAGCATTTGAGTATAAAGAAATGCTAAATGGTTTTTAAGTATAAAGAGAAATATACGCAAATTGTTAACGAGGGAAATAACTGGAGGAAAAATTCAATTCATATAATGATTCAGTAAGCTTTTCCTTGAAATATAATAAAGTCCTCTACTTCATTACTAACAAAATGCTCTTTGACGTATGCATAATCAGTTCATCATATTGTAAGCAAAAAAGAATAATTGGTCCACGTGTGGAGAGCAGACAATAAAATATATAGTATTAAAAGCTATAAATACAATGTTATTTCACAATATGTATTTTATAAATGATATTGTGCAGTTAACATCAACACAAAGTTACTTAGTAATAATAATAACAATAATAATAATAATAATAATAATAATAATAATAATAATAATAATAATAATAATAATAATAATAATAAACATACCATTTCATGGACAATAACCTAAAACTAAAAGTAACATTAGTTAATATTCGGATAACATGGGTTCAACCCTGTTTGTTATAAAGGTAACCAATAAAGTAATGTCGCTTTTTGTGTAGGTCTGTGTTCAATTCGCCCTCATACCGCGATTTGAATTCGAATAAGGTGAAGGTCAGTTGTTAATATGGGTATATCAAACATACTACCATTTTTTGGCAGTTCAATAACACCGTGAATGTACGTAAGGACAGAGTGAACATGGGACCTCCACAGAGCGCCATAAGGGTGTATGTGCTATATGAGTTCACACTGGAGTCAAATGTCGTTGCAGCGGGGCGAAAGATATGCCAGGCCCTTGACGAGGGTGTCGTGACTACGCTGACAGTGCAGCGGTGGTTTAACAAGTTTAAGGACGGTGACGAAACACTCGAAGACGCACCACGTGCCGCAAGGCCAACATATGTACACAATGATTTTCAGGTAGCAATTGAGGCGAAAAGTGGCCGGACATGGGAGGAACTGGGACTATGAATAATTGTGAGTGGAGAAACCGTTCAATAGCACCTCCATCAACTTGGGAAGCACTACAAGTTGGGTCAATGGGTCCCACATGATTTGGCTTCGGGCCAGAATCCTGTATTTCATTTTTGTCTCGTTTGAGAAAGGGGCCATTACTGGATAGACTGTTGACAGGTGATGAGAAGTGGGTCCTGTACGAAGCTCCACGTCGCCGAAATCATTGGTTAGCATCCCATGAACCGGTTCCAAAACAACCGAAACCAGCACTGCACAAGAAGACGTTTCTCCTGTGTTTGGTGGACTGCTCGCGGCATCGTGCATCGGGAACAGCTACCAGCGGGTTACAGCATCAAAGCAACCGTGTACTGTCAGCAGCACTTGAGCCGTGTTCAAGAAAAGCTCAAAAACTCTGGAGCGAGCAGTTCTTAATCGCAAAGGGACCCCATGTTAAAGGATAGCGCTAAGCCCCACGTGGCTAGGATGACGCGGGACACCATTCTACGCCTTGGATGGGAAGCATTATGGCATCCGCCATACTCCCCGGACATTGCAAAGTCCGATTATCACCTGTTCCATTCCTTGGATAATGACGTTAGAGGACGTCAGTTCGAATTTCTATTACAGGTGCAAAATGAACGTGATACCTTCTTCACTTCATGGCCCACCAAGTTCTGCCGAAATGGAATCTATGGCCTTCCAGATCGTTGGCAAAAGGTCGCCAATGGTAATGTGGACTATTTTTGATCTTCCATACCGATGTTCGAAGGTGGTGGATTGAAAATTTTCAGAACTTTCTCAGTTACCTTTATACTTAACTTTTTCTTATGTATAGTTACAGATTTAGATACATTGTATTTCGGTGGTAATAGTAACGTTAAACGGCAAATAATAATAATAATAATAATAATAATAATAATAATAATAATAATAATAATAATAATAATAATAATAATAATAATAATAATAATGCATTTAAATTGAAAATGAAGAAACGAATAACATATATTAAAACCCGTTGTTACACATAGCTCTCCATTGGTAACTTAAAACGCCTGCAATGCAAAATAACACATGATTGCACGTGAGCTATGTAAGCTTGAATTAAATAGCATTATGTTTACAGTCTTTTCTTTCAGTATTTCTATATTTATCTTAATTAATCTAATGTATCAAACATGTATCAATTTACAAAAGAAAAGCATGGACAAAATGTTATACCTTATCTACTTAAATTAACGTGTTTAGCAAAATATTAGAATCTATTAGTCTCGAATATATTCAATATATTGGATGACATAAAGAAAGTTATATGAATAAATACATCGTCACAAATATTTGATACATTCAGATCACAAGTCGGCTTTCAGCCATTTTCAATATATTTCATCTTTAAGTTCCTACCAGAACATGAAAAAGATTCAGTCGAGATATTGTAAATATTTCATGTAATATAAAAAAATGCAGAGTAAGATTTTTAAAGTTCTTGAGAGTTCCACACAAACTATAAATAATAAGTAGTGTTGTCAACTGGTCGGTTTTTCAGTGGCCTGACCGGAAATATTGCTGTTATTTTGATTAACTTTTTATCAGCCCCTTTATGACCGGTTTGTTTCACATTTGTATTTAGTTCGAAGCAATTTCATCTAGTTCGAAATATAGATTTAAAAAGTAACTTTCATTCTGTAAATCTAAAATCTTTCACAATCTATCAACGATTAATATATTTTGTTCATCTGTTTAGATAATTTTAAAGATGACAGGGATTGTATCAGGAAAAAATTAACATTTACTTGTAAGGAACTTTATATATTTATTGAGAGTGAAACAGGATTTCTTAAAGCAATTTCCTGTAGTTAAAGTATAAGTTTAAAGAATAAATTTTTGTTTTCCAAATCCAAAATTGTCACGAAAAGATTAATATACTTTTGTTCCGCTTTTGTTCATCTGTTTCGATAATTTTAAAGAAATGGAGGTTACTGGCAAATACAATAAAATGATCAATACCGACTTCAGTTTCTCATTTTTAGCATTAAGTATCTATTAAGCTTATTGTTAATGAATGTGCTAAGAATACCGTAAACCGGGGTAACTTCGTCATGGTTGCAATGTTGTCATATTACATGAGTACGTGCCGTCATCAGTAGCGAAACTAAAGAGTTATTGTCGTTTTACGTTCATGTGAGCTGAAAACATGTCGTGAAAGTACTAGAAAGATGTAGGAGGCCGCAGCTATCAAAACTACCATAAAGAAAAATGCAGGAGGCCATGGACTTGATAGTGCAGGGAAAATCCGTCTCTTACGCTTCAAAAGTGACAAGTGTGCCGCGAACGACTCTCCAGGACAAAAGCATGAGCGTCAAGATGGAATTGTGGTGGGACGACCTTTGACGTTGGACTAATTGGAATAGAAAGCATTGTTGATACTATTGCGAAACTTGCAGCATGAAGCGTTTCATTTGCTAAGTCTGACATTGCCCTACTCGTGAAAAAGTACCTGGATATGAAGGGAATCACTTCCAGAAATCGAACAGTAATATAGAAGTAACGTTTGTTTTATATACTTTTTCGAGACTATTCGAATGTATAGAGGATACTTGAAACATTCGTTAAGTCACTTTTAATAAAATAGCATACTCAGTTTCAAATAGAACTGTAGATCTCCGAGACATACCAAGGATAATGCCGAAAGTTTAATACACATGCTTTCTTTCCGTGTGGTTCGGTTTCAAATTCGGTAGACTTTATTTGGCGTAGTGATCCAAAATACATTCTAATAAACCCAGTAGGTACCGTATTCCATTTCAGATTACTACTATTTTCCATTTCAGATTACTAATGCAAACTGAAAAAAAGAAAGAAAAGAAGAGAAAAAGAAAGAAAGAAGAAATTGAATAAGTGCTATTTTACTGCTAAATTTCTATCAGGAAAAAACTATATTAAAAGTCCAAACTGTATCATAATAAAAAGTTACAAATGTTCAAAAGGGAAATTGGATGTTCCTTATAGATGTAGCACACCTTGCATGTTTCAAATTTCAAACGTGAATAAAACACATCGTGCCTTATGCACAGTCGTTCTGACGCGTGATTAGTGCCATACTAAAGAGTTCGACTAACATTTGTTTCCTGCAGTAGTCAGACCTTTAGTATGATGCTAATCATACGTCAAAATGACTCTGAATAAGCCGGATTGAATTATAGGATGGAAACAAATTTTGTGTCGAACTAATATAAATAAAATCTTGTTCTCAAATAAAGAAAACGGGGCCATTTTCTATTCTTCTGCAGAGATTTATCTGTTCCGAACATCCAGTGTCGATTTCATCTATTTCGGATATAACGTTGTAATTCGCACAGATAGATTGAACACGCTAGAGCTCAAACGAGTCAGTCGGATGATGTCTGCTAGCTTATAGACCACCACTGGGTCGAGGATTCGAACCCGTAGTGACGCGGTGATTCAATTCAGACTCTGTAACCCAAAGTATAAGAAAGATACTTTACCTGTTCCCTTACGTTTAAACTGTATTTCTTTCAGAGATGTCCAGGACTCGAGATGTTATCCCCAGAACACGAAAAACACGACGCCGAATACCCAGTTCCCAGCCAGGATCGTCCGGGCTTTTGCTTCGTTTTAAATCTGGAACACGCACATGCACTTAAAGTGTATGTCAGGAAGAGAGGGGGTGGGAAAAGAAAACGATACAAAAACAGGATAGGGAAACTTCAAGAAATACAGAGAGAGAGACAGAGACGAATATAAATATGAAACATACTTATCATTACAGTGTATGATAAAGAACGTACACAGTGTTTACTCAAATTCTCGCAAGTGATGCCTTGTAAGCTCTCCAACAGAAGATTCTTTAGCGTACGGCTCACGCAATGGATGACAGCGGGTTTTTCATTTGTTGGATTGGGTTGCCATAATGCACCATAAATATCAGACAATGATCCCTCGCACTGCATAAACAATGGTTTGTTAAAAACCTGGATGATTTAGACAAATATTAATCATAATACAAGTCTTTAATTGGTGGAAACTTCAGCAACGCTCCAACGCCAAGCAATTCGTTTCTTTGTAATTAAAAACAATAGCTCGGCTTTTTCTGCAAAAGGAGAAACGAAGTTCCTGAACCAGTTAAATAGTCCTAAAATTTAGGTTGGTAAGAGTGGGTAAATCTTTCAAAGCCTGAATTTTATTTTCAATAAAACACATACCTTGTGAATGAACGTTATAGCCCAAAAAATTTAATAGAATTCTCAAAGAATTCGTAGTTTCCTAAGTTAACAGTAAGACCAGCTTCTTCTAAACAGTTAAAAACAATATCCAGATTTTTCAAGTAATTTTCCGGTGTTTTACCCATTATTAGTATATCATCTGCGTAGAAGAAAACATTAGCTCTGAGATCTTCCAATACTTGATTCAAATACGCCACCAAAGCAGCACTACCATTTATGAAACCAAACACTACACGATTTCTTATATTCGTATAACTGGCCTTCAAACGAAAAGGCAGAGTACTGTTTAGAGTCTTAATTTAACAAAGTTTGAGTGGTCTTGCGTAGCGTATTCACTAACGCCCTCGCCTTTGGCGCGAGCGGTTTTGGGTTCGATTCTCGGTGGAGGAGTACGGTCGAAAAAGTGTAAAAAGCTTTTTCAGGACAAGCATCCGAAATGGGGTCTTCCTTATTCAAAGCAGGCAAATGCCGGAATGGTGCATCACTTGTAAGACCCAGAACCCGCTTCCTTCCTTCCCAAATCTTGCCTTCCTTGCCTTTCCCTGGATCGTGTGCTCGCCGAGGAACGTCATATGCCGTCAACTTGATTATATGGCGAGAAGAGATCTAAATTCGCAAATATTGTGCTAGTGCGGATATCGCAGTTGCAATTTTATATGCTTATTTAATTTCCGTAAATGAATTTCAATTCTCGGAGGCTTTTCATCCTTCTTTGGAACCACTTGGAAAGGAACCACTTTGAGACGGGCGTATCACTTTATTCTCTAGTATTTCACTAATCTGTTTATGCACCTCATCTTTAAATTTATATGGTATGATATAGGGGTTAGTTACAATAGGCTGTGAGGCATCCACTTGAAAATTATACGTAAAGCCTTAACTGCATCCTGGAACTTTTGAGAAAACGAGTTAATGCCTATTAATTATTTCTTAAAATTTTGATCTGAATTTCCCATGTTCATTATCTAAAGAGACCACAATTTCATTTACACTATCTTCGAGAGTTTTATACTCTTTTATTATTGTTTCATTTATTGATTCGGTGACACTTTTCTACTTCTGTGCCCATTGTATTAGTGAGAATTTGGCGTTGACATGCAAAATTATCATAAGTCGGTATTAAATACAAAATAATTTTATCGTTAAGGCTATTGATAAATAATATCTTAGTTTCGAAGTCCAAGATAACAAGCAGTTGGGTAAGAAAATCCAAACCTATCAAACGATTTTCACCTAAATTCTCGATGAGCAGTATGGGCACAGAAATATCATAATTTTGTAAGGTAATTACCCCTTGGTTTTTACCCATTACTCTTTTCTTATGCTTACCAGTATAATCAAGACAAATTAAATTATTAACCTTCTGTAATGTAGGATTCGAAATTTCAGCAGCAAGTTTTCGCCAGAAAGAATGACATCAAACAGACAGAAGCGCCTATATAAACTAAATCATATAGTAGGATATCGTTAATTTTAATGTATATTCTAGCAGTACAAAATGTTTTTACGAAGGCGAAGTCATTATCAGGTAAACGGGTTTCCTGTACGTTATCATCTAATCTCCAATAGTAATTTTACTGTGAAAGTTCAAAAGTACGTGAATAATAATAACAATAAAATAATAATAATAATAATAAATATTCACCTTCACAGTATAGTTGTCAATTATTATTATTATTATTATTCACGTACTTTTGAACTTCCATTGCGAAATTACTGCATAATATGTTTTTACTTCTGTAATTTTTCCTCGGTTGTATGTTATTTCCTTTATTAATGGGCACTAATTTGTCTCTAGGTCGCCGAGTAAGTGAATTTCGTTTTGTAATGTGCTGCAATTACCCTTACAGGAAGAAGCCGGTTCGTCCCAAAGTTCAGGGCTGAAGTAAGTAATATTTGGCTTGTAGTTTCAGGTGGCACGGTAGTGTAGGGATAACGTAATGGATTTACGAATAGTACAGCTATCAAAAATAGGTTCAAATCCTGTACACTCCAAAGTTTTTTTCTGTTTAACCAAGTGATTGTCAAGAATTGACTTCTCATACTAGACGGCCAATACTTAAGAATGTGCAAGTAAGAACCTGTATCATGATAGAGATGATTTACGAATGTTAATTGAGAAAGGGCAAGGGAATTACCAGAACATTCGGAACATCTCATTGATCTGCAGTATACACTTTTCGTTTTATCGTTCTCTGAAAGAAACACTATAGCATTTGTTAAACAAAGTTTGGGTAGAGCAATCATTGGAATACTGGTGGCATGATGGGCTTCCAAACGAAAACCTCGGTTCGATTACCCGTCAAGTAGGTTCATGTTTTTTGCATAAAATAATGGCTGCTAACAGAGATTCATCTTCTGTTGGAGAGCTTACAAGGCATCACTTGCGAGAATTTGAGTAAACACTGTGTACGTTCTTTATCATACACTGTAATGATAAGTATGTTTCATATTTATATTCGTCTCTGTCTCTCTCTCTCTCTGTATTTCTTGAAGTTTCCCTATCCTGTTTTTGTATCGTTATCTTTTTCCATCCCCTTTCTCCCTCACTACACTTTATGTGCGTGTGCATGTTCCAAATTTAAAACGAAGCAAAAGCCCGGACGATCCAGGATGGGAACTTCCACGATACGTGTTTTTCGTGTTCTGGGGATAACATCTCCAGTTCTGGACATCTCTGAAAGAAATACAGTTTAAACGTAAGGGAACAGGTAAAGTATCTTTCTTATCCTCTGGGTTACGGAGTCTGAATTGAATCACCGGGTCACTACGGGTTCGAATTCTCGACCCAGTGGTGGTCTATAATCTAGCAGACATCATCCGACTGACGCGATGACTCGTTTGAGCTCTAGCGTGTTTAATCTATCTGTGCGAATTACAACGTTATATCCGAAATAGATGAAATCGACACTGGATGTTCGGAACAGATAAATCTCTGCAGAAGAATAGAAAATGGTCCCGTTTTCTTTATTTGAGAACAAGATTTTATTTATATTAGTTCGACACAAAATTTGTTTCCATCCTATAATTCAATCCGCCTTATTCAGAGTCGTTTTGACGTATGATTAGCATCATACTAAAGGTCTGACTTCTGCAGGAAACAAATGTTAGTCGAACTCTTTAGTGTGGAACTAATTACGCGTCAGAATGACTGTGCATAAGGCACGATGTGTTTTATTCACGTTTGAAATTTGAAACATGCAAGGTGTGCTACATCTATAAGGAACATTCAATTTTCCTTTTGATCATTTGTAACTTTTCATTATGATACAGTTTGGACTTTTAATATAGTTTTTTTCTGATATAAATTTAGCAGTAAAATAGCACTTATTCAATTTCTTCTTTCTTTCTTTTTCTCTCCTTTTCTTTCTTTTTTCAGTTTGCATTAGTAATCTGAAATGGAAAATAGTAATAATATGGAATACGGTACCTACTGGGTTTATTACAATGTATTTTGGATCACTACGCCCAATAAAGTCTACCGAATTTGAAACCGAACCACACGGAAAGAAAGCATGTGTGTTAAATGAAATCTATAGAAATTTCCCTCATCTCCAAAAACAATGTTAGGAGGAAATACTGGGTCACAAGCTTACTGGGTCAACGAATACTCACAAAGCGCCATTGATCTATCTAAATCATCATCTGGCAGTTTTCGTTTCAACTTTAATTTTTAAGGATGACACCTTTTCCTTTTTAATACTCTTTGAACACTTTTGACACTAACATTATGTTCACTTGATGGACGTGGCACACCTTCGCAGAACTGTTCACCAATACACCAGCACTGCTGCTGATGTGTCTGGATCAGTTGCATTTCGTGGTCATCCTGATCGTGGTAAATCATCAACATTTTCCTTTTGCCGTGAATTTGCGGATTAGTTTTCGTATAGCACTATCTGCCACCGGCCCGCTATTAGGATGTCGCTCTTTGAAGACGGATGTTATTGCTGAACTGCATCCTCCAGCCAAAAGGAAAATTCAATTCTTTTCTCTCGAGTTAAGATCTTATCCTACCTACAAGAAAAAAGAAAAAGAGACACTCGGTTCCCTCTATGCAACGTTCTACATATAACAAAATTAAAGTCTAAATAAAAACAGATTTTAGCTTAAATCCATTCACAACTTCAAAACTGTTGCAGATTTTCAAGAAAAGAAGCTTTGTCGTACGATTTCTCGGTATTGGACAAAATGTTTGGTACAGGGCCAATACAAATGTTAATTAGATAGATGCATCAAAGATGCAAGGTGCAGGAATATGGTGTGGTTTGGAGTATGCGGCGAAAAACGTATTGCATCTGTTTTCTTTGCTGGGACCTATTGGATCTATTCTCATTGATGCGACATTGGATGCTGAACAATATTGAGATATGCTTGAAAACGCTGTTATGCCACTTTTGTTGTAAGAGGAAGGGTGATTCTATCAATATTGGCAACAATATGGGGCAACACATTATGATCGTAATGTAATCTATGTCTCAGTGAACACTTTCCCGGTTGTTGGATAGATCAGCGTAGACCAGTTGAGTGGCCAGTAAGGTCCCCTGACCTACCTCCGTTGGATTTCTATCTTTGGGGGCACTTTAAAGCTATTTACTACCAGTGTAAAATTATTCACATTAGGTATCTGAAAAGGAGAATCATTACTATCTGTGAACAAATATAACCAACTATACTTCGCAGAGTGCACAAGCACTGGGTCTCACAGTTAAGGATATGCATAGAACAGAAATGTGGTCATTCCGAACATGTCATGTGATTGTAATTGTCTCATGTGTGTTAGGTCTCTCTTCTCTAGTTATTAAGTAAGTAATGTGAGATGTTACAAAGCTTGTTTTTTATTTTATCCTTCAATTTGAAACTTCGCACAGCACACTTCACAGCATTTCTCTTATAGCATATCCTAAATCTATTCACAACTTCAAAATTGTTGCAGGTTTTGGAAAAATAACCTTACCATTGGGTTTCTCTTCGAACGAGGATATTGTTTAATATGTCTTGCGACCATGTTGCCATTTAAAATAAACAAGTTATTTCCAAGATGGCGGTCATTAAGATGGCGGAGGATAACCTCAAACACGTCATAATGCTTTCCCCCTCGCATCACCATTGATCCCAACTGAATTTGGATCGACTGCATTTACGGTTTCTCAAATATGTAGCCCGGTCCAGATTTTGCATTTCACTTTAAAAATCTTTTCTTTCAATTACTTCGGACATTTGGACATTTTTCAATACGGCGAACGAAGTTGTGAGATTTTAGTATGTCATTTAAATAATCTTTATGAACATCTATGTTAAATTTTAACTTGTTAATAATTATTCCTAAGTTCAATAAAATTTTAAATGAGTTTGACGGTAGTTTTTGGAATTTCAAAATTTAGTGCTAAATATTTCTAAAAGTATGTGTTTTATGAAAAATTGTTTCTCTTTAAAAACCCTTTGTGTTGTCTATGTTTTATAAATCGACACTAAGTTTATCTCTTTATATTCAACCATAGCGAAGATATTGCTATTTTTTCTGGGTATTGTTTATTTGACACTTCCAGCGGCCATTTTCCAATATGGCGGCGAAGATCACCTGGGATTTCAGGGCACTTTTAGTATGTTGTTTAGAACATTATTCCCAACATCTGTACAAATTTTTAGCTTGCTACTAATTTGTTCTTTACTTTTTGTTAATTTGACTGCACTAAAGTAAACATTGAGCGATTTTTGACGTGAAAACTAGAAAACTTCTTGGCTTACGAAATATCGCAGAGTTAAAGAAATGGTGTTCTACACAGGCAACCAAATCAAAATGTTTACGTATTATTAAAAATCTAGTGCCTCAAAATGTATTGTCCAAGCTTAATCTGAGTAATATAAATTCAGATAACTTCAAATAATATATTAAATTGTATTGAGCTAATTTTATTATATTAGTTAATTTTACTGTTAGTATTAATATATTGACAATTTTAAAGAGAATATCGTTAATCCATGTTTAGAATTAGTTTTTAGAAAAATATCTTCTTTTCCATATTTTTTAGTCTCGAAGAGGAACACGATCTGGCAAAATAACATAAATAATAATTTAGTCTTGGCTCATTCTTCGAACTATTTTAGTGGACTCAATATATAGTAATGTATAAAAGCCATTTTATAATATGTGCTTTCATACCCTGAGAAAAATAAGTGTTAACCTAATGGAGGTTAATAGAACCAGTTAATAATTTGCAGCAATTCTTCTGAGGCAAGAAAGGTTAATTTTTCGAGGTCACCGGTAATCAATCGAAAAAGATTACTGAAAAATGCGTAGAAACAATACAGTGTTTGGTTGTTATTAAGATAGAAATTAGGTTAGAAGAAGGTAACCTATTCAAGAAGGTTAATTTAATTTAAAACACTCTGTTATCAATCGATTTTCACACAAGGTAAATTTAACCCTCCAAAACTTATTTACTGGTAACACAGCATTAGTAGAAGTACAAACAGCAACGCGCCATTTGCAATTTTAAGAACGAAAAGTTTTCACTATTGTGAAGGAAAGTTTATTTACGGAGGTTTATGCATTTTCTGACATTTAAATGAATATAATCTTATGAGACATGTTCTAATACAAGTATGTTGTACGTTGATTTACGGTACAAATACCAAAAACATTGTACAGTTTGGCTTATAGGAAAGAGTAACGCTCAAACAAAATCTCACTGTTAGTTGTTACGTACTTTTGATATGGGTAGCCTACAAGGGTATTACATAATTACAAATGGAAAATGAACTTAGGTATTTGTTATACTGCATTTTTGGATGTTCTTACATCATCAGAGATAAGGTTCAAAGAATAATACCAATTATCTTAATTAATTAAATGTGTTATATTAATCAAAATACGCGATTAGAAAATTGATGCACCCCATTTCGTTAACCGAGCAGTCGGTTCTCACATCCTAACTAGGTTCCCGGTATGATTGGTAGTGGTAACTACGTGATCGGTTAGCGTACCCCTGTGAGTTAATACACTGTAACCTAGCAATATTAACCTGTAACACAAGCTTGCGATCACCTTCTCTCGTTAACCTACTTCGCTTGGTTACTAGGACACACGACTTTGTTGTCCCCGTATTGACAAACTAACTTTGTTACTGTCCACCATTTTTTTTTTGTTTTCTAGTAACCTTTCTTTTTCTGCGTGTATGAATACTTTGTTTTCATATAATTTTAAAAATGATTACGATAAAAGTTTTAAATAAATCATTGTATTAAATATATGTAAAATGAAATTATAAATGTACTATAATATTTATGCGAATGGCATTCAATAAGTAAGTGCTTTCTATATTAGACAACATAATCATCATTTAAAAGTCCAGAGTTCTTTGATAATTTATTCAAATACAAGACAAATTTTTCAAGTCCGATCTTTCGGGAACCATTCTATGCTATGATATTATTTATATTTTAAAAGGTTCTATATTTATACTTATTTAAAATATTAATTACAATCAATAGAAACCATATGTACATATATCAGAAGAATATTTTAACAAATAATGTAATTAGTTTGTGAATTTCTATATAGAAATATCAATAAAATAAATGTTTGCATATACAATAGATCTACCCAGTCTGTTTTATAGGCAAAAGAATAAGGTTTGTTAACTGGTATGGATCATCTCAATATCGTTTTTGATATAGCAGCAATAGCATGCTGAACATTAAGTGCGGCCTTTTGTTCCGCTTTACTAGAGAAGAAATATCTCCTCTAGTTCCCTTCCAGGCTGCAACGTACCAAGAACTGACGAAACGTTGCCACGTTGGACCGTAATGGATATACGTTGTATTAAGAAGGATGCTGAACGAACGTCTCCAGAAACGAAAGAGGTCTGCCTGCCTCTCTGATAAAATCAAGGCTTCTAGAACCCCATGCTCCACTTGTCTTGATGGCTATTGGAACAAAAATAAATTTGTCGAGGAGACTGTTCTATTTCCTTTCCTTTTCTGTCTCTCTACGTCTAGCAACTTCTCCAGCATTCGTAACAGTCAATAGGAGGCTTGAATGGGCAAATGTGTCCGAACATGTAAAATCCCATACTAATGATTAGCCTCTCATCCAAGGTATTAATGTCATGCCATCAGGTCGTTTACCATCAGAACGACAACAGCCTGACGGTTCACGAATGGAGTTAATTCCTGCCGTTGTGAGGGCTCGCAAAATAATGTCATTAATAGAGGAATGTCTGGTGTTCCTGCCAATGCTTTTCATGCATGAGAGGCCATGCAGGCCGCGTTGGGTAACTTGATCGAAGCAAGCTGGACAGCGATGTGGCTCACAAACATCTGAACCTAGTGTTAAGGCTACTGCCATTCGAGAAGTTTCATTAGACATGTGAAGACCTAATTGGGGGAAGCTAACGCATTTAACGATGCCCCAGCATGGGGGGATGACGCAGCATGAAGTCTAGCTTTATTCTCCGGAACAGCAAAGGATTGTAAAATAAGTCCATGAAAATGTTTTACTATTGGTGTGTACTAAGATGCCTGAAAACTTCTTTTGCTGATTTCTGGAAGGTCCGTATCTGTTATATTTATCCATTTACTTGAGCCTTCTTGAACTATTTCATCTGGGTCCAGGTGGTAACCTTGTGGAAGGAGAGCCTCGATTAAACGAAGAGATCTGTGGTAGGACGCTAAACAGGAACGAATCGCCACATCAACGGTTCGTCGAATACCAAGACCTCCTGATCCAACAGGTAAGGATGCTTGCATCCAAGAGTCGTAACTCAAGGAGCAGTTTAAAATTAACTCCAGGCCCATTTTAAGGATAAGATTATAGTTTTCCAGTAGTGAAGTCTCATTCTAAGATGGAAAGCATCTTAAGAAGTAGTTTAAACTAGGGATCGACAAAGAGGCACGTAGAAGAAAGAAAGTTGGATGAACAGAAATCGAGGTGAGACGAGACAAAAAAAATTCTAACTTCGATATTTTGCTTAACAGGACATTGGTAAATGCTTCCTTTGAGAGAGCTGCGCCTAGAAGACAAGCATCCTGGTTAGTTAGAAGACGTATTCCTGGGGCAGCTTCGTCAAATTTTTTAAATAATAGGTCGAACTTGGCTTCATCTGATCCAAGAAATCCAACTTCACACTTTGAAAAATTCAAATGTAGGCCAAGTGCAGATGCCTTCTCATTTATTTGTGCTAGAGTTGAAAGAACTACATCAGGTCCATCAGCGATAGTCCCATTATCCAAGTACCAGATGCTTAATTCATTGTTATTGATTTCACTAAGGAATGAATGGTTACAACAAAGAGTGCTGGGTCCAGGAGATCGCCTTGTTGTACTCCTATCTGGGATGAAATAGTGTCCTTCAGCTAAGGATAGATCACTGGGTTGAGCGTAACATTGGTAAACATATGGATAGATTGAAGGAAATTCATTCAACACTGTAGTGAGCATGGAGTCCCGGCGAAGCTCGTTAAATGCGTTGCGAAAATCCAACTTAGATAGCTTTAGGAGCATTGTGAATGGAAGAAAAATAAACTCGGGTTGCATGTACAACTGCTTCGGCTCCGTTGGGAATACAAATAGCAAGTTGGTGGGGAGACAAAAAGTTCTTAAAATGCTCCCGTGTTCTGAAGCATATAATTTTGGGTGATGTTCTGCGGCAGACATTACCAACTGCGATAGGTCTAATTCCATCACATTTCTTTTTAAGAGCAGTAAGTTTGGCTCCGAAAAACAATGACCAAACTTCCAAGGGGACTTTTTCTGAAATAATTAAATTGAACAGATCGCATAATGATTTTACGAGCTTTTCCTTCGATTCAAGTACTTGACAGAATAGGAGATCTTTGAGAACCTAAGGGCGAAGGCCATCGAGACCTCCCGCGCTACCTTAACTTCATTGATCGAAACTCCTTGGCAGCTCTTTGGTCCATCAGGAAGATTCGGTAAAATAAATTCACCAGGGTGGGCTGGATGCTTCTCCAATAGTGTCTCAAACACAGAAATGTCGGGGGTTGCAACAGTATCATCTGACATTAGTAGACGGACTGCTTCACGGATGTCACCATCTGCAAGTTTGTTTTCTACAATCTTAAGATTGGAAACATTCTGTTTTGGGAGATATTTCCTGATCTTTGTTGGATGCCAGGTTAAGGCGTCAATACCTACATCACACCAAAGACTACACACTCTTTGTTTCACCCAGAAGGTAAGAGTTTTACATTTTCTGATTTTTTGGGAGCAGTTAGTGCAACTAATGGAAATAGAAACAAGTTGATCCAATATTTTTCGTCGTTTGAAAGAGTTACTTGAAGTAACACATCGGCATGTGCATCAGCAACTGCAGCTCGAGCACCTCGAGGGACACGCCTTAAAATATGTGTTGAGGACCTTAACAATATTAACATTTTGCCCAGGTTAGACAACGTCAATTTCTGTCTGCCTTTATTGCGGTTAGAGATGTTAGTACTTGTAGTTTTATAATCAGGATAGCTATTATTATCGATATGACAACACTCTTCGTCTCCATTTATAACCTGATGCTTTTTACCTATGTGTATAGCTAATCATCTGAAATTCGCATAATGTTTTCCACAGTGAGGACATGGTAACACATTCGTAGATTTAGTTGTAGTAGATGAATGGCCATTGCTAGGCCTGCTAATATTGGCAACTGAATCATTCCTAGTGGTATTAGATTTATCTGATTCGGTTGATTCAAACGATGGAATACTTGAACCGTCACTTGATGATTCCATTAGTTCGTATTGTATGTTTATATTCAATTAACTATCTAATTCACTAATTCACTATCATTGTTGGAAATAACGCATTTGAACCGAAGCTACGAGTGAAAAAAACATCAAATAAGACTTAAATCAGTTTCCGAAAATAATTAGAGACGAGGATTTCACTATCGCAATCCTGAGATGTTCACGCACATTTTTAACACCACACTCAAGCAATTAAATAATGTTTTTCCCGCACTAAACAATGAATCTTTACGGACAAACTCAAAATTTGAACTTGTAGGTTCAACAATTACAATTGTTTTTTGTATTTATTTGATTGTTTATATACAAAAGACGAAGAAATAATTTATAATGTTACACTAATTTATGTTGATTTTGTGAATTTATATTTCAACCTCCTAATTTTCTTTTACCATAATAATGATACACTTTTGTTTATGGTTGCTTAGCAACGAGATCAAAAAGTGCTGTTTATTGAATGTAGTGTACTCAATATCGAACCTTAGAAAAAATGTAAGTGTAAAAACTCATGTCAGTTCAAATATTTTTTAAAAATGAAAATATATGAAATTTTGATCACTATGACATATGTTCTCTTTGCATTTATTGTTTAAGCAATTTTTAAAACAATAAAAACTCAAAATGTCGGATTAGGTATACTGGTAAGATTATAACATGAAATGGTGGACTCCGAGTTATTCTAATGGAAAATTTCTATTTTACGCTTTGGTGCGCCTCGCATACCATCTCAGTGTACAAATGGGCAAGTCTTTACTTTAGGGAAGGCAGTGACAATAAGCAATGAATCTGAACCGGTTCCCAGAATTATAGTTACAGTTCCCAAGAAGGAAAGACAGAAAACAACGTGCCCTGCGAGGCTCTAACCAGCCTTCACTCGCTTACGCTCGCTCGGCAATAATATGTACTGACAGTATATAATGTCTTGCCCAAAGTAAAGAGTTACCTACAAATGTATTTCGGACGTTTCAAAAAACATCGACAACGTTTGGGAGGTGATTCCTGACAACAAGGTGAGACAAAAAGTATAGATCAACCTGGGTGCACAAATGCTTTCTTTCAGAGTTACAGGCTGCCGGAAACATGAAATAAATTAAATTTAAAGGTCCATAATCGGGTCAAGACTTCACTTAGGAACTAGTATGTGCCCTATCCAAATATCCAAGCTTCAGAATTTTACGGCATTCACGCAACAATTTTTATAGAGGTAGTTGGTGATTACTTCAAATTATATGCCCGTAACCAAACTCCCTCTATAAAATTGCTGCGTGAGTATCTTAGGATTCTCAAATATGTATTTTTTGATAGCGCACGTATTAGTTCCTAAGTGAAATCTGAATCCGACTGCGGTAGGTCCCATAGTTTAGGAGTTATGGACTTTTGAAGTTAATTTTTTTTCATGTTTTGTCTTATCTTGAAATCTTGGTATATATATATATACTTGCAATAAATTCATTTGAGTTGTGTCCAATAAACAGTAAAATCAAATCAAGATCCAATGCGAACTTCCAACCTGTAGTTAATCTCTTATTGTACAGAAACTGGTTAGACTATCGAAGATTCTTTATAAATGAGATACCTCTTCCGACATACGTATTATATGCTAAAATATCGTACCATACTCCATTGTAAAGAGCTGACTGTAGCTTACTCTTGATACTCACACATGTGTGTCTATCAAACAATTGCCAGTAGAAGACAAAACCAACGAACATTGTGGAAACATCTATTGAATAAGTCTGGCCTGCGAATAGGACTCTATCCTACCTGTTGCCGTCAACAGTATTCGATGTTACAATTTCCAATCACGATACAATCCACTAATTACCTTTGAAAGCGGTTTCCCGCAAAAGCCAGACTAACCACCATGTTTAATATTGATTTCCTAGTTCATATCCGCTGCACATACACCATTCTGTGTGAGTGTCCAGTAACGTCATACTGGCTAGTTTTTTTTTTTTTTTTAAAAAAAAAGAGATTTTCTTTCTCTTTTTTCTTTTTCATCGCCTCTCATTCAATTTGCAGTTACTAATGACGCTTGCAAATATGGAGATGGAATTTGGGATGTGAAAGTTCTTTAGGCAGGAACCGATGTCACATTTACTTCTCGCTTAGACCAGCTCCGTTATGTGCCTTCAATGAATTTCTGTCAGTTGAGTACCGTGCTTCAAGATGATAGGTTCATGTAACTATTTTCTCATGCTTTCATCTTAAGAGATATTCCCATTCATATTGCAACTAATTTTCTATTAAAAAAATAACCGTGAAACAAAGACAGAGTACATTGGAGTATCAGTAATTCGAACACGTTTTATCCGAAAATTCGGTTAATCCGAACAGATCCGGTGAAAATGGGTACATGCTTTCGTAGAAAATAATGTAGAGTTACGTTAAATTAAGTTCTTTCTTTAATGCCTGTATTTAGGCCTTAAGCCACATTACCACAATCACACAAAGTTTGAAATATAATGCACGTACTATACAATATTGGAATTTATTAGTTTAGTATGAGTGAAATACAGGATTGTAATAGAATAAGTATTGAACTGTAACACAAAACTGAACGTATTATACTGGTAGTGCACAGTACTAGTATTGTACTAGTATCTACCATAATACCATAGTACCGTACTAGTATTACTTGTTACAAGATATGAACTCAGTTTTTGTCTTTTGTTTCAGTGAAGAGAGTCTATTGGACGAAGCGTAGTTTCGCCATCATCTCATAAATATTATATTGGCAGCAGGCCTGTAGCCAGCCCAAAAATGTAGGGGGGGCCCGGCTGAAGTTAGGGGGGGCCGATCCAACCATATTATAATTCATCATCATATTATAGTTATTTTGCCAGCCTACCGTGAAAATTTTAGAGGGGGCCAGCCAAAATTTAAGGGGGGAGGGCGGCCCCCCTAGACCCCCCTGGATACGGGCTTGATTGGCAGGTGTAGCAGTAGCCAGTTGTTCTAGGTATCGTAGTGCTAGGTTTTCCCAACATTTTAAACATTTATTCAGTACAGCATATATACTGTGGTCAGGAAACTTGTTATAAAATACTATACGCTATATATTACAACACAATAGACCCGTTTACCCGCTCCAAACCGCTATTTTACTGTTATTCCGGCTATTCCTAACAATCACGTAATCCGAACCGGGTTCGGTACCAATTAGTTCTTATTGGCGAGACTCCAGTGTAATATTAAGTTGAGAAAATTTATTTATTAACAAAAAATAAAGTATTATGAAACAGTTTTAAAAGTTTTAGAAATATCATATTCAATGGAGAAATACGTGTTAGTATATGTCACAGATATTGTTCAGAAAAAGATACACTGTAGGTTATTAAAATTGTATTGAGTATTCCTAAATACGAAGTATTCCTTGGCCGTATTTTTCCAATTTATAGTAATCGTCGTTGACTAAGTAACTCCCTGATACAACCCGAATGTAGAGCTTAAGAATTTGTATATTGTAAGTCGATTACTTACGATTCTAAGTTGTACACTGAGGAAAAAACTTGTATCTGGCGTACGTAAAATCATATGTTACATTTGTAAATGCTGTAGTTTTTGGACTTAACGTACAGCAAATGTATAACTGAAAACGCATGTTTTATAATACTTTCTGTATAAGTGTTCCATCGGTATATACTTTCCGTATGAAACAATATAAGCGCTTACAAATGGACGTATGTAACATATAGCTGACGAAGGTAACATACATATGTGTATGTAATATAAGGAAGACTGTTAGATATGAGATATTCTTCAACGGCATGATGTAATATCTAAGGGCAGTGCCTATGTAGCATACGGATAGCGTATGCTTCGTACTGATTTCTGTAGTAAGCAAGAGGATTCCGTATATTTGTACATTATCCGCTGTCCGGAGAACGGATTTTTCTCAGTGCAGTCTAACACTTCAGCTTGAGCAAGAAATTGAATCAGCTTTTCTTCATTCCTTTAAACATTGAAAGTCTTCCTCTCTGATTAAAAAAAAAAAAAAAAAAAAAAAAAAACACTTCTATACCCACAAGCGTAATCTCTTCGAGTTAGATTAACTTTTCCTTTCAGTGAAAAAATCAAATGGTTTTCGGAAGAAAACAATCTTCGTAATACATCTGTAGTTTTTGGCGTCCATTTATTCCTTACTTTCTCTTTCGTAATTACTCATGCGTACTCATATTTTCTTTTCCACAGTTTGTACTGTCTTATAAAATTGTTACACTGAGACAAATCCGTTATCCAGACAGCCGTGTATTGTACAAATATACGGAGGTTTATAAATTTACTACGAAAATCTGTACGGAGCATATGTTATCTATGTGCTACATACCTATTGCCTTTTCCCGCTTAGATGTTGCATCATGTAGCTATAGGATGTTTGACATCTAACAGTCTTCCGTATACGTACGTTAGTTACGTCAGCTATATGTTATTTACGGCCATGCGTATATGAGATCCTGACGCCTATATGCATTTATTTGTTTCATACGGAAGGTACGTATATATGGAACACGCATACGGAGAGTATTATAAAGCATACGTTTTCAGTTATATGTTTGCTTCTGGATGGCAAATAATATGTTAATATTAAATACGGTTAAGTTCAAGTGGAAAGTGTTAGAGAATTATATCCAAAACTGTAATATCATTAGATAATATCGTGTGCTATTGGAGGATTTATATGCATCGTTCAACATTGATCAAATCTCGGATCAAAGGTATGATACATAATGTATAAATTACACAACTAACCGAAACAAGAACACTACGAGCAACATACTTTTAAAGAATGATTAAAAATAAATTTAAAGCAAATATAAATAAAATAGTAATTTACAACGTTATGTTGGAGTTGTTACTTCCTTTGCGTTAGCAATAAGTGTACTGGACCCTACGTTGCGGGGATAATCTAGTTTTTCTCTAGTGCAAAATCATTTGTAATAACTGAAACGCTAAAATACTCCCTCACTTTCAGCTTCTTAATCTACAGGGTGGTCCGGAAGTGGGCGTACCTCCCCCCTTTTGTTTCAACAGTATAGTGTTAGTCCTGGTAGGATGTCTCTACACAGTTACCTTGAAGTCTTAAGAGTCACAACTTGTATAACAGAGCAATGTTGCGAAACAAATGTGGGTAAAACCTAAAATCGTCATAAAACACCAATCAGAGGTACGCCCACTTCCGGACCATCCTGTAGACATACTCACATGGACTAATTCTGAGTATGAGACTTTTGTTTGAGCTATAAATATAATCTGGTAATTGGAATTGTAGTGGAAACTGAAGTCAATAAAGTTTACGGAAGAAGGATTCTACAGGATAACGATTCAACGTATTTACGGAAATAGCTTCGTAATTTTGAGACTTGCTCGAGGCGCGACGTTGGTCGTTCTTAGAGTTTTTATTTTTGATCAGTCAATATGATATACCAGTCTAATGTTCACTTGAAATTAGTTTCAAAGCTTAACGGAATTGTTGGAATAATTATAGTTTGAGTAATTATAGTTGGTCCAAGTAAGTTTTTCTTTCAATCTCTAAAAATGCTCAGTCACTAATAATCTCCAGCTAACAAAGTTGAACATTAAGAAATCCTTTATTTTTACCACTTTATTGTCTCCTAACTAACCTTGTACGTTATTTGAATCTGATGTCGGTGTCTACTGTTATTGATAATGAACTATACACAGTCCTAAGGACTATATTAGATAAGCTCCTCACTGGCACTAATTGTCAGGTAAACTGGAGAATATTTGCTGTTTTTCTTGAGTTGTGGTCGACATTAGCTTCGGTGTATATAAATAAGCAAGCATTGTCCCATAAATCTCCCATCTTTCCTTGATCATTTGTCACAAACCGCATGAAAATCGGACTTCAGTTTGAAATTCTAGACCCAAATGATATCCGTGAGTTTTAAACAAAATCGCCCTGTATAATCTTGTCGTTACTGTAACACAGCTCGCTATTAACAGCAACAGCAAAACGGAGACATCGTGGGTAATCAAATTTGTAGAATGTAAGGTATAGAATGAAATCATAAACAATTGATTAGCAATGTAAAGCAACAGAGAAGTTGGATATGCTATCTAGTGAGAGCAAGTGGAAGCTGGGCAAAGAGCCACACTTCAGTGGTAGAGGAAGGTTGCTGTAATAAATGAAATATGTCTCAACGTCATATACGGCAGATCTTACAAAGAATTTCAGCCTTTGATCACGGACGAATAGTGTCATACTGCAAGTGTGGTTTATCTTTCCGAGACATTGGTGCCGTATTGGATGGAATGAGGCCACATTGCAGCTCATATGGACTCGATGCTACATGAAGTCACTATGCAGCGGTACTACGAATGTCAATGCCGGTCGCGAGAACCAGACAACTTGTGTATATTATTCTGGCAAATCGGGCAGCCACATCTCGCACACTGACACAAATACGGGATCATGAATTGGTCTAGTCGACCGACAGCTTGGTTTGCTCAATTCTCCTGACATTAACCCCGTTGATTTTGTTCTCTGGGGTTCTGTGAAGGATATTAAAGTACCTGATCTTGCAATATTGAAAGAGAGGATATTCTTAGCCATTGCATCGGTCTAGCAACTGATAAATTAAATATTGGCTGGATGTGCTATGTAGATAATCATATCAGATTTATTATAATACCACAACAAAAATTTCATTACTGTGGTAAAAATTTGCCACAATCTTAATCATCAAACTAACAAAAAATATTATATATTCATATTCAACAGGATTCGTTTCTCAGTGAGAGCTCGTGTAGTTCGGACTCCACATCAAGCTGTATATCAGTGTAATAATAAATCTTCATTAACCAGCCAACCAACTATGCATAATCGGATTTTCCGCACTGAAAATAATGACACTATAGACTTTGTCATTATGAAGCCTTCATGAGAAACGGGTATGTATCGGGTTTCTCCCAGCATTCATTGCATGATTGATATACAGTATGATGAATATTGTGCATTACATGCGTCATAAGCAATATCTTCAACACATTTCAGTGGAATAAATACTGATGCAGAAGTGCAGTAATATTCTATTCGTAGAAGTTAAGTATTACACCATATGTTAGTTCATTTTGTAAGTAATAACAGTCTAGTTGCTAATATTTCCTTCATATTTGTGTCAACTTTAGCGCAAAATTATCTTTCCTCTCTCTCTTTCTCTCTTTCCTTCTCCTTGACCCATTTAATTACTGTTCGTAAGCCAGTCTTAATTATGTTGAATATTGCCACGTCATGCGGTTGACTTTGACATGAGATGAAGCTGTACCTGAAAACCATTTTCATTTCGTAACTGTCAGCGACAAGCATAAACCACAACTATACTTGACATATATATTCTTGATTCAACGAACAATGTAGCTCCGCAGGAGTCAGCTTAAGATATTAGTAATAACCATGTATGAGGTGAAGCTTTAGAAGGCCCTTTTAAGTTTAATTTTTGGGTTTAATCTTTTAATATTAAAGACAGAACATCAAACTTAGTTCTTTTAAACAAATATACAAGATAACTTTGGTTTAAATTGTTCCTGTTTACATAATTTTCTCCCTTTTATTACACACATGTTAGAAGTAGTGCATGCATTCCTATTGGGAAGAGATGTGTCACTGTTAGGAGTAAGTGTGTCATGGTTACCTAAAGACAAGTAACAATAATTACAATGTACAACTTAACATTATATAATGTATATAATATTCTAGCAGAAGAAAAGTTACCAATTATTTGTGACAAGGAAAGTCATAGTTGTTAATGCCATAAAGATTTGTTTCTTTTCGATTTTCTCAAAAACCTACAAATGATAACTTACTGTGAAATACATCATTTTGTTTACTTCGATTTGATCTATTGATGTTTCATCTTTAGACAATGAAGTACTTCCGCAAAAATTAAAGTTTAAGTGCTAATGATAATTTGACTTATATCTCATTAGTCAAGAAGTTTAAAAGCTAATCATAATTTAGCCTATATCTCATTAGGCTAAGTTTAGTAGCTCATGATAATTTGGCCTATATCTCATTAGTCAAAAAGTTTAAAAGCTAATCATAATTTGACCTATATCTCTTTAGGCAAAAATTAAAATTTAACAATTAACTGTAATTTGACCTATATCTCATTAGACAAAAATTAAAGTTTAAGAGTTAATCATTACTTGACCTATATCTCAATATGTAAAAAATTAAAGTTTAACAACTAATCATAATTTGATCTATTTCTCCGTAGATAAAAATTAAAGTTTAAGAGTTAATAATAATCTTACCTATATTTCATTATGCAAAAATTAAAGTTTAATAGTTAACCATAATTTGACTTTTGGCAATTAAATAAAGAGGCTGCGCAGGATCGCGTGGGGGGGGGGGTAGCTAATGATGTGTTGTTGATCGTGAACTCTCATGAGCAGCCACTGTTTGTTTCATGATTCTGAAAGCTTTTCTCTTCTTTGCAGGCTTGCATGAAGAGGACAGTGTTCTGTGGTAGTGCCAGAACCATGGTGGTTTAAGTAGAGCAGCGCATAAGCATAAAATTTCTGGTGAAAAGAAAATTAAAAAAAAAAAAAAAACGACGGAATGTTGTGCAATGTTAAAAGAGGTGTATCGTGATAATGCTGTCACGTGTGCGAGTTTTCGAATGGCACAAACGATTTTCAGAAGGTAGGGAGGAGGTTGAAAATGATGAACGACCCGGTATCCCTTTCAGTTCAAGAACAGACGGAAATATTTAAAAAAAATAATGAACTTGTGCGGAAAGACAGAAAATGAAAAGAAAAATGTTTGAGTTTTACGTCCCACGGTTATGCCGGTTAGGCTAAAGAAAACGGCGATGATGAGAGATGAATGAAATGGTGGAATGAAAAAAGTGGGAGGAAACGGGAGAACCCCAAGAAAACCCACGCACACGGTGTTTGTCCAGCACAAAGTTCACTTGCCGGGAGCAGGGTTTGAACCCGAGACCCCAAGCACCAGCGGTGAACGCTCTACCACTTTTTTTGTTTAAATACTTTATTGTACTCTTATTAGCCAATTACATCAGAAAAGATTAACAAACAAAATTGTACTGTGAGCATCCAATTATACCAAAAGAAAAGTACAATAGACACATCAATAAATTGCTGCTAGAAAATTAGCAAACTTTTGTTTACGAATTGAAAGTGTTAGAGTTTGCATACGGAACAACAGTTGGTTGACATACAAAGTCACATTACTATTAAAATCATTACATAAAAGAATATCGATAGTTTGGGACGTGATCCATAAAATTGCGTTATGTTTAGTGCTGGGATAAAATTGATAATCCGGAAGCAGCATGAATGGCGTACAGTGAATATTAGAAGGTGTTGTTCTGCAGATACGGGCAATGATTTTTTGTTAATGAAACCATATAGCTGTGTTTCGTGAGCAACTTTCGAGCCGGTGTTGGAGAGTATCGAGAACATAACAAGTACCACAGAAAGAAATATTACAGATACCCAATTCATAAAGTCTCCCGTTAGTAGGATATATATTATGAACCACACTGTACCAAAGAGATTGCTTGGCAGGAGACAATACCGGAGTATGAATGTTTGCCCAGATTTTCTCCCAGTTTGTCATTGGGTAATGTTCTACAATACGGGGAACCGACATTGTGGTGGCATGATAACGATTATATAATTGTCTAACAGAAAGACCTTCAAGGTGACTCCGTGCGATAAGCGAGTAACTAATATCAAGAAATACGTCCTTGAGGTATGGCACAAGGGAAATCCAAGGTTGTATATGCAGGGGAGCTTGTAACTCAATATGACGGAGTGATACACATAACGCCTTGCTGGAAAAGGACTCTGAGTAGAAGCATAATGTTTGGCAGACGCGATGTATCAGCAGCGAGTAGCTCTGAAGTTTAATGTCTTTAAGGCCAAGGCCACCATCACGTTTTGATAAACACGCAGTCTCGTGACTTACCCGTAGGCAGTGATTATGTCACAGCAGTTGCCCTGAGTGTTTTCGTATACTTAGGTATTTCTTCGGCAAGGAAAATAATTGAGTCAGAAACCAAAGACGACTAAAAATAAAAACATTTAAAAGGTACACTCTGCTTGCAAGACTTACCTGCCGGACATTACTTTGGTGTATGAGTGCAACCAAAGTACAGGCTGTGGTATGAAAATTGTAGTCTATAGTATTTGCTATGCGACGTTGCCAAGTTACGCCTAAGATTTTGATGCGATCAGTAAAGGGGATCGTAGACATATACACGTTTTGTTCAGCCGTATTTATACACATCAGGCGTTACTTTTGTTTATTGAGAATAGCACCTGAAACGCACTCATAGTTCGATATGAGAATTTCAACACGTGACAGTTCTTGTGGACTGTTAATGAAACAATGTATATCGTCTATAAATGCTTGTAATTTTAAGGACGTTGCACCAATCTGTATACCTTGAATTTGTTGTTCCAGTGTTAAAAGAAAGGGAACAAGAACCAAGCTATATAGAATGGAAGACAGGGGGCAACCTTGTGCAATACCTCGACGTACATTGATAGGATATGTAAGTGCACCATTAACCTTTAATCTTACATATCGTTGAGTATAAAGAAATTTAATCAAATTAAGAAAACTGTCTCCGAAACCATAGTTTTCAAGTACCTTAAACATGTAATCATGTGACAATCTGTCAAATGCCTTACGAAAATCAAGAGCCAATAAAGCGATCTGCGGAGAACTTGTTTTCTGACACCAATGAATACCTTCTCGTATATTACTTAATGCTAGAAACATAGGTTTTGTATGTTTTAAGCCATACTGATCATGGTGTAAGACTTGATGTAAAAACGGTTCTAAACGAGAGGCAAGGCAACGAGATAAAATTTTCTGGTCAACATTAAGGAGGGTGATCGGTCCCGGTCATGCGCACCTGCATGTTTAGGTACAAGTACTATAATGCCAGCGGTAAAAGAAGAGATGCACGTGGGAGTGAGTCGGATTTCGTTATACATTTCTGTGAGAAAAGGCGTAAGAATGCTGTGAAATTGGCGGTAAAATTCTAGTGTAAGACCATCGGGTCCCGGAGATTTATTTAACTTCCCCGCAAAAATAGCGTGTTTGACTTCTCTTTCTGTAAAGGGCGCATTGAATATGTTACGAGCCTCCGGGGTAAAAGTACCGGTCGGACGCTCGAAGCAAGGGTCAGAAGATTGGGTTCGAGCGGGGGAATATAGGTTCTGGTATGCATCGTACAAAGCTGGGATTACCTGATCATGCTCGTGAACTACACCGTTAGGAAAGGAGACCTTGGAAATAAGGTTTTGTTTACCTCTGCACCTTTCACAGATAACTGTATGTAAAGAGGGAACTTCATGCTGAAGCATCGTTGTTTTGCCTCTCGTGAAAAAACCTTGATTTTTTTACGATGTAAAGTGAGTAGGAGTGCCTTAATTTCCTTAATACGAGGGAGCACGTCTACTCCTTGAGCAAGTTCTTTATAGTAGTCACATAATAAGTGATGGTAATAATTATATTGCTCTTTAAGAAGAGAGGATCTGTCTTTGCAGTGCTGTTTACAGATAGATCGAAAGGACTGTTTAATGTGATGTAACCACCATGAAAACAAACTTTTCTTGTGAGATTTAAAGTGCATTAAATAGTTCCACCTATTGGTAATTAGCAACTGTAGATCCTCGTCAGTTAAAATGCTGTTATTGAGTGACCAAACAAAGGATGACTTTAAGTATTTACGGATAGGTAGATCAATGGTATAAACCACAGCACAGTGATCAGAAAAGCATACAGGTTGAACGTTTATGGTGCGCACAAAATTAATTAAAGTGGTACTGACATAGATCCTATCCAAACGAGGATCCATTTCGTCGAAAAAAAGTGTGCCCTGGGGCGTTACCTTTATAATGATGCCATACGTCAACTAACTTAAATTCTTGAATCAATTTACGTAATGTAGGAGAAGTATTGTAACCAAAACTTGAGTCTATAGGATCTAACACTGCGTTGTAGTCTCCTACACAAATCAAATCTCTGGCACCAGAATGTAACTCCGTTGGAACGTCGGTGAGATAGAAGGAGTTTCGCTCAGCACGTTTGTTATTCCCGGACGGCGAATATAAATTACAAAAGTGTATGCTTTCATGATTGGCTGTGATAATACGACCTGACGGAAATTTTGAAAAGGCGGTTAATGAGATATCTTTGCGATATATAATAGCTGTTCCAGAACCAGTTTCAGAAGGATTGACTTCCCAAAAATGATTAAAAAGAAAGGATAAATTGTCAATGTTGCATTCTTGAAGGAAAATTATATCCAGAGACGATGTGTTGGTGTAATCGGCTAGCGCTTTTTGCTTGGTGAGACTAGAAATGCCGTTGACATTAAGAGTGGCTATACGCGTGGCATACATATTTAATGGCCACAGAAAAATAAAAAGACACCAAAAGAGCACGACACAAAGAAATGACACAATACACTTGAAAAAACAAAGACGGGGTGGGGGGGGGCAACACTCGCACACATTCTCGTTCTATACTGGAAGGTGATATGATCACTTGTCCGAAGAGGTAGCACTATCATTTGCCTTAGCACCTACTTCACTCTGATGGGGATCTACTCGTGACCTCGTGAAACCAGACACACAATTGTTGTTTACGGGGGGAACACTCTTAGTTATCTGAAGTTTATTGGCGCTACTGAATGCATCACGAGGAAAAGACTGAGATCGACCTTTGCGACGCCTCTTCGTGGGTAGAGAGGGAAACTGGGACGCTTCTGTAGATACTGAATCTCTATCGAAAGAATCACTCACTTCCTGGTGAGAGTCATCAATGCCCACTAACGGTGGAGTACTTACCGGGATTTCAGGGAGCGTATCCATCTCCGATGCGGAAGATGCTGAAACAGTAATACTCTGTTGCGGAATATCCGAACTATTAGGCACTATGGTAGTGGAACTGGATGAGTCACTCTGCATTGTATTGGAAGCGAGAGTCTGCTGGGAGGCAATATCAGGAGAACTGATGTGAGATGCAGCTGTAGAACTTGGGGGAACATCAAGCGGACAAGTGGATTCAGTTTCATTGAGTTCCTTAACAAAAGTATTTGTAGAAGTTGCAGTTGGAGGTGGAAGGTTCTCCTGTAAAGTTTCTCACTTAACACAGGAAAACTAGTAAACGAATGAACGTTTGGTAGAGGATCCACTTTATTCAAATTGCCGGGCATGGGCGGGGCTCTTGATGGTGAGACACTGGATACTGAAGCTGGTACGGTTGGAGGAATACGGCGCTTTGTACATTCCATCAGAAAATGATTTGGTGAGTCACAAATGGCGCAGGTTTTAACTTGACCTCCATACGTTAACCAGAAACGTAAACCACAGATAGTCACATAAGAAGGTATGGGGCGCTTAATGCTCATACGTATTATCTTTCTCTCAGTCCTTACTTCATAGATGTGTCCAGTAGAATACATTTCGTCTGCAATTGACTTAATTTCACCGTACTGAGAAAGCACACGAGAAATATGATGATTTTCCAACTCGGTGGGTACCAAATGTAAACGCACAGTCATAATATTGGAACTGGCAGAATCGATTAAAATGTTATAAGTACCAAGGTCATCTGAATAACTAACCTTTCCATTCGCTCGAAACAGAATTTGTTCACAAAGCACTTGCGAGATTAACTTAACATATAACTGTTTGCGACTATAATCAAACTCAATACTGACAACTTGATCAGGAAGCAGATGAAAAGTATTGCGGATCCATTCATGCAAGATTAATGTGTTAGGCTTGTTCACAACATCTTGAAATGACAAACGTAAAGTGTTCACTCGGATAACAGACATAATGCACTTAGTAGGTAAACCTGTACTTCACACTAGACAATATGATGAAAAGAGTAAATAGAACCCGAACTACTTGGTAGTAGAAAATACTCCAATTGACAATGCAGGTTGAGTTGAAGCAAGTTAACACACTCACTACTTCCACTGGAACACCTACCGGAACAACAAGGTCAACGGCACGGCGTCTGAAGAGCAACTGACTACCAGTGAGCCACCGCGGACCCCGGAAAGACAGACGTCTGAGCATTCGGATGATCGCAGACATGACGAACATTAACGAAGAGACAGTAAGACAAATTTTAAATGACAATTTAAACATGAAAATTTAAGTTTGTGCAAAAATTGTCCCGAAAAATCTCTCTCAGGAACAAAAACACATTCGAAAGACCATTTGCTGTGACGTCATGGAACGACTCAAAGCAGAACCAGACTTGCTAACACGTGTAATCACATGTGATGAAACATGGATTTTCCAGTATGACCCCGAGACTAAGCGTCAATCCATGCACTGGAATGAAAAAGCATAAATGAGCAAGTCGAAAGTGAAGGCAATGCTAATCGTTTTTCTCGACTGAATGAGGGCGTCAGGGTCAAACGGTGAATCAAACCTACTACAAAGAAGTCCTAATCCCTCTGAGAGAAAGAATAAGGAAGAAGAGACCGGGTTTGTGGAAGAACGATGCACGGATCCTCCATCAAGACAATGTGCCTGCCAATAATGCCCTTTCTGTGAGTTTTTAGTAGCCAAGCGCATTCCTGTGTTCGACCATCCTCCGTATTACCCAGTGCATTGAAGGGAATACATTTTCAGTCTGTGGAAGAGGTAAAACGAAAAACGGCAGAGTTGATGAACAAGGTGACATCTGATGACTTACAGAATTGCTTTGAACAATGGAAGGCACGTATGCAGCGGTGTATAGATAGGGAAGGGGAGCATATTGAAGGGGATAACAGTCAATTGTAACTTTCTTTGCAATACATCAAATTTTTGACACAGTCTCGTTATTTAATTGCCACACCTCCTATCTCATTAGGCAAAAATTAAAGTTTAAGACCTAATCATAAATTTGCCTATATCTCATTAGGGGACGCGGCACTAGTCCTAAACGGCACAAGTCCTAAACGGCACAAGACCTAATCGGCACAAGACCTAAAAATCATTTCGCGGCACAAGTCCTAAACGAAAATGGACCTAAAATGGCTACCATCGCTTCCGTTCTAAGTACTGTCAGTCTGTTAGTCAAAGTATTAGATATACTGTTTCATATTACAGAACCAGATTCTAGTTTAGTTCTTACAAGTAATTTGCATAAATATATATTCTATTGTTCTGAAATAATAAATAAATAAAGTCTATTGTTTTTTTCCTTGCTGTTTGCATGATAGCATTTGTGTAGTGACAAAATATTAACAACCTAACACATATGATTCCCAGATCTTTCATAATGTCTGTTTTTTTTTCTATTCCCACACCATTGACATCGTATTAGTAACATAATGTTGTGTTTTATTATATAGGTCATAAATTTTGTTTTCTTTGTGCTGACTTGAAGTAAATTATTTTTACACATATCCTTATCATATTCAACTCTTTCCGTATTCTTATACTCGTAATTAACTACTCTTTACTCGTTACCATTATTAACAATCGTTATAGTATTACTAACATAGCTGTTAACTAATAATAATAATAATAATAATAATAATAATAATAATGATAATAATAATAATAATAATAATAATAATAATAAATTTTATATATGCTACATTTTTAGACTTGAGCCTTTATTGTACGAAATAATCAAAAGAACCTAATTAATCATCCACTTTGTACTCCCATTTGTTTAACTAGACCGACCGAGACCTAAAGGAAAATAGTTTTCTACCCAAATCTTATAAGCAGTGGGAAATTATAATATTAAATACTATAGAAATTGACCCTCCTTCCCTCTTAGAAATGTAATTTTCAAGACGCTGAAACATATATATTTTACTACTTTTAGTTAAAAGTTAAAATACCCAATTTCACGCATCCACCTTAAGCAACTCCTTCTTTACTTTAAAAATATTTTCTGAATAAGTAAAGGGGAATTTGAACATTAAATAAAGTGCCTCCTTTGTTCTTTCCCTTTTATATGTTGAATTTTCACTTTCTTTTGTTTGTTTATTTGTTTTACAGTGGAAAGTTTATATGCCAAGTTTCATTTTACTAGCTTTAGAGATTTGCGAGATACACTACTCTTAAAAAAAAGAAAAAAACTCTTACCCACCCTGTTTACGATACGTATTTCCAAAAATTCTTTCTTATATCCTGCTTTCGTAAGAAAATTATTTTTTTAAAATTAAAATTTAACGACTCTACTTGTAATAGTATGCCCAGGAAGTCACTTATCATAAATCTTTTATAAAAGAGTACAGAAAAAACACAAAGTCATTGACTTTCATGAACAGTTTCCGATTTCTTTAAACTTATTCGTATATTTCCCACAAGTTGTAGTTTTAAATTCACGAACTATCAAGACCCAGGTTTCAAAAAGGTAAGAAACAGAAAATATAATATATATAATAATAATAATAATAATAATAATAATAATAATAATAATAATAATAATAATAATACATGTATGTATGTATGTACGTGTGTAATATGTATACATTAATTGTCTTATTGAAGCTTTCGTATTTGAAAACACGCCTTTCTTCTGCTTTTAATAGGTTAAAAAGCCTACTTCTCTAGAAAAGTTTGCAGGCTACACTCCTAAATGACTATGTATTAGTTTCTTCAAACGTGTTGCATATTACATTAATAATTTGTTGATTTATTTCTGGCTTATATATATCAACTCTATCAAAACACTATGAAATATAGTAACTGTCTGCCTTCTTAATATATATAGTCGGTATTTAGTGTTCACTTGTGAAATATCTAATGGGTTTTTGTCCTAATTAATGAACATTTGGTGAGCTTTTGTCGTATTTAAGCAAAATTTGATAGGCTTTTGTCCTACCTTTGGAAAGTTAGAGTGGGTTTTTGTTCCACTCTTAATAAAATACACTCCACAGAGTATATATATATATATATATATATATATATATATATATATATATATATATATATATATATATATATATATATATATTGCAATTCTGAATGCTTGCTTGGTTTCAGTAAAGTCTAGTAAAATACGCTTTTTAAACATTTTTAATTAATTCTTTTTTTTTTTAGGAATTTAACGTGGGATTCTCGTACGTTATCCATTAAAAAAAATCGAATTTCTTAATGAATTATACAACTAATTCTTAGAATGAAATAGGTTATATAATGTAATTCATGTACAACTGCAGAACAGATAATGATAATAATAATTTTAGTAGTACCTGTTACCGTTGGAATTAGCTACCTAGGTACGTTCGTAACATTATTGTCAACTAGTTACTGCATCATCGCAATTTCATGAGGGGGTGGCTAATTTCAGAACTAAAGCAGGTGAATGAAAAAGGCACAAGATCTAAACGGCACAAGTCCTAAAGGGCATAAGACCTAAACGGCACAAGACTTAAAATTTAGGACTTACGCAATTTAGGTCTTGTGCCGTATAGGACTTATGAATTATGTAAAAAAATTAAAGTTTAACAACTTATCATAATTTGGCCTATATCTCATTAACAAAAATTAAAGTTTAAGAGTTAATCGTAATTTGACCTTTATCTCTTTAGACAAAAATTAAAGTTTAAAGTTAACCATAATTTGACCTATATCTCATTAGAAAATAATTAAAATTTAAGAGTTAATTATAATTTGACATATATCTCATTAGACAAACAATAAAGTTTAAGAGTTAATCATTATTTGACCTTTATCTCTTTAGACAAAAATTAAAGTTTAAGAGAACCATAATTTGACCTATATCTCATTAGAAAATAATTAAAGTTTAAGGGTTAATCATAATTTGACTTATATCTCATTAAACAAAAATTAAAATTTAAGAGTTAAACATAATTTGACCTGTCAATAGTATAAGGTGATACAAACTCTTGTGACAATTTTCTGTTAATATTTAATTTCTCGAGTCCGTCTAAGTCCGAGTTTTTGTTGGTAGTAATTTTCTATACGGAGCGTAATTACCGCGAACAGCTATGAACACACTACGGTTTAGACTATCAAGTAGTTTCTGTGCTAAAGAATTTCATTGCTTGTCCAGCAACTTGTCCATTTCAAGAATTAACCGTGGTGGAGATGCTAAAGACGAATCATTCGTCTAAGGGCATCCCATGGATGTTTAATGGAATTGAGGTGTCTGGGTGTCCCATTCGCCATTGGAGAAGTGTGATGTTTTCATGCTAGAGGTAATCTTCCACCAACTTTGCCCTATGAACTTGCATTATAATGCATGAAACGAAATTCAGGACCTATGATCCACGGAACAATCTACATACTGTTCGAGAATGATGTTTCTGGAGACCTCAGTTGTTTCCGCTGTTGAAACACATGAAGTGGTATACGGACCTCTAATATGAAGCCGTTTCACACTATGACACCAGAACCTCCATATTGTCCCTTTAGGTAAACTTTTGGTGCCCTCCAAGTAAACATACATTAAAAATGCTCTTCAAACTTAATTGTGATTCATCACTGATGAGCACATACTCCACTGCTTTGGGGTCAAGTATAGACGTGGCTTGTGCTGACGTTATTTAAGGGAAATGCACCTAGTGGGTTCTCGTCCATACAATGTGTATTTGTCTAACCACATGCATACAGTTTGATCTAATGCTTGGGTCCCAGTGGCAGGTGCAAGGTCTCGAGCTAGTATACCAGCTGCTTTTGATGGTTTTCGTCAATTAAAGATTCCTACGCGGCATTATTGGACGCCGACGACCTTTACCATACAGCTTTTTAAGGTATTTCGTTGCCCACGAAATTATTTTGCAGTTGCGACACCACACTGCGTGGAACATTGAAATCCCTAAACATACCTTTTTCACTTTGCTCCATTTTTAATTTACTGATGATTCGATAGCGCATTACATCACTCATATGTTTTCTCTAGGCCATGGTATGTTACTAGGACACGTTCACTGTGATCAATATGCATTGCAGACTCCGAAAGCAACCATTGATTCATTACGTGTTTCTACCGCTACTAATGTTCTTTGTGTTATTGCAGTGATAGAAGACAGCTGTTTCGCCGAAAAGGACTGGCACCTATGTCATTTTTAGTCCGGTGGGGCAGCCTGATACCAGGGATTCACAAGATCAATATGGCGTAAGGTTTACTTTCCGAAATTAACAATCCCTTAAGTTTTGGACATTGGAGTAGATACATTTTGGTAGTAGACGATGTACTTTTCTGCATATTCAGTAAATTCTACATTATTATTAGCTTTTAGAAAAAAAAAATCCAAAGATGAGACACTTACCAATTAACAGATCTTGTAGAGCTTAGAAAATTATATTAGTGAGGGTGAAGCCTTATGCGTGGTTTTTGAGAAAAGAGAAAAAAGGATTTTTTTGTGTAAATCTGATAATTGGTGCTGTATGAGAACCATTTTACATAATGAAGTTAAACTGATATGGAAGTAGGGAGACATAGTAACTCAGTGGTAGAGAACTTACCTATGGTGCGTTGGGTTCCTGGTTCGATTCCTAATCAAGTATGTTTGTGGTGGATATCATTGTGTTCGTGTGTTTTAAAGAATAGTTGCGCTTTCTCATACTTTCTCACTCCACTAATTCTTCCATTATCATTTACTTGCGTTAATAATCGTCCCCCTTAGCCTAAAAGGCATTATCGTGGGAAGTTAAACTGAATGATGTGGAAATATATACACATTAAATCAAGGTGACCAGACGTCCCGTTTTAGCCGGGACAGTCCCTTTTTTCCAACTGTTGTCCCGTTTTTTCTGATTCTCGAACGGGACGCCTAAATGTCCCGTTTTTAAGTAAAAATGACCTAAGTGTCCCGTAATTATTATTCAAAATAAAAATCGTCAATGCAAATTCTACTCTCTTCCGTACCAACACTCGTTGCCAGGGTTCAGCCGTGTCTAGAACTTCTGAATTTTCAAATGGGAATTGAGTGTTCGTGGTTTAAGCGGGAATTGAGTGGGAATTCTGAGTGTTTAACTACTTAAAAGAATTGTTGGGTAGAACTTGCAATCGGGAACCATTATTTGTTGTGTGGTACACGTAAAGTTAGAAACGGTGTGTTATCACTCTTACTTGTGTAATTTATAAATTGAGAACACTACTGAGTCCCCAAATGCAATCTGGAAGTCAGATATCCCTTACCCCCCCCCCCCCCGTAGCCGATTTGGATGCGTCCCGTTTTCGCAAGTGAAAATTCTGGCCACCTTGCATTAAACTTTTCTTTTTATTATGACACAAACGAGATGAATACTTCATATTGTTAATGAGCTATATCATAAATTTATTATTAACTATTAAAGTTTCTCTGATTAGAGTCCGGCCGGAAAACGTATAGACTCTTTGTCATCCTGTATCAGGACACTCGCATTGGCAATTGTTCTGAAATTTAAGTATGTTCTAGTATGGTTTATCGCCCAATAGATGTCGACATTGTCAATTGTTTTCAGTTAAAATTATGTGGTGTTACGGTTTTTCGCTCAACAGATGTCGGTAGAGTCAGCACGATTGTTGCTGTAAGCGTTCTTCCCGATCTTCCTTTGTGAATATCGCAAATTGATCCATGTGCCACAAAATTGTCAACGATGTGTTTGATTGTTAGTTCAGTATCAAACTACACCCCCCCCTTCACTGACGCTGCACTTTGATGGCATTTCCAAACCTGATAAAATACTTTAAAACGTACTTGCGCTGCTCGAACATCAAGCGTGCTCCCGCCATTTTCTTATCTCACTAACTGTGCTGACAGTACCGACATCTGTTGAGCAAAACAATGTACTACAACATAATTTCAACTGAAAACGAATGGCAATGACGACATCTCTTTGGCAGAAAACCATACTACCACATACTTACATTTCATAACAATTGTCAATGCGAGTATCCATCCTGACATAGGACGACAAAGAGTGTATACCTTTCTTTCGCGGACTCTGTATTATTGAGGAAAGATAGGACATTTTATCAAGAGTAGATGACGTCCGGAACAAAATGACGTAGTTTTGGAGTTAAATTCCAAAGCAAAGGTTTCAACAAAATGAAGTAAAAACTAACTTTCATGACGGTAAAATATATGCCGTAAGCTTTTATTTTGCTAGAATTAATTGTTCATTTGTATATTTCTATTGTATAGTTCCTACAGAAGAAGTACACTGTAAGCTAGAAAATTGAATCTACTATCGTTTGTGTGCTTTTAACGGTGACATATACAAACTCCTAAGAATGACCCAAATATTCCTAACAGATACTCACACGTATTAGTGGAATTGGGGTCATAGTGACCCCCCGGGGCAAGGTGGTCACCTCGGTATATAACGGTGTTCCTTTGATGACAAAGAACTGGTATTACTGCACAAGTCGTAGTTAGTGTGGCGCGAAGTGTTGAGAAGGGAAAATTAGCTACATTCAATAGAGTGTGAAATAAGCAGACAAAAATATGTCCATGGTACGTCGATGTAAGGTATGTAGTGAATATTCTACCTGTTGCTGAAAAAAAAGTAATTACTTGAATAAAACATGTTACACACATAGGGAAAGATTTGACCATCAAACAGTCAGGCATTATTTCCTTGTGGAGATGGTGCACAGCAGATAAAGGGTTTTTGAAAGTTATGTCGTGATTGGATCAAACTGGCTCCTTAAAATTGTACAGGGGACGAAAATATCTTCCTGATCTTTCTTTGTCTTCCATTGTTCTTCCAATCTGGAAGCGCGCATGTCACTCAACCTTGTCGTTTACGTTGAAATCACAAAGAGGTGCCGTAATCAGTCTGAATAGCATCGACTGCAAAGCTATCGATGCATACAGTAGACTATCTCTTAATACACTGACGTATGAATGTCAGTGCTCCATGTGACAAAGCGTGTGCCCTTGTTCTGTCATCTGTAGGCATGTTAGAGACCTAGTCTCGAAGTTTTTTGATCGCCTTGTATTGCACCTTATATTTACTTTTGATTTAGTTTTATTTTAGTATTATTTTCGTTTTTATAGTTTTCCGCTCATTGTTTTATAGTTGAAGGGTAAGGGGGAAAAAGGAGGAATGTCACAAAACTGCATTTTCGAAAAAACGGCGTTTTTATATTTTAAACCGCGTAAAAAAGAATAGGGTACTTAAATCTTTTGCCCCTTTTTACATGGAGATTTCAACATCTACGCATGCATGGCATATACTGTCAAATAGTACCAAGAGTCACTAACAGATAGGACAAAGCACCCAATAAAGGACACATATGGACATTCCTTGCTTTTTCCCCTTACCCTTCAGTTGTACAGTCCGCCGCAAAAAACTTAGAACATGAGCATGTAAGTTTATTGTGAAACTACGCCTAAAAGTTCAGGGAATCAACATAACGTCTAAGTGGTACGAATCACGCCAGAAGAAAGTTCGGCGTCCTCCCCAGCACACTTATTTTGGAACAAAAGATTTTGTCATTTCACAACAAACTTACATGCTCATGTTGCAGGTTTCTTGCTGCAGACTTTACAACTAATTGTTTCATTAATATTTTCAATGAATAAAGAAACTACCATTTCCTTATCGAAACACAATTTTGGTTAACATGTATACGCTTCAAGGATTGGGCCATTTTAACGCGCGGGTGGAGTAAAACGGTCATTAATAATAGGTCAATTTATTTGCACATACAACTTGTTTGGTAAAACTTTCACGCCTTACACCTTTTTAATTTGTAGAAGAAAGCATAAAGAATATTGAACTGCAAAATCATCGACATTCCATTCATAGCTAATTAACTAACTCTATGGCCTAAGGAACCCGAAGGTTCAATGACGCGTTCACAAAAAGCTCTCCACTGACTTCTATCCTTAGCCAACTGGATCCAGTTTCTACTTTGTATTCCTATTTCTGCGAGATCCATCTTAATAATATCCTCCCATCTGCGCCTAGGTCTTCCTGATGGTCGTTTTCCGGTTGGTCTTCCAGTCAAAACATTGAAAGCGTTTCTACTTTCTTCCGTCCTAGCTACATGACTTGCCCACCTAAGCCTTCTATATTTGATGACCCTAACAATGATTAGTAAACCGTATAAATTATGTAGTTCCTCGTTATGAAGTTTCCCATATTCCCCATTGCCGTTCATCTTGGGTCCGAATATTCGCCTCAGGATCTTGTTCTCAAATACGTTCAGTCTATGTTCTTCCCTCAGAGTAAGCGATCATGTTTCGCAAACATAAAGAACAACAGGATTTATTGTTTTATATATTTTAAGCTTCAAATTCTTCGACAGAATTCGAGACGACAAGAGCTTTTGAAGTGAATAATAACACGAATTCCCTGCTTTTAATCGACATTTAATTTTTTCGTGAATATGATTTTCATTTGTTAATATTGATCCAGGATGATTGAAACTATACACTTCATCCTCCATATTTAATACTTTAACGCATCCATAATTTGCCGTATTACGGTCCTGACGCACTTCCATGTATTTAGTTTTCTCTGCATTTATGCCCCTGCAAGCGTTTAATAAGATCTCTGCATTTCTTTTTATTATTCTCCTGTCATCCCCTATTATAATTTACATCATCAGCATATGCCATAATCTGGTGAATACCGTTCAACTCTAGGCCTTGGTTGCTATTTGAGATTTTCCTTATTCCAGAACAAAGTTAAATAATAATGGTGGCAACGCATCTCCTTGTTTCAGGCCATTCTTGACGTGAAAGCCCGTGGACAGAAAATTTCCTATCCGGACTTTACCTTGGGATTCATATAAACATACCTTAATTAATCTAATTAGGTTTTTCGGTATTCTAAATTCTGTAAGGACGTTGTAGTGTTTCTCACCTAACCGAGTCGTATGCCTTTCTAAAATCAATAAATAGTTTATGTACCATCCATAGCAACGTTGCTATTTCAATTTCAATCTTAAGATGTCCATTATGAACCCACCTCTCCTACATGTAAATAAACGAGCTGTCCCGGCAGAATAAAGACAAGTTGGAACGAAAAACACACTTTAAAGCACCATAATAAATTGTTTTCTTTTTTTCGAATACTAGGCATGGAAATGATCAGTTAGCTATCTCATTTTATTGGGCACGATGTATTCTATCGATTGATATATGTATATCTTATCTTCGAGTAATGTTATAATTAAGCGAACAGTGTAAAAGTTAATCCTAGTTTTAGATTATATTTCAACCATACTACGATGCTGTAAATTTAACAGGGGATGATAGGAGAACAATAGAAAGATATCCAGAGATCTTATTAAACGCTTTCAGAGACATCGGTTTAGAAGTAAATGCAGAGAAAACTAAATACATGGAAGTGCATCGGAATCGTAATATAGCAAATTATGAATACGTTAAAATGTCGAATAATACTTTTGATAGAGTGCATATTTTCAAATATCTGTGATTAGTATTAACAGACAAAATCATATTCACGAAGAAATTAAGGGCGGTATTCAGAGAGAATTCGTTAATCGAAGTTTAGTCACAGACTAGTTAGTAGGAATACTAACACTTTAGTAAGGAAGGTGCTCGTTATGGTATTCAGAGTCTACTTTGAGCACAACTAAAATGGTGATTTGGGTATGATGAACTTATATAACTC
Source organism: Thermobia domestica (assembly GCF_964235325.1). Classification (NCBI taxonomy): domain Eukaryota; kingdom Metazoa; phylum Arthropoda; class Insecta; order Zygentoma; family Lepismatidae; genus Thermobia; species Thermobia domestica. Next base: position 39,697,676 of record NC_137454.1, on the reverse strand, counting down.
CAATGCATCGGGTGAGGAAAATAAATGTGGCACCTACGGAAAAGTAGATGAGCGCATGCGGAGTCTGTAAAAGTGAAAATATATGAAATACGAAATGCTGTGTCGCACGCTAAACCGTGGGTAAAAGATTAGCTTCTGCTCTAGATTAATTTGTCACATGTGATTAACTTCGACAAATATTACGTTCTAATCAGAGACTCTGAATACAATTTTGATAACCGTTCGTTAGTCAACCCCGTACTATGACGCTAGTCAGAAGTCAAAACGACTCTGCATAAGGCCCTAAATGTCTACTAAAAGCAGGGAATTCGTGTTATTATCCACTTAAAATTTTTGTTGTGAATTCTGTCGAGGAATTTGAAGCTTAAAATATAAAATAACGATAATCATGCCTGTTGTTCTGTATGGTTGCGAAACATGGTCGCTTACTCTGAGGGAAGAACATAGAATGAAAGTATTTGAGAACAAGATCCTGAGACGAATATTCGGACCCAAGAGGAAAGGGAATGGCTGAAACTTCACAACGAGAAACTACATAATTTACCAAACATTGTTAGGATCATCAAGTCTAGAAGGCTCAGGTGGGCAGATCATGGAGCCAGGATGAAAAAGTAGGAACGGTTTCAGTTTTAACTGGAAATCCAATCGGAAAACGACCATTAGGAAGACCTAGTCGCAGATGAAAGGACAATATTAAGATGGATCTCGCAGAAATAGGAATACAAAGTCGAAACTGGATCCAATTGGCTAAGGATAGAAGTCAGTGGAGAGTTTTTGTGAACGCGGCATTGAACTTCCGAGGTTCCACAGACCATAGGGTTATTTTGTTAGCTATTTATCTCAACAATACCATATAAGCACTGTAGTATTGCCAGATCATGATAAGAGCACGCATTGTTATCAATTTATTCTTAATAGATGCCGCAGTAATTATACAGCGTTAATTGTTAAGCTTTTGGAAAACTTAGTTTTGTCGACTTTCTCAGAAATTACGGATAACAATTTACAACCATTCATACAATTTTGTTCACTTCGCTATATATAGATCAGTATACGAAGTCTGGCTAAAACAATAACGGAACTGGTGTTAAAAGTAAGGTTTATTGTCACATACTTACAAATTAAAGGTGATTCCCTTCAACATATTTCTCTCCCTTCTCTATACACGTTTGCATGCGAAGTTTACGTTGTTGGAAGCAGTTGTGGAAATCTTCAAGTGTCATCGTCTTCAGTACCGCTGCTGTTTTCTCTTTCACTTGTTTCACAGTGTGAAAATAGGTTCCCTTGAGAGCGGCTTTCACTTTCGAGAAAAGAAAAAAAGATCGCATTGTGCCAAATGCGGTGAAGTTGGGTGTTCCAACTGAGGTATTATTAGTTGTCAGAAGCTGCTTAACGGTCAAAACAGTATGCAAAAGAACATTGTCATGATGCATAGTTCATTCATTGTTATTTCACAAGAGGGACTTTTTCTTTCTTGTGCCTTCTCTCAACTTCACGAAAACTTGCTGATAATACTGCTTATTTACTGTTTAATCTGATGGTGGCCATTAATCAGGAGTAGGCCATTGATGTCGAAGCACAATGATGAAGACCTCCACCTTAGGTTTGGTCTCGGGTGCGACCCTATTTCATATGCGGTCTCGACCCTATTTCATATGCGGTGATGAGGGAGTTTTCCAGAGCGTGGATTCCCTTTTCGTTTCTGAATCGTACTGAGTCCGGGTTCTGCTTCCGCGTTAGTAAGTCCGCGTTCTGCTTCCAAGAGTTCCATTGTTTCAGTATACACATGATTCTGGAAGTCCTTCTGCTTCTGCGTTCTTTGGTACCATTTTAGTGCAAACTTTGCGCATGTTTAAGTGGTCGTGCAGAATTGCGCGAACAGGCTCTTTATCGATGCCCATCATATCTGCTATCATTCAAATGCTAAGCCTACAATTTTTCCGGACAATATCAGTTACTTTTGCCACAGTTTTCTCTGTCGTTGCTGTGACAGAACGATCCGGTCTTTCGTAAACATCAACACATACGTTCTTGCGTCCCTTGTTGAAGTGTCCCGTTTCTTGTACGTAACATCGTACTATCGCCATGCACATCCTGCAACAATTTCACATACTCTCTCGGTGCTTTCTTTAATTTCACAAGGAATTTCAATTTTTTGCAGTGCTCAATTTTCACAGTTGCCATTCTTCTGGCAACACGATTCCACATCTCTCTCTTCAATTGCTGCTCACAGATTAAACCAGACTGAGAGCGGAAACTCATGTATATCATTTTCTTCTCGAAGGTTCAACGTTGCTCTGCGCGCATGGGTTCTCCACTATAAACAGGGTTGCCAGTGCCGTTAATTTTTAGCCAAACCTCGTATATGTTATTTTTTTGATTTTTTTCTTGTTATAGGAAACGCTAATAATATTGAACAATTTAGAAATATAAAAAATATTGTGTGAGTCATTTTTGAAACAAGAGAAGTTTGAGCAAAAATTTCGCTCTAAGGAATAATCTACACATTTAGGACTTTTTTCATAATAAGTGACTTAATGCCATACTGTAAGGTTGTTACCGAAATATTTTTGACAGACATGGAAGTCATATTTAGCAACGCCACTCTTCACACGTAATTGCATATTAGTTTGTTTAGTGTACTTTTCACGTCTTGCATGAACTCTTCACGTCTCTGTTCACTATATGGTTAGAAAATGAAATTTTATTGCAGGAGTCTCGTTTTGATACCAGATGAGAGCTCATGTCTTATGGATCCAATATTAAGCTATAGGTGAACGTCGCATACAGCCTCAATTATCAACGGGAAAATAAGCTCCAAACGAAAAAAAAAAAACAATCAATTTTTACATTTTATGAGTTGGAGTAAAATTAATTTTAAATGGAGAACTTGTGAACATTTGTTTCTATACAAGTCAATAACAAGGAAAATAGGGAAGAAAGGGAGAGAATATCTCTAAACCAACAATCCTATTAGAGAAACCCAACTAAAACTGACTTAAAATGTTATTTTATTTAGCGTTAAGAATTCCCTATATTTAGCCTTACTTGGGTAATTGCAGTAGTATTGTGTCAACTCACACTACTGACTGACTTTAGCATCCCCATTTCGGAATATCACGCTGCGCCACTGGTGTTGTTAATGCTTATTTTGCCCCTGTGAATAGGAAGTTTAGCTTCTTTTAAATAAACTGTTGTTAAATAGAATAATTTAGAAGACTTTAAAATGTTTCACAATAGGAAAAAAATGAAATCTTTAATTTTTACGTCCCACGCTTATGCCGGATACGCTAAAGGAGACGACGATGATGAGAAATGAATGTAATGGTGGAATAAAGAAAGTGGGAGGAAACGGGAGAACCCCGAGAAAACCCACGAGCACGGTGTTTGTGCACCACAAAGTCCACACGCCGCAAGCTGGGATCGAACCAGGGACCCCAAGCACCGGAGGTGAGCGCTCTACCACTGAGCCCCCGCCCCCCGCTGTTACACAATAGGGTTGGAAACCCATGATTTATGAAACTGCAATTTTTTCTTGAAGATTCTTCGTGATTGGTGCCCTATTTTTTCCCCAACGCCTTATGATGTTTAGAGAGTTCAGTACTCCACCCTGTTCCATCCTCCACATACCTCGTCAATCATATATTCAAACCAAAAAGAAGATATTTAGCTAACTTCATTTCTAGATATCTGATATTCATTTATAGCGCTGTATACTATATGAAATAATGAAAGAATAATATTAGTTTCTTTCCTTCGCCCTAGAAAATTGAAAAATTGTAATAAATATTCATAATTTCAATCGTTTACAGGATATTTATACATGTTTACCCTTGGTCATTGAACTGTGAATAGTATTTCAGGAATACAATTTCTTTCTACTGAAAAATAAACGAATAGAGAAAAAAGAATCCATTTGGAGAGAAAAAATGATAACAACATCAGCATCCATAGAAACCACTTTCACTTCCTAGTGTTGCAAATATCTGTCTGATGGAGGGGGGTGGAGGGTAGAAGATAAAAGAAGAGAAGGAGAAAGTGAAGAATCTTATTTCTTTGGTGTCATGAACCTCGTGCGTCTGTAAGCATAACATGAGGAACAAAATTAAATATTTCTTCAGAGCTTCTGGTATTTTTAAACAATAAAAGGGAAGAAAAAGAAAATACTAATATTGGGTAGCAAATAGCTTATAACACAAAACAAAGATAAATCAGATCGTCTTCTTTTGGAAATGTGTTTTTATGCGTTAAATCATTTGTGTTGAAGGTGAATGACATTTACGTTCACGGAAGTCTATAGAATATATGATTTCTTTAAGAGCACTGAACTATTTTTCCTTTTTGTAAATTTTCTTCTCCTTCAGATAGCTTGTTATTCTCTTGTTAGTAATTTAACGGTGGTTTCTGTACAGTGAATATTTCAACTCCCTTTCCGGCTCAAGCGTATTAAATTCATGCAACATTCATTACTACGAAGGAATTTGTGGCATGAGAAACTGGAAGGCCTAATCTATCACAAACTTACATGGCCTTAAATTGAAGAACAATCTCACTTTTAAAATAATAATATTTAACAATAATCTCCTATAAATGACAATAAACCATCCAATTTCATGAGATATGGAAGTATGTATTTTGTTGGATTGTTGAAAATGACAGCTATTGATTCATTTGGTTTTTGATTTAATTATTAGATTATACTCCCGAACAGAAGCGAGGCTATATGAGACGTCAATCTATACCTTAACAGAGATCCCAACAACATGAGCTCCGCCGAGGATCGAACCCTGGTCTCCAAGCCGGAGGACCGTACGCTAACCGCTTAGTCAAGGGAGCTCTGCTATTGAACGAGATTGAAATCCGATAAGGATTATAAGTTTTACAAACAATCTTTGAACTTGCTTTCGCAAAAGGAAAATAAATAAATAATCTATCTACCTATCTATATAGAATGTTTCAAAACAACTCCGACAACGTTTGGGAGGTAATTCCTGACACCAAGATAAGATGAAAAGTATAGACCAATCTGGATGCACAAATGCTTCCTTTCGTAGTTACAATCTTCCAGATTCATATCCGCGAAACTATGGGACCTACCGTAGTCGGGTTAAGACTTCACCTAGGAATTAGTATATGCGCTATCCAAAAATACATGTTTTAGAATCATGCAGTACTTACGCAACAATTTTTATAGAGGGAGTTTGACTAAGAGCATATAATTTGAAGTACTCACCAACTACCTCCATAAAAATTGTTGTTGAAGTACCTCATCACTGTGGAACTTTGATTTTTGAATAGGGCACATATTAATTCCTAAGTGAAGTCTTGACCCACTTACAGTAGGTCCCATAGTTTTGGCGCTATGGACGTTTAAAGTTCATTCTTTCATGTTTTAGGCAGCCTAAAACTCCGGAATGAAGCATTTGTGCACCCAGGTTGGTCTATATGTTTTGTCTTATCTTGGTGTCAGGAATCTCCCAAAGTTGTCGGTGTTGTTTCGAAACACCCTGTATAAATAGAAATAAATGTGATTATGTTTGTGATTTAATAACTTTTGAACCATCCGACCGATCACAAACAAATTTTTAACATAGATGTGGTTCGACCTTGAGAAAGCTTTTATTATTACAACTTAGAGGAGTAGAGGGGAGGGGGATATATATATAATCGAAAATGACCGCTATTGGTGTCGAAGGCATAGTTTTCGGGGTCGCAGAGATGAACAGCGACACTTCCGATGGCGTTTAAATCCAAATTCAGCTCCCATTTGTATTTCTAAGGGGAGATGGTAACATGTAAAAATAATTTAAAATTACCGATATTAATGTCGAATTCATAGTTTTGAAGCTCCATAAGTTAATTGGTGACACTTTTGGTGCCCTTTATGTCCAAAAGGAAACGCATTCTCCCCGTGTGAAGAACAGGCCGGAACGTGTTCTGTATATTGGGAACGAATGTATATTGGGAACGTGTCCTTGTCACCACTTGATAGGTATGAGGTTCTGGGGTTGTGTTATGGACGAGCATAATAATAATAATAATAATGAAAAAGAGCCCAGCGTATATTTTTGCTATTCCTGTTAAAAGGTATTCTACTGAGATCTTGAAGGTATATGTTGCAATCCAGGGCGCTTTCCAGGGTAGCTCACGCGGGGTCTACCGTATCCAGCTCCAGGAAACTTCTTAACTAAACCTACATTTATAAACTTCCTTAACAAGACCGTATTTGTTTAGCGTAGAAGTTATTGATATATGGTAGCATTAAGATTTGATCTTACACTTCCTCTGTACTATTTTGTTTTCCTGAAGAAAGGCTAGTTTTATATCTTTTCTAAGAATGTAGGTAACAGAACTTAATGCTGTGTCTAACGTTTTGAGCTGAGATCATCAATCCCTATATAATAACATGATGAACTTCTTTCCAAAGTATTACGAAAACTATTTGTCTTATGTAGTTCAAAATTTCTCCAGATGCAAACCTACCCCAATACTACATGTTCACTTTTTTAATTTTTAATCTAGCTCTTATAGTTCATTAATATTACATTTTAAAGTAAATGTGACAACGCTGGGAATAATATAAAAATAAACTCAAATTCAGGTATTGGAGAATCACCAGAGTTTCTTTTCCTACTCGTGAAGTTGCAGATACAGTCTCTCCTGATTCATTCACACCATAGTTCCTCACTGATCTTCAAAAAGTTGGTAGGGGAGAATAACAAGTTATGAAATGAGAAAAGATTGTTCATCTAATAATGTTGAGAGTGTATATCTTCGAAGTTATGTTAGTTGACAATATGATCATATGATTGGAAGAAGAAAGGGTTACGGAAGGCAAGGCTGGCTGCTGTCAGAAATGAAGACAACCTTATCTGCCTACACATCTTTTTACTTGTATTTTATAACAAGCCTTGTCAAACAGGATACACTTTCTCTATTTTCATTTTTCGACCCATTTTTAAGCCTAAGTCTTGATTTTTGCGTTGTGAAAAAGATGAGACACAACATAAGAAACGCAAAACTAAAAGCATTATTATCAATATTTTGCTTTCCAAAATAAGGAGTGTAACTTTTAAAAAATAAAACTTATAACTTTAAAAGAAATATCTGGGAAGATGAAAGAACAAATCATGGAATTTCAGGCGTATGCCTAATAGTAATATACAAAATAAATAAATAAATATTACAATATTTCTGAGGATCTAGATCATTTGGACCCGACATTGGCATTCCAAAGATAAGCAAGTGAAATATTTTTTCACTTGATTTTGACTGAAAACCTGATTTACAGATTTCATTGAAAAGTTCGGGGAAAACAATGATAACTCTAATTTTAAAACCGCGTGAGCTGGTTATAGGGTTACAGGAAACAATAATAACACTCATGTGAACTGAATTGCGAAACAATTCAAGATTTTAAAAAATTACTAAATATGCTGTTGTTGCAAACTTGAACTCTTTCGACAATTAAGCTCACATGAGTGTTATCATTTTCCCCCCAAACTCTTCAATTACATATATATATATATACAGGGTGATTCAATAAGAACGTACCAGGCCTATATCGCAGCTAATACTGCACGTAGAGCTTTCAAACAAAATATTGTATTACCAGATCGTATATGTGAAATGCAATAAAAATAGTAGCGAAACCAGTGGCGTCTCGCGAAGACCTCCAACGGGGTACAACTTCAAAATTTGAAATGGAATGTAGTATAACTGTTGGAATCGTTCGAAAGGACATTAAATGTCATGCAACTTTTAGAGGACACACTTTGTCATATCCTTACCCAGTTAGCCCATAAAATATTCACTATACACTTGGAAAATAATAATATTTACAATAAATAAATGACAAGGCAGAACATAATAAGTGATGTTATTAAGTTTTGAAAGAAGAAAGGAAAGATATTTAAGCAGTTAGTTCCCGGCTTATTAATATAATACTTGCGTCGAAAAGAGATCTTCAGAATTCGCTCATCACATAATTTAATTAGATAAAAGTGCAGAACAAGAATGGAGTGCCACTTTTTTTTTTTTTTTTTTTTTTTTTTTGAAAATTTACGTGTAAAATCCGTTAATTCAGAAACGAAGAATTTATTTACGTAGGCGAATAACGTGTAACTCATGTAACTGAGATATAGCGCTAAAAAGTTTGCTCCATCACCATAATATTGTTCTATGTGAACAATGCAATGAACATAAGTATTTAGTAATATTACGAAGATTAATTTACATTTATTCACTAATAATTATAACAAATTTATTCTGATCAGTTGCATATTTAGGGGGGCTATCGAACTCGAAGCCTCTCGAAATAATTTCATTTTTATTTTTATTTTTCGCATTTTACGCACAACACAAATGCATCTTACTGGTTCTCAAGCCCCCCCCCCCCCCGAAACAAGATCCTAAATTTGCCACTGGTTTTGATAATATTTGAATCGGTATTATAAGCAGTAATACTATATAGGAAGTTGAAACAGAAATAAGAACACGAAAGATCTTAATAACTGTAGTCGTATTATCGAACGAAGTTTCAAATGGTTGATCTCTTGAATGAAAATGTCATAGATATTTGTTAATTTGCATTTGAAACTAACATCTCTACAAGTGCATTGGCAGTTTAAAGTGGAAAATATTTCACTGTGGCCCAAGAAAACAAAAACTGGATATTGTATCTTTTTACTTTTTAAATTCGAGACGAGGCAAGAAACACAATTATCGTCTCGTTTTCGAGACGAGAAATTCCTCGAGTCCTGTGGGCAACACTAATTCACCCAAGTCTTGGATTTCAAACACTGTTTTGGTGTCACATGATTCATATGTAAAAAAAAAACCTACAAATTGATAAAATGATGGTACGAAAACAATGAAGAGCATTTATCTAAGTTTAAAATATCCAAGACATTACACAATTTACTCCAATAATAAGTACGGTTTAAATGTTATTATATCACACTATTCGTGGACCAATCGTGATGCGGAACGGTTGTGATAACTTCCAGTTCAAATTAAGAAAAACAATTAGGACATGATTTTTTTTAAAACATAAATTAACAAAACAGAAGAATAAAATTTCGAGGCAAGAGTGAAAGAAGCCTTCGAGGATCGAGACAAGACAAGACCTATTAAATTTAGTAGACGAGACGAGAAAACCTTATTTTTCGTCTCGTTTCATAGAGAACAGTATTTGAACGAAATATATGCCACTCTTTCTTTAGCAACTACCTGGTTGTAGATATTGGTACATTTCTTTGCATGAATAATCAATATTATGGCATATCAATCTGCAAGCATATAATCAATCTTTACGCTATTATTGGGAAATAGAGCACTGTACAATGCGTTAGGTTATTATTTAGAAATGAAATGAAAAATTTGAGTTTTACGTCCCACAAATATGTCGGCTAGGATAAAGGACACGGTAATGATCAGAATGAATGAAATGATGGAATGAAGAAAGTTTGAGCAAACAGAAAATCCCCGAGAAAATCCATACATATTGTGTTTGTTCATAACAAACTCCACTTGGCGCGAGCTGTGATCGAACCGGCCACCCACACACCAGAGGTGAGCTGTCAGAGATATCGAGTAATTTTCGGGAATTCATACAGCGTCTCAAGAATAGATTATCTTTCTTCCGTTAACTTTGCATTCAAACCAGAAGTGGAAGAAGTCAACCGTTTCCGGTTTTAACATTGATCGTTATAAAACTAAATTGGTAGTAGATAACAACAGTTATCGAAAATCGATCGAGCATCTGCAGAAAAATACCATCTTCACCTGTATCTCTCTACTGAAACAGGAAATGGTGAAACTGTTCCGTTTTCAAGCTCCATAGAGCCTCTCGGGGCTATGTGGATAGTGTATGCATCTTGTTGCGGGAGATACGAGTTGAATTCCCGGCGAGTTGAAGCGAGTTTGCTATTCAGTTCACTATACAGTTCAAAACTATTTTTATAAGATGAACACTTCCCTCACTTGAAAGCAACACAGAGAGCTTTTCTGAAACTTCCGTACGTCGCTAGTTCCAATATGCCTCTACAGGTAACGATTCGCCGAGATGTTTACGCAGAATCAATGAAATCTTTATGATCTATGAACAGAGAGAAAACTGACTTTGCTCTTATCTGCTGTCAATCTGCATTCCATTGGTATCTTCGTCTGCGGGAACAAGCCAAAGTTCACGCACGTGACCTAGCGGGGGGTAGAGAATGAAAGAAACTACCTGCTTAGCTGCTACCTGCTGTCCTATCTGCTGTTCTACGTTGTTACAACATAAAGACCATAAATTAAACAGCTTTTAAATGGAAGAAAATTAATTTTTAATTAGCGCGCTTTAATATTAACCTAGCGAGAAAAAGTAAACGTGAACATGCAATATTAATACTAACAAATATTTGGACGAATTTTGAAATGTATAAAATAAATAGTTTTCATAATATTTTGGAAAGAAATATGCCATGTTATTATATAGGGAAATCCCATCGCATTTCGATTGTTGGACACAGCCTTAACGGTTTCTTATCGTCTTTTCTGGTCTAGTGCTACATAGACGTTGTATCTTGTAGAATTGGACCTCACAAAGTTTGGCCCCCGAAAAAATGGGTGTGCGCCTGGTCTTTTCAATGGTGCAATGGGCTCTGACTTTCATTACATGAATGAAACGGAAGCCCCTACAGAACTACCCAAGATAGAGACACAAGAATGAGGATATTATCCGTTTGGTTGGCCAGCGTATTCTCCGTATCTTAATCCCATCAAGCATACCTAAGATGCTCTCAGAAGACGAGTTCTACAGAGGAACCTACAATTCCGGGCCCTTTCTAGCTCTCAAAAATGTCCTTAGGGAATAATTTGAAAATATATCACAATCTCTCCTCAATACTTTCATCGATAACTTGCCCAACAAATCGCACACGCTGAGGAAGAGTGTTACAACTAAAAAAAAATGGCAATTTTGAGTTATTATCGATCAAAAGAGAATAGAGAGAGAGAGAAACAAGCTCTTCCTGGTAGTGTCTTTGCATAAAGGTAACTAAACAAATTACCTCCTAGATGGCAGAAATACAAGTATTCCAGTCATTTTCAAACAATATATATATATATATATATATATATATATATATATATATATATATATATATATATATATATATATATATATATATATATATATATATTACTTGTAACAGTCTTTCACCGGGTGTGTGAAAGGTGCACAATGCTGTGATGTAAGCTGTGGCGATATTCGCTAATGATCGATCAAAACTTTCTGTAGTGATAGCAACTTATATTTTATATCCATTCTCTAAACAGCTTCCTTTCTTTTTTCTCGTTTATCACGATCTCTTTCCTCTTCCATGGCGAAGGATCCTAGCTAATTTTACAGTTATCTTGTGTGGTTCGGGTACCCCGTTATGATGTAAGTCCACATCTTATATAGCCTTGCTTCTGAACGAGACACTAAACTCCAGTTCCACCACATTAATTATGCTGGATTTAATATATGTAGCCATATATTTCGTCAGTTGATGCACCCGGATCAAGTTCCGATAAATTAGACATTAATTTGTGTTTGTTCCCTTGCAATTGTGAATCAGTGTAACGATATTACAATATTGAAAGCAATTCACATTAGAACCCTGAAGCCTCAACATTCTTACTTCAGGAAGACAAGGAAAGCGACCTTTTTTTTTCGTATGTGTCAAACGAGCGTTGACTTAATAAGGAAGTCACGGTATTGTTTCAGAGAATTTAAGAGAGTTGCAATAAAATTCTAAGAGAACTCGTTTGTTCCTGATCCGATCCCTTTCCCAGCTTAATTTATTTCTTCCGTGTTTTGTTTTCTTCATTTTCAAAACACTTAAGCCAGACACGTGTCTGACAACTAGGAAACCCGAGCATGAGGAAGCACCATCGTCCAATATATACCACAGCAATTCTCCTCAATGGGCATTTTCACTTAAATTCTTATATTGAACAATACAATACTTCAGAGCTAGCTGATTACGGAAAATACTTCCGTTTGCTTGTGCGATGATTTGAACTATTCGAAAATTGCGATTGGTGTCCGGTCTGTTACTCGTGCATCTAAAACAATAATCGCCATATTTATACGTCATTTGTCGGTTCACAAGAAACTTTCTGCACCGCTCAATAGAGAAACGGCTTAGAGAAAAATAAACTGCATGTTCCTAACTACCTGCGATGTTGCTAATAAACAAAAGATAATAATAACCAAAATTTAAGCCTTCTATAAAAAGTAAACTATTTGTGTATTTATTTATCACCAATCATTTGACTATACAGTAGAGCGTCGATTATCCGAACGTCGGTCAACCGAATGACCGCTTAACCGAACTGTGTACTCGCTCGCACCTGTTACTCTCCCATCCTACCGTCCATCATCCCCCTCACTCCTAAACCAAGTTTCCCACAGTAGTCGCCGCACTGAGCCACCGCTGGCGGAACATTGCTTCTAATTTGGCCTTCATAAGGCGTTGCCTTTGTACGTTACTTTCTAATACTTAAAGAGATGCCTGTTTTTATGAATAAATTTACTGTACAGTACTTCTATTTGGCAAATAAACATGTACAGTTCGATTATCTGAACAAACCAATTTTCCGAACACCCATGTTCCCCAATTACTTCGGATAATCGACGCTCTACTGTACTTGAATATCTAAGGACAAAGTTGTGACGTACTAATTACAAATATTGTACAATCAAGTATCTAATATTTAGTCAATGCATTTCATTTAATAAGCCATTTATATAAGTAACTAGTGTTAATTTTCTTAGAAGCGCAGCACAAACAGTGCCTATGATGTATGTACTCATGCACACTATGTGATCAAAAGTATCCGGACACCCCCAAAACATACGTTTTTCATATTAGGTGCATTGTGCTGCCATCTACTCCCAGGTACTCATTATCAGCGATCTCAGCAGTCATTAGACATAGTGAGAAAGCAGAATGGGGCGCTCCGCGGAACTCACGGACTTCAAACGTGGTCAGGTGATTGAGTGTCACTTGCATTAGAAGTCTGTACGCGATTTCCACACTCCTAAACTTCCCTAGGTCCACTGTGTCTAATGTGATAGTAAAATGGAAACGTGAAGGGACACGTACAGCACAAAAGGGTACAGGCTGACCTCGTCTGTTGACTGACAGAGACCTCCGACAGTTGAAGAGGGTCGTAAAGTGTAATAGGCACACATCTATCCAGACCATCACACAAGAATTCCCAACTGCATCAGGATCTACTCCAAGTACTATGACAGTTAGGCGTGAGGTGAGAAAACTTGTATGTCATGGTCGAGCTGCTGCTCATAAGCCACACATCACGCAGGTAAATGCTAAACGACGTCTCGCTTGGCGTAAGGAACGTAAACATTGGACGATTGAACAGTGGAAAAACATTGTGTGGAGTGACGAATCACGGTATACAATGTGGCGATCCGGTGGCAGGGTGTAGGTATAGCTAATGCCCGGTGAACGTCATCTGTCAGCGTGTGTAGTGCCAGCAGTAAAATTCGGAGGTGGTGGTGTTATGGTGTGGTCGTGTCTCTCTTGGAGGGGGCTTGCACCTATTCATACTCCACGGCCTGTGGCGGAGTGGTTACACGTTCATAACATTCCTCTAATGGATTGGCCTGGACAGAGTCCTGACTTGAATCCTATAGAATCTTTGGGATGTTTTGGAACGCCGACTTCGTGCCAGGCCTCACAGACCTAGATCGAAACCTCTCCTCAGTTCAGCACTCCGTGAAGAATGGGCTGCCATTTCCCAAGAAACACTCCAGCACTTGATTGAAAGTATGCCTGCGAGAGTGGATGCTGTCATCAAGGCTACGGGTGGGCCAACACCATATTGAATTCCAGCAGTACCGATGCATGGCGCCACGAACTTGTAAGTCATTTTCAGCCAGGCATCCGGATACTTTTGATCACATAGTGTAGTTCTTTTAAAAGATGTAATGTAAACTACACGAAAAATCATATGAAGTGATTTTGTTTAGTACTTTTACGTAAATGGGCATTGTTTGAAGCCTGAATTAGTACACTAATATTAATGGCCTCATGTTTGGGTCATCAACAGATGTCACAAAGCGAAATCTTAGTCATACTTAAGAAAAAAGTCAACGATATACAAGCACAATGATTTGATAGAAGTGTGCTAATTTCTGGTATGAAAATTTGTTGTAGATTCGATATGCAATGTATTTAGGGAGGAACCCGTGAAAATTTGTCCTAAAGAAAACATTTCCCCAAGTAAAAAAAAAAAATGGTGAATTCAATACCAGCATGCACAAACTTAAGTCTGTGCACCTTCGCTTGCACTGTGATAATCATGTCTGCGTACTTTCTGGGAATTCTCCGGTACTATTATGACCGTTTGTGTAGGCGTTTTGATATTTCTTGAGAGTGTGGGGTTTTGGCTGTGGGAGTTTTGACCTGTTCCCATTTCTAATGGACCAGTACATACATAGAAGGCAGCCACTCGTAAAGAGAAAGAAATAAAAGAAAAACAAAAGAAAGAAAGAGAAAAAAGAAAGAGAGAGAGACTCAGCCGAAAGACCACGGGTGCAGTGATTTAAATGTTCAGTTTACATGTGTCACTTTGAAATATAGCGACGAAAAGTCAAAGTATAGAAAAGAGAAACTTCCTGCAAATTAAGTCTCTGTCTCTGAATAGGAAAGAACAAAAGGTTTTGTGAAAGCGTATAAGATATTACTAATCCGAGAAGAGAAATGAAAATTTATTACCTTCTACAAAAGTTACTTTACTGGAAAATTCTTACGTTATCCTATTTCCTATGTGAGCAAACTCCCATTTTTTTAAACAACTGAATTTATTCCTTTATTATTGCTCCAGAATTCATGCATGTGAATATTTACTGGGTGCGGACCGTCCCCATAATTTCCTAATATACATTTATACACTTTCTCCAGAAAACTATCTTTGTTTAACAGGAAATAATTGACATAGTATGTAAATTTTATCTTTCGCTTCATTTGTACTGTTTCATTTATAAAAATCTAGTTCTATAACTTTTTTTTTTGGGGGGGGGGGAATAGGTGCAAACATTTTAAAATTACTTATCGTCATTTTTAGGTGCAGAATAATATCCATTCAATATTACATTGACGTAGTGGCTCTAGTATTCGACAGCCCTACCAAAGCTTGGACCCCGTCGAACAAAAATTTCTGGGCACGTATGTGGCCTGATACAAAAAGCATAAGACAAGTTTCATATAATCGTACAAGTTTTATGAAAGCTTTCGTCAAAGGCAGGAACAGAAAGACTTGCAAATCTATAGAGGAAGTTCGGGTATTATGGAATACCATTTTTGTTTCGCTTGTAACTCAGTTAATAATTGCACATTGAAACAAAAAAGAAAACATGTATACGCTTTACATACTTGGCTTTATTTATGCTTATCTTGATAAAGAAGTTTCGTTACAAGGGTGGGCAAAATTTAAAATTTGCAAAGGAACCACTTTGGAGGGTAATATGAAATAGTCGGGTAATATGGAATACAAATGCTATATAGAAAAGAAAAGAGTTTTCTGTTGAACATACAATGAATACAGTGATAATATACGAAACTTCTGAATGCCAAGCCATAACTGAATATGATTACTCGCAAAAGTCACAAATATAATACTCTGCTTCAAGATCGGCATAGTCATTGTGTGCTCACATTAAACATAATGACCGCTGGACTCAAGCTCACCCCTTGTATCATCAGAAAATTTGCTGTAATAAAAAAAATACGCTTAGCATTGTTGTCATCGTAAATGTATTTTAACTGCCCAATACCGATAGATACTTTTGTAATCTGAATACCATACGGAATACGGAATACCACGCTTTTGTTGCGGGTATTCCATATTGCCCTCCACGCCACCTTGGAAACGAAAGAGCTGTTAAACGCATTCAAAGGTGTATAGGATAATTGCGCTTATCAAACTACAATTCATTATATCCAACGTCATAGTAAAGAAAGATTTGTTGTTCTATTACATTTCAATAGGAAAATACAGGTTGTAAAACACTGTAAAAGTTTTCATGAATAAGAAGTCAGATTTTCACGTCAACCAACATAACGAATGTCACAGTCACAAGAAGACTGACTGTAGAGCATCATGGGGACGTGAGGAAATAGTTAGTTTCCTCTCCGCTTGGAAGCAACACATCACAGGAGAGATCATGAGGTATTCCATATTATCCGACTATCCCATAATATCCGAACTTCCTCTATATATAAGACATATATTAATGAAATTGATTATGTTTGTGACTTAATAAATCTCGAACCACCCGACTGACGTCCATCAAATTTTGAGCATAGATGAGGTTCGGGCCTGAAATGGTTTCCACAATTTCACTTTGGAGGTGCAACTTAGGGGGGGGGAACGAGATATATAAAAATGATCGAAAATAGCCGATATTACTGCCGAATTCATAGTTTTAGGGCTTGCTGAAATAAACAGTGACACTTCCGATGCCGTTAAAATACAAATTCAATTCATAATAGTAATATTTAATCTTTATTTATATAGATTACTTATTGTTTTCTGATTTTTTATTTTCTTTCTTCTATCGATTTGAAAGCTCTTCGGTAATAGTAAAAAGTGACTGACTAAAAGAACAGATTACTAACTTTTCTTATTATAACGCAGCGGAGCGGGTAGTTGACGCTAGTTCATTTTAAACGAATGGTAAAACCTAGGGATGGGCAAAACCGGTTTCGGTTTTCTCCTAAAACCATTTCGGTTTTTTTCACCGAAACCGGTTCGGTTTTCACAGAAACTGGTTTCGCTGAAAACCTTTGGAAAACATAAAACTATTTCTGTGGAAACGGATTCGGTTTCCGGAGAACAAAGAAATACTATTCTAGTTAGAAATAGAACAAATTTTAGGAAGAAACGAAACCGATTTTGAAGGAAACCGAAACCGGATCCGGTGAAAAACCGAACCGGTTTTTGTAGAAAACCGAAACCGTTTTTTGAAAATTTTCAAGAAAACGGTTTTGGGTTTCCTAAAAACCGAAAACCCCTAAACCGGTTTTTGTGCCCACCACTGGTAAAAGCATGCATATGCTTGCTTCATTTCCTATTTAATGAATATATTTATTCAATTCTGAAGTTGCGCATAATTCCGCACTACCACTTAATTTTGCTGGATGAACTTTAGTCAAATATAGTCAACGTCTATTATTATTATTATTATTATTATTATTATTATTATTATTATTATTATTATTATTATTATTATTATTATTATTATTATTATTATTAAGCTTTCTAAGTGAATTTATTGTTCTTATTTCACGCATCTGACAACATAACATTATTTCTTAAACATGTTTTACTTCGTACAATCTTTAAACGACCTACCTACACGTATGGAACCTAACAAGCAGTTTTCGTAGAAAAGGGCAAGATAAATTGCTGTCCAAGGGCGTCTCCAACGTCCTGATTTACATGAAAGACAAAGTAAAGGAGAGAAAGATTCTCAAGTTCCGATTCTCCTGCTGTTATCTGAAAAAAGGAGATAAAGTGAACTTGATCTTCATCATCTCTCCTTCAAATATTATTTACTCGATTTCTCTTTACTTGTTATTTCTATCTAGCGAAGCGTTTCGGCGAAAGAACAGTAGCAATGAGAACGGCAGTGCGTACACCACGGTGTGGGGGAAGGAAAATTTTAAGGGTTGCTTTAAGTTTGGTTTCATATTATGCTCCTTAGGAATCCTCTATCTACCCATAATTTTTATGCAGGTTTAACGACAAGAAATGCAAGTTTTATGTTTTACGTCCCACGATTATCCCTACTAGGATAAAGGACACGATTATGATGAGGAATGAAGAACATGTGGGAGGAAACGGGAGAATCCCGAGAAAACCCACACGGTGTTTGGCCACCATAAAGTTCACTTAGCTTGATCGAGAATCGAACTAGAGACCTCGCGCACTAGACGTGAACGTTCTACAACTTAGCCACCGCGGCCCGATTTAATGATAGGAATTTTTTAAAATTGTTTAGGTAATTTATGGCGAAAGTTTTACCACTTCCACATCTATTCAATGCAGAAAAACTATGGGTGATAATTTTTAGGTACAAATTAAAAGGACAACCAGTTGAGAATGCTCCAATAGCATTGCCAGAACGAACATAAAAAGAACTGTTCGTTGTGTACGGCAAATTGATTTAATAAGAAAAGCGCAAGTGGAAAGCTATTCGTCTGTAATAACTACAGGAAGAATAATTTGCATGTGGGAAGCTGGAATACCTAAAAAGCAAATTGCTCGAGTCATGGACCTGGATATGAAAAGAATAAGATATTGAATTGAATGATTCGAAGTGGAAGAGGGACAGGGATTACAAACTAAAGCGAAACTGAGTAGATCGCAAATGATAACGGAAGATTAAAATGTTTCGATTATCATTGAAGATAAGGCAGCAAACTCGTTCGCTGCTGCAACAAATCTGAAAACAACTTTAAGTCTGGAATGCTGTGTAGAGACATGTAATTGTACTCATATTATTTATTCTGCTTTGCAGGTCAAACTAACAGATGCACATACACATGCTTTGCAATGACGCACATCAACTAGCCACAATACTTCTGGAAGCGTATAATCGTGAATGATGAGAAAGTGTGTAGTATGAGAATGAATGAAAACTGGGAATAATGAGAAAGTGTAAAAACGTTCTACGACATGTTGTTCTACAAAGACAGATGCTCAAAATGGAGGGCTGAAAATTGAAAAATTCGAAAAATATCGTCTTTCTATGACATACGGTTCAACCGTACTCGTGGGTTTTCTCGGGGTTCTCCCGTTTCCTCCCACTTTCTTCATTCCATCATTTAACTCATCTCTCATCATCACCGTCTCCTTTAGTCTAACCGGCATAAACGTTGGACGTATAAAATTAAAGATTTCATATCATTTTCCAAGATATGCCTCCTTAAATCTCCCGAAATTCGAACTTTTTTGACCAATATCTTGGGAACGGTAAGTTATAGGGAGATGATATTGGTGTTGATCAATACCTAAGAGGATGGTGAACATTTTTGTACCAAATAGTAACCAGTTACTACTGGTTTAACCAGTGGCCACCAGTTAATATTGGCACCACAGCGGTAACTAGCGGTAACTATCTTCTTAGGTATTGATCAACACCAATATCATCTCCATATAACTTACGTTTCTCGAGATCTGGCTCTTAAATCTCCCAAAATCTGAACATTTTGCCAATATCTCGGGTTATAAATAAACACAAATTATTGTGAATTAAGAATCTACGAAATAAAGTGATGAAATCTTTTCCAGTACGACACACAATACAGTGCTGTACGGAGCAGAGATATATGCAAGACAATAAAAAGATTATTTACTTCTGGAAGCGTGTGAGACAAGGATACAGAACCGAATTTGAAAATATTAGTTGGGTGGGAATTGGTTTGAAAGAATTGATGTCAGAAAACAATATTGAAGATAGTTTAGAAAGAAGAAAACAAATGCACTATGGTTGTACTTGAGAAACAATTGTCTTATTAATAAACCAGCAAATGGCACCAGAAGTTACTATGGGCAATGATTTAATGAAATGCCTGAAATAGCCAAAGTGGCTCCGCCCAGCGTACTTGTTAACGCTCTCCTCTTTGGTGCACGCGCTCCCGGGTTCGAGGATACTCGGTCGAAAATGTCTAAAAGCTTTTTCAGGCATCTTGAGTGAGGTTTTCCTGGATTCTCCTCATTCACACCAGGCAAATAGCAGGATGGTACCTAACACACAGGTTTCCGGGTTGCTTTCTTCGGATAGTGTTATCCCTCATATGTGACGAGCAAACATGGCCATAGATGCCGAAAGCTCAAAGATCTAATTCTTAAATCCTGAAATAGTTCAAGACGTGGAGCTAGGTATGGATTTCACTCTTCCGCGACATAACCATAGGTGCTGCAATCAAAAATAAGCTTCAACCTTAATTTTATCCTCCTATCCGAAGTTGTCCCAGGTACACTCATGTCCAAAATTATTGGCGCATGTCTATAAATATGTTGCTATAGGAATATAATTTGGTAACGAATTCGCCCGATATTTCTTATAATGTTAGTATGTGTATAATCGCCAAAAACATGTGTGTGGCAAATTTCATGTCAAAAGAGCAGTAAATAAGTACAATACAACGAAAATAAAACTTTTTTTAGTACATTTCGCAACATTTCGTTTTACTCATTGTAATTTTCGCATTTATAATTCTTTTGCTATGAAATTTACCACAGATATACATTTCACGATTGTGCACATAGTATCAGTATTAAAAGTACCCTGCAAAATCATTAATATATTATATTTTTACAAAAAGACAGTTATAGATATACGACAATCATTTTTTTTTACATGAGTGTAAATCTTAAAGAGGTTGGGAGATCCTGACAGTCACATTGGAAAGATAATTGACTTTTAACATTTCCTGCCCCTATTGGGGATCGATCCTAGGTTTCCCAGTTGGTGTATAGCAGCATTACTTACTAAACTATCAAAGCTCTAAAAATGTATGGTGTAAGGCAAAACGGGTTATAAGAGATTCCAACTGACAAAAGTACAATAAGGAAGACAAGTCTTGCGTTAAAACGAAGAAATTACGTTAAAACCAAAGAGCACGAAGTTGCCTATCGTAAACTGCTTAAAAATGACGTGGTAGTAATGGGAAAATCGTTCTAGTGATGATGATGATGATCTCGTTGTACAGAGCTTCTTCTCAGTAATCCATGAAGGTTGATACACATTACGAGCACTTAATGCAACGAGAGGCTAATTATATTACGAAAGAGTTTGCAGAAGAGAAAAATTCTGAAAATGTGTTTTAATTTCTCAACGCAACACTTTATACATACGGTCTAGAATGAAATCTGTTAATGGCGTTGAGATCAAATTTCATTTATTTTTTATTTACAAAACTCCATTATATACATGAAAGAACAACCTACATATACCATTATGCTAGTTAATATACAGGGTGTTTCAAGACAACATCGACAACGTTTGCGAGGTCCCACCAAGATAAGACACCAAGATAAGACGAAATGAATACACCAAAATGTGTGCACAAATGCTTCCTTTCGGAATTATAGGCTGCCGAAAACAGGAAAAATGAACTTTAAAGGTCCATAGCTAAAAACTATGGGATCTGCCGTAGTCGGGTCAAGACTTCACATAGGAACAAGCATGTGCTCTATCCAAATATTCAAGTCTCAGAGTCCTGCGGTACTTCCGCAACAATTTTAATAAAGGTAGTTGGTGAGTACTTCAAATTATAATATATGCCTGTAGCCCAACTCCCTCTATAAAAACTGTAGCGGAAAAATAGCAGGATTCTGAAACACAGATATATGGCACATATTAGTTCTTAAGCGAAGTCTTGACCAGACTACGGTAAGTCCCATATATTTGAAGCTATAGACTTTTAAAGTTCAGTTTTATATGTTTTCGGTAGCCTATAACTCCGAAAGGAAGCATTTATGTACCCAGATTATACTTTTTGCATAATCTTAGTGTCGGGAATCACCTCCCAATCGTTACCGGTGTTATTTTGTAACACCCTGTATATATTGCGTTATTCTCTTCTCTTTCTGAGTATAGACATCACTAAGACTCAAATATACTTAGCCATGGGCGTCTCTGGCGGAGGGACGGGGGTACGCGTCCCCCCCAATATTTTGAAATACGAAATATTCAATATTTTATTTTAATTTAATTTATTTAGAAACTCACTAGCAGTTAGATCATTTCCTTTGATGTCCCCCCCCCAAAATTTTACGTGCCAGAGACGCCAATGCACTTAGCCATAATTCATTCTTTTGTTAACACCTCAACCCTTTCGGACCCAGGTCATTTTTGGCGTTTTCTTACATTTTCAGTTAGTGACTTACGTATTGCTCAAAAACTGTTTATCCAGTTGATATGGTTAAGGCCTTGTTTTTTGGAATAGGGATGTGGATATTTTAGAGTATAAGTTACATTCCAGTGTTGCTATCGAGAGGGAAACTATGGAGGGAAATGTAGGGGTGAAAATTTACAAAAAAAAAAAAAAAGTCCCTAACCAAATTTCAAGATTTTCTGTAACTGACACCACTGTTGCCACATGAGTTCGAGTTACCTGTAAAGTCTTTGGTGTGTTGACAAGGTACAGTGAAAACCTGAAGTAGCTAGCTGTCATACAAAGAGAGAAAGAAAAACTTCTCTGTCATCATACACATGAAATTTTGATCTTCTGTACGCCTTAGAAGCAAAAATCAACAGAAATGCCGGGGCTATAGCTTCCCTAATTATCCTATTGAAGCTTCTTCTAGTGCGGGTTGTTGGCCACAAAGGAAGATTTCAGATCTTTGTACGGTTGTACCAATGTAGCCAACAAGAGAGAAAATATAGAGGCAAAATTGGAATTTTTCAGAATATTTCAGAATGTGCCGTATATGTGTGTATATATGTATATGTGTGTATATATATCTATATAAAACATATGGGTGAAAAAACCTAAACACACAGGGAAAACCTGCAAGAAACAAGAAGAAGCCTAAGGTAAAAAGAAGAAGCCAAAAGGTAAAAACATAAAAAACGTAAATACGCAGAGAACACAGTTACCAAACACACATACAGAAATACACAATAAACAAGCAATCTAGATTCAAACTCTTTTGTTAAATTTTTGTAGTTTTTTTTTTGTTGTTTTGTTTGGTTTCTGTAAATTTTACTTTTTTTTGGTCTCTTTTCCTTCTCCATCCTTTCCCCCCCAAATTTTCCTATTTTCTTCTTTTTTCACTTATGGAAATAAAGAAAAAAACAAAACTACCATAGAAATCATTCGCAATGATGATAACTGGTCGGTTTTCGAATGCTCTAGGTAACCGACTAAGAGTAAAGCGACTGAGCGAATGTAAAAAAAAAAAAAAAAAAAAGTTTCACCTAAAATCGGGAATTAAAATTTTCTGTGGCTGAGAACACTACTACAAGACACACGTAAATTATCTTAAAATAAACTTTGGTATCCCACTAATAGATCCTACAAGAATCGTGTCGATATCTAATAAAGTAAGCATGAAATTTAAAAAATCTCATTCTATCTAAAAAAAAAAAAAAAAGCACAATTATTTTTAAACTTAGAGAAGAAGGTCTACTGTAAACCTCAACTGTACTTCCTCTAATTATACAAGTGAAACTTTCTATAGTGCGCTGTGTAGAACAAAGACGAGGTTTCCAGATACTGGTACATTTTTCCAATGTAGCCAACAAGAAGAGAAAAGGGATATTTTCCGATTTCTCCCCTTAAATAGGGAATTAAAATTTTCTGTAGCTTGCAGCACTGCTACCAGACAGACGCAAACTATCTTAAAATAAATATTGGTACACCACTAATATATGCTGCAAGTATCATGGTAATATTTAAGAAACAAAACTTCTAATTATAAAAAAATATAATTACGATAAACAGAAAAGTAGAGAAAAAACTAGAAAAATCAATTTTTAGAACCTAAATACGAATTTTTCGTGTGCCTGCTATTACCCCATTGTAACAACCTGTGCCCAGTTTTGTTCAGTAAGGACCAATGTTGGACTGGTGTAAGTTGGTTTGCGATCGGGCGTATACGGACGGATTTATAAACGAACATTTTGAAATGTTTGCTCAAATTTAGGGAAATTTTTAATTACCATTAGTGGGCAACATTGGCGCGGGCCGGTCCAATTGATGTCAACAATGAGGTATCTATCTATTGTATCTACCTGGCAATTCTTAAGGATATCTCTTAACAACGAAGGAAGCTAGAGGGAGAAAATAAATTTCGAAATTCGATTATTCTCGAATTTTTGATTTTGGGCTGAAATTTGAGAATTAAGTTCGACATCCATACGAAAAAGAAATTAATATGATCAACGATGGTCCAATCGTATTTGGCTGAAAAATATTCCGATATCTTAATTAGTGTCCACACAGAACTGTAGAAGTGACACATCCATGTGTACCACTTTGGCCTCCTGGGTCTGAAAGAGTTAAAATGAATTCATTGATTTTAAGGTAATTTTGTTTTGCATAATTATTTAAATTGTTATTCTACCCCGATTTACATAATACACAACTTAAGTCGATTTGTAGTTTACCTAATATACACTCTGCTGAATAAGTTCTGAGACTGATGCCAGAAAAAATGTTGCAACTTTATTTTATTTCCTATTTTAAACACATTTGTTTGTTCGTTGCATACTTGCGTGATGAGTCATGAAAGTTCAAAAATGCCACAGAAAAATCATCCACTGGAACGCTATTCAACACCGTCTTCATATGCGATTAAATCGATGCACCATTTTCAAGTTGCTTCCCCTTGAAAGCAGATTTTGAACTTAGGGTAGAACATGAAGTTGAAGGGGAGGAAATCAGACGTAAATGGGGATGTTTAAGGACTGTGGCCTTTCTTATGTTAGTAGGAAAACACTGATGCACAAGAAAACAGGGGCGGGCCAAAGAAGGCAATATTTGCCCGAAAGAAGGTTCATAGTCCTCGGACAAACCCATATTCGCCTGATTTGACAGCAACAAACTTCATGCTCTTCCATAAGATCAAATATAGTCTCAACAATCAGCATTTGAAGGATATTGCATTGACTGAAGCGAATAAGACAGTGGTGTTGAACAATTCCAGTGAACGACTTAGGTCTACCCAAGGGTTTTTGAAATCTGTAAAATTGATCCTGAAAATGTTGTGCCAAGAAAGGAGGTATACATGTCAAAAAAAACAACGCAGTATTTTTTCTCTCGCATCAATAAGTATAGATATTATCTGAAAGTACTCTCTGAAGTTATTGAGTAGATTGTGTAAATCTAAAAAAATTTATAATAAAAGAATTTCGGACCACAGCATATATTAACTAATAAATAATAGCGTCACAGTTTCCGCAAATCATCTTTGCCTTCGTCAGAGACATTATGAAATACAATTTCTAAGGCTACAGCTTACGTAGTTCTTAAAATGAGCGGAGGTCATATCTATGAACCAGTAAGATTTGTCCTTTCATTTTAAACAATTTTTAATTAATTACATATTTGCAACTTTTAATGATCAACTTTCACTTGAGAGCTAAACTTTTAATTGGTACATCTGTGTAGTTTTAATGAACAACATACACTTTTGTGAAACATAAACTTTTAATTGGTTATCTGCTATTCAATTCACGTGTTTTTACCTCTTTTTTTCTTGTCTACTTTACTCACTATCTTCCTCCTTACATCATGTATATTTAATCCACTGTTCTAGTTCATATGTTTCTCGCTTTCTTCCTTTCGTATCCATTCTGCATCTTTTCATTTTATTACAATGCTTCTTTTCTTCCTTTCCAGTCCATCTACGCCTTCCCAGTCTGTTTCATGTCATGTCTTCTTCACATGTCTATATACTATCCTTCTTCAATCTAACGTCGTCCTAGCGCTGTTTAATCCTTTCCTCTTATCTTTTTCCTGTTTCTTCTATATAACTCATAGCACATTCTTTGCGTTTAATTTTATCTACAACCCATTCATCACTTAGATGAATCTCTGTTACCTTCGTTTTCAACGGATCTAACATGTTGTAACTTATTATTATTAGTGAAGTGAGTATATTAGAGATTATGTTGACATATCATTAAATCCTACTTTCAGTTTTAGCAAATTTAGTTCTATTCCAAGCGGTTGAAATCAGGAATAAGGCAAATTCGGTATCAACTTGAAAATTTCCACATATTATACCAATTTACTACATATTGTGTAAGAATTTTCCTAACCCATTTAGACTCATGTTTTAATCTTTGGAAAATGAAATTAAATGTAATATTTAAGTTTTACGTACCACGATTATGCCCGTTAGGGTAAAGGAGACGGTGGTGATGAGCAATGAATGAAATGATGGTATGAATAAAGTGGGATTAAACGGGAAATCTCCGAGAAAACACACGAGCACGGTGCTTGTCCACCACAAAGTCCACAGGCGTGAGCTGGGATCAAACCGGGGACACCAAGCACCGGAGGTGAACGCTTTACCACTGAGCCCCCTAAGATAGAAAAAGAGAACAGCGATCTAAAAATCCGATCCCAGCTAACTGGGGAAAAAGGCTTAGAAGAAGATTTAGAATCGTTGATCTCAAATGAGAACATTTACAAGATCTTTTTCTCTTTTGGAGTTCATTTGGTATATTAGAAATCGGCTGTAATTTATTTTGATCCAACTCGAAGCTTCTCTATGTTCTAGCGCGTTTTGTTTTTGTTGTCCAGCTAAAGTCAATGATGGTAAATAATGATCAACAATTTGTTTTTCACTTTCATGCTTAGGATGAAAATAATAATGAAGGCAGTTAAGCATAGAGGTTTGGTTTTAGTATACAGTTTCAATCTTCGATTATGTTGTGTAAATGAAAAAAGAATGTTCCCATTTTAAACAGTGGCACTGAATCGGATGGTGAACAAAAGCAGGAACAACAAATTCAAATCGGATTAAAAAAAATGATCATTTAGCCGATCAAAAGCTACTTAATAAGAACCCTAGAGGTTCATATGATCAAGTAACTTTCAAAAATCAGGAATAAATTTAGTACGTTATCACGATAATAATATTGTCATTATTAAATTCTCTCAGCCTGAAGTTCGTTAGAGTTCGTGCATCTCTTCTTAACACTGGAGATATGTGAACATTGCACCTACAGTTTAAAGTAAAATGCTTCTAATGCTTTCAAATTTCAACACTATTCCATCGGGAATCAAACTTGGGACCTCATATATTAAAGGTTCGCCCTATAGCAACTAGACCAGCGGATAGAGCTTTTCAAGTCTGGAGTACAATCTAATGCAACAGTGAAAGGCATGGACAATTAAGCACAGAAGAAGCATCCACACGTTGAACAAATTTCATTCATTGTTTTGTAAAATGCATAAGTGAGAGGTGTTGTCCGAACTGCAGAAAACATTTTAAAGATACGTATATGCACCCGAAGAAAGATGGCATTTTGTAGAAGGCCATTTCCCATCGAATGTCACGATCATAGTTAACGATAGTACAGATGGGTATAAATAAACCCCGCTGGTCAATGAGATCTACTTAGATAGACGTAAAAAAATGTCTATCATACAACTAGATGCATATCTACATCAGGATTGGAAGGGCATCCCGAAATGTGAAGTTAGTTGATGATGGAGTAATTAAAGAAGTTTGTTATAATAGACTGAATCCAACATTATAACAGATGCACTCAGTGTAGGACAAACGCTAAGATGAAAAGCTCGAGGTGTCAAGTTTCTTTATACGTACATTTACTACTTTTTCCGTTAGATATTTAGACTATTTTATATTAAAACCAAGCCAAACCTCTTGGCGTAACAGGCATTTTTGTGAGCCTCAGTAGCTCTGACGCCACTCGTCAGCCTACGTAGTTAGCACGTTACGTCACACTGTCTCTAACAGACTTATCAGGAACTGTATACACCTAGTGGAGTTCACGTCTTTTGACTCGCCACGTGATTTGTCAGTTTCCCTCACGACGCTGGACGGACGTCAAAACTTGAGAAACACCTGCCGGGAACCGAACCCGAGTCACGTGGACGTGAGTTCAACGCTCGAACTACTAGACTAAAGTATTCCCTACTATTTTATATTTTACTATAAAAAATAGTTCAACGCGGTATCCTGATATACTTTCAAAGATACGTTTGTTTTCATATGGTTGAAATCCTAACAGGGAAGCTGGTAAAAGGTAAAGTAGTTGATTTGATTTCCATAGCATATAACTCATGTTTGTGCGTATTGTAAAGGAAAACTTATTACAACGTTTATTATTAAACTGTATATATTATTGTAAGTTGTGCAACTGTTTTCTGATTTGTACAGTTCCCAGCAAAAAACCTGCAACATGAGAATGTAAGTTTATTGTGAAACGACGAAGTCATTTGCTCCAACATAACAGTCCCTGAGAGGACGCCGAGGTTTCTCCTGGCGTGATTCGTGCCACTTAGACGTTATGTTGATTGAATGCGCTGTTAGGCGTAGTTTCACAATAAACTTAAACGCTCATGTTACATGTTTTTTTGCTCCCGACTGTACACTGTTTAAATATGTATATACTGCAGCGAAGTAATTACTTACATTTTAGAAATTAAGGCAACTAATTATAAATTATGTTGTCTTCATATATAGAATTGTACTGTCATTTCCGCGCTCACTGGTCCCAAATGGGAACATTCCTTCATTGCATTTCATCATTTCGGTAGGGTGCACCGTTCACGAATGGGAACAAGCAAGTATGTTCAAATCAAATACTTTCGAAAATAAAATGTAAAAACTTTTAGAATAGATCAAATTTAAGTACAAAAGTAAAGGTATAAATTATAAAGGAAAAGTTGACTCTGAATGAGTCAAAGGTAGTTTATACTCAGAAATTGACATGTCAAATTCAGCAGGATTTAACAGCAAATTCAATATGACTCTCAACAAGAACAAAACTGAAAGTTATGAGATGTACAAGAAAATAAATTAGAATAAATCACAAAGTACAAGACATGCTACAGCACAATTACTTAGGGAGAAATATAACAAGTCATAATAGGTGCTAAACGGCGGCGCAAATCTGTCTTCCACATTACTGGGAATGCGATGTTCAAAATATTTATGAAGTTGAAAAACAATGCTGTGGAGCATTAGAAGAGCAGAGTTGTCTTCAACATTGGGACGCAGGAAGATTTGAGGCTTACTCTGAGAGTACATCAATTTCGTCTCACTTTCCTTTGTAGCAATCGGGTACAAATCATCACATTTCACCCTTAAAAACAAAAATAATTTCAAACCGGATTGTTGGAGGGACAGTCCCCATCAGTTTTAAGATTGAAGGGTACATGTCCCCCTCATCCTCCCTTGGGATTTGCGTAAGTGGTGCCGAATGAGATATAAAGTCTAAAGCTCAAGTAGCTCAAGTGGTAGAGCGTTGGCTTCGCATTCGGGAGGTCACCGGTTCGAATCCCGCTGCCGACCATCCTGACTGAGGTTTTCCAGGGTTTCCCTCAATCCTATCACGCAAATGCCGGGATTGTATCTACTAAACAGGCCCTGGCCGATACCTTCCCAAATCCTTTCCATTGTTGTTGTTGGATATCCAGTGTAAAATGGCCTCTGAGCTGTATTTGATGATTGTTAAATAAATAAATAAATAAAACATTTCTGGCAAAGAAAGCACTTGAATATGAACGAGAGCTGGAGCTTTACTGGAAATATAATATAGAACTAGCAGGAAATATGGATGGAAGCTTATGTGTAGAAAAGACTAAGGGAGACGATGACTAAAGCAAGTGAATGATGATGGAATAGTTAGTGGAATGAAAAGTGGGAGGAAACGGGAATATCACAAAATACCCACGGACACGATGTTGTCCACCACAAACTTACTTAGCCGGGGATCGAATAAGGAAGCCCACGCACCAGAGATCTACCTCGTTTTGGGAAGAAGAGATAAGGGGCCTTATGCAGAGTTGTTTTGACGTATGATTAGCGTCATACTAAAGGCCTGACTACTGCAGGAAACATATGTTAGTCGAACTCTTTATTATAGCACTAATAACGCATATGGCCCAAGATGTTTAAACATATTACGTGACGTGAAGGGTTCATGGTAGTGACTTTGGAGACGATGGTAGAAGGAGAACTACTGAACTTAAGTCTGTGATTGAAATATTCGTATAAAAGTATTAGATCACTTAATACAAGATGTAGGGAAAAGACAGTGTAAGAGGAAACGACATGTCTGCGGATAGGGAACAATGAAAAGCTCTCTCAAGCCAATCAAGACTTTTCTCAACCAAGAAGAAGAAGAAGATTAATTAGTTTGGAGTGTTTATTTGGGACGTCATCAGCAAGGTTATTCGTCACTGTCACGTAAAGCTCAATAGGACATATATATTGCTTCTAAGAAGACTCCTTGACTAAAAACAATAGTCAAAAGTAAAATTTCTAGAAACGTGTATATTAGGACGGTGAAAACTCAATATAACAGAAAAATTTAAGAAGAAAATAAAGTGAAATTAACTGAAAATTAAAAAAGTCAGCTCATTTGGAGCAAAATATTACTCCCAATTCTAGCTGTGAAAACAAGAACAAGATGAAAGGAAAATAAACAATCAATTGTCAAAGTACTTACACAAAACTATAATACACAGTTCAGTGTTTCCTGAAAATAATAGATTCAGCGTCCCAAGAATAGTTTCCACCTGTTCCGTTAACCCTCTGTTGGCCCGCGTAGCGTACTCGCTAACTCTCTCTCACCTTTGATGTGAGCCGTCCCGAAAAATGAAATCTTTGAGTTTTACGTCCCACGGTTATGCCGGTGAGGCTAAAGGAGACGGTGATTATGAGAAATGAGTGAAATGGTGGAATGAAGAAAGTGGGAGGAAACGGGAGAACCCCGAGAAAACCCACGAGCACGCTGTTTGTCCACCACAAAGTCCACACGGCGCGAGCTCGGATCGAACCAGGGACCCCAAGCACCGGAGGTGAACGCTCTACCACTGAGCCACCGCGTCACTGTGAGCCGTCCCGAGTTCGACTCCCAGTGGGATACTTGGTCTAACAGTGTAACAGCTTTTTCAGGTCAGATATATTGAGTGATTTTTCTTCTGTGTTTCCCTCATTCGCAATAGGCAAATGCCGGGATGGTACCTAACTTATAGGTCCCAGATCGCTTCTTCCCTTTCTTTCATCGGGTAATGTGATGCAGAGGAACGTCATCCCTCATATATGTCATGGTTTAAATGGCTTTAGATGACGACAGTCCAGAAATCTAATTTCTAATCCTAATCCGTTAACCCTCAATTAAAACTTGAAGTAGTTTAAATTAAACGTTACGGTTTCAGCATTAATCGCCATAGAAAAAGAAATCGAAGTACAAATCAATAAGCGATTTTTTTTTTGGGGGGGGGGGGGCGGAGGCAATCGGCTTAGCGTCTCAAGAAACATACCATCTTTACCCGCAATACTTTACCAAAACCAGAAATAGTTGAAATTTACTCGTACTTCCGGTTTCACTACTCATTTCCATAGAGTGAAAAAGATAATAGATACCGAAAAGTGGTTTTGTTTATGACTGAAAGTGAGTGTCTCAAGAAAGAGTTTTGTCTCGACTTATATATATATCTGTTTCAATTGGTGAAAATCTACAATTTCCGTTTTCTATACTGAATACATAAAATGGACAATACGGAAATAGATAGCGATAATATGTTTTCTTAATATGGATTCAGTACTCAAGAATAACTTCTATCTCTCATTTTATTCGTCCATTGGAACCGGAAGCAAGACATCAATTAAGATTTTCGGTTTCAATACTTATGTCCATAGGGGAAAACTATTGAGAGATATCGACTTTTTTTTTATGTAGATTCAACGTCCAAGGAACAGCTTTTATATTTGACCCGTATTCCTGTGTTGGAACTAGAAGTTAAAGATGTATTGTAAAAATACATTCAAATTTCTATTTAACAGTATATATATATATATATATATATATATATATATATATATATATATATATATATATATATATATATATATATATATATATATATATATATATATTTAACAGTATAACAGTCTATATATTTCGCACACCCGCTGGAAGACTGTTACAGTCAAAAATACACATGTGTGGCAACATAACTTTTAAGTTTTGTTAATCTATTAAAATCACTCCCTGCAATACTGATATTTCTGCTATCTAGGGGTTAATTCGTTTACTTCCTTTTCTGTCAAAATACCATAGATAGTGCTCACTTCTCTCTCTCTCTCTCTCTTTATTCTCTTTTGAACGATGAGAACTCAAAATTTCAATTTTTTTTTTTTTGAGTTGTAACACTCTTTCACTGGATGTGCGATTTATTATTGATAGCTTGTTTTCATCAATACGTAGAAGGATGTAAATACTCTAGATATGCAGACAGTAGTTTGAAGAAATGGATATTTTTATCTCTGCTTGTATGTAGGAGTGGCAAACGTAAACAAAGATCAGACAGTGTTGGAAACTCTCGTCATGAAAATATTAGAAGAGCACAATGTATTCGATCGCATCGCATCGTGGTCAATTTTACGATTGTATTGCACTGTATTAACAATTCAACAATATTGCACTTCGAACTGAAAGCCATTTCCAATGAAACCAAAGTGATATCTATATCAATTTTAAAAAATAATAAATAGAAAGAATATGGTGAATCGTGTTTTCGAATGTTAGAATTAAATAATATTGCTCTTTAGTTACTACGACTCACAAGCAATCAAATTTAATAGTAATAGTTGGGGACATTGTTCATCACTTCTCTTTCAAGTGTGTTTTCAATTCATAAAATGAGAATTTGTAAGAAATGTTCTAAATCTAGGCCTATTGCTTTATAAGAAATTAATCAAGAAATGTAATATGTGTGAAGTTTGTCCCAATATATAGCATAGTACTTGTGTTGTTATAAAAGATGAACATACAAAGATCCTTTGTTCAATTATTCAAACTTGATAATGTATAATTTATTGTAAAAATATGTCGACGTCATATCGGTAGTGAGAAACAATTTTACGCCTCTTCAGAGTACTCTTATTTAGATGAAATACTTATATAAGTCTTACTGCTTACGAAGAATTCTAAGATTCGAACAAACTCAGGAGGCAATATAAAAATTTTGAACTTATGAAACGATAAATTGGGCGACAGTTTTGAACTTTTGAAAACCCAAAGTGAAATCTTACAAATATGAGAAAACAACGATTGAAAAATTGATAATCTCAAAAGTAAAAGTGTGAAATGACAAACAAATCTACAATCCTCAAGTGCAACTACGTTATTTGGAACAACATAGTAGATGAATTATCCAACAATTTAATGTGATTCCTGAGGTGTCAAATGAGAACGTCGTATTCACTACAAAGAATGTAGGTGATATACACAATATAAAGATTGAAGATAATGTTGCTGACCTATGGCTTATACATAAAAGAAAGATGCTGATCAACCTTCTGCCAGCATAGTTGTGAAATTCCTAAGGAGGGCCAACAAAGATCAATTTCGCCAGAGAAGATATGTGAAACGTAATCTTAATAGCACAGAAATTACTTTTACTCTACAGGCTCTGTTTATGTTAGACAGAGTTTTTTTCATTCAAAGAAAAATTGCGTTCACTGAAACTCGGAAATCTAAGAGAAATAATAGCTGAAATTTTTATGGATTGAGTTTGCTGAAAATGTAAGGTTAACGAAATGGGCAAATATATAGTAGTGTACATTTTAGAACCACAAACAATATTAGAGCTCTAATATACGAATAGCCAAAATTCTGATGGATATGTTTATATTTATTACCAGAATGTGAGAGGTATAAATACAAAATTAAGTATAATTGATACTAGGATTCTTGCTACTAACTATAATTTAATATGATTGCCAGAAACTTTGATAAAAATTTCAATGTAAAGATGAGTTTATTAATAACACTGGACAACAAAGTTTGACTGTTTTCATGCTTCACAAAAGAAGAGTACATTTTCTTATGAAAATTATGATGAAGAATACGAACATGAAAATAAAAAATGCTGAATTGGTTCGAGTTTAAGAGTAATCGACAGAAATACGTATGTGTTACGTAGTGTTGACGCTTATAGATTCTTGAATTTTCTATTTGGACTTTCACTTAAGTAGCAATTCCTTCAATTTTGTTCATCCGAGTATCGTGGTTCATATGTCATTCGCTTTAGAATAAACCAGGCTTGCAAATTGTACTATGTACATGTGTACATGATGTATAAGAGGAGGGAAATTTAAGATAAAATTGGAGATTTCCCGTCCATAAATCCCTTTTCTCAATTGTGGCACCCCCTGTTAAGGCTCCGGCTAAAGGTACCCAAGTATAGTATACCTTTAAAACTACTGTAATTTATACGTAATACATGTGGCAAGTTTCATTGTAATATCTACAATAGTTGTGAGGGGAAAATGTTTCATAGTTCTGCTTGACAATACCAAATTTCATATACGGAAAATGAGATATAAAATGAAAAGAATCCAAACAGTACTATTTATTTGAGATGTAAATTTAATAGGAGATGATAGGAGAACAATAGAAAGGAATGCAGAGATCTTATTAAACGCTTACAGGGACATGGGTTTAGAAGTAAATGCAGAGAAAACTAAATACATGGAAGTGCGTCGGGACCGGAATACAGCAAATTATGGATGCGTTAAAATACTAAATAATACTTTTGATAAAGTGGATACTTTCAAAAATCTAGGATCAATAATAACAGAGGAAAATCATATTCACGGAGAAATTAAATGTCGACTAAAAGCAGGGAATTCGTGTTACTATTCGGTTCAAAATCTCTTGTCGTCGCGAACTCTGTCGAGGAATTCGAAACTTAAAATACACAAAACGATAATCATGCCTGTTGTTCTGTATGGTTGCGAAACATGGTCACTTACTCTGAGGGAAGAACATAGACTGAAAGTATTTGAGAACAAGATCCTGAGACGAATATTCAGACCCAAGAGGAACGGGAATGGGGAATGGCGGAAACTTCATAAGGAGGAAGTACATAATTTATATGGTTTACCCAACATTGTTAGGGTCGTCAAGTCTAAGAGGATTAGATGGGCAGGTCATGTAGCTAGAATGGAAGAAAGTAGAGACGCTTTCAAAGTCTTGACTGGAAGACCAATCGGAAAACGACCATTAGGAAGACCTAGGCGAAGGTGGGAGGACAATATTAAGATGGATCTCGCAGAGATTGGAATACAGCGTAGAAACTGGATGCACTTAGCTAAGGATAGAAGTCAGTGGAGAGCTTTTGTGAACGCGGCATTGAACCTCCGGGTTCCATAGGCCATAGAGTTAGTTAGTTAGTTATCATGAATTGTACGTCATTCTCTTCAGAATAAAACATGCTTTAAAATGTACCATGAGAATGTTTATGTATGTGTGCGTTTGATGTACTAGAAAAAGAAAAATATGGGGTAAAATTGGGAATTTTTCGTCCAAAAATAACTTTTTTCAAATGTGGTGTACACTGTTGCGGCCCCAGCTACAGGTACCGAAATACAATATACCTTGAAACTACTGTGGTGAATACGCAATGTTTGTGCCAAGTTTCATTGCAATATCTACAATAATTATGAGGGTAAAATATTTCTCAATCGTGATTGACAATACCAAATTTTATAAAGGGAAAACTGAGATATAAAATAAAAATATATAAAGTGATGTTCGTACGTAAAGAGAGGAACATGCGTTTTGTTATAACGTTAGACCCTCTGCATATGAGACAAAAACTCACTTGACATATAGGTTATAGAGTAATATAATTGATTATGTGTGTGCTTGTCACAGTGTTTGTTCCAAATAATATAAAAACATCAATAAGAAGTTAAAACTATATAAAATAAAAGTGATAGAACATAACTTACATCGATATTACAAATGGCGCCTCTTTGCATGTTTCTTGTGTTGTGGTTCTGGAACATCTCTAGCGATTATTCAACAATAATTAGGAAGCAAAGACTTGCTCCAGTACCCTTGACATCGTTTCTCCATCATAGATGTAACTTGGTAGAAGTGTTCCCATGTTCATCAATGACTGTTCCGCAATTTTCTGGGAGTGCAATCTATGTAGGAGTGCAACATATGAATTTTTAGTGAAATATTACATCCCATTGCTTGGTATAAGATATTAGGTGCTCCCTTATTCTATATAGTTCTGAGAGATGTTACATTATGCCGCTGCATGTCTGGATATCTGACATCTAAAAGTTTTTCCTATATTACATACATATACATATGTTACGTCAGTTATGCGCTATCTCTACATATGCTATCTGTGTGTCTATCTGTATGTGATCCTAACCGCCTATATACATTTCTTCGTTTCATGCGGAAAGTATGTATAGATGGAACACTTATACAGAATATATTACGAAACATACGTTTTCAGTTACACGTTTGCTTTACATTATGTTACCTATAGTTGTACGTAAGTCCAAAAACTACAGGATTTTCGCATCTCATTTACGTTTTAACGTACGCCAAACACGTTTTTATCTCTCAATGTATGAACATTAACATATTTAAATAATAAATAGTTAAATCTGGAGATACTGGAATTATGTTTACTGTCATTATTACCAATATTATAATGCTTACAATATAATTTCTGCATATCAGTTAATTAAGACCAAAAATGAAATAGAAAATAGCATTATAAAAATACACGATAGAACTACTTACTCGGACAGCATTTTGTGTTAGGATTTTGGCATTTCATGTTAGTGTAAGGCTAGATATATACATTCATACTACTTTACTGATACAATAATTAATATTCTTGGCAATATTTTTAGATTGTTCCAAGAAAATTGTAGTCTAAATAAAGTATTAGTTTACATAATTTTTCTAATAAAACAATTATTTACGTCGAAAAATGTCTACCCAGTGGTTGATAGGAGAGGTGGAAAAGAGAAAATGTAATTTGAATCTAATATTAACGAAAACATAGTTTTAAACAGGCCCGCAGCTAAACCCCCCAAAACTTTTCATGGCCCTCCAGACCTCAATACAAAATGCTATTATTAATACTAAAATCACAATTTAGATATTTGTAAGAAAGTTTTTAATGACTTAGCTCCCCTATCTTATTCATGCTCCCCCCCCAATGTTCTGTGTCTGGTTGCGGGCCTGATTTTAAAGGTTACTTTGAATTTCCTTGTTTGATGAACATATTTTTATTCTTGTAATTCTTGTCAAATACAGCGAGGATTGAACAAAATTTTAAACAAGAAAGGAATCGTTCAGAGACAATTGGAACAAAAGAGGAAAGACACTGGATAAATACTGCATATTGAAAACAAATCAAAATGAAAGCTAATGAATAAAACGTGT
Source organism: Thermobia domestica (assembly GCF_964235325.1). Lineage (NCBI taxonomy): Eukaryota > Metazoa > Arthropoda > Insecta > Zygentoma > Lepismatidae > Thermobia > Thermobia domestica. The sequence goes on along the minus strand of NC_137454.1, from coordinate 39,660,682 downwards.
GATTTCACTAGATCAGCAGTGTTCTGTCAGCCATAAGGTGGAATAATCAAATAGCTTATTACTTATAGTGTTCAGTGGCAAAGGGACAGTGGGAGATTTTGCCCGGGGCCTAGACCCCCAACTTCCTGAGGGACAAAGTTAATTTAAGTTTTTTTTTTAAAGTTTATAGTAAACTCATGATATTCTATCATAGTCTGGGTTCTGGCTGTTCCCCTACTTTTTACCTTCCAGATCCGCCACTGGAAAAGAATGTGATAAAAGGAACGGTTGTGATATGAAAGAGATTTTGAGAAAGCTTGCTTTACATGATTATTTTGCAACCTCAAGTTATCATTCTCTGTTCTCTAAATGACACCTTTGCCCTCATACCATCAACAACAAATAACTTGCACCGTTAAACGTTGCAACGAGTCCGATCTCTAAAGTGTGACTTTAAAATCAGGCTTAAATATCAACTTAATGCGCAGAGCAATGAACTTAAAGCGTCTATTGTGCGTTTAATAATGGACACAAATTAGAAGCAAACAAAGAATGTCTTAATTTGATTTTACGTATACAGCTTCTATCGGATGTTCACAAGGCAGGAAAGCCCTTGCCGTAACATTAATTAAAAACAATTTTCTTTTCAATTAAGTGGAACATTCATTGGACCAGCTTGTAATGTATTAAATTTATTTCACACATGCAATTAAATGGACAATACGATACAATTTAGCAACAAGCAAGGACCTGCAATATACTACAGCCCGTATAGTTTAATTACCGGTCACTACCCTCATCAATACAAACTACTGAAACCTCTGGGTCAATAACTTCCATGGACAACTTCCGCCCACTACTATTTATACCAATTATGTTTTCATTGTTAAGTTATTTCTCGTATACGGAAGTTGCAAGCAAGGGTTCATTGCTCTCAAAGCTTTAATGTATTGTGTTTCGCAAATACAGTACACGAGAGAGACAAGCATAGCAATCAGGTAAGGTCTTATCGTTACAAAAGTATTCCATGTCCGTTTCTGGTGCAAGACATCATGGTTTAATTAAAGGAGTTGATAGTCCTGTTAAACTAAAGAAGAAAAAAGTCCTCCGTTAAATGTTTCAGTCACTTCCAATCATTCCATAATCAATCACTTTCGTTAATAATCCTTTAGTTCAAGAGAACATAACTATATAACGTGAAACTTTAAATTTCATATGATTTTTATGTCACAAATTACCTGTGTCCGTGTATTATGTTGAACTGTAAATGTAATTTCAAAGATTTTTATCTGTGTTTATGTTAAATGGATAAATCATCATTTAAAAAGCATGTAGCAATAATTGCAATTTTTATGTATTTGTCTTTTTACTACTCACTTCTGTATAAATCTGGAGATACTGAATAAACGTGCAATGGCATCATTTGTAAAGTAATCGCCATATCGTCAGCATGAGCACTGACAAAGGCAAATTCATTAAATTCTACAATAGAAGTATAACCATACGGCTATATAATATATACATATAATAAAGTATACCTACATCCTTGCCTTATGTCGAGGTAAGTTGTGACATGAAAATGAAATGAAATTTCAAGTTTCACGTTATACAGTTATGCTCTCTTGAGCTAAAAAATTATTAACAAAAATGAGTGATTATGGAATGATCCGACGCGACTGAAAGAAGTGGAGGAGGCCTTTTTTCTTTAACTTACCAGGACTAGCAACTCCTCTAATTCAAGCGAGATGTTTTACACCAAAAACTGAACTGGAGTACTTTTGTGACGAGAAAACCTTACCTCATTACTCTGTTTGTCTCTCTAGTATCCTGAATTTGCGAAACATAAGACATTAAAGTTCTGAGAGCAATGAACCTTACCTTGCAACTTTATTTTTTTTTTATTTTCTGTTATTTACGAACATAATTTCAAATACAGCTAAACGCCAGTTTACACTGGTATATCTAACAAATCTAAGAGATGATAACACAATGAAATAAAAAATATCTATTCTATACAATAAACAAAGTGCACATAAAAAATCTAGTTTGAATAAAATACTAAATTTTGAAAAGGAAAGGTTGCGACCAGGAACCGAATTCTAGGTCCTTAGAGACGTGAAGGAGTCCAAACATAAACCAGACACAAAACAAGCAGTTAATGAATTTAATTTGTTGGCACACACAGACACACATATCAATCTTTTTACTTTCGACTGGTTGAAACTTGAAACATTAACACATCACAAATACTTAAATGGAGAAATAATAATCCAATTTTTAAATGTGTCTATTGTTTAAGCATCTAACTAACTAATTTTCGGTTTAACCCTTTACAGTACGTGTGGTCAATTGTAACATCAAGGCACGCGCGTGGAGTCTCACTCCGCAATATTCATTTATCTGATTTTAATGTGTATTTTGTTTTTAAGCTATATTAAATTGTTTAATGATATCTTTGCAATGTTTTTGACAATTGCCCACGTATATTTTACAGCACAAACTCCTTTAACAGTTTTAAGAAAACTAAAATTTCTCCTTCCGCGCAGTCACCGCGGAGTGTGACTCCGCGGCGCGTGCTACGGCGGGTTAACATGCTAGGGCGGTGCTACGGCAACTTTCGTATTTAAAAAAATGAAGACAACAGCTATAGTCTCAAGACCCTAACAACAATAATAATAAAAAACAATGGGTTCTTTTGCTCAGAGCGAGTTAAGAGATTTTTTCTCAGCAACAAGGTCGATTTTATATGCCAATTCACACCTAGCAAGGAGTCGTATTACACAAGGAAATCCTTTGATGAATGCTGTTTAATCAGTTGCCAAAATGGACTTCGAATGCTTTGTATGAACATTTTAAACGAAAGAAAATTCAGAAAACAAAATATTCTTTTATCACAGTTTCTCAAACACTAGCTCGCTGTAGCATAAAGATAGCGGATAACTAAATTAACAAATTATCTCCCAAAATAAAATTATGAATAAGAAATATTTAGTGTGTTCATTTATTATTCGTCCCTTTTATATAGCACACATAAAATAAAATACACTTTAAATAGAAACAAATAGGTCGTAACCCTCTTTTGAGAATAATAACTCTCGCAAGAGCTTGGAGCTCTTAAATATTACAATATAAAATTACACAAAAATAAACGCATACCTTACCAAGAAACCTAACCTCTCTTGTGTCAGTTACTGTGCCAGCGAGGACCAGGTATAGCATATACGTACTTGCGAGCATAGCACAATTACAGCACTTAGGGGTCTGACGAAAGTTTTCGCTTTCGGAGGGTGTCTTGTTTTTTGAACTTCATCTTACATCTTTTCATCTTATTCATTGTCATTTGGGCTTCGGCCCTCGGCTCTTCCATCACGATGACAGACTTTGGCGAAGATATCGGAACTTAGAATCTCCGTCATGATTTAGGATCACTACCTCTTAACATCGGTCCTAACGGTCGCCAGAAAACGCAGCCACGTATTGTTACGGGAACATCTCGTTCAGACCGTAACACTATTTCTCCATCTACCTACGCTGACTGCATAACTAAAGGACATCGGATACGTTCTCGATCTCTCTCTGATGGCGAACAAACACTCGATCCCAAGAAGCAACGAATTACTCCCAACGTTAGCCAGACTACACCTCCAACTGCTAGCCATACTATGGATTGGACATCCACTTCAGCCGATAATCAACAGCAACCACATCAGAACCTGTATACAACTTCTTACTAACAGACTATGATCCGAAGTATGATACTGTTCGTGCTGTTTTCCAGCAATTAACCAAGTATATCCCTCGTCCTGAGATTCGTGAAATTGTTAAAACACGCCGTGGCATCATTTTGAAATCCAGTAACCCGAATTTCGCCACGCATGTCCGTAACAAGGCAACGTATGAAAATTTTGGGACGAAAGCAAAAATTTCTACTTTGCAACCGAGTACCCACAAAACTCCTCCTCCACCACGGCGACCTCCTATGTTGTCTGTAGTGATTCGTGGTGTAGAACCCGATCTTACTGATGACGAAATTCTTGCTGAACTTCATCAGGAAGGGCTACCTATAAAACGCTGTATTAGGATCAAGAACAACCAGGGGCCAACCTATCTCGTTCGAGTGCTAACTGATCAACAACAGTTGATTGATCAACTTCTCTCCAAGGGCGCCGATATAAGGTCGAGTCATCTCGCACGCCAGCACCTATGCCTGTTCGATGCGAGAAGTGTCAACAGTATAACTCACACCCAACAGCATGTGTAGGACATGGAGTAAACTGCCCTAAACATTAAAATGTGTAAGGTTGAGAGAAAAATTATGGTAATTTTAATAATTAAAGTTAGTTAATATGCAATAATCTAAATAAATTTTGAAATGTCGGTAGAGCTTAAATAAATTATTATTTAATTAAAACAAAATGAAAAAAAATTAAATTTTGAAAGAAGGATACTCCGAATTTACTAGTGATAAATCTCATTATTCTAAACAAAATGAAGTGCTTTTCTCAGGGTCTTTCCTTGGTTTTAACTTCATTGAAGCAAATACCAATAATGTCACATATAACTATCATAGGCTGACAGACAGAAGCTATAATTCGCTGATTATCTGCTCCTCTGGCAATGCTGTAAAGAAAAGAACATAAAACAAATAATCCAACACATACCTGTGATGTCTCCCAAGGTGTAGGTAGAAGAGAAATTCCATACGTTTTCAGATGACAAACTTTTAATAATAATAAAAAAAATCACAATCACCAATGAACACTGAATGAGTAGATAATACGTATCCGAGTAATATTGATTAGATTTGTGATAATTATCAGTTTGTGCACACGCGTTATTGTTCCTTCCAATTCAGCGCTGATCCCGTTCTTCCGTTTACGGGACTGTCTTGTTACTCCTTCACCGATGGTATCGCCTCTTCCGTTCCGGCAATACTTGCTGGAGCTCTTCTTATGTCCATGTGGACGATCCCAAAACACCTTAGTATGTCATCCCTACTATGTACAAGTCCTTCTCGTAGAGAATGACTAGGTGTACTTCGAGAAATTTGAATCGTGTCTCTATTTCACTGTATTTACAACTATCTGAACGATGTATAAGTATTTCAGTCGCACCGTCTGTAGATCATGTCTACCCACGATCTGATTAGATTTTAGCATAAAATTAACTTCATGCACACGAATCTAACACTGTTTATATACATACAAGATGACACGACGCATTATTTACAATGGAAGTCTTTCACGTAGCACAGTTCTGAAAGCTTATGTCAATATGCTGGACCTTCACTAGCTTCAAGGAAGTATGTTGATATACATAATTTGTATAAACTATATATAGCCAGTATCAGCATTTTTCAACTATCAGTTGAAACGAAAAAAAAATCACTCGAGTAACTATTACGAGTACAATTCAAAACAAGTTCATCTCCGATCCGGAGAATCACTTTTACTATATATTGGAATATTCTATCTACTCTCTTGTAAAGAGAGTCAACTTTCACGAACTGAACTCTAAACGAAATTTCATCCGCACGGTCAACGAACTAAACACCAACAACTCTCTTCCGCCCTTTTTCGTATATATAAAACTATCCATTTCTTTATTTCCTTGAGACTCGCTTCTAAACACACTTCTTTCTTATGAAGGGGATGGTGCGGAAGGGTGGAAGCATCTTGGTGCCATAAAGTCTAGTGACTACACCTTGTCCTATTCTTTTGCAAATAAATAATTTACTTTTGATTAATGTTCTGTTTTAACATTGTAATCTAATATGGTAAACTTGTACCTTCAAATTGATGCCTATCATACTGAGTTTCCTTACTTCGATCTATGTTAAATTTTAATTTGAACATGCTAACTATTTACAGATATACCTTCTAGCAGACATGTTTACAGGGCGCATAGTGGTCTGAGAGTCACTGACCTCTGGTGGCGGAACATCCAAACCACTCTCAAAACACTACTCAGCCTGTGTCCGTGCTAGTTGTGAAATTTTTACAAATAACAACACAAATAATTAGATTTAGAACTGATATCACTTAAAATACATCTTTCTTATTGATTTGAAGCATATATATGGGATTGTCATTGCATGTCATATCAATATATACACAAAAACACTCTTTTCCTGTTTTCTACTGCTTGAGAGGAATCACCTGGCTGCTGCTGTTACATACCATGTTCCCCCCTTCACAACATCACGTGAGGATACAAATAAAACCAAAATAAGCTTTGTATTTATGTTTTGTAAATAAACTGAGACACGGAAAAGCAAGGCTAAAGAATACTAGAATATTCTACTCATTCAAGAATGCATAATAACTTAAGAAGAAGATGACTGTTTTCTTTAGTTTATTTACAAGGGGTGAAGGTCGGTGGAGGGAATGTCCTTAGCTCCAGCATTTTGAAAATACAAGGAAGTTGAATGAAAAATTATAGGCTCGTTTTTACTTGAGATGTCTCGGACGCGCTGTCAGCAGTTATCATTAAATCTGGCCAGAAACTTCGTGGTTCACACCTATTGTTACTGATATTTTTGCACGGGGGTATGAAAAATTATATTGCTTTTACCACAAAGAAACTCTAGTCTGGGTGTCGTCAGTACAGACTCAGATGACATCGTTGTCAACTTGAAAATTTATACTTATTTTCATTTTCTTCATTGTTTCTAAAGAAGAAATAAGAAAAAGCTTTCCTTTTTCACCAGATACCAATATCTTTCGGGTGGCAATACTGCTGCACAAACATCTGTGCTCCTTCGACTTGAGTGCAGAAACTTTTTTTTTTTTTTTTAAGCTATACTCTGCTTCTTCTGCGTTGTAGATATTTCCTCTGTATTTCATTATTTCGATGCAAGAATATTATTGAATCCAAACAAACACAATATATTCACATACCTAATTACAATACTACATAATTTTGAACAGTCATCTTCTTATGTTAATAAAAAAAATAGGATATAAATTGAAAAATAAATCGAAAAACTTAATACACCACTAATCCCTTAATATGCAAAGCATATAATATGATATACTAATTTAAATATTGATATGCAAATAACCTAGCTATATGTGCCTTACACAAGCAGAATGCACAAACACCATCAAATGTGGTTATTGTTCCCGCGAACATCCTACTAAAAGATGCCCAAACCTTCAAGAACCACCACGCTGTGATTGCTGTTCTGAGCGTCACCCAACATACAGTTATAAATGTAAAGCTAAGTCTCAGCCTGATCCATCTAAGCCTGAACTTGTTGTTCCTATACGTTCGGTCGATACACCAACTCCACCAGCAAATTCATTACGTCATCCAGTTACTGTAGAGGATCTACTCCGTTTGCTCACTATTTCATTACAGAACATTCATCCATTTCTTCGCAACCATATTCTAACTCAAATAATGCACGCAGCCAAACTATTGTTTAATTTACAACTACATGCAACTTATTCGGGACCAACAGTGCACGTTCAAATCCAACCACTTGAGGTTTATGTTTAATATGGATAATTCAACCTATTCACTTATATTCTTTTTCATTAGGAGTTACAACTTACTTTTTCTTAATATACGATCTCTGTTGACACATCAAGTACTCTTCACCCAGCTCCTACAGGAAGAACAAATTGCCGCATTTGCACTAAATGATACTTACCTTGCACCATATCTAACGTGTTATATACCAAAGTATCATCTACTTCGCCACGACGCTCCAACAGGCCCACGTCTCTACGAAGGCACAGCTATTGGTATTCGGCACAATCTTCCTTTTCGTGCAGTTACGGTTCCACCTGCACTTCACCTTCCCGAACACATCACGATGGTCTATTTTCGAGGCCGCACAGTTACCCTTGTCACCATTTACTATCGTCCAAGACTCCAAGACGAGCTATTAATTATGATTTCTTCCGCCACATTGATTCCAATTTCCGGCATTACATTATCATGGCCGATCTAAATTTTCATAGTCGCTCACAAAGTGACAAGGACAACTTTTTAGATTTTGTTCGGAATGAAACAGGAGCTGAATTCCATAATTTACCGAAACCTACGCGTCCTATCAGTAACACTACTCCTGATGTAGTCATAACCTCATCTACTCTCTCTCAGTCCATCCATATAACTGTGCTTGACTCCATAGGTAGCGACCATGTTCCCATCAAAGTCGAACTTCACTGTTCTCCTAGCACTCAGCCTAAGCCCTCTCCTCAGAACATCTACTGCTACCGTAGGGCAAATTGAGAGCAATATCGTTCCGACTTAGACGCTGCAGTAACTTCATTCACTATGCCTAGCACATAATACGAACTCGATAGGACAATAACTGATCTAACTACAGCCCTTCAGGACGCAGCACAACGTTCAATTCCAACAATTGAAGTTCAGTTACATAAACCTAAGCTACCTCCGCAATACTTACCATTTATTACAGCCTCACGCAGAGCTTTCCGTGAATATCTAACTACGGGCAACCTTGAAGCGCTTCGTCTGCATCGCCAATACTTAAGGAAAACTCATAACTATATCCTTGCGTTTAAGAAACGTCACTGGATCGAAACTTCCAACACACTTGCTAATGAAGCACACCCTACAAAATATTGGCGCAAATTTCATCAACTAACTGGTAGAGTTTCTCGTTCGCCATACTCCATCGTTCATAACCACCAAGCAGTCCTTACGGATACAGACAAGGCCAATATATTTGCTTCTTATTTTCAAGGCATCTTTACCCCGCTACCCGGTTGGTATACACCAGACCGCTTACAATCAGCTATCAACCGACATACCGATGCAGCTTCTACTTCCTTTCGACCATGTGCTGATCATACTTTAGAACCAAATAATCCTCTAACCATGGCAATTCACCCCGAAACTATCAGTAATGCACTTATAGGCAAACGGAATACAGCACCAGGCTTTGACGCTGTTACATATGTTCTCGTCAGACAGGCGTCTCATTCTTTTCTGCTTTTTCTTAGCAATATCTATAACTTTATTCTACGAACTGGATTTTTTCCGCTCGACTGGAAATACTCCAAAGTTCTTCTTTTCCCTAAACCAAAGAAACCTTCATCAGAAGTCACATCGTACCGTCCTATTCACCTCAGAAGTTGTCTCTGCAAAATCTTGGAACGAATCCTTGTAAGACGCATGCACGACCATCTCAACTCGCATAACCTTCTTCTAATTCAACAAGCTGGATTTAGACCACATTTTAGCACTCTAGATCAATTATTCCGTCTCACTACAGCCATTCATAATTAGTTTAATACAGGCTTTCCTTCTTGCTTTGTAGCGTTTGATCTAGAAAAAGCTTTTGACAAGGTTTGGCACCCTGGTTTATTATACAAATTTCGTAATTACCATCTACCAACCTCGTACATCCGATTCATACACTCCTTCTTAATAGGGCGACTAGCTTATATCTCGATCAATGGAACGATATCTCATCCCATCTTCTTACACTCTGGAGTACCGCAAGACTCATCTCTGTCGCCTTTATTATACTTATTGTACGTCGCCGATCTAGTCGTTCCTAATACCACCACAATATTCCAGTTTGCGGACGACACTGCATTTCTCACAACTGCCCGCACAGTACGATCTCTTAATAAAACCATGCAAACAGCTATTGATGCATTCGTGCGTTAGTGTCCTATATGGAGGTTGAACATCAACTCTTCCAAAACACAAGCCATAGTTTTCTTGCCACGTAGACGCCGCTCTCGAGTCCATCGAAATCCGAATCTACTTCGCCTTCAGGTTGATCTTACGCCTGTTCCCGTGTCAACTACTATTACGTATCTCGGTGTCATTTTTGATACTCATCTTACCTGGACTCCACATCTTACCAAACTCATAAGCCAAGCACAAAACCGACTTAATCTTCTGAAACGGCTAGTTGGCACAACTTGGGGACTACGAGCACGTACCGTAATCAATACATATAAAACATTTATGCGTAGTACGTTAACGTACGGACATACAGCTTGGATATCTGCACCGTTAAAATTCTACCAAAAGCTTGCTATTCTCGAGCGCCATGCTCTACGCCTAGCGTATCGTATAAGTCTGTCGCATCCAACGAGATTACTTTATGAGATGATCGACTTTCCACCATTACTAAATTATCTTGAACAACTTCGTATACGTTATATCTGCAAACGAATTGCTCAGCACCATCCCCTGATGCTTGAAATTCTCCGCTACGACCGTGATAATGATGCACCGCCTCATTACGTTGACACTCCCCTTCAGCACTTCATGACACTCTATCATTTACAATTAGATAACAATATGCTGGACCCCGAAATCTTTGCAGTTTATCGCCCGCATGAACTTTCATCTCATATCTATCCATCATACGCACAGTAAGTACCTATTAACAAGGGCCTCCTTCGTCCTCATCAGTTCCTGAATCGCCCCAGGAACAGAAGATAACTTCATTCGTCTGAACTAACATAACCCAGTGATGTGACGTCCATAGCACTTCATTTCATCCATTCCATTAATTACATTTGCACCTTTATTTTTGAGTCCTCAGAAACCTCCATGCTTTGTGTTCATGTAATATCTGGCAATTTTAACATATTCACTTATAGCACCTAAAATATTATCATTCATATATGTGTTTCCTTTTATATGTATGCATGTCTATGATTATATTAATATGATGAATAAATAAATAATATATAAGAAACCTCTTAGACCACCTACATTTCCTTCAATTCAATCAGTCAAATTAAAGCACTTACCCGAAGAAAGGGCACAACCCTTTAACCGGGATGACGGAAAAAAAATCGGGGTACGTATAAGGTGCTACATACAACATATATGGCACTTAAATAAGCACCAAAAATTGTAGTATTTTTTCTAGTCTCAACGTTCAATTCACTGAAGAATAGAGCAATAACATTACCTGTTCTGCTGCGTTGAACATCAGAATACATACAGGTCACAGTTCGTGTATTTCACTTCCCTCACTGTACAACTAATCACTTCCTTCTCCCAGTAAAATTCAGTACAGAGGAAAAAGGGAACACCACACAGAAATTACAATCAATCACCACATGTCCAGGAGAATGGAATTCTAATTGAACGAAATTTTCTGATGCTTCTTGCAAATCCAATGCAATCTTCTTATGGCGAGAGTCAAACACATTTTCCAAAATAGTATTAATTATTTTCAAACTTAGCTTTCAACAATCACGATGAGTTCCACGCAATATGGCTCAGTCGATCAAACAGTTTATGCCCGTCAGCTCAACATGACGCTGAACTAGCCACGAAGCAACAATCCAGGAATCAAATTTTGGCTGTGTCACTGTATTGAAATAGTAGACTTTACTAAATGTAGCGATTTCCATATTCGCATATTCTATGAGGACATCTTCACCAAAATCGCAATTTTGATTGCAATACGCTGAATATACACTGATAGTTCGAAGAACCTTCTCGTACAATGCGCCTTTCTTACCAAGTGCGCCAAACAGCGGTCGTGAATTCTTGAACCCATATAGCTTAACCGAGGAGTAGAGATTAAAATTCTGCGCTCGAATAACATTATAAATAATAAATTAACAAAAACAATTTAGAGTTAATAAAAGAAATTCTAATGAAATTATAGAAACAATTTAGATAGCAAATGACCATTTTATAGAACAATTACACATTTGGCGCAAAATTTCGAGAATTGGAGGGAGTAAAACTAGCTGAAGCGCCTCTTACGAGGTTTGAGGAATTATACGATAAAATGGTAAAAATACAGTTCTCCTTTGTTCGAAAGAAGGAATAAGGGTGAAAATGATTTAAAAGTTTATGAAATACGAGACTTATTGACAAAAGGAGGTAAATTTTGTCGCTTATCTTTTTCTTTTAAACAAGAAACAATGGAAGTATGCTGTTGAGCATTTTCTTTCATGAATCTAAATATATATGTTGAATAAAACTTAAAAGAAGCCATGTTTATTGCAAAAAAATAGAAAATATAGAATATAATAATCAATAATAAAACTAACAAAATTCAGAAAATTACGAGGCACATATATATAATGTAAAAGAGTAAAAATAAATAAATGTAACTATCCGGTACAACAAGACATTAATAATAATAATAATAATAATAATAATAATAATAATAATAATAATAATAATAATAATAATAATAATAATAATAATAATAATAATAATAATAATAGACGTTGACTATATTTGACTAAAGTTCATCCAGCAAAATTAAGTGGTAGTGCGGAATTATGCGCAACTTCAGAATTAAATAAATATACAAGTGTATATGATAATTCGTTGTACTTATAACGTAGAAAGCCTATAGAACAGAGAATGTTGAATTATTGAAAGTCTACATGTAGGTCGTACTGCATGAAAAAGACATGTGTTACGTGTTTGAATGGAATTTGGAAATACAATTCTGAAAGTAGCGTTTCGGACCTGAGTTCACTGTGTGTGAGTTTATGTAGATATTTGATGTCACTGATTTTATGACTAGTGTCATGTAGTTGAATATTTAATGTTTGTAGCAGTTCGTGTTTTGTCGTCGCCAGGCCCGTATCTACGCAGGGCACGGGGGCAGCGCCTTCCTAAATTTTATAGTGTCGCTTAAAATTTTCAGGGTAGGCTTGTAAATTAACTATAATATGGTTGGATCGAGCCCCTCTAACTTCTACCGGCTCACTTACAATTTTGGGTTGGCTACTTGCCTGGTCAACGCACCCGTCTCAGATACTCTAAAACGTACTATTGAGTTTAACCGGGATAGGTTTGCAGATCGATGCGAGAAATAACAAAAAAAAAAAAAAAAAAATAATCAACTGCTATAATAGTAGTGGCTGGAAGGTATTAATGAAGTACCATATTTTAGTAACATTCCAATCATTCCATAGCACTTGTACAAGGATAAGTGGAAAATAATTTCCCTATAGGATCTATTAACAGAAGAGTTTCATAAAGACGAAACAAAGAATAGTTCATATTTCCACATTAGAATCAATGACGTTGATGCATTTGTCATACCGTTTTACAAGGACAAATAACCCTTCTTGGAGGAAACGCGTAGACACACACACATATAAAAAACCTCCTTTATTGGTGTTTTCACTTCGTTATTTTTTCCAAAGTGCCTTTTGCTGAGAACTTCCTTCAGATTCAGGTTAGGTTAGAATTTAGATTTCTGGGCTTTCAGCATCTAAGACCATTTAGCCCTTCACGTTTGAGGGATGACGTCCCTCGGCGAGCACACAATCCGGGGAAAGGGAAGGAAAAAAGAATAGGGGAAGGAAGGAAGCAGCCTGGAACCTATATGTTAGGTACCATCCCGGCATTTGCCTGGTGTGAATGAGGAAAATCCAGGAAAACCTCATTCAGGGTGGCTGGCCTGAAAAAGCGTTTTACACTTTTTCGACCAGGTGCCCCCACCGCCTTCAGATTCAGAATCAGATTGAAGTTTCTAGGTGCGAAATTGGGACTATACGGTGGATGGGCAAGGCGCTTCACAAAGAAAATAACAAAATGTTTTTTTTGCCGCCACCGAGGGCGTTCTCACATTGTCGTTGAAAAGAAGAGCTCCAAATATTAGAATTCTGAAATTTGTATACTTAAATCTTGTCAGTGTACGGCAATAGCGCTGATTATTGATTGTTCCAAACAGATATTTTCTCGAAACTTACCGGCTACGGAATGACCGCTTAACCGAACATCTGCCAAGAATCACATTGAGAGATACAAGTATAGAATATGTTTACAACCTCTTATTTTCCATGTGTAACTTCTTATTTTTGGATAGGTTAGAAAGTTGTCAATCATACCCGTAATACATTTACCATAAAAGTGTACGGCCATCAAGTATACATGTCCTAGAAAAGTATACAAAACTATTTATTTTATAACTGAAAAGCTACAAACCAAAGGTAAATAATATCACCCAGTGGGATTCGAATCAGGTTCAAACGTATTGAATCCCCAGAGAAAGGAACTACTTATAACACATGGCTATAGAAACAACTATGAAATTTGTCTCCAGTTATATGGCTAGATAACGGTCTTCTTAACATCTTTTTTAAAACAAATTTTGTGGTTGAAAAACGTTGTTACACTGAGAAAAAACGTATGTGCCATATGTAAAACGTAGGTTACATGCGTAAATCCAGTAGTTTTTAACTTAACGTACATCAAACGTATAACTGGAAGGTATATTTTATAGTTACTTTCCGTAAAAGTATTTCGAATAAACGTACTTTTCGTATGAACGAAGGAACTGTATATGGGCGGTCAGGGTCTTATATAAGATGGGCATATGTAACGTATAGTTACGTATGTAACATATACATTGTGGTTCAAAACAACACCGACAACGTTTGGGAGGTGATTCCTGACACCATGATGAGACAAAAAGTATAGACCAACCTGGGTGCACAAATGCTTTCTATCGGAATTATGGGCTGCCGAAAACATGAAAAAAATTAACTTTAAAGGTTCATAGCTCCAAAACTATGGGATCTACTGTGGTCGGGTAAAGACTTTACTTAAGAACTAATATGTGCCATATCCGAAAATCCATGTTTCAGAATCCTACAGCACTTCCGCAACAATTTTTATAGACGTACTTTGTGAGTACTTCAAATTACATGCACGTAGCCAAACTCCCTCCATAAAAATTGTTGTGTGAGTACCGCAGGATTCTGAAACATGGATTGTTGGATAGAACACATATTAGTTCCTAAGTGAAGTCTTGATCCGACTATGGGAGATCCCATAGTTTTGGAGCTATGGACCTTTAAAGTTCAATTTTTCATGTTTTCGGAAGCCTATAACTCCGAAAGGATGCATTTCTGCACCCAGGTTAGTGTATTCATTCCGTCTTATTTTCGTGTCTTATCTTTTATTTATTTATTTATTTGTCTTAACTTGGTGTCAGGAATCACCTCCCAAACGTTGTCGGTGTTATTTGATACACACTGTATACGCACGTAATATACGGAAGATTGTTAATGTCAGGCATCCTGCAACGGCATGATATAATATCTAAGCGAGAGAAGAGGCAGTACGTATATAGGACATGTATAACATATGCTCAATACTGACTTCTGTAGTAAACGTAAGGATTCTGTATATTTGTATAATATACCGTTGCCCGGATAACTAGGACTGGATTAATCCATCTGGAGGCCTGGTGCTAGAAAAAATAAGAAAAATAAGTGGTTCGTGCTGACTTCACATAATACACGCCGTGCTGACTTCTGCGCAACTACCGTTAGAAAATTAGGGGGATAAGTTTCATATTTTATTTTACGATTATGATTGAATCTTAATGATTTTCTTTTGATAGCCAGTTGAAATTTTGATTAAAGTAGAAGCCCGAGGATATAGCTCCCCTTAATCCGGCCAAACAAATAACGTATTTTTCTTAGTGTGATTTTCTGCATTTGCCAATGTATTTTTTTCTGAAAATATCATTACATTAATAGTCAGACTTGCAATTATAATTCGGAGAAGTGTACATGGTGCCGTGACTCCCACCGCTAGACGGTTCTACTCACGCAGGATCAAAGAAAGAAAGAAAAAAATACAAGTGAAACAGATTATAGACCGGCAATGAGCTCGCGAAATTGCTTGTATAATAGGAACGACCAATTCTGGAACTTTTACTTTCTGGAATCCGGAAAGTGAAATTGGAAAATTTCGGAATACAGGAAAGGTCCGGATTTTATTTTAAAAAATCCGGAATTTGGAAAATTTCTGGATTTCGGAAAAATTCCTATCTCGGAAAAATCCGAAATTCGAAAATTTTTGTTGATATGTAGTGCTTTTTGCTTCCAATTTCAATATTTTATGCTAATATAGTAGTATTGATTTAGTATGGTATCCATAAAAGAGATGCCGCGCCTTGATAAGAGATAGTTTATCGCTTGTTTAATTAAGGATAAGGGGAGTATCGAAGGAGGTGATGAAATAGGGTCAGGTTTTTTTTTCCTGGAGATAGATGACGAAAGGAAAGGTTGAATGACCACTACGAAGGTCACAGTGGATGGTCCCTATTGCATGGTCCCTGGTTTGCAGGACCACAATGGATGACCCCTGGAAATGACCCCCAGGACCCATAGCCCCTATGCAGGACCCATACGAACAGTATGTGAGAAGTGAAAAATATAGCAAGCTATACTCATACACTATGTGTGTGAACAGATAAAAGGAAATGGACCCTTCCCTGCCTTGCAGGGCCCCTGGAAATGACCCCCAGGACCAATGGTCCCTATGCAGGGCCCATGGCCCCTACGCTTCATTAGAAGCTAACTTAAAAAGATGTGAACATATTTTTTATTGTTTTGTATGGCAAGCCATACTCCTTGCTAAAAAGGTGGGAACAGATAAAAGGAAATGATTCCCAGGACTCAGTGGATGACTCCCAGGACCCATTGCCCCCTGTGCAGGACCCAATACGAACAGTATGTGAGAATATATATTATTGATTAGAAGCTACCTGTTTAAAAGATGTGAGCATCCCTTGACTTGAAAAAAGTGAAAAGTTAAAAATAAGCCCCTCCCCCTCCTACCCCCTCCTACAAGTATACTATGAAAAGGGTAATATTTATTAAAAACAATTTTCTTACTTGAGAGTTGAAGACTGAGTGGCATAGACATCCTTCCTTGAGAGCCGTTGAAATTGAAATGAACGAGCGAAAAGCCGTTTGGCTTGGCTTTAGTGACGTCAAGATTAACTTTGTACCGTATCAGAATGATAAAACTGATTGACCTAGACTTTAATTATTTACACGAAACATAGATTAATTGCAATCATCTACAAACATTTGTATGATTTGAACTTAATGAGAACTCTGAATAACAATCACGTGCAAGGTTAAAAACCTTTATTATTGACAAGCATGAGTGATATCTAACAGAGTTAATCACAGATGGATCACGAGTTTATGTGTACGAGTTTAATTGATATTGACGATAGAGAAAAAATAAACCGATAATCACGAGAACTGATGGGTTATTGAACGCTTGCTTGCAATCATCTACAAACATTTGTATGATTTGAACTTAATCAGAACTTTAAATAACAATCACGTGCAAGGTTAAAAACCTTTATTATTGACAACCATGAGTGATATCTAACAGAGTTAATCACAGATGGGTCACGAGTTTATGTGACCGAGTTTAAATGATATTGACGATAGAAAAAAATAAACCGATAATCACGAGAACTGATAGGTTATTGAACGCTTGACCTATTACAAACTGAACTTGTATTTGTAAATATATATATATATATATATATATATATATATATATATATATATATATAAACAATTTGGAAACGTTATTACTTAGAGATAACCAGAGAACGGTGAAAACATTTATTTTGTTATTACAATCTAATACGAGAAAATAAATTGCAACTTTAGAGATTAATGCCCCGAACTGAACAATTATTATTGTACGGATTCAATGTCCACAGTGAGAACATTGAGCATGCCCCGCCTATATGCAATAAAGCACACGGACTTATGGGTAAAAAAAATGGTTTCGCCTATACTAAATAAAGTACTTATATATAAATCCCTTTGCTCCCTTTTTCTATATATTATAATTGTTGCTACTGAGAGTGCCTTTATAGTAATTAATTGTGTGATTTTACGTGTGTGTGTGTGTGTTTGCGATTTCTAAAAAGTTTGGACGACCAGCGAAAATTGTAAGTTATTATTGTAGTTGATGTATATATTCACACATATTCATTGACGCGCCTTTTGTACATTAATATTTAATCCTAGGGCTAACGAACAAATGTAAAATTGTAATTCACTTTAAAAGTATAACACATAATCGTTAACGTGCCACCACTGGCATTTACATTGAAACGTGAGAAAAAAGTGATTATTTGTAAAACATTTTGGCATTAATGCTACGCGTTTGTTTGAAATGCTATTTATGTTGCACGCTTACACAAAGATTAATTTTTATTATAGCAAGCATTTACGGAAATAATTTTAAAATGCAATTTCCCCCTAACATATGTTGGTTACGCCTTTGTTATAATTGCACTTACGCGAAAGCGAAATAAAAATTACTGTGTGCACGTAGCACATATTGGTTGCACTTTTTAAAATTGCACTTACGCGAAAGCGAAATAAAAATTATTGTGTTGACCTAGCATATATTGGTTGCACTTTTTAAAATTGCACTAACACGAAAGCGAAATAAAAAATTACTGTGTGCACCTAGCACATATTGGCTGCACTTTTTAAAATTGCACGTACGCAAAAACGAAATAAAAATTACTGTGTTCACCTAACACATGTTGGTTGCACTTTTTACAATTGCACGTACGCGAAAGCGAAATAAAAATTACTGTGTACACCTAGCACATACTGGTTGCAATTTTTAAAATTGTATGTACGCTAATACGGCCACCAACTTACATTTAAGAACGCATTATAAAATAGTTCGTGTTATATATAATTTCCGCGGACAAATTAGTTGCCTAGCACAAAATTTAAATTGCCTATCTATTATTAAGCTAAGCTAAGATGGCTATACTTGCTAACGCGCCTTTACTTGAAAACCACATGTTTTTTACTAATGCGCCTTAGTGGATAACCACATTTTTTTACTAAGCTATTGTAACGTAACCGTTGCTAACGCGCCTTTACTTGAAAACCACATGTTTTTTACTAAGCTAACCTAAGATGTTTATATTTGCTAATGCGCCTTAGTGGAAAACCACATTTTTTACTAAGCTATTGTAACGTAACCGTTGCTAACGCGCCTTTACTTGAAAACCACATGTTTTTTACTAAGCTAACCTAAGATGCATATACTTGCTAACGCCCCTTTACTGGAAAACCACATTTTTTTACTAAGCTATTGTAACGTAACCGTCGCTAACGCGCCTTTACTTGAAAACAATATGGTTCCTTACTAAACTAACCTAAACTGGTTATAGCTGCTAACGTAACCGATGGTAACGTAACCGTCGGTAACGCGCCTTTACCGTATAACCTAACTTAACGCAACATTATTCACCTTTGATAATAATGTATAAATTAATTATTATTTTGTTTTAACTTGTTGCTACGCGTTTGCTAATACTGAATAATTGCTTGGAAATGCACACCGGCTCTGCCCTACCCTGAACCACTTGTTTGCGCGTATGTTTTGCCCTGCCCCGCCCTGCACACTTGTTGCCGCGGATGTTTTTTTTTTATATAAATGGACATCGACTGCCACGGCTTTAAAAAACTAATTAATGTAATTATTGTACGCGTGCTTCCGTATAAATGCAAGCACGTTTTTTTTCACGAATGGTCTTGAACTGCTACGGCTTGAACTATTTATTGTACGAATGCTTCCGTATAAATGCACGCACGTTTTTTTTCACGAATGGACTTTTACTGCTACACGTTTCAAACTAATAAATGTAATTAATGCACGCATGCTTCCGTATAAATGCAGGCCCGTTTTTCCACATGGACATCGACTGCTACGGCTTAAACTATTTATTGTACGCATACTTCCGTATAAATGCACGCACGCATGGGCACCAATTGCCACGCTTTTAAAATTAATTACTGCTATATTTTTATGCATCTACCTTAATAAATACTATATATAATGGATTTTAAAACACGGAAAACAAGAACAACCTGCAATGGCTAACATTTACATGTCGGAAAAAAATTTAAATAGTGTAGGCCAGCATCATTTGCTTAATGAACATAGCAACGTTTATATTTTCATAAGTATTTATAAAATAAATGTAGAAAAAAAGATCATCAATTTGAAATATTTCATTTCTAGTACATACTAAATAATTTAATGGTAAAAATGATATTAAACTTACCTTTATATACATCCTTTTGATTTCCGCCTGTAAGCACGTTTTAAACTATGTGTATTTCAACATGCGCGTCAACAGGAAGTGACTCAACTTCCTGTAGCAGTGTTGGTAAATTTTTATATTTTGTGTTTAGTTAGAGAATGGTAATGGAAGATTTTTAATTTAAAGAGATTAATAAATAAGAAATCATTATGAAATGGGGAATTGTTTTTGGTATACTTTAATTACAAGTGCAGAAAAAGTATTTGTGTTGCCTAGTTTGTAAAATAAAAATAAATGAAAATGCTTTAGGTCATTTTGTAATGTAGCCTATAGGAATATGAGCCGATTCACTACCCTTTATCATATTTAGACTGCAAAACACAGACTATAATGTAACACATTTGCATATTTTATGGATTTTGCGATGGATTATTTACGCAAACTAGAATGCGAAGACTATGTAGTAAGACACAATGTGTTAGTAAGAGAAAAAAAGGGGGCAAACTAAGAATAGTCAAGGTCTATTTAGGTGGTAATCAGGGGTTAGTTACGGAATACTAAAGATAGGCAGGGGGTAATTAGGGTATACTAAAGATAATCAAGGGGTAGTTACGGAATACTAAATATGGTCAGCGACTATTTAGGGGATAATCAAAGGCTAGTTAGCCCATAGTAAGGTTAATCAAGGAATAATCAGGAGATATTAAGAATGCTTAAAGGGTAGGTAGCCCATAGTAAGAATATTCAAGGAATAATCAGGGGATATCAAGAATAATTAAAGGGTAGTTAGCCCTTACTAAAGATATTCAAGGACTATTAGGGGATATTAAGAATAATTAAAGGGTAGTTAGCCCTTACTAAAGATATTCAAGGACTATTAGGGGATATTCAAGGGGGAAGCTTAATTATAGAGTGCGGAATGAGGACTTTTTTTTGCGATACTTAGTTTGAGAATAAATATTGCGGTGGGGCGCAGTACAGAATAAGGGCCTTTTGTTTTGGTATATATAGTTTCAGAATAAATATTGTGGTGGGGCGCAGTACAGAATGAGGGCCTTTTGTTTTGGCATATATAGTTTCAGAATAAATATTGCGGTGGGGCGGGTACAGAATGAGGGCCTTTTGTTTTGGTATATATAGTTTAGAATAAATATTGCGGTGGGGCGAAGTACAGAATGAGGGCCTTTTGTTTTGGTATAGTTAGATTGAGAATAAATATTGCGGTGGGCCGCAGTACAGAATGAGGGCTTTTTGTTTTGGTATAGTTAGAATGAGAATAAATATTGCGATGGACAGAATGGGGTTTAGGATATTTTACAATTGGAACAAGGCTACATACATGTGTACTGTTATTGGAAACACGTATAGAATGTGAATCGGAAAAAAATGCACAGAGACGTGTTGTTTTATGAACCCGTTTGCAGACGACTTAATACTATACTGAATGCTTTTGAATAAGGCCGCTAGGTGGCAATACTTACCACATGATTGCGTCAAAACATGCGTAAACTTGTTGAATATAATGACATATATATATATTAATATATATTCCGTTTTAATATCATTTTATTGTACGCCGTTGGACGTAACCCCTGACTTATTATTAGTGCTAATAGTAGTATTGAATTGAAAATATAACATTTAGTGAAAAATATTATTACTGTTTTACAGTGTGCAGTTGCAAAATAAACATTAGCGAGGCCATATTTAACAGTTTTTGAAGAACAACTAAGAATTAGAAGGTGAGTGTATTTTATAATAATTATTATTAATATATTTATTGAAAGCAGTTAGTAACCAAGACTTTTTAAAACCAATTTAATGAACATTCGTTTAGCTGAGGTTGTTTTAACCGTTAATTATTTAACCAACACTTAGTAAAGAAGACTTTTTTAAAACCAACTCATGAACAATTCTCTAGCTGAGCTTGTTTTTTAACCAGTAATTAATAAACAAGTTTCTTTTATAGTTTTTTCAAAGCAAGTTATTGATTATTGCCTGTTTTGCTAGATTTATGTTAGAACTCAAAATTTTTTTCTTTTTTTTTGTTTTAGATGGATTTCCTGTGTTCAACTGGTGAGTTCAATATGATTGATGAACTTTTCCTGCATGAAGTTTTACGCGGGCTTGATGACTATTCTCGTGTCTTCAGTACGTGGAAGGCGATAATGGAGCTGCAGCGATTAGGTCATCGAGCCAGTGTAAGATGTGAAGCTTTACTACACGCTCTTCGTGCTTTAGAAGGTAATGACCTTATACTTTTAAATCATTGCGTTTCAGCCGCCGATGTGCTTGAGTTATTTGTACATGGATTTTTTCGTAATAAGGAGTTTTACAATTATGCTGAAGACAGATTTATGTATTTAATGGCGTGCGGAGAAGGGCAAATAGATAGAATAAATAATACATAGTTATCCAACTTTTTTGATTTTGGTTCGCGATTTGTTTTGAATGAATCTTTAATTCCATCTGAATTACCCATAACTGTGACCCCTCAAGAAAATTATAACTTGAGTGATGAAGACTTGGCATTTTTAGATGGAGTAAATCTAAATTCCGATGAAGAACAAGAAGTGAGGAGATTGGTTAAAAATGTGGACGATGCTGTGGTTAAACCCACGCAACAAGTCCAGGGACAAAATCCTGTATACAATCAGCCTTGTGTACAGGACAATCATGGTTATGGGGACCAATCTGATCCTCAACCTGGACCCTCACATGCTCCTGACCCCGTGTTTGTTGGATATGGGAGCAATAATGGGAAAAGTACAAATAGTACTGATTGTAGTGCTAGTAGTAGTACTAGTAGTAGTGGTAGTGGAAATAATAATGAGGGGGAAAATCAGAGTAATAATAACTTCGAAGTAGTAAGAGAGAGCAGAAAACGGTTTCGTAAGTTTCACCTTACGGGCCATGAAATTGCGGTTAGACCTGTGGATAATGAAAGACGTATTGATAATCCACAGGCCTATATTGAAAGCTTATTTAATTTTGCATTAGAACATGTGTTATCTAATGCTCGCCCCACTGATTATATTGGACTATACATTGATAGTAGCAATAGTAGAAATAACAAGTCTGTATATGTTCCATTTAGAAGAAAACCCGATTTTTCTGCTCAAACTGTCCTTTACTCAGTTGAACGAGTTATAATTCAAATGAGGATTTCCTTTTGGGGCATGAGGTATTGTTTCGCTTCCATGTAGCGGAGAGTATGCATGGAAACGGAAGAAATGCAGCAAGTGCTGTTGAAAAGTATTCCAAACATCAAGATTATTTGGAAAAGCGATTAATACGCATAGAAAACAATAATATGTACTGCCTTCCCATGGCAATTGTATGGGGGATTACGAAGCACACCGCAAGTAAGCAAAGTTTATATAAATTAAAAACAAGAGATTATGATACATGGGTTCTAAAAGCAGAAGTTCTCTGGGAGATGGCGGGAGTTGACGTTAAAGCAAAGGGTGGATGTGATTTTAAAGACCTGGATTTGATACAATCATATTTAAGTGGGGAGTATCAAATTGTGGTGTATGAGTAAGATGAGAATAATGACCGGGAATATATAGTACGTTACCCGGGAGAGTATGCACAGAATAAAATCTTTATTTTCTATAAGAGAGGTGACACTGTTGGCCATTTTGAACCCATTCCATACATTAAAAAATTACTTGGTAAACTGAAGTATTGCTATTATTGTTTGCAAGCATATAATGGGTTAGCATATAAACATAAGTGTGAAACTCAGTGTTCTCTTTGTGAATGCAAACACGAACGAAATTATAATACTAATAAAATTAAATGTAATGCGTGCAATAGAGAGTTTGCTGAGGGTACATGTTTTCAGAATCATAAGAAATGTAATAAAGGCGGGAAATCTGTGTGTGATAATGTTAAGGTCTGCAATAATTGCGTTATCATCTTTGATAACAGGCGTCGAAAATCAAACCATGTGTGTGGTGAACATTTTTGCACGACTTGTCGTAAGCATGTTGATATCACTCACACATGTTTTGTACAACGACAAGAGCCTGTACATACTGATAGGTTTATGTACATTGCATATGATATAGAAACGATGTTAAAGGCACCAAATGCGCGCGGTGAAAGGGAACATGTGGTATTACTTGTATGCTGTAAGCATATTTGCCACAACTGTATGAATAAAGGTATCGATGAGTCCTGTAAAACTTGTGGCGATAATAATGGAAATCGTTCGTTTTCTTTTAAGACAATGACGGACTTTATTAACCATGTTTTGGCAGACCGACCTGACTTTAGACGTATAATTTGTATTGCACATAATGGTAGCAGATATGATGGTCTTTTCTGCCTTAGAAATCTAATAGAAGAGCAGCATCTTTTTCCTAATGTGGTAATTCAGGGTCAGAAAATTTTTAATATTAATATTGGTAATCGTATTTTCTTTAAAGATTTTTATTTATTTATTGGATGTAAATTATCTAGACTTCCCAAAACTTTAGGCCTGCGCGGAAATTTAAGAAAGGGAGATTTCCCATATTTATTTAACACCGAGGAAAATCAAAATTATGTTGGTCCCTATCCCCCACTTGAATTCTATGACCCTGAAGGACGAAACACCGAAGACAAACAAGAATTAATAGCCTGTCACCAAGAACGTGCGGCAAGTGGCGAGGAGTTTAACCTCGAAAAGGAAATGCTGTCTTATTGCGAAAACGATGTTAGAATTCTAGCAGAAGCGATCATCAAATTTAGTGACATTATTGAGGAGAAAACGAATGGTTTGCAATGTTTCATGACATCATCTACCATTGCAGGTCTTGCAATGCGTACATATCGTACTTTGTACTTACCTAAAAATACTATTCCCGTAATTCCCGCGTTGGGTTTCCATCATAAGACAAAGTATAGTACTAAAGCTATGCAATGGCTTATGTATATGGAAAAACAATTAGGGATAGAAATCCAGCATGCTAGGAGAGGTGGGGAAAAGTATATTGGTAGGTACCAAGTTGATGGATGGCATGAGGGACTCAACGCTGCCTTCGAATTTTATGGTTGTTACTGGCACTCGTGCCCGCGTTGTTACCCTTTCAACCGTAACGACATTTTACATGACGCTCAAGACTCATGCAATACAATGGAAAAAAGATATGAACAAACAATGCTCCGTCGAAAGTATCTCAAAAGTTTAGGTATAAACCTATACGAAATCTGGGAATGTTCTTGGGATGAAAAGGTAAAGACGGATAAGGACGTACAAAGGTTTATTAAAGAACGTTGTACAAACCTACCTGATTTCCTTATTCCCAAGAATTGTTACAATGGCGGACGCACTGAAGTGTTCAAATCTTTTGTGAATTGTACGGGTAATGAGAAGTTATGTTACGCCGATATTACTTCGTTATATCCATATGTGATGTCACGTAAACCTATGCCCGTTAAATCACCTAAGATACATACGGGGCCGGATTTTCCAAATGTGGAAAGTATTCATGGTGTAGTAAAATGCACTATTTTGCCCCCGAAAAACTTGTATTTTCCGATTATTCCATATGTGGCTGGAGGCCGATTACTTTTTGGTTTATGCCGGACATGTATGGAAGAGGAAAACACTGATGATTGTACTCATAGTGACAATGAGTGTGCTATTACAGGTACGTTTTGTACTCCAGAGTTACACCTGGCTCTTCAAAAAGGGTACAAAATACTCGATATACAGGAAATATGGGAATTCGAACTCATGGATCCTGAAGAGGGGAATTCAGGTGGTTTGTTCGGAACTTATGTGAATTCCTTCCTTCAGATGAAGCAGGAAGCCTCTGGTTTTCCTGCTTATTGTAAAAATGAAGGAGACAAACAAAAATATATCGAGGACTATTATGCCCATGAAGGCATACAGTTAAATTATGATAACATCAGGACGAACCCGGGATTGAGGCAATGTGCAAAACTTTACCTCAATTCATTATATGGTAAATGGGGACAGCGCACTGATATGTCACATAGTGTAATCGTTAGTGACGAAGTTACGTTCCTTAGGTATTTAACGTCGGCAAGGTATGAAATTCAAAGTGTGGTTTCAATTAATGATGATCACTTAATTATCCCATATAGAGATAATGAAACTGAAAATGTCCCATTGGAATTTTCAAACGTCATATTAGCAGCCTTTATTACTTCGTGGGCTAGACTTGAACTATATAAATTACTAACGACTGTAGGACCAGACAGAGCCATTTACTGTGACACTGACAGTATTATGTATATACAGAAAAAAGATGAGGAACCTTTGTTACCACTTGGAAACTATCTGGGTGATCTAACAGATGAAATTCCAGAAGGTTGGGAATTTACAACCTTCTACGGTCTAGGTGCGAAAAATTATTGTTATAGGCTAATTAATGCCAAAGGTGATGTTCTGCATATACTCAAAATTAGGGGGATAACACTAAACGATAGGACCTCTCAAAAAATTAACTTTGAGAGTGTCTATAAATTAGTGTCTGGACAATTAGTGTCCACAGTAATAGAAAACCCAAATAGTATTGTGCGTAAACGAGGGTTCCGTATCTTTAGTCGTACAGAGACTAAGACACACCGTGAGGTAAATAAAAAACGTAAACGTGTTGACGAAGATGACGTGACTGACGATATACCAATAACAAAACGTGCGACTTTACCTTACGGATATAGGCCCACGAACGAGTAAATATGACTTGTGTTAGTGTTTTTTTCTTTTTAACCAGTTCGTTTCTTATGGAAACTCGGAACAATCTTTAGATTCTGATTATGTTAAAATTTCCAGTGGAAAGTCGTTAATTATTTGTTGGATTGCTTCTTATAGAAGCTCATTCTTAAAATTTCCTATTGAAAGTTGTTAATTATTTGTTGGATCGCTTCTTATAGAAGCTAATTGTTAAAATTTTCTATGAGTGTAAATAATTTATTTTAACTTAAAAAGCTTTAACTTTTTTTTCTTTCGCTTCAATAGAAGCTCAGAACTGTTCTCTTAGAAACCTTTATCTTTTTCTTTTTAATTGTGTGAGTGTATATAAAGCAAAAGCTCTATTGTATGCATTCATTTGAGTACAACTTGTTAAAGTTTCAACATCCCTCTACCATTTTAATTGCGGGTCCATCAAGGGCAGGAAAAACATGTTTTGTAAATCGATTACTTAATGAACGTGATCAAATGTTTAGTATAAAATTTAATGATATTGTTTGGTGTTATGGTGCAGTAATACCAAACCTGGATGCACATGCAAAAATACGTTTTGTAGAAGGAATACCTGACATGAACAATTTTGAAATTAAAGAAAATTCATTATTAATACTTGATGATTTAATGTCAGAAACTAATGGCGATGTTGCTAATTTATTTACAAAGTATGCACATCATAAAAAGTTGACTGTTATATTTATTATTCAAAATTTATTTCCAAAAGGAAAACATGCAAATGATATTAGTTTAAATGCACATTATATTATAGTATTTAAAAATCCTCGTGATAAATTACAAATACAATATTTAGCAAGGCAAATTATGCCTCGATATAGTAAGGAAATTGTGAATGTATTCGAAGAGGTAACACGTGAGCCTCACACTTATTTGTTATTTGACCTAAACCAAAAAACAAACGATGCATTACGAATACGTACAAATATTTTTCCTAATGAAATTATGCATGTATACGCCAACATAAAAGACATGCATACAGAAATTTTTATTTAGTTGCTATCAAGATGTTGAAGGTAAAACAACACTACAACACGCTCCGTGCTCTGTGCAAATGCAAAAATACAAAACGAAAACAAATTTTACAAAATGCTTCAGGGGATTTAATAAGAACAATTTCTCAAGTAGCTAAAAACACAATAAAAGGAAACATCCCTTTAAATTCTCGTCAGAAGCAACGATTACGTAGACATAAAAAGATCTTGCGCGCTTTATCTCAGCAGCGTACTGAATTAAAGAAAAAGAAGAGGTTGTTTCTACAAAAAGGTGGTGCACTTTTACCATTAATTTTGGGACCACTTCTAGCAGCAGTAGGCAGTAGTATTTTTAGTCGATAATTATGTCAGAATTACGTAAAATGATTTTAGTTCCTGAAAATGCAATACATGAAATTCAGTCCAATCTTAAATCAATAGATTCACATCAATCACGTTTAGATGAAGAAATGAATAATATTTTAAAACGTCATGATATTAGTGTACAACAAAAATGGAAATTATATCAACAAGCTTTGCATCGTTACTTACAGTATACATCTTCTTCTTCACATAAACTTATTACATTACCTGTTATTCAGGATGAACAAAAAGAAGAAGAAAAATTATCATCACTTGCTTTGCAACAGGATAACAATACTTCTATTTTACCATTTGTATCAGACATTTTACAATCAGTACCAAAAACACTACGTAAGAAAACAGATCTATTATTAAAGCAGTTGACAAATTTTGATAAAATTCAGTGGGATAAGTCTGGTATAGTACGTATCCAAGGAAAAACAATACCAGGTTCAAATATTATAGATTTAGTAAATGATGTTGTTCGTACAAGAAAATATTCAAGAAATCCTATAGGTATTCACGAATTTAAAAATTTATTAGAAGATCTTAATGTTCCTAAAGAATTTATTGGCACACCAGCATCAAAACTGAATAGTAGTAGTAGTAGTAGACAACGTATTCGTAAAATAAAAAATCATCCAGTCCTAAAGCAGTATCTAATTTATTTAAACATTGGAATGAATATAGTATGTAAAAAAATGACAAAATTATCAAAAATATATTATGATTATTCAAATCCTAATTCTTTATCAAGTATACAAATATTACATCGTAAAACAAAATTATCTAAAAAGAAAATTAAAAATTGGTTAGCTTCTCAAGATGCATATACATTGCATGCACCAATTCGTAAAGTTTTTCAACGGAAAAAGTATTATGTTAGTGCACCAAATGAAACATTACAAATGGATTTGACAGATATGCAAAACATTGCAAAGTATAATAATAATTATAAGTATATATTATGCTGTATTGATATTTTTTCACGTTATGCATATTGTGTCCCCTTAAAAACAAATAAAGGTCCTGAAATGGTAAAAGCAATAAGAAAAATTTTTAAAAATTTCAAGTTACCCGTGTTTAATGTCCAAACCGATTTAGGTACAGAATTTTATAATCGTCATGTAAAACAATTGTTTAAAGAATATGAAATTAATCATTATAGTGTTCATTCCGAAATTAAATGTGCTTTAGCAGAACGTTTTATAAGAACGATAAAAGAAAAATTGTATCGTTACTTTACTGCAAAAAATACTTATCGTTATATTAATGTCTTAGATCAAATTGTCAATAATTATAACCATTCATATCATTCAAGTATTAAAATGGCGCCTGCAGAAGTAAATGATTCCAATGTGAATCAAGTGTGGGAAACATTATATGGAAATGCAATAAATAAAAAGAATACAAGTTGTAAATTTAGTCCGGGTGATTATGTTCGTGTTAGTAAGTATAAACATGTATTGGAAAAAGGATATTTACCTAAATGGTCACAAGAAATATTTATTGTCGATAAATGTATTAAATCTAATCCTGTGACTTATAAATTAAAAGATTGGAATGGAGAAGAAATTAAAGGAATATTTTATGCGCAAGAATTACAAAAAGTAATTATAAATTCAAAAAAAACTTATCTTATTGAAAAAGTATTAAAACGAAAAAATGGGTGGATGTATGTAAAATGGCTGGGATATCCGTCAAGTATGAATTCATGGATTAGATCCGATTCTATTCAGTCTGCAAAATGAATTCAAACCTTACACATGACTTTTACGTTACTCTTCCTTCAAATGCCAGTAGTAAACTTTTTAATAATAATACAACAGCTTCATTTCGCGTTAAATTAGCACAACCTATTGATTTAAGTGATGGGGAATGGGGTGTTGCATTAACACAAATTAATATTCCGTGGAGTTTTTATAATGTTGGTGAAAATGAAGAAATAATAATTACTACTGTTATCAATGATAAAGTTGAACGCCATCATGTTCGTGTAACACCGGGATATTATTCGTCTATTGAATCTATTCTTGAGTTAATTCCTGAAAATGTTCCTATGTTACAATATTTACAAAATAAAAATCAAATTGTAATTAAACATTCTTTAAAATTAGAAGATCAATGTATGATTGGTATTACACCAGGATTACAACATATTTTTGGATTTATTAATGAAAATACACACGATATTAAAAATGTAGTATACACAAAAATTAGAAATGTTGATTTATTATTATCACGGGGTAAATTTCCATGTAATTTAGATTATAATATTCCCAACTCAATTAATGTATGTGTTGATATTGTAAAACATCAACAAAATATTGGACCGTTAATTCGAAAACTTAGTGTATATAATGTACAACACGGTAATGTAAAATCTTTTGTGTTTCATACACCCCATTATGTTAAAGTTGAAAAGAAATATTTTGATACAATAGAAGTAAACTTAAAAGATGAACACGGTTTAAAATTACCATTTAGTTTCGGGACTTCAAACTTGACACTTCACTTTAAACGAAAATGATTTCTGAAGGTATTGATGATAGTTTTTACATTACATTAGTTTCAAATGCTAGTACAAATGTATATCCTACAAATAATCCAACACATTTTATTAATCAGTTGAAAAATAATATACGATTATCAGAATCCAATTGGTACGTAGGGTTAAGTGAAGTACATATTCCATTAACATGTTATAACGTCACCGAAGGCGAAAATGTTGTATGGTACAAATTTAAAAATGCAGACCCTATGAAAAGTAAAGTTGTTGTTGGATATTATAAATCCATTCATCATTTAATAGATGAATTAAATACAATATCAAGATTTATACTATTTAGCTTTTCAAATATTGTACGTGTTGAATGCGTTGAACGTGTAGAATCTGTTACATTGTCACCTACATTAGCTTTACAATTAGGTTTTTCTGAAAAATCAGATCTTGTAAAAGAACGCCGTGGATTCAAACAGCCATACGTAGATATTGGATATCCACTTCAAATTTTTATTTATACCGACATTATACAATATCAATTTTTAGGTGATACAAAAGCTCCGTTACTACGTATAGCAACAATTTCAGATATTAAATATGGAAAAGTTCAAACAATTACCTTTGAAGATATTCATTATATGCCACTTGCAAAATTTTGTTTTAATACAATTGAAATACTATTAAAAGATCATGCAGGGCGAAATTTCCCATTCCGATCTGGGACACTGACCGCAACACTTCATTTTAAACGCTCTCCTGTTAAATAATAATAAAATGAGATCTAGACGTGTTACTTTACATCGTGGACGTGGAATACCATATTTTTCAGGACCTGTATATCAAAGGGGACATGGTATAGGGAGTTTCTTTAAAGGGTTATTTCGTTTTGCATTACCATTTCTTAAACAAGGTGCAAAAACTGTAGGACGTCAAGCATTGCAAACCGGTATACAAGTTGCGGGTGATGTATTGGAAAATAAACCATTTAAAGAAGCGGTTCGTGCACGTGTAAAAGAAGCTGGTAATAATTTAAAGACAAAAGCTATTAATAAATTTGGACAGTTGCTAACTGGTAGTGGTAAGAGACGGTCACGCAAAAGAAAGACTCCTGCAATTGTAAATTCTGGACCACCAACAAAACGTAAACATATAAACGATATTTTTTCATAATGTCGCTCCTAAATTCCGATAGTTCTGAATGCTGTACCAATGAATTTGATTTCTTTTCAATACCAATGACACAAACAGCTATTGAAGCAACTATAAATGCTGAATATCGACCTATTTCTACATTAACATCAGAAGGACCAATTGAATTTGTTATTCCTGGAGAAACAGGAGAATTTATTCATCCCGGATATCTATATCTTTATGTACGTTGTAAAATTACAAAAGATGATGGTAAAAATTTAGTTAATGATGATGTTGTTGCACCAGTAAATAATTTCCTACATTCATTATTTAGTCAAATTGATATTTCGTTAAATGATAAATTAATTAGTTCTTCATCAGGATCTTATCCTTATCGTGCATACATTGAAACTTTATTAAATTATTCTCATGATGCTTCTCAAACACATTTAGCATGTGCTATGTGGCATAAAGATACTGCAAAAAATTTTAATAAATTAGATAATACAAATGATGGTTTTCAAAAGCGTGCCAATAAAATAAAAAATAGTAAATCTTTTGAAATGTACGGACGTCTTCATACTGATATTGTAAGTTTAGATCGTATGCTTCCCAATAAAGTAAGTTTACGTGTAAAATTACATCGTAGTAAAGATAACTTTTGTTTAATGTCTCCTGAAAATACAAGTTACAAAGTTGCACTTGAGGAAGTTATTCTACATGTACGTCGTATTGATGTTGCTGCAGATTTAGCTATGCAATTAAATACACGAATGGTTTCAGAAACGGCCAAGTTACCTCTCACAAGAGTAGAAACAAGATCTTATACTATTCCTGCACAAGTCAAGTCATATAACCTTGATAATCTCTTTCTGGGTAATGTACCTAAAGGTCTGGTTATTGGTTTCATTTCCAACACAGCCTTCAATGGTAAATCACATCTTAATCCATATGAGTTCAGAAACTTTAACGTTAACAAACTGCAATTACATGTTGGATCAAAATCATTCCCTCCCAACCCCCTTACGCCTGATTTTAATAATGATTTATACCTTCTAAGTTACTATACTCTGATATCAGGTACTGGTATATATTATCAAAATTATTCACATACTGTTACTCTTGAAGATTATCCGAATGGATATACTCTGTATGCATTTATTCTATCTCCAACTGGAACTTTAGATGACAACACTTGGGATGTAGTTCGTGATTCTCCTGTAAATTTAAAAGTATCATTTTCAGAAACTTTAACTGAACCAATTACATGTATTGTCTGTGCGCAATTTGATTCGTTAGCACAAATAGACAAAGATAGAAATATTTATACTGATAACACCTTCTAATTTATTCAGTTGAGTAGAATGAGGGTTGTTGTACACTTCTCCGCATTCCATAATAATGATGAGGAATTTATTGTAAAGGAACTAGCAATTGTAAATCCTGACTTTCCGTTTTTACAAAATTGGATATTTAAAGCACCATATCCATTAAATAAACTGAGCCAATCATAAATACAAACAAATATCTAAGTGAAAATGTATATGGCATTACCTGGCACGAAGGCGATGTAGAGTATTCACTTCTTAAGGAAATAATTCAATCATATTGTTCAAATACCACCAGTATTTACACGTATGGATTAACTAGAAAGTGTTTTCTTGAAGAAATTCTGCAAAGAAATGTTACAAATTTGGAAGAAATAGACTGTCCAAAGTATACTGCATTAAGTTTTCACGTTCACAAGTGTGCACATAATAAACATCGTTTTGGACAATATAGGTGCAGTATTCGTGAAGCATTACTATATAGTGAATATGTAAAAGTGTATGATTATGTTTTACATGTAAAAAACAGTGATAATTACATACCTACTATAATTAAGAAAAATGATAATCATGTATAGTGACGAATTGTTAAAAGTGTTAGTGACTGATAAAGTGACTGGTGCAAGTGTTACCGGGATTTATCCTATTGATAAACTTCCTGTAATGGTAGAACCACCTGCAGCACTTGTAATTAATTTTGATACATCCAATTCAAGTGGATCACACTGGGTAGCAGTGTACATTAATAATAAAACACATGGATTTTATTTTGACAGTCTTGCTATGAACATTCCCAAGGAAATAAAAAATTTTTTATCCAAAAATACTAAATTGTATTTTACAAACAGTGAACAATATCAGCACGATGATTCTGTGTTATGCGGATACTTTGTATTATATTTTTTGCATCATATTATTCGCACTCAATCATTTGAAAAGTGTTTAAAATTGTTTAGCAACAAAAATTTAAAAAAGAGTGATGATATTGTTTATAAACATGTAAACAACATTTTAAAAAGAAAACACAAGTAATTTTTTATTTTTTTATTATTGTATATATTTTTTACAATAAAAATTTTTAAACTATATTCATGCATTTAATTTACAAATCCCCGTTACAATCTTGATAATGCATTAGTTAATGCTGTTGATCTTTCATATTTCCACCAGTAATTCAACTGTTGTGCGTTACGATATGCACATCCTGATTTCTTTACAACATTTTTGTGGAAAGAACAATATTCATTAAATGTATTTCCACACAAATCATTTAATGCTGGACATTGTTTTGTTTCTAAATCAATAACATTATCTAATGCAAATATTCTCTTAATCCAAAGAGATTTTTCTAAACCTTTACAATAAAAGGTTGAATTCATTGTACATAATTGATATACAAGGTTACGTATGAATGATACAGTATATCCTGTTTTACTATATCAGTTCAATCCGTGTAAATTCAATGTCAGCCAATCAATTTGTTTTTGGCAACCTAATGACAATAAATTATATTCTATTGGTGATTTTACCAAGCAATGGAAATTTACTGTATCATCACATGCGCTAAGACAAAACTCACGAATAATAAATTTGTTATCAGACATTTTAAAACCTTGAATATCAATAATGTATTGATTTACGCAAGGTGAAATTTCATTTGTGCGCTGAATAAAATATGGTATAATTTGTCCAACAAATTCTGTATTTTTTAAAAGATCAGAAGTTTTACGCATAAAACATATAAATGAGATTTCACTATGTTCTTGTTCATACAATTCAAAAAGTTCAACAAGAGTTTTATCAAGAGATAAATACTTTGCTGCAAATGATCCAATATCATGAAGAGCACTTGATTTGCAATCCAGCGGATTATTCTCACGTAAGTATACATTTATTGTTTTTAATACACAATTCACATTAATATTTTTAGCACTACATAACACACATAAAACTCTCACACTATTCGGATACATTTTTCCTTCTGTCTTTTCTTAATAGAACCTCTAGTAATTCCGGAAAATAGTCTATATCATTTAATAGTTCCAAATATGCTTCATAAAATTTTTCTCTTGTTAGTATTCCAATAATGTGGGTGTTGGCATACAGGTAAAACACATCATCTTCAACACTAGGGCTTGCTATAACACTCCAAGCACGAACTTCCAATGATTTTGGGGGTAAATTCATACAATCATGCGCATACACATGATACGATCCTTCTCTGCAACCATCACATATTAACGTGTCGTTAAATTCCCATTTTTCAATAGCTTTCTTTATACATTCTCGGTCCACATTTTGACTATTACAAGAACAGTCTAAACTCCAAAATCTTGATGGTGATGATGCTGGGGTTTCTGAAACTGTTAATACTGATGAATCTATTTCATCAATATCAAATTCTTCATCTCAAGATGATTCATATAATTCTGTTTCAGCATCAGATAATGATGCTTTAATATCGCAGTAATCCTTCTTCTCATACGACTGCATTGTCTGTCTTTATATATTTTCTCTCTTAGAACTTGTATTTAAAGTACTTTCAGATTCATCACGTGTTCACCTTATGCCTAATCAATGTGGTTAGTCATCAATCACATGTTACTTAATCATACGATTGTAGCCCCAAATTACTTATCACATGATGTTTAGTCATACGTCAAGGGTCAAAATTACTCATCATCACATGATGTTTCGTCGTTCAACAAGTTTATCTAATCGTACAAAGGTCAATTCATCCGAATTTCCAAAGCGCGCAAAACCTCAGTTCATGTCTTAAGTTCTTCGGTGATGGATGTGCAAGAACAAGACTCCGTCTTTAGTACGGACATCAAATATGGCTGAATAATGCAATAAAATAAAATAAAGTTATTTCCTATTTTCCCGAGTTCAATTCCTATATGCACATAAATATAATTTCATATTTTTTTAAAAATTATTTAAAAGGGGAAGGGTGTCCCTAAAAAAACGTGGTCCCTATACAGGGGTCAATCTTGGGTCCTGGGGGCCATTTCCAGGGACCATCCACTGTGACCTTCGTAGTGGTCATTCACCCTTTCCTTTCGTCATCTATCATTGTGAAACACATCACGTGTTCTTTATCAATCAATTGACCTTTCCCCTTTCCTAATCCTATTGCATCACCTCCTTCGATACTCCCCTTATCCTTAATTAAACAAGCGATAAACTATCTCTTATCAAGGCGCGGCATCTCTTTTATGGATACCATACTAAATCAATACTACTTAATATTGATAAAAAATATTAACATCCCACCCAACCAGGCAATTACAATTTTGCTTATATTCCAATCATTTACGTACCTGGTACTTGAGAATGTACAGTTCATGTTCCCAGCATGTGTCGCTAGGTAAGTACTCTGCAAGGAATTTCTGACACTTGAAAAGTATTTTACATGCCTTATTGGAATGTAAGGAACGTGAATAACACATATCTTATGTATCACGTCCCGGGCACGCGTACGTTGCTTCGCATTGCGACACTCATTTATTTACGTCCGCGCAGACGTAGTTAGTAAAGTAAAAAGGCGGTTTGAAAAACGCGGTAGTTCATTGTGAGGTATGTTCTGATTACGTTTAATTAATATAAAACAAATTAGAATATCTTCTACAAAATTTCTGTTTCTTCGGGGTAAGTTACGTATGGAAAAGTCCAACGACTATTGTTTTATATAATTGGTAACTTATTTACTGACATGTTTTGATTTCATCATACCAGTTATACGTCCAAACTTTTGCATCTTACAGTAGATGTTCACAGAAGAAAATATCAAATTATGTATAATTCTTATGGAATATAATATAATGAGCCTCAGGCTTGACTTCGCCCTAGCCTTTGTAACAGCTGGTAGAGTTGCAGACACATGGCTAGTAAAATCCTGCCACATACTACTAAATGTGTCAAGTACATACCTGGTATGTGATATACACATAGCAGGTACATTTCTCAATACATGTCGGGAACGTACTTTAGGGAGGAAGTAACTTTATTCCCTTCATGTGAATATCACACGATTTCTCTATTGAAATACCTATCTCGTATATTCCAATGTACCTCCAGGAACATTCTTTTCACATGCTTAGCATGTACTTGCGTTGGGTGGGAATATATTTATCAATAATCTATCCACCCCTTGAAACTTAAAAAAAAAATGAATTTATATATAAAAAAGAGGAA
Source organism: Thermobia domestica (assembly GCF_964235325.1). Classification (NCBI taxonomy): domain Eukaryota; kingdom Metazoa; phylum Arthropoda; class Insecta; order Zygentoma; family Lepismatidae; genus Thermobia; species Thermobia domestica. Next base: position 39,623,643 of record NC_137454.1, on the reverse strand, counting down.
AGTATTTTTTGAGAAGAATAGATTTCTTTTCCTCCACATGTTTGTATCTATTATTCCTACCTTTTTTTTATTATCGTCCTGTATGTTTGAGTTAAGTAAAGAAAAGTTGCAGAAAGTTTTTTTTTTTGTTCTACTGAAGTATGTATTTTTAAGTTATTTCTCGAACAATGCTAGTAAGAAGAATGTATTGATATTAAACTTCCATATTGATTTGCGTGTTAGTTATTAATTTGCCTTCAGAGAATTGCAGGTTTTCATTTGTTTTTTAGCAGGAACTTCCTGCTTCCCGTTGCTTGTTTTGTTATGCAAATTTTAACAATTCTATTTTAGGTAGTCATCTGTAAACAAAAATTCTATCAATAAACTAAGCGCTTCTTTCATAAAACAATATTGGAGTACAATTTCCAACCCTGTTCAGACTACTTTGCATTAGAGAAAGACAAATGAATTGCATAACTGCCTGAGATCTAAAAATAGCCTCTTTTGGGTGGGGATACAAAGTTTCACGTGTTTTCTTTGTTTTATTTTGTCTTCGTTTCGCTTCACCTGGTTTCTTTTGTTTTTCTGTTACTTTTGTTTTGTGTAATCCTGTTATGGAGGGGTAAAAGGTAGGGTAGAATTCGTTTTCCTTGTTGCTGAACAGGGGTTGGTTAAGTTCTGATCAATAACTAACTTCTATAGGGATGAAGTCAAGAATGCGAGCGAAAAAGTAACAATTAGATTGTGGAGTTAGAGGGGGTTAGGGAAAGTGGGTCAGGACGGTTAGGAATGCCACGTGGCTCACTCGACAACTGCCTGGTTGGTAGACGGCTGCCTTAATCCTTCGACGCCCGAAGAAAGGCACAAAAGCGCGAAAGGTGAAATCCAACAAAAGGGATTTATCTTTTCTTTTTTGTTTTATCCCTTTTTACGAAAATGTTTTCCTTTAAAAGAGAACCACTCACACATCGTATCTTCCATGACATATGACTTTCTTCTGCAAACTCTAGGGTATATATAATATCGTAGAAAGGTTCTTTCAAAAGACAATTTATTACAGTCACAGAATTCTTTCCCAGGTTTCCTAAAGCGATAAAGAAACAGAAGAAAAATAGATGTCTTGCCCTGTGTCCAATGTTTATTTCTTTACTATGTCTACTTCCGTCGTGCAAGACCTGAGTTCAATTCCCGGCGAGAGTTCATACAATTTGATTTATATGTAAGTAAGGCTGTAGATGTAGTACATATAGCCTGATGTGAGAATGAACGTCCCCAGTTATTTTTTTTTAACATTTTAAAAGAACGTCATTTTAAAAGAAGCGTGATTTGGGGAGGGCAAGGGAGCGAAATTGCCAACCAGAGTTTGAGAAACACATGGTTTTTTTAAAATGTATATTATAAAGGCAATCAAGAAAGTTCTGTCGCTTTTCGTGGAGGTCTGTGTTACATTGGACCTCCCACTGTGAGTTGAATGCGAATGTAGATAAGGCGAAGTCAGTTGTTTTTGTGGGTATATCCAACATACAACCTGGTTGTGATAGTTCAGTTACACCGTGAGCTTGCGTAAGGACAGAGTGAACATGGGACCTCCACAGAGCGTGTATGCTGTACGAGTTCAAACTGCGGTCAAACGCCGTTGCAGTGAGGTGGAAGACATGACAGACCTTTGTCAGGGTGTCGTAATTATGCAGACAGAGCAGAGGTGGTTTAACAAGTTAAAGTGCGTTTGCACACGGCAACGATAATATCGGCGATGGAATCGATTTCAATGTAGCTTACACACGCCACCGACATTATCGGCCGATCCTCCGACACGGCAGATGCTGTCGGCTAAACCCCCGATATTGCCGGCGATATCGTCGACACCGGTTTTGTCGGGGGCAATGTTTCGTTATGATTGGATGAACATGCGGCCGATAATGTTGGCCGGCCAGTGGTTTAGATAAAGAAAGTGAGTGACAAGGCAATCAAGAAGTGAGTGTTTTTGTTCTGTTTCTTATCTTTGGAATTTTGTTGTTTCAATTTTTTTTCTATTTTTATGTTTAATATATTTTAGTGTAATAAGAGGTACATAATTTTTCATTGAAAATGATACAGTGAAACATCTGAATAATGAACATCAATGTAAAATAATAAACTTAAGAATATTGCAAATTCATTGCCACAGAAACAAATGGTTGTCATAGACATAATTATGGACAGAAGATACATTACACTAATTCTTTTGTTTGAAATGTAAAATCTAGAAACTAGGCTATTCATAATTGAGAAGAGCGAATAAGTACATCTTTCTCACCTTTGGAAGTAGCATGACAAATATCATGGAGCTAACAAAACTAAAATAGTTTACAAAATTTTCAGTCCAAAATGTTTATAATTTCTGGTTAATTTCAAATAAAAAATTTCTTCCATTTTAGAAGAGGGGAAGGAACTTAAAATGCTAACTGCATTACCTCGCTGAATTGCTAGACTAGTGCGTTGAAATAAAAATTGTGCACTTCTTTGATCTCCTGTCTTCAGATTTAATTTCAATCCGATTTCCTTTAGGAATTCCCTAGCTTCCTTGCTAAAAGCTCCCATGGTTTCCGTAGCAAAGGCAATAAACATATGATCTTTTAATTTGGAATATTTCGTGTGTTTCCGCTTACAGGCAGTCTCAGCAGCATATCCGGCCTCTTTACATGATGAAGCTAAATGGGAAGGTGCAAATGTGTCTACACAGGTGACGTCCCATACCAGTCGTTGCCCCATTTTCCAAGGGATTAATGTCACTCCATCTGGTCGTTTCCCATCATCTCTGGACATTCCAGATGATTCTAAAATATTTGGAACATCAATGCTGGCAAGGGCTCGTCTTATTATATTATTCAGCTCTCCATGACGAGAAATTCGACCTCCACTCCTAGAGCAGCTTAGTGCATGTAAGCCTTTTTCATCAACCTGTTCTTGACATGTACATTTGAAACTGAGACAGATATTTAAGCCGAGACGTACAGCGACACAAATTTGAAACGTGTTGTTGTCTAAGAGAGTTCCAATATTTCTTGACGGTGTAGCCTGTAGCCATACACCAGATTTTTTTCTATTAAATTTTATATTATTGTTATTATTATCTTGTCCAACAAACAACTTCAGAACAGCTTATTTATTTATTTATTTATTTTTTAAAGAAAAGTCTCTGTTTTGGAGTAGCTAATTTTCTTTATTAAATAAAGTATAAAATGTGGGAAATCTGAAGAGTACGTATTTCCCTCTAAATAGCTATTATCAAATAGAAAATTTAGATAACCAATTTCCGTTGATTATTTTCTACTCCCTTTTTTAGTTTTGTTCTCTCTGTATCTCACTGTCTCTCTCTCATTGATTCCATCTTTTTTAATCTACTAATGCGTTTAAATTTTATTACATTCTGGAAATTAATTTACGCGTAATTTTCAAAGTTTGATACAGTGTAAAGATAAGCATATGGAAAAAATCCTGATTATTATTACTTCATTTTATTTTCATCAGAATAGTGTGAAGATCACTTTTCCCGGTCCCACTCAATAAGCAATGATTGAATAGAGCATTTGTTGGCAAGTCAAATTAAAATTATTATTTTCTAACGAAACCAGCACAATCAAACATTCTTTGTAATGCTCGCAAGGACAAGTGACTCATTTTGCTTTTTCTTGATTGTGATCTCAACAACAGGCATCTGACTCCAAGCTTCACTTGTCGCAGATCTTTTCTCTCACTTCCAAAGCTACCCCACCCCCCATTTTTTGAAAAAAAAATTTGTAGAATGGTAATTGAAAACAAAGACCAAAGCTATGAATCTAAGTTTTCCCTCTCCCCTTTGTACTGAGATCGACCACCTGATAGACATCTGCAGTTTAGCTATAGTGACTGGGTGAAAAGGTTGTGCATTATTGCATTCTCACCTTTCTAGTTTTGCTTAGAATTTTAGAGATGGTAAGATTTTTTTCCATACGATAATTTAACCCTTATTGAACTTGTGGAGTGTAGACATTGCATATGGGATAAGACAACACCCAGATAGTACAAAATTAAAAAAAAAAATGTTTAAAAATTTGCAAAGGCAAACTAAAATGTTTGCAAAAAACTTACCTTTTCAAATGAGAAAATTTGCCGAAGGTTCAATGCAAATAACGAAGTTGACGCTGGCTGAGTTTGCAGCAAAGTTGCCTCAGAAAACGAAAACATCTGCCAATACAAACGAAATGTTTGCGACTGCACAGCAAGAAAGTTTGCCAGGACTTTGCTGCAAATATTTTGTGGAAATTTTCTTTGACAAAATTTCCGAAAATGAGCTGATAAATTTGGTGAAAATATTAAAAGGTTTGCAGCAACATTACAGAAAGTGTATTCACGATCGCAAGATCATGTTTGCTGCAAATCTATCAGGTAATGTTTGCTGCAAATTTATAAAGTAATATTTGTTGCAAATTTATAAGGTAATATTTGGTGCAAATTTATAAGGTGATGTTTGTTTCAAATTTAGAAGGTAATGTTTGTTGCAAATTTAGAAGGTAATGTTTGTAGCAAATTTAGAAGGTACTGTTTGTTGCAAATTTAGAAGGTAATGTTTGTAGCAAATTTAGAAGGTACTGTTTGTTGCAAATTTGGTATAAGGCTAAAATATGTATTAAAATTCTGAAACTAGTGATCGAGGTATAAGTCAAAACATTAACTGCTTGCGTTGCGATTTAATATTATTAAAACATAGGAAACACAATCTACCATTCCGGTTGCATTTATGGAGTAATCACTTGTGACGTTTAGAAGATATTTTTCATTGTTATTTCCAGGTTCGGCCTAAACGTAATCGGAATAAGACATTGTGTTTCGTATGCTTTAATAGTCTTTACATCCCAAGGAGTTTATATTCTGACTTGTACCTCACTAGTTTCAGAATTTTTCTACATATCTTAATTAAAATTTGTAGCAATTGTCTTTAAACTAGTACAACTATATAAAAAAAATCCAACGAGATGGGCTGATAAGGGTCATTTTTCGCCCATCGAACACTGGAAAAGTGAAGAGTCCGTTTCAGAGAAGTTTGCAATGTCTGTATACTGGAAGAAATGTTTTATATGTGAATATAATAGATACGTGAGAAAGAAAATAAGTCATAGAAATTAGTGCCCAAAAAGAGGTAGTTTTGCGTCATTTTGACAATGTTTGCTGTCGTTGACGTAGGCTTGTAGTAAGAAGGATTCGATGAACCTATTTTAAATAAACAAGACTCGTAATAATATAACGCTGTGTAAGCTTTGATATGAGGATCAATTTATTTTGTTTCAGTATGTCTTTCGACCTATGAGTGAACAAAATGTATCTAGCCTCTACAGACACTTTACATTTTTCCGGTGTTCGATGGGCGTAAAATGTCCCTTATCAGCCCACATCCTTTTGGAGAGAGCAAATATAGAAGGTGGTTTGTTACCTTCCAGCTGCACTTTACTTGTTCATAAAATAAGAAGTAACTTATTAACAACTATTTTAACGTCATTTAATTTATATATGTGTATACATAAATACTAAAAAAATGCAACAGAAAACGCCTAAATCTGAATATTTCTGAAGGTTGCATCAACGTTTATTCCATCAATTACTCTTGTAATGGACACGGAAACTTTCTCTGGTTCCTCGTAGGGAGATCTCGACTTAAAAGCGAGCCACTGAAACAAATCTAAAAAATTTGACCTTTCAACGAATTTGGCCTGTACATTTTAATTCAAAATTTTACAAAGTCGGCTGCACAATCGCTCAGCAAAGTTGTAATTGACGACAAATTACCCAATAACAACACATTATACTCGAAGATAATGCACAAGGGAAAACAGACACTTCCAAATGCATAAACAAACATGGCGGCATCGAGATGGCTCCAAGAACAAAGGATTAAGCCTTTTCTAAATTGTCATGTCAAAAAAAAACAGTAAAAATCATGATAGTAACACAACCGTATTAGAATGTGTGAGAACAAGCAGATAAAAATAACTATAAGAAGATTAGGATGAAACATTAAAAAATACTATACGGTAAATAAAGGGCATTATATATATATATATGTTGACAAAAGTTGACAAAAGTTGACAAAAGCAAATTGTTGTGTACATATTATAATACTTAGTACCAGATGCCAATTTCTGAAGTCTCTTCACAACGCTTCCCACCACTTTTTTGAGTTTGAAAATTGTGCGAAGATGGAAAAAAAAATATAAAAATTTTGAATTCTGCAACCTTTCTATCTGGAATCAACCTGATTTCGCATCAAGCACAGATAGAACCCACTCAACACGTAAAAATATCTATTCCATTTAGTAAAATCATCTGCTTACAAGCGAACCCGGCGACAGAAAAGGAGTGAAACCAAACTTTATAAAACATCAACATTTTTATAATGTGGATCCGTCTTTTCTTAATGACAAGCACGAAACATTTGTCGCTACTTGCAAAATATATATATAAAACTTACGAACCATATTGCTTTTCTCGATTCTCACTTCCGGTGTCACAGGGATTTTTTACCCCTGGAAACTTTTACCCCCTGGAAATCTTTATTCCCTTGTCGGTTTCTGGTAATTTCAAAGGAAAAGTCAGAAGTTACATAAAAATTCATATTATTGAATGTGATTTCTCAATGTATGCACTCACTTTTGGCAAGATGGCTTTCAATCCGAAGATTTGGTAGGAGGTAAAAATTTCCTAGGAAATTATTACCCCCCTGTCGGTTATTGGTTACCTCAAGCAAAAACTCAAATGTTTCCTTATAAATTGAAACCACTCTGTAGTATCTCTTAAGAAATACAGTCACTTTGGGCAAGATGGCTTCAAATCCTAATATTTGGTAGAGGGATAAAAATATCCTAGGAAATTATAACCCCTTTGTGTGTTACTGGTTACTTCAAAGAAAAACTCAAATGTTTCATTATAATTACAGTCACTTTGCACTCTGTACTATCTCTTAACGGACACAGCCACTTTCGGCAACCTGGCTTTAAATCCGAAGTTTTGGTAGGAGGTAAAAATTTCCTCGCAAATTATTACACGCGGTCGGTTACTGGTTACTTCAAAGAAAATCTCAAATGTTATATTATAAATAGATAGTATCTGTAGTATCTGTTAACAAATACAGTCACTTTGGGCAAGATTGCTTTAAATCCGAAGTTTTGGTAGGAGGTAAAAATTTCCTCGCAAATTATTACACGCTGTCGGTTACTGGTTACTTCAAAGACAAAATCAAATGTTACATTATAAATTGATACCACTTTCAATTATCTCTTAACAGACACAGTCACTTTGGGCAAGATTGCTTTAAATCCGAAGATTTGGTAGGGGGTAAAAATTTCCTCTGAAATTATTACAGCTTGTCGGTTACTGGTTACTTCAAAGACAAAATCAAATGTTACATTATAAATTGACACCATTCCGTAGTATCTCTTAACAGACAGTCACTTTTGGCAAGATGGCTTTAGATCCGAAGATTTGGTAGGGGATAAAAATTTCCTAGGAAATTATAAACCCTCTGTCGGTTACTGGTTACTTCAAACAAAAACTCAAATGTTCCATTATAAATTGATAGTACTCTGTAGTATCTCTTAACAAATACAGTCACTTTGGGCAAGATGGCTTTAAATCCGAAGATTTGGTAGGGGGTAAAAATTTCCTAGGAAATTATTGCCCCCTGTCGGTTACTGGTTACTTCAAAGACAAACTCAAATGTTTCATTATAAATTGATACCACTCTGTACTATCTCTTAACAAATACAGTCCCTTTGGGCAAGATGGCTATAAATCCGAAGATTTGGTAGGGGATAAAAATTTCCTAGGTAATTATAATTCCTTCGTCGGTTACTGGTTAAATCAAAGAGAAACTGAAATGTTTCATTATAAATTGATAGCACTCTGTAGTATCTCTTAACAAATACAGTCACTTTGGGCAAGATGGCTATAAATCCGAAGATTTGGTAGGGGATAAAAATTTCCTAGGTAATTATAATTCCTTCGTCGGTTACTGGTTAAATCAAAGAGAAACTGAAATGTTTCATTATAAATTGATAGCACTCTGTAGTATCTCTTAACAAATACAGTCACTTTGGGCAAGATGGCTATAAATCCGAAGATTTGGTAGGGGGTAAAAATTTTCTCAGAAATTATTACCCCCTGACGGTTATTGGTTACTTCAAAGACAAACTCAAATATTACATTATAAATCGCTATCATTCAATGTTATCTGTTAACGGAGGCACTCACTGTGATCAAGATGACATAATATCCGAAGATTTGATAGGAAGGTAATATTTCCCTAGAAAATTTTTACCCCTGTCGTGTTACTTGAGGGCCAATTGCAATGTTACATTACAAATTTAAATTATTTCATGTTATGTCTTAATAGGAGTACTCACTTTGGCCAAGATTGCTTTGTATCCGCAAAATTTTAGAGGGCGTAATATTTCCTTAGGGAATTTATATCCCATTGTCCGTTCTTGGTTATTTCAAAGAAAAATCTAATTTCACTTTATAAATTGATATTATACCCCGTTATCTCTTAACAGACGAACTGGCTGTCGGTAAGATGTCTTTATTTCAGAAATTTTATAGGGGTGCTTTTCGGTAGGGAATTTATACTCTTGTATTCGTTGTGTGTTACTTCAGGGATAAGGTCAAATTTTTACATTATAAATTGATGTTATCCCATTTTATGTCTTAAGAGACGCACTCACTTTGGGACGATGAAGTATGGTTTTATTTTCAGAAGGTTCATAGGGAGATAATTTATAAAGAAAATTGAAACTCTTTTTTATTTTAAATGAGATGTTGCAATACTAAATGCGATGACTAGAGTTTAATAGAGTCCGAAAATGTACACGTTTTTATAAGATAATTATCACCCGTATTCTTCGCTTCCACTTCGAAATTCCAAAAATCGTTTCTTTGTGGTATCTTACATCTCAGATCCTATGTACTGACCAAGCTTTAAGTTTCCAACTTTAGCGGTTGTACACTCCGCATCAAAAAAATTGCAACAGCTAACGCCGTGCAGCTAGGCCAAACAATATACACATTCTTATCCCATAATCGTGTCTGGTAAAGAGACTCTCTCCCTTTCCTCCTTTCTTCTCTCCCATACTAAAATTAGCTAACAACATGAACATAATTCTAATTTCAAACTACACATATATTAGTATCGATAAAATGAAATAACAAAACCGAGTCGAAACAAGATTCATAAGTTAATTTAGGGTGAAACTGAAACACACAATGTAAAACTCAAACCAAAGGATGTCTATTACACAGAGGTTCAGAAATGAGGCAGAGAGAGAGAGAAGGTAAGAGAAGAAGAAAAAGAAAAGGGAGAACAGATAAAAATGTGGAATTTTAAACTTAGTAAGAAAAGAACCTAACATTATAAAGTTTAGTAGCCAGAAATCCAACAGTAATATAGAAATAACTTTTGTTTCTATATTTTTTCAGGACTATTCGAATATATAGAGGATGCTTGAAACATTCATTAAGTCACTTTCAAAAAGGATAGCATACTCAATTTCCAGTAGAACTGCAGATCTCACATTTACATCCAAGATAATGTCAAAAGTTTAACACATGCTTTGTTCCCGCGTGGTTCGGTTGTAAATTCGGTAGTGTTCATTGGACGTACTGATGCAAACTACATTCTAATAAACCCAGTAGGTAGCGTAGGTCATATCTTCCATTCCAGACTACTAATGCAAAGTGAACAAAAAAGAAAAAAAGAAAAGAAAAAGGAAGAAAGAAAGAAAGAAAGATAAAATTGAATGAGGGCTATGTTTCTTTTATCAGAAATATGTTATATTAAAAGTCCAAACCGTATCATAATGAAAAGTTACAAATGTTCAAATGGAAAATTGGATGTTCCTTATAGATGTAGCAGACCTTGCATGTTTCAAATTTCAAAGTGAATAAATCACATTGAATTATAAGATGGAATCAAATTTGTGTTGGACTAGTATAAATAAATTTTTGTTTCCAAATAACCAAAGAGGTTGTCATTTTCTAGTCTTTTCCGAAGATTTATCTGTACCGAACATCCAGCATCACTTTCATCTCTTGCGAATATAACGTAATTTGCACAGAGAGAATGAACAGGCTAGAGCTCAAACGGATCATAGTGTTAGTCGGATGATGTTGGTTAGCTCATGGGCCACCACTGGATTGAGGATTCAAATCTGTAGTGACCCGGTAATTCGACTGAGACTCGGTAACCCAGGTGATAAAAAAGATACTTTTGCTTATTCCCTTGCATTTAAACAGTATTTCTTTCAGAGATGACCAGGACTGGAGATGTTATGTCCAGAGCACGAAAAACTCCACGCTGAAGTTGCCAGTTAATTACATTCTCCAGACCAAGTTTATCGGTCTCTTGTTCCGTTTTAATTTTGGAACACGCATACTTACATGAAGTGCGTGTGTACGTGAGAGAGGGGGAAGAAGTGAAAGATGCAACGATAGGATAGGGAAACGTCAAGAAACAGAGAGAGAGACGAATATAAATATGAAACATACTTATCATGACAGTGTATGATGAAGAACGCACACACTGTTTATTCGAATTCTCGCCAGTGATGCTTTGTAAGTTCTCAAACAGGAGATAAATCTCTGTTTGGAGCCATTATTTTATGCGAAAAAGTTTTACCACCTGGTGGGGAATCGAACCCAGGTTTTGTGCTTGGAAGTCTGGTACTTTACTACTACACCACCGATTGCTTTACCCAAATTTTGTTCAACAAATGCTGTAATATTTCTTTCCTAGAACGATAAAACGAAAAGTGTGTACTGCAGATCAATGAAGTGTTTCGAATGTGCTGGTAAATCCCTTGCCCTTTCCAACCAACATTCGTAAATTGTCTCTATCATAATAAAGGTGTTTGCTTCCACATTCTTAAGCATTGCGCGTATAATATGAGAAATCGATTCTTGATTGTCACTTTGTAAAAAATGCAAGCTTGTCGTAAACAGGACCTATGCTGGACAGCTGTATTAGTCGTAACTCCATTACGTTACCGCTACACTACCATGCCACCTGAAGCTAGACGCTTGCTTTAGCCTTGATTATTAAAACGATCAAGCTTCTTCCTGTAAGGTTATTTTCACCTAAGTGCACAACGAAATTTATTTATTCGACGACCTGCTGAGAAGTTAGTCCCCACTACTAAAGGAAACCACATTGAATCCAGAAAAAAATATTATGCAGTAATTTCGCCGTGCAAATTTATAAGTACGCGAATAATAATAATAATAATAATAATAATAATAATAATAATAATAATAATAATAATAATAATAATAATAATAATAATAATAATAATAATAACCTATATTGTAAAACTGAAAGGGACTGTGACTTATAGTCTCTTGAACCACCAGACCGATCTCGATCAAATATTCAACATTGATAATGTTCGTACCTGGGAGTATTTTTATCTATTCGTTTTGATGGTGTTACTTAGGGGAGGGGGAGGATGGAAAAATATAAAAAAATACTCTAAGTATTAATAAGTCTTGAATCAAACGACCGAACTGGATGAAATTTTCAACATAAATTACGTTTGTCCAGTGGAATGCTTTTAAACATTCCACGTTGATGGTGGAATTTAGGGCAGGGAATGACGGGGAGATATACAAAAAGCAATGTAAATTAAAATAAAGTGACTATGTTAATGAATTAATAAGTCTTGAATCACCGGACAGATCTGTATCAACTTTTCAACGTGGATGAAGTTCGAGCCTGGATGGTTTTTATCGTATCACTTTGACGGTAAAATTTAGGTGAGTGGAGGGAAGGGGAAAGATGTATAAAAATAAATAAAACTTAGTAAGTCTTGAACCACGCGACCTATCTCAATCAAATTTTCAACATAGATGAGGTTCGGGCCTGTTATGGTTTTTATTATTTCACTTTGATGCTAGAAATTAGAGAAGGGAAATGCGAAATGGATATATATATATATATATATATATATATATAAAATTTAATAAGTCTTGAACCACCGTACCAATCTCGATAAAAATTTCAACCTAGATGAAGTACGAACCCGAGATGGTTTTCTCATATCATTTTGTTCGTGTAACTAATTGAAAGGGGAAGGACAGCAACATTTAGAAAAGAACGAAAAATGACCGATATTAGTATCGAATCTATAATTTTTAGAGTCGCTGAGATGAACAGTGACACATCTGATGCCGTTCAAATCCAAATTCAGCCCGCAACATGAAGGGGGGGGAGACATATAAAGATGATCAAAATAACCAATATCATTGTGGAATTCATAGTTTTCCGAGTGGCTGAGATGAACAGTGGCACTGAAGATGTCGTGTTCTGCAACATGGGAAGGGGAGGGGATTTATAAAACTTATCGAAAATGACAGATATCAAAGAGCGCTTTACTAATAGTAACAAGTGACTGAATAACGAACCATATTATTATTTTTTCTCAATTTAGCCCTGCAAAGCGGCCAATTGATGCTAATAATAATAATAATAATAATAATAATAATAATAATAATAATAATAATAATAATAACAATAACAATAACAATAATAATAATAATAATAATAATAATAATAATAATAATAATAATAATAATAATAATAATAATAATAATAATTATTATTATTATTATTTTTATTATTATTATTATTATTATTATTATTATTATTATTATTATTATTATTATTATTAGCGTACTTTTGAACTTGCAGAACGAAATTAATTCATAATATATTTTTATTTCTGTAATTTTTCCTGGATTGTATGTTGTTTCCTTTATTAGTGGGCACTAATTTTTCTCTAGGTCGTCGAATAAATGAATTTCGTTGTGCACTTAGGTGAAAATAACCTTACAGGAAGAAGCTTGATCGTTTTAATAATCAAGGCTAAAGCAAGTAATATTTGGCGTCTCGCTTCAGGTGGCATGGTAATGTAGCGGTAACGTAATGGAGTTTGTCTTTGAAGTAACCTATAATCGACAGGGGGATAAAGATTTCCTAGAAAAGTATTACCCCCTACCAAATCTTCGGATTTAAAGCCATCTCCCCCAAAGTGACTGTGTATGTTAAGATATACTATGGAGTGGTATCAGTTTATAATGTAACTTTGAGTTTTTCTTTGAAGTAACCAATAACCGACAGGGGTTAAAGATTTCCTAGGAAATTATTACCCCCTACTAAATTTTCGGATTTAAAGCCACCTTGCATAAAGTGACTGTTTATATTAAGAGATACTATGGAGTGGTATCAATTTATAATGAAATTTGAGTTTGTCTTTGAAGGAACCAATAACCGACAGGGAGGTAAAGATTTTCTAGGAAATTATTACCCCCTTACCAAATCTTCGGATTTAAAGCTACCTTGCCCTAAGTGACTGTGTATGTTAAGAGATACTATAGAGTGGTATCAATTTATAATGTAACATTTGACTTTGTCTTTGAAGTAACCTATAATCGACAGGGGGTAATAATTTCCTAGGAAGTTTTTACCCCCTACCAAATCTTCGGTTTGAAAGCCATCTTGCCCAAAGTGACTGTCTCTGTTAAGAGATACTATGGAGTATTATCAATTTTTAATGTAACATTTGAGTTTGTCTTTGAAGTAACCTATAATCGACAGGGGGTAATAATTTCCTAGGAAGTTTTTACCCCCTTGCAAATGTTAGGATTTAAAACAATCTTGCCCAAAGTGAGTGCATACGCTGAGAGATCACATTCAATAATATGAATTTTTAATGTAACTTCTGACTTTTCCTTTGAAATTACCAGAAACCGACAAAGGGGTAAAGATTTCCAGGGGGTAAAATTTTCCAGGGAGTAAAAGTTTCCAGGGGTAAAAAATGCCTGTTACACCGGCAACGATATTGTTGGGGCTTCCACCGACATTGTCGGCGACGTGTGCAAAGTACTCTGGAATCAACACCGATATTATCGGAGCTTCCTCCTATTTTGTCGGTATCGTGTGTAAACAAGCTAAGGACGGTGACGAAACACTCGAATTCGCTCCACCTGCCGGAAGATCAACACATGTACAAACTGAAGATCTTCAGGCAGCAATTGAGGCGAACAGTCACCAGACATGTTAGGAACTGGGACTACAACTCAGTAAGTGGAGAAACCGTTCGGGAGCACCTCCATCAAGTAGAGAAGCACTACAAGTTGGATCGCACACATTATTTAACTCCGGGTCAGAAGGGAACGCGAGCAGACATCTGTGTTTCTTTGCTGTCTCGTATGAGGAGGAAGCCATTTCTCGACAGAGTGTTGACATATGATGAGACGTGGGTCCTGTACAAAGGTACACGGCGCCATCATCATTGGTTAGCATCTCATGAACCGGTCCCAAAACAGCCGAAATCAGCACTGCACCAGAAGGTCCTCGTGCGTGTTTTCATTGGACTGCTCGCGGCATCTTGCATCAAGAACTAATACCAGCTGGTCAGAGCATCAATACAACTATATACTGTCAGCAGGTGGGCCGTGTTTAAGAAAAACTCAAAACTCTGGAGAAAGCAGTCGTGAATCGCAAAGGGGTAATCGTGTTAAAGGACAACGCTAAGCTCCACGTGGCTAGGATGCCCCGGACACCATTCCCGTAGGATACCTTGGATGGGAAACACTGTTGCATGCGCCATACTCCACGGATATTGCATCGTCCGATTATCAGCTGTTCCATTCCTTGAATAAACACCTTAGAGGACGCCAGTTTAAATCTCTAGTAGAGGTGCAAAATCCACTTGATACCTTCTTCGCTTCACGGCCCACCAAGTTCTACGGCGATTTAATCCATGGTCTTCCAGAACGTTGGCAGGAGGTCATTGATGCTGATGATGACTATTTTTGATCTTCCAGGTTAGTCTTAGGTGGCATATTGATGTTCGTAGATAGTGGGTGGAAAAGCGACAGAACTTCCTTGGTTATCTTTTTAATATACTAATAAAAACGTGAAACTTTGTTGCTGAATAATCCTCTCCCCCCTCCCTACAAAACATGAAATGACACTAGTAGTTTCAGGACAGCACAATAGTCAGGAATAAAAAATAAACTAGGTGGAATGTTTGTTATGATTAATGTATGTTTAAGTTAAAATATAATCTATTACATAAAAATTGGGATTTTCAGATATTAAACTGTATACTTATTAACCCCAAAGAAGCTATTTTGTACGCCAGCAACACTTTTAGAATAATACACAATTATCTGCAGTATTATCGTTGTCTTTATTGTAATCATCATCAGTGGCGTATTCAGGGGTGGCTATCGGGCTCAAGCCCCCCCGAAATAAATAAATTTATATATAGCATATTTAATAGCTGTATACCTACATAGACCCAATATATATATATATACACTTTCTCAGGAGAATATGCATAGCCCCTCCCCCGATTTAAAATCCTAAATACACCACTGATCGTCATTATTATTATCATTATTAAGCCTGAAACTTATAGTTCGTAGTAGGAAATGAAATCTTTAAGTTTTACGTCCCACGTTTATGTCTGTTAGGCTAAAGGAGCCAGTAATGAGAAATGAATGAAATGATAGAATAAAGAAAGGGGAAGGAATGGGAGAACCCCGAGAAAACCCACTCACACCGTGTTTGTCTACTTGATACCTCAGTTGGCGCGAGCTGGGATCGAATCAAGGACCTCATACACCAGATGTGAACGCTCTACCACAGAGCCACCGCGAGAATTAGGGAATACGTAATTTTATTACTATAGAAGCTTTAACTGCTTGATATAAAAGTACGAATTTTGAGATATGTGATTCTATTCATAGTATAATTATGTTATCAGTTCGTACGAAATTGATGTGTGGATGACGTAGTATGAGAGAGAGAGGAATTTTGAATTGTTGACATAATTAATTAATTTAAGTTGGGTGGATAGTTCCCTAATCTACGTTATTGATTTATATTTACTGTCCCTTTAACGTAAAGAAGCTCCTCAACAGTGGGGTAACTAGGCTAATAATTGTCATGTTTGAAAAAGTGCGTGGACACATAAACCCGCCCGTACCTAAAACCACATTGCCACGTTAAATGAATCTTGTAGCTGCCATAACAAAAATCTTGCAACCCGATCTTTCTAATTACTCTTTACATGTTACAACTTCTTGAAAACAAGAAAGGTTTCTCTACACATGCAGCACCGCACTATAGTGGACAATCAGTAAACCTCCTCATTAAAACATGTATTTTGGCGCACTTCCCCTCCCTGCCAAAAGACTCCGTTGTTTCGGAAGCGGTGAAGCTGGTTTTACTTTTATGTAAACGGGAGGGCGATAACAGGTAGCAAACAAGATGTCCCAGAAAGTTGCGCATCGTTCAACTCCTTGCAAGATGAAAAAAAGTTTTATGACCCTTTCAAGACTATGTGTACATGGTGAAATATGGTAGGGTTTCAAGATTTTTTTTATGACAGCTTCAAGTTCTTCTAACGTGGCAATGTGGCTTTAGTTCACTAAAGGCTATTGTCACAAAATCGTGTTTTTCAGGGGAAGGAAAGAAGTGGAATCAAGATGTGAACTTTTTTAAAAATTAATTTTCCACTTGTACAGATTTTATGTGAACGCCTAGCTATTTGAAACGTTACTACAAGCAAATTCCATTGGCTTGTATTATTATTACAATTAATGAACATAATCCTTAAATCTTCTTTTATGTCATTCGGTGGATGCCCAGTATCATAGATTTCGAATAAAATAGTTTCGTTTATTATTTTTTAAAAAATCTTTTTCTGTTTTTTGACTGATTTTATGGCAGTTTGTGTGAGATGGCTTCTTCTTTTAAGGAAAATAAAGAAAAAGGATTAGCTTGTTAAAAATCTGCATTTCAGGAAATCTTAAGTATGTATGTTTTCCATGAATTTCGTATTTCTGTTTTGCATGAATTTTATTTGGCATAGTTGATTTACAATAGGAAGAGATAGTATTGAGTATGAAGCTGGAATTTAATTGATATTATAAAAAGTGGTGGCTTGTGGAATAAAAGGTAGGGTGGGCGAAGGCTCAAGACAAATATTTTATGGTTATTACTAATGCTACTACTACTACTATTACTACTACTACTACTGCTTCTACAACAACAACAACAACTACTACTACTATTACTAGTAGGCCCTACTACTACTACTATTGTTATTATTTGATTATTAAGTGAATTGCTTTTAAAAGTAGAACACATTAAGTATAATCATAGGATAACATCGTAACATAAAATATTTTCTGTAATAAATGTAAGTGTAATAATATACCGTTCAGTTCACGTCATCAATGATATATAGGACACAATGCATACAATTAACTCATTAACCATTGTCCACTGGTAATTTATCGGTATACCTGTACTTGAATATATTGCTCTGATAGACGCTTTACTCTGTCGTGATTTTCTTTTTTTTTAATGCGAGATAACATTCCACTTGTACACGCTTATCAAAGATAAAACGAATTGAATTCAGTGTGCAACTGTGTTATAATTTTTTTTCGTAATTATAATTTAATTTGTAGTATCGGGTGATGTAATCATACTCTAAACACTCAAGATATTGCTTTCTAAAACAGGTACAAACGACAATACAAACTTGTAGTGCTTCCCAACTTGATGGAGTGCTGTAGAATGATTTCTTCAATCATACTGAACTATAGTCTCAGTTCCTCACATGTCTGGCTACAGTTCGCCTCAATTGCTGCCTGAAGATTTTCATTTTGCACATGTGTTGGTCTTCCGGCACATGATGCATTTTCGAGTGTTTCGTGATCGTCTTTAAATTTTTTAAACCACCGCTGCACTGTCCGCGTAGTCACGACACCCCCACCAAAGGTCTGGCATATCTTCCGCCCCTCTGTAACTGCGTTTGACCCCAGATTTAACTCGTACGCCCTTATGACGCTCTGTGGATGTCCCATATTCACTCTGTCCTTACGCAACTTCAAGGTGTAACTGAACTGCCACAACTAGTTAGTATGTTGAATATACTTATACCAACAACTGACCTTCGCCTTATCTCCATTCGCATTCAACTCACAGTGGGAGGTCCAAGGAACACAGGCCTCCGCGAAAAGTGACATAACTTTCTTGGCAAATTTAATTTAACGTGTAGTCTGTGAACTACTTACTTCGAAGGTCTTGTATGTATGCATAAACCGTCTAAATCTATTTTCTTTCAGCTTTTTTCTGTATCTCATCTTTACTGTTCCTCGAATCATTTCATTCTTACTTTTGTCTTTGTGCATCACTTCACACATCCACTGCAGCATCTTCATCTCAGCAACAAAAAAATTATGTTTCTCTCTGTTCTTCGTGATCCAATTCCGCTCCATATAATATGTCAGGTCTCGCTACTGTTTTTTAAACTTTTACTTTAAGGCGTATTGATACTCCACGGTCACATAATACCTCAGCCGCTTATATCCATTTTGTTTAAAGGAACGTAATATTTAATTTTACATCTCACAATTATGCCGTTTAGGTTGAACCCCTTATAGAGCTTATGTTACAAAATTAGACGTCTTTTAGCACTATTAAAGTATGGTCAAAATTTCCAATTGATTAGAACCAAAGAATTGCGACTTTGAAAAGACAGATAATTACTTTACATACACTGAGAAAAATAAATTGTAGGTGGCGTACTTAAAAAGATAGCTTACATGCGTAATTCCTGTAATTTTTGAACTTAACGTACTGCAGACGTATAACTGAAAACGCATGTTTTATAATACTTTCTGTATAAGTGTTCCATCTATACGCACTTTGCGTATGGAACAATATAGGATCTCACATACAAATGGACGTATGTAACATATAGCTGAGGAATGTAACATAAGTTTATGCATGTGATATACGGAAAACTGTTAAATGCCAGACATCCTGCAATTGCATGTCTGGCGGATGCAATATCTAATGGCAGTGGGTATGTAGTTGTGGATAACGCATGCTCCGTATTCATTTCTGTACTAAGCAAGAGGATTCTTATATTTGGACAATATACCGCTGTCCGGAGAACGCGTTTTTCTCAGTGTAAGGCTTTACATATATACTATCTAGCTTTATGATTATGGAACTTGAAGTTTCAACGCTGCATTCACAAAACCTCTCCATTATTGCAGTTCTTAATGTTGATCTTAGATATTTAAAAACGTCCACTTTATTAAAAACACTTGTGTTACTTGACATTTTAGTTTATTCACACTTTGCAGGGATATAATCACTGTTAATTTTCTTGTATTTAGCATATTCTATATTTACTTCTAAACCTATTTATCTAAACTTTAAACCTGTATTTCTAAACCTATATAAACCTACATATTTACTTCTAAATCTAGGCGTTTAATAAAACTTTTGTATTTCTTTCTTCTGTTCTCATATCATCTCCTGTTATATTACTATAACAAGCATAAACCATAATCAATTGATAATTGTGAGTGTTATCCAGCTCTGGGACTATATTTAATTTTTGTGGTAGTATCTTTTATGTTTGGTTTCCAAATAAAATTTCGAAAGAGTTACTTGTTTCTTCTATTTTAATCACATGACCCAAGCGTATTCAAAACAAAAATTAACAATATTGACTACCATGTGTCTCCTTCTTAAAGGCGACTCTTGACGTAGAAGCTCGTAACCAAGTCGTAACCAAGCATTTTCCTACCCGGACTTTACTTTCGATTTCATTTAAATATATTTTAATTAATCTAACTAGCTTTATGCTGCACCAAATTCGGCGAGAAAGGTGTACAATGTTTCCATCATAACCGACTCGAATGACTTTCTGAAACCAATAATCAACTAATGTAGTGGAATATTGAATTCCTATTTATTTTTGAGTATTTGACGAGTAGTAAGTACAACCATATACTTCGTCTAAATCCGTACTAGAAATCTGTGATAAATTTCATCTGAAAATGGGGGAAATCTAGCTAACAGAATCTTCGAGTGGTTTTGAACGAAATCGTGGGCTAACGCAAGATTTACGAAGCATAGAAGAATCGCTCGCCAGACGGTAATAAGGATCTCACTTGATCAAAGATCAGTGTGGTGCTTCTGCGTAGAGTGATAGAGGCCGGATTGATATCAGGGTTTGATAGCGAAATTGTGATGGCTGGACGACTAGGAATGATCATCTCGGAAATAGCACGACTTGTCGGGTGTTGGCCAGCTGCCATCTTTAATGTTTCCAAAGGTGGATAAAGGAATGCAAAACCTACATGAAACTAAAATACTGTACATGAGAGGCAACATTTCATTAAAGATATCGGAGATCGTACACTGTCCGTGTTGGAACGAGAGAAAACGGTGCAAACTGTCGCACAATTAACAGCAGACTTTAACAGAGGACAAAACTGCTAAACTGCCACATCATACATTATTT
The DNA here is from genome assembly GCF_964235325.1 of Thermobia domestica. Lineage (NCBI taxonomy): Eukaryota > Metazoa > Arthropoda > Insecta > Zygentoma > Lepismatidae > Thermobia > Thermobia domestica. Next base: position 39,603,259 of record NC_137454.1, on the reverse strand, counting down.
ACACGTAATATAACTAATTCACTAATTATATGTATTTCTTCAAACTTGATGAATCAATATTGAAGGAAAAGGTAGCTAATTTTCATATTTTTTTAGTTATATTACGATGATTGACGATATCTATAAGGACTACTTTTTCATAAAAACATTCTAGTCCTCCTCAAATCTGCTCACGATTCCTTGCTGCATTTTTTTGATTAAATTAGGATGTGATTTTGCACCGGAAGATCTAAGCTAACCGTACACTGTTAGATGTGGATCCTGCAGCCAGCGTCCCACATGTGTAAGAATGACAGTCACGGTGTCGCCGATAACACCTGGAATGTGCACGAGCCCATCGTCAAAGCACCGCAGGGCAATGACAATGGTGTATGGTACAACGAATTGCAATATAAACTTATTACATTGATGCCCGTGTTAAAATTCGTGTTCTTCTAGGGGACGTTTATTCGAGGCGTGCACTGCAGGATGATGAGAGACCAGTGGCGGCTCTATTGTGATTAGGTGAACCTTCAGATGGTCATATATGGTACCGGTAATTCATGTGGAGGGCACCATGATGGCTCCTAGTTATCGGCAGATAATTCCTCATCGCGTACCCCCACTCATATCGGCCATATATCCAGCTGGTAATACGTAACGTGCGTATTTAAATTAAATTATTGAAATAATAATAGCGCATCGTCACTGGTCAGGGTCACAAATCGCCACCCCAGTATTATAGTAGTGAATAATCAGCATATAAAATAAATAAATAATAAGTATATAAGCAGGTACAGCACTCAGCTATTAATCTGCAAAGGCGGTTATAAATTATTTAATTCCAGCTTCACAATTACACTTACTAAAAACATTATTCACTAGTATCGATATTCCAAGTTTTTAGTTAGCTTGAATATAAATTTAAATTATTATTATTTTTGAATAGAACTATAATTTAGTACAACAAATTACAAGAAAAAGTAACAATCAAACTATAATCCCAGTATTCAACTATCCAAGGAGCTATTAATCTATTATCCATGTAATTTCAGGAATCAATAATTGTATCAATTTCTAGTAATAAATTCTGTTCTTCAAATCTTCTTAATATCTGAACAATATACATTCATAACAATAGCTGGAATATAAAGTTATCCGAAATACCATTTTAACCTTCAGCTTACACTTGTATAATTAAATTGAATGACGGGCTTTTTAACAGATTCTATAGATTTAATTAAAGTCAAAATTATCAAAATCATAGAACAGACTCACCCAATATTAGTTGTTTTTGCACAGAGTAGATTCTCGATATCACAAAAAATTAGTCGTTTTCAACGAATGAACATAAAACACTATGCAGTTTTTTAAGATTTGCAACACATGGTCAAAAGGTCCGACCAGTTTCAATTTTCCTTGAATTCTGACGTAAACCGTATCTACAGAATATTACTCTGAGATTTCTAACTTCAGTCACTAGATGGCATAGTTACCAATTTATTCAGTCTTACCAACACTTATTGATTTCAAAATTTTGACTGAGTTTTTTTTACTTTATTAGCATACAACAACATCGAGAGGCCCCCTTTGATTATTGTATTTCTCGTGTCGATTTGGTTAGAACATCAACACCTTCTATTCCACCACGATTCATTCTCTCATGCACCCCCAAACAAAAGTAAAAACTAAAAGCATATATATATATATATATATATATATATATATATATATATATATATATATATATATATATTCCCCAAAATCACATTCAATTAACATGCATCCATCTGACTCGCTCGACCTAGCATATCTGAGCATTAGTATTTTAAGGTCATGAGTAAATAACAAAAAATAATTTATAATAACAATTCCAATTATAATTGAAAAACTGATTGCCATAAATAATACTTCCAATTATAAATAATTTCCACTAGTTGGAGTCCTTCAATATTATAATAATTATCAATTTGCTGAAGGAATAACAAAATCTTATAATAGAAATAACAAACAATGACTTACATTAAATCAGCTCGGGTAGTTTCAGAACAACATCAAAATGAATAATTTACCAGGATAACAAATCTTGCGTACAGCAAACAGGTTACAATCCAAATTGAATACACAAGTACATAGTTCAGAGGACAGTCACACGACATACATTCCAGGCCTGGAATACAAAATATATATTAACAACATATACATACAATATTTAAAATATTTGTTGACCAAGTTGTTAATTAATATGATTCAATCTTTAAATTTAACTAACTGAATTCAAGATTTTGACTAGAAACACATTTACAGTTGGTTTGGTCTTTAATTATTAATAGTTATTCTAAGTTAATGATCGTGTACTTCTCTTACATCATTAGGGTTTTCAATTGATCTAACTTGTAACGTATTTCTTATGAGGAATCTCAAAATTTGGAATGGGCCAAGCCACCTGAGAAATAATGATTTAGTCACCTTATTAGCTAAACTAGATTTAAATTGGAACTTTATTGGGAACTTATCATTAATTTGATATGTTACAGGAGATCTTTCCCTGTCATACTCTCTCTTCTTATGGTGCCAAGCTTTTTTTTTCAAATTCTCTAAAGCTGTTACCCATAAATTATTGTCCTTTTGTCTGACTTCATAATTATCAATTTCCCATTTTACGTCAAGGGGATTGCATACATTATAATTATACACAAGCTCCATAGGTGAACATTTTGATTCAGTATGTTCCGCTGAGTTTATAGAAAATTCAACTTCATGGAGACCCTGATCCCACTTAGTTGGTTTATTCCGGAAATAAATTTTCAGACAATCCTTCAAAACGCGCAAGTAATGCTCCTTTGCGTTCGAAGCAGCGTGATACGGGGAATTTTCAGCGAGGAAATATCCCTAATTCCTTGTCCGTACAGAAAATCTTTTATAATGATGAAACAAAGAGACTCGAATTATCATGGGAAACCGAATGGGTACATAACCCAAATCGGTACATAATTTTATACAACTTATCTCGTACCGTTTGTGCATTTAAGGTTCTAAAAGGCTCTAACCACATACATTTAGTACAAGAAACTACAACAATGAGACAGTATTTGCCAGATTTTGACTCACATAATTTTGACTCACTCAGATAATTCTTCATCCCTTTTTTGATGTGTAAACACAGCCTGAGAAGCAAATGGCATTAACTACAAGTTAATCTTACGCATATTTGTTACCTGATCTTTCAAAGTTGGTTCTAAATCAACTGACTCAAACATCTGTGTGTCGTGGACGATAGAGATAAAATCTGAAAGTGTTTAACACACTACGTACATGTTTGACTTCAAAATGAAACCCTAACAGCCGATATAATGAACTTCCATAGTTTTTTTACTTTCTTTAAATTTCGTATGGCATAAGCCAATCCTTGTTGATCAACTTGTACTTCAAATTTATTATGTAAATATGTTTTAAATCATTCCATACATTCAACCAAGGCTATCAATTCCAATAAATATATAGGCTTTTTTAAATCATAAGGACGAAGTTTTCCACTAAAATAAGCTATAGGCCGTGACACCCCATTGCTATCATATTCTTCGAGATATTCCCCTAAGGATTTTGTTGATGCATCCGAACTAATTACAAACTTACCATTTAAATTAGGTAAACATAATACAATATGGGTCTCAAATAAATCTTTTAATTTATCAAGGGCCGCTTGCTGCTCAGGACCCCATACAAACTCAACTTTTGCTGACCTTAATCGGTTAATGGGTTCCAGAACTTCCTGAAAATGTGGAATAAATTTGGAATAATATTACAAAAACGCTAACAAACCTCTTCTATTTTTGGGGGGAGGCAAATTTTTAATAATTTCAAGTCTAGAGGGATCTAGATACAAATCATTTCCATCAATTACATACCCTAGGTACGATACCTTTGTCTGAAATAAAGTTGATTTACTTCAAGATAACGCTATTCCAGCTTCTCTGAATTTCTGCAATATCAATTCTAATACACGCTTGTTCATCGATAGTATCATGAAATATTATTATATCATCGAAGAACCACTCAATTCCTAAATGTTTTATTGGATACAATATTTCCGTCATAATGTTTGATAACATATGGGAACCTGCGGCTAAACCGAATGGCAAAATACGCCACTGAAACAGCCCCCTATGTGTCATGAAGGTAGTGTATTTGCTAGAATTTTCAGTGAGAGGAATTTGTAGATACTCCCTCCTGACATCAAGATTTGATCTTATTGTACCTTTAGATATTTTAGCCAATATATCCTCCATCCTAGGAGTGTTTTGAGGATTTAAATATAACCGGGAATTTAATTCCCGGTATTAACTATTAATATTTTGTCCCCCGATTTATTATTAACCAAAAAGTTGGAAAACATCATTCACTACTAGGCGTCTCTGGCGGGGGGGACGAGGGGGTCGCGTCCCCCCAATATTTTGAAGTGCAAAATATTCAATATTTCATTCTAATTTAATTTATTTACTAACGACAGAATAACAAATAAATTAATAAATAAATAATAATTTTATTTATTTGGAATATATTTTTCAGGCTGTGGAACAATTATATCAGATTTCTTGATATACGTTGGGGGATCCATGAAGGTAAGCAGAAAGGTAACAAATGGAATCGAAGATAATAAATAGGTTGGGCTAGGTAGCACCATTTTAATCACTTTCTTCGATGCCCCCCCCCCCCCAATTTTACATGCCAGAGACTCCAGTGATTCACTATAAGATTTTTCTATCACGCCCTCTTTTAACAATTCATCTAAAATATTATCCATATGCTTCTGATCTTGTTTACTTAACGGATACGCCTTTTTCCTAATAGCATCAACTTGGCATCTTTCAGTAAAACAATACTCCTTACAACTCCAACGATGTGGTGCAGTGGCTCGGGGAGCAGAATGGTGAAATTTAATAGGAATAATGGTCACCATAGTCATTCGATATTAATCCGATTACACATCTTTAGGATAACATGGAACATCAGATCAGATATTATTGGGCCTTCCTCTGAATTTTCAGGAGTTATGCGACTTATGTGTGCATATGTATGCCTCCAGCTAATTAACTAGCAAAGTCTTATTGCTTGCATGTCAAACCGCACTGCCAAACGAAGATATACCAGAAGGTGATTAAATTGTTCTAGGTAGTCAATGTATAGCTATACAAATTTTTCTATTCTTTTCTTTTCCTTAATGTCTGGTAACGCAAATAATTATTGTAAACAAGGTTTTCGCTATAGGTCGTTAGGCACAGTTTTGTCTGAAACAGCAAATACAATTATGTATCTGTTTTTACATTCTTTTACTGGGGAATTAATCCACTTCATAATAATATTGTAGTATCTAATCTGAAACTGACAAGCTTCTTTTGTACGTGTTAAAACTGGATTTTGTTGGCCTTTGAAAAAAAAAAAATTGTATTGTTAGTACTAGTTGTTGCTCACACGAGTCTTTGGTCCAGTCTACACTGTAGGTTAGAACTATGGTTAATTAAAACCACTAATTGTTTACTTTTCAACAAACTTAATTATTTATTTATTTTTGAATTTTAACCGAAACCGTTTCAAACTTCAAACTTCATGTCACGTTTTTGCTATGTAATTTTTTCAAGGATTTCGTTATTAACAATATTTCGCAAGTATTGACATCTGTTACTCTTAGATAGGCACTTAGCAACATCCATTATCATAAGTGTTTACTAGTAGGATTCGACATGATGTATTTCGATATTTGACGCTAATTATAATTAACTATTATTGTGCCCCTTATGTTTATACAAGCACCAATACATATTGCTGTATGATGGTTGTATATCATTCTAGGATACGATCGTTATTCAAAGATACTAACTTTTTTGATTATAAATAGAATTCTACATAATTTCATTTCGTTTTGACTCTTAGAATTTGCTCTCTGTGCGTGGACACACACATCTACACGTACAAAGAGAGAGAGAGATACAGAAAGAGAGAGTAGGATTAAATGCCAGATATCATTAGCTCTTGAACAACAGCGTAAAATTTTCAGTATGTGCGTGTGTTTGTGTGTGTGTGTGAGTGTGAAGTGGACAAACACGCATTTTCCAGAGGTATGAGGAGAAACGCACCCATCGCTTGACATTTCGCTGGCTCCACTAAATCGACCCGCTATCTCCACGTGCTTCCCGTCAACGGTAACTCGGAATTAAAGGTTGCCATCTATGCGTCTTTAAATTTACTTCTACTAACAAAATTATCGAGCTTTATTTTTTCATTAGATGATACATGGTTGGATCACGTAATCTTCGATATTTTATTCAATATTAATGTTATGATATCTGTATAATTGCTTACGAGCTCGTAATGTTGATACGATTACTTAAAGTGTATAATGTTAGGATTTGAATATTTTTATCGTGGAGAAGAGAATAAACTCTGATTACCTATAAGAAATTTTATCCTTAAGGAATGGTTTCTGAGTATCCGACATAGTACGTATTTAGCGAATGGTACGCAGATTTATGTTTTCTGAACTACATAATGCTAACTTACAAGGAAAGCTATCCAACTCTTCGACGAGTGTTCCATTAAAACTTGCACAAGTGGAAGGACATATTGAAAGATGGAAATATGCTTACTATTACGATTCGCAACGTCGTTGAACCGAAAGTAGAATGATTGTTCTCCCATAGCCCCTGGTAGTTATGTACTCTGGTCATACATGTCAGAATGTGATACACTGAAACCTGTTTTCTCACGAAGACAAATATTGCAAACAAAAGATGATAACAGTAGGTGGTGACTGGGATCTCTAGTACGTCACTAATAAGAACAGATGTCAAATGGAACATGATACGATACACCGATCGTAAGTTCCAAACCAACACGTTTACCCGGTGGAGAAAAGGGACACGCTGAAACCACAACGCAAAAGTGGCTTTCTATGGTTATTATTATTGTTATTAGTATGATTATTATTATTATTATTATTATTATTATTATTATTATTATTATTATTATTATTATTATTATTATTATTGTTATTAGTATGACTATTATTATTATTATTATTATTATTATTATTATTATTATTATTATTATTATAAGTAGTAGTAGTAGTAGTATGATTAATATTAGTGTTATGAGCAGTATGATGAGTAAAGATAATAATAATGAGAAGAAGAAGACAAATGTATTGTTTGGCCCGTTCAGTAACGAAGGACTTCGGCCGTTCTTGAGTGTCCTCTAGCATTGCTACAAAGGTTTTAAAATCCGCAATCATAACCCAGCCGTACCCTTGAACGCTGGCTTGACTCCTCAACCAACACGAGCATGAGGTCATAAATAATAATTAGAAGACGACAAAGAAATAATAATAATAATAATAATAATAATAATAATAATAATAATAATAATAATAATAATAATAATAATAATAATAATAATAATAATAATAATAATAATAACAATAATAGAATGTCATCTTTTCTTCTGTTTTCAGCCTGTTCCTTTTCTACAGTAGGTAAACAGGTTCCAGTGTATTACATTCTGGCATGTATGACCAGAGTACATAACTTTCAGGGTCTATGAGAGAACGATCATTCTACTTCCGGCTCAACGACGTTGCGAATCGTAATAGTAAGCATATTTCCATCTTTCAATTTGTCCTTCCACTTGAGCAAGTTTCAATGGAATACTCGTCGAGGAGTTGGATAGCTTCTAACGTTGCATTTTCACTTGAATCGGATGCATAAAGAGTATACAGCCCCAACGGCTCGTCCGATTTAAAAAATTCCTTCACTTTAGATTAAAAACATCATATTTGGAACTCTGATATAACAGAGTTACCCTTTCGAGAGGGGGCTTTTGAGGCACTCTGTATATTGCATGTGTGCAATCGCTGGAAACATCATAGGCAATCGTTCGAAATACCCCACCCTAGAAAATATATTAGGTTTCATGTGCCGGAAGAGTTAACTGGAAGTAATTCAGTTTGATTCCGATCGCTTTCTTTCGTCAAGACGAGTTGATTGATACATACCTACTATATACCATGTGCGCAATCCCTGGCAACACCTCACCCTCGGAAAATGCATTAGATGCTATGTACCGGAAGTAATTGTACTGAGGTGTTTCCAAGACAAAAGATGGAAATCATGTAACCTGCAGTGCTGCTAACCTACGAGAACATAAATGGCGGTATTTCAAAAGATGCATTCTTTATGGGATAGCCTTTATACAATTCTCATCTAGTACTAGTAGTTGGAATATTATCGTTATGCCTCTAGCATAAATAGTCCCTGGAACAATCTACAGTAAAATTATATTTTTCTATTAAATACATTAAGCCAGAATCAATAGTCCCATGGGCACATACTTAGAGTGAAAAGAGGTCTGGTTTGGGGTCTCATTCCGAACTATTTTGCGTCAACGTAACATGAAATTGTGATAGTGGCATTTACAGTTATACTTGCCAATTGCATTGTTTGTTATCATATCAATCCTGCAAAAAGTGTGCTTGGCCAACCAAGAATATGCGCTGGATTTTACCGCAATGGAGTACAATTATTATTATTGTCAACGTCAGATTTTCTACGGGCAAATAAGGCAAATTGACTAGATCCATGGTACTCAAGAAGGTGTCCCAAACGAAGAAAATCAACAATTTGGAACGTTTGTTTCTAAATTATTTTTATCATATATTATGTTTTGCTTTGCTAAGATGAACTAATTGCTTTAAAAGATTAATATTGCTATCTAACTTTTATTTTTTTGATACTAATCACAATCTAAAGATCAATGCAATCGGGATGGTGTGTCCTTGCCAGGCGATCAAGCTGGGAGAGATCCAGAGTTTGGATGCTTGGGAGGGAGATACAATGCTACAAGATAGTACGTCTATGCCGTATTGAACCAGGCTTACTGTTCTCGCGAAAAAGACGATAGGGATTCTTAAGTATTGCAAGCCATAATCTCAGAATATAGAATTAGATTGCTTTTTATGAGAAAAGAAAAAGTATAGGTGAAACTCAAGATCAAATATCCATGTTTCATCAATCATTCTCTGCCAAAGAAATACAGTTTCATTTAGAGAGTGCAAAAATGTATATCGAGTTACGAAATTTGGTAGCGAGGGTCTGGAACTCTGTTAAACCCGCGTGGATGCACCCTTGGTCCGTGCCCATGAAAAAGATGTCTTGGTCGAAATCAAGTGAAATGGGTTAATGAACTGTCTAAACTCTCGAATATACCTTTATGTACTTAGAAGTAAAGTACTGTAAAAGATCCTGTGGCTAATGTAAAACTATCAAAGATATTGGAACTGTTTGATTAGTGGACATCATGGTGTAGATGTAGTAAAGGATGAGGAACTTCCGGCCCGAAATTTCTTACAGCCGCCAGATCGGCCAAAAATAAAATAATAATAATAATGATAATAATATCATATTCACCTGATTTGATTCATTCTTTTACTGTGCTGACTGTAGTAAAATTTCACGAACTGTACAGGAATTTGTAAACGACTTTGTTTAGTTTATCCTTTCCTAAACAGCATGGATATTTGAACAATACAATGAAAAAACTAATTCAAGTGATAAGGATCAAAAGTGGGCCTTACAAGATCGTAATATTAGTACTTCCATTCCTCCGCACGTCGCTCTAGCGGTTCTCAACTAGGGGTTGAACACCACTAGGGATGGTTCTTGTTTCCAAAGACGGCGAGGGAAAAAATTGCAATTGGAAGGTAGGTAGTAGAATATTTAGAGGGTGTTTGATAATTTATGTCTTGCTGGACTTTTCTTAATATTGGACGATAGTCATTATACATTTTAGAAATTATTAAAAGTTAAGACTTTTTACAAGTAATAATGTAGAATTCTCAAGGCTGATTGTAAAGATTGTAGTCTTTCTTTATTCCTCAAGGTTGATTGTAAGGATTGTAGTCTTTTCTTATTCCTCAAGGCTGATGGTAAGGATTGTAGTCTTTCTTTACTTCTCAAGGCTGATTATAAGGATTCTAGTCTTTTTTATTCCTCAAGGCTGATTGTAAGGATTGTAGTCTTTCTTTACTTCTCAAGGCTGATTGTAAGGATTGTAGTCTTTTTTATTCCTCAAGGTTCATTGTAAGGATTGTATTCTTTCTTTATTCCTCAAGGCTAATTGTAAGGATTGTATTCTTTCTTTATTCCTCAAGGCTGATACTAAGGATTGTAGTCTTTCTTTATTCCTCAAGACTGATTGTAAAGATTGTAGTCTTTCTTTATTTCTCAAGGCTGATTGTAAGGATTGTAGTCTTTCTTTATTCCTCAAGGCTGATTGTAAGGATTGTAGTCTTTCTTTATTCCTCAAGGCTGATTGTAAGGATTGTAGTCTTTCTTTATTCCTCAAGGCTGATTGTAAGGATTGTAGTCTTTCTTTATTCCTCAAGGCTGATTGTAAGGATTGTAGTCTTTCTTTATTCCTCAATGCTGATTGTAAGGATTGTAGTCTTTCTTTATTCCTCAATGCTGATTGTAAGGATTGTAGTCTTTCTTTATTTCTCAAGGCTGATTGTAAAGATTGTAGTCTTTATTTATTCCTCAAGGCTGATTGTAAGGATTGTAGTCTTTTTTTACTCCTCAAGGCTGATTGTAAGGATTGTAGTCTTTCTTTATCCCTCAAGGCTGATTGTAAGGATTATAGTTTTTCTTTATTCCTCAAGGCTGATTGTAAGGATTGCAGTCTTTCTTTGTTCCTCAAAGCTGATTAAAAGGATTGTAATCTTTCTTTATTTCTCAAGGCTGATTGTAAGGATTATAGTCTTTCTTTATTCCTCAAGGCTGATTGTAAGGATTGTAGTCTTTCTTTGTTCCTCAAGGCTGATTGTAAGAATTGTAGTCTTTCTTTATTCCTCAAGGCTGATTGTAAAGATTGTAGTCTTTCTTTATTCAGCAAGGCTGATTGTAAGGATTGTATTCTTTCTTTATTCCTCAAGGCTGATTGTAAGGATTGTAGTCTTTCTTTATTCCTCAACGCTGATTGTAAGGATTGTAGTCTTTCTTTATTCTTCAAGGCTGATTGTAAGGATTGTAGTCTTTCTTTATCCCTCAAGGCTGATTGTAAGGGTTGTAGTCTTTCTTTATTCCTCAAGGCTGATTGTAAGGATTGTATTTTTTCTTTATTCCTCAAGGCTGATTGTTAGGATTGTAGCCTTGTGCTTTCTCTTAGACTGCTTCGTCCAAGTCTTACGTTCAGCATTGTGCATAGAGGAAATTAGGTTAAAATGACTAGTAGGCGCTCAGTACAGTCGCATAAATCCAAGCGGGCGTTAGGCTCGTAAACGTTGTTAACCACTGCGTTACTCGACACGATAAATATTGAACGAGAGTGAAATCTTGGATTCTGTATTTTGCAATAGGCAGCTACAGCATTTATCTCGGACGAATTCGTTAATGGAGTCAATTTCTTAATATATTAATGGCTAACGCCGACTTTAACGCTGGCTATCCACATCCTCTACAAAGAAATATGTGCCTTTGTATGATCCTCTTTACTGTCTATTGTTGAATTTATTTGACTTACATTTTCATCAGGTGTGAGCTACGTCTCTCTCTCTGTCTCTCTTTTTTTTTACATCACTTGCAGCTCTCCCTGTTTTCCAGAAGGAACAATTCTTAAATCCCTGATTTTAAGTATTCTACCCCATCATGAACGGCGGAGAAGAGGGAAAGAGCACTTGCACTTACAGTTAGACACTTTAAATATAATCTCGTTGTCTCTGTTTTCTCCTTTAAAAAATAATCTATTGTGTTCGTAAATGATATGGCAAACACATCTGGAGAGGAAAGATGGTAATCCTTTGTATAGAATTCAATATCAAACTTAAATTTCAATATAGTTTGCAATTCCAGTCCAACTAGCTCTTTTATCCTTATGAACTGTTTGTGATGAAGAAAAGACTAGTTTTTATATCAAAAGTGTGATAACTAACTGGAGCAGATGTTTGCTACTGCTCGAGGATTGAGTTCATGTATTTGACAACACTCAAGCTATTTAAGCTGGGATTTGTTTGAGCACTTGCTTTAACAATGTCCGTGTGGCTTAAAACTAACGCGACCTAAACATGATTTATGAGTGTAGTCAGTGGCGTATTTAAGGGGATGGCTTCCAGGCTTAAGCCCCCCCCCTGAAATCTTATTTACTATATTAAAGTAAATGAAATATCTTGCAGAATTTTCACACTTCCAGGAATAAAGTTAGCAAAGCCCTCCCCGAAACAAGATCGTAAATACGCCACTGAGTGTAGTATTGATGTAGAAGGTCAGCTTAGTAAGTTTAACTACTATGATCATGGTGTCTGTTTCCAACAAGAAATATTTATTTTAAATAATATAGTTATAACAGGTTTCCCTACTCTTCGAAACTTGCAGCCCCGTGCAAATCCACGTGTCGCGCATATGGTAGAGCAGTCCGTCTCTATTACAGACAAACTGCTCAATCTTCGCCCGTAGCACTCGAAGTACTTGCATAAATCCAATTTCCTTAATTTTAAGTTTCATTCCATTCTCGTAACAATTTAAAAAATAAATTGAAGAAAGTTTAACTAAAATATGTTTAAATAATTTTCAAAGTTTCTTATTGTTCCATCCTCATTCCTATTGAAATCCAAAAATAATATTGCGAAAAATGTTATTTTGATACTGGATTGCAACCCTTACACTCAGTGTTAACAATATTCCAGTGTAGAGTAAATAACCAATCAGAGAACGTCGTTTTTGTGTTCATTCTAAGCACGGTGAAACCTCCCCGCTTCGCTCGCAAGGTCAGCGACTACCCCTTCCATTCACCTCGTTTTTATGAAAGTTCCCCCTTCTTCTATTTCTCTCCTAACTCCCTTGAAAAATGGGGTGTGTTTACTGCTGGGGCAAAAAAGAAAAAAAAAAAAACTCTCCGGGTGAGGGAGTTTCCCGGGGATGAGGGATAAGAAAAAAAACATTTGACGTCACAGTGCGGTTTTTGGAGATCCACGTGTCCTCTGACGTCATCAGTTTGCTATTCCAGATTCATTATCCACCCCCTAACGCAATATAGGCCTATGTTCGCTCGTTGGAAAGTTACTGAAAGTAGGCCAGTAGGAAGTGGGAAGATTCATGCAAAATATGGGTCGTGTTTAGATACCTAACCGACACGTGATCTCCGAGTAGCATGTAGCTATCAAGAATTTCTTCTTGAAGAAAAGAAGTATTTTCATTTAGCAATTAATTAAAAGAACGTAAAATCATAGATGCTGTCGGAAAGGAAGAAATATGAAGCTGTTGTTGTTTGTAGCTGTTAATAATGTTTCTTCTTCATATTATTATTATTATTATTATTATTATTATTATTATTATTATTATTATTATTATTATTATTATTATTATTATTATTATTATTATTATTATTATTATTATTATTAATGTTCGATTGTGTCTAAGATTAATACTTGTTTCATCTACCTTGTCAGTTTAAGCTTCCATTCAAGAACAATAAGATAGAACATAATAGTTTTAAAAAGATGAAATAAATTAATGATAAAAATACTTAAACAATGAAGTCAGCTTTAATACATAAAATTTATTGATGAATCAATACAAGATAATTACCAGTGTCATATCATAAGGCATATAATAATAATAGTGCTGAGAACACCTGAAAGCTTTTGCATCTGAACGAGCGGCTATTTTTGTTGATGCTCAGGATTTAAAAAAAAAAAAGAAAAAAACTGTTAAAAGCAAGGGAATCAGAGTCAGAAATCAGTATTATGCCTATTGGGAAAAAAGTATTATCGGTTATTATACATTATACAAATTGGCACAAATGAATATTGATACGTAAATGCTACATTAATTTTGCTCTGAACTGAAAACAACTGAACTAAAGCAGCAAAAAATAAATTATATAAGCTCCTACTCGGCATCTTTTGCCAAATGGAAATTCATATCTTCGTCGTCCTCTGGTGCAGCACCATTTCCTCGGTTTCGTATTTCTGCAGAAACCTCTTTGTAAAACGTAAACTTTGGGTTGCTTTCCCAATTTTCACCAAAATGTAACAACAAAAGCCGCTTAATGTCATGCAGTTTCTGCTCTTTGACACAATGTAGCCTCAAAACCGTGTAGATTAAGAGATTTCTTATATTCTTTCCACGCTTACTAATTGGTTTCAGGGTGTCTATTTGCAAATTTAAAAATGGTTCTTCTCGAACCAGAACTGTTGTACACGTATTGCTGTTTTAAGCATAATTATGCGAGAGTTTTGGAATTGAAAGTGCCAGTTATCAGTTTTCTTCAAGATTTCCTCAGAGGTATGTCTTCATTCCATGGTCTCACAGTTTTCCCTAAATGTACAATAGTACTAAAATTTTCAATTATTTCTTTACATTTTGCAACTTTGAATTTTTGAACATGTACCAGGACTTACGTTATAGGTCAATTTCGAACATTAATTGAGAAAAGCGTTTTTCTTTCTTTCTTTCTTTCTTTTTTTTTTTTTTTTTTAATAAAAGTGTTTCTGCTCAAGGTGAAGAGACTGTTTAGAGAACCTCAGCCAACATTGTTCTGCTCAAACTAAAGAGTTATCCTACAAAATAACAGAGAACTTCAAATCATAGCATAGTCCATTTAAATTGTCTACATTTTGTTTCCAGTTTTCCAGGCATCGTGTACATTTTCTACACATTTTTGGCGTTGTCTGAACAACAAAATTATAATCATCGCTGTCTTCAGTATTATTTTATTTCGATTCTGCGTCCATTTGTTTATTAATTATTAGAAAATAGGGATTAGCACAGAAGCGCGTCACGAACAGTTTGGTTAAGACATTTAGTGCCTCAATTATCAGTCCAAAAACACAAAAATAACTGCAAATATTGAAAAATAAAATTTCGAATGATTTACCAAGAGCTGCAATTAATATTCAGTCTACTAAACTAATCTTATACAATACGAAACCTGGAATTGTTTGAAATATGAAATTAACTTGGTTTGATTCTGCTTTTCTCATGACGTTATTTGCAGGTGTAGGTTTTAACAGTTTATGAAACTGAATATGAAAGATGGATTTAACTGGTTTTGCTTCTGTAGCTATGATGGATTTTACAAGTTTTGGATATTGCACATATTTCAATGTCAAATTTTAACTAGTCAAAATGACTTTTTCTACTGAATGCTATTTGTAAATAAAATCTTTCCAAGTGTTTCTAGAGCAAGCACTATCTCATTCTTTTTAAAGTGGATTTAACGGGTTTTGCCATTGACCTACTCGAATATTGAGCAAAAATGATACAAATTGCCCCTCTTCTTTACTTAATACCGAAATTTCTAAACACGGCCCAACGTGTACATAAACATTTTAAATAAGGATTTTATATATCAAATTTCATATCACAAACGTGAGAGATTCTATTTTGGGATAAATTTTTCAGTCCCTCTCCTGTGTTAGGATACGTGTTTTAATAAAAATGGCGTGACAACAACCCAGTCCGAGGTAGGTGTGAACTATGTTAGCAAAATTAATTTCAAACGGTTCAACCATTTTTCGTTACGACAAACAACGTGTTTTCCTTTTATATACTGTACAGATATAGATTAATAGTCTTGTTATTTATTTATTCAAGTTATATATAGTTATACAGTGAAACCTCCCTTAACGGACACCTCTCAATAACGGACAACTCTATAATACGGAAAGAGTTTTTTGTCCCGGCAAATTTATATATTCTCTTATGGAACAAAACCCTCCCTTTAACGGACACTCTCAGATACGGACGCGGACAGTCCTTTCCCCCCCAAACTTTCAATAACCTCTTCATAACGGACAGGAATTATTCTCGGTTCCGCAATATATTACAGTAGACAGAAAAGTCTTTTCCCCACAAGCGTATTTATCATGAGTCTAGACCTGGTGAACCATCAAACAGAACAGCTTCAAGCTAAACTTGAAATTCTTCTTTGTTTATGCCCGCAATAAACTGCTTTCTGATGGAAATCCTAGAAAACCTTCAATAAGTAATAACACTCATGCAGATCAGTCGTAAGGCCAAGAATTCTACGCGAAAGATCTTCCCTTCCCTAACAAATTTAGCCGTTTTTCATCTGGGCCTTGTATCTTTCCCGATAATTTCTTAAATAACAAAATAATGTTTGTTTTACAATAACATTTTCAACGAGCAATGTTTCCTTTCTTACATTTTTTTTTTTTGGAAAAGTAACATTTTTCTTTTACTTATGACACTGGAACAAGTCTGGGTTTGGGGTTTTCCCGAATTTCTTTTCACTTTCACTAAGAGGATATTCTTTGTGATTGGGAGTGCGTCAATAAACATATGCACTTCCAATAACTTGCCTTTTCATCCAAAGAACGAATATATTAACACATTCCCTAGTAATAATATTATTTAACAGAAATGAATTTCTCCTTCATTCCTCCCAGTAATTCAAATGCGTACTAAATAGAATATTGTCATATTGAATTTTACGTATCTACGCTCATATATAATGCAGTTACTGTGTATTACAGCATACAATTACCACTGTGAAAAATTACATTTCTGTAGCCTCTCTGTAACGGACACCTCTCAATAGCGGACAAAAATCCATGTCCCATTAGTGTCCGTTATTCAGAGGTTTCACTGTAGAAATGAGGTGTTACGTTTAATGTTTGACAATACCTAGCATTTTCCATGTTATCAACAGTCAAGTAGCAAATTTTGTGTGTAATATTTATATTATATGAATTTTAATGTGCCACGCTCGTAACAAATTAACATGAATGCTAAAACATTGTTCAGTTTCAGTACTCAAGACATTTTCTTTCCTGTCTTTCTATTATTTTGTCAATAGCTTATAAAACTCTGGCACCTGACAGTTGAATGTATAGTCTTTAACAATTTTCTCATATACTTTTCTCAACGTTAATGTCCTTTAGAATAAAGGAGACGGATTATTAATGAAAATAGGATCACCATAGGTATTCTGTCATTGTTGGCAGGTCACTTGCCGTAGCTGAGAAGCTTCCATGCTTCGCGGTCCTCCGCTAACCTCTTCGTCTTCACGTATGGTCTTTCTGTTTTTATGTCATTCATTAATTGTAGTCTCCTTTGCCCCCTCCCTCTCTTTTCCGCCACCACACTCTCTAGGACGTTCCTCATGATACAATTTCTTCCTAGGCAATGTCCCAACCAATTTCTCTTCCTTTTCTCAATAATATCTAGAAGTGCTATTTTCTCCCCACCATTTCTAACATTCTCTCATTCGTTTTTCGCTCGACCCAAATAATTCTTTCTATTCTTCTTCACACCCATATTCTGATGGCTTCCAGCCATTTCTCATCATTTTTACGTAATGTGCAGGTTTCTACCCCATATAGTACAACACTTCACACGAAGCATTTTATGAGTCTTTTTCTCAATTCAACTTGACTAGAATGAAAACACATTCTAGTTAAAGTGAAATTTTAATCGACCCTTAACGGGAATCGAACCCGAGATCACAAGAACCAGAAACGCACACGCTGGCCACTAGATCAGCAGAAAGCATAAGTTTGACTAACAGTATCATACATATTTTACGTGTGTATGACGTTTCGTCGTCTCCAGGTCCGTTCCGGTCATAGCAGAACACGAGTTTGACTGCTTCCAGGTCACTGCTTCCCAATACCAGTATAATAATAGGGTAAGAACTGACTGTAGTTAGATACCTTTTTCTGAAAGCGGAATTCGATTATCGGCGGGTGCTCAAGTGTTTCGGATTCCATGTTAAGCTGTAAGTCCATGTTTCATATACGTAGCCTTGCTGCTGAATGTGACATTAAAATCAAATCAACCACTACAACTAATAACATACATTCCAGAAAGAACTCAGCAGACCATTTTCTTCATAATAAACTCTTTTATTGTACCAAACGGGACAATATATGGATAATAACAAGCATTTTGTAAAACTTTCCCAAGTATTCAAATATGTAAAAAACATGATGTAGGAACTTCCACCACAAATAGGTTCTAGCAAGCAAAGTAGGCTATTTTTGGCATTATTCAATTTGATCAGCTGCTACATTAGCTAATGAAATGTTGACGTTACATGTTCTCCCTGAAATGTATGCAAAGAAAAAATCTCTTTTGACCAGAAATCCGGCTTTAGATACGTTAATATGAAAAAATCGCAAAACAGAACCTGGTTCAGTGAGCTGCTTCCTGGATTTGTCGCAAATTTAGTCAGTTTATAATGACAATATTATAACCACGGGACATCAAACGTCTGTTGCGTTCTTCAAAGTTCAAAGTTCTTAACATATTTCAGATTCTATCTAGAATCAAAATCCAGGTGTATATTTCAAGGTAAAGTGTTTTCCTCAACTCGAGAAATTTGTATTTCAGCATATAAAGGCAAATATTTTTGCTAACTTCAAATGTTTTGCATTTCATTGCAGTTTATTTTTTTTATAAACCATTGCTTAATTCTATTATGGAATTGTTCAAAATATTTGTCATATTATCTTCGACATTTTCAAGTATAAATATATTATTTCTTTATTTTTTATATGACAATAGGTAGTGCCATAGTGACAGTTTGAACTATGAACATTGTTTTGTTAAGGACTAAAGATGAGTGTTTTATATCTAAATTAGTTATATTAATATTAGTTATAATTAATTCCAGAAATAAAGATGATGGAAACCAATGTGCTAACCACACACAAAACAGCTGAAATCCATCTCCTTAACTATAGCTAATTATGGGCTACAATTGAAGGGAATTCAATTTCTTTTCGAGCTCTAAACTTATTCATAGTTTTTATTAATAGTAACATCTGTAACAATTTTACGCTTGTAAAATTCTACTTCATCTTATTCGCATGACAACAAATATATAAATAAATACTTGCAGAATATCGAATCAAACCTTAAACTGTAAATATATATATGTATATATATATATATATATATATATATATATATATATATATATATATATATATATATATATATATATATATATATATATTTTTACTGGAGTCCTACCTGATCAATTAAAAAAATAAAAATAAAAACGAAGTAGGACGAAGATTCGAACGCGGGTGGCAGGAATGGGAATTCTGTACGGATCCAATGAGGTACGGAATAAGATAACAAAATGTATCTACCATGTAAATATATGGCATTTACCGTACGCTTCACACTATAAAAGAAAGTTGTTTTTTCTTCTATTATTAAGTTTTACGATATTTCTGTAGTGTCTTGTGTGAACTGCAAAGAGCGAAATCATGCATTCATTTATCGATTTGGTTAGGGATTGAGCTCCTAAGACTCTTGAAACATTTAATCAAATCGCGAGGCGGTAGAAAGGAACGTTTACCGATTTCATTGTCATAGTAAGGGGCAAAAGATACTATCCCGAGAAAAACATGCATTCTTTTATAATACTTAAATCACCTTGTAATATAATATTGCTCTCAATGTTATTTACTATTCTAAAATGTTTAATATCATCAGTATAAAGTAATATGTCAGAATGCTTAAAACTGTCGAAAAGTCATTAATAAAAAGTGTATAAAGTAATGGTTCCAAAGGAGAACTTTGGGGAATTCCATTGCCGATTGTGGATCAGTCGGGCAGGACATTTCTTGTGTTAATTTGGTATGTTCAACATGTCAAATAACTTTAAAAAAAGTGTATATACAAGGGATAAATACTCATTTCAATATATATTACATCCGTTTGCGAGCTTTGTTTCAATGCATAGTAAACATGGTAAACAATATCGTGTCCGCCGTGGGTTTTCTCGGGCGCTTCCGTTTTCTCACACTTTCTCATTTCACTCATTATTCCATCGTCATTCGCTTGCCTTGATCATCGTCTCCATTAGCCTAAGGAGCAAAATTGTGGGACGTTAAACTGAAAGATTTAATTGTTTTGCATAGTAAACATAATCAGTTATTTCAAGGGGTTAGTTAATAATAATAATAATAATAATAATAATAATAATAATAATAATAATAATAATAATAATAATAATAATAATAATAATTTATTCTGGCACAGTGATAGGGTTTGTTATTAAAGTATTATTTAATGCGATTTCTATTGCTATTTTTTTACATATTATTTAAATTCTATATTCTAGAAATACCTGGATTAACTCCCTATCCATTAACAATACCGTAAATGAAATGAGCAATCAGGGCATATTTGAATGTCTGATATATTGTAGAAGTAAGGAAATATGAAATTCCCTGCTAGAATAAATGTTCTTTCATTAAAAAAAATAACTTTTCTGGGAAATCCTTGAATGTAGTTTCAACGTATAACAATTTTTAATGTAGATTGCAACAAGGCCACTTGCAATCTTTTTATTTGGAAAAGAGTTAATAACGAACAATATTCAAAAAAAAAAAAAAAAAGGAATATCTGCAAACCTTTAGCCTAAAATCCCTAAAGCACTCTTCCCTTTTTTAACATACTTTTCTTTTCATTCTTGGTAAATACGGAAGTGAAGCACAAGGAATTCACAATTTAGCAGGAAACGTTTCTATTTCCGGAAAATACTTTTTACATCATGAACGTACTTGACTTTGAAGGAAAACCCTCATAGACAAAGGAAAATATTGTTTTCTTTTAGTTTCATATTCTATATAACGATGTCGCTCGTTTATTCCAAACAGAGGAGGTACGTAAAACAGCAACTTCCATTTTTTTTTTGGTTTTTTCTTCCGGTTCTGGAATAGATATTCGAATATGCAGCTAGGTAACCTTGAAAGAATTTGCTTATTGCCATAGAGTAGTGGAAAGCCATATGGGAATACGTATATAATATTGTTGTGTAAATCAAAATGTAATCCTGTTATTCTCAACTCGTGCGTCAGGACACACTAGTAGCCTATGTCCCACAGTCTCATAGACTGTAAAATTTTTGAAAGTAATAAATTTAAGGGAACATTTAATGATTAGTTAAAATCAATTTTGAGTTTGCAGTGCTAGATCCACTCCTTCATAGAACAATTATTAATCACTAGCAGAATACTCGATCTTCGCAGGAGAAGAATATGTTTCCTTCTGGACATAACGGAATGAATTTGGATTTATACGACATCAGAAGTGTCATGTTCGTCCCAGCGACCACAAAAACTATTGATTCAACACTAATATCGGTCATTTTCGATCATTCTTAAATAGCTGCTCCTTCTCCGTTCCAAAGTTGCACCGTTAAAGTGAAACGATAACAACCATCCCAGGTTGAAACCTCATCTATGTGGCAAATTTGATCGAGATCTGTCGAGTGGTTTAAGAATTATTAAGTCGCAACGTAGTCACAATCATTATATATATACAGAGTGTTTCAAAACAACACCGACAACGTTTGTGAGTTTATTCCTGACACTAAGATAAGACGAAAAGTATAGACAAACCTGGGTGCACATATCCTTCCATTCGCAGTTATAGGCTGCCGAAAACATGAAAAAATGAACTTTAAAAGTCCATAGCTTCAAACCTACGAGACTTACGCTAGTCGAGTCAAGACTTCACCGAGGAACCAATATGTGCGCTATCCAAAAATACATGTTTCAGAATCCTAAGGTACTCACGCAACAATTTTTGGAGAGGCAGTTAGGCTACGGCAATTTTGAAGCACTCACAAATTACCTCCATAAAAATTGTTGTGGAAGTACTGCAGGATTCTGAAACATGTATTTTTGGATAGCGCACATATTGGTTCCTAGGTGAAGTCTTGAACCTACTAGCATAGGTCTCGTAGGTTTGAAGCTATGGACCTTTAAAGTTCATTTTTTCATGTTTCCGGCAGCCTATAACTGCGAATGGAAGCATTTGTGCACCCAAATTAGTCTATACTTTTCGTCTTATCTTGGTGTCAGGAATCACAAATTCCAAACGTTGTCGGTGTTGTTTTGAAACACCCTGTATATATATCTCCTCCCGTAAGTTGTACCATCAGAGTGGAATGATAAGAACCATTCTAGGCCCGAACCAACCAAACTTATCTATGTGGAAAATTTGATCGGTCAGGTGGTTCAAGAGTTATGTGGTCACAAACAGTCACTTGTATTTTTGTTTTATATTTGATTAACTCACAAGGAACCCCTTGAGTACGAGGTCGCAATTGCAATCTTTAGTAAGGTTCATTTGAAAATGTAGTGTGAACAATGATGACTGGAAAAGTATTATCTGCTCATGACTCACCATGTGCATCAGGAAGGCGACAGGAAATACGTGTCCAGGAGGTGCAGAGATCAACTTTCTATGGGATATATGTATTACACTTCACAAAATGGACATCGTCGACATTCACTAAATATTCGAAACAAACCATTAACTTTCACCATGAACACCGAATGAAAAATGACGCACTACAGTGATCCCAAATGTTCAAACCATCAAGATCGAAAGCGAACTTCTTGAGAGCTACCAACTGTTCAGGACGTTCAGCTGGGCATCCACTTTTAAAGAATTCTTATAGAACTTATATTGATATAACTGGGAGATAAGAACTGATGGAATACGAGCAATCGTATGATGGCACCCATTACATTAATATACATACGGGCCAGATAATCTGAAAATGATTTATGTAAAACTATCACGGCCATCGAGCAGGGTATGAAAATTGCTAAGGCTGCATGTGTATTTAACATTCCATGCAGAACGTTAAGAGACGGGGTAAAACGAAAGAACATAAAGCCCATTCAAAAACTTGGACGCAGCTCTATATTGTCACAGGAACTGGGAAAATAATTAAAACAGAGGATAATTCCTTTACAGACAATTGGATTTGGTTTAACTACAAAAAAAAGTTTGTGGGGCCGCGTATAGAATATGTGAAGAGAACGCCATAACTAATCCATTTCGTAGTAGTAGAGCCGAAAAAGACTGGTTTTATACGTTCATAGCAAGACGCCCGGATGTTGTGTGCAGAAAAGCGGAAAATGTTAGCTATGGTAGACTTATGCGTTCCAACAGAACTATAGTGAACGAATTTTATACGCTACTGGAAAATACACTTGATGCTTTGAACATACTTGACAATCCTGAACTTATTTACAATGCAGACGCAACTGGGCTATAACTAACGTACAACACAAGCCTAAAAGTTCTGGCACAGAAGAGAGCAAGCGAGTATATAATGGCACTCATGGGGATAAAGGTGAAACTGAGTGGTTATTGCGAGCACCAATGCATCAGGTTCAAATTGGATGTTCTGTTATACAAGGAAACTATATATATAAAGAGTTTGGTGATGATTTTCCTCTAGGTACCACCTATGCAATGAAACTTAAGAGCTATGTTACAAAGGAAGAATTCGGTACATTTTAACAAACACCGGATCCCTGGCCGAGCAATGCTTATTGTAGGTGGTCATCGCAGTCAACTTGATATTACCGTTTTAAATGCTGCTGAAAGCTGTGCTTCCCTGCACATTAAAATCGTTAAAAGTGTACTGGTCTGAAACAGTTGACAGTTATCTACGAACACATCCCGGAAGAACACCTGGGAAGCTATAGTTTCTAAAACTGTTTTCACAGGCATAGTTCCGTTCAGCAACGACACCAGAACAAAATTTGTGGCTTCAGCGCTACAGGCATCTGTACTTTCAAGAAAAATGCTATTCACGATGTCGCTTTTTTCACAAATGATATATGAGAGCGTTACCAACACTTCTAAGCACACGATTTGCCTTCATATCTCCTTCAACACCACCGAGTGTTCACTCCATCCGCAAGCTTCTGCCTACAGCTAAAATCACTAGGAGCAAATCTCATCCGTGGGTGCGTTTCTCTAACTGCAGAGAAGCATTGGTAACACCAAAACTGTTTACAACATATGTTCCTGCATGAACAAACAAGCATCCTCTAGAAAGAAGAGGGAAAGATACATGACCTGTGGGGAATCTGGAGAATATTATTATGATCCTAGGGGTCCTAAAACGTAGATTAGTGTATTGAATGCAAGATTTGGTTTCATGAACCATGTGATTCTGGCAGCACTGTGGCTTGTGTGACGCTGGTTGTGCATTGTTGTCTGACTCCGACGAGTAGTGCTCCATGTGACTGCAATTGCCATGTTAAAGGGTTCGCAATCATTACAAGAGTTACCGGTTAACGTCATGTATTATGACTATGAATTTTATGACTACGTCATGTACTATGTTCTTGTTAATATATCTCTTACTAGCAAAGCAGGAGATATATTAGCAATAACAGTGTTTTGTTACGTTCAAAATGTGTTTCTTTACGATTCTAACACCTTTCCGCTGTTGTAAAACAAGTGGCGTTATTTGCCGATACATCTGGTAATAAAGCCGTCTCATACTCACTCCGACTCTTAGTGTATTTTGGTCAATGTTGTGTGCACGTAGCATCTTTGTTTTCTCTGTTTTGCGGAGGGTTCACTCCCTTTTCCATGCAATTGTTGAATTGATGGCGTTATTCGCCTAACTTACTCTAAATACAATTAATATTGAGAGCAAGAGAGTAGTAGTAAATTTTTAATCTTTTCTGGTTTCTGTGGAACGTTGCTGCTTATGACATACTCTTTTAAGCCATTGAATCGATTACAAAAAATCGCTTGTAGTTATCTATTACAGTTTTTTTGTTCTATGCTATAAGTGTTGAAACTGGATGTAGCTATTTTGAACAATTTGCTGTTTGAATGGAAAGTTAATGAAGCGGATGAAATTTTTTGCCTGGGACAATGTATCGATTGCAGAGAACCGCATCTTGATATCTCTTACCGCTTTCTGTATATGGAAATCAGTATTTCTCAGACGCTGAATCCATGCCCAAAAGCCATTCCTCGCTACAGTATATTGATTTTGTCTTTTGGTAATAAAGATTGAAACCAAAAATAGTCAATTTGAACGAATTGCAGATTAAATAGATAGTTAAGGAAGGCAATATAATCTACTCTTGGTAAGCTGAATCGATTGCAAAATCTGCATCTCGATGTGTCAATTATATGTTACCATTTTTAGCATAGTGAAAGCAATATTCGTACTGGAAGAAGCAGTAACTTTCAATTTAAGGAAAAATTATGATAACGTTTAATCCGGCAAATGAAATAGTAAAAGTAACCGTGGCGAAAAAGATCAAAATTCTATTGATAGGAGAGAGACTTGCCCAAAGTGATGTGAAAAAGATAATGAAAGCTAAAAAACATGACTACCGAGTTTAACATGGAAAAAACAAAGAAAAAACATACTGTTATTGGTAATCTACAAAATACAATCAGAATTACAGGATGAAGACGTAGTAACTACATTATTTAAGCAAAATCTAGACCAAGAATTAGAGGAAAATGCAAAACAAAGGTAAAATCTAAATTTAGGACAGATCCATGGAAAAGTCCAGATGCCACCTGGTGACGGAAGTGACACCGTACATCAAGAGAAAACTAATCTAAAGAAGAAAATATATATCTAATGTACGAAATACATACGGTGAAACATTTTGTATCAATACTAAAATATACCAACGCGGAGAAAACTCCTACATCCCAAAATATTCCATAGAAGAAGTAAAAGTGCTTACACTGCGGGACCAAAGGACATGAAAAGTAATCATGTCCAAACAAACAGAATCAGAAGATCTGTGTACCATGAAGTAGAAGGGAATAAACATGTAACATAACCAACGAGAAGGATTGCGCTACACACAAAATAATGTATGAAAGAAGTATCACAAGAACAGTTTTGAAATGGATAACTATCCAATAGAGGTATTAATTAAATCTAAAGAAAATGAAACACCATAAAAGAAAAAGAAAATAATATATAATTAAGCAGAAAATAATATATAACAAAAGAAAAAAATAAAAATTGGTAATTGATAAAACAATAATAAGTAATGTAAACAAAATATTTATAATAGTAGGTGGGTTTATAGATTAAGCTGAAACAAACACATTCGTTATGCACTTTATAAACCCAAATTTACATTTCTTTTCAAGATTTTTCACAAAAGATGTACGGATATATGATTATAGACAAATTTAACAACAGAGATATAAAGCTAAGTAAGAAACTGACTAATATAAGAATCTGAATTATTGAACAAATAATTCTAACTGAAATTTTATACACATCAAGTCAAACAAAGAAATGTGCTTAGAAGACATAGAATCAGCTTTGAAGTTACTAAGCTTAGAATTGAGTACAGAATAATAATAATAATAATAAACAAATAATTGTTTCAGCACTGAAAATCAGACTGTGGAAAAAAACATTTCATGTTGTAACAAAAAAGTATACATAATGCTTCAAATAACACTGAGAAACTTAAAAAAATGAAAATTCGAGACACAAGAGTGTGTACACAAGCACAATTAGTTTTAGAAATAATAGGAAAGAAAACTAAGAAATAGAGCAAAGAAAAAAAATGAAAAAGTTTTATTATACACAAAAACAGAAGAATAGAAAAGAACATTTAAATAACGGAAGAAAATCTAACATGAAAATAACAGAAAAGAAACAAAAATTTAATGCAATGAAATGGAATGAAATCTTTCAGTTTCAGGTCCCACTTTTTGCTGATTAACTAAAAGACTAAATATAAGAAACAAGATAGAAGAAAAGGAAAACAATATAAAGAAACACACACACACACACACACACACACACACATATATATATATATATATATATATATATATATATATATATATATATATATATATATATATATATATATATATATATACGAGGGCATACACAATTCATTGGCAAACGACGTCTGCAAAGCACAACAGTGGTCGAAAGACAATCCTGTCAGATAGGGACCGGAGGGCATTAAAACGGATTGTAGCAGCTAAAAAAAAGACCACAGCAATGAAAATTACGTCTGAACTCAATTGCGGCCTACAGAACCCGGTTTCATCGAAAACAGTGTGACCAGAACTTCATAAAATGAAAATTCATGGCAGAGCCGCTATCGTCAAAGGCCTGGTCATAGCAGTAAATTCGAAAAGACGTATCCAGTGGTGCAAAGACCACAAGGCGTGGACTCATGAAAACTGGAAACACGTAATGAATCGACCTTCACTTTATTTCCAACAACCCGCCGTGTTTACGTATGGAGAACACCATCGCAGGCCTATGATACAGACTGACCGCTCCCAACTGTAAAACATGGGGGTGGTTCTGTTACAGAATGGGCAGTGATATCGTGGTTTTCCGCAGGCCATATCATAGCCCTGCATGGAATGATGAATGCTAAGGCGTATGAGGCCATTTTAGGGGAACAGCTTCTACACATGGCCCAAATATTGTTCCCTGATGGTGATCGCATCTACCAAGATGATTTGTCACCCTTTCCCGCTGCAACAACAGTGAAATCATGGTTTGAGGAACATGACCAGGAGATATCACACCTCCCCTGGGTCTCGCAATCACCAGATCCGAACATCATTGAGCCATTGTGGTTTGAGTTAGAAAGGCGTGTTCGGTCTCATTACCCTCCACCAGCATCCCTTAAGGAACTGGAGCATGTTTTGGAGGAGCAATGGTACAAAATTCCACACACCACGATTCAGGTGGAATATACGTCTATTCCACGTCGGATCCAAGCTGTTTTGGGACGTGAAAGGAGGCCCCACGCCATACTAGATATGCTTTTCACACTTATATATATATATATATATATACAAATGACACCAATAAGATTAGAAGATCCTGAAGTTTAGATAATAGTGTAGAGATATCAGTGTTATTATTTATCGATCGGTACTGAACTTCCAACCTATTGAACGAGATACTTTTCTGAATATAAGTGAGTCGTCATTAATTTTGTGAGACTGTTCTTTCTATTTCAGTTACATAAAACTGTAGCAGACACGAGAGTACGAAATCACGGAAGGACAGAATCTCAGTAATGAATCGATTGTAGTTTTTGAATTTATACAACATTTTCCTTCAGCATATTTCAATGTTTTCTTGCAATGTTGTATAAGAATTTTTTTGTGTTATGTAATTCTTATATCCGTGATTCTTTTTTATAAAATAAAGCTGAGTGAGATTGTTCCTGACGTAACCTAACCTTTCTGACGTCGAAGGTCTATTGACATGAAATCTTTGCACATCAACACCACGTTGAGAGATTTTGGCTTTAAAATCGCAGGGAAAATCGGAAGAAGACAGTCAGCCGGGAGAATTGATACAGATAATCAGTCTATCGAGAGAAGTTATACAGTCCGAGAGTCTGTCAAGAGATATTTAGTTGAACATACAAACAAACTTGCTTTTACGTCTGTCAGTGTACCATGCGATTCTCGAATACTTACACATGTCTGAGAAATTGTTACTTGTAGTTTAGATAAATTCAGATACTTCGAGTTTTTCCGAGATGACGTTGAAGGAGAAGACAATCCGTACCCGTCAGAAAGAAGTCAACGAGGACCCCAACAAAACCATGAAAAGTCAAAAGGAACCTTGATACCTTGTGTTGTTTCTCCAACCCTTTTCTCTAACATTCTCTCTCAACCTTTTTCTAAAACTCTCATTTTCATTGCTCTGAATTCCCAGACGAGCACCACTTCGCCCCAAGTACTTTACCAAATGAAAATTTATTGTACTACCATCAATTTCTATATATAACTCTATTTCGTAACAAAAGGTACTAGATTTAGGCTGCCTTGTTACAAGCCAATTATATCATATAAAAGTACAATATATGACTTGCGATTTTACTTCTTTCTAGTATATATTCCAAAACCTGATATGTGAATTCTTCGAATGTAAATAAAACTAAGATAAATCTCGACATATATTATTAGACACTTGATCTCGTGAATATCGTTATTTTAAGATCATAACTTAAAATATCTAACAACTCTTTTTTGGCTATGTAGTTAACGAACGCGTCTATGGTGCAAGAGGGTTCGAATTCGATTCCTGTTCAGAGCCACATAATGTGGCTAGGATTGCACATTCAGCAGTAGAGGCACGTCACACATCGCCTAGAAACTGAAAGGGACTCCAAATTCAAATCGAACCAACCAACCAACTAATTAACAAACTAACCAACTAATTAAACAACCAAAAACCAAACAAACAAAAGACTAATCAACTAACTAAAAACAAAAATCCAGCCAATCAACTAAATAAATAACTAAACAACCAAATAACCAACAACCTAAAAGGTAACCAACCAACTAACCACCTAACTAAACAACCAGAAAGCGAACCAAGCATTCAATTAACTAAACAACCAAGAGGCCAACCAACCATTCAACTGAACAATTAAAAACCAATCAATCAACTAACTAAACAACCGAAAAAACAACCAACCAACTTACCAACTAACTCAACAATAGAAAACCAAACAACTAACCCACTAACTAAACAACCGAAAGCAAAAACCAACGAACCATGAACTAATAAACTAACTAAACAACCAAAAACAACCAACTAATCAAGTAATTAAAAAACTAAACAACTAACTAAACAACCAACAACTAACCAACTCACAATATAATCAGAAATACAACCAACCAATCAACTAACCAACTAACTAAACATATAAAATACAACCAAACAACCATGAGTCTCTTATCTTACATACGATGGATACTGTATCATCATTTCGTTTTCTAATCCCTGTCAATAATATAGGCTACTTTATCTACAAAGATAATATGATCCACTTTGTCCCCTGGTAAAAAAAAATAAATAACTACAACACCAGAGATAAAGACAATATAAACAATTCACGCATTGTCATACCATTTGCCAAGAGGTGAAAATATATTGGATTTTCAGTTTCACAGTAGAAAAGGCTAAATGCAATAACGTTGTTTGAGATAAAGAACTCAGGAAAAAGGGATTTATTCATCCGTAACTGTGTCAGCAGTTCTTCCATAAAACGCGTCACATGGAATATCTTTTCTCTTCTCGCTCCTAAATAACAGTTAACTCGGTTCAAGGAAGCACAATAGAGACTCCCGACGTCAACAGGTACTGAAAATAGTAAACAAACTAAACGAATGTATTTATACGCTCAACAAATAGTTCCATTATTTTGCTTCAATAAGTTTTATTGAGTTGTAGACTTCCAAACTTATGTTACGCATGAATATTGGATGGCATCTAAAACGGTAATATCAGTCTTTCCGTTTGCCTGTCGAAATATATAAGAGAAAAGAATGGTAAAAGGTTTCGAGACGTGGTTACTTGAAATGGATTCATCAGTTCAAAAACATATTTTATTTCCTCCTTTAACCCTCTGTTGACACCGGAAGTAGTAGAAATCAATAATTCCCACATTTATTGCTATAGAACAGAAAGGCTAATACTAGCAACAACCAGTTTTCGAAGTAGATTAAGAATTCTCAGAACAAACTCCATCTTCAGTGTTATCTGCCTACTGAAACCGGAAGTGGTGTATATGCATTAATACTTCCGGTTTTAACTTTGATTCACAAGACTAAAGATTGTAAAAGATATCGAGAAAGGGTTTTCTGGAATCGACTCAGTGCCTTAAGAATAGCTTCCAACTTCTCCCTTAACTCGATATCAGGAATGACAGAAATTAACATTTTTCGGCTTTAACTTTTGTCGCAATAGAACAAACATGGTCTGGAATCTATTAATTGTCCTAAGAATATATTCCATCTCCACCCTAATCTCTGTCTTTTAAAACGAAACTTGTATAAATTCCATGTTTCCCACGCCAAAGGCTTGTACAGTAAGGGACACTTCTGGATGGTACACCGATATAGAAATTTACGGCAAAAGTGTACCATCCAGAAGTGTCCCTTACTGTACGCTAAGCGCTTAGCCACAAGGGAGCATTAAAAGGGAAGAAAAAGGGGTTGAAATGTTTCACTAACTTTAAGATGCGCAAACGATATTATTGAAATTCTTGCGAGACAACGATTTGATTTGATTTACATTTAGATTACCGTTTCTTTCAGCTACGAGTTTAACTTTCCGTCTCTTTCAGGTGCATATGAGATGTGCACCTAGAGCTTATATGAATCTCAGCCAGGAATTGAACCCGGTTTCCCACGCTAAACGCGCAAGACACAAAACGAACGCAAACTATTGCGCACAGTAACAAGTAGAGGCATTTGCTAGTTTGATTCTGTAATAGACTTTATTTTTAGTACAGCCAACTGTTTCAAAAAATGTTTGAAGGTTTTAACAAACATTATTACGTATTTAAATCTTCATTGTGTTTAGTTCCTATATGACTCTAATGACAAATGTTCTTTTTCATTGGAGCTTGAATATTTGAAACACACGCTGCACGGTAGTTGGCAACTTGATCTGAATGAACTCAAGGATTAAATAAATCTTCCCCAACTTAGGTTAGTTGCCGTTCTGTTTTCAAATGACACTGCTCAGTTCACGACAGGCCAGAAAATTGTGTGTGCAGTTCACTATGAAATTATTAATGAGCACTAAAATTTCAATACGACCAGAAAAAGGTCTTTAAAAAAAACCAATAGTGTATTTAAATAGAATTCTGCGTACACTATCTAATGTTTTTCACGGTCTTTAAGATTGACATTTGAGTGCCGCGAAGAATCTTAGTTTATGGATAAATTCAACGAAAAATGAATTTCTCCTCTATGTAATTATTCGTGGAATAACTTCTTTTTTTTTTTAAAAAAAAAAAAAACAAAAACAAATATGCTAATACAAAGTCATTTTCAGAGAGTTACAGATCCTTTCTCTATTTTAAAGATAGATATATTTCCGTTCTGGATTATTGTTAAAATAAATATAGAGATAATTGTACATATATTCTGAAGAATATAGCTAATATTCACTGTTCGTTTGAAAACGAGTGAACCCTTATATCAAGCATAAACAAGAACTAGTAGAACTCTTCAATGTCTACTTTTTAAAATTATTAATGGTTTCAACCTGTCCAAATAAAAACCGCGCCATTATGGATTCACTAGGTGGCTTTTCGTGCCCCTAGAGAGTTCACGTACTCAAAGTGATGGATTTTGGTAATAATTTGGACGAAAATTAACAATAGGGCAAATGGTATGATGTGGAAGGAGCATTTGATACTGTTAAAATCTCCATTGTTCTCTTTTTCTTGCAATTATTTACCTGCACCTGTACCGGGGCCATTTCAACTAATAGCTCGCGTATGGAGATGTCCGTTAATTACTGTTAGTCTGTTGATGAATTCTGATTATTTATCACGGTGTGCTACATAAAATAGACAATGCGCAATGTTAACTAATGTTCTACTTAGTTTTCCATGTCATTTTCTGTTGAGGGTGAATAACCTAGCCCAAAGAATGATTAATGATATGGTTGGTACAAAGTTTTACACGTTGATAGTTTTACCTTTTCTATAGAAATTGACAAAACGATAGAAATAGAAATGAGATGAGAAAAGTTCTCTGCCAAAAAAAAAAAAAAAAAAAAAAAAAAAAAACGAGAAACAGCTCTTCGATAATCTAGACGAAATGGCATTTGTACAAATATTTAGGGGACGTGACGACAAAACCTTATTTCTTGTAGTGTTCTACCTAGTGGACAATACAAACCACATCTTCCTCTTCTCACATGTTATTTGAGAGATTTCAATGTGATATATCCACCAGTTGACATTTACTCTTATTAGTCCCTTTCTACACGATCATATTTTCTATCAGATGTATGTATTAAGGATTTTACCAAACTAAAGATACATTTTATATTTATAACGGTTACCAAGAAAGTTCCGTCGCTCTTTCACTCACCACTTTAAATATCGACCTAAGACGTATTTGGAAGATCACAAATAGTCCCCATCAGCATCGAAGACCTTCTGCCAACGTTCTGGAACGACATGGACTCAATTGTGGTAGAAGTTGGTAGGCCGGGAAGCGAAGAAGCACCTCTACTGGAGATTTAAACTGGCGTTCTCAAAGGTGATTGTTCAAGCAATGGAACAGGTAATAATCGGACTGAGCAATGTCCGGGGAGTATGGCGGATGCAATAGTGTTTCCCTTTCAAGGCGTAGAATGGTGTCCCGGATCATCCTAGTCACGTGGGGATTAGCGTTGCCCTGTAGCAGGAAGACACCTTTGCGATTCAGAAGTTCTGGCTCAAGCGTTTTGAGATTTTCTTGAACACGACTAAACTGGTAACAGTACATAGTTGCATTGATGCTGTAACCAGGTGGAAGCAGTTCCCGATACACGATGTTGCGAGCAGTCCACCAAACATACAGGACGACCTTCTTCTGTTGCAGTGTGCTTTTTTTCGGATGTTTTGGAAACGGTTCATGGGATGCTAAGCAATGTTGATGGCACCGTGGAACTCTTCCTCGGACGAGACACCAAAGAAACTCAAGTGTCTGCTTAGGTAGCTTGTGGCCGTTAGCCAAATCATGTCGGACTCATCGACCCAACTTTTAGTGCTTCCCAAGTTGTTGGAGGTGCTCCGGAGTGGTTTCTTCATTCACACTGAATTTTAGTCCCAGTTTCTCACATGTATGGCCACTTTTCACCTCAATTTCTGGCTGAAGATCTTCATTTTCCACATGTGTTGGTCATCCGGAACGTGCTGCGTCTTTTAGTGTTTCGTCACCGTCCTTAAGCTTATTAAATTACCGCTCCGCTTTCCACGTAGTGACGAAACGCTCACCAAAGGCCTGGCAAATCTTCCGGTGCAGCGGCGTTTGACCCCAGTTTGAAGTCATACAGCATACACATCCTTATGACGGCTGTGTGGAGGTGCCATGTTCACTCTGTCTTTAAGCAAGTTCACGATGTAACTGAACTGCCACAACCAGGTAGCATGTTGGACATACGCACAGCAATAACTGCCCTTTGCCTTATCTCCATTCGCATTCAACTCATTGTATGAGGGTCAATGGAACACAGACCTCCACAAAAAGCGACATAACTTTCTTGGTTTCCTTTATAGTTGTATGGTTATATACAAGTTTTAACACAGTATTTTATTTCTATGCAACATTACTTGAAAGGAGACACATAACAAGTTAAAGATTATGTGTATATTACATGATTGAGTTTTTTTCTATGATGTGCTATTTTCTTAATTAATTTTGGAACTGGAAATGTAGTAGACAGGTACCACGTTCGTTCTTAGTGCACATATTAGAGTCAAACCGGAATACACTTTTGGAACGTTCAACTCATTGCATAAGAGCATTTCTTGTTATCTCGTATTACCCGTTTTACTCTACAACGGAAGTTTAAACCGGAAGTGGGTGATTTCTGTTCTTTACGATTTGAATTACGGGTTAAGAGAAAAGATTATAAATATTCTTAGATTGTTAAATCGATTCCGAAAAGCAACTTCTCGCTATCTTTTATCATTTTAGCTCTATATAGAGCAAGAGTCGCGGTGGCTCACTGGGAGAGCGTTCCCTTCTGGTGCGTGGGGTCACCTTTTCGATTCCAGCTTGTGCTAAGTGGACAAACAGCGGGACTTTTCTCGGGGTTCTCCCCTTATGCCACTTTCTTCCTTCCACCATTTCCATTAATTTCTCATCATCACCGTCTCGTTTAGCTCACAGAGATTAACCTTCGGATGCAAAACACAGATATTTCATTTCATTTCTATGCAGGTCAATACTGAAGTGGTTTCGATCACATCTGGTTTTAATAAAGAGTTTAGGGTAAAGATGAAATATATTATTGGTTTACTTAATACACAGTGATACCGCTTCTTGGAATCTATTATCGCTTTTGTTATATAATGATTAATATTAAAACCGAGACCACGTTCTATCGATTTCTACCGAAACATCACCTACTTCAACGATCCTTATTCCTAGTCTTTCACACTCTTCACCGTGGCGAAAATTGATGCTAATGTAGCAAGTAATTCATGAGTTTTTGTTTATCAGATCTACGAACAAACGGAGATACAATTTAAATAATGGTATCCTATAGAGAATGCAACTTTTGAAGTGCCCGCCATTTCTGTTCTCGTAAGATGGTAGCACTGCACGTTACACGATCTTCATCTGTTGTCTTTGCGGTTACTAATCACGGAGCGCAGAATAGTGCATAATCGTCACCTGTTGTCTGTACGTGTAGGAATGGATCGCTTCACGACAGAACAGGCTGTTGTCATAGTGAAAACTTATTACGAATGCTACAAATGGTTTACAGAGACTTTTCACAAACTTACGCACTATTCAACGCTTCATGACTACTATCCTAACAGCGTAATTACATAGCAGACATATGCCTATCATGTTCCTCAGGTACATGTGAATGTGCCCAGTATGTGCCTTATGTACCTATGAGAGAGAAATCACATGGATGGAAAGTGATAGTCATACTCTATGTCCGCCCCTAGGCAATGTACCTGGGAAACTTACCTAGTATGTTCTAGGTATGTTCTTCCCCATACCGTAAGCGAAAATTGCCCACCCCGAAAATATGTTAAATCGCCTTTATGCGTAATTTGTTTACATGTAGGTGAGTCTAAAAAACACTTAAAAAAGTAAAAAGAAAATACCCGCGGGTGTGCGCGAACCACCAACCCTTTGATTACTAGGCGCGTACTCTCCCGACTTTGTCATTTTTTTTTTAAAGTTAACTGACCCACCGAACGTGCCTCAGAAACTTGAACTACTTATTACTAATTTTACTTGTTTACTCATTTTACCTTGTTTTTCCAATGACCTAGAACGACAGGGACACGAACACAGAAACATCGAGGACAGTTAAAATCACAAAGGCTCTCCCACCGGGAATCGAACCCGGGACCAACCATTGAGGCGGTGAAGTAAACATCGCTGTTAGAGGGATAAATCCTTGAGGTCATTTTAATTTGGCTAATCAGAGTACTCCTGTAATCCTCTATATTCGACGATAACCGTTTGGGATCAGATGAAATCCGCTCGCCATGAAATTTTATAACAAAATGACGCGCGTCTCTTTACTTTATTTTATGCTTCTTCCATATTCACTTTAAAATGATCGGCGACAGTTGGTATTTCTAAAATACAGTCTCTTTACTTTATTTTATGCTACTTCCACATTCACTTTAAAATGATCGACGGCAGTTGGTATTTAAAAAATACAATTCTTTATCTCTAGCTACGTAAATAATTAACTGTTCACTGATTCTTCTTAGTTTTTATTCATCAGTTATGCCATTTCTTTCTTCTAAATTCATCTCCCAAATTTGATGCATTTGGTGCTTCTTTTTTCTAAGCGATTGTGTACTAGAAGGACAGAAAGTGGAGCAGAAAGCGCGGGAAACCGTTGCATGTTACTGCGTATGAGCAAATGCGAACAGCTGACCGTCATTCGTGCGTCGCTGCAGATATCAATAATGCGTCATAAGTATCTGAAAAAGTATGCATCTAAAGGAAGTACTACGAACATGAAAGATATATGTAACAAGTGACGACATAATAACAAATGACTATCACAGTGAAAAACTGAGCCTGAGCTATCAATGTATTTTTTTCTTCAGGCTGACTTACAGTTTCATGTACGTTCTGAATATTAACATCTAAAATATTTTCTTTTCGCTCTGTAGCATTATTACCAACAGGATGCATATTGTATTCGTTTGTTATTTCCAAGGACTTCAATTGCTGACTACGCATGCTGACAAGAAAATTAACTCTTTCCTCTAGACCTAAGAACTTTGCTAACTCAATAACAGTCTTATATGATTTTCTTACAACTACAGAATAAAATGAAGGCAATAACCCATTGATTATCAAGTTAATTTTTTCGGTCACTGGCATCTTCGGATCGTACTCAAGTATTAATTTCCACTTATGAAAAATGTAATCTAAAACAGATTCAGAATCTGACTGTTCCCTATTTCTCATTTCTTGCACTAAAACTTACGAAATTATATTATCTTTATAAGCCTCTAATAATTTCTTCTTAATCTGAATATACATGAGATTGTCATATTCTGAGGTTGATTGTAAAGCTAGCAAGAAAGCACGAGCCCCATTTTCTAAGCAATACGGCAACAAATGACGTTTCTGTACATCACGTAGGTTATGAAGGACAGAAAAATCCTCAAAATGACTAAAAAATGACTCGTTCAATTTGCCAGAAAATCTGGGGGGTTCTACTAAACGATCTAAGGCAGAAGATATAGCACTAGTGTTCTCCATTATGTCTATTTTCAAAATCACACTTATAATAAATATCTTACACTACTATATATATATCCAACACCAAAATGTAAATAACACTTCTTATATACTAAGCGAAAGAGAAACAAAATATAATAACTTGGCAAAATTTTCTCTTCTCACCCACTTGATCATTCAACTAAGAAACAATAAAACAAGAATTACTCTAACAGAGCAAATGAATAAACGTAGCGAGGGTGGGCGGGTGTTCTAAAAGTAACTCAATTTCTGTCAGGAAAAAAACTATAAATTACACTGTACTTATTACTCAAAATAAAACGTTTTTACCGTTTAAAATATCTAAAGTACCTGAATTATCTATCGAAATATTTAGTCGTAGGATCGTAATCTATCGAAAATTTTGGGATCGTAACAAAGGCGTAAGCCTCACAGCATCTCCATCATGTGCAGGTGCTGTGTCATCAGTTGTAACTCAGAATAATCTCTAACAATACTCAAGAATAATGTAACAATAGAGGATGGAACTGATGCACAACACGGTACTTAACAACGAAATTATGACTGTATTTAAATGAAATTCAAATGTTTCTAATTTTGAAAAATGACTAATTATGGGAAATAGGTGAGAGAGAAATAGCTTATGATTGAAAGATAAAGGATGAGCACTAGCCTGATAGATCCATCGAGACTGGCGTCGTCCTGGTCATCTGGAACGATGAAGGGTTTGCCGTGAAGGAACCTGAATGTTCTGGTAACAGCCAACAACTGGAACTTAATTCTGCTGGACTGCAAGGGGCGTCGAACTCTCTCCGTGATGCGTCTCTACAATAATGCGTCTTTAGGATATCCTTTTACATTTTCATTCCACTAATCTCAACTGACAAAAGTATCTGCGGCGATGAACCGGCAGAATGGTATTCTTTAAAATTGGAGTCGGTCGTCCTCCAATGGTGGGATCTGTTTGTCTCTGATGATCTTGCACCTTTCTCAACTTCGTGGCGAATACCCCTTGTTGTTGTGGTTTTGTTTGGCTGTAGAATTATGAGTTAAGCGTCCAAAGAATCGGGAAGTATCAGGCTATGCTTGAAGGTATGCGGAAGGGTAAGAAGGAAGCTAGTCTAGTTTATTAACAAAAATGTGTTTACAACAGTTGTCTGAAAAAGTACAATAGTGATCAAAGTTTTCTTCCAAAGAGTTTTTAAAGGTTCACGTTTCTTTTGTTAATGATGCAGTTTAATAAAATAATCGAATTTAGTGAATTAAATTAGAGTTTATGCAATTATCTCATCGTCACTTTATATCCAATACACAGTTACTTCACACTATATAAATGCTACATTTATGGTAGCCTACATAGTCCCAAATATCAATTAGGTGTAACAATCACCTAAATCTTCAGGTAGCTGAAGTACATACGTGTATTTTTTCTTAGTGTCTTGTTTTCCAGCTTCCAGAAAGGTATTCCCGCTGCCATGAAAGCCTTGCATAGGTGAAAAGAAAATTATGATTGTCTATTGGATGAACAAACAGCTGTTGAAATCAAGGACAATTTCTTCTGTCCCACCATTTTTAAAGCAGCATCTTAATGTTTAGCAGTATTCAGATGCTGAGATAAAAAGTATTTCTTGTCGTGATTAATTGCTTTGTCACATACTTTGCACAACAAAACTGCGCCATCGGTAGTAAACGTATCTGCGCCAAATTCACGGACGTATCCTTCTAACTTACTGCTCAACGGTATGCTAAATTTTGGCACGATGAGGCCTTTTGTGCGTTCGAATCTGGAATAAAGACTATTGCTTCGAATGCTTCGTTGATTGAACTTAGTTCTTTCTTTCTTTCTTTTTTACAGAAGCTCCAGTTTCTTTTGATGCCCACTGGGAAACCAATGACCCCGCGAACAACAACTCGAAGGAAATCTCCGCTCTTTGTTGCAAGCGCAGATATTATTTCTGATAGCACGCTACCGCCTTTGTTCGCATTAATTGTTACAATCCCTAAGTTCGCAGACTTTCGTCTAAGCTAGCGTTTTTAAATCAACCTGAACCTGACGTCAATGTTATTATTGAACATGATATCACGCTACGCAGACATTTCAATTAAAAAATGACACTCCTAATCGAGAATGAGCATATATAAATTGAGATTTTTGCATCTAAAATTGCAGAAAAGGCAAACAAAAAAGCATTAACACATCCAAAAGTTTTTGAGGCTACTAAAAGGCAAAATAGGCAAAGGCAAAAAAGGCAAAATAAAAAACTTCCTACAGGCTCACAACAACACAAAATGAATATTTCCTTTAAAAAACACAGATACAGGCATCTTTAAAAGAAAGGCATTTTGCCAAAGTTCCGGGCTCTAGTTATAAAATTACATGGTCAAGTCGGAAGAGCACGTGGCAAGTAATCCAAAGGTTGGTGGTTCACGCCCACCCTGGGGTACATTTTTTTACGGGTATAAAGTGTTGTTTAGACTGACCTTAATGTAAACACATTACGCATACATCCGATTTAACACATTCTAGGGGAGTAATTTCTTGGTTCATTGACGCTTACGGCATGAGGAACATACCTAGAACATACTAGACTTGTTCCCCAGGTAACATGTGAGACATGTGCCTAGAGGCTGACATAGACTTGACTATCACTTAGCATCCATGTGATTTCTTTCTTAGAGGTGCATAAGGCACATACTGGACACATTCCCATGTACCTGAGGGAACATGATAGGTATATGCCTGTTATGTAATTGTGCTGTTAGGGAAAGGAGGGGCACACATATTTTTGGTTGGTTATTTACTAAAAATGTTAGCTTTATTACGTTTGATTTACATTACAGAACAGCATGTATTTTGTTGTTTTCATATTATATAATCATAAATTAAACTTATTTCAAGTAAAATTCGTAACTATCAAATAAGATAACGTCTGCCCATGAAATAGTTTTAAATGCAACTTTTGATCACCTAAACATAAATTGAATGATTTAGTGCGTATGCTACAAGTAACACATTTTTCTATATCATACGTAGTAATATATATATATATATTACAAGGAGCTGCTCAGAATCTCTTAACCCAATCCAGAAATCTTCTGATTGTAAATGCTTTCTTCGTCTTCACATCAACATCCTAACAGCATAATTGTATAGCAAGCATATGCCTATTATGTTCCCTCAGGTACATGGGAATGTGTCCAGTATGTGCCTTATATATTTCCGTGAAAGAAATCACATGGATGGAAACTGATAATTACAGTATATGTCCACCTCTAGGCACATTCCTGACATATACCTCTGGAACGTGCCTAGTATATTCTAGGTATGTTCCCCATGCAGTAAGCGTCAATAAGCTACAAAATTACTCCCCCAAAATATGTTAAATCGCCTATATGCGTAATGTGTTTACATTTAGGTGAGTCTAAATAACACTTTAAACATTAGAAAAATGTAGGGCTACCCTAGGGTGGGCCGAACCACCATCCTTTGGGTTACTAGCCACGTGCTCTTTCGACTTGGCTACAGAAGCAATGAAGAGAACGTCGCTTGTGGAGGAATAAATTATTGAGGTCTTTTTGCGTTTGGCTAATCAGTGTGTTCCTTTAACCGCATACATTTGACTATAACAGTTTGAGATCAGATAAAGTCTGCTCGCCATATAATTTTATAACAAATTGACAAGTGTCTATTTACTTTATTTCTTGGTTCTTCCATATTCACTTTCAAATGATCGACAACAGTTGCCATCTAATAAAGTTCATGCGTTTATTGGTTCTAGTACACAATCGCTTAGATAAAGAAGCAACAAATGCATCAAATGTGGGAGATTAGTTTAGAACAACTAAATGACGAATGCCTGGCACATCTTTTGCTGTTAGGGTATCTGAAACAATATCTACCTAAAGTACGTACGTAGAACATGACAGATATATGTCCCAAGTGAAGACATAAAAACAAATGACTCTTAGAGTGCGAAAGTGCGCCAGGTATATAACTGCTACATTTGTGGTACATAGTTGCAAATATCAATTAGGTGTAACAAGTACCTAAAACTGTAGGTAGCTGAAGTACATACTTAGCACATGAATACCATATGTGCCACGTGTCGGGTACCTAAAAAGTAGCTGGGACACCTATGTGGCACATGCCTAGCACATCTGGTGCTGTTAGGGTAATTACTGATTCCCAGTAAGATCCACACAGTGACCTTCCATTACTCCGTCTTTATATCCACCTTAAACGCTGGGCTCGAAGTATTTGGCAGCGCATCAGGTGTAGGTAGAATGATGAAATTGTATAGTTTTGAGAAACATGTCTCTCTTTCTGTATGTCCAAATACAAATTTTTCATATTAATAATGAAATTCTTATTGTGCTTTTCAGGCATCCTAAATTGATTTTGTGTGCCCAAGGAGTTAATTTCACGAACATCGAGATCACAGCTGTCATATCATTTTTGTTACACGGAAGTAAATTCATGAGGAAACCAGTAATACACTACGGGACACAGCTTCGTTATATACAGTGGTGAAGACGTGAGTGACGAAGTATATACGTAGCGATACCTCAACATATGATGCTTTACATCCAGGATGATCAAAAGCAATGACTATACTTGAAATCGTGGACCCAAGTCGTGATATTATTCTTGAAAATTGTTGCATTTTAACAAAACTTGTGTCACAGATTGTGGGCATTTATCTGGAACGCGTCGCCAGCATAATTCATAATGACTTGGGCATATCCAAGTTCTCGGCAAAATGGGTTCCCAAAATCTATCAGAGAAAAAGAGTGAAAGAGCGACGGCATCAATGGAAATCTCCCATTTTGATCGTAATGCCGATCATTTTATGTCACGAATAGTAACCATGGACGAAATATTCTTGTAACATACGTTCCTGAAACGAAACAACAGTCAATGTAGTGGTAAAGTTCAAGAGACAGAAGTAGGCTGAGAAAGTGTTTGCAATCCTTCTGGCATAAGGATGAAGTCGTACTCGTAGACTACCTCTCCAAGGATAAGATATTTAATGTAGAATCACTGTATTACTCACAAAATTGAAAGAAAAATTCAAGATACAACGCCGTGGAAAGTGAAAAGAAATGAGTTTTGTTTTTTTCAGGAGAATAGACCAGTCCGTTAAGCACTGCAAACACAACTGACATTGCATTATCTCTGATTTCAATGTCTAGATCCTACTCCTCATTCTCCAGATTTAGCTCCGTCTAACTATTACCGGCACTTATTTTCCAAACTCATATATCACTTGAAATGTCGCCATTTTATATCTGATAAGGGTAGTGCTACGAACAGTGGCAAGGAAGTGTCCCGATTTGTAAAACTGGTCTTCAAAAGCTGGAGAACTGTAGAATGAAGTGTATTGAATCTTGGAAGGAGTATATAGCAAACCAGAAATTTCATCATTCCGCGTGCACTGCTCCTGAGTTGAGCTACGAGTTTTTTTTTAGTAGCTTCTCGTAGATTTCAACCCAATTCGCTAAACGTCACCTCAGTGCTTGGAAGCAAAATAGGGTCTAACTAAGTGATCACTAGAACATTTACTAACTACATATCATCACTCTGACAATGCGTTTCATTGGCAACTACGATAATCAATTTATTTCCATATGTTCATTATTATCATTTTCAGGACGGAAAGCACAACTCTTTCTATCTCCTCCAAAAACTTAAGCTGTGGTACTCGGAAATTAAGCTGTTATAAGCTTTTCCTATGAATATTGAAAACCGAGAATAATGTTTCAAAAAGAAAGTATAGAACCTTTAAATAAGACTGAACCTCAAACTTGAAAAAATACACACGGGTTATTTAATATATATATATTATATAATTAATAGTTTGGACTCTCTTTTGTTTTTAATCGAAGTTGATCCAATGCGAAGAAAACAAGTTCACCAACTCTAATATTCTTTTTGCTAGGCACAACGAAAGTTCTGCTTTCAGTTGAATCGGATCTACAATGTTACCTATTTTCACTGTTGGAAATTAAAAATCAACAGAAAGAAATATAACTAAAATTTACCAGAAAAAGCGCTAACTTTGAAAACTTAAATAGGCCTATACCTGCATTCCCAGGCACTCAAAAGGGAAACCTTGGGCACTAAATTGCCACGTATTAAATACATGGATATTAAAATTTGACAGGAGATTCGTTAGTGATACTAATATAAAATACTATATGTAGAATGTTTTAAAACTGTTGGTGTCTAGGAGCAGTCAGGGGCGTAGTCAGGGATAGGAGTGGACACCAGGAAGGGTGTTTGGTCCCCTTTGCCCCTCTCTCGTCATCACGGAACGGGGAACATTCATAAAGGAGTATCTGTTAAACCAAATTACATAACAAAAGTTAGTGTGCTGTAGGAGTAGTATATATAGCATCATATTCAAATTAAAATGTCCAATATCGTCACGTATACACTCCCTACTGAAAGAATTATCCAAATAGCTATTGCCACGTAACAAAATTCAAATTAGTGGAAACCAATTATTGCTATTTACTTCAGGATCGCTTCAATACACAATAAAATTCATTCCATGAGATGAAACTGTAAAACTCATACTATGGTACGTTTCTGAGTAATAGTTTCTTGTTTTACTTCGGGAATGAGGAGGCGTCTCTATGTTTATAGTCTATAGAATTTTCTAACGGATAAAACAATAAAGGGATCTGAACTGACGTTATCCAAGGTGTTTGTCCAAGGAATGGAACAATTGATAATCGGATGAGGCAATGTCCGGGAGTAAAGAAATGCAATACTGTTTCCCATCCAAGGAGTAGGATGATGTCCCTGGTCATTCTAGCCACGTGAGGCTTACCCTGTTACAGGACAACCCCTTTGGGTTCAGAAGTACATTCAGAGTTTTGAGTTTTTCTTGAACATGGCTCAACTGCTAATAGTACATAGTTCCATTGATGCACTGAGCAGCTGGTACCAGTTCCCGATGCACAATGCCGCAAGCAGTCCACCAAACACACAGGAAGACCTTATTTTGGTGCAGTGCTAGTTTCGGCTCATTTGGAAGCCTGTTCATGGGATGCTAA
Organism: Thermobia domestica; assembly: GCF_964235325.1. NCBI lineage: Eukaryota > Metazoa > Arthropoda > Insecta > Zygentoma > Lepismatidae > Thermobia > Thermobia domestica. The sequence goes on along the minus strand of NC_137454.1, from coordinate 39,559,136 downwards.
CCAATTATAATGGCTTGGTCGAGCTCCGTACTGGACCCACTTCTTATCACATGTCAACACCTTGTCCACAAATGGTTCCTTCCTCAGGCGAGACAGCAAAGAAACATAGGTAGCTGCTTGCGTTGCCTACTGGCTACGAGTCAAATCATGTGGGATCCATTGACCCAACTTGTAGTGCTTTCCAAGTCGATAGAGGTGCTGGCGAATGGTTTCTCCACTCACACGGAATTGTAGTCGCACTCTGGCCACTGTTCGCTCAATTGCTGTCTGAAGATATTCATTATGTACATGTGTTGGTCTTCCGGAACGTGGTGCATCTTCTAGTGTTTCGTCGCCATACTTAAACATGTTAAACTACCGTTGCACTGTCTGCGTATCACGACACCCTCACCAAAGGCCTGGTAAATCTTGTGCCCCGCTGTAGCGGAGTTTGACCCAAGTTTGAACTCGTACAGCATACACTGTTATGGCGCTCTGTAGTGGTCCCATGCTCACTCTGTCTTTACGGAATTTCACGGTGTAACTGAAACACCACACAGTTAATATGCTGGATATATCCATACCAACAACGGACTTTCGCTTTATCTCTATTCGCATTCAACTCACGATGTAAGGGCCAATTGTACATAGTCTTTCTCAAAAAGCGACAGAACTTTCTTGGCTACTTTTAGAACTAGGAGAATGACTGAATGAATGTGACAATAGATACAGCTCCACGGTGATGTTTTTATAAATATACCACGTGTTGTTAGTTATAAGTATTTACATATAGTTATTAGTTATAGGAATACAATATACCCAAAATATTCTAACGGGGTCAGCGAAGAAAAATAACTCAACAAAGTTATCACACCAGTCTAAAAATCTTGGTATTAGACATTTTTAATGTAATTTTTGAGTGCATTTTACCTTATATAAATATCATAAACATTTAATAACTGACATTGACAGTTTAAAATAGCTTTTATTTTGTTATATGACCAGAGCTTCACGCAACATATTTAATATTTATGTCAAGTTATTGTAAGCTACTTCCATTTTTCTTTTAACTATTTTGGGTAAAAGGTGCTATTTAAAAGTGCACAGGCTGTGATCACGAAAAAGAGATATATATATATATATATAATAATAAGTTGGTGTTGTATGATTTTTAACCGATGTTACTGTAATAACGGATTTACCTTTTTGGGGTTGCTTTGACAACCTGTTCTCATTGATCAGGTGAGTGAGAGAAGATCGTTATTAAAAAGTCGACATTGCTTAAAATTGATGTATATTATTTCAGTATATCGCAATTTATATTTTTTGCGGAATATATAGATATAAAACTACAAATGTTTGATAGTGTTGTGTGACTTCATTTTAGAAAAATATCATATGCATTTTATAACGAACTGGGTAATGTAAGGAAAATAAGAAAATATCGTTACGAAGTAATGTATTATTTTTCCTCTAGTATTTCGCGAACATAGTTTTGTGAGAGTGTGAATTTCCAGACAACATTCAGATGGTTAGAAGTACTTTCATCTGTTGTTCATATTTTGACTGTGTTCCTCTTTGGCGCAAACTATATTTCATTCCTTGTTATCAAGGATAAATAGTATAACATACATGTTATTATCCCTCATTGGTCATGTACGTGTATTAAGAAAGAAATATATTTTGTAAAAGTAGTTCTTTGGCAACTGCGTTCGAGCAACACCCATGGTGTGTTACAAAAATAACTTCTCATCATGTGAAGTAGTTGATTTGGTGACTACCATTTTAACACTTTACTTCGAAGTGCGATGGAATTAAAGTAGCACCAACATTGTGTCAAAATTTAACACAACTTGGTTAACACAATCATTGTATTAACACAGTCGTTTATTACTATTTACTCATGTCCAAAATTATTGTCGCATATCTATAAGAGTCTGGTTGTGTGTTGGGGGTGCGGTGGCTCAGTGGTAGATCGTTCACCTCCGGTGTTTGGGGTCCCTTGTTCGATCCCAGCTGGCGCCGTGTGGACTTTGTGGTGGACAAGCACCGTGCTCGTGGGTTTCCTCGGGGATCTCCCGTTTCCTCCCACTTTCTTCATTCCACCATTTCTTTCATCATCGCTGTCTCCTTTAGCCTAACTGGCATAAACGTGGGACGTAAAACTTAAAGATTTCATTTCATTTTCAGTCTGGTTGTGGAGATATAATTTGATAATGATTTTGCACGGCACTTCCAATACTGTTACTATGTGTATAATCGGGACATGTACAGTATATTTGTGGTAAATTTCATAGGAAAAGAGTTATAAGTACGGAAATTAGAATGAGTAAAAGGAAACGTTTTTAAACGGACAAGAAACGTTTTCTTTCGTTACATTGTTCTTATTTACTGCTCTTTTGAGATGAAATTTACCACATACATATCTTTGCCGATTAGAAACATGCTAACATTATAAGTAAAAGAGCACGAAATCGTTATCAAATTATATTCCTACAACAGGATATTTATGTATATGAGGGCAATTATTTTGGAGTTTGGTCTTTATCCCATTAATTTAGATGGGGAACTACTTCTCTATGTTCTGGTTTGTAAATAAATTGAAATTACATTGTAAGAAACAACAACAACAACAAAATGTTATGTCAATTCAACACAGTGGCTCTTTTACACGAGTTGCGTTAAATCTTGACACTTGCTAAATTTCGTGAAATCAACTATTAATATTCTAGTAGTCTTGACATAGTTAGGAGTTTGACCTAACACACCACCAACTCCATTCCGGCACAGTTGTCACCGTCTGACCGTTGCCAACTTAACGATCTGATATGTTTACAACTCCAGGTGCTCTCATTAAATTAACCAGTTTCTGTATTATTGATAAGGATCGGATAACTTTTTCAAACCAAATTTTGATGAATAAATTTTCGGGATTCGTCGTAGAAACAGTTGATGACATATAATTTTATTGTTGTCGTGGCATGTAGCAGCATATATATTGTTAAACTTCTGTGGTAGGTAGGGCTAGGTTAATAAAACAGAGTTCGGAATCAACTCCCACTACCGGATTTTACTATAAACTAATAAAATGCAATAGTATTTACAATGTTCTAATGTAAGGTACAAAATAAATACAGGTTCCTCTCTACCTGACGGTTTCGGAAAGGATATCTCAATAGCGTGCTACTTGACGGGTTGTAGGTCATATTCTATTATACTGCAAGTATAGGGGTTAAGATTCACGTCAAGGCTCCGCTGCGAACAAGGCCGGGTTGTGGTTAGGATTCTCACGTTTCTCCACTGCAAGGAACAAAGAGGCGTAAAGTCTAGGAACCGTTAGCTCAGCAGTAAGCTAAGACTTTGAGGGAAGGTGGTTACCTCTTACACTCTACTGCAAGTCTAATGAGAGAAGACAAGAAAACTGGTACAGGTTCCCTGGTTACCGTACAATATATAGGCGTCCCAGTGCGACGGTGGCGCTGCTGCAGTCTTGTGATAATGTGATTTGTAGTAGATGCTGGATTTCCGTCGTCTGCTACTAGTAGTAATCCCACGTGGTGTGCAATGCTCTGTTGTAAATCCATCACCTCCATTTGTGATGTTTACAAATAGAAGCGTATGACATTATTTGTGTACAGAAGCAAGGCGCATTACAATATTTTTGACTTGTGTATAGTGATCATTGTAACTTCGCAGGAATAAGGTTTGAACCATGGTATACATAATCCCAAATCCATCCAAGTTAGATTAAAGAGCAGTCATCCTGTTTCTGAGTGCATAGGGTTCTCAAATGGCTTAGGTATTGCGTCAAACAAAGAGCATTTTTGGAGATGCATATGTATCGAAATCAACCGTCGTGGATTGGGCACGAGTGTTCTTCTTGACTGTCTGGGACTTGAATTTGTTTGGACGAGATGACAATGTGTGCTCTCTTTGCATATCCGCGGATTAAGAAACACGGTCCAAAGTTGTGGCATCATGATTCATCTGCTCTAAAAATCTACAGAAGAAAATTATCCCCTCTCTGTGTGGTAACACATCAAATATTGGAGTGATGTTCACATAGTATCTTGCTTTTGTGTATCTGTAAGTGTCCGTGGCACATATAACTACTTAACTAATGTTTGTGCTGTTCGATAGCTCATAATTAGATACACTGCTTTCACTCGAGTACTTACATGTATATTGTTCCGAACACACACATCCATCACAATATGGTTTTAATGTTTGGTAACAACATACGCCCGGCCAGACGGGGGAGGGGGGGAAGAGTCGCATGCTATCCGACCCATGCGAAACATTTATACCTAATGCAGGACAATCGTCTTTGATATATTTGCAAATTCATAGATAACCTTCATCAGAAATAACCTTCATCTGCACTCAGCAACTGAATGGCCACTTATTGATCCCACTTGAACGGGTTTTGGGATGGTGAATACAATGGTTCAGATTTTATGCTTGAGGAATCGTTTAACAATGATTCCTGCGCATCTGGACACATAGAGCCTATTCAAACACCCAAAAATCTGATTCAATTAATCAAAAGTGAGCGAATATGATTTACCCCCCTACAAGATTATTATAAGCCTTAATTGAAATGATCATACAAACGAACTATGATAGAATATTTGGCGTACCCACCAGGCGCACACCCAGAAAGTGTTATTGTATGAGTCCAAGGTTTGGAGAGGGGATCCAAATCCGCTGTAATTCTACACTAGAGAAACTACACGTAACTGTTAAGTTCTGTTAACTTAAGAGTTACATGTAGTTTCTCTTTACTACACTTTTTTTTAAGAAAAGAAAGAGTAAAGATGAGGTGTAACATCAAATGTTTAAGCTACATCATTCATTTATCTACTAAACAATTGCAGTTTTATTACAAAACTGTACAAACATATGTCGAGTTAAAAAGCTTTGAGGGGGAACTGAACCCGGTAATTCTTGATGTGAGTGCGACACTGGTTCTCACACTAGTTAAATTCAGCATAGTTTTAATGTGTTTATTACAGTTCTCATAATTCTTTACTTTTTTAATCATATGTAGTAATATATTACACAATTCAGATCCACTGCTAATTCCCATCATATAAAAGGCAAGAAAAGCTAAACAATAATGTTTTAATTTCACAATCTGTCAATCAATTATTGCTTTAAACCAACTGTGAAATTTCGACTAAGTTTAGTTTTCACCTCCAGATGATAGTTAACTTTGATGGAGTATGCCGTAACTTCTTTCTAAACTTCCACAATCGGTTTTGATCGCTCAACATAAGTGGGTAATGATAAGATTTTTCTTATACAAAAAATCTTCCAAAAAATGCTTCGATATCAAACAGGTTTTAGATTCAATTGTACCGAGAAAATATTTTAGGAAAACCTAATACTGCAAACCCATCGAGAAGGGTATACGAAAGCATACGGAATATATCGACGTAATTGTTTTCTAATTCAGCATATATTTACTTTAATTGAGAGATGTAATGGAGGTATAAGGAAGGATATAAGCTAAAGTTTGACAACGGTCGAGTGTATAGAAATAATAAACACTAGGAAAGACATTTATAAATCAACCAGTGTACCACCACACGTTTTCACTATTGCCACTTTAAAATACACTGAGAGAATGTCTCTAGGCATACAGTACAATTTTTGAACTTAAGTTTCGAGAGTAGAATCTCCGAAGTAAGTTACATCTCCCTCCCAAATAAGAAAATGCTGTTCTTTTTTCTTAAAAGTGTTACAGCTGAACGTTACTGCAAATGACAATACTCGTCTCTTTCTATTTTGCATGCGTTAAAGATGAATGTTGCCATAGAAAAATCAATTCCAAATTTCCTTCAGGTTTCCGCTATACAAAAGGTAAGATTTTTCCATTGTAGCAATGTTACAAAGTATATGATGTTTTGATAAGCTATTCGCTTCGCTTACAAACATTCAGTTTATTTAGATAGGAAAACCGTAGCCTAAAGAAAAATGAGAGAGTATACGTATTTAAAAGTAGTCTTGAAACTATAACACGTATTTACTATCTTAAACGAAAATATAATGGTTTTGCTTAGCAAATAATTGTGTGTATTTAATTATATACAAAGCGAAGCTTCTACTTATGGAAAATATCACAGCCGTAATTTTGTTTGTTCCATTAGTTTATTTTCATTACATAAAATTAACATAAAGAGAAATCTAGATAACTGATTCAAAGAATAAGTTATATGCCACTATATTCTGCTATTTTCAATTGCAGAAGTTTATTCTTTAATTATGTTTAAAGCGTCAGGTTACTGGAAATTAGTCACCAACAGCTGTCAACGCTGCACGCTCAAATCTTCCTTTGAACGTCAGGAGACCGCAGTCCCTTCGCTCCGCTACCCGCGTTTTTGTTCTATACTAAACACAGAGTAACCTGTCACGCCTGCAGCTGTTGTGAACGTGGTGTGATGGTGGAATGCATATATGCAAGGGGTGAGGCAAACAGAGAGTATTTTAAATTTAAAGAAATAAAAGGAAGAAACGATAATATAATACAAGTATAATAACATTCGAAATATTATCAAATATCTTGGGGAAGAACAAACAGCACACGATATTTGGCGGTTCACGTGTTTTTGTGACGTGCAGAAGACGCCGCCGCTGTATTTAAGATCGACATAAAATTCTTTTAGTTTTTTTTTTTTTTTTTTAGCAGTACGTGGAATCGATTAAACATTATGCATTTCTGGAATTTAGGGGAAAGATTCCCCTTGTCATTCTCCAATGACGCCCTTGAACATAATACAAAGAATTGATAATATTTTCTTGTTACAAATGGTGATACCAACTTGAGGCTATATGAGAATGATGACTATTAATAAATTCATGTGAATCGAAGCTAATTCTTATTCGGTTGGTAGCATTTGACACCAACTTTCATTTTCATCCAATTTATAAAAGTAGTCTGTGGATTTTACACTCTTGATGTAAAATAATAGAGCAGAATCTCGATTAACCGTCACTCTTTTAACCGTCACTCTCTGTTATCCGTCACTGCTCCGGACAATACTGTACTTTAAATGTGCCATAATTGACGCCGTGCGACACGGAATAAAGTGTAAGCGAAATGGACTGAACTAGTCATGCGTCACTTCCGGTCATGCTAGTTTCCACACAGAAACTTGGTACAGTACTGAAACTCTTATGGAGAAAAGCATGGACTTGAAACACTCAAGATGCCAGAAATTAAATTCCAAACCTATATTAGTGTAACATGGAAGGAATACGGTTTACTCTGGTCCAGTTCAATCATTATAAGTATTATTCACTTGTATAAGGTTATTTATTTCTTCCATAACCTTTTAAATCTACTTACTGTAGAGGTTTATAACAATATTTCTGTTATCCGTCTATTCGCTTAACCGTCATGGTCCCGGTCCCGAGGGTGACGGTTAATCGAGTTTCTACTGTACTTTAGTAAGATATAAATAGGGACCTTAGAATTTCTTCTGGTAGATACAAATAACTTTTTTAATGAATAACAAATCTAATATGTAGATATGGGAACAAAAGCGTGAAACCTTCTCGTTTCTTCTTTGCCACTATAGCTGTCAAGGAAAGCTGTTGGTGTAATTTTCTCAACTTATAATGCTCTTTTTCCTCCATACTTTTTTGTTAACATTTTCTGATGTTGATTTTACCTGATACAAAAACGGGGAACTTTATTGAAGACCTTTACGAAAACGATACTTCCAAATAGTTCCAAACCCTACTCACAGAGGGCAGGAAAGACAATATTTAGAAAAAGGCAGTGAGAGCTTTCTCCCTCTTGCGTGAATTACTAGAAACTACTGGTGTATTGAGTATTTATTAGCAAAACCATTTAGCTGAAGAAGACACTTTTAATTTTACAAGATGAAACTACGATTTTGTATTCTTTTAAGATATATAATATCGAAATTAATTATAATTTTATTTTTTGTATTTGACAAAGTCATCTGTCATTCCAAATTCGAAGAATCTACAAATTATTTTTCTTACTTTCAGTTTGGAATCAACCACATGTCCGTTTTGTTTCGGCCATAAAAACAAAATTTTGACGGTGAATCGTCCTGGGGTTTCGAAATTTGGATTTGGTGTAACAAAATATACCGGGGTCCACTTCTCAGAAGTGTTTTTCTTTTTTTCGTACAGCTGTCTTACGTGTATCCTCCCTATTCAAAATGGCAAATGATTTTTTTAGGGATGGCCAGAACCGGTTCCTGGTGGAACCGGTTTTCGGGTCTGAACGGATCCGGTTCTAGGAGATCCGGTTCCGGAACCGTTTTTCGAATCCAAGTCTGGAACCGGTTTTTCGGATCCAGGTTTAGAACCGGTTCTTCGGATCCAGGTCTAGAACCGGTTCTTCGGGTCCAGGTCTGGAACCGGTTCTTCGGATCCAGGTCTAGAACCGGTTCTTCGGATCCAGGTCTAGAACCGGTTCTTCGGGTCCAGGTCTGGAACCGGTTCTTCGGATCCAGGTCTAGAACCGGTTCTTCGGATCCAGGTCTAGAACCGGTTCTTCTGGTCCAGGTCTGAAACCGGTTCTTCGGATCCAGGTCTGGAACCGGTTCTGTTTTCAGAACCGGTTCCTCGCGGAACCGGTTCCGCTGGAATTGAAACTTTGTGACCATCCCTACGCTAAACCCGAGCTGCTGGCAAGCTGTAAACAGTATGCTAGATGAAATGGTGGAAGCGACAAGCAGGACCCCAGGCGGTGGCAGCTTGTCTCATTTGGCTAAATAAACTGGGTAACTGGCAAACTCATTGGTTAAACAGGCAAACTGGCCAATTCATTTGGCTAAACACCCACAGGTGGACCAAATTTTTTTTCTGGGGCACAAGCGAGTCTGGGCGGGGAAGGCACAAGCGCATGGTCCTCTTTGCAATATTTTTTAAGGTGTACTTTATGCCTCCTTTAGGGTCTTTGGGGCTTTCGGATCCAGGTCTGGAACCGGTTCCTAAGATCCGGTTCTGGAACCGGGGTTTCAGATCCAGATCTGGAACCGGTTCTTAAGATCCGGTTCTGGAACCGGGTTTTCGGATCCAGGTCTGGAACCGGTTCCTAAGATCCGGTCCTGGGACCGGGTTTTCGGATCCAGGTCCGAAACCGGTCCCAGAACAGGTTCTGAAAACCGGATCTCCGAGAACCGGTTCCGGCGGAACCGGAACTTTGTGGCCATCCCTAATTTTTTCCCATAAAAAAATTACACTATCGATTGTCCTGGGTTTTAAAATTTGGGATCTGTGTAACAAAATACATTGAATCCATACCCTGCAGTCCATACTGTAGAGTTCGGTGCACAGAAATTTTATTTTTGTGTGTGTGTGTGTGGCTATGTAATTTTAGGCATAGGTGAGTGAAGGGCTAATATGTAAAAATAATCGAAAATGACCGATATTAATTTGCAACCTATAATTTTCGGGCTCGCTGTGAATAATAGCTGTACATCCGATGACATTCAAATTCATCCCTCTCCTCCATCGCCGTGTAGAGTAGGAGTTGAATAGGAAAGGCAGCGACATGTTAAAATAATCGAAAACAATCTATATTAATGTGGAACCCATTCTTTGCGGAGTCGCTGAAATTGATATTGGCACTTCGGATGTCATTTAAGTTAAGTTCAACACCTTATAGGTATGGGGGACAACAGGTGGAGTAGGAAGGGGGACACTGTGGAATTTTTTTCACTATAGTTTTAAGGAAATCCGAAGTTTAAGGTCAAATATACTCACAAGGAAGGGTCACGCAGTGGCTCCGCTGAGACCCGAACGAGACAAACGTGTTTGCATTTGATATGTTATAACTAGATGAATCCCAAAGTTTTATGTGCCACCGGCCGGAATGTCGTGAGTTACAACATATTTTGTAATATAAAAGCTACAAAGCTGGCAGAATAGTTTGAACCGAGTCATTTGTTCGGAAACGGTTGGGTAAATGGAAAACTTGGACAATACGTATCCCATCATTTTGAAGGGCACCCTTTTCGGATAAAAAAGTTTATCTCAGCGTCCTCGCAGGGTCCCAGACAGGGTCCAACTCAAACTTTTCAAATAGCAAGAGCGGTTAAGTAGCATATCGTTTGAAAGCTGTAAAATGTAAGAAAATGCAACAAGTCTCGACTGTCTAAGAAAACCCTGTGCAAAATGGCGATGGGTCAAAAAGTAAACAAAAACTTAATTGAAACATCCATGGTTATCCCCATAAATGGGAAACAGTGAGACAAATGTGAAAATAAGAAAGGAAGTGTAGCATTATTTTCAAAGTACAACAATTTAAGTTAAAACGTCTAGTCCCAGGGTCCCCACTAGTGATGGGCAGTGGGAATATTCCCGGTGGGAAGGAATTTAAAAATGGGAATATTCCCGGTTTTTTTCCCTATGCCTATAAATTCCCGGGAAGGAATTTATTTCCATTTCTTTACTTTATCTTCCAAATTATAAGAACCATGTGACTAATTACTTTATTTTAATATATTATGATTTACTTCTAGGTTTTAAAGAATTTGGATGTTAAAAAATTTAAAATTATTTGACGGTACTTTATATAACAAATAATATGATTTTTTTAGTTTCATTTCTTTTTGCACTAAAAGGTAAGGTAATTGTTTAGTATTGGGGATTCAAAACATGCAAAAAGTAGAATGATTTACGGAAGAAATGAGTTGATAGTGATGTTCAAGTAGTCAAGAAAGTATCGAACACATTCTTTTTAGGGCAGTAGGGGATTTATAGAAAACGAAAAGGTAAGTGGAAGTGATTTATGTGAGAAGAGAAAATGATTTGTTGGTAACAAAGATAGAAAACAACGTGCCATGCGGGGCTCTAACTCGCGTTCATTCGCTAACGCTCGCTCTGCAATGCTGTCTGCATTTTATGTTGGTAACGTATTTAACGTCTGAAACCATAAAACAACCGCATCGGAATACCACCGCTAAAAAGTAGGTGCAAAAGCTGGCCCCCAATGCTAAAGAACAGCCAAAATGAGCAAAGAACTAATTTACAAATGATGAAAAGGAATAATTTTGTAAAGTAATTTAGAATTATGTAGAAATAGAGATGAAGTACTATCAATAAACCCTGAACCACCATTAGTAATAGACGTCGGTCTCTCTCCTCTCTCTGACTCGAATTTCTGAAGAGGGGCTGCGGTGGCTCAGTTCACCTCTGGTGCTTGGGGTCCCGGGTTCGATCCCAGCCCCCGCCAACGGGTTTTCTCGGGGTTCTCCCGTTTCCTCCCACTTTATTTATTCCACCATTCCATTCATTACTCATCATCACCGTCTCCTTTAGCCTAACCGGCATAACCGTTGGATGTAAAACTCAATGATTTCATTTCATTTCATTTTTTCGAATTTCTGAAGAGGTACTCGGACTTCTTTTACATGTAAATTAACGTATGGAATTTCGAGAAATATGTAGGATGGAAGTTCGTGTATGGCAATGTTACGTGCTAAAATATAAAGATAAGTAAGAATCTTGAAAATTTTGTGAACATAAATCTGTATGCGCAAAAGTTGATAAATTGGTGAGACATGTATCTTCTAGCATTTACCCAATCTAATTGGTTTATAACATTTATAGATTTAATGTGTTTGTAATATCAGTAATAGAGTCAAGTTGAGCAAATCCATTTACATATAAATTTAAACTGTTTAGTGGTTTAAAAGTATTAGGTCTTACTATAGAATTTTTTCACACATATTTACAATAATTGATAAATCTAAATCTCTGTTTTTCTCTGTATTTAGAAACAATAAGAAGACTAAAGAACAATTTAATTTCAATTCATTTCAACTATTATTTCATTCGGTAACAACACATATATTTTTTGTTCTTAATGCAAGTTCGTCAAGGTTCTCTCGTCGTCATTTATTTGAATATAAGAAATATGCGATAAACACACAACTCTGATTTCCTACTCATACTGGTAAACAAAACTTGAATGCCTTCGGTAATTTTTGTAATTTTATCATACGTAGTTCATGCATAAAGGACTTGTTGTACCAGTAGGTTGGGGGCTATATTGAAACGTATTAGTAATGGTTATATTTGTATGTCATTCGTTAGTTTGATTGCAATACTTCAAGCAATATCAAACATACAAAAAAAAAAAAAAAAATCATTTGTAAGATTGGCGTGCAGTACCAAACCATATGTAAGTCATTTCAGTACACCGAGCTGCGTCAAACTTTGTTGGTTTGGTCACAGTATTCCAAGAAATAATATATTTATATACAAATTTATTTTTCACGCTGGCAGCAATATTGGATTACAGATTATATTCTTTGATAGTTTATGGATATCTACTATTAACCATAAACGTAAATACCAAATTTCGCTTCTCCAACAGCAGTGGTGTGAGCTGGACATGCGTTCGATGCATAATGCGGCATTTTGAACTCAAGACGTCGCATTTTTTGAACATTTAGCATATTTTCGTCACTTATTAATCAACATTAATGCCAAATTCAGCAGTTTGGTATGCTTATCCTTTCGATATAGGTTTTAAGCGGCCATCTTGGATTCAAGGTGGCCATAGATTTTCAAATAAGCTTTTGTTTACATTTTGACCCGCCGCAATTTTGGACAGGGTTCTCGTAGAAAGTCGAGACGTGCTCCATCTTCTTTCACTTAACAAGAGCTTTCAAAGATGTGCTACTTCTCTTGCCATTTGAAACTTTTTAGTTGGACCCCACCTGGGACCATATGGGGACCCTGGGACAACATGTTTTCACTTAAATCGTTGTACTTTGAAAATAATGCCACACTTTTTTTTTCCTATTTTCACATTTGTCTCACCGTTTACGATTTATATGAGCGATAATTGACCTTTCAATTAATTTTTTTGTTTACACTTTGACCCGTTGCCATTTAGCACAGGGTTCTTCTAGAGAGTCGAGACTTGTTGCATTTGAAGGTGGTGAATGTATTAAAAAACTATAATTCATAAATAGGTTTTGAAAATAAAAACACAGTTTCTGTTTTTTTTTTTTTTTTTTTTTTAATGCAATAGTAGTCTATTTCCAAGTAGGTGCAAGTAAGTTTAAGGAGTATAAGAAATTGTAGAAATGTTGCTTTGTATCTATTTATAAGACATATTATTTCAGCCGATGTTACTATATGAAAGGATATTATTCAAATGTCGAGAGAGGTTCTCGGATAAATACTGTTGGTAACTTTGGCGGTTAAGTCTCGAAACACGATATATCAGAAAGAAAATCTCTTGCTTCTGAGTAGAACAACGGAAAGGACGGTACCAGCTCACGTCAACGGATGAAGGAAGGAGTTCTTTTGTTCAGGCACACCAATCAAATCTCCGTAAAAAAAAAAAAAAAAAAAAAAAAAAAAAAAAAAAAAAAAAAAAAAAAAAACCTGCCAGCACAACTATACATTATATCAACTCGGTCGTGAGTTCAAGTTTATGAATGAAGATATGAAGACTAACAACATTCTATTCAAAACCAAAATCCTCCTGAGCACATTGACGTAATGACTATTTTCCATTTGCATGAATTGATGATTGTTGGCAAAGTGCCACCACCAGTCATTAATTCCAACAAATGGAAAAAAAGTTGTTGGCTGCTATGTGACAGCCTCAGTCAACTTTCATACTTAACCTTCGCCTGCACGCACTTCCCATTGTTACGTGGCTATCAAATACTGGAAGTGTTAAAACCTTGATGGAATACTTAACTAATGTATAATATCATACACCACCCACACTGCCAGAGCGGTATGCAAAGTTATTAGCACTTAGCCACTTAGGGCTAAAGCAAGCAGCAGTGGAAGCAGGAAGGTAATTACAGTAGCAGCAGCGGCACGGCACGGCACGGCGTAGTGTGAATGGTCGCGGCCGTAGCAAGGGCGGAGCAAGGCAGGGATACCGACATGGATACGGTACCCTCATGTGTGAATCAGCTTTAAGACTTCCCAGTCTGATACATAGGATAATTTAAAAGTCTGAAAATGAATAATTTGAATGACGCGGAAATGACGCGGTATGTCATTCGTTGCTATTAATAATATGAAATATTAATTCTGCCAGAATATATGATTCAATACGTTTGAGTTATATATACTTCAATATAAAGCTCAATATATTTATAAAGATAACCAAGAGAATTCTGTCGCTTTTTCACCCACCACCTTTGAACATCGATATGTCACCTAAGACGTACCTGGAAGATTAAAAGTAGTCTCCATAAAATCTGCGACTTTTTGCCAATGTTCTGGAAGGCCGTGAATTCCATCGTGGTAGAACTTGGTACGCCTTAAAGCGTACGGTAAGACATATATATTGTTACCGTCTACGTATAGGCCTAAGGTGGATTAAGAAGGTATCAAGTGCATTTTGCATCTCTACTAGAAATTTGAACTAACGTCCTCTAAGGTGATTGTCCAAGGAATGGGACAAGTAATAATCGGACGATCCGATATCAGGGAAGTATGACGGATGCAATAGTGTTTCTCATCCAACGCGTAGAATGGTGTCCTGGGTCATTCTAGCCACGTGGGGCTTAGTGTTGTCCTGTAACAGGAGGACACCTTTGCGATTCAAAAGTGCGACTCCAGAGTTTAGAGTTTTCCTTAAACATGGCTCAACCGCTGACAGTACATAATTGTATTGATGCAATGACCAGCTCGTAGCAGTTCCCGATGCACGATACCGCGAGCAGTCCACCAAACACACACGATAACCTTCTTTTGGAGCAGTGCTGCTTTTGGGTTCTTTGGAACCGTTCACGGAATGCTAACCAATGTTGACGGCTCAGTACAGTGGAACTTCCTACAAGACACACTTCTCTTCCCATGTTAACACCCTGTACAGAAATGGCTCCTTCCTGAGACGAGACAGTAAAGAAACACAGGTGTCTGCTGTCGTTCTTTCTGGCCTGGAGTCAATTCATGTTGGACCCTCGACCCACCTTGTAGTAGATAAAGGTGCTGCCGAATGGTTTCTGCACACACACTGAATTGTAGTCTCAGTTCTTCACATTTCTGGCTACTGTTCGCCTCAATTCCTGCCCGAATATCTTCATTTTGTTCATATGTTGGTCTTCCGGCACGTGGTGCGTCTTCAAGTGCTGACCTTCGCCTTATGTCGATAAGGTGGATGAAGAGATAATGAAGTACGTACAGAGTAGTAACAGCGAAAAGAATAACCCACGAGCCGTGAGATATACGTAGACGGTAATGGTAATGGTTCTTAATGTATAGGTTTTCATAAATCCATGGATTGGTAATGGTTCATTACGATATGTACAGATGGTTATCAGAATAATAGAAATACCTTTATATTGCAACACGAAAATTGTTACGGATGGTAGTACCGCAGATGCATGTACGGCGACTAATCGATGTTACTTTATCGTTGGTTATCGTCCATAGTACGTCGTAGTAGTATAGAGGTTTGTGTTGAAGCGAGTATACGGATGTAATGTATAACTAAGGACCTCTCTGAGATTCAGGGAGGGGAACTTGTGGGTTCATGTTTAGTCGACGCAAGTGTATCTAAAGGGATTAGATTGTTAGGTTTGTCAATAGAAACAGTGTCCAAAATGAGGATGAGCTACATAACTAATGGAGGAATAAATTCAGCGAGATTATTAGTGGAGGGGCATGCGGTCCCGGGTTCGATTCCCGGTGGGGGCACTCGGTCGAAGAAGTGTAAAACGCTTTTTCAGGCTAGCAACCCTGACTGAGGTTTTCCTGGGTTTTCCTCCTTCACATCAGGCAAATGCCGGGGTGGTACCTAATTTATAGGTCCCAGGCCGCTTCCTTCCTTCCCCAATCCTTCCTTCCTTCCCTTTTCCCGGATGGTGTGCTCGCCGAGGGACGCCATCCCTCACAACGTGAAGGGCTAAATGGCCTTAGATGCCGAAAGCCCAGAAATCTAAATCCTAAATC
The DNA here is from genome assembly GCF_964235325.1 of Thermobia domestica. Taxonomy (NCBI): domain Eukaryota; kingdom Metazoa; phylum Arthropoda; class Insecta; order Zygentoma; family Lepismatidae; genus Thermobia; species Thermobia domestica. The sequence continues at coordinate 39,543,233 of NC_137454.1, read as the reverse complement.
CTAAATCCTACTAGTGGAGCGGAAAGAAGTCATAGATTTAAAGATTTACGAGCATTGAAAAGTAATATCACCAAGCACTGTAAAAGCGACGACAAAATTATGTTTGTGCCTGAAAGAGCCTGTTGCGACAAGCCGAATTCAATGTGACTTGCTATTCGTTGTTTGGAATTTAGAGCCTCTTTTGAGCATCGAGGCCAGACCTAGAGCTTAAAATATAGGTCATACGACTTGAATGGGTTGAAATTTGAATTCCGTTGATCACCACCGATTGATCACCATTGAACACCATTGAAAATCTAATCAAGACTCCCAACACCAAGACATCCATCACCTAGCACGTTGAGATTGAAATTTGATTTTAAATTTACTTGCCTTTCACTGATATAAAATGATTTCACTCCTAACACGTTGATTGATGTGTATGTATGTGATAAAGATAAAATTCATTATGATCATTATGATTCATTATTTAAAGGGATCCGTGAGAGGAAGTATGGCAAAACAGCTAGAAAGGCTAAAATTACATATAATATATAAACGGGATGTTTCTCTGATATCGGTTAGAATTAAACTGGCAACACTGATTTTTAGTAAACATTTAGAACCCTTTGTAATGATATTCAAACTACAGAATGGCCCAAGTTGGTTTATGACTCAGATTGATGTCGTTACCATAACAACTCGTTCTAAATCTTCCACTTTCCATCTCCTCGTAATATGTGAAACGACTTGCTCATTGTATGCTTCGAAAAGTCGAGTTGTCACTTGGAACTAAATTAGTGGAAAGGTCAGTGCTGCCACTAGTTAAAAAATTAACACGGGGTTGGTTAATTTCAAGTATCGAGTGTTCGATGGCAAGAGAATGACTGAAAATGACCATGGGAAATATCGTGTTCTACAATACGTAATATTTTACAATTTACAAATCATATGAAAGCAAGTTAAGTCTTTTTAGGACTTGTGGTCAGTACGCGAGTCAGTCGTATCAAGTTAAGACCGGCACTGACAACAATATATTTCTATGATATTGGTATATTGTAATTGAGTTACAAATTGTTTTGAATACATTTGCGATATAGGAAAAACTCATTATATGAATATATTGAAGCTGGAATTTCCTTTTTATTGCTTCTGGTGTGATCACGCATACTTATTTGATTACCTCTTAGTTTCCTTTCAAGATGTCGTGACATAATTAAGTTGTCACATTTTACGTAGTCCGGAATGTAATAATTTTCATTATCATGTTAATCTAGGACACAATGTTTTCCGAAGAAAGATGACAGGGGCGACAGATGTTATCACGAAAATAAAGTCATTGAAGTGTCAAATAGACAGAACATATGGGAAGGAAAAATGATGTTAGATTGGTAAAAGGAATTATTGACTGGGTACCCGTGACCAAGAAAATAAAAAACTACAAATTAACAAGGGGAAAACTAGCCTAATAAACATGTTTTTTGAGACGAAAAACGCAGACGAGAAAAAGGTAAATAGTAATATATGTATATCTATCTAAGTACCTATGTTAGATTATATTCATAATTATATTCGTGTCGCCACGTTTCGCTGAACCAATTATCTGAAACTTTTATGAGAGATAAATGATAAGATTTCTATCCGCCATTTCAGGCGAAAGAAGGATACTCGTTTGGCCTAATCCTCGTTATGCCTAAAATGACAAGGAAAAAATTGTGGAAATTTAACTAGAGGGAAATTTACAGAGAAATTGCCCTAGTATTACAATTAAGAAATACAAAATATATATTATTAATATTGATATTATATTAACACGCGATTAATATTTCCAAGCAGTTAGGCTTACCAAAACTTTTTTATGTGTTTACCATATATCTATGCGATGTGTGTGTGTCAGTTCGAGAAACAAAAACATCACTATTATGCACTTTACTTTCACTTTATGGGTGCCAGTTAAATTTGATTCTAATACGCATGTTTTCAACAACTAGTACCATTAAATTATCTTTCACTAGTATCATTAGAATTTGTTCAACTTTGTTTATTTATTTATTTATGACTTCTTTTACGTGGCGAACTTAAGGCTTTGCAGCCTTCTCCGAGCACTTAACAACGTGCATACATTATATATATATATATATATATATATATATATATATATATATATATATATATATATATATATATATATATATATATATATATATATATATATAAACACCAATATATAGAAAATAATAACAATTACAAAAGAAAAGTATTGAACCACATAAAAAAAGAATATACTACTTAAGTAAAAGAATGGTTAAGTACTTCAAACACAAAAATTGAAAAATAATATACAATAGAGGAATTTTTACATCATCTCTGAGACGTAGCAACCATGATCAATGATTTATGCTATGGACGTTCCCAGTAATATGTGAAACGAATGGAATTTCCACTCAAGAGTTATAATTTCATAAAATAATATAAAAAAATAGTTGCTTAAGTACTCCCAGAAAATTAAAAATGTAAGGCATTGGGACGTCAAAAGCATAAATAAAGCAGAAACGTATAAAACATTACTAGAATATGAAAAATACTTGTTTATCTTGTGCTTCTTTCAGATGTCTTTCTTACACATCTGTCTTTAATGTACTTCAGAACATTGTGCAATAAAACATACAAATGCTGAAAGTAGAGAAAGAGCGTTGAACTCATTTGCTACATTCGAATTTCTGAGATTCGAACAAATATTGGAAATTGTCCAGTATCATGTGAAATTTACTTGCTACAATAATAATAATAATAATAATAATAATAATAATAATAATAATAATAATAATAATAATAATAATAATAATAATAATAATAATAATAATAATAATAATAATAAAAGTTTCTACAGAAGACCTATAATGGAGCGTGACATGAAAAAGTCGTGTGACTAAATAACTACACAAATAGCAGATACGTTTGAATCGAATAAAGTATTAAGTGCTCAGGTGCACAGATTTGTGTGTAAGGGTTATCTTGGGTTTCAACCGTGTCCTTCAATTTCCTTCTTTTGAATTGTGAAATTACCCAAAAGAGCAACTTGTCACAAATCACTGATTTCGATCACAGTTTGTTCATTGTTATGGGAAAATTTAGTTTTTTTTTTTCTTGTCAGATCTAGCTTGGAATGTTTACACATTTTGTAAGAATTAAACTTATATAGAATGACAATAGGATTCCTTATAATGAATTAACAGTTAAAATGAACGATATCCTCTAAAAGATCAGCAAAACCTACAATGAAATAACTTCTGCATCCACATAAGAACGAAATAAAAGTTAATGTAAAACCCAAGTGATATCTCCGTTTTTACTCATATAAAATACATTTTCTTTGAGAAACCGACAATATAAGGCAATAAAATTCGACAATATAAGATATTTGGAAACAAAGTGCAAACTAAAAGTAACTTTTGAAAAACCCTTACGTTTAAATGAAATTAGTAACAGGAACAAACTACGTGCAAATTGTTTTTATCTAACCTCAAATATAGCCACTTTGCACTTTGTGACAACATTGAGTTAAAATGAAAAGTTATACAAACTTGTATATAATGTTAATAATTTCAAAGTGGAAAGGAAAAATAACCGTAACACAACTATTGAAACATTTCTCCAGAAGCAAATAGTTATATTATCAATTAGTTATGGAGAAATAAAATATTTCTCATGTCAGTTCTTCACATAGTAGGAAATATTTATTTTTACATAGTAGAAAATATTCTTTCGAAATTTCCCTCCATATTTATTTCCGCGACTCTTTTATTGTCCGCCATTTTAGGCAAAACGAGAATTAGGCGAAGACATCACACCCACTTCACCCCTCATATATATATATATATATATATATATATATATATATATATATATATATATATATATATATATATATATATATATATAGATAGATAGATATATAGATAGATATCCAGAGAGAGAGAGAGGAAAGTCACCAAAGTCGGACCTCCCGTAATAACTGACATAAAGTCAGAAATAAAGTATCAAAAAAGCACAAAACTTTATTTTCCTGAATACAATACACACTCCTGAAGAATAGGAAAACGCAAGATACCATACGTCAAATGAAAAACGAAAACAAACCTCGTTAGTCATTCCCTTCACGACAGAATCACAATGTAAACCTCACGGGCATTTTTCGTTCACACATCGTGTGCCCAAATACCACATATTACACACTGTATCCACAATTCATTCCAAAAATCTATAGAGAATTTCTCCGCACAAATCTAATCATCAGCACCATTGTTGTTTGGCACTCCTGTTTGTAGAATATCCAAGTAGCTGTCTCGGCTAGAAATGAAGGGAACGTGGTCACTTTTTGAACTGCCGTCGTTCTGATCACGAACTGTGCATGTAAGGTCCCTAGTTTTCTTTCTACGTCCTTGTGCTTGTAGTGTGTTGCCTTGAGAAGTGTTGTTCTGTTTGTTCATGGGCTTCCTTTCTGTAATGGGTGAAGGTTTCTTTACATTTCCCTTTCTCCATGTTTGTATGGAGAGGAAGTTGTGACAGAGGATGACGTTGCCTTTCGACCTCTTCTCGACGTTGTTTTGCTCATAATGGATATTTGCCTGATGCCCAATGGACCAATCTTATCGCTCGCAAGAAATTAGACGGACTTGGCTGATGTGCGGTTGATGATGATACAGGCATGCAGGTTGCTTCTGGCTACCACCAATGCAGGAACTGCTATTTCATCATTCGGTAAAGGACATGCAGGACTGTCTTGTATATTAGCACCAGGAAGAAAATCGGAAACCTGGAATATATGTCTATTGACCTTGAATTTTTTACTTACCCCTTTGATATCGCCTTGACTTCTTCCTAATTGTTTCAATTGCCCTTTTCATATTCTGGGCATCCCAATTTCTTCCACTAGTACTTCAATTTCTTTAGGCCATCTGGAACAATATGTGCAATGGCTTTAGTAACGGGCTGCAATCCTTGGTTTACAATACAGGGATGTCTAGTACAAAGAAATCTGGGGTCCCACTTTGGACATGACATTGGGTCCGACTTAGGGAACCTAGTTGTTTGCATTTCACTCAACATTTAACCTGTTCCAACTGTATGTACTACCGAACAAACAGCACAGTTACAAAGAATAGTACTTCCTAGAGGTTAAACTGTACAAAGTTTGTCCACTTAGCTTCTAAAATTTTTCCAAATGGCAGGTTTTTGCAAGGACTTCAAAACTTACTTCCACCCCTCCCCCCCAAAAATGCCTAAACTTTGTGGGTATTAGTTGCAGTTTGATGCCCTACTTTCCACAACGTAACGATCATGTCATTGTTTTTTCATTCCTCTCCCATTCCAACATACAGATCCACTTGTCTTGCAAAATAAATGAGGGGTCCGATTTAGTGGATGGGTCCGACTATGGTGAGTTCCTCTCTCTCTCCATATATATATATATATATATATATATATATATATTAATATGGTCCTTATTTTTCGACTCCCTAGGTTTTTTGAAAATGAAATGAAATCATTAACTTTTACGTCCCACGTTTATGCCAGCTAGGCTAAAGGAGACAGTGATGATGATAAATGAATGAAATAATGGAATGAAGCAAGTGGAATGAAACGGGAGAACTTCTAGAAAACCCGCGCACACGGTGTTTGTCCATCGCAAAGTTAACTTGGCGCGAGCTGGTATCAAACCAAGGATTCCATGCATCAGAGTTGAACGCTCTACCACTGAGCCGCGGCGATCCCTAGATTTTTTGAGTCTGAACAATGTAAATGTTCCATATCATACCACAGTAACATCCGAGATAATTTCGCTCAATTGAATAATATTGAATCGTGTCTCAAGTGATGTCAAGTTGTTTCAATCCATTTACCATAAACAACATGAGGAAAAAGTACTTAGTAAGTTTAGAACAGCTATAGATAGTAAGATCAAATTCTAAATAGGAGTAATGAAGGTCCAAATGCATCTAGTACTTAATAGTAAAACTATCGCGGCCGTCTTGAAGTCGACCATCTTAGGCTCAGATCCAAAACCTGACATTATTTGCAAGTTATTCCCAACCACTTTATTGTTATTACCTTCATAACATATGATTACTATGATGAACGGATATGATGAACATCCGTTTCTCGTACGGGGAGAATGCGTTTTATTTGGGACATACGGGGCTGAATTTGAGTTTAAACAGCATCAGAAGTGTAACAGTTCGTCTCAGAGACTCCATAAATTATGAATTTGACATTAATATCGGTAATGCTCGATCATTTTTAAATATCGTCCGCTTCTTTCTCCCATGCGTTGCAATGTCAAAAGTGAACTATATAAACTCCTCGCATCTCATCTATGTTGAAAATTTGATTGAGATCAGTCGGGTGATTTATAGAAACGTAGTCAGTTTTATTTTTATATATACAGATTAACTTACAATTGGCTTTCCAAACTTACAAGAAACCTTTGTCTCATATTGTATACTGTAAATGCATTCAAAACTTTAGTTCGCTTGGGTCACCATTTAATATTATTCGGTTGAATTAACTTTTCTTCATAGGTTATATTTTGGTCTGATTGTCAACCATTTAAGGGGCTGAGAAACAGAGAAAACCTCGGATGTAGAGAAATAAGGACCACATTAATATAAATACAGTATCAGTGAGAATGATTTTATAGATGTGGTTAAAGTACTCAACACAATGTGTATCCAAAGCTCAATTAGAGTAATTACAAAGTGTAGTGTGGAGTTTCTTGAACGGGTTTCGGCACTTACATTTTAAAATATTTAAATCTTAGTACGCATGAATTTGAAAGAGAATCTGTTACATCCTTGACATGGCTTTGTGATACATTTGGGGCGCATGATACATAGCATCTGTGATGTGCACAAGAAAAGATAATGAAATTCTTTCAACTGAAAGTTCTACTCCTCCGGCTATGGTTTCAGGAAATTTCGCAATAGCACCACAGATGCAGGCAGGCACATAACGTAGGAATTTTTTTCGGTATGGAACCAAAGCTTTCTCTGTGTCTAAATTCAATGTGAGAATAATTTATATTAAAATTAAAAGAAGACCCTTAAATTAGACTAATTTATGGGAAAATTAGATTTTGAGGAAGGAGGTACAGATCCCTAGGACCTCCCATGCGTACGTTTCTGGGTTTAGGTGTTGATACAAGTGCACACAACTTATATTGTGGTTTATTGTAATACGAAGGACAATGCCTTCGACGTTGCAGTCTCCAAAATACACGTTCTTCACACAGGGAGAATAGAAATTAGAAATTATTTTTCTCAACTTTCTGTATCTATGATTGTTTTAGTCCGTGACGTATGAGGGATGACATTGCTTGCCGACGAAACTACCAGCGGAAGTGGGGAAGGTAGGACGGACTGAGAAAGAAAGTGGTCTGGAGTCTTTATGTTAGCCTGGAGTCTATGGATCTTCTTGGTTGTAAATAAGGAAAACCGAGGGAAAATATATCTCAGGATGGCTGGTCTGGAAAAGTTTCTTTTACACATTTATGACCGAATATCCACTAGTAATCGAACCCGTCACTGGTCTTACCAAAGGCATGGATGTTTGGCACTACACCACGCACGACAGGAAGAAAAATATTTAAAGTATTTAATATCCTTTACCTTGTATGCAACTCTTAAGGCTAGCCATTATTATGTAAGAGAACATTATGAAGCTTTTCCTTGTTTTGCTATGTCGTTGTTGAATGTAACGCCGTTTTCACCCCTAACTCTAAGAGTACCAGAGATATCTTAACCTTAGAACATTTTTTCCCGATTATAAGTTGACGTGTACCAAGATTCATTAAGATTTCTTTAGGTATTCTAGAGTTTTGCTGTAATTTACATACATACATTTTTATTTTTTTGAAGCGAAGTATTAAAGATGTGATAAGTAATCAAATTTTGAACTTACTTATAACATAGATTTTTCTTTCGTCAAAGTGAGTATATCTTTTTAGTGGATTCGTTATACCATATTTGTGTTCCTTCAATGTAAACATCACTAAAGTAAATTCTCTTTTAAGCTAATAGCGATCATTCCTTATCCTGAAAAAAAAACTAATAATTTTACAGTAAAAGGAACTTTTGAAGTCTCAGGAGTATATAGGCAAAGTGGAGGACAAGTCATCATCATCATCATCATCACTATAAGTATTCTTTCATTATCGGCAGGTCCATAATCTTCCGCTAACTTCTTCGTCTTCAGGTACGATTTTCTTGTTTTGATACCGTTCATTAATTAGGGTCTTCTTAGCTCCCTTCCTCTTTTTCCTGCCAGCATACCCTCTAACATGTCTCTCGTGATACAGTTCCTTCTTAGACAATGACCCAACCAGTTTCTCTTCCACTTCTTAATAATATGTAAAACTTTCGTTTCTCCTCCAACATTTTTAACACTCATTCGCTTTCAGCTCAACTCAACTAATTTCACCTTTTCTCTCCACACTCACATTTCTTAAGCTTCAGGCCGTTGTTCATTACTTTTGCGTAAAACCTATCTTTCTGCTCCATAATATTCTCCACACGAAGCATAAAATGAGTCTGGTGCTTCTTAAATAAATGACGATTTCAATTTTAGGCATATTCATATTTAATTTTCAATTATAAAGCATTTTAAAATATTATAAAGTAATTTTACATGATACTAACTCTATGGCCTATGGAACCCGGAAGTTCAATGCCGCGTTCACAAAAGCTCTCCACTAACTTCTATCCTTAGCCAATTGGATCCAGTTTCTACTTTGTATTCCTATATGTACGAGATCCATCTTAATATTATCCTCCCATCTGCGCCTAGGTCTCCCTAATGGTCGTTTTCCGATTGGTCTTCCAGTCAAGACTTTGAAAGCGTTTCTACTTTCTTCCATTCTAGCTACATGACCTACCCATCTAAGCCTCCTAGACTTGACGACAATAACAATGTTGGGTAAACCGTATAAATTATGTAGTTCCTCGTTATGAAGTTTCCGCCATTCCCCATTCCCGTTCCTCTTGGGTCCGAATATTCGTCTAATATCACATGATACGTTTAGCTAAATCATTTGAATGACTGCTGTACAGGTTGTGACATCACTTTTAATATTTAGTATTTATTATTAATCACCATTATTAGCTTTAATTACTAAAGGTTATATGAGTTCTTAATAATGTGTCCTTAGCCATGAGCTAGAATAGAGTTCATTATGAAGGTTATCTGAGTCTTATTCTAGACTCTCTTTTCGCATTGTTATTCATCAGGTAGACTTAGTTTCTTTATTATTTGTTCTCAATGTGTGTATACTTACATGTTAAGATCGGAAGAGCCGAAGCAAATAAACCCATAAACTAGAATGTTATACTTTATCAATGTAGGGTAGTATATCTACTTTTGGGCCACCCTGTATATAAAAATATTTTGCTTAATAAAAAGTTATCGTAATAGCAAATGTGGAGCTGGGTACAATAGAGATCTAATCAAAATTTACTTCTCTAGATGTAAGATGTAATTTAGAAACAAATTACAAAACCATTCTAGGCTTCTAATATATGTCTACAGTGAAACATACAAGTGTAAGGTTTCGTTATATCAGTTGTCAAATGTAAGCTCTGTAAAATAATTTTCAGATGATATTGGGCAACTTGAAATCTATACTTCTCATTTCTAAATTCTTGTTTATTAAACCACTATTGGGTGCGGGTTCACATATGCTGATACAGTATAATAATTTTCCACTACTTCTACTGTAATTAAAGAAACTTCCTAAATGTCTAAAATGTCTTGGTAAAAGGACGATGCTTTAAGAGATAAAAGTCAGCACTATTAGCAGAAAAGTAAAGTTTTACCTTAGCTCATTTTATTAGAAAGTCAAGTTACCCATTAGGATATGACATTTTTTCGTTAAAGAAATCATTCTCATTACTAGAAGGTCAGTTCGTTTTCCCTATTACATGTGTTTTGGTGAATATATGCTTTGAATGTTTATAATACATAATTTCAGCTGCAAATGCAATGACACAGCAAATAATTGTACAAAATAAAATATAGAACGCGGATCGAATATCTTCCAAACTTATGCTTCTATTCTCTGAACATTGGTTTCCACAAAAGTTTCTGATTTGCACTTCTCGTATTTCGTCCCAACACCATTGTGCCACTAAACCTGATTGTCGCAAGCCGCTTAACAAGAAGTTAAATCGTGGAAGATACGGAGAACCTCTGGGAAAGCCAACCGCGCGAATAAGACTTCCTAGTGATTCACTTAACGTATGGAAATGTTCCACACAACTTGAACATGTACGTAATTTTCTTATGTAATAGTCACTTACAGGTTTAGTGAATATAATACCCACATTTTTCCCTTTTATTATTTCCTTCATGGTATCTTCGTAACTACCATCCGAAGTGTATCTTTCGTGTATGGACCAAAGAACGGGATTTGCTGGATCACGGGTTAATATCTCAAAATATGCGTTACCTGTTAGTTCTATATCTGTACGCAACAGGTCATCCAAAGTCTCTAAGTCAGGATAATAGTTCGGGAAAGTCAACACACTTACAATGGACCCTGAATATACCGCAGTTAGTACTAAGCTCAAATATAACCATGTGAATGATAAAATTCTGAAAGAATTCCGCTTGAACTGTGGAACTGATATTTCAAAGAACATTCCGAAAAATCTCAAAATTATCAAACCAAAATCTTTAAACTCTTGGGCTTTAGAAATTGCCACAAATAGTCTCATAGTCGCTATCATGAATAGGAAAGATGCAAAGGCTAATAGCAAAACGTGATATTTAAATATCAGGAGCAGCATTATCCATTGAGGAATTCTCTTGCTTTTCGGAACTAAAATGACAGAAGAAACGATGTCATAATACAATGAAAATTCAATAACGTCACATCTTTCGTAGTTGACCAATATTCCAGCATATGCAAACTCTACTTCTCTTCTTGCGAGATTGCCAACAATACCGGACCAACTCCCGTTTTCAAGCTTCTGTCCGAAATTTCTTAATGCGTGTATCTTAGCAAAGTCTACACTAAAATTCATATAATCTTCAATAGATTTGAGGACCATGTACAAGTAGCCTTTCTTGATAAAACTACCTGTGGTAGAATTAAGGAACAAGAAAACTGGTGGACTAGTAGCGAAAGCTGTACTAATATGTAATCGATGTCCATAGAGATCTGATGTTTTAGAAGAAGAATAGGCATACTTAAACACCAGACTTGTGTCACTGATCGTTGTTAGGGACATATTTTGATCATAGTATTCTTTTAAGAATGGGTTGTACGATAATATATTTAGATTTTTGGATTTACAATTTGTTTCATTAGTATTTGCAATCTGAATGAGAGATACACTTAGAATTTGTTTTTCAAATAGTGTAACAAAGATGGAATCCAACTCCACTTTAGTCGTCAAAGGTGATAAGGACAGATAAATTATTAAGACACGTAAACGTTTGTTCCAAATAAGAGTTTCCTCCATTTCTATTAGTTTGTCCTTACATTTCAAATCATGAAAAATGAATAGGACAATATCATTTTCACTAAGATTTGGGATTGGCCCTATTTTATTTACTGTAGATGTGTTCAGAGTTTCTACCAGAACAATTGGTATATTTTCCTGTCCTAAAAGTTCTTGTAGAGAGGTAAGAAACGTTTCATTATGTCCGGTATGAAATATTGCAGCTAGAAATGCTCCAGGTAAGTATTTAACAATCAAATGCGCAATAGTGACAGATAAAGATTTATCAATATCACAATCATTACTAGGATGTATCTGTTGTACCAACGATGGATTGACAAAAATAGTCCCAAATGCTGAGAGTATTAACCAGAATGGGCATAAGAACTGTATATACATTAGATAAGATATTTATTCAGTAAAATCCATTGTAGAACGTAGATGGTATCCTTTACTATAGTGTAACCTGAAATAAGAAGAAATGATTCTATTGTACTCATTTAAAATATGCTGAGATAATAAATTTAGGCTCTTATGCCTTTAATTATGGATACAGACGTTTTAAATTAAGTTTTAATTCTTATAATAAACAACAGAAAAATATTACGATACAGTTAATTTCTAACTTACATTATATTAAGTAAGAGAGTAATGTATGATTTCAAGACTATTATATCATTCATGTTCGCAAGTGTGTAATTTTCATGAAATATATATGACTACCCCAAGTCACGATGTACTTATTCCTACACCATTTGTGGCCTGCAGTTTTTATAAAGTTTTGCATTCTCTAAGTTTTACTTTGCAGTCAATATTTTTCATAAATGTTCTATGTTGAGAAAAACATCTGCCTTGCTCTTTATTTTGAGATATTGAGTAAATTTGGCATTGGTACATCAGAAGTGTTAGAATTATTAGACTTGCAAACTATGCTTTGCAGAAGTGTCGGAAGTTTCATAGAACGGCTTCGTCCTTCCGTACGTCTGTCAATAGGTATCAGAGCAAAAATAATAAGAGATATCTAGATGTGGTTTCCTTTTACAATCAATTCAGCGTCCCAAGAATAGGACCCATCTCCCCCGATAACTCTTGATTCAAACCGGAAGTGGTTAAAATTAGCCATTTCCGGTTTCAATGTTTATCGCAATAGAACTATAACGCTAACATAGCGACAAGTGTTCTTTTGCAAACGATTTAGTGTATTAGAATAACATATCATGAGTATCCACAATATTCTACAAAAGCAAGAAGTGATTCTTTACTATTATTTTTGGTTTCAGTACTGATTTCAGTAGACCAAAAACGGTAAAATATATTTAAAGAATGGCTTTCTGGAATCGATTCAATATCCCAGGAATAGGTTACATCTCTTCCCTGAGCCTTTTATTCAAACAAGAAGTGATTGAAATAAACCTACTTTTGATTCTTTATCGTCATTCTATAAAAACAGTAAGTGATAGCGAATAATGGTTTCTGATATGGATTCAGTGTCCGAGGAACAGATTCTATCTTTGATCTTATTACTCTGTTGCAACCAATAGTTATAGATGGACTACTTCAAGTTCGAGTAGCCTTCACACTGTGAAACGAACGACAAAGGAGTGTGTTCTTTCTAATTTTCCACTGCTATGCTTCAGAACGTAAACCATAATATAGCTCATAACGCTCTGTGAGTAAAGCTTTGTCACCATAGACAGTACTTCATATTATGTATGTTTCCTTCCATACCTAATCCCTTACTCGCATTTAGAATTAGTTGGCTCTTTCGTGCACGAAAAGAATATACTCCCTCTCTGTCCTACCAAATTCTCAAATTCTGCCTTTACAACTAATCGTGTAAACTTTTTTGATAAATAACACCTGCGTAAGGCTCGAACCTCTCTAACCAAAGATCTTACACCAGTATTTCTTACCGTGAGCTTTCTAACGGCTAATCTGCCAGAGAGGTTAGGACATAAATCAATACACCGAAACGAAAAGCAAAGAAAGCAGGAATTGTTACATTTTTATCAAAATTTTTCAATTGCTTTTGTTTACTTAGTCAATTTGCTTAATGATTCTTTCTCGAGAGAAATAAAAGAAGTAGACAAATGATTTTTAAACTGAATTTTTATGATACTGTCCATATTTGAGAGAATATACTACATTCGTTTTCAACAGAGGTGTCTCTAAGGGGTTAAATCAAATAACTTTGATTTGTTTTACCATGAAAATTAAGATTAGAGCCTTTGTGTTTCAAGTGTATCTCTTCTGGTGCTGCTGTCGATTTGTTTTCTCACGTACCTATCTCGAAAAAGAAGAGACAAGTTGCTGTGGCCGAGATTCTGCAATAGTTTGATGCAGACAGAGCTGCCACAATGAATTATTTCACGGACTTCTTCGTGCACTGTCTTCTTGGCCATTCCAAGTAGATTACAGTCTTCACTCTCTAAGACCAAATGACTGAATGACAAATTGGCAACACAGCCGAGATCATTCTTCTTTCCCCAAAGCAAAGGAAAGGCTTCTTCAATAAGAGGAAACCTTTCTCCAGGCGGTGGGGTTGGGGCCAAAGTATGTTTCACATATTTTCCGAGGGCACACTTGAAATAGAAAGACAGTGTCTTCTAGTAAACCAACACAAATATTCGTATGAGTCAAACAATATGTGTAGAAGTCAAATCAGAATAATATATCTTATGCTAATATCCTACTTCATGTTCGGTACTTGCCTACTGAATTGTCGCTTTCTGCTTCTTGCTTTATCGTACCACCTTCATAGTTGGCATTTGTATATGTATATGTGTGACTTCATCAATCATCTACTACCTGTAATTCCGACACAGAAATTGATTGCTGCTTTTTGCTGCTAGTAGACAGATAATACCCAGCAATTTCATTTAGTATGTACATTAGCTCTCGTATATATATTCCATTTGCGATAATTGCATCAGATATTTATTTATTCCTTAAAGAAATAAATTGTTATGTGTAAGTCACTCTATAAGTAACTGTTAAGAAAGAAAATGATATCTGACATAACCTTAATAAATACGTCATTTCACAAGCAACAAATGATGTACATACTAAGATTACCGATGTTTATTTCAGGTTTACTACCTATGATTGTACTTTACCATCATATGTAAATGGAACTTAATTTTCCTTGACTAGGAATTTGAAGTGTCAAGTTTTCTTTTTGAAAGTTTTCTAAGTCTTATTCAAAACTACATATTGAGATAAAAAAAAATATTGGTAATTTCTTAATAATGTTTATTAAAATAACACAAATATCACCTTTATGGTTGCACTATTAGAACGTATTTACTTACGTACGTACTTAAGTTACTTTACACGATAACTGTTGAACGAATACGAATTTTTAAATTCGGTTTTATTCAATAACAGCTGAATACCTGTTCTTCACAGGGAGAGAATACATTTCATTTTCGACATAAAGGACAATGGAGACTGAATTTTTAGATTTAAGTGACATCAGAAGTGTCACTGTTCATCTGAGCGACGCCAATAACTAATGATTCAATACTAACGTCAGTCTTAGGGAAGATAAACGGGCCCTCGGATTTTCGGTTCAAAATTGATCACAACGTCTTCCTTAGGCCCCAAATAGTGTTTCCCGAAAATTTCAGACCGCGGAAACTTCAAAAAGGTGCAGAAAATTACGACAGAATTTACCATATATGGGCAGGGAAGATAAACGGGCCCTCCGATTTTCGGTTCAAAATTGATTACAACGTATTCCTTAGGTCCCAAATAGTGTTTCCTGCAAATTTCAGACCGCGGAAACTTCAAAAAGGTGCCCAAATTACGACAGAATTTACCATATATGGGCAGGGAAGATAAACGGGCCCTCCGATTTTCGGTTCAAAATTGATCACAACGTCTTCCTTAGGTCCCAAATAGTGTTTCCTGAAAATTTCAGACCGCGAAAACTTCAAAAAGGTGCCCAAAATTACTATAGAAATTACCATATATGGGCAGGGAAGATAAACGGGCCCTCGGAATTTCGGTTCAAAATTGATTAAAATGTCTTCCTTAGGTCCTAAATAGTATCTCCAGAAAATTTCACACTGCGGAAACTTCAAAAAGGTGCCCAAAATTACGACAGAATTTACCATATGAATTGCGTAGATAAACGGACCCTCGGATTTTTGGTTCGAAACTGATCACAATGTTCTTCTTAGGTCTCAAATGGGGTTTGCGCGTTCTGAAACTTTTTTCAAACACTATTTGGCACTTCAACAGCATATTGAGATCAAATTTGAACCCAAAACCTGCGAGACCTTTTATCTAACCTTTCTATACGAAGTTATGGAGGGTACATTGTATAATAATTTTGGGTACCTCTTGAAATTACCGCTGTCTGAAATTTTCAGGAAACACTATTTGGGACGTAAAGAAGACGTAGTGATCAATTTTGATCCCAAACATCGAGGGCTTGTTTATCTACCCTGCCCATATATCGTAAATTCTATAGTAATTTTGGTCATTTTTGAAGTATCCGCGGTCTAAAATGTTCAGGAAATACTATTTACGACCTAAGGAACACGGTGTGCTCAATTTTGAATCGAAAATCCGAGGGCCCGTTTATTTACCCTATCCATGTATAGTAAATTCTATCCCAATTTTGGGCACTTTTTGAAGTTTTCGCAGGGTGAAATGTTCAGGGAATGCTTTTTGGGACCTCGAGATCACATTCTGATCAACTTTGAGCCGAAAATCCGAGGGCCCGTTTGTCTTCCCTGCCCATATCTTGTAAATTCTAGCGTGACTTTCGGGAAGTTTTTCAAGATTCTGCGGTCTGAAATTTTCAGGAAACACTATTTGGGATCTAAGGAACACGTTGTTGTCACGTTTGAACCGACAATCCGAGGGCCCGTTTATCTCCCTTGCCCATACACGGTAAATTCTATAGTAATTTTGGGCACCTTTATGAACTTTCCGCGGTCTAAAGTTTTCAGGAAACACTATGAGACGTAAGGAAGGCGTTATGATCAATTTAGAACTGAAAATCTGAGGTTCCTTTTATCTAACCTACCCATATATGGTAAATTCTATCCTAATTTTGGCCATTTTTTGAATTTTCCGCGGTCTGAAATTTTCAGGAGATACTATTTAGGACCTAATAATGACGTCGTGATCAATTTTGAACCGAAAATCCGAGGGCCCGTTCATCTTCCCTGCCCATATATGGTAAATTCTATCCTAATTTTGTGCACCTTTTTGAAGCGTCCGCGGTCTGAAGTTTTCAGGAAACACTATGTGGGACATAACGAAGACGTTGTGATCAATTTTGAACCGAAAATCCGAGGGCCCGTTTATCTTCCCTGCTCATATATGGTAAATTCTGTCGTAATTTTGTGCACCTTTTTGAAGTTTCCGCGGTCTGAAACTTTCAGGAAACACTATTTGGGACATAAGGAAGACGTTGTGATCAATTTTGAACCGAAAATCCGAGGGCCCGTTTATCTTCCCTGCCCATATATGGTAAATTCTATAGTAATTTTGGGCACCTTTTTGAAGTTTCCACGGTCTGAAATTTTCAGGAAACACTATTTGGGATCTAAGGAAGACGTTGTGATCAATTTTGAACCGAAAATCGGAGGGCCCGTTTATCTTCCCTGCCCATATATGGTAAATTCTGTCGTAATTTTGGACACCTTTTTGAAGTTTCCGCGGTCTGAAATTTTCAGGAAACACTATTTGGGACATAAGGAAGACGTTGTGATCAATTTTGAACCGAAAATCCGAGGGCCCGTTTATCTTCCCTCCTACCTATATATATATATATATATATATATATGTTCTCTCTCCCTCCCCCAAGTTCTACCTTCAAAATGAAAGAGACCATTCCAAGTCCGAATTTTATCTGTATTGAAAATTTGATCGAAATCGGTTGGATGGTTCAGAAGTTACTAATAGGGCAACCTAAAAGTATAAAAGCATAATTATATATATATATATATATATATATATATATATATATATATATATATATATATATATATATATATATATATAGCACAATTCTTGGAAAATTCTGTTGACTGCAAGTTTAACATACGTTATTGATATTTTTGAAACCAATATTTATTAACAAAATCATTGAGAAAGTAACAGTGCAGCAATGAAAAACTTATTTTTTATTTCTGTAAACTTTTCGGTGTCATCCTTTGATGTAAAGAAAAGATAAAAAGGAAAAGAAGAAGAAAACTTTCCTCCAACAATAAATAGTACACAAGAACTCCACACTATATTGTTATGTGTACCTCTTGAGCTTCAGCACTGTCTATACTTTTTGGTGGCATCGTTTACGTGTTTTCTCTTTCTGTATATATGCACCTCTAATGCGCACACAACTGATAGAAAAAACTGGCTCGAATAAAGCATATCTCTTTATAGTACATTAAGTAGAAAGTTCATTAAATATGAAAGAAACTGGTTGCAGAAAATATTAATAAATAGATCAAGATATTTAGAATATTTAATGTATTGTAAATATTATACATTATACACGATTAATGTAAAACAATGATTGAAATTAACAATAAAGCATAATAAAGCATAATTTGGAAAAAATAAAGCATAATTAAACAATAAGTAAAGCATAATGTGGGTCGCTCTAGTTATTAAGTCACGGAGACAGTCACATTCATTTTCATATATGTATCCCCCTCTCCCTTTCCTACCATCAACATGAAATGAGGAGAACCATCCCAGTCTTGAACCTTATCTATGTTGAAAGTTTGATTGAGATCGATCGGGTGGTTCAAGAATTATTAAGTTTTATTTTCTTCTTATAGCTCCCCATTCGGAGCTGATATGACACGCCATTGAGGAAAATCCACGCACAAACACACTACAAATGTCAGACCAACTTTTCCCAGTCCACTATAGTATGTCACTTTCACGAACCCAGAAAACTACCAGGAGCTGGCGCAGTATGAAAATGAATTGACCCCAGCTCATTCCCAGAGAAGAGTGGACACATGTCGACAGTGTGTTTACTGAAACTGATTGTCACAGTCGATGGAAAAAGATTGTCTTTCCGGAATTCGAATATGCGAAAACAGTGGTTAAGGAAAAATCCTCCCCCAAACTGGCTGTCAAAGACGAACCTTTCGAGCATAAAGCATGCTTCTGTATAGTAGAACAACATTGAAATAATCATTTTGAGTTCATATCTAAGAGTCGTGTTATCAATTCCAACCTTTATTCGTAACAGTTGGACACCTCTGGTGCTTGGGGTCCCGGGTTCGATCCCAGCCCCCGGCAAGTGAACCTTGTGGTGAACAAGCACCGTGTGCGTGGGTTTCCTCGGGGTTCTCTCGTTTCCTCCCACTTTCTTCATTCCACCATTTCATTCGTTACTCATCATCACCGTCTCCTTTACCCTAACCGGCAAAAACGTGGGACGTAAAAAAAAACTCAAAGATTTCGTGACAGTTGGAAAGGATGTATGAAACATTACGTTAAAACTGTTCTACATTTGTGAATTGAAAGCGTACTCTGCTGCAACACTAAAATTCAAAACAGTCATATAGAAAAATGCAACAAAACTTAGGAACTCGATGAAATCAACCTGATGTAGCACCCGGTTTACAGTCCTGATCATGTTCCTTCGAATTATTTAAACAGAATTCGCTTGCTACCAATAGTTGAGTGATTAAAGCCTATGTAATATCGTATGGAACTTGAGACATTTCAGGGCTAGAAGTGTGTATGGTAGTGTAGACACTCTCGTAATCGAACAATTCTCATTAAGTAAGCAAATCCGATAGCAAATCCACAGACTGGTAAAGTGAACAATATATTTTTTCCAATTTCGGATCTTCGGAGATTTAATAAGATATTTTGCACAAACTTGCAGATTTAGATAATGTTGAACATTCTTGGCATTAGGACGGCAATTTAAAATGGTAAGAGTGCGGTGACAAGCCAGGATACCCTCATGAACGTCCACGGATAGCCATGAAACTTGCCGTACTTATCGCTTCTGTGAAAATCGAACCACAGGCATTATCTGTACAAAGTAGTCTACTCAATGAGATCTACATAATCAACAACAGAGAGCTGATGATGAGTGTAAAAGTCACTGAGCTTCCGAAATGTATGTCAATAAACATACCTTATGTTAAAACATGGGATCCGATTTTTTTTATAGTTCAGCAGTGTTATTAAAGTTATTCACGTTATCTGCAAATATCTAATTTTTATTGCAATATTATTGGCCTATAAATCTAAGGTTGTATCCTTAATATTATGTTTCATTTCAGACGAATAGTTAATATTATAAAATCTAGAACCCAATATGAGAACTGATTATATGTTTTTTATGACTTTTAAGTAACAACTTCTCTGAAGTTTTACCATGTTTTCATTAAATTTTATTTCAAAGGATAGACAGTAGTACCTATCTCGTCTAGTTGAAGTTCGATTTCAGATATCCACAAAGTAGATATCAGTTAAGAAAAACAAATCTTATGAAACATTTTATGAATTCAGGATCTATAGTCATGGTGACCATTCTCAAAATGTATTTGCTTTGGAACAATTAAGTAACTGACTGTGGATTACGCTACCCGGAGGTTCTATGCCGCTGACTTCTATCCTTAACCAACTAGATCCAGTTTCTACTTTGTATTCCTATTTCTACGACATCCTTTTAATAATTGTCTTCCCATCTGCGAGACTTCTTAATGCCGTTTTCCGATGGGACTTCCACTAAAAACTTAAAAAGGGTTCCTACATTCTTCAATTCTGGCTACATGACCTGCCCATTTGAGTTTACTACACCTAGCAATGTTTATTTAGTAAATGGCATAAATTATGTAGATAGTCTAACATCTTTGTAACAATTTGTTCAATATCTACATATTAGAGTATGAGCCACGAGTGACGTCCATATGATATTTTGCAAGTCGGCAGGTTCAAAACACCAATATACGAGCATTGTCGCGAATACACACACAAAGACACCCCTGCATCACCCCCCGCCCGACACACATACCTTAATGCGCGCGTACAAAACAAGATTTTTTTTTTTTTTTTTGCAAATTGCATACCTTTATTAACAATAGTAAATGTACTGTATTTTTAATTATATAAATATATTAATGGTATACTGTGTGAAGAGTCAAATCTGCTTTCATATACATTTTGGTGAACTAAACCTTGGTAAAAATAAATAGAGGGGGTAATATTTTATTTCTTTCCACACTGTGGGGCATCCGTGGCACCAACGGGTTTATACTTACAATTAAAACCAACATGTATTAATGTATAACTTAATTAGTAAAGTTCTTTACCTTAGTGCTTAGTATTTTAGCAGTGCTTTACAGTCTTTGAATAAAATGGCACTTCATTGTAAAATTAACCACATAAAACTACAATAAAAAAAACTTGCATGTGGAACGAATGGGGTGGATGTTTTACAAATTTTTCTTGCAACAATAATTATCAATTCTTTCGTGATGAAACGTGTATTCTGAAATGTTATCTTGTGCAATTGACGTACGCTACTAGTATTATGTTTTGATATTCTATGACACTAATTGGACCATTCATCTTTCGTAATGTATCTAACGTTTTCAATTCACACGAATGTGTTATTTTTATCACATTCCTCGATCAAAAGGTAAACAGAGCAATTACACACCAATGGGAAATAACTTTGTATGAGCAATAGACATTCTTGTTTACATTATACTTACAAAAATTACTTTGGAAAGATGGGAGATAAAAATCAAAGGAAATATTGCCAAATACGAATAACAGACTTGACTAAGGTAAACAGTCTTTGAAGAGAAGACAAAATTATCTTACATATCATCTAATTTCTAATGTATGTGTAAACTTAGAACTGCCTAATTGATTCATGAAATACATTATAGAAACCCTTTTCTTCTATTAAAGAAAGAATTATTTATTTTGATTTTATTAGATACTAGTCCACAACTGACCCTGACCTGACCTTTAGAGATTTCATCTTGCAATTTACAAACACACAATTTATTTGTAAACATTCTACACACAGTAAACAAACTGTCTGTGGCAATGTCAACTAATTATATACAATATACACTAAGTTTGTCACTCTTTCCATTATTATTATTATTATTATTATTATTATTATTATTATTATTATTATTATTATTATCGAATTTATTATTACTTGCGAGAATCAAAATTACTTCCGTTGCAAGAGCTGAACTCTACAATATAGAATTAAGATGATTTTCATAAATTTAATACTATTGTTTCTTTTAAATAAATAATTGATGTTTTAGCTACAAAGGTTTACGGATTACATCGTCATAGAAACTAAGGCCGTCATTGGCAAGTCAATTTTTACAAAATCATACAAATTTCTTTCGTTAGTATTCATTCCTTCATTTCACATTCGAATTCATGGCTGATTCCTTTGTTTCATCATAAAACTCTATTTACTTTTCTAGTACAGTACAAATGTACCGTTTGTTACTTGGACGTGAGCTTAACCCGTGATATCTTCAGAGTGTGTTGTATGTGGGAGATACTTACAAAAAAAAAAAAAAAAAAAAAAATATACCAGAAAGAATGCGCCGTAATCCCGAAACTGCAACAAACTAACACGCACGGCAGTGCTGACTTTATTTGTTAATAATAAATGGTATGATGCTCCTATTGTGTCTCGAAAATGATGAGGACAAATCTTTAATCATGTGAATCTTGCGTCTGCTATGACATCTTGCGGTTGCTATGTCGTCTGAGTTGTAATAATCGTGATTGTGACGGTGAGTTTTATGAATGTTGTCTCGAGGAGTCACGACCTGACCTATTTTTTGTTATGAAATACCTCACGATGAAGAGAATATTTTGTATGCTCACGGTAAGGTTATGATGTGGTATGGTTTATGAGGAAAAAAATTGATTGGTTCATTTTTCGTTGTTGATAACTTAATGCTGATGAGTACTATAAGTTATTTATGTCGAACTTTTCCCTTTATTGCTGTCATCTGCAAGTAAATGTGGGGCGATATTTTATGGAGCTATTGAAGGCATGATGGGGCGTCACCACATTATGGAAACAGTGTAAGGCGAAAACTTTTAACACCAAATTTTGTGGCAGATGGATTTGGCAAACGGAGACATCTTGGATGGCCTCCACACTCTTCAGATTTGAATAATTAGACTTCTATTTTTGGAGATAGGTGAAGGCAATGTTGTATACAGTGAAGATCTTGGGTCTGGACTACCTCTGGCAACTCATTATTGCAACTTGTGATGCAAGCACAATTAATAATAACATTATACTGTGTAGTATGTTGCTCGTAAAAACTGCTGACAACGCGAATACAGCAAAAAGATGATATTTGGACACGTTTTGTGGAAAATTATGGTTATATCATTAATAGAGCTAAGATAACAGAACTTTCATTGCTACATCCTCTTTTTTCTCTAAATATTAACTCGAATTAAGTTCGCACGACCTCTTTTCTACTTAATGCCTTCAATTACTAGTTCGAACTAAATATAACGGGCATCTACATAGTGAGCAACTCTCACTATCATATTAAATTGACCAATTTCCTCACCGTCATATGTGTCTACCGTGGCAAACTTATGTGCAGCTCAACTCAATTTCCTTTATAAGAAATGCAACGACGTAATACTCATTAATGTATATCTCTTGAAAACGTTAATTTTGAAGCCTGTAAAAATATAATTAAAAACACACAAAAATAAATATTTTGCAATTTCATACGGTTATTGTGTCAGACGAAATGCAATTTATACACCGTTTATATGTTGTACTGCTGTCATTACTGGGATATATTAAACATAACTTTCTTACAAGGCTGTCTGTATTCTTTATTATAAATTAACGAGAAATGTAACAGTTTCGGAAGTATATCACTAAGTTATGTTTAATATATGTTTAAGATGGACACAAGGCCTTTTTATAAAAATATCTCTACTGGGATATCTAGAATCTCTAAAAGCTATTCAATTACTAATGCTAAATTGATAATATTCTTTTTATACCAATATAGAGATTGCTTATGTTCTAAATATTTATGAAACTCTTCTTGAATTGACCTCTAATGAAGTTGAAGAGCACGATGCGCTTCAAGGGATCCGAAGTGACTGATTATATCAGTAATATCACTGGATATAGAACTCTAAATCAATACTGAGAAGGCCCAATTTGGTAACTCTGTATTGAGTTATAACATTTCGAAGAACATTTTTATAAGTTTATCTTTCACAATTGAAGGTTCAGCCGAGTAAATGGTAATAGGAAGATGAAATGAAGAGGTAAGTGATTCGCGTAAGTTTAAAACTTAAGAAGCTTTGATTAATTTTTCTATTATTAATGGCTTTTTTTCAATATACCAGTGGAGATTGATAAATCTACAATTTCTTTCAGGATAATACGAGAACCAATTAACTGATTTGGGAACTCACTGGATATTAATTTCGTCACGTTTGTTTTCAAGAATCATTGTTGCTTTGTCAATATTTTCGTCGGAAGGAGAATTTGCAAATTATGGAGAAATTAATTTTTAGAAATGGTTAACGTTATACATATAATCAAACCTGTTGATTTTTTAAAATAACTAGTGCAAACAATCATTACAAAAAGTAGTGAAACATGTTTTCGAATTTACAATTCGTTTGTATTGACAATTCATCAAGGTGTTTTGTTTTTAAATTTTTATTTTTGCATGAAATTGTTTTGGAATGTCCCATCTTTTTCAATACACGTGCACCTTAAGTCATAGTTATTTCAAAATTATTTCTGTGGACAAATAAATTATTAGCTGCGTTTCTAAGAATTGGAAACCGTCGAAGCACAAACCGTAGAAGCTGGAGACGATGCACTTTCTTAGCATTGCACCGAATTCAGCACAAAACTAAAATACGGATTTATTGTTCTACCCATAATGAACACCTAGGACTATCGCACAATCACTGTTACTTTCTTTCTTATCAGTTAGAAAAGAGTAATCTACAGGCTAGAGGTCATGTCGCAAATGCTAGAGGTCATTTGGATGTGTATGTTATTTTATTGACTTAACAACTAACTTTAAACCTCATGAGTCAAACTGTCAGAAAGTGTGATCATTTTGCACACTAAAACATGTCGACGATTGTGCCATGAAGGAACATTTGCGGCAAGTGTTACTTGTGATTTTACTTAAATGAAAGTGCAGCTTGAAGTTATCGTATACTTCGAAAAAAGTGTGGACAAAATGCTCTTTGTCAAAGTATGTGTGAAGTCTGATTTAAATGCTTTAAAAGTTGTAATTTTAATGTTATACATAAAGAAGAGCGATATCAACCGGAAAGGTTTTAGGACAAGTACATACAGGCATTATTGGATAAAGACACGTCCAAACAATGTGCTAAGTTACTGAACAACGGCACGTTGGGCAACAAAATACAACTAATAATTCACATGCAATGAAAAATATATTAAAGGAAAAAATGCGTACTATATCAATTGACTAAAACAAAAATGGAAAACCGAAACGTCATCACTGAATCCATGCGTAAACGGTTCGAAATAAATAGATTTCTGCATAGAATTCTGACATTCCGAAAAAAATGAGTTTATTTTTACAATAAAAAAATACACATCATGAGTTGAAGAATTCGACTTTAACACAATTTTGTCTTCAGGAGAAGAGCCCTTACAAAAAAAAATACCCCGAAACTAAAATTTCCCTCAGTCGACCAGTGGCGAACCTAATATAATATTGTGAATGTATATGAAGCGATTGTAGATAAGACCTACGACGTATAACAATGTCACCGACTGTAGCCTAAACCTAAGATAGAACACTGTTGACGCCGATCATCTTTCGAAAATGGTGTCAGCCAACTATTGATCTTGTTGATAAAGTTGTCCTTTGCTTGAAGGTGTCAAATTATTGTGATTTCTAAATATAATAAAGAACAGCTAAAGAAATTTTCGTTCGCCATATCCAACACGTTCCATATATCCGTTCAACAAAAATTTGTAAATAGGAACCAGTCTTCTTATATTTGTATGCATAATTTGTTAAAATATCTATATAACGAATACATAATCCAAAGTCTTTTAGCCAAAGAAAGTGCGTAACTATGTATCATGATGAAGACAAATCCTACTTAGTTTCTGTTAAGGCATCCGATGTTTCGATTTTCATATTGTTCAGCAGCTGACACCATTTTCTTAACTTTCCCTTCCGGACAATAATTCTTCCAACGTATCTCTTCTAAGGCAATTCATCCTAAACATTATCCAAATCAATTTCCTTTTCTTTTTCATATCAACTTCGGTATACTTATTTGCATTGCAATAGGACGTAATATTGAGGTCTCAAAACTTCAATAATAATAATAATAATAATAATAATAATAATAACAATAATAATAATAATAATAATAATAATAATAATAATAATAATAATAATAATAATAATATAAGACAAATTCTATATAAGGACTGATCTGTAAAATCTGTAAAACTGCCCATAACATTAGGCAAAATTTACAAAATAGTGGGATCGGTGACAAGCGTCCGGACTACCAGGACATAACCTGTGTGTACGTCCCTACAACTAGCTAAATGTTAAGAAAAACTTACCAGGCAAATTTCATGTAAAATGTAATGCTACTGAACTCACAAGAGCCCTAAGAACAGGTGTTTTGAAGTAATGGTTATGCCAGCTAAGGTAAAGAAGACTTGACCAGAAAGTATGAAATATTGCTATAAAGAAAATGAGAGAAAGTAGAACTCCGAGCAAACCTACACGCGCGGCGCTTGTCCAGCACAATGTCCAATGGTCGGGAGCTGGATGTAACCATTAAATTAACAATACTTCAGTAATAATAATGACAACAACAATAATAATAAAATTTTTAAAGTTGTTCTTAAATTAGACAAAACTTATAGAAAGTTGGGATTTCTGGAAGGGGTCCGTACCTCCAAGACATACCACTGCAACTATCCAAATTTTAAACTTAAATCTTCCAATAAAGTTTCATGTAGAAAACATTCTACTGTACGTTTTAAGGAAAATAACTGTAATAAAAATAACTGAATATTATTGAATAGTAAGGGATATAATAAACTAAATTTTAGAATATGTAGAGATTATTATAAAAACTTTGCTAAGAAAATACCTACACAAACCATAATTTAATGATCTCTGAAATATAAAGCAAAGTAAATAGCGTATAAGATTCGGTTTATAGAGCAATTGTTACCTAAAGAATGGGCATACGCTATTTCGAGAATCGAGATATGACAAGAAATGTTTACGATAATTTTCGTCTCGTCTCGATTCTTATCTTCAAATTGAGACGAGAAGTTAAGATCGCCTTGTAAAATGTTAATTATCGTCCCGATTTGGTTTGATTTGTGTTATAAACGAGCTAAAATATTCCTCTTCTTTTAGGCAACATTAAACAAAAACAAAATATTCTTGCTAAATGTCACGTTTCTGCTCGTAATGTTATGACCTGGGCGATGGTAAGCTCCTAACTTTTAATCTTCTACGATGTAATTATTATTATTATTAGTTTATTATTATTCCTGAAGATTTGATAATTTAAGTATTGAACCATCCGAGTATTCAAATATCTGAATATAAAAGAACGTGCGTCATCGACAATCAATCGAAACCAAAAATTCGAAAGTAAAAAATAAAAATACTTGTCCGATGCGGATTAGATCCGAGTACCTTCTGACTACTTTTGAGGGCCTTGACCACTCAACCACGATCACTACGTAGTAAATGATTCGTCTTTAGTGTGTTTACGTTAGGTTTCTTTTCGTCTGCTCAGGAAGTTTTACATTATATTTCTTCGTTCCAAAATTTCTTTCGTATTTCTTTTATCGTGATATAAGTCAATGACCTTTGGCATAGTTTATACTAATAACTCGAGTTGTTCTTAAAACTTTGGTTCACAAGTTCGTTTCTTCTCTACACCAAACTACAGATATGACAGATTTAATTATCATATTTTGCATTTTTTGTTTCAAAGCAGACTCCATTATCTCATCAAAAACTTCTGTCCGCCACGATATAAGATGGGTCTCTGAGGATTGTATTTAAAATCAATGGGAAATATATATTTATACATTCTTCTTATTTTTAAGTTTAACAGCATAGATTATTCAGCAGCAAGGGAAGTCAGTGGTTTATATAATTAATATTTTTGTAACCAGAGTATGACTTCTTCATTAAAAATGAAAATATGTCGCAACAGTTTTCCTAACGTAACGTCATCTTCCTCAGACGTTAATATGTATGTTCATATTAATCTAGGTAATTAAGACATCGTAATATTAAACTATTTACATACAATTTTAATTGTTGCCCATCATATAATTTTAAATTTTTAATCTAAAATACAAATACAATTTATATTTAATACAAACTTTATAACTGTGAAATATAAAGCTTATCAACGTAAATTTCTATTTTGTGTATGCGTCCCTTTACCCATTAACTGAAGCACTTTTACCCCCCTATATGGGGTAAAAGTCACACACTGAGTTTGTTACCTTATCACCGTCTAGAACATATATTATGAAATCCAATTGTCATCTACCCAATCTGTTTTATAGGCAAAAGATTATGGTTTGTTAACTGGTATGGATCATCTCAATATTGTTTTTGGTATAGCAGCTATAGCCTGCTGAACATTAATTATTTAATATAAGATAATTAGATTAGCTAATGGTCATTGTGCTTATTCTGTACATTTTAAATATAGTTATAGGAAATAAGCTCGTAGTATAGCACACTAAGGTTAACTGAACAAATCTTTTTTGAAATACGCAGGTAAATTAACGCAGTGTTCTATATATGTAAAAGAAATACATCAATAGAAGAGAAATAAAGGATATAGATATTTCAGTTAAAGTGTGTATATGAGTTATCTGATCGTAGTTGCTGAAATAGTTACATTCTTAGCGTTTCTGTGCTAGATTTGGAGAGACCGGGCTAGTTGTCACAGTTTTTGATTTTTGGAATGTAACTCCGCAGGACAGCAAGTTAAGAAAGTATCGATTGTTCTGTGTTAACTTTGGTATCTCTTTCACACAATACAATGGTTTTCATTGATAAATGTTATTACGAAAGAGGCATTTTTTTGATTTTTAAAAAATGTCTTCCGTATGTGACATCCTGCCCCGTCTCCGGGTTGGTTGTCTCACTGAACAGGGTCGGTTGTCCCAGCTATTTTAAATATAAAATACAGTAAATTTTAATTTCAACAAAAATGACTTATTTTAAAAGTTAGCAGAGAGAACTCAGAAAATTGTTCATCGGTAAGAAATTTTTAACTGTAAAACATAATACAAAAGACATACTTCATGCAAGGGCAGTTGTTTCAGGTATTAGAGATCTTAAAATTGAACTTCACCTTTATTAAAACAATAATAAAAAGGTATGCTTCAAGAAACCAGCAAATTGTATGCCTACAATAATAATAAATGTCAATTACACATAATACAGTTCGTAGAAGGACAAATAACGCGTATTAGAATTTAAAGACAAAGTAACTTGTATTACCTGATTCATAGGCCTACTAAAGTAACTAAAATAGAATAAAAGGCTGTGATTTAGCTCAGATTCTGCGCAAGAAATAGAGGACTCATAGTTGTGACAAAAATAAGAACTAGATCCTGGATCTTGGATGCATTGGTCGTGCGACTATTCTTTATATTCAATACATTGCACCCAACCTTCTATGGGGAAACTTATGATGCTAGACAACTAAACAAAAGCATCCTTCTTCGTTACTTTCAGAGTCAATGTACGGATTTTGTCCTTCTAGGCCTACCTTGTCTTCTGGCTGCAGATTTATATGAAGTTTCATTTTCAGAAAATAACTGTTTTCTTGAAAGTTGTTGTGAAGTTTTAGCCATTCTCTCTTTGGATTTTTGTCCTTGTTCATTGGAAGTGTTGCCTGATTTCATCCTTTCCTTTAGTTTTGTGCTTTTTTCTCTTTTGCTCATCTTCCAATTTTCTTTTCACTGAAGTGTCTGTCAAGATGGCGATTTCTGTTGTGCAAGTATTTTTTTATTATTTGTATTATGCTGTTCTGCTTGTTGCAGTGGTTGGCTTACTGCGTCATTAGGGCTTCCAACTGGACTGGTAATCTTTGACCCAATTACATCATTCTGGGTAGGCCTATGTGTTTCAAAGTTTTTCGTAGGTTGAGGTTGATGGGTAGGATATGTCTTGAAGCTCAGGGTTGCCATCAGTTGAAAATTCAGGATTAGGTCCAACATCAGAATCAATTTGGTTGGAAGGATTATGAGGTAACTCCATTTGTCAATCTGGTCCAGCAGTTATATACGATGGAAGGAAGTCGGCTTCAGAAAAAAATATGTTCATTATAAGGGTAAATACCAGTGCACTGAAAACCAGATTGAACGTTTGCTGGTGTCATAGCAAGAGGATAAGAAGTAACCATTATCTTAAGGATGTAATAAATAGTCATCGTCTTACCAGGGTTGTTGAGCGTCCAAGAATCATCACATATTATTTTAGTGTTCTACAGTTCAATCCAAGAGCTATAGGCGGTGGGAACAATGTGACGGAAACAACAACATGAGTACACCGTGTTCCTTTGCGAAGTCAAGACCTTCAATGCTTAGGCAGGAAATGTGGTTGTCCAGGAGCAACAAAACTGGTTTCTCAGGTGAGCATGGAATTACAGAAACTAATTGTTGAAGAAATGCAACAAAATGTGATTCCGTCATCCATCCAGACGGGTTAGCACATATCTTGAAGCCTGGAGGTCCACGCACAATAAAATGATCATTGAAGTAAATATGCGGAAAGACAAAAAAGGGTGGTATATGATTTTCGACTGCCGAAACTGCTGTAGCTAAAGTAAATAAGTTTCCAATTTCGGACGAAATCATAGTTCCCATATGCTTGAATCCTCTTTGAGCGATTACTTTGTCTGGTCTCCACTTGTTACTCCTCTTTCATCTATATTCCAAATGTCTTGCGGCAGAAACTTGTGTCTCTTCAAGACGCCAGAAAGATTGCGAAAAAGTCGTTCTATATCTGTGGGGTTGAACGCTGAAGAAATTGCTAAACTAGTTGTCTCTGGTACACGAAGAGCTAGTTTAGGATGCCTCTTTAAAAAGCAGTCAACCAATCTGTTCCAGCCATTTTATTTTCATGCCAATTTGATGACATTTTAAGGTTACTAGCTTCAGCAACTTGAAATAGCTATAACCGCCACCAGGTTATAGAAGTATTTTTGTGGACGCTGTATATTTCGTGAAGACAGTGATCATTATTTTCGATTTATACTTTGTTCTGCAACGCACATAAGTTCTTTCTTTGGTGGGAATTGCTTCTTTCCCACACAATTGGACAAAGAAGTCTTTCATCGATTTCTCATATACTCGTATATTGCTTTTGCTGAGAACATTTCAGCGAATGACTAACCATTTCAGTGTTTCTCCCTGACTCATTATATACACAGTATATATTCTATAGTTATTGGGAACTGAATTAAGTGCTTTCTTTAATCGTTTATGGAAACATTATAATAGATTAGAGAAATACGGGCTGACCAGATGTTCAGCAACCAAAGTGGCACCAGCCTCACAGTTTTT
Organism: Thermobia domestica; assembly: GCF_964235325.1. Classification (NCBI taxonomy): domain Eukaryota; kingdom Metazoa; phylum Arthropoda; class Insecta; order Zygentoma; family Lepismatidae; genus Thermobia; species Thermobia domestica. The sequence goes on along the minus strand of NC_137454.1, from coordinate 39,512,132 downwards.
GCAGTTCGTTATCTGTACTTTCTCACGCCAGTGTTATCGCCGTGTCTAGTGCATTATAGGCAGTTGACTAAAATTAACATAAATTGTTTTCTATATTCTGTTTGTATGTGCGTACAGGTGAGTTAACTGAGTGATTTTTGAAATGAACTGCCAACACTTTTCCGTTGATTATTGCAACCCGTAGCTTGAGCTTGGATGCTCAGAGAGTTTGACTCCAGGTCTGGAAGCCATAACCATGCATGTCGTGTCGAGCTTCAGATACGACTTATTGTGAAGGGGCACAAGCTATTTAGCCGGTGAAGGACGATTTCTTACGGCTAGCCCCAACTAGTGAAGTCCCAGGTACATAAACCTAGTGCGCTAAAAAGTTATATACGCGCCCTCCAATATCAGTATTCAACTGTGGAGACCTTCTTTTCGTTTATTTGCTGAAGATTCACCTTTACGCTGCAGGACTGTTCAGCGTAACAACTGGATTCATCGTGGGATGATCCAGACAACTTTTCCCCAGTGCTAATCCCCCAAGTGTGTCAATGGTGTGAGAGAAGCATTTACAGTGAAATCCGAATCATAATTTTATATATTTAAAGGGCTATCGCGCACTGAAAACATAATGCGTGATTTCAGTGACGAAAATTATTTTACTTATTCAGTGTTCGGTGTTGTGTTCATTCATCTTCGCTATTTTTTATATATATATATATGTGATAGTGTTCTAATAAATAAGTATAGTGTCATTTAATCCAGTGTGTTTTCGTTGTTTGTACGAGTGATTTTTGTGTGCGTTATATTTTGGATGACCGTCTGATCGTCCGTGAGGTTTTCGAGACGAGACACCCGAACCTCTCGGCGCCTAATGCTCATCTCATTATTGAGACCGACGAGCGATTTGGAAACAGTTTGTAACCTTTTCTTGGAGAGGTCCTTCATCGTCCTGCCCAGGTAAGTTAAAGTATCAGGAGTATACTTATTGGTAGTACCACGAGCCACGGACAGCGACCAGATTACACGGAGTGGTTACAAATAAATGTTCACCCAAATAGAGACCTCGAACTCAGGGCGGTTACATAGCCATTTACGAACTTATCTTGTATTCAATCTAAAGTAAATATCGGCGGCACGTAGCAGGTACGCAGTTAATTGTTGTTCTGGGGCATCTGGAGAAACTTGGCGGTTTTATGTATCCAACGCATATTGTTGTTGCCGATACATTCTTATCACTAAGTTCACTGTCGGGAATTTTCTGTACTTATAATTTACATTAAAGTCTCTGGCAGCCTGTTAAATTGAACGTCCTTCCAAATTAACACTTTTAGCTTCTATTAACATAACATCGGGCGGGAGGTCTCCTTTCTTGGTTGATATTTTGAAATTCCGAACCATTGTTCTCAGATAAAAGTCACATGAAACAGCCAACTCCATTCATTACGTCACAACTAACCCCAATCAGTACGTGACAACCAACCCCACACGCCATGTTTATTTTTTGTACGACCTCCATGGAACATAGAACGAGATCCAAGAAATATAAATTATTACAATTATAGCATTTTAACCCTACAACGGCCAACCTATTTTCCTAACATAAACAGCCAAGGTGAGTCCAATGGACTCACGTTGTTGATATTGTGTTATAAAATTCTATATTGTGTTATTGAGTGTAATTTCGTATAATATTTTAAGTTTTTTCCGACGGAACATGCAAGTATAACAACTAGGTATTCTTATAGTGTTTTTAAAAACGTCGGTGTTGCCATCTGATGTAAAATTTTCGTGGAAATTAAAATTATTTTTCTTGTATTGTTTAAAAGGTAGTGTAATTAAAAATTTTAGTAGAAACAACTTTTCTAACTACTAGATTTTCAAGAAACTTTTTTCTCAAAGTACTGTAAGTTATTAGAAACTATATAAGTAATGCCATTGAAGGGGAGAATTCCAAAATTGCCTGAGTCAATTTTTGTAAATTTTGAAAAAAAAATGAAATGAAATCTTTAAGTTTTACGTCCCACGGTTATGCCGGTTAGGCTAAAGAAGACGGTGATGATGAGAGATGAGTGAAATGGTGGAATGAAGAAAGTGGGAGGAAACGGGGAACCCCGAGAAAACTCACGAGCACGGTGTTTGTCCACCACAAAGTCCACACGTAGCGAGCTAGGATCGAACCAGGAACCTAAAGCACCGGAGGTGAACACTCTACCACTGAACCACCACGCCCCCATTTGTCAATTTTGAGATATTGGTTCTATTAAGTTCCACTTCAGCATGTTCGTATATTGAACATGCTTTCATGACAAAACTACATAAATCAAATTAGTTGTAGGCAAAAGAAAACTGAGTTATTGTATAAAATGTCCTTAGTCAACAGCATTCTCTGAAGTGATTTTGTGACTCATGCCTACAAGCACTTATCAAACTCTTGCTATATATGATAATTTCACCGTTATCTTACGAAACGTAGAGAATTAAAATTTTCTTCTCCGTAGATTACTTTTCTTTCACGGAAATAGAATGATGAAAACTCACAAAATATCGTCTCTTGAAAAGCCTACTTTCTTGACTTAGGCTCTTTTGGAATTGAGCACTTGAATTGCTGGTTTTGAATGTTGTTGTAATTTCCTGGAACTACTGATGAACATGCTTCGTTTTACTTGTTTGTTGATTTACATTTTTTGCAGTATCTAATAACAACCGAATCTTCAAGACACACATGATTTGGCAGGTCCTGCATGTTTGCCTTTGCAATTGTCCTTTTCGCGCATCACACAAGTAAAAAATCTTCTCTTTTTCTTTCTCCAACCTTATGTTGGTAACATGCATTAGCCTATATCACTATTTTTGAACTCGGCAGCCACAGACTGGATTGATTTTTCAAGACCTACAGCACGTCTATGGCAATATGTGGCTGGATGAGACTTTGCGCTATTGCAGTAACAATATCCTTTCTAGAAGTCTCCCGATCAGGATGCAATGTACTCCAGACGAATAGGCTGCAACAGCGCATACATCAAGCATATTCATAAAAAATAAATGGTTATATATATTAGTCTTTCTTTGCCATGGATATTCATGGGCCAATTGGTCTCTTCCTTCCTTCAGTTTGATAAGAATTCGGGTGGAACGAACGTCTTTTTTTTTTCTGTATTCCCACTAGTGTAAGGCCATTGCAAAGCAATGTGATGGCGAGATCCAAATGTTTGAAATAATTATTGCATGTGATTTTTTTTTACTCCCAGAGCGAGATTCCGCCAAATGCAAGACCACATTTTGTCCCAAGTTTTTGGTTGTTATTTTCTTTCCTAACGTAAAGTGTACCATACAAAAGGATAGTGTGTTTTGGAATCTGCTATTCATCATACCTTCATCCCACACTGTCCTGGTTTCAACGGCATTTATTGCGTAAATAGACATCTACCTGCGAATGGAACAAGCTGTTCGTCAACATTCAAATTTTGCCCAGGATCATAGTGGCTTTTCAAGCATTGGTTCATTCTTTCCCAAACTTCACGTATTGACGCCAGTTTATCTTTATTTCTTCTGTAACATCTTGTTGTTTTGTCATCAAGTTGGATAAATATGCGCAAATACTTGAACCTGTTTTAACTCATCGCATCGCGAAATGTTCGTGGTCCATACTTTTTGTCCCATAGCAGTTCTATGTTCAGATCTTTGGCTTTGAGACGACCAGTAGTATACAAATGTCCAAGTAAATACTTCAATTCTCTCTCATCGACCGGCCTACACTGATTCTGCATGTTGCTTCTTCATGGGTATACTGAACACATCGTCTTGAATAAATAATAACAGAGCGTCTAAGGGATTTTCGATTATTTTACTTGGAAGAAGAAACCTTATTTACTCCCCCCTGATGATGTTCTGAGACTTTGTCTTCTGTGGTCAAGGAGGTTCAGAGTATCATGTGGTTCCGTCCTTTTGCATATAAAATCTTTTCATTACTTTGGCACCGATTTCCAACATCTTCAATCTCAGAATTACTAATCGTATCAGAAACTTCTAATGCTTCACTTTCCCAATCACTTCCGCTATCTTCAAGTTCACTCCATCCCCAATGTCTTCGTCTTCATCCCCAACAACTGACGATTTCCTTATACAATATTTGAAGAAGCAGCCATTTCTGCACTCTCATTAGCACTAACATACACTAACAGTTCCACAACCAGCACCACAACAAGAATCAACTGATAAAAATGTGCCATATAATTAATAATTTAAGACAATTACCTATATTACCACTGGGAACCCAAATATATGAAGCAATTTAGTAATGAGTCCATTGGACTCATGTTGGCCTTTTATGTTACGAAATTAAAAATATATTTGTAAAACCTACCCTAATGTATATTTTTAAAATTCCAAATTGTATTCAAACTTTGCATTATCTACCGATAGCATATCTATAAAGAGACATCTATTGAGCAAGAAATAAATTACACCTGGATAAAAATTATACGCGATGAGTCCATTGGACTCACGTTGGCCGTTTAAGGGTTAATAAACATTTATAATACCTTATTGAAGCTTCCATATTCCTTGGTGAATAGCAAAATACGACGCACAATCTAAGCCACAAAAATTACTTGAACACTCTCAAAACACTTTTTGTTGTCTCACACAAATGCTTCTGGCGCCTTCCTCCTACAACTAACTCACAATGCACTCTGGTTAATTACACGTCACCGAAGAGAGGAACAGATTCATGCGTCATCTATAAACTAAATAATTGCTGTTGTGACAACTAACCCGTGTGACAACGAGCCCTGGTCTCCCCTAAGTTAAAAGGAAGGGCATAGGGAAAATGGAATACTTCTGTACCTAGGTAATGATTGAATATGTGAAAAAATATGATTTTGATTTTATGTAAAGTATTAATGAAACAATACGATATTGTTATAATTTACCGTTTCATCTTAAAATTTTATATCATAACTGTTTCTATTAATATATATAATCACTGTTATTATCATTTTTCTCTTTCTTCTCTTCTTCTTATTCCAAAATATGACTTAAATTCCCAAATAACCGTGAAGTTTTATTCTTCAATTCTTTCTTACAACCTATTCCACAATTCATGCTTTTGAAGTTCGTTTGTCCAATTCATTAATCTTTCTCCCTTTTCTCTCTTAATTCTTCTCGCTTCTTTCCATTTTCTTATTAATGTTATATTTTATTTTTCTAAACATTGTGCCCGTTCCCAATCTATATCATGACCTGTTTCTTTTAAATGTATATATATATGTATTCTATATCTATCTATTTATCTATCTATCTATCTATCTATCTATCTATCTATCTATCTATCTATCTATCTATCTATCTATGTATGTATGTATATATATATATATATATATATATATATATATATATATATATATATATCGCGTTATTTTCTCTTTTAAGTCTCGCGTCATTCTTATTTGTTTCACTCTTTCTTTAAGCTTTTACCTGTTTCTTCAATTTATATCGTATCACATTTCTTACATTTTAATTCATGCACTACTCCTTCATTTTCTTCCTTTATCTACTTCCTCTCATTCTTCCTTTTCTTAATCAAGTCTAGTGTTCGTCCTTTCCTGTATGTGTTCACACCTCCGTTCCTTAATATGTTCTTTTGTATTTCTGTTCTTTCTACAATCGTCTCTATTCCATGCCATTTTCTCTTCTCCTCTCCCGTTGTTTCTTTTCTGTGACCTTTCCATATGTCCCCTTTGGTTCTACTTTTCTTTATAGTATAACTATTTTCTCTAGGAGATTGTGAAATTTTTCTAGGTCTTTTTGCTTTCTCTCTTTTTTCACTATGTAATTCTCGAGATCAGACATTGAGCATTTTCGGGCAGTTCCTCATTTACACCACACATGCCTACTAACTAACTAACTCTATGGCCTATGGAACCCAGAGGTTCAATGCCGCGTTCACAAAAGCTCTCCACTGACTTCTATCCTTAGCTAACTGCATCGAGTTTCTACTTTGTATTCCAATCTCTGGGCCTAAATCTTCCTAATGGCCATTTTCCGATTGTGTTCCAGTCAAGACTTTGAAAGCGTTTCTACTGTCTTCCATTCTAGCTACATGACACAACCACCTAAGTCTCTTAGACTTGACGACCCTAACAATGTTGGTAAACCGTATAAATTATGTAGTTCCTCGTTATGAAGTTTCCGCCATTCTCCATTCCCGTTCCTCTTGGGTCCCAATATTCGTCTCAGGATCTTGTTCTCAAATACTTTCAGTCTATGTTCTTCCCTCAGACTAAGCGACCATGTTTCGCAACCATACAGAACAAGAGGCATGATTATCGTTTTACATACCGACACATACCGAAAGGCATTCAAAAAAATCACATTTATTTCAAATGTACCAGTAGTTATTGGTGCACCACCCATCAGAAAAACTAACAAAATCATGATCAGTAATTGAAGATAAGAGTCAAGTGTTTTCTTTGTGCTGCAGACACTTACAAAATTAAGTCCGCTGGACGAAATTGCATTTTATGCGTGAAGCGTTTCTTACGCTGTTATTAGTCAACAGTTGGCAATCACTGAATGAAATCAATTTGCGTAATTTTGATTTGCCAGTTAGTTGGTTACAGGCAAATAGCCATAAACTTAATTTGAAGAGATTGGTCAAAATGTTTCCACTTAATGTTCATGTTAAAATTGCTACTTAATATTCCATACGTAGAATGTGTCTTCTTAGAGAAATGAAATGGAATGACCTCTTCCAGTTTAACGTCTCAGGTTCATGTCCTTAAGGCTAAGGGAGACGATGATTAAGGAAAGTGAGTGATGATGGAATGGAAATGTGAGAGGAAAGAGAATTACCGCGTGAAAACCCATGGACATGGTATTGCCCACCAGAAACTTGGGCGGGATTGAACCAAGGACCCATCACAACACAGGTAATCACTCTAACACTGAGCCATCATGCCCCTTTATCTTCTTAAAGAAACAAATTTTGTGGATAGTGATATATCCCTTTGCGCCTCCCTTATATATATAGCAGATAGTAGGAAGATATTTCTTTAACGATTTAGCGTTTAATGACTAGGGATAATGTACTCTTTGAATTATCTGCTTAAAGCGGAAGTGATTGATTTCTACGATATCTGGTTTTAATGTTGTTTGAAATTGGGTAGAAATGGTAATTTCTCCGATTAATTAAGACCCTCAAGAATACTGTAATGACTTTATAGGTAGAGACAAAATGACGTCTGGGAGAGTCTTTTCCTTTCACCAATTTTATTACAAAGTTCTAATTACAAAATGTATTTTATTACAAAGAGCAAATAGTGTCCATCTTCTTATTTGACCAGATGAAGGGAGACGGATGTTTTGAACGGTGCCCCTTCTCTCAAAGCAGTCTCCAAGGTACCTGTAAGGTTCTGGTGAGTCTTGAAGGAAGGCCTTCTCAGCCCAGGGCAGCTTTGTGAGGTTTCTTGTAGTGAGGATCCCTAGTCCAATGCGACCTCTGGTTAAGGAAAGGTGTATCCCTAGTCCAATACGACCTCGGAGCAGGTGCTGGTTAGTTGATCATTTGGTCGACTGACACCAGGTCTCTCCGTGGTTGCGCTCTTATGTGTTCTCTTGGGGTCCATTCGCGAGGTCCGTCACCTTTCGGCTTCCTCTGGTGTCTTCCATGCTGACTTCTCGTCTGCTTTATTTTTTTACAATCATTAAACTTATTGTATTAACATGTCTTCTGATGTGGGGATCCTTACAATATATTTCACCTTCACTCTTCTCACTACTAAAACTATTCCACTACCACCTCCGCTTTCGGTATTAATTCGGAAAATGAAACGTCATACTAACTGAACTCTCATTTCTAGTGTATGTGACCCTGCTGCTTGATTAGCAAATACAGCTGAACGTATCACCCAATAAATTTATTATCTTGCTTATACATAGTTGTATTCTCTCCTCTTTTTATTCGTTATTTCTATGACCTCTCTATTTCTCAATGATTAGGCTCAGATTAGGATTAGAAATTACATTTCTGAGCTTTCGGCAGCTATGGTATTATTAGCCGGTCACATATGAGGGCGACTTCACTCGACTATAAAATTGTCCGTGGAATTGATCAGGAAGAAAGGAACGGGGAAGGAAGGAAACCGCCAGGAACCATTACATTAGGTACCATTCTAGCATTTGTCTAGTATGAATACGGGAAACCTGGCAGGATGACTGATCTGTAAAAGCTCTTACACTTTTTCGATTGTTTCCACTGGTAATTGATCGAAGTATCGCTCGCGGCAAAGACATGACTAAGCTCGGTTCTAACTCCTTTCTGATGTTAACCTCGTTTCGATTCCACGTTAAGTTGCATATTCATGTCTCATATATCACGCCAATCTTCCAGAAACCTTTGTAAGGGGTAGGAGCAAATAAACATGTAACGGGACTGCTCTAGAACACTATTTGCTAAATAATGTGTCCTGCACAAGAGTGACCCACATAGCACAAACAGATTCCTAGAATGTTACAAGAACATTCCACTGGGATATGAGAATATTTCAGGCATATTGCCGAGAATTTCCAGAACTATCCCAGTGACCATTCCCTGCCATATGCCTCTAATATCACCCGGAAGATGCCTGAACAATTCAGGTAATTTTCTATTCATTTTCCTGGATTTGTATAAATGACACTGAAAGTGGCACAGCGAAAATATGGTAACCCAGGTTAATCGTTAAAGGAGAAATGACCCGGGGGTAAATTCGTTCCTCCGGGAGGAATTACCCGCGCGCCAGTTAAGTTCCTGAAAAAAATCATCACTACGTGTGAAGAATCTCAATCAAACAAAAAAACACAAACAGTGAGGATATACAACGTGTACGAACACAAAAGATTGTTTCCGGCAGCTGCCTTTTATTCTTGGCAATTAGAACTAGCATTAATATTCTCTATCATAAACCAAAAACATTATAATATTAATTTATATTTCTTATACCATAGTAATTTAACTTGTTTAAAATATTAGAATTAATGTTATTTGTATCTCTACAGGGTGTAAATAAAATTTAGGTACATGGAGTAAAGCACATTTTAGTCAATTTAATGTTAATAAATATTTTCAACATGACTTCTGTGCTATCCAATGCAAAATTTGATGCGGTTTGCAAAATTAAGGTGAACTCGATGAAATAGGTCGGAATTACCATCGATTTCAGCACACTGGTAATGCGTTCTGTCAGGTGGTTTAAATTCCTAGTCTTCATCGAGCAAACTTTCTCTCTCAGCCCCAAAAGCACAGGATGTGCTAGGTATGTACAATTTAGGTGTCCCAGCTACTTTTTATGTACCCGACACTTGGGACATACGATATTCATGTGCTAAGTATATACTTCAGCTACCTAGAGTTTTAGGTACTTGTTACACCTAATTTTTATTTGCAACTATGTACCACAAATGTAGCATTTATATACCTGGCCCAGTTTCGCACTCTAACAGTTATTTGTTTTTATGTCGTCATTTGGAACATAAATCTGTCATGTTCTAGGTACGACCTTCAGGTACATACTGTTTCAGTTACTCTAACTGCACAAGACGTGCTATGCATGCCATTTAGGTATTCTAAATTCATCTCCCATATTTGATGCATTTGCTGTTTCTATTTTGTAAGCGATTGTGTACTAGAAGCAAGAAACGCATTGACTTTAGTAGATGGAAACTGTCGCCAATCATTTGAAAGTGAATATGGAAAAAACATGTAATAAAGTAAATAGACACTTGTCATTTTGTTATAAAATTACATGGCGAGTAGATTGTATCTGATCCCAAACGGTTATCGTCGAATATACGCGGTTAAAGGAGCACTGTGGTTAGCCAAATTTAAAAGACCTCAACAATTTAACCCTCTACAAACGACATTATATTCATCGCCTCTTTGGCCACGTCGGTAGAGCACGAATCTAGTAATCCAAAGGGTTGGTGGTTCGCTCCCACCCTGTTGTACATGTTTTTTTACTTTTTAAAAGTGCTTTTAGACACCTTAATGTAAACACATTACACATTACGGCGATTTAACCTATTTTGTGTAATTTTTTCGTTCATTGAAGCTTACAGCATGGGGAACATAACTAGAACATACTAGGCACGTTCCCCAGATACATGTCAGGCATGTGCCTAGGGGGCGGACATAGACTGTAACTATCCCTTGCTATCCATATGATTTCTCTCTCAGAGGTACATGAGGCACATACTGGACATATTCCCATGTACCTGATGGCAGATGATAGGCATACGCCTGCTATGTGATTGTGCTGTTAGGGAGCATACCCCAGAAAAAGAAATCAAGGGAAGAAAGATCTTAACAGCGAGGTGATCACTCCACATGACCTCTTCTCCCTAGCCACTGAGAAAAAAGTCATTCAATCAATCTCTAACAGCTGCAACAAACAGACAGGGACCTTATCCTGCTGAAACCAGTCTGGGAGTCCCTTGCTCAAACGATCAATTTGAGTCACCAAATTGTCTCTCAGCATGTTCAGATAAAACTCACCCGTTACATGTTCATTAAAGAAGAAAGGTCCTACATGAGCACATGAGCTTTGCACAAACCACACCACACCATCACTTTTTGACAGCCCTAGTGTTTGGATGAACTCATCCAATGTGGATTGCCTTGAGACCGGTATCAACGATTTTGTTTGTTCACTTCACCATTGACATAAAACACAGTTTCATTACTGAACAACACGCTTTTATCAGTCTTTAGTAAAATTGATATTTTCATCCAATTTATCTGGAAATCATTCACACATCTGCATGCGTCTATCAGGGTCATCTTCATTTAAGGGATGCAATACCTATAACTTGTACAGATGAAACTTCTCCTCTGCCAGAATTTTCTGGTTTGTTGACCTTGGAATACCAAAATCCGTGGATGTCCAACGAAGCGATTTCTTTGGGCTAGCATAAACCGTAGCCAAGAGAGCCTCTTACGTTTCGTCTGAAGTCTTTGGTAGTCCGGAAGGCATTTGTTCAATACATTGCCTGTTTCTTTAAACTTGGTAATTAATTTTCCGACGGCAGAAAGCAAATAGGTTGACAATGAGAGAATCGAACATAAAATTCTTTTGCAGGTTTGCGATATCTCGTACGCAACCTTCTCGTAAGATTAACAGTAGCAACTCGACTCGTTCTTCTTTAGACAGACCAATCGTTCAATCAAAAAAAAAAAAAAAAAAAAAAATGTTAGAATTCCCTGTTCCCAGACTTTGTGGACATACTGTATGTTGCTTTAAAAATTCAAACGAAATAATATTCTGCTCTAAGTGTGACGCGAATTTCCATTTTTCACGTCACATTATACATTTAGCAACCAACGTTAGTTCGAATTTCATATTTGGTGCCCATGGGAGGGTGCAATGAACAACCTTCTGGACTAAGTTTGGGTGTTTTATTTCCACACGTTCATCTTACAGAAAATAGGAATAATACACTGCATCTTAAGACAAAATTCATGCATATCTTCGAAATAATGACAAGATTAACTTATTTATTTACGTGCGTTGCTAGAAGACAATTATACTCGTTTATTTCTACAGTTTTGTGTCTTATGTCAAATTTAATGTCTCCACCTCTTGAAAATTAAGTATTAAAGAAGTCCTTGCTCTGCATAACTTTAATTTCACTTTCAGGATGTCTTACAGCAGATTTTAAAAGCATTGAGTGTATCGGCATCCTTAAAATTAAACATTAAACGAACAGACAAAAACAATAACTGATCTATAACATTAGCTTTGGTTTTGAATCGTCGTGAGTGTAAAAACAAATACTTTCAACTCTTTGATTTTATGCATATTTGCGACATATATTATGGAAACATGAGTTTTTCTACCCTGCATCAGGAGTGTCATTTGGGAAGGCCAGGGGGCAGTTGCCCTATCTAAATTACAGTATCACATGTTTTTTTAATAAATCGATTCAATAAAAGCCAAGATGGCGGCATAGTGAAAGTTTGATATCATCGTCTCCAGTAAAATCATATATTTATATTCATATATTCGCATCTAATGTAGCGTGAATACAATTAGTCAGTGTTTTAATCAAGAAACACACAGAACATATAATCTTAATAATTATAATCAGTTTAATAGAATTATTTTGCCAAATGGCTAACAACACTCGTTATAACAGCAGAAACAATGGACTGAAATAACCGGCTGCAGCTTCAAGCAGGTCAGAAATTATGAAGGATATATGTGATGAAGTGAAACGTACTGTGCAGACACCTGAGGTCATGAAGCTAATCGTTGATTCAATTATTGAATCTGTAACGCGTGTTTTGATAGAACGTTTGGAAGAAACGCTGAATTTCAATAGTGAAGTGATTGAGGACTTACGGAAAGAGTTGGTACAAAGAGACAAGAACATAAGTAGTAATCTGCAGGTAAATATAGATGAGTTAGAACAATATCAGCGTAGAAACAGCTTAAGGATCTTCGATGAACCTGAGAAAATAAATGAAAACACAGACAACCTCGCACTGGGAATCTTTGAAAAGAGACTGGGTGTAAATTTAAGTACAAGGGACATTAACCGTTCTCATAGAGTAGGACAGAAGAAGCCTGGTGGTACACGGCTAATTATTGCTAAATTTGTTAGTTATCGCTCACGGGCTGAAGTGTTTAATAAGAAACGCAAGCTAAAGAACTCTGGAATTGTGATAAGAGAAGATTTGTGCAGTTCACGATTGCATCTACTGCAAAAGGCTTTTAAGAAGTTTGGCTCCAAGAATGTGTATACAAGGGACGGAAAAATTGTTGTCATCATCAATGGCAAGAAAACTACGTTACGAACGCTTCTCAATTACAGGAGCTGTAAAGTTTGCACTCTACAGTGTGAGAATGATGACCTTGTGTGTAGTGCAAAAGTATGTAACATGCAGGTAGAGCAAAAGTGTATTTATGTTACAGTTATCTGTTCTGTTCTATGATAGAAATATATTTTATACTTTAAAGGACAACTATGGTAATTCAAAATCAAGTTTGCTCTTTTGTTATCTGTGTGCCGTGAGTTGACAATTTTGTAATATATTAGTCGATATACAAGTTGAACTTGGACCAATGTTGCAAGTTACTTACTCATCACGTTACAAATCATAACTGGACACGATGAAGTTAACAAGCCAGAAAATGCTAAATTTTAAGCACTGTTTTATTAAGTGTGCGTTAAGTGATAAATACAAAACGCCTATGTTAGAACTGCATTTATAAGGCGATTTTTCCGATACTGTTATTTCGTTGCTCTAGAAAAAGCTTTTGACAGCGTGAACTGGGCACTGCTGTTGAGAGTTCTAGGAAAGTTATTACGTACTAAGAAGTAAGTGTCAGAATAAGAGAAAAAATGGGAGAGAAGAGAGTACAATTGTAAGGAGAGTCCGACAAGGTTGTTGTTTCTTGCTAGCATTATTTAATATCTATGTAGAAGGGATAGTGAAAATGAGCCTAGACGATGAAGTCGATATTTCAATACGAAGTGAAATAGTTAAATTATAAGATTTGCAGATGATATGAAGCATGTTTCGGAAATCGAAAACAAAATCAGTAAGATGTTATAAAATTTGAAGAAAGGCTGTAAAGAATATAGAATGAAAATAAATGTTACACTGTAAAAATTCGTTGTGTTATTTCAACGACATGCCTATGTGTTAACACAATTGTGTTAAAATATAACACCAGCAGGTGGTTAGAACACGTCACTCTCCATTTGGAGTTGTGTGAAAGATGCCAGTAGTTGACATGACACAGCCTGTGCGTTAAATTAACACAAGTGTAGAATTTTCGATGTTGTTTTGTGCGTGATTGTCAAATACGTTGGCTATTTAATTATAAAGGATTATGCACTGAAGCTACAGTCAAACACAGTAGAAAGAAATACTTAAACAAATCCAGGCAAATTTCAACGTGCAAACTGCCTGATGTGTTCTCAATTGTTTTACATAATGTTTCTCAAGAAATATGTCAATAGCAAGAAACAACACCGTATTACTGTGTCACTTCTACACTGCACTAGAGCTCACCAGTCAACATCCGGGACAGTGTTTTCAAAAATGGCGGAAAACCAGTAGAAACACGATCAAGAGGCAAAAATACTATAAGGATATAGGTTAGAGTTTCCTATCATTCTTGAACAAGCTTTTGGTGAAGGTTGTGTTTCGAACCATCAAGAAATACTTCACAATACGTGTTGGGTAGGACGTCAAAAAAGTTTATGAAGGTTTTCTAAATGAAGTGTTCTGTAGTTTACTATTCTTATTTTAAAAGTAGAATTTTCGGTAATCGTAAGCATGCACACCACAAGCTTTTCTAACACAGAAAAATGGTTCCATCAACACCGCACACGGAGTTATTTCAACACCGAAATAGGTGATGTAGTAACACAGAACTATAGTCGAACTAACATTAAAAAAGGTGTTAATCTAATGGTCTGACCTTGAATTATAACGCAAGGAGTATTGAATTAACACCAAAACGGTGTTACTTATACGGCTTTGATCTTGAATTATGACACAGATTGTGTGAGGAAATAATAAGAAAAGGATGTTAAAATCACACAGTGACTTTGTTATTATACCTGACATGTTGTATTATTAACACAAAATAATTAACACAATACACACTGTGTTACTTTCTTCGTGTTGGTGCAACATCACCACAAGTAACACTCAACACTTTTCCCCACACTACCGACCCTGAGATGGTGTCGAATAAATACCGAAAATACTAACTCAGATCCGAATTTAACGCCGCTCAACACCGGTTGTGTGTTAAAAACGTAACACACCGCCTGTGTCAAACTCTAACAGCTCGGGGTCTGTGTTGAGTTGACACCGCATAGTGGTAGTCACGCTGGAATCACTGCCCTGTGTTAAATTTGAGTTGAATTAAGACAACTATATATTACTTTGTAGAAATACAAAAGCCATAGTAATTGGAACGAAACGATTGGTATAAAATATAGACGTCTAAGTGGAGAAATAGAACAGGTGACTAGTTTACGATATTTGGGTAGTGTTATTAGTGATGATATGAAGGGTGAACCTTAAAAAAAAACAATGATGCGAATCGCGAGAGAACCATTTAGGACGAATAAAAATCTGTTTTGTAAGTTCTTCAATAAATATTGAAGAAAAAGGCTCATAGAATCCTTTGTTGGGAGTACTCTACTGAATGGGCAAAAAAAAAAAAAAAAAATGGATATTACCCAAAAGTGTTGAAGACAAATGGAAGCTTTCGAAATGTGGGTGTGGAGAAAAACTGAAAAATGAAGCTTTCTTTCAGTTTAATGCCCCACGACCATGCCGTTTACGCTAAGGGAGAGGATGATTAAAGCAAGTGAATGATCATGGAATATTTGGTGCAATGAGAAAGTGGGAGGAAACGAGAATATCCCGAGAAAACCCACGGGCACGATGCTGTCCAGCGCAAACTTATTTGGATGGAAATCGAACCAAGAACGGGAGAAGAATTGAGAGAATTACCTGAGTGAGTCGGTAAACGAATGAGAAGTTACTAGATATGGAGAAAGAGGAAAGATCATTTTTAAATATAGTTGAAAAGGGAAAAAAAGCTGGTTTCACTTTTTATTTAAATACCCATATAATATATATTTAAGAAAATAGATTTATTGAGGAAACTTGCGTGTTGCCAAATCTACACATTTATAATGGCAGTCACAGTAGGAAAGTTCCTAGTTTGTAGCATTACAGCTCGAGAAGTGGAACTTTGCTGTGAATTGAGATACGAATGGATGCGTAATTTGAGAAAGACAGCTTTCCCTGGCTTTGCTCTTACTTCAAGTACAAAGTAGGACACAATACACTATTATCAAGAAATACAAAATATCACACGGATAAACCAAAAAACACACTAACGTGCACGCATATCACTGATTGTCGGCTGTGTAAATTGGTACAAAACAGGAACTTTTTCTATAATTTTTGCAAATACAAAATGCAACATCAAAGTATACCGTTACTAACTAACACAAAATACAAATATATAAATAATTAAAACAAATAAAAGAACGAAGAAAGTAATTAACTTGTACGCGAATTACTGCAAAAATTAAATATGAATTGAAAAATTAACTACCTTATTATTCGATAATGGAAATGAAATACGAAGTCAGCGCCTCTTGCGGCATTTGGTTGTACTTTTTCGATTACATACAGCACGCGGCGAGAGAAGAGAATCGAGTCTGCCGTAGTTACCGCTACGTAATTCAGGTGTGTACTGATAGATGGCACTAGGCAACAGTAATTTTCAGATTAACTGGAACTTGTGGAAGTGAAGACAAACGACATGAACTTAAATCGAAAATGAAATTGCCAATGATAAACGGTGAAAGAGAGGATTAGTCAGGGCTGTAGCCAGCAGATTTATTTAGGAGCACGTTGTTTTTATGAGGGGGGGGGGGGCGCTACAATGTACAAGCCAAAAAAGTGTTACAGCTATTGATTTTGAAGAATGAAAAAATGAAAATATTAATTTCAGCTAGGAAAACTTGTTTTTTTTTTGCTTTTTTTTCCATAAATATTGGTACCAGATAGTTTTCATTATATGTACCTAAGCAAGAACTACTGCCCCGGACCAAATGTTATACCTTTGTGCATAGCTATTTCAATTTAATCCCTTGTACACCAAAGCTCTACACGGGCCGGGCGCGCCCGTTTTGCCCGGCGGGTAATCCGGCCTGGCCTCGCCCTGTCCGTTTCAAGTAATATCAAACTGGAGCGGGCACATTTCGGGTTTCACACAAATGCTGTACGGGCGAAATGGGCACATAAATTTCCGCGCCGAGCCTGATCGTTGACGGCCTATGTTAATTGTAATGTGTTTGTGAAACTGACTCTTTATTCAAGACTGCAAAGTACTGTAATACTACTACTATTACTACTTCCAATACTACTACTTCTTCTACTATTACTACTACGACCACTAGTAATACTACTAATACGAAAATCCCCACACAACTGTTATGACTGCGCGTCAGAGTTGACATGTCTGGTGGTACATGATTTATTTTATAACTATAAGTACTGAGAAAAATGGAGAAATGATAGTCATTATGACCGATCTACGTAGAATGTGAAGCGATGCTTGATCTACGAGGGCCAACAGTGGCTCAGTAGGTAAAACACTCACATCTGGTGCTAGAGGGCCTGGTTATGCTATGTGAGCTTTGTAGTGGACAAACGCCGTGTGCATGGGAGTTTTCGGGGTGGCCCCGTTTCCTCACTCTGTTTTCATTCCACCAATTCATCCCATCATCATCCATACAGAACGAGCCGTAGTTACCTAAAGAACGCATGATGAAATCAAATACTTGACTTACTAAGTAAATTTGGTACGTTACCATTAGACCACGGAGGCCGAAACCGTGAACTGGCGTGTTCATAAGATCACTGCAATTTGTAGTAATGTTCTATTAGCAAGGCAAATACCAATTGGTGTTACATGTTCCTGTATTGTTTATAGTATGATACTAGAAATATATAATGGCCAAATAAATCACCAAGACTCAAGGGTTGACTAAGTTTACCCTGAACGGTGGGTCAGTGGTGGATCGTTCATCTCTATTGGATGGGGTCACTGGTATGATCTCAAATCGCGCCGAGTGAACTGTGTGGTGGACAAACGCCGTGTATGAGGGTTTTCCCGTTGCTCTCCCGTTCCCTCCCACTGTATTCATTACACCATTTCATTTATCTCTCAACATAATCGCCTCCTTTAGCCTAGCCGGTATAAGTGTGGGACGTAAGAGTAGAAAAATTAATAATACTAGTAATAGCAGTAGTGGTATATGCTGTCGTATTAGTATAGTAATGAGTAGAAGTAGTAGTGATAGTAGTAATAATAGTAGCAGTGGCAGCAATAGTGAAATTAACACTAGCATTCGTAATCGTAATAGTAATAGTAGTATCAGCTGTAGTAGTTGTAGTATTAGTATTACATACGGTGTAACAGTTTTACATACTTCTCTGTTACTGGTAACGCACTAATGAGTGTGTAGTGCAAAAGGTTTCCTTCCATGAGTTGTATTATTGTATAATAAACGTGGGTGGGCAGAGCAAGTACAGATAACAAATAGACAGACAGAATAGGAATATAGAAACCAAACCATGGGTAACCCTTCACACGATTTTCCCATTCGAGAAGGACAAATAGACATTGCAATATTATGATGACACCTTTCTAATTTTCCATTGCATATGGAAGGATTCATTTTACATAGCAGACTTGGTTGTTCTCAGGCGGGATACGCCCGGCCCGTTCAGAGTCCGGCTCGTTTGTGCCCGGCCAGTTTAGGGTCCTGCCCGTTTGTGCCCGGCCCGGTTAGAACCATGCCCGTTCTCCACGCGGCTCGAGATTCGGGCCGGATCTTGTCGAGGCGGGCACAGCATACAGATCCATCCGGGCCAGGCCGGGCTGTCTTCGGGTCTGGGTTTGCAGGGCTCTGTTGTACACAGAACCTATCTACATAAGAATGATTTTCCTTGAAATTTCACTGAATTTCTTTAAGACTTTCCTGACAATCACTTTAAAATATGCCTATGTAAAATAATTTCATGTTTCGCATTGGACACGATCCATATAGAGGCAATATATCAATCTATTGTAGCAGACGTGGTATCAAGCTGAACATTTGGTCATTCATTACACAGAAGGGATATTGTACTATTTTTCATCGGTAAATAATTTACCGTAAATTATTAATTAAATGTAAACTGTTAATTTTTAATGATGGACGAGAGGTAATCTCATGATAATGTTTTAGAAGCTGGTTATTCGGGGTCCACGATACCCGATCATTTTGGGAGATCTGGTCCCCTGTGGCTATACTCTTAGGATTAGTCTATAAAATATGCCCGGAACAGTTCCCACATACCCCCCAAAATGATTATTATGTCGTTAGGATAATTACATAAATTTAGTTTACTGTGCGGATTTCTTTCTAATTAACCTTTAACTAGTGTGGTGGATATCTGCTACACAACTGATGTTCTACGGGTCATAGTGACCCAAATATTTTATAAACTAAACATACTAAGTATAAAAGACGAACAATGTGAACATATTTGTAATATTTATTCATACATTTTGCGCCATTTGTTTATTATGTTTATGTTTTTTCAATAGCAAATTATAATACAAATTTAGCAGGATTTCAATTTTCCAATAGCAAATTTTAGCATCTTATTTGTTGTTCGAAAAGTACGCACATTTTATAAGTGATAACATAATTCACTCACAACTTGGAGTACAGCAAGGAGCCCCACTTCGAGCAGCACTGTTCGGTCTAACCATCCATCACATTATTAAGGATATTAACACAAATTTAAATATCTGGTACTTAGACGACCTTACAATAGCTGCAAATATCGACGTAGTCCTGCGAGTTTTTAATAAAATTCGTCCAGAAGCTTCATCTACTGAATTGTTTTTTAATAATTCCAAATGTGAAGTGAGTTTTCTGAGCGCCAGAGATGATGAAGTTCATGACCTCTATGAAAGATTTAAGGAAGTAGCACCTGGTATCAAACTCTTATCACCTACCAATGTGGTACATTTAGGCGCTGCCGAATCAAGAAGCAAAATTTTATTGGACAAAATATAAAAATTAGAATTCTTCTTTTCTAAATTATCAAAACTTTGTGCACACTCCGCTTATTATTTACTACGAGTTTCACTCTCACTTCCAAGATTACTATATTTCCTCCATTGCTCCCCTGCTTGGCAGGATGATAAATTACTTGACAAATTCGACCACGCTCTTAGAATAGGACTGGAATCCATTCTAAGCCGTTCTTTGAAAGACAGTTCATGGCTACAAGCTTCCTTACCAGTTAAAAATGGAGACCTTGGGATTCGTCGAGCTATGGATATCGCCATACCTTCTTTCCTCGCATCATTCTATGGCTCACGAGAACTAATTGGATCTCTTCATTAACAAGAGGTTGACTTAGACTCGATTAGACATGTACAAGAATGCATCGATAAGTGGACTAGTCTGGTTGGAATGGATCCTCCACCTAACGACAAAAGACATGTCCAGTCTGTTTGGGATGAACCTATAGTCAAGCTTCGTTTATCTTCACTCCTATTATTAACTAATAACCCAGACAACAAAACCAGGCTGTTAACTGTCTCCTCCTCCAAAAACGGAGAATGGATTCAAGGCCTACCTTTTCACACACTCGGCCGACACCTTTCTAATGAGAGCTTTCGTATTGTTACAGCTTTGCGCTTATGTGTTAATATTTGTGAGCCTCACTACTGTCCTGCTTGCAACGTATATGTTGATAATAAAGGATTACATGGCCTTTCATGTAAAAAAAGTGCGGGAGGACAATCTCGACATCATATTGCAAACGACATTATTTGTAGAGCCCTCGTTTCAGCGGGAGTTCCTTCAATAAAAGAACCAAATAGTTGTTGCCGTTCCGATGGTAAAAAGCCTGATGGCATGACCTTGGTACCGTGGAAAAATGGAAAAGCACTAGTCTGGGATTTCACATGTTCGAATACGTTTGCTCCTTCCAACTTACACGATTCTTCAATTCAGGCAGGTCTCGTCGCCGCTCACAAAGAATCAGACAAAAGACTTAAATACTCAAACCTATTGGACAAATATTGGTTTGTAACAGTAGCAATAGAAATTAGTGGGTCTTGGAGTCACGAAGGATCTAATTTCATTAATGTAGTTGGCCATCGAATTGCAATCATAACTGGTGATCCACGAGCTACTGCATTCATTTTCCAACGTATCAGCATCGTCATCCAGCGCGGGAATGTGTCATCGATCTTAGATACATTATCTCCAGGTAAAGAATTGGACGAGAGTTTTCTTCAATAACACACAATAAGACGGAAGTAGAAGTAGAAATATAAATTCTTGGAAGTTATGGGAGTGCTGGCAACATTATCTACGGATTTTACTTTGTTGCTTAAAATCGTTAATGGCCCAAAAGATATTGAAGCAAAGCTGTCCGATCTTTATTTTGGAACAAATATGATGGCTACATATAATCTATGTATTCTTAGATGTGCCTATAAGGAAGAAATAATGTCCGTATTCTTAAACCTAATATATTTCTAAGATCAAAGATGTATGCATATAGAACGGAGGTGCCTATACCTCGATAGAACTTTCAAGTGAAGGTTATATTTGTTCTGTGTTTCTTCTTTCAAAGTAGATTAATCAGTGTATTTCAACAACAACAACAACAACAACAACAACAAAGATATACAAGAAAAATGATTTTATCCTTAACAACAATAGAAAGAGAAAAAAATAATAACAACATTTGTCAAATAAAATGTAGCCTATAAATTATGAAAAGTATTATAACATTGAAAGTGACTATGTTTGTCACTCTTAATCTCTGGAACCACCAGACCGATCTCAATCAGTGATTAGTGCCATGCTACAGAGTTTGACTAATATATGTATCCTGTCAGGCGTTTAGTATTACTCTGATGACACATCAAAACCACTCTGCATAAAGCGGTAACAATTTTGCTAGTGCAACGAAGTTTTATTTTTCTTCATGGATTATTACAGGGTAAACTACATATTTCTTTATGAGGCTTTTTGCTTTCCAAAAATTAACCATATACTACTTTCGCAACTTTTGCAGCAGGGGCTGGCCGGGCTCCTGGTCCTACCCTGCTTACAACGGCATTGAATCCATTGACACCGTCAGCAACATAGTTCACTACTCGGAGAGTTCCATCAGGTTCCACCAGGCTGTATCGTCCTCTGACTACATCCCCATCACGAGATTCTTGTTGAGTTTTGCTGTCTCCAGTCAGATGATCATTTACACCATAAGCAAATGCATATTGAGGGTAGGCCTGTAATGTTTTAATTTAAAGTATTATACACTTGTATTTCGCCAGAAATTTTCATATTTGGATTGACACTTCTATAAAAGTAGTAAGTAAGGAAAAAAGTTGCAAAATATGTCAGTAAAACTACAATAAATAAACTAATATATTCCAAGATAAAACGAGTGAAGAACGCTCCAGGAGCATTGCCAGAACGAACTTAAAAAGAATAGGGAGATAGAGCAGGAAGAAGAATTGTGATTGTTCCTAGATGTAAAAGTAATTCGTTTTATCCACACCTTCTCTTTCTCGCAATTATTAGCACAATATCATCTTTCCCGAAATATGACTCTTTAAATCTCCTGATACGAACATTTTTGGCCAATATTTGAGAAAAGTGGCTAGTTGGCCAATGACCAGCGGTTACTATAATTTTCTCCATTCTCTTAGATATTGATCAAGAGAAATATGATCTCTCTACGACATACGATTCCCCATGTATGGTTCATTAAATCTCCCAAAATAGGAACTATTATTGCCAATATCTTGGGAACGGTAACTCATAGAGAGATGATATTGGTGTTCGTCAATACCTAAGACGATGGTAAACATTTTCGTACCGATATTAACTGGTGGCCTGACCACCAGTTACTATTTGTACCAAAATGTTCATCATCCACTTAGATATTGATCAACAGCAATATGATCTCTCTGTGACTTACGGTTCCTGAGATATGACTTCTTAAATATCCGGAAATCGGCTATTCTTGGCCAATATCTCGGAACGATAAGAGTGACGCGGAAAATTCCATCACTTTCTCAGATCGTTTTTGATGCTGTATCGAATGGTGGGCTCAAAATTTAAAAAAAAAAATCGCAAATAACAGACACACACATAGACAGACAGACATGCAGACATATATAATTCAGTAAACATTTAACCTTTCGTTGAATATATATGTAAATTGATTAACGTTGATGTACTTACATAATAATTGGCTGCAGCAGATTGTTGCAAAGCAGCGGCAGCTACTGGAACAATACCAGAAGCTGGAGCACCAGCTGCCGCAGCTCCTGATGGACTTGCAGTAGCTGTCACTGGAGAGATTGACACTGAAGCAGGGCTTGAAACTGGTTGAGAAGCTCCTCTGATTCTGTTGACAGCAGCATTAAAGCCATTCGCATCGTCAGCTGCATAATTCACCACTCGAAGTGTGCCATCGGGTTCTACAAGGCTGTATCTACCTCTTACGACTGGACCATCTCGGACTTCCACTTGTTCCTTATTATCGCCAGTTAAAGGGTCACTAACACCATAGGAGAAGGTATATCTTGGATAAGACTGTAAGAAATAAAAACTTGGTTAGAATTCAGTTCAGTATATTTACATTTCAAATATTCTTCAATACTTTAGTACTGTCGAACAAAGGTTAAAGGCAATATGGATACTTCTGTTTATTAATTATTTTATTTGTGTAATTAATTTTATGCTTGAAAATACAAGCTATGACTAAACCGATTAGTTAATATTACAAAGAAATATCTTCTTAGAGATTTTTTTTTAAATTTAAAATATTTCTTTGCTAAACATACAAAGTATTTACATTCATGTAATTTAAATAAAACTGAGAACTAGGATCTTTGCTTCGCTAAACATTAATCAGAATAGAAAGTTTACCGGTAATAATGATTATTAGATGTCGCTGGTTGATTAGATTTTAGTGTCCCTTTCAACAGGAAGGCTTTACGAGACTTGGACCTACAACTTTACGTGGAATCCGAAGCATCTGAGCCCCCACCAGGAAACAAACCCGAGTCTGCAACGTTACTAATGACGATTAGTGCTAAATATTAAATATAGGAATGGAAGTGCATATTTCAGAATCGAATCCTACAGAAGGTTATATAACACTGCAGTTAAGTTTGTTTAATATAGTTAGAACATTATTTAAAAGGAAAAGTGCTACGTAATAGAACGATAACTTACGTAATAATCAACGTAGGATTGAAGACCAGCAGCGACTAAAGGAGAAACTGAAGCATAAGGAGCAACCCCAACGACAGGAGCAGATGCAGCGGTGACTGGTGAAGCTGAAACTGCTGGCACTAATTCAGCAGCCAATGAAGATGGCTGAGCAACTGATGAAGCTCCAACAGCTGCAGAACTTGGAGTTGGTTGTGAACGTCCTCCAGATCTCCTTACAACTGCATTAAATCCATTCACACTATCAGCAGCGTAGTTGACTACGCGAACCCCACCGTCAGGTTCTACTAGACTGTACTGTCCTCGGACAATTCCTCCATCACGAGACTCCACATGTTGTTTATTATCTCCTGTTAATCCGTCACTTACTCCGTACGAAAAACCATATCGTGGATAGGCCTGAAAATATAGTTAGTATTTACAAATTTTGGAATTTAATATCTTAATGAAATATATGCTAAGAAAGATTTTAAAAGTAACAAATAACTCACTTTTAATAACTTCATTCCCTGTGAAAATTCTTAAGTGCATTCTAAACCAAGAAAAAGCTCATTCGTTATGATCCTCGTATTTAATACGAAGCTTTGTGATTGAAATAGTTTATCCAATGACTTGATATGTTATGAGAATTGATTGACTTCTTGAGAAGAAAGGCGCAACATAATTATGTAACCTATAAGTGACTGTAGTAAATGTAACATTTTTCAGACAAAATAATATTCAAGTAAAATGAATATACAGTAAGATAGAATACCTGGTTCATTTTAGTATTCGAAATGTTGACCTTAGTACCTGATAGTTATTGCTACATATCCTTCCAAACTGTTGAACATCGATTAATTTTTGATGACGATAATTTAAAAACTGTAGTAGTACACAAAATGATTCACAACAGTATCTAAAATTTAGCTTTTCTGATCAACAATTACAATTACTTACATAATAATCAACTCCAGCAAAAGAGGGCGGACCAGCAGCAGATACAGCTGGTGTTCCTGGAAGAGGTGAGGCAGGTAGTCCTGAAAGCACAGCAGCAGATCCTCCAGGAACTCCAGAAGCAGCAGCAGCAGATCCCGAAAGAGTAGAAGCGGATCCCGCAATTATACCTGAAAGAGATTGAGCAGGTACTCCAGATAAGGCACCGGTAACTTCAGAAGGTCCTGAAAGAGCAGCGGCAATTCCATCAGGTATTCCAGAAAGGCCAACAGTAGATCCAGAAAGTCCTGAAAGCGCAGCGGAAGATCCTCCAGGAACTCCAGATGCAGCAGCAGATGATCCAGCAAGTATGCTTGAAAGATATCGAGCAGGTACTCCAGATAAGGCACCGGTAACTCCAGAAGGTCCTGAAAGACCAGCGGCAAGTCCACCAGGTATTCCAGAAAGGCCAACAGTAGATCCAGAAGATCCTGAAAGAGCAGCTGCAGATCTAGTAGATATTCCTAAAAGTGTAGCTCCACTTCTTGCAGCTTGAGCATAAATACTGGGAAGACGGGAAACACCACTAGATGATTGAGGTATTCCTGGAAAACCAACTCCAGTTCTTCCAAATTGTGCAGAAGCAACGCCTGATCCTGGAGGTAATCCTGAAAATGCAGCACCTGAAGCAGCGCCTGGCCATGGAGAAGATCCTGGAGATGTAGTGCGTAATCCGGGAGCTATTCTTGAAATTGCAGCACCTGATGCACCGCCTGACCATTGAGGTGATCTTGAAGAAGCTGCTAATCTTGGAGCTATTCCTAAATTGGTACTACCAGAAGTCACTCCTGACCATGGAGCTACCCCTGAAGTGATGCCTCTAGAAGACCACCAATTACGAGCTCCAAGTACCCCAGTAGCACCACCATATCCTCCAAACGAATCAGGAACACCACCGCCATATGACGTTACTACAGCGGTCAATGCGACTAGAACCTGCATCAAAAATATTTTGCTTGAACTACTTCTTTTAGACTTCTCTGCAAACATTTTGTTTCATGATATATCATTTTCAATTTTTATTTTCCTAATCAATATAATCTAAACGTATATAGATTATAGTAGATAATTCTGCTAGTTCGTTTACTGTCTTTAAAATTACTTTCAATATTTTAGTATCGAAATGAAAAACGATGATACATGCAGATTTTAATAGAAATGTTCATGTCATTCACTGATTTCAATTCTCAGAGAAAATCTAACTCGTAAATGTTTTTTCTCTGACCATTTGCCTAATAATTCTGCTTAAAATTATAAATGACTTAGTTTATTTTTTCAAAACTATGATTTACGTCTATATGCAGTGGCGTATTTAGGACCTATACACAACATGAAAGCAGGGGGCAATTGTCCACCCGAGTTCGCTCAACCTCTCATTATAAGTAAACGATGTAAACATTCGTTTGGTAAAATAACTAAAGCCCCGTTATGTTAATACCCGTGCCTATCAGCTCCTGTTAGTTTTGGTGTTACTGACGACGGCCGACTTGAATAACAACTAATAAGGGTCGAAAGTATGATAAGAGAAAAAAAAGAAAGTGAGAACTAAGAGAAGAAATAGACGAGTAAAATGGTCGAAAAGAAAGAACACAGTTCTTGCATGGATTCAAATTTGACAAATACGGTATTATTTCTGAACAAAGAGCCATAAGAAAATGGAAAAATAAACACACTGCTGAACAAGACTGCATTTATTTAATATAAAAACATATCTGATGAGGATCTTGGCTAGAAGATCGAAACGTCACGTGTAAATGTGTTTTTATATTAAATAAGTGCAGTCTTGTTCAGCAGTGTTTATTTTTCTGATTGTATTCGCAAGACGTATGGCTATGATTGTGTGTCAGTAAGAAAGTGGAAAGTCAATGAAATTCTTACAAATTATAATAAGGATTATTGTTGTACGTGCAATGCGAAAAATGATCAAATTTATTTGGGGGGGGGTTGAGCCCGATATACCCCCTAAATACTCCACTGCGTCTATGTATTACAGGGTAATACGTACAATCCCGACATCTGTTTCGTGCTATGTTATAGAATAATAGGAGTATGTTTTAGTCGTATTTAATAACAAACATTAAACTGTGGAGTTAAGAATGAATTTAAGGTTTCGTGAGAAGAGAAAATCATGATTTATCAAGCAATTTCTCAAACATTTTGCCAAAATCTCTTCAATTTCTTTTTACGAAATTAGAAGTGTAATGCAAATTGAACTGAGTTTGTACACTATACAGCAGCGTTTCCCAACCGGTGTGCAGCAGCACACTGGTGTGCTGTGAATAGGCCATTGATGTGCCGCGAGGAATCGAAACAAAATTATTAGTTTTATAGCAATCAAATTGCAAAACGTAGGGAAAAATGTATATTTGTACTTCATATTACTATGAACCTCTATTATGAATCTACAATTTTCAATTTCATACCGAGTTACTGTTCTGTACATTTCTAATGTTAAGAAAACTATTTGTTATCATTGTTATGACCGTTATGGCTTCTTTTTTTATTGTTGCAGACTATTTCGTAGCTTGAAAATTTAAAATATCATTCAATCCTTTCGACAAATTACCTACATTTGTGTTTTAAAAGTAAAAGAGATTTGTTTGTTCGTTCGTTATTTAGTGAACTCCCTTCTTAGTAAAAGGTTGGATACAGTTTTTAAAAAGAAAGCGTATTTTTAAAAACCTGAGTCCAATATTTCATTACAATTGTTATCTATTTTTAAATTAGAATGAAAAATAAGCATAATGATTTACCACGTTGAAAAACCAGTGATAGAACTTTCTTCTCTGTGAGAAGATCAATAATCACAGAAAAAATATACCACTTTGTTTTATATTTACAAATGTTAATATCTATAAGTGTTCCGCTAGAATCCAAGTAACACCCATAGTGTGCCGCAAGTTGAAAAAGGTTGGGAAACACTGCTATACAGTTAGACTAACACCAATCGTCCATCCGATATTGCATGCGAACAAAAAAAAAAAAAAAAAAAAAAAAAATGACGGAATTGTAAAAGTAGTATTTTGGTTCATACAAGACATAAATACGGTCACCATTATTAATCACGAGATGATATGACGTATTAACATGACTTTAGTCAACGTATACTTTTGTTATGTTATGTAAATAGCTTAAAACCGTGTTTGAAATGCTGAACACATGTCCGGGAAGAACTAGAATGCAGTGTTATTGTCCACTTTACTTTCTTAAATGAATGCGTCATTAATGAAAGAAGAAAACCCTTCTGAATTAGTCAAGGATATTACGAGAATATAGTGCACTTCACTGTTGCCAGTTAAATTACATGTTTTCTTTAAGTTTTTACGTCCCACGGCAATGCTTGCTAGTTTTAAAGAAACGGCGATGATGAGAAATGAATGAAATGGTGGAATGAAGAAAGTGGGAGGAAATGGGAGAACCCACGCACACAGTGTTTGTCCATCACAAAGCTCACTTGGCGTTCGACGGGATCGAACCAAGGACCTCATGCATCAAAAATGAATGCGTAGCCACTGAGTCACCGCGGCTCCTTACATGTACTCCTTAAACAAAACTCTGAAGAGATAGGTTGCTTGTTGCTTTCCGAAGTAAATATAGGCCTACTACATTCAACTGCTTTCATTTATATCGGACGGTGTACTTAAATGTATGTGCAAAAATGCATGTTGTAATTCGAGTGGTCTATATGTATTACATTTTTCTTTATTTTTTTCAGTATGTTAAACTTCCTTTCCGGAAGCGAGCCTGAATAAAACGAGACCTACAGTTTAACGTGGAAGCTGACTAAAAGCTTCTCCACCAAGAATTGTTGAGTTGATTTTGGGTTTAACGTCCCGTTCAGCAGCGAGGCTATATGAGACGTGGACCTACTGACTAACGTGGAATCCGAACCACATGAGCTCCCACCGGGAATCGAACCCGGATCTCCCACCAAGAATTGTATCTTAAAATTGAACTCAATTTAAAATACTTTCTGGGTAAGATTTTGTGTTTGAAAAAACAATGAAATGAAATCTTTGAGTTTTACGTCCCACGATTATGCCGGGTAAAGGAGACGGTGATAATGAGTAATGAATGAAATGGTGGAATGAAGGAAGTGGGAGGAAACGAGAGAACCCCGAGGAAACCCACGCACACGGTGTTTGTCCACCACAAAGTTGACTTGGTGGGGCGTGGGATCGAACCCGGGACTCCAAGCTCCAGAGGTGAACGCTCTATCACTGAGCCACCGCGGCCCCCGATTTTGTGTTTTTAAGTTCTCAAAGAAAATCTTTAGTTTGACGTCACACGATTATGCCCTCTAGTCTAAGGGAAACGATGGTAAAATCAAGTGAATGATCATGGGATAATTGGTAGAATGAAAAACTGGATAGAAACGGAAGTACCCCGAGAAAACCCACGGACACGATGTTGTCCACCACAAACTTACTTTCCTGGGGATCGAACCAATGAGCTCATGCACCAGAGGTAAGCGTTCTACCACTATGCCCTCTTTGTGTTCTGGAGTTTATGATAAAAGTAGAATCAGTGGCCACTTATGAGGGTAGTCAAATCGGTAAAATATATTTTTTTCTCTTCAATTAAATGAAAGAAGAAACTACATAATAGACTAAAATATTAGATTAGTTTTCTTTCCTTAGTTAGAAATATTGAATTCTTACAGATATGACGACTTTTAAGATCCGCCACTGATGTAGAATAAATGAACTATACTAATCTCATTTGCAAGTCTATACTTACGGTTAAAATGTTCATTTTGTTTGCTTTCCTGAATCTCTGATTTGTTTCCCAATGGCTTTGCTTTATATATGCTGTCTGAGAATGTGAAAGCAAATAATTGTTGACATATGATTTCCTTCATTAAGGTCCTTCCCTGTATAATTGACTGACCTTTGCATATTTCTAAGTTGGAATATAATGATAATGGGAAAATTGCACTTGTTCACCTGCAACTGAAAACAAACATTTTTTTTTTTTAAAGTAATGTTCCATACTTGCAACGAATTTCAGTTCAGCGATCGACTTATTGCAAATTAAAACAATGGCCTTACAACGTAGATCCAATAACATAGTAATCAGAATTCTTTTTGTGCATTAGGCACGGGGTTCTGGTTTTGATTCAGGAATCAGTCTTCATTTAATTTACAGGACAAACCGTGGTATGTAGAACTTTTAAAATGTATCGATTATGAATTAATCAATACTGACAAAATTAATCTATGACAATATCGTGACTTACTTTTTACGTGTTAGAAACTTGTTTCGGATAATTTACACTTTTTGTTTGTCTAGATCCAAACTCATACAATACCACGTTTTATCTTGGAAATTTGAAATACGAGGGGCAAAAGAAAAAAATTCCGGAATATCTATGTAACTATTTATTGCCACAATATAGGTGCACTAGCCACCTTCAAAATAGGCTAGTTGAGCAAACACACACATTTGTTCCACTATTCATATCATTGCTGGAAACAACATTAAAAGTCCTGTTTTGTTATGTTCCGAAGTTCAGCCGTCGCATTAGTTTGGATTCCTTCTACGGTGGCAAAACGGTTACCTTTGAGGCCCTTTTTGATCTGGAAGAAGATTCAGAAATCAGCGGGTGCAAAATCCGGTGAGTAGAGAGGCTGGTAAAGGAGGGATTGTACGTTTCCGAGTGCTATTCTGCAATTTATACAAAATTTCATTACTCTATACCTAATACAGATACTTTTCTTTATCTGGTGACCTAAAATAATAATAATCTAATATAAATAAAATAAAGAAAAAATGAAATGAAATCTTTAAGTTTAACGTCCCACGGTTATGCCGGTTAGGCTAAAAGAGACGGTGATAATGAGCGATGAGTGAAATGGTGGAATGAAGAAAGTGGGAGGAAACGGGAGAACCCCGAGAAAACCCACGAGCACGGTGTTTGTCCACCACAAAGTCCACATGGGGCGAGCTGGGATCGAACCAGGGACCCCAAGCACCGGAGGTGAACGCTCTAGCACTGAGCCACCGCGCCCCCCTAAATAAAATAAAGAGTGTTTCTATGTTTGTCTGTCTGTGTGCGGCCTGGGAACCAGACGAGTGGACCGAGAGTTGCCAAATTTTGGTCAGGGGTACCATGGTCCAGGCCCCAGATCAAGACGATGCGTTTCTTTTTCAAATTTCCAACCAGGGATTCTCAGGGGGGACGTTTATCGGGACCGGCCTAGGGTCTGGGATAAGAGTTACCAAATTTTGCTCTTGAGTACCTTGGTCTACTCCCTAGGCCAAGACGACGCGTTTTTTTTTTCAAAATTCGAACCAAGGGTGTCTCAAGGAACGTTAACCGAGACATGTAAATGTAGTAGAAAATAACCGATATTAGTGTTGAATTCATAGTTTTCGCGGTCGCTGAGATCAATGACGAATCTCCGATCAAACTCACCGCATTAGGCTGCGGGCCGGAGGTCACCGGAAGGGGGGTCATCGAGACAGGTAAAAATAATCCAGAATGAAATATATCAGTCTCAAATCCATAGTATTCGTGGTTGCTGAGATCAATGGTGACACTTCCATTAGCGATAACTTGCAAATTCAGCTACCATTGAATGAGGGCCGGGGGTCACATGTGGAGGGGGGTTACCGAGACATGTAAAAATGATCTAAAATGACCGATATTAGTGTCGCTGAGCTCAATGCTGAAACTCAAGATCGCGTTTACTTTGAAATTTAGCCCCCATCAGGAACGAGGGTCATAATAGAGGGGTCATCGAGACATGTAAAAATAATCCAAAATGATCGATATTAGTGTCAAATCCATTGTTTTCGCCGTCGGTGAAATGAATGGTGATACCCCCATAGGCGTTGACTTCCAAATGCAGCTCCCATCGACTGAGTGCCAGAGGCATTTTTTAACCCTGCATAGCACGCGTGGTCAATTGTAACATCAAGGTACGCCCTCAGAGTCTCACTCCGTAATATATATTTATAGGCCTACATATTAATTTTAATGTATATTTTGTTTTGAAGCAATATTAAAGTGTTTCATATTTTCTTTGCAACGGTTTTGACAATTGCGCATGTATATTTTACAGCACAAACTGTTCTGACAGTACTAGGAAAACTAAAATTTCTCTATTCAGGGAGTGTGACTATGCGGCACGTGCGACGGCGGCTTAAAATTCGAACCAATTGGTCTCAGGGGGCGTATAACGGGATATCTATAAACATTAGAAAATGACGGATATTTTTTTCGTTGTTCAGTTTCTTCACATAGATGTTTTGTCTGACCCATGCGAAGAATGGGCATATTAAGCTAATAATAATAATAATAATAATAATAATAATAATAATAATAATAATAATAATAATAATAATAATAATAATAATAATAATAATAATAATAATTCATCTTCCTATCATCTCTTAAGGGCAGCATTTTGCAAAATATTGTATTATCTAAAGTCCAGAGTGCAAAGAGATTACTTACATAAAATTTCTATTTTCTATGCATAATCACTTCGAAGATCTCGTGAAAGTCAAAAAATTCTCCTTTCGGAGAATTAGACTCATCTACAACTTTAAGTGCAAGGAGAACATTTGTACGAAATTTCAAAGATTTGTATCTAATAGCTTCGGAGATCTGACGAACGGCAAAAAAATCATTGAACCCATCTTTCCTCTCTGGAGACTTCATTTAGAAAAAAAAGATATTCTTATCTACTGTACAGCTTGAAACAAACACACACACAAAACAGAAGAAGTTTCAAGTTTTCATGAGTAATAATTTCGGAAATCTGACGTACTTCGAACGATAATTCAAGCACCCCTATTCTCTCTTAGGGGCGGAATTCGCAAAATTTCGTATTACCTATGGCCTATGACCCAAGAAAAGCATTTGTCCGGAGTTGCAAGATTCTACGCTTAATAGTTTCCAAGATTTCTTGATGAGCGAATCAGTAAGTGAGCAGTAGATTTACCCTTTTATATGCCGGGAGTATATAAAGAAACTAAATAAATGAAATAAAATAATAAAAAAAATACACGGTTTGACGTGTGTTGAAAATTTATTTTCCCATCTACAAGGTTAAATTTATATGAAAAGTAAGGCTTCAGTCCAATTTGAAAAATAAGTGTACTTTCTGGTGAAATCGAATGCTCCAAATGGTAGCTTAAAATAAATGTTCAAAATAATGGCCTTTAGCATCGATGTATTTCCGAATACGTGACAGGACTATTCCGTACTTCGCACCATCATTGTATTAAACATAAATAAAATATAGGTAACTAAATTTTTTGACTCGAAATTAATAAACAACGCATTTTAAGAAAGTTAAAGTGTCTTTGAATTATCTATCTATCTATCTATCTATCTATCTATCTATCTATCTATCTATCTATCTATCTATCTATCTATTAGTGCTCTCAAACGGGTCGGGTTAGGTCAACTCGGGTCGGGTTGTCGGGTCGGGTCAGTCGGGTCAGCTCGGGTCGGTTTGTCGGGTCGGGTTATTCGGGTCAGGTTGTCGGGTAGGGTCAATGGAATCAGCTCGGGTCGGGTTGTCGGGTCGGGTTATCGGGTCGGGTTGTCGGGTGGGGTTATCGGGTCGGGTCAGTCGGGTCAGCTCACTTTTGTCAACTGAGTTTAGGTTGAGCTTAAACTCGGCTGGAGTCGAAAGCTGCTGTTTTTCACTAGCTGCCTAATTAAAATAGCAATTTTCAATTGATTTTATAGAAGCCATAAATCTATTTTGAACACTTGCAGCTAGTGTTTTTATGGTAAATGCTTATTTTTGTACTTATGTGTACTTTAATTTGCAAATGTGGAAGATTGATTTTACCAATCGACTGTAATATTAATATCTACGCCAATATGGAGTCTGGATTTAGAACAAAACTAGAAGTTGTTTAACACGTTGCTGCCAAGGGTGAATTTTGTTGTTCACCGGTAGAGTGCGAAGCGTACTTACTTACATTATTCTTGTTTTGTTCATATTTTTTAAACATAATATTAATATTGAAACATAATCTAAGGCATGGTAGTGAATCCGCGTGCACAAAAGTTGGGGGTCCGATCGGACCTACGTGTGTATATTTTGTTTATGGACAAGGGGATAAATTACAGTTGAACTGGCAACTCTATTGAAAGTTATTTGTTTATTACTACATGTGCAGAAGTGAGAAGTGTGGATATATTCATCTTGCTTTTAGTGCTAATAAGTAATATCTTTGTGCAATGAAAAACGAAGAAATATGCGCAGAACTGGATCTCATTAGTAATAGCAGTGTAGTGATCTAGACTTTTCTGAAAATTCAGCAAATGACAGGGACACTGACATGTTGTGAAAATAAATTAGAATAAATAATGAATCCGTTGTTAAACTTTGTAACATGTCACTGAAAAAGCAAATCATATGTCCGATGGGGTCTACAAAAGCAACAAATGCTTGTTATTTGGTACTTAGCGCCCCTAGCGGCGTTAATAAGCAATATCAAAGACCAAAACCTACATGTGTAATAAAAACACTACAGTCCAATAACAGTAGAGACAGGATATAGCAATACAAGTACTCTAACGTCAATTAGATGAATTAGAAATAGTGGGTCCGATCGGACCTACAAGAACATTTTCTTAGATCACTCCAGTAGGTCCGATCGGACCCACATGGAAGCTAACGTGTTAAGGAAGGCTAAAAGAAAGATTGAATATGGACGACCAAGCCCAAGCAGGGCTGCGGTGGCTCAGTGGTAGAGAGTTCATCTCTGGTGCATGGTGTCCATGGTTCGATCCCAGCTTGTGCTAAGTAGGCTTTGTGGTGGAGAAACGCCATATAGTGGGTTTCCTCGGGGTTCTGTTTCCTCCCACTTTCTTCATTCCACAATTTCATTCATTTCTCATGGTCACCGTATCCCTTAGCCTCGGTGCAGAATCGAGGGACCTTAAACTGAATATTTCATTTTATTTCACCAAGCCCAAGAACATCGATACAAGAACAAGATAAAGATTGGATATGCAAGACGAATTGCATAGTAATCTTGCTCTTGGCTTTGTTTTGTAGCGATGAGCATATTTTCTTGCTTTCCGTATAGTATGAAAGACCATAATCAAAATCACACTTGGTCTTCATTTGTACCGATGAGGCGAACATTCTTGGCTCTTGTATAGCATGAAAGACCACCAAAACTACGAAATGCAGGACCAAGACTTGACTGCAAGACAAAGAATAAGACGCAGTATTGATGACCTAGACCCAGGGAGCGAATTGTTTGAATTTCATTTGTTGGGCTGAAAGTGATGAAATAAAATTAGTACTTTGTAATTAAATATCATACTGTATTTTTAAATTTTAAATTGCAAAATTCATATTATGTATCTCCTTACGTGCAACTATATATACTGTAAAATACGTTTTAATTACCAAGAAAGAAAAATCAAAGTGGCACGGGTCCCGGAATCATAAGAACCTATTTTGGAATGAAAGTTGAAGGGTTGGAAAAAATCACAGGTGTTCTCCTGTTTCCTCAACCCTTATCATTGTACTGTAGTTAAACGATTTCCTTTTGTCTCCTCCAGAGACTCTTGCTATTGCCTTCCGAGAAGACCCCCTGCCGTCCAACCAGGTGAGAACACTGACCTTGAATAAAAATTTCGTCAAATAGAACTAAAGCAAGAAAAAATAAACTTCTCCCACGTCGGACATTGGTATCAGTTATAAAAAGAAATAAATAAACCTGAAAAGTGGCAAATATTCATTAAGATGCATATAGAAATCCACCGCTTGATCTAGCTAATGGTTAACGTGTAAGACTTCGGTACACGTGGTCCGGGTTTAATTCCCAATGGGAGGGCATTTTGGCGTTCACCCAGTGTCGTGACCATAGTGCTCTCAAACGGATCGGGTTGACCCGACCCGACCCGTGACTCGACCCGACCCGTAACTCGACCCGACCCGACTCGGATCGGGTCAGCTCGGGGTCGGGTTGTCGGGTCAGGTTATTCGGGTTGGGTTGTCGAGTCGGGTCAATCAGGTCAGCTCGGGTGGGGTTGTCTGGTCAGGTAAATGAGGTCGGATCATGGTTCGGGTCAGTCGGGTCGGGTCGGGTCGGTCTTCAACCCGACCAGACCCGTTGAGAGCACTACTATCTATCTTTCT
Organism: Thermobia domestica; assembly: GCF_964235325.1. NCBI lineage: Eukaryota > Metazoa > Arthropoda > Insecta > Zygentoma > Lepismatidae > Thermobia > Thermobia domestica. The sequence goes on along the minus strand of NC_137454.1, from coordinate 39,476,193 downwards.
ATCTATCTATCTATCTATCTATCTATCTATATATATATATATATATATATATATATATATATATATATATATATATATATATGTCGAATTGATTGAGGATTAAAAGAGCGACTTCGTAATTTTACGGAACGCGTGTTAACACAACAGTAAGGACATCTCGTAGCGTTGTTACGTAACACACGCAGTGTAAATAAAGTTTCAAAACCAGAAGTCGGAAGATCTGTCGTGGGTAAGTCGGCAAGACGTCTGCTTGCTGAGAGAAGATACCCGGGTTCAAATCTGGGCTGGTACGTTTTCTTTGTTCCGTTGAAAATACATTTCTATATTTTGGCGTTTGAAATTGCTTTCTTTCATTTTTTGTAGATTATCTTAAATTAGTGAAGGCCAAGTAAGGTCAGGTTACATATATGTCTGCTTTATCTGTGTGTACAGTTCAGAGATGGTGTGAGTCAATTGGGTCAATGCTTATGTCGGCTAGGTAAAGGAGACGGTGATGATGAGAAATGAATGAAAATTGAGCAATGATGTAGGTAGGAGGAAACAGGAGAATCCTGAAGAAACGAACGCACACGGAATTTCTTCACCACAAATCTGACTTTGTGCAAGCTGAGATCGAACCAAGGATCCCATGCACCAGAGGTGCCACTAAGCCATTTCGGCCCTATGAAAAATAAAACCATATTTTTTTCTCTCTCTCTCCATATATATCGGTATCAGAAGCATGAATAATTTTCATTTTGGAGGGTGCGGTGGCTCAGTGGTAGAGCGTTCACCTCCGGTGCTTGGGGTCCCTAATTCGATCCCAGCTCGCGCCGTTTGGACTTTGTGGTGAACAAACGCCGTGCTCGTGGGTTTTCTCGGGGATCTCCCGTTTCCTCCCACTTTCTTCATTCCACCATTTCACTCATTTCTCATTATCACCGTCTCCTTTAGCCTAACCGGCATAACCATGGGACGTTAAACTTAAAGATTTCATTTTATTTCAATTTTTATTTTGAACGTATGGTTTTAAGTTGATATAAAACTCAGAACTCTGATCTTTTATACATTGCAAAAGCTGTGACGTCCAAGTATTCACTGAGAACTCATAGTCGTATCGCAATAAACAAAAGCGAGTATGGAACAGTAAACTTCTTCCACAAAAGTTAAAAAAGCATGGAAAAGCATGCAAAATTGTCGAGTGGTTTAGGTCGATACTCTATCAATCATATGTTTGTGTGTTAAAACCGGATAATAAGTTTTTCTAAGTGTCATTTTATTTTCATTTGGAGGCGGAAAACATTTCTTTGAGTAATTCATTGGAAACTTCTTTTGTTACAAATTCGGCTAAGACAAATTCGGCTTTTGTTACAAATTCGGCTAAAATCCATAGCTGAAAACAAAATATAAAGTATGTTTTCCCATTATTATTCCATTATTATCCTCTGATTTGTAACGAAAAACTAATTATAAACAGTGGTGATTGAGAAAATTATTCTCGGGAGAATTTTTAATATAGGTGGTGGGTTTACTCACTGGTAATCCACATTAAGCATGATCCAAGGTATGGTCCCGAAGGCAAAAATTTCTTACTTGAGAAGGGTCTCAAATTATTCCTCAGATCACTCCCTGAAATTATCACTGCTTAAAAGCTTCTCGTAACAAAATATAATATTACACTTCTTTCTCGTTCTCTCTTTCTCACTTTCTTTACTTATCACGCAAAAGTTATCCTGTTAGTTACAATTTTGTGTTTGATTAAAACTCATTTTTTTCGCATTACGCTTGAAAGTAACTCATCTCTATATAATCCTGACCTGAAAGTTATGCTCAACTCCAATTTATTAACCAATATTTGAGTTGATTTTAGTTTAGCGTCCCTTTCAGCAGCGAGGCTATATGAGAGGTGGACCTACTGATTAACGTGGAATCCGAACCACATGAGCTCCTTCCGGGAATCGAACCCGGGTCTCCCACGCCAAAGGCGCGTACGCTAACCGCTTAGCCACGGAGGAGCTCTAACCAATATTTATAAGAATATTTCTTTACTTTACTATTTTCATTATTCCATATTATATACACTTCTAAAATAAAACTCTCGAAAGCGTATACTAGACGAGTGGAGACTTACAAATAAATTATCATTTATCATACATATTGGTCTCTATTCGAAATTCTATTTAATCGAATCCGACAGGATTACAGACAGAAACATCGAGAACTCGTAAAAAGAGAGAGAAAAATGCGTTTGACTCTCCGGGGATCCGAACTAAGCTCTCAATGTATTTTACAAAAAGGATCGCCTTAGACCACTTGACCATGGTAGCAACTAGTGATTGCAGCAAAAGCTTCGAATAGCAGTTCTTCTTACAGAATAGCATGTATTTTCTATTGGGTAAAATTTAAGCCTAATTTACTTTGTTGTAATATGTTCATTAATTTGTTTTATGAACACGTCATTGATTACTTTGACGAATGATGTATGTTGTTGGTATAGATTCTGTTGCACGTTCTTTCATAAATACTATAGAAAGTATCAAGGCTATTTATTATCTTTCATGAAAATTGACTGGTGTATGCGCAGTACACAGAGAAGGCGAAGAAGGAAATGCTAACAGACTGTTAGAATGTTTCGCTCGCAAGCAGTAGTTCTCAACCGGGAGGCGCGCTTCTTTCTTCTGGGGAGGCGTGAAGGGCTTACGAAGTCCCTTCGTTTTCTTACATCTCTTGAATGATTATACACAATATCCAGCGACATATTCTACACATTTGGAAGTGATAAATCGTAGTATAAATTAACCGTCCTCCACACACTGTGCTTGTCGATTTTCCAAGATTAGAAACTGAAATAATTTTTATTTCAATAGAATATACAGGTTTCAGTGGGAAGGGTTACAATCCCTCAACCTCATGACTCTTCGATACGTCACTGCCTGAACTGTAACTTTCAAGTTAGAATAGAGTATTATAGATATGTGACCTACTAAATATATTATTGGATCATTATACGTTTTCAGAAATATCCGCTATTACAATGTCAGTAAATGTTAAGTAATTTATTGTAAATCTTTGTACTTCCATTTTCCCTCTTTTTTCTCAACTAAGGCTGAAAGGTGTAACAAGAGGAGGTTAATAATTCGAAATATTAATATATTTTAGTAATGTATTGCCTCACTTTCCTTTTGGCTTATGTTTTGTATGGAAGGATAGGTCTTCTTAGGAAACTTCTGGTTGCTTTATTTTTTAACCAATACAAAACATTGGTTTCATTGCCGTGAAGTATAAGGAACAACTTAAATGTATTTTGCTGTTGTTATTGCGTAAATAATTATCAGTTTAAAGTTTTTCCAGGTTCTCACTAATCAACTGGACTCATGGAAAATGATACCTAATATTGGCAGTACTATACTATACGAAAAATAAATAATGTAAATTATACTACATTGTTTTTGAATTCGAACTCAGCTATTAAAGAAGTCACAATAAACAAAATGAGCTTTATTCATTCGAATTAAGATAATACTTGTATCTAGAAATTAAACAACCAAAAGGGAAAACATCATTAAAAAGACAGTACTTTTATCCAAGATGTGAAATAAAGTAATTAATGAACTGAAATGAAAGTAAAGTTGGGCATGATATACGAGTAAGAAAAAGACATAAATGTGTTCTTAGAAACGTTCAAAGTAAATTTACCAGTAGCGTAGCGTGGTATTCCGAAAGGGGGATGCCAAAGTTAGTCACTTGTCTGATATAATACAATACAATGCAATGCGTGTTGAATGTGTATTTTCCTTAACAAGTGAAAAGATTCACTATGCAGCAAATGTTGTTTCGATGACTCATGTTTTAGAGCTTTCTTCATGAAATTACCCAAATCAGAAATACCGTTTGAACACCACTCCGACTCCTTTGCCCCAAACATAATGCAGACGAAACATAACATTTTATTCCCTACAGAACACCCAGAAAGCCAAGAAAACCTATCATCTTACCACGAAGACTGAAATATTTGCGACTGATTGCTAGTTGTCGTTTTTATGGAAAGCTTTGGGGTAGGTCGTATCCCTTTCAGAGAGCAGCGCTGCTCGTAAGTCAACCGAGATATGGTAGTTGTTAACAAAAAAATAAATTAAATTTGTGTCTGGTACTGTTATCGTAGTCATCATTTGCTAAAAGTTAGTAAGTTGTAGCCGCCGAACACTTTCCACAGCTTTGTCTCTTAGTTATAAATGTAATTTTCTTCATACTACAGTAAAAAAATAAAACAAATATTCATTTCAAATCACAACGCAAATATATATATATATATATATATATATATATATATATATATATATATATATATATATATACCGCCAATTTTTCTTGACCACCAACGATCAATGTTGCTAATCAAAAGCATAAATCTAGTACAGAACACAAGGGCATAGCCAGGGAGAGGTGAGCCAATAATTTATCACAAGAAAGGAGTGTAAAGCCATGTTCATTAAACAACTTGTAGAAGCTTTATATTTAGCACGGCATAATTTGCAACCATCCCATACGATTACACAACACAAATAGAAGATTAACAGGCTGAGTCTGCTCATTAAGGCCCGCAACCAGCCATTAAAGTTTAGGAGAGAGGCACAAATATGCTAGGGGGTCCAATCGTCACAATTCTGGATCTCTTTTATCAATAACTACTCTTAATAATTAGGAGGCCAAACATTTATGGGCCCAGGCTCCCGTAATTGCACGCCTGGTGGGGCCTACAGTAGCAAATGTGTAGATTACGTTAGACGCCAATAAGCAATTGTCTCAGCTCCTTTTCTGCCACTAGCATTGTGACGAGAAAAACCGGCTCCACTTTTGTATAAATGTTGTTTTCAGTATAATTCCCTTTATTTCTTTCTCGTGGGCAGCTTCTTTCTCCGCAGCTTCTTCGATCTCGTTTTTTTTTTAATGTCACCCCTAGAAATTTGTCATCTTGGGTCCGGACCTCAGGTGCCCGTTCGTGAAAATGGGCCTGAATGTTTATATCATTTAAAGATACAAATAGAAAGCATTTAAAGCAACTCTGGGGGCGTATTTCTGTGCGTCTACTTCACTGTCAGATATCCAGATACGGAAGAGCACAAGTGAACTTTGTGAAGGGCAGAGGGTGGCCTACCGGATCGGTGACCGTGATTTTACAGAATGAATTATAGTTATGCTTGTGTATGTGAGTCATCTCAAAGAATATCTGGCTACATTCTGGGACATGATATGTATTTATGATGTAGATTATTAGTTTGCCTTTAATTACTATTACAATTACGATGCACTTAATTACGATTAAAGCATAACTATTTTTATATATCACTTACATAAGCGACATGCTTCATAATGGCGTTGAACTAACTATTTATGTTTTGTTCTATTACCTTGACAGCGGTCGTACGTTCTATACAGAAACCATAGCTTAGTTCAAAATATATAGAGTTGGCAGTACTTGAGCATACGCCAGCTTATATCTAAAGCAAATGTTGGGTTGCAAAGGGATGGCGGGGAGTAGTTGGGCATGCGCATTCGACAGAAAGCAGACGAAAACCCCGATGCTTGCAGTAGGCCTGGATGCCCGAGGAACGTAGCGTACAACAAGAGGAAAGACAGAAAATGTGCATCTGAGTGATGCGCATGCGTAGGTTCCGCTTGCCAAAGTAAAGCGAGAGAGCGCATCCACAAGATTGCAGTGGAAATAATGTGATAATTATAAGCAAACAATTTATAAATATAATGAAATACGTACTTTTTTCTTATTAACAGGGGATGCCGGGCATACAGGCGTTCCCTTACGCTACGCCGCTGAAATTTACAAATACTTATTGAAGATATACTATTCTTCCTTTATGTTTTAACGAACTAATAAGTAAACAAACAAAAGAAATGAATGAAGAACGAATTTCTTGCTCTGGAAAAAAAATATAACAAATAAATAAAAATAAATGTTTACACAAAAATAACACATTAATAATTCATGTAGTCACCTCCAGAGTCAATAACTTCTTGAGGTCTGGAGGGAATACTAGATACAAGTCTCGAGCAATATGACGGTGTGTCAGGTAAGTGTTGCCACAGTTCCGTAACTTGATTTTGAAGAAACGTTTTGCTTCTGTCGTCACTTCTCTCTTTCCTTTCTTGCACCATCTAGGCCCACAAATGTTCAATTGGGTTCAAGTCTGGGGATAGAGGGGTCCACTCTATACAAATTAGCTCCGGATGTTCACTTAGCCACTCTCGTGTTTGCCGGGAAGTGCAAACAACGCTGTTGTCATGCATAAATATATATTCTTCCTGTTCGGGGAAGTTTCTTTCTAAGGACGGTAACAATGTATTTTCGAAGATATTAACGTAAACAGTGCTGTTCATTCTCTCGGGCACTGCAACCAAATCTACAGGACCAGCAGCCATCATGTATCCACAAAAGTGTGCTAATATTCGTTCTGAACAAGAAGTACTGATATTTTGTTCAGCATCCCCGGTTCCGCGTGGTCTATACAATATAACTCTGCATTGGTGGTTAGACTTGAAAACTTTCTCGTCGGTATAGATGACAAAGTCTCAATATGACAGAGGTTGGGTTGTTTTCCTGTGCCCATTCCATTCGTCTGGTCTTTTGCGTTTCAGTCAGAAGAGTCTTCCTAGCGGGTCTTGAACAGTGGAGATCAGCCCCCAATAATCTTCTTATTGTTTCGTGAGAACAATTATATTCCATGGCTTTGTCCAAAAGGATCGACGCGTGGCGTAGAGGTTTGTTGATTGCTTGTGTAACTAACGTTTGCTCTTGATCTGCAGTTGTCGCTTTAGGCCTTTAACTTCTTGACCGAGACCTGAACCATTCACCACCTTTATGTCTTTGAATACATTTCTTGGCTGTTTTCTTGTCACAGCCCAGATTCCTAGCGATGTGAGGCAGAGTTTGTCCCACTGTTGCTCGGTCTATGATTTCTCCTCGCAGAGTAACAGACAGTTCTCCACAGCCCTTAGAGCGAGGCATTTTGACAACCAGTTAGAAATTTGAATTCTGACTTGTATGAATAATGTCGGTAAAGTGTATCTTTCTGTTTTTACTGCACATGCACCAGTGAATTTTTGTGAAAGCTCATAAATAATCCTGATAATTGCTTAATATTTATGAACTAATATGTAATAGACCCTATATAAACAATACATATCATTCGTCAAAGTAAAGAATACAGTTAACACAAAACAATTTCAATAGACATATTGCACCAGGCCAAATAAGCTTAAACTTCAGGTAATACAAAGTAAATTTCATACTGTAATGAAAGGTGTAACATGAAACACGCTTACTACAATCGTAATTGCTTACACTAGTCGAGTGGATACCCTCCCCGCTGAACTAGTGGCTTGCACATGCCACTTTGGTGTACGGGCTCCCGGGTTCGATTCCCAGTGGGAGAGTCTTTGAAATTTTAAATTTCCTCGATGTTTCTGTACTCATGTCCCTGTGGTTTTAGGTCACTGGTAAAACAAATTAAACAAGTAAAAAGTGAATAATATTAAGTAGTAATAAATAGATAAAAAGAAGTGGATTAAGACATTCGACTGTAGTTTTTCGAGGCACCACTCAAGGGTAGTTCGAATCTCGCCAGACTACAATTTTCGTTTTACCTCTTCTTGACGTTTCTATTTGTGTTCGTGTCGGAATCGATTAAACATAATTTCGTAATACGCTAAAATATACGTAATATTTCGAATTCTTAACCTCTGATTATTAAATTATATAACCTTAGTTTCGAAGAAGGAGGAAAACTGAAAGTACAAAATTTACAATAAATTACTTAACATTTACTAACATTGTAATAGTGGATATTTCTGAAAACGTATAGTGAACCAAAAATATATTTAGAAGGTCACATGTCTATATTATTCTATTCTAACTTGAAATTTACATTTCAGGCAGTGACGAATCGAAGAGACATGGGATTAAGGTGTTGCAAGCCCTTTCATTGAAACTTTTGTATTCTATTGAGATAAAAAATATTTCAGTTTTTAATCTCGGAAAATCAACAAGCACCGTGTGTGGAGGACGGTTAATTTATACTGCGATTTTTTATTCCAAATGTGTAGAAGATGTCTCTGGATATCGCATATAATCATTCAAGAGATATAATGAAACGAAGGGACTTCGCAAACCCTTCACGCCTCCCCAGAAGGAGGAAGCGCGCCTCCAATTTGAGAACTACTGAGTGCGAGCGAAAAATTCTAACAATCTGTTAGCATTTTCTTCTTCGCCTTCTCTCTGTACCGCGCATGCACCAGTCAACTTTCATGAAAGACAATACATAGCCTTGATAGTTTCTATAGTATGTATGAAAGAACGTGCAACAGAATCTATACCAACAACATACATCATTCGTCAAAGTAATCAATAACGTGTTCGTAAAACAAATTAATGAACATATTACATCAAAGTAAATTAGGCATAAATTTTAACCAATAGAAAATACATGCTATTCTGTAAGAGGAACTGCTACTCGAAGCCTTTGCAACAATCACTAGTTGCTACCATGGCCAAGCGGTCTAATGCGATCCTTTTTGTAAAACACCCTACGAGCTTGGTTCGAGTCCCCGGAGAGTCCAACGTTTTTTTCTCTGTCTTTTTACGAGTTCTCGATGTTTCTGTCTGTAATCCTGTCGGATTCGATTAAATAGAATTTCGAATAGAGACCAATATGTATGATAAATGATAATTTATTTGTAAGGCTCCACTCGTCTAATATACGCTTTCGAGAGTTTTATTTTGGAAGTGTATATAATATTGAATAGTGAAAATAGTAAAGTAAAAAATATTCTCATAAATATTGGTTAAATAATTGGAGTTGAGCATGGCTTTCAGGTCAGGATTATATAGAGATGAGTTACTTTCAAGTGCAATGCGAAAGAAAATTGAGTTTTAATGAAACACAAAATTTTAACTTACAGGATAACTTTTACGTGATTAGTATTATATTTTTTGTTTTTATTATAATTCTGTATAAGTTATGATACTACTATTTCAAAATGTAGAACGAGAAAGAAGTGTAATATTATATTTTGTTACGAGAAGCTTTTAAGCAGTGATAATTTCAGGGAGTGATCTGAGGAATAATTTGAGACCCTTCTCAAGCTAAGAAATTTTTGCCTTCGGGACCATACCTTGGATCATGCTTAATGTGGATTACCAGTGAGTAAACGCACCACCTATATTAAAAATTCCCCGGAGGATAATTTTCTCAATCACCACTGTTTATAATTAGTTTTTCGTTACAAATCAGAGGATAATAATGGAATAATAATGGGAAAACATACTTTATATTTTGTTTCCAGCTATGGATTTTAGATTTGCAATTGATATATTGTTCCGTCCTAGCCGAATATGAAACAAAAGAAGTTTCCAGTGACTTACTCAAAGAAATGTTTTCCGCCTTCAAATGAAAATAAAAAGACATTTAGATAAAACTTATTATCCGGTTTTAACACACAAACATATGATTGATAGAGTATCGACCTAAACCACTCGACCATTTTGCATGCTTTTGCAGACTTTCTTTTATATTTTGTGGAAGCAGTTTACTGTTCCATTCTCGCTTTTGTTTATTGCGATACGACTATGAGTTCTCAGTGAATATTTGGACGTCACAGCTATTGCAATATATAAAAGTGTTTGTAGAAAAAATCACTTTCAATTTCACGTCTTAATAACACACGTAAATCAGGTTGAATTCATGAAATATTTGAGGTTGGAGTGAACGTAAATGTTTTCATACTTAGGAGTCTGGATATGCAAACCTGCTTAACGTGGGGATTTACTTCTGTGAAATTTGGTCCATGAAGTTATACAAAAACGGTAAAATAAGGAATGTTAACATTCTTACAATGAGAACAGAGTTCAATTCCCGGTGGGAATTAGCGTACGCTCGCCTTTATCGTGGGAGACCCGGGTTCGATTCCCGGTGGGAGCTCATGTGTTACGTATTCCATGTTAATCAGTAGGTCCACGTCTCCTATAGCCACGCTGCTCACCGGGCAGTTAATCTCAAAATCACAATCACTACCACACGAAGGGAGTTTACATGGTTCGGGTTTTACGTTAATGAATATGTCCACGTCATATATGGTCTTGCTGTTGAAAGAGACGTTAAACTCCAAATCAACTTAACTCATTAAGATCAGAGTTCTGAGTTTAATATTAACTTGAAACCATACGTTCAAAATAAAAATTGAAATAAAATGAAATCTTTAAGTTGAACGTCCCATGGTTATGCTGGTTAGGCTAAAAGAGACGGTGATAATGAAAAATGAGTGAAATGATGGAATGAAGAAAGTGGGAGGAAACGGGGGAACCCCGAGAAAACCCACGAGCATTTCGTTTGTCCACCACAAAGTCCAAACGGTGCGAGTTGGGATCGAATTAGGAACCCGATGCACCGGAGGTGAACGCTCTACCACTGAGCCACCGCACCCTCCAAAATGAAAATTATTCATGCTTCTGATACCTATATATATGAAGAGAGAGAGAGAGAGAGAGAGAATAAATATGGTTTTATTTTTCACAGGGCCGAAGTGGCTTAGTGGTAGAGCGTTCACCTCTGGTGCATGGGATCCTTGGTTCGATTCCTGCTTGCACAAAGTCAGATTTGTGGTGAAGAAACTCCGTGTGCGTTCGTTTCTTCAGGATTCTCCTGTTTCCTCCTACCAACATCGTTGCACAATTTTCATTCATTTCTCATCATTATCGTCTCCTTTACCTAGCCGACATAAGCATGGGACGTCAAGCTTGATTTAATTTGACTTCATTGAAAAATTACTATAATTCATAATTTGCATTTTTATAAAGCAACTTCAACAATCATATGAATGTATAATGCTTAAAATTGAATTAATTCGCAATTGCTGTAATTTGCAATATTTTAGGTTTCTCATTTATTTACATCAAATGTTTAGTTATTTGATACTTTATATCAAGAATAGTAACTGCTATATAAGACACAAATATATACCTGTGGCGTGGGAGACCATGGTTTGATTCCCAACGGGAGCTCATGTGATTCGGTTTCTATGTTAATCAGTAGGTCCCTTCTCATATAGCCTTGCTGCTGGAGAGGACGCTAAACTCAAAATTAACTCAAGTGAATAATTATCTATACATTGAATTTAATAATGAGGAGGGAGACCTTGAAGGAGGGAGGCCGAATAAAGATGGAGACCTTAAAATTTAAAACGTAGGGTCAGTATGAGTCAGAGAGGTCACGGTGGGTGGTGTGTCACAGTGAGTCACGTCCTGTTGACCCACGACCCACTGACCTACTCACAAATCTTAACCCAATTGACTCACTCCATCTCTGGACTGTACACACAGATAAGACAGACATATATGTAACCTGACCTTACTTGGCCTTCACTAATTTAAGATAGTCTACAAAAAATGAAAGAAAGCAATTTCAAACGCCAAAATATAGAAATGTATTTTCAACGGAACAAACAAAACATATCAGCCCAGATTTGAACCCGGGTTTCTCCACTCAGCAAGCACACGTCTTACCGAATTACCAACGGCAGATATTCCGACTTCTGGTTTTGAAACTTTATTTACACTGCGTGTGTTACGTAACAACGCTACGAGATGTTCTTACTGTTGTGTTAACACGCGTTCCGTGTCGCTCTTTTACGAATTTACGAAGTCGCTCTTTTAATCCTCAATCAATTCGACATATATATATATATATATATATATATATATATATATATATATATATATATATATATATAAGGATAGATAGATAGATAGGTATGTTGGTGTACCAGTAACCTTCCAAGAGTACAGATTAATTCATTCTTGACTTTAATCTACAGAACAAATGCTTTTTATGAAAGCAAAGGGACTGCTAACCATAGATGGCTAAGTGAGGTAAATAAAATCTAAACTTCAAATGGAACTGGGGTGGCTCACCGACAATGGCTGATTTAACACGTTTGATAACAGCGCGTGTAATAGCTGATTTATAAACGCAAAAGTTAGAGCCTGTGTGGGTAAGTGGATACCACGTGAGACTGTCATTCTAAGGGTATGGGGTTCGAGTCTCGGCCTAGACTGAGTTATTTTTTTTTCAAGGAATTAAACACTATAAATGATGTTCGCGTTTGATACTGAAAGAGGTTTATCCTATGAAGGGAGAAAACGCAAGACTGGGGCAGGGGGAAAGACGGACACTGTTTATCCTTAAGTATTAAAATTTAATTTATTCCCATGTCTTTTGCTGTTTCCTTTCCCTCTTTGCTTCTTTTCTCATTTTGTTTAGCTTTTCGTACTTTTTCGGTTTCTGCATGAAGCGTATTATTCTTTTCGTTTTCTTTGCATTAATTCCTATCTCTTTGAACATAATGTGAATGGAATTTCTGCAGATTTAGCTCGTGGTTGTTTCTCTAAATGATGCTCTCAGATAGTAATACTTTTTCCTCCAAGTGGAGGAATATCCTGGCATGTTATGTTTTCGGGCACGTATTTGCTGTCATGTTGGTTGTCCAACTATCAGACATAGAGTGAAACTATTCTGCTACTGGAAAAAGCTATCATTTCTCATGTATTCAACCTCCACTTATTACTGTCGCTGACTGTACAAGCATGCTACAATATTTTTCACAACTGTATTTACATTTTCTTTTTACTTTGGAGATCACCGAAAACTCACGTTACATGCTTCTGTCCTCGCTGTCAGAATGTGTATAGCTGTTCTATCATTAACTATCGATCAAAAACAATTTTCCCTGATTGCATCCGCTGGGCTACGCTAGATTCTCGTTCTCTGCAGGGCTAGTTTCGTCCACTAGCTAATATATATATATTACTTTATCTCCAGTGAGTTCGTTATAAGTATTGCAGACTCGATTTCAACTCAGATTATTATTTCTTCAGTAGAGAATGAATCTGATAGGTCCCAGAACTTCACCCAAAAAATTCGCTCAGTTAGAACCTGATTATTGATGTCTGTAGCGGTCAGTTTCCCCACACATTTCAACCATATGCTAAGAGACACTAGTGCGGAAGTAGTCGTGGGTATTTAAATGATCCTTTGTGAAAACGATGTACAGCCATTCCGTTTGAAAGTGGCAAAATCGAGAGAATAGCTGGGTTAGAATGGGTAGAGTTTAAGGAAGTGTCTTAGCTTCATTATATGTTATAAAACAGTATTATGAAGTATTACATTAAAAAACAGCATCACAATGTATACATGAAAAGAAAATCATGAACCATTAATATTTTCCTTAAGAGGTAATAGTTTTTATGCGAAGAAAGCTGCTTGTTTGATTTAATATTCTTCATTAAAAAAGAAACATACAGAGTAATATACATAGCACAGGTTATATCCTTAAAGATGTACCGTCTCCAACTAATAGTTGATGAATAATCGAAAGTTGATTCCTGTTGATAGATAATGCTTACACAAACATTATTAACAAAAATACTTTCTAATTAACAGTTCGCTGATTATCGTTGATGTATAATATTCAATTGTCAATCGATACCTGAGCAGTGTAATGATGTGAATAGTAAAATTAAATGTGGTCATGCAATCATATTGTTCAAAGGAATAAATGTATCAACTTTATTTTATATTACATTGCTGTTTAAATACCTATTGCTTATCATGGGAAAGCGAAATATGACTTAGAGCGTATGGCGTCAGACAACGATTTCAACGGTGTTTATATCATAGAGACCTGATAATAAATCTTAATTTAATGAGCCTCATTCTTAGTTTTATTAAAGGAATGACGTTAGTCTTTATTTTAGACTGGTAGAACATACAGTTTTCAATTTTGTAACTACAAAAAATTATGATATCTTCAAAATGTATTAATAGCCCTTTTTTGATAATTTTACCAATGTTGATTAAACGTCGGTTGAGAAGTAAGAAGATTAGAAGATTAGGCTTTAAAATAACATATTTTAGAGATAAGTGTGTCTTCAAAAGCATGTTTCAGTTACTTGAAAATTTTGTGACTCATGGTATTACTTGGAATGCCGTGCAACAAGTGCGTACAGGGAATTTCGTATTAAATTAAATTTGCAGTAACAAGTTTGATATGAAAAGGTTACTTTTATCGTCAAACGTGTAAATTAAGTTTATGTTATGAATATATTAAGATAACAGTGTAATGTTCAGAGAAAACATTATTTTACATTGAACATACGTCATAATAATCTCGACATACTTGGTTTAATATTCAAATTTAAGTATCTTGTAAGAATCTCTATCTATCTATCTATCTATCTATCTATCTATCTATCTATCTATCTATAGCTTCAACCGGTCGCTTCGTCCCCGAGTAGTAGATAAAAAAGAAATATATTTTCGTCAACTTTTCTCATATCCTAGCTTAACAAATTGTTATCCTTGATGTCAAAGAAAATGTTTCTGTAACATGTATGGAAAACCGTGAGTTTGTTCGTGAAATGTACCTCAATCTTCCATTGACCTTTTTTCCGCAAAATACTAATTAATTAGTTAATTAATTTGAATGTTTTGTTGCGGAAACTTCATTTTAGGGTGTTATTATTGTACTAAGAATTATCTACTATAGTATCGATTCACAAATAAAAAAGTTGACTTTTTTTCAGAAGTCAAGTCTATGTTGGTTTGTATATCTTACATGGGCTTCTCGCACTAAGTCAAAAATGATAAAAATCAACTTTAAAAATTTACTGCGGGCAAACTATTTGTTATTTTTTAACTGGATTTAAAGAATATGCTAGGGTTTTACACAAAGAATCTCAGAAAAAAATTGCGCCCCATTCCGTTAATAATAACGTAAGATAATTTAAAAAATATATATACTTTTCAAAAAATCAAGGTCGCTGAGTCCCCTAAAATGAGAAAAAAGCTTATATTTTTAAAACTGTTTTATTTAGTGCATCTAGGTTTGAATATGTTGGCTATCTGAACTTACTTTTAATATCACTAAAGTTTGTTTTATTATCTACATCGAAAATTAATTAACTAAAAATGATGTTTTCTTATTTTTGAAACCGGTCGCCTCTCGACTTTGAAGTGTTTCCAATTGCTGGGTATTACCCCACATGTTCTCAACCAATCAAATAATTCTATTTGGTTGTGCGACGAAAGAGCGTTTAACAACTTCTAAATTTCTATATGGCAATTTTGAAATTGTGTTTAAAAATAGTAACTACTCTCAGAGCTACCAACATTTTAAGAATATATTCTTGTGACACTAGCGAATGAAAATTCTTGGCGGGATACTGATTTTGCATAAGGAGAGACGATACAGTTCAAGGTCATAGAAGTAGAGGGCGCAATTGTGCAAAGACAATAAAGAAGCGAAGCGGGAATCGAATCTTACAGTAGCTCCATGCAGGGGAGGGGTTGTCTAGCATACATATTGTTCGCGTGCGAGAGAGAGAAAGAGGAAGGGAGTAAGTAAGTGTGTGTGTGTGAGAGAGAGAGAAAGAGAACCATGTTGTCAGTGAAATGAATCAATTCAACCCTTCGCGCTTCATTGAGTACAAAATAGTTTCCTTTCTAAACACCTTTCTTGGAAGTTGTTTCAATGTGTTGATTATTTTTCATTAAAAGCGCATTTTTAAAGGATAATATAAGCATTTGTTACTAAAGGTATATTTCTCTTTATCTTCTGTTCTGAAACATACACACCAGTATAGCCAGCAATTTTTTTCCTATGGGAGCAGGACTTCATTTAGAAGAGGTGAACATTTTACACTAAAAGCAAACCAAGTTTGTTTCATATTTATTATTTATTCTCTACTTTATTGAAATATGGATCCTGAGACTATGTAAAAAAAAATGTAGATATGCAAGTTTATAAGGAAACAAAAATTGTTCATCGTAGTCCACTTATTTGACTTGCATTAACAAAGATATTAAGAACGAGGAAATAGAGGAAAATTCAGTAATAAAGTCGCTAGTGAGTGCATTCAGTTAGTCAAATAAGAGTAACAAATTGGAAGCAGTAGTAAATATTTAAATTTTATTATTACAGGTCTTGTAACTAAAATTTTACAAACGCATAAAACACATATTAACTTCAAATCTGTATTTCTTTCCAACAATACCAATGAAATTATAATATCAAAAATTGCACTTTTACTAATTAAAGTATCTACATTAGCACATTTCACTTTTGCTTTACTGAGATATCTATTTAATACCAACTATTCAAACCAAATAGTTACTTCTTAAACACTGTTTTGTCTATATATAGACCTATAAAATTGAAAGTGACAATTTTCGTAACTTAATAACTTTTGAACCACCCGACCAATCTCAATTAATTTTCATCATAAATAATGTTGAGCCTGGGATCTTTTCACTTTGAAGGTGCAACTTGGAGCAGGGGATATATATATATATATATATATATATATATATATATATATATATATATATATATATATATATATATATATATATATTTGCTATTCTAATTTCTTAACAACCGGTTTTTTCTCTCTCTCTCATATATATATATATAGTATAAGGATATATATAACTCTCTTAGGAAACAAACTATACCAGGTAGACAAAACCAAAATATTTATTGGATACCGCAAGTGACATGTACAGACCTACACACCATCCTAATACAATGTAGTGTGACGAAATTAGGCTAGGTAGCACTGCGAATATCTTGGAGACGGATTAGCCAAGATAGATGGTTCTCAAAAAATGTTGGGAAGATCTTAATCGAGCATGGACCAACAATTTATTATTGATAATGGTACGTATGCATTTCATATATAAATTACCCTCACCACGACACTCATGTGATCCCAGTTCTCATTCTTGATACCTGAGCTTTTGAGATTAAGAAACAAACGGTTATACCTTGTTTTGAGAGATCATATGTTTAACCCTGTAGATGTAAGAATTTCTAGAAGCAAAGATGCTTAAACTAAAATTTTCTATTCCTGGATATAATTGGGTGAAAATTACTTCATGTTTGGTTCTAACAAACGGTTCTGCGAACTCGAAATATTTTAACAACCGGTTCTGTCGAACCGGCTGAATAGCACCACTGTATATATATATATATATATATATATATATATATATATATATATGATCGTAAATTACCGACATTAATGTCCAATCCATAGTTTTCGTGGTAACCGAGACGAATAGTGACACTTCCGATGCCGTTTAAATCCAAAAGCATCCCCCATTAGTACTCCTAAGGGAGACGGTAACATGTAAAAATAATTGAAATTGACAGATATTAGTGTCGAATTCCTAGCTTTTGGGATCCCTAAGTTGATTGGTGACAGTTTTATTGCCCTTTATATCCGAATTGAAACGTTGAGTTGATTTTGAATTTTACGTCCCGTTCAGCAGCGTGGCTATATGAGACATGGACCTACTGATTGACGTGGAATCCGAACTTCATGAGCTCCCACCGGGAATCGAACCTGGGTCTCCCACGCCAAGGGCGCATACGCTTAGCCACGAAGGAGGTCCGAATTGAAACGCATTCTCCCTATGCAAAGAACGGGTATTCTGCTAGTCATAACATAAAAAAAGAAGAAAAAGATTCGTGAAACTAAATTTTATACAGATTAGCAACTACCCTTTTGGAAAACAATATAAAATAATCAACCTTCTTTTTACCTTTCTGCCTTCTTTTGTTCGATAATTTCCACCTTCAACAATAAGCTAAGAGAAGAAAGCTTTGTACGGTTTCAAACATGGAACAACACTCCAACATTGAAAGTAGCAACACTATCTTTATTTAAAAAAAAAGTCAGGGCTACCATTTAGAAGAAGCTCAATAGACTTATCTAATCGTAAGCGCAACACTGCCCATATGCTGTATATAAGGCAGGCCGCGGTTTCTCAGCTGCAAAGCGCTCTCCTCTGGTGCGAAGGGTCTATGGTTCGACCTAAGTTCTACCAAATATAATTTGTGGTGGATAAACGCTTTGTGCGTGGGTTCTCCCGTTTTCTTCTACGTTCTTCACTCCACTTCGTTCATGATCATTGTCACCGCCGTCATAGCCTTGAAGCAAATCATGAAACTCTAAAGTATAGAAGAGGAAAAAAATTGCTATTTGACTGCCTGTGATCTCAGCTGGTTGTGAAAGGATCTTTTCTGTTATGACACTCACAAAACATGAATAAGAACTATGTTAAATGGTACATTTTCGAAACTGATTCTGCTTAACACTTAGTCACATTGTTAAGCACAATTGAGACCCCAATGGATATTTGCAGATAGGGAAGGGGCTAGTGGAAACGTCGCCTCGGGCGCTGATTGCAAGAGGCGTCTAACGAACAAGAAGGAAAAAATGTTGGAAATGAGAAAACATTCCCAAAACAGTATTAGCGGTCTGTTAAAGCCATACTGTTGTCAGTTTGCAAAGAAATAGATTTGTTAAAAGTTTTCTTCTAAGCTCCGCTCGCAATCCAAACTTCTTAATAGGGGTCAGAACAGGTTTTCACTTATTATTTGTCAGTAATAGTTAAGAAAGTCATTATAAACCTAAGCAGGGCCGTACCGTAGGGGAAGCGAACGGGGCGACGGCCCCGGGCGCCGAAGTAAGGGGGCGAAAAATTCGGGAGAAAAAAGGAAAAAAGATACGAAAAATTGAAATATATGTATGGGTGCGCCGTCATATACTCTCTCCCCGGGCGCTGATTTTCCAGGCACGGCCCTGTACCTAAGTATGATTCCTTAATGATTATGTGATATGCAAGCTGCTGAGTAATGATTTATAGTGTATGCAGGAGCGTTTTCAAAATTGGAAACGGTGAAAGTTTCAAATACGTGTTAGGCGTTTTAATGATGATGAGTTTGGTTCGTTAATCACACTACCCAATCGGATTAATCACGGCAGTCAGAATGAAAGTATGAAAAATAAGGCGGGTGAAGAAACACACAACCTGCTATTTACGAGGGAATGTTAACAACGAAGGTAAAGAAGGGAAATAATAACATTTTTTAACCTGAAGCAGTTGTAGAATAGGGGCTTAAGGGATCAGAACTTAACCCAACGAATTTCGTCTTTTTCAAAGACTGATCACTACCAGTGATTACTGTTGGTCCATTAACATATGAAATGCTTCCAATTTGAAGGACTTTATTGGGATCATTTTTCCAGCAACTATGTGTATCGCCAGGTAAAATATATGTATATATAGGGGAAACACAAAAAATCTAAAAACACTTCATACAGGACACATAACTTTGGCCCTCCACTGTACAACACGAATTGATCGTTTTTTGTTTTCAATGTGCTATGGGGACCTTCCTCTTCCATCAGCAGTAACCAGTTCACCTGTGAGTGTCGTGGTGTGAAAGTGGTGCGGCACAATGGGCGACCTGACAGACTTCCAAAGATGCATGATCCTTGGTGCCCGTCTGGTTGGAGCTTTAGAGGCAACAGTGGCGAACATTGTGGGGTTATCGAAAGGCACTGTGTCCAATGTCACGAGGACATACACAATTCATGGGCAAACGACGTCTGCAAAGCACAACAGTGGTCGAAGAACAGTCCTGTCAGATAGGGACCAGAGGGCATTAAAACGGATTGTAGCAGCTAAAAAGAAGACCACTGCAATGAAAATTACGTCTGAACTCAATTCCGGCCTACAAAAACCGATTTCATCGAAAACAGTGCGACGGGACTTCATAAAATGAAAATTCATGGCAACGCCCCTGGTCACAGAGTAAATGCAAAGAGGCGTGTCCAGTGGTGCAAGGACCACAATCGTGATGAGTGGACTCGTGATCAGTGGAAACAGTAATATGGCCCTATGAATCGACCTTCACCTTGTTTCCAACAACCGGTCATGTTTACGTATGGAGAACACCGTCGCAGGCCTATGATACAGACTGTCTGCTCACAACTGTAAAGCATGGGGGTGGTTCTGTTGCAGTATGGGCAGTGATATCATGGTTTTCTGCAGGTCCCATCATAGCCTTGCATGGAATGATGAATGCTAAGGTGTATGAGGCCATTTGGGAGGACCAGGTTCTCCCATGGCTCAAATTTTGTTCTCTGATGGTGATAGCATCTACCAAGATGATTTGGCACCCTGTCACACTGCAAAAACGGTGAAATCATGGTTTGAGGAGCATGATCAGGAGCTATCACACCTCCCCTGGGTCCCGCAATCACCAGATCTGACACATTGAGCCATTCTGGTCTGAGTTACAAAGGCGTGTTCGGTCTCATTACCCTCCACCAGCATCCCTTAAAGAACTGGAGCGTGTTTTGGAGGAACAATGGTACAAAATTCTGCACATTACACTTCAGGAGCTGTATACGTCCATTCCACGTCGGATCCAAGCTGTCTTGGACACAAAAGGAGGTCCTACACGATACTAGATATGATTTTCACACTTTTGCAAACGTTTTAGATTTTTTGTCATATATATTGTGTTAGTGTATTTTTAATATGTTAATTAATAATAAGTAACCTTAAATCCATAACTTTCACTTATTAAGAAATTAAGTAATTACTGCAATTTCAAACATATGCAGTAGCCAAACTATATTTTGGATTTTAAATACAAACATTAGATATATTATTCAGCTCCATTTATCAATTTTGAGAAATTCACAAAGAAGACTCCTGAATTTCCGTTACGTTTCAATATATATATATATATATATATATATATATATATATACAGTATAGTCATAAAATAATTTAAATTTAAAATGCTATTTGTGTGGTCACATACAGAATAAAATTACAATTTGTAAATTTCTATTACTGTTCTCCAAATGGATTTAAAGAAGTTTTGTCAAATTTAACAACAACTCTTAGTTATGAAAGAATACATAATGATCGCTTCTGGCAGTTGCAATGATCTGTCCAAGCAGCTTGGGAGGACCGCGTTGGCTCAGTGGCAGAGCGCTCACCTCTGGTGCACGGGGACCCGGGTTCAATCCCACTCCCGCCAAGTGAATCTTGTGGTGGGCGAACACCGTGTGCGTGGATTTTCTCGTTTTTTTCGTTTCCTTCCTCTTCCTTCATTCCGTAGATTATGCTCTTTTTCGTTTTAGACATTATATCCTATTCCAATCCTTATATATAGTATAATGTGTATATATATCGAAAATATCATCATACTCTCTTGTTAGAGGTAACTAAACCCGCGAATCTAAGTTAAAAAGAAAAAAACGTCAAGAGAAAGTTATTGGAGGAAACTGAAGAGCATAAACACGAAGCACACTGAGGTTTTGTAAGAGTAAGAACATAGCATACGACTAGAATAAAAGAAAGTAATATTTGTAATAATTAATATTTCCAAATCGATTTTAACAATGGCATATATATCATTTTAAACATATTTGTGATAGGATCGATTTTGATTGATCAGTTATACGAGAGTATAGAGTTCAAAATTATAGAAACTGTTTGCTCATAGTTGCTCATTTTTAAAAATGGGTCCAGTCAGTAGCTTGGTAAAAGATCTGGGGCCTTATGCAGAGTCGTTGTAACGCGTGATTAGTGCCTTACTAAGGAGTTCGACTAATATGTTTCCTGCAGTACTCAGGCCTTTAGTATGACGCTAATCATACGTCAAAACGACTCTTCATAGTGCCCCTTATGTTCATACCATACGCGAGTGTTGTCAAGCTATATGTGAATAGGAGGAAATACAGTGCCACCACGCAGAAAGGTACGTGAAGCATTAATTGATATGGTAATTTAAGCCAAATGTCATAGTCCAGTTTTAACAGGATTTCTGTTTATATATATGAATATAACTTCTTGTAAGAGGCCCAAGCAAAGAGCAGCAAATTTTGTTTGGTAGCACTGGATTCTTTTTGCATGCTTTAAAATATATTGTAGTGAAATGGTGGTTAAATGTCTGAGGTGGGGGGGGGGGAGACGCATGGCCATCAGGAAAGTGTTCGACCCCTCTGACGTCGTGACTGTGATGGGTATAGGCGGAAGAAGTCGACTTTTTGAAATAATTAAAATGAAATTTGGAAACTCACAACGATAAAAAAAGAAAAGTTGTTACGCATGATTTTTAGTTTGGTTTACAAAATTTTCTTCAGGATACAGTGGTTAAACACAAAGTTATGGATAAGGTATAAGGCTCAATCTTGTGCATTTATTTTGTGTGGTACGTACGGATTTAAAGATCAATTAAATTTCAGCCGAAGTCAGCAGATTGGATGCATGATGGGAATCGTCCTCCCAAAATCTTCTTGAAGCAACATTATACACTGACTTTGATAGGCCTATTGGGCTTTTTTTTTGCTACTACTATTTTTTCCTAGATTCCAGTACGTAATACGAATATACTTGTTAGTCAGTATGTCTGAGTTATCTATCTGAAGCAGGTCATCGTTTGAGGAAGACAGGAGAGCAATTGTTCCTCTGAGTTTGAGAAATACATATTAATCAATTGTATAATAATAACTAATAAAAAAATAAATTATTATGTGAGTGAATAATCTTGCCCCCATTTAGTAAAATTTGCTGGTGTCGAAGGCAGAGTTTAGACCACTTATTATTCTAAACTAGTTAGGTAGTAGTAGGGTGGTCAATTTCATTCCTCTGTGGTTCCAAATGGGAAATTACAAACTGGCATTTATATGCTGGAGTAGAGAAACTGGTTGAGAATTAGGATTAAAATTGAATTGGATTCTTAGTTTAGCGCCCGTTTCAGCAGCGAGGCTATATGAAACGTGGTTCTACAACTTAATGTGGAATCCGAACCACATGAGTTCCCGCCGGCAGTCGAAGCCGTGTCTTCCACGCCACAGGCGTCCGGTAACAGTCCTAATGACACTCAAATCCAAGTTTAGGCAAGAACGAACATGGCAGCTGGTTGGCGTTGCTCTTCGGCATTTCTATATTGCACTTATATTATGCTTATATATTGCTTTATTTATTTATTTCATTGATTTCTTTACCTTTAAATATGATATATTCTATAAATCTTATCTTCTCCATGCAAAGAACGGGTATTTCAGTTAGTATAAAATAATTCATCAAGTAGATATCTTGCTTCAGGAAATTGTACTGAAGGTATCTTGTTTTTTTCTGGTAAAGTTGACTTTCATATATTCTCATTCCGTCCCTCTGAGGAAGTTTAAAGGCCTGGAGTAGTGTATTTTTGTCTATTTTCCGCCGGAGGCTACGTGATTCATTTCTAACCAGGGCCACACTCACCAAAGAACAATATTATTATTATTGTACGAATTTATAACTTCTTAATGATCTTGCATCGTTTGGCCTAATCCTCGTTTCGCCTAACCAATTATCTGATTCTTTTATGACAGATAAAAGATAAGCTTTATGTCCGCCATTTTAGGCGAAATAAGGATACTCGTTTGGCCTAATCCTCGTTTTGCCTAAAATGGTGGACTGTAAAAAAATCGTCGAGATAAAACTGGAGGGAAGTTTTTCGAAAAAAAAAATCCCTGCTATGTGAAGAACTGAGAAATACAAATTAGTTTTCCCATAACTAATTTGTAATAGGACTATTCGCTTTCGGAAAAATGTTTTGACAATTATACAGTTACTTTTCCGTTCCATTTTGAGAATATTATTGCACCCACAGGGTGTATAGTGACTATATTTGAGATGAGAGAAACACAAAAAGTTACACCTGTTAATTTTGCAAGGTGAGTGCTGTTCAAAAGTAACTTTTAGTTTGCAGTTTGTTTCCAAATATCTGATATTGCCAAATGGTACTGCTAATCGGTACGTTAAAGGAAATATAGTTTGTGTGTTTCTTCTTATGTAGGTGCAAAAGTTATTTTATTGTAGATTTTGCTGATCTTTCAGACGATTTCATTCCAGTTTCAACGCTTTTTTGAAACTGTTAATGCATTATAAGAGATCCGATTGTGATTCTATTGTAATTACAATTCGTATGTAATTTGTAACTATTTCGAGTTAGATCTGACAAAAGATCCCTAAATTTGCTCATAACTTAACAATGGACAATTGTGATCGCAATGAGTGATTTGTGACAAATCGCTCCGCTGACAAATTGCTCTTTGGATAATTCCACAATTCTAACATCTCAATGTGTTACTGACAAAGAGAGAAGAAAAATATATTTCATTTTTTATTATTACTTTTGAAATTACAACTTTTGAGTTGAATTTCCACTCGTTTCACATACTACCGGGAATGTCCATAGCATGTCTCTGAGATGTACAATGAGATTGAAATCCGGGCTTTTCGGTGGTTGTTTCAGCAGGAAGAAGTTGAATGCTCCTCCAAACAGATGGTGGCCAACCGGGATCTGTTACGAGGGTGGTTGCCCTGCTGGTACACTCCATTTCCACTTGTATAACAGAAATAAAGATATAGTTGACTCTGGTGATCTTCGTACTTCGATACAATACGGGTGAATAGTAGGTATCAAAGGTTCAAAACATTGCTTACAGAAAAACACTATAAATCAACATGGTCTCAACATGGACAACAACAAAAAAAATGAGATAGTGGTTGCTCTGGAAACCTTAGTTGGAAAGCTATTATTTCCAAATAGTATTCAGTAGAAAAAGCCATTTTATCTAGTTAAAAATTGAGATTGAAATATGTGCCAATTACCAAAACTTGTTAAATCCATCATGGCAAAAGATGCAAAACCAGTTAAATCCCTCTTCCATATTCAGTTTCATGAACTGTTAAATCCCAAACTTGCAAATAACCTCATGAGTAAAGCAGAATCAAACCCGGTTAATTCCATATTTCAAACAATTTGAGGTTTCGTACTGTATAGGATTAATTTAGTAATCTGAATACTTATTGCAACACTTCGTAAATCATTCGAAATTTTATTTGGCAGAATTTGAAGTGTGTGCTTTCATTATTTTTTTTATTTTTGGACTGAAAAAAGAAAATGAAATCTTTAGTTTTACGTCCTACGGTTATGCCGGTTTGCTGTATTTAAAATTCATATATTGGGATGGTTGGCAAATTAATATTCACCTTATGTTAGTCCATGAAAGGTTACAAACTCTTCCAAAATATAGTCATTCCGTTTAGAAATGTATACGGATAGGTATAATCAACTCCGCTTGTAGTCACGAAGGGTTTGACGATTGAAAGCAGCTCAAAGCTCACGTTTTACAAAGAGGTTTTTGAGGAATAGAAAACCGAGAAAATGGTGATGCACCAGAGGACGACGACGATATGGATTTCCATTTAGTAGATGATAATGGAGAGGAGGTTACATAATTCAATTTTTTGCACATTTGGATCTATTGTTTTCAATTTAGAACAAAATTAATGTAGCATTTATGTATCCATATTAATTTGTGCCAATCTTGTGCAATGTGTAGTTGATAATACATTTCCCCCCAATATTTTAGTAGGCATAATACTGATTTCTGACTCTGACTCCCTTTCTTTTTGATAGGTTTTGTATCTTGAGCCTCAACAAAAATGGCCGCTAGCCCAGATGCAAAAGCTGTTATTTCCATTTACATACGCAAAACCTGTTAAATCCAAACTACTTTCTTCAATAATGCAATTCACAGACTAGTGCGATTATACAGCTTTCGACAGACCAACACTTACATTATTCTTAATTTTTTAATGTTCTCTAGTTTCTAATGTTATTTTACAATTATGACGTGTTTAAACAGTTTTTCTCGATTTGTCACAAATTTTAAAATATGAATTTAACGGGTTTTGCTATTCGCCTACTCATATATATTCGTATATATCCATGGCCCTAGTAAATACATAAAGGAGTTTTGTTAATCCTAACACCTCGAAAATAGTTATAATATTAATCTATATATTTTGTATTTCTTAATTCTTTATATACTAGGGAATTTTCTGTTATATAATTTCCCTCTAGTTGAATTTCCACGATTTTTCTTATTGTCCGCCATTTTAGGTGTAACGAGGATTAGGCCAAACGAGGATCCTTTTTTCGCCTAAAATGGCGGACACAAATCTTATCATTTATCTGTCATAAAAGTGTCAGATAATTGGTTAGGCGAAACGAGGATTAGGCCAAACGTGGCGACACGCTTCTTAATTACCATATAACTCATATATGATGTATAATTCAGAACAGTAGGGGAATTGTTCATAATAATAGCTACGTATTTATTGAATTGTAAGTAGCTTCCTGTATATTTGATTTATTACAGGCCTATATAAGCACTAATCACAATACGCGTTTCTGGTATTTTGTTTAAATAAATCCATTGACTGTGTTCTATGTGCATAATGATTTAAATAAGTCTAAACTTAGGAATTTCTACCTAACAAAGGAATAAAATTTAAAATTAATTTATTTAAATAAAAACTGAATTTGTCGTAGAAGATTGTTCAGAAGATTATTGTAATCAATAGTTACGGGTTACCATCGAGGCCGAAACTTAGAATCCAGTCACAATAGCTATCGCCTATATTGACGGCATGATACTTTGTCTTATTTCTGAAATTATAATTCAAATTTTCGTGATAACACACCAAATGTTCATTATCCCAGTGAATAATGAAATACGAATGTTCTTCTCCACACTATACGTGATAGATTTTATACTAAAGTAAAATAAAATACAATGATTTTCCATATCCTGCGTTTTTCCATTTTGTCATTTTCATTTAATAATTGACACTTCCCCTTTGGGAAAAAAGATACTAGTTTCTTTTCCATTCTTTTCAGGAAGTGTATGATGTAGACAGGCCCTTAAACACACCTTTTAATGCACTGAAACATCAGCAGAGTTGATAATTCAGAATGTTAATTTATGAGAACCACGTTTTCCTTAGTAACCCCTTACAGAGACCTCATCCGATTAGTTATCGGTGTATATGAAAAATTCTTTTTTCTGCTCCATGGTTTCCAAGCTACTAAAACTAAACAAACTGACAGAACATCCATACGTATAAATTATTTGTCAATTTACATGTTTTGCCAAAAAAAAAAAAAAAGAAAAAAAACTTTAGTTACATCTAGCGACACTGCGTGGTTCCTAGTGTACTTCAATCGTTGCTTCCTAGTTTAAAAATATATGCATGAACAAGGCTTCTTTATGGTATAACCATTATTTGTGTATCGCTTCAGATTCAAAAATTCTACTATCCCAAACTCCAGGTTGCATTGGATATTGAACACCATTATTTATATTATGCGAGTAAGGTAGAGCTAGGAAAAAATGCAAAGCTGAGTTGATCAGTTAGTTTTTTTTTTTTTTTTTTTTTTTACTCTTAAATCTTAAGCTTTACGCAACACGAAAGCCACATTTAACATATGATGCGAACAAATATATACGTTCCGATTCAAAATGGGGTAAAGAAAAAAAAACTTTTGTTTTCTTTCTAGTTTAACGACCCCCGATTTTGCATCGAGGCTATGGGAGACGGTGATGATAAGACGAACGGGTCTAGGAAAATTCGGTGGAAGAAAACGGTGTAGAAAAATTCGATGCACAGAAAAATCGGTGTACGGAAAACTCGATGTGGGGAAATTTAGGTGTAAGGTAGATTCGGTGTAAAACATATTGAATATTACCACTTACGGTAACTTACGACATTTCATGTTGAGAAAACAAAAAACATAAAATGTAACGAATAAAATGTTACCTATTTCAAGAAAAGCATTTTTTTTCCCCTTGAGTCCAATACCTCTTGCATGTCTTTTGCGGAGTGTTACTATAAATTACTTTTCATCACACAATAAAGCTGACACTTTTTGTCACAATTAAAACAATTACAGCTATAAGTTCAGAAAATAGTTATAGAAACAACTAAAGACACTAGTACATCATACGGGGTGATTTTTTTTAAAACTCACGAATTTCATTTGGGTCTAGAATTTCTAACTGAAGTCCGATTTTCATGAGGTTTTTGGCAAATGATCAAGGAAGGATGGGAGATTTATGGAATTGTGTTTACTGGTTTAAATTAATTTGGGATAATATCGGCCACGCCTCTAGAAAAACAGCAAATATTCGCCAGTGTACCTTACAATTGGAATTAGGTGAGGTGCGGTGTGGAGATTTGAGTTTCTTCGTTAGATGGCAACCTCGCGACGGTCAATAAGAAACAGGAAACTGGCCGTTGTATTGAGAATTATGCTGTGCTACTGTATCAATGTGATCAAGACACAGTTACAATAATGTACTCTTTGGAGCAACGTAATTTTATCGTTAAAAAGTTTTTGGAGAACGGAATCTGTTGTTGCTATGCAAAGGGCATTTACAAGCACTTTTGCCTCACGTTCTGCCCCAGACATGAACATGATATGGTCGTTAGTGAATAAATTGCAAGAAACAGGACCGCTTCTGAGTGAGACAGGGAAGCATCGGACCCCCCTCGTGGGTGTTGTGGAAGATGCCACTTACCGACTCTTTAAGTCGCTCAAGAAATCTCTCTGTCTTTTGTAGTGAGAAACCGGCTATAGCTATTCAACATGTGATTTATGTGTATTACCACTAACACTTAATTTGTATTCTAGCACTTAATTTGTATTCTAACACTTAATTTGTATTCTTCAATTTCGCTTCAAATATTAATATCTCATTCGAAGTATAAGGTACACTGGCGAATATTTGCTGTTTTTCTTGCGTGCTGTTCGATATTACCCCGGATGAATTTAAACCAGTAAACATAGTCCCATAAATCTCCCATCCTTCCTTGATCATTTGTAACAAATCGAATGAAAATCGGACTTCAGTTAGAAATTCTAGAGTCAAATGGAATCCGTGAGTATTAAAAGAATTACTCTGTATATACCGTAAATATGTAAGATGCAAAAATATATTGATCAAAAAAGTCTTAGTGGAACGGGAAATATAAAGCAGGATGGATTTATCAGATAATAGTTGTACAAATAGTTGACTTCTCCTCCAATCAGATACTTCAGTTTATTTGCCTTAAGTTAAGGCAAACAAGTACTGCAACCCAATTCACTCCTTATTGACTTCTCCTCCAATCAGGCGTAGATACTTTAGTTGAGGCATTTATTTTTACACATTTCAGTAACACAAATAAACTATGTCGTTTTTGAAAACTTTAGATTTAAATATTTATTTATAAAATAGACATAAAATCATTAGAACATTTTTGGAAAAACTGCAATTTTCAACTTTACCCGTCTAGTAACCTACATTTATTTATTTATTTAACAATTACCAGATACAGTTCTGAGGCTATTTTATACTGGATATCTAACAATAACAATAACAACAATAATGGAAAGGATTTGGGAATGTATCGGCCAGGGCCTGCTTTAGTAGGTACCATCCCTGCATTTGCCTGGTAGGATTGAGGCTTCGCTTCGCTACTTTTATTTTTGGAAGTAGAAAATTCTAGAATACACCCTCTAAAACAGCATAAAAACTTAAGTTTTAAATTAAATGTCGTTTGGTAGTGATGGTCGCTTCGCTAAATCACACGAACGGACAATGAAAAATAAATTTATCGTCATGTAAGGGCCATGAAATGTTAAAATCCGTCGAAATGTAGAATTCAAATTATTTCAGGAACACAATTTTTTAAATTCCTTATAGTAGACAGTAAAAGTATGTTCTACACAAAGTTTGAATTTAAAACTAATACGCTCCTTTATCTTTAAACTTAAGTTTCTAACGGATTCTACGATCTACTACAACAAATCTTTCTTTCCACCTAGCATTCCCCACACCGAATTTTCTGTACACCAAATTTTCCGTGCACCGAATTTTCTTACAGCAAGTTTTCCTACACCGAATTTTGCTACACCGAGATTTCCTACACCGAATTTTCCTGCTCCCAAGATAAA
This sequence comes from Thermobia domestica, assembly GCF_964235325.1. Lineage (NCBI taxonomy): Eukaryota > Metazoa > Arthropoda > Insecta > Zygentoma > Lepismatidae > Thermobia > Thermobia domestica. The sequence continues at coordinate 39,446,439 of NC_137454.1, read as the reverse complement.
CGATATTGTTGCAGTCTTGAAAGTAGGAGGAAACGGGAGAAGAAGAGCCACGCAGACGGTATTTGTCCACCAGAAATCCCACTTGGTGGGAACTCTAATGAAAAGCGGTATCTCACTGTTCAGAGGCGAGCGATTTACCACTGAGCTACCGTGACCCCGAATGCCATTTCTTTTGGGATTCTCCTGAACATAGGCAGAACCATAGTCTGTCATATTCTCATGTATGAGCTCCCTCATGGCTGTATGGTTAACATACGCGTCTTTGGCACGGGATAGCCGGGTTCGATTAATGGTGGGATTTCTTCTTGTTCGGATGCATGTTAATCTGTAGACCCACGTCTCATATAACCTTGCTGCTGAACACAACGCTAAAACCCAATTCTACTCAACTAATATTCTCATTTATAAATGTGAGACTCGTAGTTATTTATTTTTTTTTAAAAAAAAAGTACACTATATTCTCTAAGAAGAAATGACGCATAAGATAAAAAAAAACAAAACAAAAAACAATCAAATAATATGTACTAACTAGGATGTTATTGTGGTTGACTGATAAAAATTTTGCTCTGTTGTGAGATCTCACAAAATTTAGATTTCATCTCAATATGTAGAATTATGTATCATATGGTTTCCTATGAGTTTTAGGCTAGGCGCTGACATCCAACTATCTATTGAGCAAAAGCTTATAGCATCATGGGTATCACTACTTTATATTATATTGCAATAATGTGTAAATACTGTATTAATTTGTTTAAATTTGAGAGTCGCGATTTTAAACAAATTGAAAATTCTGCAACTGTGAGCAAACGGTTTGTTTAGTTTCTTTGCTAAATTCAAACTTTCTTTCTTAGGTTTATTATTTGTATATGCAACAATCTTGCAAGTGTGTGCAGCTCCCAAGTTTGTGTGGTGTTCGCCTCTGTTAAGGAAACATAATACGATAGAGTCGTTCTTCAAAATTCTACAATATTGTTAGTTTTCAATGAGAAAAAAAGCTTCTCCAACGATGAGATACCAAATGATAAATCTAAATGAGATGGACAAAATGGTATGCTGGAGTGTAAAAGCTCACATATAATTTTCGAGAAAATAAAAGAAAAAAAAAAGAATTAATATCGTATAGAAATCATGCTACTTATTAAGATGAAAGCAATACTGAAATATGTCCTTTCAATCTCTTCATTATGACACAAGCAAGATGACAGTACGGAGTATGATACAGAGATGGTGTAGATCAATGAAAACTTGACCCACGACCCACTGACTCACCACCCATCGTGATCCATGAACTACTGACCCACCGTAACCCACTCTGAACCACTACCCATCATGACTACTCCGAGCCACCACCCACCATGAACCACTGGGATTCACTCCGACCCACCAAAACCCATCATCATCTACTCTGCCCAGTGATTCACGCCTTCTTCTCTACTGACTAAAGAGTTTACACTGGCAATAAAACAAGGTTGTGAAATTATCAGTAATCGACGTTTGAACTTCTGCGGTGAATCGCTCTGTTACAAAAACGGTGGATCTGACGTTTGCGATATAAAATGGTAAAGTGTTTGTCATGGGCCAAATTACGATAAACTTCAATTTAATCATCAAATAGAAGTATTTTCTTGTTGAATTACAGATACTTTTCAGTGGAAAATTGAATGAAATTTGAGTCTCCAATCAAGAAATAGTAGACCAACGTAAAGGAGTAAAAATGGTGTATTTTCCATATAATTAAGCATACCGTACAAACTTCAATTTCCATTAACTAAGCTTACAATATAAATTTTATCTATTTTATTTTCACAATTTTATGGCTTAATTGTCTTGTGCTCTGAACGCTCCATATAATGAACATACGATTCAGCAATTATTATAGTAGAAAGCAGTGGATATATAATGCGAAGCACTGTATTTCTTGTTTCTCAACTAAAAATTATTTCTCAATTTGTTTTTCAACTAATATCGATCATTTCCGCTTACTTTTAAAATCAACCCACGACCAGTTTCCCATATATAGAAAGAGATTTAAAAAAATGCTAGAACACGTTCTGTTAATTTTTAATAAAAAGTTAATATCCTGACTTTCAGCTCTATCAGTTGAACAACTTGTGAGATACACAATTTTTTGCAAAAGTTCGGACCCCCACTTTCCCCATTGTATATGTATTATAATGGGATTGATAAAACACTTCAGTTGAGACTGGGGCCTAACTATATTCATTTCATTTGGTTTTGCCATTTGGTCGTGATCATCACGTGCAGATAGTTAGAGTCATTTTTATATAATAATTCATATAGTACAGCTGATTCAAAAATATATTTTTCCAGTAGTGAACACCTCTAAAAACTCACAGGCTGTATCTGGAAAGCCAGGTTGTAAGTCCTGCTGCTATTATTACAATTATTACCTGTATTTGAAGTTTTTTTTCACTTAAATATACATGTATACACTCCTCTTAGATAAGTAAACAGAAACAAATGGAAAAGGAAGGAAAATGGAGACCTTGAAAGTAAAACATACGTAGAAATTCACCAGTGTTCACTGCTGTCTTAGGGATGCGCACGAGTCGAGACAAGTCTCGAGTCTCGATTCGACTCGAATTCGAGTCGAGATTCGAGTTGAGACACACTCTGTAAAATTCGAGACGAATCGAGACAGACGTGTTTCTCGACTCAAATTTTCGAGTCGAGTCGAGACTGTTCGCAAAAATCTCGACCCGACTTGAATGTCTCAAAAGTCTTCTATAATTTTTAATATTATTTTGAAGAAAGTACTTACTCAGAAACAGTATTGAAACTAATTCAAGTGAGCACCCACGCATAGGCGTAACTTAGGGGGCAAGGGGCAACTGCCCCCCACATTTCTAAAGTTTATTATGATAGTCATCCAGTGTTATCTATGAACTGAGATGAAGCGAATACAACACCATTTTGCTTAAATTTATATTTTTGTTACACAGTATTAAGGTCTTTAGGCGAATAACGAGGCCAAGAGAAAGGAGGGGCAAGGAAGTGAAAAAACAGCGACCCTGGCCTGACAAAAGGTACCAGGTAAAACCTCAGTCATTCAGTCAGGATGGCCGGTGGTAACAGAGTTCGTGGCCATGCTCCACCTTTAAAATGCTGCTCGTTAGGCATACACACTGCCCAGGGCTTAAAGTGGTTTCAGTGAATAGCCACCTCACCAGAATGCTTATCCACAGTTATTTGCAAGAACGCAGTCAACGATGAAAGTAAATATTCCCTGATCCATGTTCCAGATCTGGTTTGATAGATCATATTACTAGTCGTTTCATAGACGGAACCAAAATATTAGTTAAAAATTAATGCACAATGTTTGTAAACTGACTGTTGTTGCACACGAATTAAATTCTGACAACAGGCTGATTTGCCAGAACTTTGTGCCGAGCGTTCCGGCTCACTTTAAGCCTTGACACTGCCTCTCTACTACTAGCTTGGTAATTGTCACTCACTTTCGATGCATGAGTTCTGAATTGATTCAAACCTCACTTTATTGCTTTTTTCGCTTTTAGACATTACATGTTCCTTTACGACGGTAATAATAATTTATAAACTGTATTGTCATGATTTCTTTATTTTTCTGTTATATCATAAATGCGTGTAATTTGAATCCGGCTGTTTCCTAGGCAATGGACAGTTATTAAAAATTTTGTCTTACGGTATCTATGCTGATATTATTATAAAATGTTCGACTGTAAACTGTCTTTAAGTCTGAAAATTGTTCTAGAATAACAACGGGAATGGAACTCTGATTTTAATCATATCTGGTAATGTCTTGCAATAAATGTTTTGCCACATCCATCTTAATAAAGGTTAGTGAACTTTGAGTGTGCTGGAGAAAGGGAATGCGGTGTACGTTGATGCTCAAAGGAAGAACAGGTCGGTCTGTTGTCTGGGATACAGGGTGAGTTTTATAAGGATAAGCAGAGACATACAGAACTCGGCTCTTTGTCGGAAATCTTGTGGTCCTAAATACAAATGATATTTTAATCCTTTCCCTGTGTCACAAAAATAGCAACATTTATTGTTGTAAAGTGGAAAGGGAGAATTGTAAGGTTAAAACAACGAGTTATTTTTACTAATAGTCACCCTGGCAGCCAAACCAAAAATAATACACTTGATTTATTCTGAAGTTTGTGTTTGCAGTGAGCAAGGGCGCCGATTCTAGGGGGACGGGCCCCCCAAAGCTCATATGGGCCCCCATGTATTTTTTGAATATGTATATTTATATGCATTTTGTATTGTTATATGTATCTTTTTATGAATATACAAACCCACGTCTGAATTCCCCCCCCCTTCCAGAGTTACAGAGAAATCGGCGCCCTTGGCAGTGAGCAGTTAGTTTGAAGGGATTTTTTTTTTCTGTGTATATAGCCTTCACGTGTATCGGTGTATAGTGGTTTCATTTTTTATATTTTATCTAGGGTATTTGAAGATTTCTCAAGTTTTACAGGAAGTTGTTGTAAAACAACTAATATGCAGTGCTCCCCCCCCAAAAAAAGAAAGAAACTTTGTTGGAATATTTTAGTAAGAAGCCGAAACTTAGCAATATTGACAGTGCCAGCGGAGATAATGAAATAGTGACTAAACAATCTACTTCTTGCGTTTCACAAGAATTCACGATCTCACTTCATGAGGATACCTTATTACAACTACAATGTTGAAATTTGACTAAATATTTATTTGAATATTTCACTTAAAGTTTGACATTTTCAATAATAATAATAATAATAATAATAATAATAATAATAATAATAATAATAATAATAATAATAATAATAATAATATGGTATTTTGATCTAAAAGGTGCAAAGTGTTGCAACTTTATAGTGTCCATATAGAAATGCGTGTAACTCTGAAAAGGTTAATTGAAATGTGTTTAAAATTTAAAAGGTAATCATAATTTTAGGACATTTAGGTTGTTACGTCTTATTAAGGATAGGGTGGACTGTCCTCATGCTAGTGTAGTAATGAAATGCTGAATAGTGTATACTTTGGAAAAAAGTTTCATTTTAATTATTGACCCTGTTAATGTTATGTACGAATGACATGTTTGTATCATAAAAAAATAGTTTTATCGATTTTTATCGCATGAGGATCGCTTATAAGTATTAAGATTCACACAAGTCATTCAGCTCAATGACACCTATTGATTGATGAATGTCTTATTTTGGACGTTTTTCCATGGAGCGGCAATTGTTAACTAATAGAAATTAGCGTTGATCACGAAATATTGCTATTATAATATGATTTTATTGTTGATTCCAAAGAGGCTATATAGACTATCAATAGTAGGAGGTTTTTTATACGTATATTGATAAGATATTAATAAGAACATTTTTTTCAGTTTAAGGTAGAACTACATCATTATCCTAATGTATTGCTGAAAATGTCCCTTAGTAAGATCCTTCTACGTTTTCTCGTGTCACTTCTACCCTCTACCCTCTATACATAGTCTAAATCTCTCAAAAATGAAAGCTAGCTCATGGAACTAAATACTACTACGCCTTCCACGCTAATTAGTACCTAGAGCGAGCACCTGCGATTCAGAAATTTAAATGGACTACAGTGATTCGGGTTCCACTCTAAACTCCCATCAAATCAATCAACCAACTAGTGACGTATACAAAATTTCATGAAGGAATAAGTTCAATCACCCAAAATCTTATTGTTTCAAACACATTTTTGAACACATGTCTTAATATAGTAATTGTTTATTTTTTCATAGAATCTTGTTAAATGGGGAGTTAAAACCAGGAAATTCCGCCTTTCTGTACTCCACTGCAACCAATTTACATACTACGACCCTTCCAAAACGCATTGTTGCACACTTTATTTTGTGAAACATTAAGTATTTTGACGAGATTTTTTAATTTCTTCAAAAGGTAGCTACTTTCTAATGATTGAAAAGAATGTTTGCTATTTTACCTTTATGCTGCGCGAGGGACATGTCGAAATTCTTCCTAGAGAGATTTTATTAAAACAGGTTTCCAGAATTTGGTCTTGATACATTGGACAGTGTGACCTCTAGGTCTGTAAAGGGGGGAGGACAGGCGGACCGAATCAGAAAGCCAGTTTTAAGTCATGTATACGACATGAAACGCGTAAATCCGACGAAACTTTTGTTTTGAATTATAACCACAAGACTCTTTACTAGTACTGTTGTTCCAAAGTCAAAAGCACATCCTACCTGTAAACTATCTCTTCACATACATCGTGACGTGATCTCTTTAGGCTTTCCTAAGAAAAAATATATTCTATTTTCTATATTGTAGGGTTATATAGGAGAACCCCCGAGGAAACACACGCACTCGATTGTTATCTGCCACGAAGTCCACTTAGTGATAGCTGGGATCGAGGCAGGAACTCTACGCACCAATGGTAGGACGCTCCTCTGTGTATGAGGTTACCGGATCGATCTCATTCATGGCAAGTGGACTTTGTGGCGAACAAACACTGCGTGGGTAGTCTCATGGTTCTTCCGTTTCCTCCCATTTTCTTTATTCCACCATTATCATTCACCTCATCATCACTCTTTTCACATCATTACCGTTAACCTTGGATTCATATTCATGGGACGCTAAACTAAACTGAGTTATCTTACAAAATGTGGAAAAATAATTGTTTGAGCCGTTTTTGAGAAAATTATCCGAACAAACTTACTTCAAGAGAAACTCAGTAAATCTACGGGAATTTCCCCAGAGAAACTACATGAAGCTGTTGATGAAATATTTGTTTATGACACAATCATAATTGTTCGAGTCATTTGCGAAGAAACAGCGATTTCAAGCTTTCAGCTATAAGAAAATTACTTTTATACGGGAGTAAGGATTAAATTCGATGCATCCCCCCTTACTCTAGAGAAACTTATACACAACCTCGTGATTAAACTTTGGTCCGATACGTTGACCGTATAGTCTCTAAGTGTGCACACATATATCGTGACGAACTGACATAGCCTTTTCAACCTATAAGAGCCCTAAAATATGTAAATCTGTTCAGTGGCGTATTTAGGGGGAGATACACCCGGCTCGAGCTCATTCATTGAGTGCAAAGTTTTTTTTTAATGTACTTACAACGATAAGAGAAAAACTCACGAAATTGTCACCTAACGTCTCTTGTCGAAGTGAAGAACAAAAGGCAGCATATCTGCAACAGAATGACCCATCCCTCTTCACCTCCATCTCCAAACACACACACCAACGAACACTTTTAACAAGCGAAAATGTAATTATAGTGGAACGCTTTAAAGCCCCATTCCAATTCAGCTCTCTCTGTTCTTGGCACTTTTCTCCTGTGCATGTATATATATATATATATATATATATATATATATATATATATATATATATATATACAATACAGGGGCGGATCCAGGATATGATCAAGGGAGTCTAGAGCCCCTATAGCCCCCCTTGGATCCGCCACTACACACACACACACACAAAAACACACACATATATATATATATATATATATATATATATATATATATATATATATGTGTGTGTGTGTGTGTGTGTGTATGAGTGTGCGTCATAGCCATACTTGCATACTTGGATTCATGTACAACACAAAATAGGAATGTGTTGTATATAGTTTTGCCCGAAAATTTTCAGCGCCTCCCCTCCCATTGAAAATTTCTGGGTACGCGCCTGAATCTGTTGAAATCTGTTCTTTGCACAATGACGAGATATTACTATCATCATTGAAAAGTTAAGAAAGACATATTGATACTTTAAAATTAAAATAAAAATAAAAAAATCCCAACAGGGCACGCCAGGCAGTGATTTCCGAAGTGCTTAGGTGATAGTAGAAATATTTACCTAAATGTATATAAAGAAGAAGTAGATTTTATACTTTAAAAATGTAAGGCTTTTGGATCAGTAGAAATTGTCCCTTGATAAAAATCTGTTTATACTTGGAATCAGGGCCGGATTTAGGGGGATGCAAAGGTGCACGTATACCCTCCTTCATTGTAAATATATAGTACCTAAAGTGAGAAGCTACACAGTAAAAAATGGTTGTATTAATTCAACTCAATTTCAACACAGGGCAGTGGTTCCAGCGAGTGGGGTGCTGACTGCCACGGGTGCTGACTGCCACAGCCAATTATTGGTGCTGATTGCCACGACTGGCGATTGCCAATACTGCCACGATGGCGTGCTGACTGACATGAGTCTGAGAGAAAGTTGCTAGACGTAACATTATCGGACGCCAAGAAGCATGAAAGAAACTAGATGATCCTTAGGATCGTGTTGTTCAGACCAATACCTAACAAAGGTAAACAGGTCTCTGTATGTACGCTCATGTCCAAAATTAGTCACATGATTATAAATATGTTGTTCTACTAATATAATTTGATAACGAATTCGCCCGGTATTTCTTATAATGTTAGTATGTGTATAATCGGCAAGGACAAGTATGTGGTAAATTTCATGTCAAAAGAGCAGTAAATAAGAACAATAAAACGAAAATAAAATTTTCTTGTCCATTTAGTTACATTTTATTTTACTCATTATGATTTTTGTATTTATAATTCTTTTCCTATGAAATTTATCACAAATATAAATTTCCTGATTATACACATAATATAAGTATTAAAATTATCTGCAAAATTATCAAATTATATTCTTACAAGAAGACAGTTATAGATATGCGACAATAATTTTGGACATGAGTGTACTTTCAGTTTTGTCAGGGAGCGGTGCGTACAAAATTGGTACAATTTATGTATTCTCACTTGAACTCCCTATGTCAGCATGAACTGTGTACAGCTCTGCAAATTGTTTCGAGCAGCTCTTGAAAGTCCCAGCAAAAAAGCACTGCTGGCTGTACCTCACAAGGGAAGTTCAGGAGAAAGGACTCACCTGCAGAGAAAGCCATTTGAAGTCCCAATTCATGCTGATTATAACAAGCTAATAAAATTCCTGTACGGTTGAGAACGGTTCGAGATATTCAACTTGGAAGTTTATATGAGAAAATGAGAATATACGCATTTACACGCGTTAAGTATGATACAACATAATTAGTAACGAATATTGACATACGAATTGAAAGCTATCGGAAGTAACAGAAAAAAAAGTGTTTCGCAATAACTAACGGGTTTGTTAGATACAAGTAGTCATTACATTGTTCACAATAATCATAGGTTAGAGATGAAAATTGATCACTGTTGTTCTTCTGTTTTATGAAGAAATGACGCAGGCAAAGTACTCCCTTGCACTATGAATATTTTATATGTGCAATTGTGTTGCATCCGTCAAGGGAACAGTTCGCAGAACCAAAGCAAAAAACAAATTCGACAAGTGATTCAAAAGTTATAGGCCTATAATTTGTTCGTAACCTGCCTTGCAGAACGCAAACTGAAACAATCTAATGTATCGCGGTGATCGGAAGTGATTCGTATGGACACGAACTTTATTTGATTGTTTCGTTGGTACATTATAACGTCCAGATGAAGAAGATTCATACTATGTACAAATCTCCTGCCATAATCTTTGATTGATCTGAATCAAAACACATCAAATGATTGCACAAATCGTGTGCAATTCTTTGGTATCTTCTCAACCATTAGTTCTTTGCCATCCGTCATGCAACTTGTAATGGACAATTTGTCTGTGAATGGACCCCAGTGATCAAGCAATAGCAAGTTCAAACCATCAGGCTTCGCCATGGTTGAAATACTTAACGCATCCACTCATTTTCTCATATAAATTTCCAAGCTGAATATCTCGAACAGTTCTCAACGTACAGGAGTTTTATTACCTATTGTAATCAGCATGAATTGGTCCTTCAAATGACATGCTTATTTCTCTGCAGGCGAGTGCTTCTCCCAAACTTCCTTTGTCAGCTGGCTTCAGACCATCATATCCATTAAATAATACAATAAAACAATTAATGTAAACAATGAAATGTGCAAATTGTACATATAACAGAAAAGACAATCCCTTTATAAACATCCAAGTGTATGTCGTTCTACTTAGTGAGCAACTTTGTAACTTATAGGATGCCACATAGATTTGCTGTGATTACTACTAAATTAATTAATAATCATAAATTTAATATGAGGGATTAATTCCTCTCTTTCCAAATATAGTTTCTCCCAGGCACGTGGCAGTCAGCACGCCGTCGTGGCAGTCAGCACCTTCGTATTTGCAATCAGCGACAGTCGTGGCAGTCAGCACCAATAATTGGCTGTGGCAGTCAGCACCCGTGGCAATCAGCACCTATCCGTTCCAGCGCGACTACCACTATGCGGTGTTAGCTCAACACATACCCCGCGGTGTTGGCGTTTAACACAGGGGGTGTGTTACGTCTTCAACGCACAACCGGTGTTGAGCCGTGCCGTAAGCGTTAATGAACCACAAAATTACTCCCCCAAAATATGTTAAGTCACCTATGTGCATAATATGTTTACATTATGCTGAGTCTAAAAAACACTTTAAACAAGTAAAAAAATGTACTCCAGTGGTGGGGAGGGCACGAATCACCAACCTTTCAATTACTAGCCGCGTGCTCTTCCGACTTGGCCACGGAGGTGATGAAGAAAACGTCGCTTGTAGAGGGATAAAAAGTTGAGGTCTTTTGAATTTGGCTAATCAGAGTGCTCCTTTAAGCCGCGTATATTCGAGGATAACCGTTCGGATTAAGATAAAATCTGCTCGCCATGTAGACCTAATTTTATAACAAATGACGTCTGTCTATTTACTTTATTTTATAGTTTTTTCATATACACTTTCAAATAATCGGCGCCAGTTCCATCTAATGAAGTTGATGCGTTTGTTGCTTCTAGTATGCAATCGCTTAGAAAAAGAAGCAATAAATGTATCAAATATGGGAGATGAAATCTTGCGTATACCTGGATTTGCTTAAGTATTTCTTTCTATTGTGTTTGTCTGTAGCTTCAATTCATAAGCCTTTATAATTAGATGCCCAACATATTTGACAATCACGCAAAAAACAACACCGAAGATTCTACACTTGCGTTGATTTAACACACAGGCTGTGTGTCATTTCAACTATCGGCATTTGACACACAACTCCAAATGGAGAGGGAGTTGTTTGTGTTATATTTTAACACAATCGTGTTAACACATAGGCATGCTGTTGAAATAACACAACGATTTTTTACAGTGTAGCAGTGAAAGTAGCAACACTTTCTGAAAACTTCTGCTGTCATGTTTCCATTTGGGTTTAAAAGAAAGTGAAGTTTTCAAAAATCAATAGTTTAAGTCAATTTTGTGAAGGTTGAATGAAAAGGATTCACCGAGAGCAGACACTTAGCACTTCCAGGGCAATTCTTAATTCACACCACAGGTGCCTAAAGACATTTTAAAAAATCAAATTTAATTCAAATGTACTGGTAGTTATTAATGCACCCCCATCAGAAAATCCTGGATCGGCCCTGCTTGGAATTGGAATTTGTACAAAACTTGACAAATATACTTACGAATTATTTATGTTAAATATAATTTGTCAGTAGACCCTATGTAAAATAAATAAATAAATAAATAAAATAAAGAAGTTCAATATGTTGTGACACGTAGTTGATACACAAAACCTTTTACTTCATTACTATTAAAGATGAACGGAGACGTAATATGGAAGTTAACCCCTGTAAAGGTCAAAGATAACCACAACTTTATTTTCAAGGATTATCCGAACCTTTGAAAGTAACGTTTTTTCTACTGCGTTAATTTAGAACAAGAGAGATTTTGTAGGGTCATTAAATGGGTATAGTGAACGAAATTTCTTTCATATTTTTTTCCTTCTGCTCTGCATAGTAACATTAATTTTCTTATTCCCTATAGACATTATTTCATGTTACAATGTTTTCTTTTAATAGTTTATTATATTTTCATACTTTCGTGTTAAAGCTCTCTAATGAAATTTCATATCGACGTGTCGTTACAGCCTACAAAAATATTATTGTTTATTTCATCCAAATCCATATTGTTTGTCGAGAGACAATTCGAAATTGTTCATCTTGCGAACTCGCAGTAGGTCTGCAAGGAGGATGAGAAGGTAGGATCTTTTTTTAATTGCAAGGCATTCGAATATGTATATATATTTTTCTTTTTGTATATACATTTATCAAGGAAATCACGGGTTGCCCGGTGCAGCAGCCTTTTACAAGAATACTCTATATTGCATATACATTTAAGTACCAACCCATTGCCAGCTATGATATCTTCTCTCCTTCGAAATGAGAGTAAAGTTGCATTTCTTACATTCTCATCGGTATCTTCGTGCTCTACCTAATGATTCTCCAGCACTTTGTGGCACATTTTGTATCTTATTTTATCTTTAACCAGAACAGAATTCCTGTTCTGCTTAACCTTCACAAAATGTATATTTTGACTCCGAAAAAATGTAATAGTAATTATTTTCTCTACAATTGCAGTTGCTTTCAGGGCCCCTTAATTTACATCTACTATTTCAGCATCCCTGAAATTAAATTAACTATCGTAAATCGCCATTAGTTCACTACGAGTATATTTATGTCGTGAATACTGACCAACTACAACTTCATCGATGTTCCTTCGCTATATAAAGGGATTCAGAGGTTGTGCATAATGGTAGTTTCCTCTATTAAAAAAAAAGGAAAGAAATTACAAATATAACTGAAGTGTTGTATATGAAAAAAGTGAGTTAGATATAACAAGGCAGTTTTATTTTTTTAACTTTAAAGCATTTCGTACTACCTATAATATTCCCTCTTAAAATATTTTTATCTGTCAACAGAATTATTTAAATTTACTTCTAATATCAGTTTAGAAATGCTGGACCGTAAGTGCTAAGCACAGACACATTTAAGAAAATTCTAATAGTTAATGGGGGGATGTAGCAAGGCAACTAAAACAGTGCAAATATAGGATATCTGGTCATTTCTCTTCACACAAGATAATATACTACGAATACCTATGTTTTCATTAGTTTTCTCCTGTCAAATTAAATAACAAGATTTTTTTAAAATAAAATGCAATAATAATATTTCATAGGTTCAGAGGTCCGAGAATTTTTGGAGATCACCTGATTCTTCTAGTTGTGAACGTGCAACTAACTAAACAGTAATGTAGTTGGCGACATATCCCTGCACCAGTGGTGCTGATATTTATTAAATTTGTTGGTCCCGGTAATGCTTGTGTGTTAAATTGTCATATATCCAAACACATACACTTCGATTCTGGGGAGCCCAAGCAAACTTGGGACGCCCATGACTCCCAGGACTTTTTTTTTTTTTTTTTTTTTTAGATTTGCAAACTGTACTGTCCATAAGTGTGAAAAAGTGTGAACGCTCGTGTCCGTCCGTCCGTCTGTCAACATATACCAGAGCAAAAACTTTAAGATACGCAAGCGATTATTTTTCAGTCAATTTAGGGTCGCTCCTCTGTTAACTCTCTATTCACAACGGAAGCTTCTCAGATAAACCATTTCCAGTTTCAACATTAGTACCATGTGTACACAAACAACAAACGTGTTTCTGAAATCGATTCAATGTCTCAAGAGAATACATCATCACTACCTGCAACAGTCTACTAATACCAGAAATGGTTGAAATTTACTAGTGTTTCAGGTTTCAATATTGATTTTCATAAAACAAAAATGATGACTCAAGAAAGTTTTTTTTTTCGGTCTACTCATTGTTCAACGAATAGACTCCATTTCTTTCTTTATCCCTCTATTTAAATCGGAAGGGGTAGAAGTCAACCATTTCCGCCATAGAAAGCTACGTTCATAGCCATAGAACAAAAATGGTAATAGATAGCGACAAGCGGTTTCTGTCAATCGATTCAGCGTCCCAATAGAATATACCATCACCATACTCAGCAATTTTACCAAAACCGTAAGTGGTTGAAATTTACTAGTACTTCTGGTTTCAAAACTTGGTTTCGTTGATTAAAAATGGTGTTTTATTTCGACTTTCATCTACTTGTTCAACTTGGAAAGGTAAAAATCTACGATTTTTTAGTTACAACACTGATCACATAATTGATAAAATGGAATTAGATAACGATAACCCCCTTTTTTTTTTGTATATGGGATACAATCCTGAACAATATGTTTCACCTCTGATTTTATTCCTCTTTTTCAGAACTGATATCAATTAGCAATTACAGTTTCAATATTAATCTTCGTAAAACAAAAACAATAAGAAATATCGAGTAATGACTCTTTGTAATTGATTCAGTGTCCGAGGAACAGAATCAATCTTTGATCTTATTCCTCTGTTGCAACCAGTGGTTAGAGATGCATACTTCAAGGTTGAGTACTGAATTCGCAGTTTGGAAGTCTATCCTAGTGTTTCACACTGAAACGAAACTCACTTGTTATTCTTTTATTATTATTATTATTATTATTATTATTATTATTATTATTATTATTATTATTATTATTATTATTATTATTATTATTATTACATTTTATACGTTGGAACTGGAACTATCTCCTTGTGTGTCGGGAAAGATTAATTTATACTTACATCACATCACCTCAAAATGGACTAGAACGGCATTTCCCAAACATTTTTAAAATCAGGACTATTTTCACTATTTAGAATGTTTTGTGGACCACAATACTCTTTACACTTTGAAAAACTAATTTATCATCAACATTTGACCATATCTGCATACATTAATAACAATATACAGTACGTTCATTTTTTTACAAAAAATAATAATTTTCGAATATCAATTAAGGTTCCCTTATTTTGTTTTTGTTTAAATAAATACATATTCCTTTCATTTAATAATTCAACCGTGTGCGTAGGTTTTCACGGGGTTCTCCCCTTTCCTACCACATTCTTTATTCCACCATTTGATTTATTTCTCATCATAAGAATTTCCTTTAGTCTAGTCGGCATAATCGTGGGACGTAAAACTTAAATATTTCATTTCATCTATATATTAATAGCGGTGTCTGTGAACAAAAGACTTTAGTTCCAAATAGAAAGTGGCTATGATTATGACTCTTAATTTCTTAAACCACCCAAATGATCTCGATCAAATTTTGAGGTAGATGCAGTTCTGGCTTAGGAGTGTTTTTAACTATTCACTTTGACGTTAGAGCTTAGGGGAGGGAGAGGAGGAAGAATTATACAAAAATAAATAAACCTTAATAATACTTGAATCGAACTACCAATCTCGATCAAATTTTCAACATAGATGGCGTTCGTGCCTGGGATGGATTTTACCATTTCACTTAGATGAAACAAAGTTGGCAATGGAGGGGGAGATATACAAAAATCAATAAACATAAAAATAAAAGTGCTCACGTTTGTGAGTTAATAACTCTTGAACCACCCGATCGATCTCAATTAAATTTTCAGTATAGGTGAAGTTGGAACCTGAGACGTTTTTTTTTTATTATTATTATTATTTCACTTTGATGGTAGAACTTAGGGGAGGGGAGGAGGGCAAAAATATGAAAATGAATAAAACTTAATAACTCTTGAATCACCCGGCCGATCTCGATCAAACTTTAACATAGATAAGGTCCGTACCTAGAATATTTTCATCATTTTACTTTGACGGCACAATGTAGAGGAGGTTAAGGGGGACATATACGTAAGAAAAAAATAAAATAGAATAGAAGAAATATAAAGTAAGTGTTTTTGTGACTTCATCACGCTTAAACTACCGAACCGATCTTAATCAAATTATCAACATAGATGAGGTTCGGACCTGAGGTGGTTTTCATCATATCCCTTTGACGATAGAACTTAGGGTAGGAGGAGAGGAGGGGAGAGATATAGAAAAATAAATAAGACTTAGTAACTTTTGAACCGACCACCCGACCGATCTCGGTCAAATTTTCAACATACATGACATTCGGGATTGGGATAATTTTTATCATGCGATTCCCCCCATCATGGGAAGGGGAGAGGGTTATATAAAAATCACCGAAAATGACCAATATCAAAGAACTCTTTATTAATAGTAAAAATGGAACATAATACTATTTTCTTAATTTAACCCAGCGAAATTGGGTTGCGTCTTGGACTCGAGGACGTCTTAAATTCGAGTAATTATCGAGAAATTCTTAATTAAAGATGTTATTAACGTGTTATTAAAGCTACTTTGCTAGCCATAAATATTTTAAATTTTCTATTATATTCAATTATTCAGACAACAATGGTGTCCTGCGTGCGGGTTTTTCAGTTTTGTAATTGAAAACGAAGAAGAATATCTTATACACTAGAGTCACAAAGTTTATAAAATGTCAGTCCTGAAGGAGAAAGTAAACTATGGTTGCGTATGTAATTTTCAAATTATGTTTGAGATTCTTAGCTGTAGTGTCTAATTTTCATATCTGATTTGTTTCAATTTTATCTTCTCTCTCGTTTTTGGACCAATGTTCATTTCTAAGAGCACCAGAAGGGTAGATCTCGAGTATCACTTTTGATTCGCGGACTACAGTTTGCAACACACTGGGCTTGAGTATATGCCTATTTATGGAAGGCTAGGGGACTAAGATTTGGTACTTAATATTGAAGATAGTCGTATATCCTTTGTATGTCATATGTCGTTTCCATGTTCAGCTTGAAAAAATATACAAATGATTCTTGATGCACTGCACTATAATTGATTTACATATTCGGAACACACGGATGAGATCTTGGATTTAATACATACATTTCGCGGATTGCCCAGAGGGAGGTTCTTTTGTCTCAAACTCCTTTAAAGACCTGTTTAGTGTGTGTGTGGTGTCGGGGAAAATATTTTGAGATGACTTGATATTGAGTTTAACGTCCCGTTCAGCAGCGAGGCTATATGAGACGTGGACCTACTGATTAACGTGGAATTCGAAACACATGAGCTCCCGTCGGGAATCAAACCCGGGCCTCCCACGCCAAAGGCGCGTACGCTAACCGCTTAGCCACGGAGGAGCTCGGGAAGATATGTTATTGTTGTTACACAAAGAATATAAACTAGAATCGAATGAGCCATAAATAAACGAATGATAGGAATTCGGAATACCATGATATCGTACTTGGAGTCTAAACATGAATGAGGAGAGGGATAATGCGTCAAAAAGAATTTAACTATATCTTATAAAATAGATTATTAGTGTTATTAGATTTATTGCATATCCCTCATATAATATTTCCGACTACACCAGAGATAGAGGTATTAGAACTCCTACGTATAGTCGAATTTTATATTTAAACGATATGTACGTAAACATTTTTGTTACCATGTCAGCACTCAATTACTTGTGTTACTAGCATATTACTGAAAACCATTAGAGTATTGTTCATGTAATACTCGTGCAACAAAAATTTTAAAGAAAGGGGGCACGGTGTCTCAGTAGTAAGGTGCTTACCTCTGAAGCATCTAGTCCCTGACTCGATCCCACGTAAGTTTGTTGTGGACAATATTTTCATGGATTTTCTCTTTTCATCTAACATTCTCATTCAATTAATTCCTCCATTATCATTAACTTGTCTAAATCATCGACTGCCTTAGTCTACGGTCATAATCGTTGGACGTTAAACTGAAAGATTTTATTTTTTTAAATTTTTACTTTAAAGAGAGATTTAGTTTAAATAACTGCCTTAATAGTGCGAGATCATTGCACATGTTTCAAATTTGAAATATTAACTGTTGAAATGAATATTCTCATATATTTTCTTTTCTCTTTCTCCTTTCTTTGCTATTGATATACCCAAAATAAAATCCTGATCTCGAAAATAGGATATAATTTGAAAATTTTAATCAATATGTTATTGCTGATGTGTAGAACAGTATACACATCTATAAAGTATTGAACAGTGAATTCTGTGCTTAAAAATCTTAAGTCAACAATTTCCATACAAAAGTTAGTTGGTAAGCCTGATTGGGATGAAGAGACCTCGAAGCTTCAAAACGACCTGTTTGGATATCCATTTGGGGAGGAAGAGACCTTTTTTTGGGGACGAAGAGACCTTACGGGGACAAAGTGACCGCTTGTGCTTTCTGGAGAAAATTGCAAGAGGTCGATACGTCCCAAAATGGGGACCAAGAAACCTGTTCAAGATATCTATCTATCTATCTATCTATCTATCTATCTATCTATCTATCTATCTATCTATCTATCTATCTATCTATCTATCTATCTATCTATCTATCTATCTATCTATCTATCTATCTGTCTCTCTGTCTGTCTATCTATTTACCTATATCTTTCAGTAAAGACCTGGTGCTGTATATTATTATAATGGAACATTCTGATATAAAATTTATTTCTTTTGTTTAGTAACTTTGATTATGATGCGTATCGTCCATCTGCTTTAGAAAACGTTGAGAAATCTTCTTAAAAAGAAGTTATCTTCCGTCTCCATTAAAGCTCTACGTAGAGGTTAAACCAACCTCTGCTAAAATGTCTTTGCCAAAAGTTTCGTGGCCTCTAGGAGTATGATGCACGGTGTTATTTGATTAAAAGTATTCAATCGGCATTGAATCAGTTATCTGCCCATTTGAAAAAAAAAAAGAAAAAAGAAGAAAAGGAAGGGGATACAATATGAAATCGGTGCGAAGTGCCAGAAATAAAAACGTTTGCTTTAATGTAAAAATGCTGCCGATGTGCCTAACACTACTCAGTGCAAAACTGGATAACTAATATTCACTGTGGAAGTAAGTCAAATTATTAACAGAAGAGCGCGCGTACCAGTATGTCCCATCAATTCTGAAGTAACATCTCGGCTGTTTACTCAATATTGTCGTTTTGACACTTAGCACGGATTACATATTTTCTTAACAATTTAACTAAAGGAGAAGCTATGACTTGTTTGTCTACTGTTTAAAATATTGGTGAACGTATCAAGGATATCCATATTTACAGTATTGTATACTTAACTTTTAAATAGATCATATTCTTCTTCCAAGCACGACAATGTTTAAGTATCCCTTTTAGTCTAAATAACACTTCAAATTAATTACTAATTTCAAGATTATTTATTGATTACAATCACTAAATACGGTGTTTTTCCAATACTACAAAATGTTACTTAGCTGTAATACAATGTGTTCTTATTTGAAAAACTAAGCACCACATTAATTCTGTAAAAACTAATTTCTTTTTAACAAAGTAACGGATAGGATATTTGGTGATATCAAACGCTTTAGCATATGAGATTGGTATCCTGTGATCTTATTAGCTGATCGAGATATGCCATCACCAGTCAGATTGTTTGGCTGATTCATTAAATCAAAGAAGATATCTCGAAGCATAACAAACACCGTTCGTGCATATAGAAGCACAGTCAATTGTATCACATAGAGTTCCTAATGCAAACAACAGAAACGAAGAGTAGGAAGCATGCAAAACTGTTGATGAAAAAAGATTGAAATAATGAAAGAAATATGAAATAAAAATACAGGTATATAATATCAATACTCAATCAGTAACAAATTCGTATCTTCCCCTGGAAGTAAACACAAATTTCAATTTTAAGTGTCCACACCTACATTTAACTTGAGACAATGAAAGTAAGCATAGACTCCCGAAACTATTTTTTTGTCTCTCGAAGCCCCTATGATAATTCTACATTGTATGTAACTTTAAACATATCTTATAGTATTTTATTGCTCGATAGTGCTACCTTCAAAGAAATTTATGACGCAGTTTCATGCTCATTTATGTTCTCGTCGCAGCACATTTTCTAATGTTAGCAGAAAAAGAAAAAATGAAAGAAATAAAAAGCAGTACATAATAATGTTAAGCAAGGATTAATTTATATTTAGTATCAAATTTCTTCACTTATTTCATATAAACTCACTTTAGCAGAACTTTTTTTATTCTGAAGCCTGCTTTATTCTTTAAAGTGTCAATGCTTAGATGTAAATAATTTATGGCATAGAAGATTTAAGATAAACTTGTACAAAAATAGTAAGATTTTGCTTTTTAAGTGCTTGTCATCGTTATAAATAACAATGACGAAAAGAGAATTCTGCTGTGTCAAATGTAGTGTAATGAGATATTAACATTTGTGTTTACCACCTGGAAACTTTTTAATAGGTAAAATTTCAGGATAGAATTTGGAAGACAGAAAAACAACTATAAACATATTGCACTGAATTTTTAGAACATTGATAGCTTGACCTTTGTTATAAAATCGTATGACAATATTGTGGTATTTTATTAAGTTTTAAATATTTGATACAATCATAATTAGTAAAATTACAACTAACTATAATCTAGATTTCTAGGTAAGTACTTTGAGATATGTTTGCTGTATAAGCCTCACATTTTAGATTATATGAAGAGGATAATTCACCCTTGAGTTTTACAATTTATTTACACCTGTATTTCTTACTCGTAGCATATCAATGATCTTTTATAATTAATATTTTCAAAATTTTAGACGTCACACTTTTTCTGCCTGCTGCATGAAACATGGTTTCTCTTCCTTTTGGAGGGTCAGTTTCGTACACAATAGGATCTTATTACAAAAATACAGATCCAAGACTAACATAGTAATAATGTAAGGTATATAAGTTTAAATATAAACACAAAGGAAACTCTTATGTCTTGAATTACAGGCATTGTCAAGTATTTTTTATATCTGTAAGCAAAGTTTATTACGACATTTTTTAAAACATATTTCGGCAAAGAATGCAAGAACACTTAATATAATACCACACAGTAATGTGTAGAACACTAACTGTACATCCAGAACAGAAATTACTTTGTTTATGGCACAAGTTTTGTTACAAGTAAAACGTATCATTATTTTAGCAATTTCATCAGAATACCATTTATCAACCAATCCTGCTTGTCTCATTCTTCTGATGAGCACGTTAACTCGAGGAACAAAAGGCGATCCTTTAGGAAAATTTATTCCAAGAATTAATATGCCCAAGTGTTCTTTCATTATATGAAAATGCTCAGTGCAGCAAGGACATGGACGAAGAAGTGTAGTATAATATTCTAGAACTGGCTCAGTAGACACATATGCGATCTGTTTCCCTTGAGCAATCATTGATATAATGTTCTTGAGATCCAAACTTGTGATATATTTGTTATATAAATACCACAGTGAAGGATTACTCTTATCATTAAAATAAGCTTGGAAAATTGGACCTCCTTTAAGAGTAAATTTCAAACTCACTAACTCCTGAAGTGTATTTACATCTGGATAATACTCCGGTACCGTTAATTTACTTACTATCGCTCCCTCGTATATTGTTGTTGTTATAAGTGAAAAGTACACCCATATAAAGAACAATATTCTCTTTGAATTTCGCCTTGGTTGCTGCACAGACATTCGTAAAAGAATTCCAAATTGCCTTAGTAGTTGGAAACTTATCAAGAACTTATTGTTTTTGGATTGTACAACGTTCATTATGATTGTGATCGCAACTACTATAAGAAAATATCCACAAGTTGTACAAATTACTTCGTACTTATAAACACGGAGAAAAGACATCCACTCAGGTATTCTTTTACCTTTAGGTACAAGAATTGAAGAACTTATTATGTAGTAGAAGTCAGAATATTCTATCACTTTCCATCTCTCCTTATTCAAGAACAAATTTGCGTATCCCATATCAACTTCCCTTCTTACGAGATCACCCACTACACCAGTCCAGCTCCCATTTAGACGTTTCTTACCATATGCTCCAATATTGTGAATTTTCTTATAATTGGCGGTGTAATTCAGTAGTGTGGAAAGGGTTTCCAGTACTTTAAAAACATATCCTTCAAAATAGTATCCATGATTGGTTTTTCTTAAATGGAAATCTGGGAAGGTATTTGCATAAAGAGTACTAATACGTAAAGGGTATCCTCGCAGGTTTCTTATTTTATTGAAGGATAATGCTTTCTGAAATATCATCCTACACTCACTTAGTCTTACAATAGTAACGATTTTCAAATCGTAATGTTTGATGAATGAATCATACGAAACTATTGTAGTCGGAATTAATTTGTAATCTGTAGGGCATAATTCGTACAAATTTTCATCAGATCTATTCAAATATATTACAACTAGTCTCATTAATTGTGATCCAACACTAATTGGCAAAATGTCATTTGGATTTTTTGGATAATATTGAGAAACTAAGGGCATATATATAATGATATATCTCGATCTACTATTGGTTGTAAAGAACTCGTAATTCTGCATCCATAATTTAAATGTTTTCCAACTTTGTATGAAACTGATAACTAGATGTGTATTTTCTGTCATGGTTAAATTTTGGAGAAAATACACGTCAGTAGTTATGGTTAAAGAGACACCATATTTCGCAAAATGTTTATGAAATTGTGCAGTAAGTTTTCCATGTTGTTGCTGTTGTTCATGAAGTATTGTTATTACTTGAATGTCCGTAAAATCCTTTACTATTAGTTCACCAATAGCGTTGGAGATTTCCTTCGTAGGATCACAGTCGCTTTCGTAAGATAACATTTCCCCATTTACCATGTATGATAATTTTATTAGTAGAAGTAGAGAACAATATAAATATGATATTAATCTCATGCTGTTATTATTGTACAAATATAGTAATAGAATTACTGCTCACGTCTTGATGAAGCCTTGATTTCCTAAAAAAAAGAATACTATATGTAAGTAAAAATGTTATACAAGTTTACGTTAACACTGTATCACTTGTTTAAACGACTACATTAGCTATCGTAATGCACTTAAAATGATTTTGCCCGGAGTTTCCAGCATGAACATCCCCATCACTAAATATTTACAACGTTCGACTTTGATAAGAGAGAATAGAATATGATTACTGTTGTTAGTGTACTCATTGAATAATTACACACAACAGTTAGACATTATGTAGAGAATGGATTTTATGTATTGCCGATGCATGTACGTATGTGTAATAAAGAAGTCTGGGTGTATATAAAGAATGAAAATTAATAATGAAATATACTTATAAATATTGTAAGGATCTCACATTTCTCTGCACTGTGCAGTAACCATGTGTCAAGTCAACTACACGTGCTTAGAGTAAACGAAAACACTACAGACGACAGCAACGACAGCAACTTCATTCATCATCGCCAATATTCAACTTGTACGCAAAGGCCAGCAGTCAGCAACATCATAGTGTAAAAAAGGAGAGCATACCTCAAGAAGTGTCACTCTCACCGGTTGATCAGACTACCAATGCCATTGGGACACCCTACCGATCTCTATGAATCCTGCTCATTGGCTTTCCTTTACTCTCCCAAATCATTGAGAGGCAACTAATCAACAAATTCCTTCCGTCTCTAAGACGCCTAGTAATTGAAAGTAATCTAACTTACCAGCAATAAGACACCTTTTCAATGAGTTCCTTTCACTTCTTTAACAATATAAATAGAGAAAACTTTACTTATTGTAATATACTTGCATTGAAGAGGAACTTTTTATAATAAAAGGTGAAGGGAAAATCCAATCTGAAGTGTCGCCTATTTTCTAGAGCAGAAATAATTTTACAATATTTATTTCTAACATTAATACTTATTTTCTTTTTTTAGAACCAAGAACTTCCTTTTTTTAGAGTTTAGAATACTTATTTCCTAATACTTATTTCCTTTTTTTAGAGTTTAGAACCAAGTTCAGTCGATTTTGAGTTCAACGTTCCTTTCGTCAGCGATTCTATATGAGACAGGACCTACTGACTAACGTGGAATACGAGCCACATGACCTCCCACCGGTAATCAAATTGGGGTCTCCCACAGCAAAGGCGCGTACGCTAACAGCTTAGCCACGAAAGAGAACTAAGAGATTAAAATCGAGTTTTTCATCAAGTATTTCTTTTTTAAGTGTGGTGTTGTGTTGTATTTTGATCTTTTGTAATGTGTATTCAAGTATTAATCACACTTTGAATATATCTGATTACTAAATTTATAATATGACGTCACCAGATACATGACAAAATGTTTAAAAGAAAATACTTTTCCTTTCGTAACTGTTGGTTTTACTTGAAGTGAAGTGCGAATATACTGCTGTAATTGAAACTTTATATTCCACATACATTTTCTTATTGTACACCCGACAAAAATCAAATTTGTGCCGGTGGTAAAAACATTATCGACTTCTATCCAAGACCGTATATCCTGGGATAAGGAGTAGAAAACTGGAGCATACCATATTATATATAGAAAATCCTACGGTAGCAATGCTTCAACCAGGATTTGTCATCGTAGGCTCAAAAATAATAGTGTTCACAGCATCAACGTAGGGATGAAATCTCTTCTATATTCTTCACATCATATTCAATATCGTTTCAGATGACGTTGAGCTTTGAGTTTGCATCTTCCACTGTTGATACTCTTCATTCACTGTGTGTTGACTCCAGCCTTCTGCTAAGTGTAGGATACTAAAACACCCACCACTCCTAATGTGATTGTTAAGATGCGCAAATCAAAAAGTTGCATTATTCGTACAATTAAGGGTAATCGGAGTTTTCAGTTACTAATTTTTCAGTTAGTTTTATACAAGAGTTTAGAACCAAGTTCAGTTGATTTTGAGTTCAACGTTCCTTTCATCAGCGAGGCTATATGAGACGGGACCTATTGATTAACGTGGAATACGAGCCACATGACCTCCCGCCGGTAATCAAATTGGAGTCTCCCACAGCAAAGGCGCGTACGCTAACAGCTTAGCCACGAAAGGGGACTAAGAGATTAAAATCGAGTTTTTCATCAACAACTTAAGCAAATAACCACTTTGTACATAAAGAAAAAATTTAATATCATAAACAAAAGGTCTTTCTCCCTTTAGAAGCAGAAGTTTACATCTTCCCAGTATCATAAGTAATATGACGAGGTAATGCATATTAGGGTGAAGCGTTCTGCATTTTTGTTGGAAAATTGATGACTGGGCAAACTCTTAATTTGCCCCAACGAACTTAACGTTTTTAAGTGTTTGGTTAGGCAACACGCATAACAGCAATGACAGAAAAGCTACATGTGTTCGCTTTTAGAGTTACCTGATGGCTACAATTATTTTATTAAAAGAAACTTGTAGCAATGCCAGTAGATAATTTTAAAAATATTAATGAGTCAAAGTACAGCCATATTAGCTAAGTTGTTGGAATTATTGTTCAGCCTTTTTTTGAATGTCACGTTAACGACGACATAACATGAATGTCACCTTGATATAACATGATTTTCTTTGTGCAACTCTTTGCTTATTTTGCTCTGGTCACAAAATAACCCAGAAATCACTACGGGAAGGTGATTGCACAGCGAGTTCCGCCCACCCACCCATCAGTAGGCATACGTGTACATTTGAACTTAGGTCACGTAATTCTTCTTTTTCTCGAAGCGTGGCATTCTTGTTCTATACTTCAGTTTGGCTCTAGGGTAGATATCTGTTGTGTTCTGGCTGCAGTTGTTCGACGCTGCCTTGGGCACCATATTCACTGTGCGTTCCACAGCTTGAGTATGGCAAGGGAATGTTGTTGGTAGAGTAGCTGAAGTTGCGATGTTTTCTTCAAGCTGCTGATCCGTTATGTTTCGTGTGATTGGCGGCTCTTTTAGATATTTAAGCCAATTAATCATGTCGTAGTAATTTTCGGATGTAAAGTTTAATTTCGGAACAATGAAGTCACGTGGGCGGCTTGATCTCGGAGTCTTCTGGCTGAGACACTTTTTTTATCCTTCTACAGCCCAACGTTCGAATATGCAGACTTTCATCTGCTCTCATCGCTATTAGCAGGTTTTAATGATGAGGGTAGTATTCGTTTGTTTGTAAAACAGAAAGAACGATGTGTTGTAGATTGTCTGGTAGAAAACGGGACAGCTTAACTATGCTAAACAGAGGCATGGAACCCATTTCGCATGAAGGATTGAAAACCAGATGGAAGCGTATATTTTAACATGTACTGGCAAAGTAGACATAAACTTGAACTAGGTTTATCAGTACTGACGTAGTGGCCAAGCATCCTACAGGCCAATGTAAGCCATAGTGGATGTGATAATGGTCCTGGTTTTCTGTTTGCTAGATCGGTAGTACACATTCCTGTAGCAACAGTCGTACAAATTTCGAAAAGATAATTCTGGTCGATAATTAAATCATCTGTTTTTTCCATTTCAGACAACCATTCAACGGGATTGGGTGTAAAGGAGACGATTGTTGAACGCTCAAAATCCTTTAATTTCTTTCCTATGGAGCCGGAAAAAAACGTTGGGTTCGGTCGTCCCACCATCCAATTCGGTAAACAGATGTCGAAATGGCAACTCGTTGGTATGAAGAAAGCAAATGATACGCTGCAGTTCCTTTAGTAGGGATTTCTGTCCTTTGGCGTTATTTGTCTTGCGTCCTGAAGTATGACAGAAGCGATCAAAGCAACCTGTCTGTTTGAAGCTCCAGTTTTAAATGATACCCCCTCTGTATTCTGAAGACAAATGCGCCATAGGCTATGTTTCCTTCTTGGTAGGGCCTCGTAGTCAGATCCCGACGTGCTCCCGATTAAACAGCTTCGCTGAATTCCCTGAGGACGCCAGTACCTTTGACCTGTGACTATGTTTAATCTCACTAGTTCATGGACATGCTTAAATACTTCCAGTGTCTTTCTTGGTTGTCTGCCCCTTAAATCTGCTCACTTTACGGGAAAACATTTTTGACAGAGATTTGCTTTTCCGGACGTCAATGTTACCATTGCTCACTTTCCGTGATGTTGTCTGGTCCAAATGAAACTTGAATTCTCCTTTTGGAACTTTGCGTGTCCTTTCACAGTTGAAATCTTTGGTGGTTTACATTGGCAAGACGCAATATCAGAAAAGAGACTTTGCCGCGTGTGCAATAAAACCTGCACGAAGCGTTGCTTATTATAAAATGTTTTCAGAATGCTATAAACTCTTTTTTCTGAAACCTCAGGAATTCTTGCTGTACGCCAAACATGTACAACTCGTTGTCCAACTAGTTTGCGAATGTCAGTCCCCGGTAATTTAGTTATACTTTCGACACCACGTAAACCACTTTGGAGCCAATAATAATGTCGCATAATGTCAGCGTACGTGGGTAACTGCCCTTCACTCATTTCACTTGGACTACCAAATAAGCCTCACTTCACACTTTCTCGCGTTGGTCTGCTATGAGGCTTTTTCTTCATTTGCTTTCCATTCCTTCGGAACTTGGAAACCAAATATACAAAATGTCTCTGAATCGTATCGCGCTAAGAATACTGTAACTTAAGTACAATGCACAAACTCTCTGTCTTAACAGAAACAGTAGCAAACTAATACCGTTATAGCTTAAGCTGCAATAAACTGGCCTGTTGGATTGGTTGGCCGAAGTACGCAATATTTATACCATCGCTGAACTTCGACCGAGAATATTCTGGAAACGTCGGCGTAGGTTCTGCAGCCAACAAAGCGAGCGGGATGTGCACGAATCTTCTTCACGGAACCAGCCGTTGCCACGATGCTGCTCGAAGACCGTGGCCGAAGTAAGCAACCACGAAATTGTGTAGAATGACGCCAGTTGGCATTTGCTGTCGGTGTGCACAACAAGCGAAGAGTTGCCAAAACCAAATCGAGTTATATGAAGAGCTATACCTATAATCATCGTTAACGTGGCATTGCACCAAAGTCTGGATATTAATTTTAACAACTGAGCTAATGTGGCTGTACTTTGAATCATAAACATTTTAAAATTATTTACTGGCATTGCTACAAGTTCCTTTTAATGAAATAATTGTATTATAGCGATCAGATGACTCTAAAAATGACCAGAAGTAGCTTTTCTGTCATTGGTGATGTGCGTCGTACCTATCCAAAAACTTACAAAATTTAAGTAAGTTGGGGCAGGGTAAGGGGTTGTCGAAAAAAAAATTTAAAAATCAGTAAGGTCGGTGCCACTAATGGTACCTTTTCCAACATCGAATTTCCAACACAAGTGCAAAACGATCCACCATAATGTATATTATCTAGAGCTTGTCCCGCCTTCACATCGTAATATGCATTCTTACAAAAAAATCTAAATGTTAAAATTTTTAAGAAATCGTAACAAAGGCTGTATCCAACGCGAGCTTAAGGATTGTAGTAGTTAGTGTTTAACTCTCACCTTTAACGGCGAGCTTGTATGAATAAAGGAGGCACATGCTCTGCAAATATTAATCAGTTAATTTAATAATAAAATAAAAAAAATGTTGTTTAATGTGAAACCCAATCTACTACTTGGTTTTGAGTTCTCTACGAATATTTCTATCAGGGATAAATAGTGGGTATATAACTAACTAACTAACTCTATGGCCTATGGAACCCGGAGGTTCAATGCCGCGTTCACAAAAGCTCTCCACTGATTTCTATCCTTAGCTAACTGCATCCAGTTTCTACTTTGTATTCCAATCTCTGCGAAATCCATCTTAACATTGTCTTCCCATCTGCGCCTAGGTCTTCCTAATGGTCGTTTTCCGATTGGTCTTCCAGTCAAGACTTTGAAAGCATTTCTATTTTCTTCCATTTTAGCTACGTGACCCACCCACCTGACCCTCCTAGACATGACGACCCTAACAATGTTGGATAGACCATATAAATTATGTAGTTCCTCGTTATGAAGTTTCCGCCATTCCCCATTCCCGTTCCTCTTGGGTCCGAATATTCGTCTCAGGATCTTGTTCTCAAATACTTTCAGTCTATGTTCATCCCTCAGAGTAAGCGATCATGTTTCGCAACCATACAGAACAACAGGCATGATTATCGTTTTGTATATTTTAAGCTTCAGATTCCTCAATAGAATTCGCGACGACAAAAGATTTTGAACTGAATAATAATTAAAAACTGAATTTTCTGCTTTTAGTCGACATTTAATTTCTTCGCGAATATGATTTTTTCTGTTAATATTGATCCTAGATATTTGAAACTATCTACTTTATCAAAAGTATTATTTAATATTTTAACGCATCCATAATTTGCCGTATTACGGTTCCGACGCACTTCCATGTATTTAGTTTTCTCTGCATTTACTTCTAAGCCCATGTCCCTGCACGCGTTTAATAAGATCTTTGCATTTCTTTCTATTGTTCTGCTAACATCCCCTATTAAACTTACATCATCAGTATATGCCATAAGCTGGTGAATACCGTTCAACTGTAGGCCCTGGTTGCTATCTTTCATTTTCCTTATAGCGTATTCCAGAACGAAGTTAAATAATAATGGCGACAACGCATCTCCTTGTTTCAGCCCATTTTCGACGTGAAAGCTCCTGGACAAAAATTTTCCTACTCGGACTTTACTTTTGGATTCATTTAAACATATCTTAATTAATCTAATTAGCTTTCTCGGTATTCCAAGTTCTGTAAGAACGTTGTATAATGTTTCTCTCCTAACCGAGTCGTACGCCTTTCTAAAATCAATAAATAGTTGATGTACCGGGGTATTGTATTCCCACTTTTTTTCGAGTATTTGGCGAATGGTAAATATTTGGTCGATAGTTGATCGATTTCGTCTAAAACCGCAATGATAATCTCCAATAATTTCATCTGCGTATTGGGTGAGTCTTGCTAACAGAATATTTGAAAGGATTTTATAGGATGTTGACAGAAGACAAATGCTTCGATAATTATTACAGTCAGTTTTGTCGCCTTTCTTGTGAATTGGAACAATGATTGATTCTTTCCACTCTTGTGGCAATTCTTCCTTGTTCCAGATAAGGAGAATGAGTTTGTGTATCTTGTTCCACAATTTTTCGCCTCCAGCTAAAATTATCTCAGACGGAATTTCATCTACACCCGGAGATTTATGTTTCTTTAATTTCTTTATAGCGGTTTTTACTTCTATTCGGTTGGGTTCTGGAATATACGGTTCTGTGGTGAGTCACCTAATCTCCACGCACACTAGTTTTTGGTTGCGCGTTAAGCAAATCGTCAAAGAAATCTTTCCACCCATTTAAGATGCTATATGTGTCAGTAAGAACTGTACCGTCAGATTTCTTTAATATATAAGCACGACGTTGATAGCCTTTCTTAAATTCGTTGATGCCCTTATACATGTCCCGGATGTTTTTATTTTTACTATTATCTTCAAGTTCCTTAATTTTAGCTTTCAGAAAATCGCGTTTCTTTGTTCTAAAAGTTTTGGAAGTTTCCCGCCTGATATCTGCGAAATTTTGTGTAGTTATTTCATTCGGATTCTGTAGCCAGCGTAATTTTGCCTGTTTTCTCTTGTCTTCTAGTTTTATGCATTCCTGGTCGAACCATGGTTTGTTCCTACGGATTTCCATGTGTCCCAATTTTGTTTTGCTGAAATTTTAATGCTATCTCTAATTTCAATCCAGATATCCTCAACACTAGTGCACTCCGAATCTTCTAAAGCCGAGAATCTATTCGAAACTTCAATCTGGTATTTCTCTCTTACCTGGCTCTCTTCTAATTTCTTTAAATTGAATCTCTCCGTTTTCGGACAATGAATATTACCTTTATTCAACGATAACCTCTCTCGTATTATCGCTGCTACCAGATAATGGTCAGTGTCACAATCAGCCCCTCTAAATGACCAGACATCAATTATGCTAGATTGCCTTCTTCTATCTACTAAAACGTGATCAATTTGATTGTGTATTTTTCCGTCTGGTGATGTCCAAGTGTATTTATGAACGTCGCGATGTGGGAATTTTGTACTCTTCACGATTAGGTTTTTGGATGTGGCAAAGTTCACGAGTCTAACACCGTTGTCATTACTTTCCTTATGCAGACTTTCCTTCCCTATAATTGGTTTTAAAATATCCTCTCGTCCTACCTTCGCATTGAAATCCCTTAAGAGAATTTTCATATGGTATCGCGGGAGTTGGTCAAATATCCGTTCAACTTCTTCGTAAAAACTGTCTTTTATATCGTCATCCTTATCTTCAGTT
Organism: Thermobia domestica; assembly: GCF_964235325.1. Taxonomy (NCBI): domain Eukaryota; kingdom Metazoa; phylum Arthropoda; class Insecta; order Zygentoma; family Lepismatidae; genus Thermobia; species Thermobia domestica. The sequence goes on along the minus strand of NC_137454.1, from coordinate 39,415,631 downwards.
GGGACATGTACATTTAAAACAATAATATCACACCACCGTCCCTTAAGAGTAATAAAAGAAAGTCTATCAGTAACAAATTCAACCCGTTTAATTGCTGGTAATATACGTTTATGAACGAAAAACCCTGTTCCTAACTGGTGATTTTTATTTCCTTCCCCGTAAAAGAACGTAAAATTTAAGGAATTATCAGATCCATTTCCATCCCACCTAACTTCCTGAACTCCTACTACGTTCATCCTGTATTTCTGTAACTCACTCTTTACGGATTTTAACGTGCCTGCCCTATAAAGACTCCTAATATTTCATGTTCCAAATCTAATGTCCATTTTCTTTTGCTGATGTCGTGCCAAGTTATCAGTCCTTGTCCGAGGCTTTTGTGAATATTTCTGAACAAGTGCTTTTTTTTTTTTTTTTTTTTTTTTTTTTACAGGATGAGGTTGTTAGACCTACCCAAATCCCCAAGCTGGAGGACCACTCCTAGTCGGCTGTCGGCGACTGCTTATTCAGTATCTTCGCAGCCAACCTCTATATCTAGAGGCCTTCTCCTCGATCCGCAACCTTAGGACGCGCCATGCCGTGGTGACAGGAACCCACGTTACACGTTGGGTTACAGGAACCCACGTTACACGAATAGTGGGTATATACGCGCTGAAAATTCTCGCATTAGTCAATGATCACTGAATGTGTTCACATAGACCAATTATTTCTTTTAGAATATAAATACCATGAAAACTCTCACAGAAAATGAAAACTATCATTCCATGCTACTGGAGATGAAACTAACCGTTCACCTATTGATGATCTTTCTAAATTTTATTTCCTATTAAATAGCCTCTTTCAGTTCTGTCTGGAATGAATTATTAGGCAATTAATAATAAGGTGAGAAACCCCAGGAAGTCTATATCAGAGTGTACGATTGCCTACTTCTGTTCAATGTTTCGATTACGTAACTCATTTGGTTTGAAGCCAAGTTTTCGATCCTTCAGTTAAGCAATTTAGAAGTAGAGAATGGTTGATTTGTTCCTGACAGTTTAGCGTTTCTTTCAGAACCAAGATTATGTGGAACGTGGAACCCTAGAGACTGACGTGGGATCCGAATCACTTCAACTCTCGCCGGAAATTCAATATGTGGCTCCAACGAAAAAGCTAGCAAATAACATTTTAACCATGAGATAGATTCAATTTTATTACATAAATAAATTAAAAAATGAATGCATTTTTTATTGAAAGTACCGAAGATAATGTGGCAAATATTATGAACAATTCTGTGATAAATTAAGCAATAATTCACTGTAAAATAAACTCCATTGGAGTTAAGATATGTCAAGCTAGAAAATATTCTTTCTTATATGCTTAACCTTTAGGACACGAAGTAACTATATTTAGTTACCTGAAAATAAGGCTTGGGATACGAAGTAACTATTTATAGATATCTTGCAGTTTGCCCACTAAACCTAATTGTTTTTTAACTTTCTGGGTATCACATATATGCACTTGCATGTGTTTTATTCAGGAGACATACTAGGCAACTGCAGAAATTGGCGCCGTATCCAAGGCTTTATTTTTTAAAAAAAGCTCCGTAATTAAAAGTTCCTTGGATACGAGAGTGACGTTTCACCTCGGAATATACATATTGAGTTGAATTTACCACAGAATCTGAAATGCGGAAAGAAATTGAAACCTTAAAGAACTCATGTAATTTTAACGACCCCTTCCTATAATATTGTCTTTACAAGTTGATTAAAGTAGCGATAAATGTAGGAAGTGCCTCACTGAACCACCATCTCTTTTGATATTTCTTATAACCAACATAAGTAATTATATTGCTACTATATCCTGACCAGCGAACGAGTGCGGGCGGCCGGTTTTGGAACTAAAATACAAACAACAGTGTTTCTAACCGGATTACTTATAATTAATATATCATATTTGTTTTTGCCCTGTTCATAATAAACCACTTCACGCATATGTTCAAGTTAAGACAAACACAATTTCAAAAGTAATGTAAGTTATTTTCAGAACATTTTAAGGGACTGCAAAAAAAAGTACATTCACCCTCCATATTAATTTGGCAATAACTTGAGAATAAACTAACCTCAGTGTTGTACAAAGGAACACTGAAAACTTCGTAGCATTAAGGTGTAAAGAATTCCTACCTCATCTGTTAACAAAACCTCGAAGTTCATCTTTGTGAATCAAAGTTATCTTTGGCAACTGCGCTTTCATTTTTTAAAGCAAGTTTTATTGTGTAGTTTTGAGATAAGGCGTTTTCGAAATTGCTACCAATTTGGACCATGTGATCGATTGATTGACAGTACCTTCAGTAAGAAATTTACATTGAGATCATTTTCGGATGTGCTGCAAAAGACTGGTGACAGAGAAACTGATAATCTAACCGCCTCCGAAGGAGATTTGGATCCGCCCCTATTTAAGATGGTAGATAAGGATAACTTTCTCTGATATCTAACCTGTCATTATTTAGCGTGGTTTGGTAATTTAAAAATCCAGTATTTCTACCATATTTTGAAAAAAATATTTAAAAGAAATAAACCCAATGTTACATTGGGGGCGGTAGGGGAGCGATTAAAATTTAAAGTGGGGAGCCTGACAATTTATTTCTTATAGCTCCAGTGAAATTCAGAAAAAAAAACGAATTTCATATTAAAAAAGAAATACAAAATACATTTTCATGGTAATCTTACATTCATTATGTTATTATAAAGTTAATGGTACTTTTGAAATTGATTAGAGTGAATAGCTATGTATTTAAGTAACAAAACCACTTGCGTAAGCTTTTCAAAATATCAAGTTAGAAGAACGAAGTTTGTCTTCCACTGCCATCTCACTGCTCAAAGACACCGGCGATGAAACAACTGGCCGGAAATCATGCGGCCGCTTCTTACATCAAACCATGAAGAAGAAGATGAGTGCCAATGTTAGGTACGTAAGTTCAGTTTTTTTAGGATCCCCTCTTGGAACTATACGTAGCACATTTTAGTACTTACACTTGAAATAAAAGCACAGCTGTTTAAAGACGATTGATTGCTTTGTCTTTGAATTTCATATGTGCACACAGGATATATTAAACAAGACCGTACATTTGATATGTTTGAACTATATGCAACTTATGCTCACGGGCTAAATTCAGTCTTCTAATGTCAATCGACAAATGATTATGTATTACGGACACAAAGACAACACTAGGCTCCCAAGTTTCAAAAGTATATTGTGTATGAAAACAGATAGTAGAATTAATTCTTTGTCACAAGAGACCTAGGGTCTGAAAGAAATTAGAGGAAGTTCAAAGGGAATTTTTATACTCATAAATAAAAGTTGTGAATTTATTGTGTATTGAATCAATGATATTTATGCTTACATTACCCATACGCTGATGTTTTATCGATACTTTTATTTCATATTTACCAAAAGGCTGGATTACAATAATAATCCTAAAAGAAAGATGCATTGTAATCAGGTTTTACAAGGTAATCCCGCAAGACAAGCTATCCAATCCCGTAGCCCTTTAAAAAATTAAGGAAAATTTCTTCTTCGCTTCCTTTTCTTCCAAAGGGTTCACATTCATCGAAAAAATGAAATGAAATTTCTTTAGTTTAACGTCCCATGATTATGCTCTTTATGCTAGAGGAGACAGATAATTAATGAAAGTGAAAGATTGTAAAATTAATTGTTGGGCTCTCACAGAACAACGTACAACAAAGGCACATGCGCTAGCCAATAGACCAACGAAGAGAACTTCACAGTTCTCGAGTGGAAACGTATCGGAATTCTTTCCTGGCTACAACTTAAGAAAATAATTTAGTTGTCAACCGATAGACCTACATTAAAACAAATACAAGCATCGCGAGCCTTAACTTGATTTAAACTTACAGTTACAAGATATTGCGCAAGTATCTAAGCTACCAACTCATAATTAATCTTTTAGTCATTAAGATCTTATTACTGAGTTTTACAGGTTTCTACTGTTTTATAATGAAATCAAATAAAACGTAATTATATATATATATATAATCTGCTTAATACACGGTAGAAATTCACTTGTGTGCTATCTTGTTCTTAAATTGTTAATTTCCATGCATATGACATTATCCACAATACACCTGCATTACTGCAAGAAAACAATTACTGCATTCAATAACAACTATACAAATTATGGAGTTCTTTATTAAGCGAAACAGATTAGGCTACTTATAACATGTAAACTGCAACTTTTGAAAATCGTTGGATACACTGCAGAATGACGCTCTCCGCTCCCATGTTCCACCGCGCTTACCTAGAAACTGATGTAAACACGACACTAGCCCCCTTCACGAAAAACCGCACTAATATCCTGGTCAGGTAATACCAATATATGTCGACATAAGGTAAACATATTTTTCCCTTTGCATATATTAAAGAAGGAACAAATAACGTTTCCTTAGCAAATGTTGCATCTAATGTAATTTAATAAGGTCTAAATAAAATTCTTGTTAAAACCTATTTTGGATAGAACCCCGTACATCAAACTTCTCTAAAAAGTTCGCTAATGTTTCGTAAGATATTACAGGATCTTTGTTCTTATACGTAGGTGTTGATTCTGTTCGATATGAATAACATTGTATTACGCAGAAAATGTTCTGCGCAGTATCTTCTAGAAAAAAATCCTCTCTAATTTGAGTCTAGTGTTCCGTTCTGTAACAAAACTATATGAAGCTTAGGCCCGCGGATTCTAGTCTTCCGAATTGCATGAGCTCCCGTCGAGACCCTGTTTCAGAACAAGGTAACAGGCAACGGTCAGTTGTTACTTGTTGGATTCTAACTAATGTTTTATAGCACTTTGTATTGGGAAATAGTAATTTAACTGGTTACGAATTTCGTGACCTAGAAGAAGTCACATTCGTGACACTGTATGACTAAAGCAGATCCGGGAATAAAGATAATCTTTAAACAAGGAAAATTTCTATGACGCTTTTAATCCAATTCCAGCCCTTCCCGTTATTATGGTGTTAGTGTTATTATAGTTGTTATAGTTTTGTATAGTTGTTATATCTTTGTTGCACGTATCTTGGGTGCGATTTCCGATAGAAAATCACAAAACTTTTACTTTTGCTATTTACTTTCATTATCTTCCCTCTGCTTTACGCTAATGATCTTAATGGTGTGACCTTAGATTTTTTTTATTTACGTTCATATCATTTTCATTTCTATAACAAACAACATTTTGTCCTCTTCCCTTTCTTCTAATTAAACCTCCAATTTTCATCCTCTCTTGATTCCAACCTCCACACGTCAAATTATTGCACTGAAAAATTGCTAAACGTTCTATAAGATTGTAAATGCACGAGAAGTACATAAAATATAAGCTACGTTTTTTCTAAGGAATAATCAAAATTTTGATAAAGCGAGGCAGTAAATCTTGTAACATAAAGTATAAGAGATACCGCTGAGACGTAACAGTGGTTAGCTAAATCCTTTTGCGTAGTTAGTAGTTTGTATTCAAAACTACTGCATTATTTATCAGAATAAGATTATTCATAAACTTATGTTTGAAATTATATAGATATAATACTTTTACTAAAAAATGTATCACTAGGAACGAAACACATAAATATTGTGGCACGATTAGGGGAAACAATGAATACTGTAAAATGTTATAGAGCTGATATTTATGTTCTCTCTTGGCCTTGGATCTTTGTGGGTCGCTTGGTTTGTCTGGGTCAAAAGAATCCAAAAAGGAAGATTCAGAGTTATGTAATGTGGAAAACTCGTGATCAAAGTGATCCAATTTGCAATTTCCAGTAACAAATAATTTACTAAGAAATTCGAGCATACGATATCAATAGTAAATGGAACTTTAGAAGGTGAGTAATCTAATATGATAGTATTTGTGTCCATGTATTCTAGGATGTAATAGTATCAGACACATCGTTTATCAAGACCAAGATTGCTTTCTAATCTTTATGCTACGTGGGTGATATACTGAGTATGTTTAAACCTAATTTGAAATCACTGTTATTCGTGGTGCGTACTTATACATAAAAGTAAAGCCTCAAGGAAAAATCATCCTACGAAGACCAAAATTTTGGCATATGAAAGTCAATGTATAAATATATTATTGGAAATAACTTGACAATTTTTAAGCGGTTTCGGAAATTGAATTTCTAAAAGGGAACGTGGATAGAATTTCTTAACTTCTCACATGAGTTAAATAACATTGTTAGCATCATCATTGCGAGGATACATGTTGAAAGTGTATTTGTAAACATAGCATTTTGACCGATTTGGGGTTATATTATACCGCTTTCATAAAAATGTTTATAATAACCGATGAATGGTTTATAACTGATTCAAATCCGAGTATCTCATCAAACCACCCAGTTAAGGTGGAAACTTAGTACAAAGATTCCTTATTCAAATACATTTTAAGGTCAATTAATTTCGAAACTTTCACTTGCAAAGTTCCCAATGCAACTCACCTTGTGAATCACGCACTTTTAATAGGAAAATACTTTCCAATATACTTTTCAATGTTCTCCATAATCCAATTTCTTTCGTGTAAAGAATGAGTATTTAATCTATAATTTCATGTATATTGTTGTGTATCTGTTGGTGTCCAACACAGAGTCTAATACGTATCAGTTTGACTAAAATATTTATATTGACTTTAACAAGAGAAATCGATTCCATAGTATTATACTTTAGAAACATTTCAAAGATTCTAGTTGATTTCCCTTCTTTCGTTTAAATGTGTTAAATATAACTTATTTACAACACATCCATCCATGAATGAGTTATATGTCATGAGATAAAAACATATTCAATTTTAATTAACAGAGAACGCAGAAAGATTTGACGGTAGTTTCGTTTGAAAGAATTCTTCAGAGTCTGATATTGTAGTTTAAGACAGTAATTAGAGTATAAACCTAAATAATACAGCAGATGTTCTTTTTAAAACAACATTCTGTTTTCCATGATCTAACCTTAACATACGGGAATGTGGAATATAATTACATATAATAAACGAATTGAAAATGTATACCTTTTATACTTCATATACCTTTTATATCTCTGAGGAAGTATAAATTCGTCTTCAGAAAGTACCTCTCATAAAACTACTGTGCTTCTTTCTTTAAACTGGTATGGAAAATGCGGACTTCTGCGCTTATGGCAACCTCTAGTGAAGGGCATTTCCTTAAACAATCGGCATTACGTAACCCGAAAATCTATACTGTTAGTAACACAGCGGAAAGAAATATATTTTTGTACTGATTCTATCGATATCTTTCATAATGACACACTATATCAATACTAAAAGTCATTTAATATTAATAAGTTGGAGATACGAACACGAACAAAACGTATACAGTGTCCTATTTTCCAACGAGAAATATCAACTTGAGTGATTATGATAAAGAGTTTCGTAACTACTATTTCCTCATATGAAATTGTGTGTAATAATAAAAGAAAATATTTTGTTTGCTCTATTATTTGCTTTGTACAATTTAATGATTTTCTTTTAATGAGAAATGAAATATTTTTTTTTTAATTATTTTTCACCAGATAGTCTCGTATGATGAATTTAGTGTCTTTTGTTTTGAAAGATATTAATCTGGAGTGGTCATAATACCCAGTTAAAAATAAGAAAATATGGCATTGAAAGTTTGGTGGGGGCGATAGTGCAGATAGATTGGTTCCTAACTGGGTGAACTAACAAACGAAGTTCCAGAAGGATGGGAAATTAATCCAATTATAGGATTAAGGCCGAAGAAATACACGCATCGTTTAAAATAAAATGGAACAGGAAAAATAGATTATGTATTTTAAATTAGGGGAATAACTTTAAATCATAGTACACGCCAAGAAATTAATTTTGATCATTTTTGTAATCTAGTTCGCGATATTTGACAAGAAACAGTTAAACAATCCCGGGATTATTGTTCGAAAGCCGGGATTTATCATTGTGTCCAGGCCCGATTCTAAGACACACAAAAAGGTTGACAATAAAAAACGACGATTTCGTCTTGGCAGTTTGACTGAGTTTAAGGCATCGCCATACGTCAATCAAAGTATTAAGCCTTCAAATGATTAGCATTACTTGTGTGAGTGTGTTTTACGTATTTGTAGATATGTTATGTAAATCACAAGTGGGTGACTGCAGAAGGAAATAGCGTGTCCTCCTGATAATAACATACTGAAATAGTGACGATATTCTCAGATAGGTTACAGTGGCAAATTTTGTAAATATTTTCACAATAGCCGTCAATTGGCATTTTCCCTAGGAGTATATATGTAAATATTGTAAATATCAATTACATTTTATAAGTACGTAAACAGTCTATTGTGAATAATGTAAACATGTAAATACTGTAAATAATGTAAAGATATAAATATTGTAAAAATTATAAATATGTAAATATGTAAATAGTATGTTGTAAATATTGTTCTTGTAAATATTGTGAATGCCTTATTTAAACTCTAAATATATAATTATTTATTATATTGAATACTTATAAATATATCAATCACACCAAATATATATAAATAATATCTCTAATCAATTACATACCGTGCCATGTATATCACTCAAGAACAAGAATTAATGCTAATAAACAATTAACACAAATTTGAATTACATGTTTTACTTCAAATGAAGATCACCTTTTTAAACAAATATTGGTATCATATCAATAAGTATGTCTATTTTGTATAAAAGAAGGATACATATTCTGCGTCATATCAAGTATCTACCGATCATACATATACTTTTACATGCTTTAATAATACTTTATATGGTGCACAAACGTTTATGCAAAATATAGGTATCTTATCAATAAGTATGTGTATTCTCTATAAGAAAAAGAGGAATTTATGTTACACAAAATTTCCCTACGATAAATCATAATAAGCTACAAACCCTGTTCGTAAATGATGTCATAATGTCTTTTACAGGAACAAACAAATAAAGTATTTACTAAATTAGATTTCAGTTAAAATATATATAAATAAGCAAACAAATTATTCTGCATTGCTGTAATATTTGCTTAAAATACAACTAGTGTTCCGATAAACTTAAAATATGGTTATATTTTTCCTTAATTGAGTAAAGTTAAATTAATGGGTTTATTCAGACAATTTTGTTTTCTTCGTTTGCTTAGTGCTAGCAACACGAGAAGGGAAATAACCGAACGATGAAGACCATTAATAGTATTACAACGACACAATATTATATGAAGCTTACTCAGTGAAGATAATTGATAATACCCAAACAGGATACTTGATATTGAACTGTGACCGCAACAACACAGTAACATAGAAATTTAGTCAGTGCTTACGGATGATTGGACGCGTGACATTGTATCATGCGTCGGATATTGTACACGTGTACATGTATCATTTGTATCGTATTCTGGGTGCCGAATTGGTAAAGACTAAAAGGCTAAAGGGGCAATAGGTTTCAATATTTACGAATCTGACGCAATTTATGGTCTGATCACCACGACATTTGGGTGTGACCCAATACTCTTTTAAAGTCTCAGGATCCCCAGCTCTCGGAGATTCGAGAACCAGCCCCCGTTGAGATTCGAGAGTAAGCCCTCACGTGTTCCATAGTGAGTGCGACGACCATCGGAGTAACGATTTACTAAGCCTTATGAGAATTCAGCAAGGTACGTAACAAAGGTTTTTATAGTACATTTTTCTTGTATTGGGGATGTCATATCACACTCAATTATGTTTTGTCTCCCTACTATAAAACTCTCACGATTAGGAATGCCAGTCGTATAATTGCATTTCGCCGTCTCTCCTCAGAGATATGTTGATAGTAAAAACTATAGTGAATACTCAATAGCAATCATGGTATGCTGTATGCTATATGTTGCTTAATCAATCATGCAAATAAAATTCAATTAATATTAACAAAGGCCTTAATTCAACCCCTAGACCTAAGTTCCCATTATTCCAAAGTAACTCTTGGTGTTTTCCAATACTTTTCTCTTGTGAAAACCGCTAAGCAGTTCTCAAAATATATGGAAAAAACGAGCAAGATGAAACTAGAGAGCTGCCCCATCGTCACAAATGGGGGCTGGTCCATTACCTTTTCTGCTTTTAATATTTCGGGTCGAAAAATTGTGCAGTGCTGCTATGACATCTCTACTTTTAAGTTTCAGTGTTATGTTCATTGTGCATGTTTATTAAAGTTAGTTACTTAATCCGTTATGGATTTTTTGGCAGTTAGTTGCATTGATTATGTTCAAGGTGAAATATCCTTCCTGTATTTCAAATGTCAATATTTCATTTTTTGAATAGTGGAAAGATATAATCATTAGAACCGCCTGTTATGCTTACAATACCGCGAGACACGAACAAAATCGCTACTCTCCTTTTGAATTGGTGTTTGGTAGAAAGGCTGTGTTAGGTATCGAACTCCAGACACCATGTCTAACCCCATATGGAAAACTAGTGAAGAAGAGTCTTAGTTGCATAAGAAAGCTGGCACAAAAGGCTTTAATTAGACAACAACAAAAACAAAAGCCGAAATAGATAGATATAGGAAGGCCAATACCTTTAAGAAAAACGATTTAGTCCTCACTAGAAATTTGGCAACTAAATCTGGACTATCTCGTAAGTTAGGGAGTGCTCGATATCTAGGCTCCTTTAGAATTATACGTGTAAATCCGAAAAATGTGTGTGTAGTACAGAAGGTAATGGAAAGGATCAGCCAAAGAAAGTTATTGTTCAACGAATGAAGCTGTATTCTCCAAGCTCAATGGTTCCAAATCGGTTCAGTTTTGTTCGAGCATCTCACATTGGAAGGACTACTTAAACTAAGTTATTCAAAAAGTTATCTTGATAGGCGTAGGAACTTCTTGCGCGATATTCAATTAAGGGCAGGCTTTCTAAAAAATAAATAAATAAAAATATATTGAAGAAATAGAAACGAATTATCTAGACAAATTACAAGATGGTTTGGAAATAAATATATGGTCGGAAACCCTGCTACAACAAAAAACAAGGGTTATATATATACATACATATATATATACAACTAAGAAAGTTGCTTGATTTCCTTAAGTCGGTATTACATTCCTGGTGTGGACAGACAGACAAAAAAACACTAAGTCAAAACAGGATATATAGAGAATTCTTGAGATTAAAAGATTAAAAATCAATCTTCCGTTAGAAAGATTATAAGTCAAAAGCAGCGATAATGACAATGTAATTAAAATAGAATACGCCTTTCGTATTTTGTAGGTCCAGATAGGTTCAATAAAATATCCAGATGTCAAAGGAGCCAACAGTATTAGAAATCCCATTAGGACGCGAAGTAAGTGTCATAAGCAGTGCTTGGGAACACATTTTTCTTCTATTTCTCCCGTATAAAGGAGAGCGCCTAATATAAAAACCGAAGTACGCTGAGAAATGGCTGGGATAACGATAAATAATAAATTACCTTCTATCATCATTCTTTCCTTTTCTGGTAAATTACATCAGGACACATCTCAATTCCTTGACGCGTACAAAACTTCCTCCGGTCTATATCAGTGGTCAGATGAGGAGCAACGATAATCTCTAGGAGTACTTGGAAGGAAGTGCTGCTGATTGGTATATCAAAAAGGAGTGGCTATCGATTCTAGCAAAATTCGAAGATCTAGAAAATCAGCTAAGAAAGGCCTTCTCAGCCTCCTCCGAGATTAGTGAAACATTTGCCTTATTGGCAAGACGAAATAAAACACCCCATTAAAGTTTTTTTCCGAATATATCTATGCAGTTTTAAGTTTATGTAATAAAATAGATCCTAACATGAGTGAAACTCAGCGAAAATGACACATACTAAAGGTATTGGACCCCAGTGCTCTGGAATTTGTGATCACACATGAGCCAGATAGTGTAGATGAAGTCGATAGACTGCATGATTCTCCAAAGGATCAAGCACGTTTACGTATCCTCTCTGATGCTCCCTTGGAACTCCCTAATTTAGAATCCTTAAATCAACCTAAGTTAGAAACTAGACGACATTTTGATTCAGTAAATTATGGAGGACAGCGATTCTATAATCGTAGAAGGAGCAGATCAAGAGGTCCCCGTCCTAATCTTGTCCGAATATTTCAAAATATGAATATCAATGAGGTACAATGTTTTTCTTGTGGTAAATAAGGACATTATGCCCGTGAGTGTCGAAATCGACATCATGGAATCAATCAAATCAATTCCGTAGTGGAAATCGCTATCATAAAGAGGTCAGCCGAATAATAGAGGACAACATCCTGGTAGACGCCCTAATAGAGAGAGACATTTAAATAATAAAAGTAGTACTCAAAATGTAGAAACTTCCAATAATGCTCAAGAATAAAGTGCGCATTAGTACCCCCACCACCTACCTTATGGTGATTAAACGAGGATATATCAAATTTCATTTGTAAAAAAACGAATATGTTATGTTAACGACCAGTAAACTTAAGTTAATTGGCATTAGGGAGAACGTTATTATACCCTTATTATTATACCATGAACTATTATATGATACGTCCTCAATTGGCTAGAGGAAACCTTGAGATTAAGTTTTGGAGGTACTCTTGAAAGATATGTGAGGCTAATAATATCCCCCCGGATTTTCAACAGTATTAGCAACCCTTATTTTGGTGCCAGCACCAGCAATAGGCAACACTATTACATGATATATGTCGTATACTCTCTTATCTTTCGCCATATTCGTCCTTTGTCTTTAAATGAAATTATGGGAAACAATTGCTCAATAATGTCATTAGCTTCCCCAGTAGCTACCCCTAGAGAGACTAGCCAAGGAACTAATCCATCAGCTAATGTAACCACATCTGTCATATGACTAGTTACTGGACTTTGTGTCATCCACAACTTTATTCAATCATTATCTATTCCTACGTTAGCGCATGGCGGATTATCTATTATTCCCTTTGACTCAGCAATTCTCTATGAATCAGATGTGGTAATTCTCAAAAAATTTACCTATCAACAGACTATCACTGAACAATACGGATTCGAAAACTTTGATCAAAATATTTTACATGATACCATATCAGCTGATGACCCCTTTACAGGATTCCTCCACATTAAATAAACAGATTTGTCTTCTTTAAACGAGTTTCTTAATATAAATAAATGTAGACTATATATGTAAATATACGTGTATAGCGAAACTTTTTTTTTGCATAATTCTCATCAAACTTTTTAATTAGGCTATTTATTTTTCAGATTGTTCCAATTAACAAAAGAACCCGGAACCACAAGAACGGAGACTTAATATACTCTACCAAGGTTAATCGCCGTAAGTAGTCGCTTTTATCATGACTACTAAATCTACCATTAAAGATCATGAGACACAATGAGCCATACAAGTGGTCCAAATTTCTCTAACGATTCTAGTGATAAATTCAAATGTAAGGTTTTATTCAGAGTGAACTGAAAATGTTGGCGTTACCCTGTAACTACTTGGCTTTTTTCGCACACTGTGCTGTATCAATGCAACACTGTGTTATTTGTAGACACCCCTTATCAGAGTGTAAAAGAATATATTGGAACTAAATATTACTGTTACACGTTTCAGCGATAAATATAAATTGTCGGTATATTTACATATAGATTTCCAGATTCAAAATTAACAGCAGATCCATTCGAAAGCGAAATAGTGCCTTCTGAATTCGGAGGCCGGAGATTGAATCTCTAAATTAGCCATTGATGTCTATTTCCTTGGATAATCATTACAAATATATGTTGTTTAATGAACATGCTAAGATAACAGCAGAATTCCCTTGTTTATGTATGCAGGATTTTTGTAAAGCAAAGAATATCATGAATTCTTAAAAAAAGGCATTTATTTAGCTTAAACACTTAAGGGCCAATAGAAACGACATTTTCACTTTCGGCATGAAACTGTATGCTTTAAAACAAATCTCTACATTATTTGACGTTCTTCCATGTTTCTGGCTTTAATTCCTACTAAGAAATTTTCCTACAAACTGGTCTTTATCATACCATCTGATCTAAGTTATGACGAGATTCAAAAACACTTGAAAACTTTATTCCAATTGTTACAATTGAAAACATAATTCTAAGCCTAAAGTTCTACAATCAGCGAGCGTTAACAGTAGCTCCACCAAAAAGGCCCTCTCAAGAACCAGAGAATATGCACAAAGCGCCCTCGGATGGGCTAAGCGACGGCTATAAACTTTGATTTTCTCCCTCAACTATGAATACACACTCATTAAGAGCTAGGGGTACTGCATATGAGTAAACTACACTTGCCATTTGTATAATCGTTTTGTATATGACCTGTGCGAGATTAATTTTGATTATTAATAAGTAATTAGTTTGTATAAAGTATGCACTAGTACAATATAACTACGCTAGTACTATGTATACAATAGTGTCTTACGAATGCATGTATCCATATATATATATTATTAAAGATTCTAGAGACATATCTTACTAACATACTAAATACTACGCAATATTATTTTTATGTTATGCATATACATATGGGTTAAACATTGGTTATCCGTATTTGTGTCTTTAGATTGGTGTATCGTAGGATACCATTACCATTAATTTCATAGTCATATTCTACCAGCATAAGTTATAGTTTATTTTTTATTATTCATGTTCACTATTAATAATTAATGTGCAATATTCTCCTTATGTTATATACTTTTTCCTTCAGAAACATACTATTCACATTTTCACATCCAAGTAATATGCATTTATTCTTATAATTATATACTATACAATTTATTCTTATAGTGTATATTCATATAGTTTAATGTTGTATAGTAATGTTTATTCGACCTTATATGTAATTGTTATTAGTGTACTCACTGCTCTACACTTTTTCCAGACCCAGAATTCAATACGTGCAATTAGTAAAGTTAAGAATGTGCAATATCTAAGAAGCATACACGACCTTATGATTCTCTGTTGAGGTCCTATGTTCAATGTCCGTATGCAATTTCACGGTGTAACTGAACGGATAAAACCAGGTAGTATGTTGGACATTCCCACACCAACAACTGACCTTCGACTTCTCTCCATTTGCATTCAAGTCACGGTGGATTGGTCAAAGAAACATTAGCCTCCAGAAAAGCGACAGAGCTTCCTTGGTTACCTTTATACTACAATTATTTATTTATAACATTAATTCCAACTTTCTTATAAATTATATTCCCGAAAGTAATGTGTTTAATTTAAAAAGACACACGAAAATGTAATCTACAATTCTTACATTACATGTTCAGAATGCTTAGCAATTTACATTCAGATATTAATCACAGTTTGAATATATTTAATTTAGAATATGTCACCACCAGGTGCATGGTAAAATGTTCAGAAGTAAATTTCGTCTACACGTCTTTTTAAACTCAGAAAACACTTACAGAAACTGAAATCAGCTGTAACCTTGATGCATGTGCTGTTAGAATATTTCCCCTTATTTAACTCACAATATGACACTATTTATATTTCCGAATGTTCAACCTCGATCAGAAGAATGTGCTCTTGTACACAGATAATTTTTTTCTCCACTTCGCAAGAAGTAACTGGAGAATACTGCAAGAGGTGAATATGAATTGAAGAAATATCATAAGGATGGTTACCTCTTCCACCATTTAGAATGCGGCTGACTGCCAATAAGGTGTTGAAGCTTAAGTTCATTTCAGTCACCGATTCAATTTTTCTTGGAACTGTCTCTAACACATCTGTGAAGCGGCCAGTTTTTTCTTGCATCCTCACATATATAAACGTCTTCCACGAGAGGAAGTCCAACAGTTTCAAGTTTCTTGATGCTTGTAGCAATCCAGTAAATATTACTGTTTAGTGTCATATTGCAGTGAAGTTTGGGTTCTTGAACCATTTTTTTTCCAAATGAATCAATGATAGATTTGACTTCTTCAAACTGTTTGTTGTAAGACTGACATTCCCGTATCAGGTGCCGCACAAACCTACAATTGTTTCTTATAAAATGCAAGTTTTCTGGTGCCTCCGTAAAGACCAATTTGCGATTGAAATAAGTTGGCTGATCTCCGGAAGCTTGATTCTCATCTCATCCGCAGTAGATCAAACTAAGATAAAACAATTTAATTACTGAAGCAACTTTGCTACTTTTTACAAGTATGACGCACTGTCTGTTTACAAGAGAGGTACCCAATCTTTTACGTTATCTCGACACACCAATTTTATCATTCATTCATCGTGTTATGGTGGAATGATTTGTACTCTTGCATACAAAAAGATGGTGCAAATATGTAATCAGCTGTTAGCTATCTAACTATGAAATTAATAGGATACCTTTACAAAGCATCAGTTGTCTCGCGTATGCAAATCCATACATCTAAACTGCTTACTTCTGCTCTAATTGATTCTAAATCTTTTCTGTTTGGAAATTGGAAGATATCCCTGTGAAATATTTGACTCGTCAGGAACTAACCAACTTACTAAAACTATGGTCATTTGGACCCGGAGTTCAATGGCGTGTTCACGAAAGTTTTCCATTGGATTCTGTTCTTAGACAACGTATCCACTTTCTTCTTTATATTTATTTTCCCGAGATTCATCTTAATATTGCTCTCGGCCTACCTGCGCCTAGGCTTTCTTAATGGTCGTTTTCCTATTGTATTTCCACTTAAGAATTTAAAGCGTTTCTACTTTCTCTCATTTGTATATATAACTTGCTCAATTAAGCTTTCTACATTGTATGACTCTAACAATGCTTCGTAAACGGTGTGAATTATATTGTCCTCATTATGAAATCTATGCACTTCATAATTATTCTGTTATTTATTTTTAACTTTTTTAAAATTAAGCGACACTATTTGAGACGACAAACTATTTCCAGCTGAACAATAATATGAATTCTCTAAAAAGGAATTTAATTACTTACAAAAATGGTTTTGGTTACTTACTAAGGACCCATTATAATAATGTTTCCAATTTGTCGAAAGTATTTGTATTTTAAAGCATACGTAATTTTGCAGTATTATTATCCCTACGACCGTGTAACGTGGGTTCCTGTCACCACGGCATTTCACGTCCTCAGGTTGCGGATCGAGGAGAAGGCCTCTAGATATTGAGGTTAGCTGCGAATACAATGAATAAGCAGTCGCCGGAGACTACTAGCAGTGGTTCTCCAGCTTGGGGGGTTTGGATCGGTCTAAGAATCTCATCCTATAAAAATGGCACTTGTTCAGAAACATTCACAAAAGCAGCGGAGAGGGACTGGTAATTTGGCACGACCTCAGCAAAAGGAAATGGACATGTTGATTTGGAACATGGCATATTAAAAGTCTTTTATATGGCAGGATCGTTAAAATGTGTAACGGGTGAATTAGAGAAATGTAAGATCGACCTAGTAGGAGTTCAGGAAGTTACGTGGAAAGGAAATGGAATTGTGAACTCCGGAAATTTTACGTTGTTTTACGGGGAAGGAAATAAAAACAACAAGTAGGAACAGCGTTTTTCGTTCACAAACGAATATTAACATGAATTAAACAGATTGAATTTACTACTGGGAGACCTTCTTTAATTACTCTTAAAAATAGGTGGTGTGATATTATTGTTTTAAATGTATATGCTCCAACAGGAGGTAGGAATGACGATATAAAATACAGTTTTTACGAGGAAGTGGAACGGATATTTGACCAACTCCCGCGATAACATATGACAATTCTATTAGGGCATTTCAAGGCGAACTTAGGACGAGAGGATATTTTCAAACCAGTTATAGGGAACGAAAGTCTGTATAAGGAAAGTAATGACAACGGTGTTAGACTCGTGAAATGATATAAGTGCATTCTAGTCATTTACAAAAGACAGGAAATGACTAAAGTAGCACCAAATGTTATGACTCTAGATAACAGGGAATATTGTACCAGGGAAGCAAGAAAGTTCGTGCGCTTTTGAACCACTCCCGCTTCCATTTGGCTGCTGCGGCGACATCTGTCCCCGTAGCATGAAAGTTTTGACTGTTTGGGAAAGCTTATTCATTGACGCATCAGCCACGGTGAATATAACAACGCATTTGTCAGTGTAGTGTGTGAAAATCGCTCGTGATCATGTCAGTGTCAAATGAAGTTTTTAGAGCTTGTTTGCTTTACGAGTTTAAATTGGGGACAAATGGTGCAGAAGCAGCTAGAAAAATATGTGTTGCGCTCGGAGAGGGTGTAATAAGTAAATGTACAGCACAAAAATGGTTCCAGACCTTTTCAACTGGTGACGAGACCTTTCAAGATAAGCCTCGCTCTGGGAGGCCTAAATCAATGGATATGGATCACCTGAAGGCCTCTATTGAAGATTATTCCAGTCAAACATGCGAGGAACTTGCTCACCGATTCGAAGTAAGCAGGAAAGTTATTCGGGCAAGTCTGCATCAGTTGGGGAAGACCTGAAAACTGGGTCAGTGGGTCTTTCACGAGCTGACCGCTATGAGCCAAGTTCTAAGACTGAATATCTGTTCATTTTTGTTGACGAGACACAAAATCTGTCCAATTTTGGACCTTATAATAACTTGTGACGAGAAGTGGGTCATGTATGACAATAAAAAACGGTCATACCATTGTCTATCACCGAATGATCCGAAGCCTTTGACTGCAAAACCGAACAACCATCAACACGAGGTTTTGCTCTGTGTTTGGTGGACTACAAACGGTATCGTGCACTAGGAGTTCTTGGAACGTGGTAAGACAATTACCAAAGATGTGTACTCATCACAACTGAGAACGGTAGCCACCAAACTGACCCAGAAACAGCCAGCACTAGTAAACAAAAGAGGCGTGCTCTATAACCAGGACAACGCGCGCCCTCACACCGCAAAACAGGCGCTGGAAGTAATCTCAGAACTTGGTTGGGAGCTTGTATCTCATCCTCCCTACTCCCCAGATGTCGCTCCTTCGGATTGCCATTTATTCTTGGCCATAGACAACTTTATGCGTGGCAGGCAGTTCAAGACTGAACAAGACGTCAAAAATGCAGTTGCTGAGTTTTCCGAGTCTCGGGAACAAATATTCTACAAAACTAGCATTTACAAGCTTGTTGAGCGCTGAGAGAAGGTTGTAGAAGCAAATGGAGGCTATTTTGCGGAATAAACAAACCGTTACAACCCTGTAATTGACAGTTTTCTTCCATAGTATAAAAGCGCACGAACTTTCTTGCTTCCCTGGTACTAATAAAGATATTGTTAATGGTTTTGCAACTCATTTGAAAGCTATATATATCTGGGGGTTCCATCAACTTATACAGTGAATGACAGAAACAATTATTCTCAATTTTATACTACACTAAAATTAAACCTTCTAAATGTGACAGAATATAAAAACGCTAACCGTAATTTAAAACCTAAGAGAACATGTGGAATAGATGGAACACCACCTTATATTATTAATGGTTGCTCGGACGTTTTAATGGGATCATTTTGTTATATATATAATTTGGTGATCAGAAAGCAGATCTTTCTAAATACGTGAAAGGTAGCTCGTATTAGTCAAATTTCAAAGAGTGGAGAAAAAAGTAAAATTGAAAATAACCGACCGATATCAATAATTTGTGCTCCAGACGAGGTACTAGAATATATACTCTATATATGTACTTTTAATCACGTGAAGTCTTTCATTTATCAGAACCAACATGGATTTTTACGGTAGATCAACTGTTACAAATCTAATTAATTTTGTTAAAGATGTACAGGATGCATTGCATAAAAATAGAGTGGATACTATTTACTTCGACTTCTCAAAGGCATTTGACAAAATTAATCATGATCATTTATTGAATAAAGTGTCAAATTTTGTTTTGATTTTGCTGTTTTTAAAATTAATGTCATCGTATCTTGAATACAGAAAACGATATGTTTCATACAACTGTCATCAGTCTCCTTTCTATCAAATGAGTACTGGCATACCGCAAGGCTCTAACCTAGGACCTTTATTTTTTCTAATATATGTAAACGATTTACTGTATAAAATTAAACATTCGTACTTTATAATGTACGCGGATGATTTAAAATTGTATAAAGAAATAAAAAATAAGAATGTTGAAAATATGTTATAATCCGATATTACGGAAGTCTACAATTGGAGTGTTGAAAAAACGTTGTATCTAAATTTACAAAGATGTCAATTTATGATAATAACTAAAAAGCGGAGCTATATTGATTGTAAATATTACTTAATGGTGTTGAATTGGAAAGCAAATATGAGGTTGAAGACTTAGGTGTATATTTTAAAAAATAGCTCGTTTTTTAGAACCGTATTGATAATATACCAAATGATGCTTATCAAATGTTAGGTTTTATCATAAGATGTACAAAAAACATGATTTATCAGTTATTAAAATATTATATAATTCAATAGTCCGAAGCAAATTAGAATATGCTTCAATAGTGGATCATCAAGTTGTAAGTAACAAAAAAATGAAATTGAGTAGTATAAAATAAATTTTTAAGATACTTATATTTCAAAAAAAAAATATATATTTCATACTATCAGAGAAAAAATCGTATATGTAGTTATTAAAGGAATTTCACTATGTCAGATTAACAAGCAGAAGGATTGTAACCCAGCAAATGTTCCTATATAAAATTATCAATGGTTAATTGCTGATAGTACGTTTTTGGAAAGAATATGCTTTAACACTACCCATGTAAATTAAGAAATAGGAATCTTTTGGTAAATAAAATACAGAAAACTGTGGGATATAAAAATTCACCATTGTATGCTATATGTGAAGCATACAACAAATTAGTAAAAATATGTGATTTGGATTTTAGTTGTAAAACGAAAATTTATTGTAATTTGGTGGAAACGTATGTAAACTTGGAGTATATGTAAACCCCTGTATGTAAATTGCACCACATAATAATAGAAGGTAATAGTAATAGGTCGCGAAACATGAATACTTACGTATGTTGGCATTCTTGTGCGCGTTTGCATTTTTTATTTTTGTGTTTCATTCTATTTTTTTCTTTTTTCTGATTCTAATGTTTGTTTTAAATTAATAACATATATGTAATATTTTATGTAAGACTCTTGTAATTGGGATTCTACTGTTGGAGTCAGCGGATTTAAATAAATAAATAAATAAATAAATTCTAAATAAATAACCTTTGCAACATCCAAAAATCTAATCGTGAAGAGTACAAAATTTCCACATCGCTACGTTCATAAATACACTTGGACCTCACAAGAGATAGAAGAAGGAAATCTAGCAAAATTGAGGTCCGGTTATTTAAAGGGGCTGCTTGTGAAACTGACCACTACGTGGTAGCAGCAATAATAAAATGGGGATTATCGGTGAATAAAGGAAATATTCAATGTCCGAAAACGGAGATATTTAATTTAAAGAAATTAGAAGAGAGCAATACCAGATTGAAGTTTTTAATAGATTGTCGGTTTTAGAACTTTCGGAGTGCACAAGTGCTCAGGATACTTGAATTGAAATTAGATATAGCATTAAAATTTCTGAAAAAGAGAAACTGGGACGGAATTAAGTAGAAACAATCCATGGTTCGACCAGAAATGCATTAAATTAGCAGAGAAAAGAGGCAAAATTACGCTGGCCGAAAATTCCGAAAGAAATAACTGCACAAAATTTCGCAAACGTCAGGCGGCAAACTTCCAAAACTTTTTGAACAAACAAACGCGATTTTTTGAAAGCTAAATTTAAGGAAGTTGAAGTTGAGAATAAAAGTAAGAACATTCGGCACATGTATATAGGATATCAACGAATTTAAGAAAGGGTATCAACTTCATGCTTATATATTAATGGAAGCTGACGGAAAAGTTCTCACTGATGCGAACAGCATCTTAGGAAAACGAAAACATTTCATTGACGATTTGCTTCCCAAGCAGCCAAAAACTAATATACATGAATGAAAGGAGATACACACCGCAGAACTGTATACGCGTATTCCAGGACCCAACCCCTATAAAGATATGAAAGAAACACAAATCTCCGGGTGTAGATTAATTTTCAGCTGAGTTAATTTTTAGCTAGAGGCGAAACATTGTGGAACAAGATAGACAAACCCATGCTCCTTATCCGGAATATGGAAAAATTGCCAGAAGAGACGAAAGAATTAATCATTGTTCCAATTCACAAGAAAGACGACAAAACCGACTGTAATAATTATCGAGGCATCTCTCTTCTGTCAACATCCTATAAAATCCTATCAAATATTCTATTAGCAAGATTGACCCCATACTCAGATGAAATTATTGGAGATTATCACTGCGGTTTTAGTCGAAATCGATCAAATGTACACCATATATTTTCCATTCGACCAATATTCGAAAAAAAGTGGGAATACAATACCCCGGCACATCAACTATTTATTGATTTTAGAAAGGCGTGCAACTCGGTTAGGAAAGAAGCATTATACAACGTTATTACGAAACTTGGAATACCGAGAAAGCTAATTAGATTAATTACGATATGTTTAGATGAATCCTAAAATAATGTCCGGGTAAAGAAATTTTTGTCCACGAACTTTCACGTCGAAAATGGTCTGAAACAAGGAGATGCGTTGTCGCCACAGCTATTCAACTTCGTTCTGGAATACGCTATAACGAAAACCAAAGATAGCAACCAGGGCCTACAGTTGAACGGTACTCACCAGGTTATGGCTTATGCTAATGATGTAAAGTTAATAGGGGTTATAGGAGAACAATAGAAAGAAATGCATAGATCTTATTGAACGCTTGAAGAGACAGGGGTTTAGAACTGAGAAATCTAAATACATCGAAGTAGGACGGGAGCATAATACAACAAATAATGGATACGTTAAAATATTTAGTAATACTTTTGATAGAGTAGACGAATATTCGGATCCAAGAGGAACGGCAATGGGGAATGACGAAAACTTCATAACGAAGAAATACATAATTTATAGGATTTACCCAATATTGTTAGGGGTATCAAATCTAGGAGGCTTAGGTGGGCAGGCCATGTAGCTAAGATGGAAAGAAGTAGAAACGCTTTCAAAGTCTTGACTGGAAGACCAATGGGAAAACGACCATCAGAAAGACCTAGGCGCAGATGGGAGGACAATCGGTGATATGTATTAAAGTTAGACCGTACACTTTGCTCAGGATTTTGAGATTAATCTCAACGTTGTATGCATATAAAGCGTGACAATGCGACGCTATTTGAGTTTAATCTCAGGTGCCTGACTAAATGCTCGGAACTGATGAATCAAATTGTGATTTCTCACCTTTGGTATGCATAAACTTGAGTATAATCTCAACTAGGTAAGACTAATCTCCAAATTTTGTGAATCACATCCGTATCTAGTTCACTTGTGTCACAGTGTGTTAGAGTTTGTCGAAATGGCTGAATTTATGGATGTGTAGCCTAGACGAATTATGTGCAAATTTCGAGGAGACTCTGATGTCCATGACTATAAAAGTCTATATAGTCAACAATATATTGTGCGTGGATTTTCTGAGTATTCCCATTTCCTTCCACTTTCACATTCCACTAATTCTTCCATTATAATTCATTTGCTTTAATCATCGTCTCCCTTAGTCTAAATGGTATAATGGTGAGACTGTTAAACTGTAAGATTACATTTCATTCTTTTACTGTTGCATGAGTTAGCACTTCCGTTTTGTTTCCCCGCCTGAAATGCTAAAGTGTTCCCAAATTGGTTCCTCAAAATTGAAACAAGAGTTGTGGCCGTATATTGCAAATAACTTGGTCGTCACTGTTATGTATGCTGGAATATTCAAACGAAAGTAATCAAATCCAGTAATTCTTAAAGTGTGGTCCGCGGTCCCCAGGGGATTCGTGGGACCTAGCCGGGATGTCGGCGACGCCTAAAATGTGAAATGTGCTTTAATAAAATAGAACTCACAGCTGTTATGCAAGAAGTATTTTTTCAGTGACTAACAGAAAGCAATTAATAATTTATACCTACGTTTGTAGATTTAAATGTTCTACTTTACTAAATTTCTGCACTGAAGCTAGCCAACCTTTATACAGGACTACTTCAAGTGAGAGAAATTCCTTCTCTTTTAGGGTATTTTTTCAAAAGCAGTTGTACATTAACAGCACTAGACTCAGAATTTCATGAATTTTATCTTCAATAGGTGGAAATTGCCCACCATAGCACAAATTTCAATTTTTTTTAAAAAGAAATAGAAGTAGATGTTAGTCATTCTTATGCATATAAACATCAAGCCTCTCACAAATTCTGGGATTTCTAAGACAAACAGATGGTAAAACCCTTCCAAAATATCTTCCTAGATCCGTCACTTGACTAAAATTGGTTTGCATGTGCGCTATGAGTATAAAGAATTGTGTAAAAAGTAATTGCAACATTTGATGCCTTTCATTAACACTTACTTATGTGAGCAAACCTTTTCTGCTCTTTGCAGTATTGAAACATGAAAGCGAAATCCTCTTAATGTGGAATTGGGCCTAAAATTGATGTTGACAATAATTATGCAGTTATGCAGTTCAATGCAGTTATGGAAAACACAAATAATTTCATTCCCCACATTAGTGTCTCCATAATTTGAGAACGTCGTTTCTTAAGTGGATTTCTTTAAAAAAAAATAAGTTATGTTTTGAAAGTTACTGTATTTTGAATTGGAATTTCATTCACTAGGAATCAATCATGTATCTTTCGAATAAATTACTTACTTCGTTATATTTCTTGATTGTTTTTTTTTGTTGGTTATAATTCTAATTAGTATATTTTTAATACAATGTGAAATTTCAGATAACATTACAACGGAGTCCGCAGATCACTTTCCGAATGAACACTGGTCCGCGCTACCAGAAAGTTTGAGAACCACTACTAATCTAATCCAACGGAAGAAAAAGTTGTGCTTTAGTGCTGGATAATACTGATATTAATTTTAATGACATGCTTTTACTTGCTACACACCTGTTTATTCCTAATTTAGAAAAGGGAAGGAAATTAACATTGTATTCATTACGTCATTTCTGAATGAAACGTCATAAAACCCAAGTTCACATGAGACGGAACGGACTTTCACAGTGAGAAGAATCTCCTTCCTAATCATTCCTTTTATGCATACGAATTACGAATTAAAACTCACTTGTACATTAATCTCGTTCAAGAGGTGAAATTATACTCACTAGTACTTAGTCATCTTTATGCATATCACCCAATATTAAGGAAAATTTCGCAGAGATACGAATACAAAGTAAAACTGGATTCAATTGGCTAAAGATGGAAGTATGTGGGGAGCTATCGTGAACGTGGCATTGAACCTTCGGGTTCCATAGGCCATAGAGTTAGTTACTTAGTTATGATCCCGACGAACTTCAATATATTAAGTTTTTTCTGCATTTATATCTTAACCCTGCAAGTGTTTAATAACATCTACGCATATTTGCTATTTCTCTTCTATCATTCCCTATTATGTTTACACCATCAGCATACGCCATAACCTGGTGAATATCATTCAACATTAAACCCTGTTGGCTACCCTTATAGCGTACTCCAGAACAATGTTGAATTATAATGGTGACAACACACTTGCTTGTTTTTTGCCAATGGCAACAGGAATATTATGGGAAAGAAATGTCCTACTTGGATTTTACTTTGGGATTCATTTAAACAGAGTTTCCTACAAGATACCAATTAAGGAACTTTCCGAACACAATATTTTTCGATGAATTTCCAAATTTCGGCACTTAGCTTTTTCTTCCAAGCGATGTTTGGTCCAAGCATTGCTTAGCACATTTTCTTGTTAATCAGAGTGAATAAAGAGTTCTCTTGTTTGTAGCTCAGTAAAATTTCCTTACTGGTAATTGTTTGTTTTCACCTAACATGAGGTGTGCATGTTTAGCACTAACTGAGACTTCATAGACCTAGTAACATTTCTTATTCATTCTCGAGAAAAAAGTAATTTTTATCAACGGTAAATGTACACAAAATTCGACTGCTAAACAAACCCGCAAGTTCCTAGATCACGAGGAGTCAGGAGGGGTGATTATGCTTTTTGCAGATTAAATACGTATTACATATTGCGAAAATATGTTCTTAATGCTATAATGGTTAAAATGAAACTCCGGAAATTTTCGTATACCATATCCTAGAGTTGAATTAAAAAACGCGCCAATCAGGATTCTTTAACGTCGGTAACAAAGATGAAACACTGTCAATAACAAAACAGAGTTGAAATCATGTTTATATTTTACAAATAATTAAGGAATATTTTAGGTTCCTGCAGCTTCCAATTTTCCTCCTTCAATTGTTGTTTGGTTTGGTTCACTGTATTGATTGCCGCATCCTGTTGCTTGTAGGAAACTAAAACACTTTCTACTTTAGATGTAATTGTTACGATGCGTCAAACTGAACAGCTGCTATTTTCGTACAATGACGACATATAACATTTTTCTGTTAGTCTATTGTGGGGAAAGGAAATAGACAGAGGAAACAGAGTAGATGCAGTTTAAATTTATTTTTATCTTTCACTAACATGATCACCAACAGATTACAGGATTTTTCTGTTAAGAACTATTCAATATAATAATATTTTATATTTTGATTTATCCTACATATTTGAAAGTATCCACTTTATCAAAAGGATTATTTGATAATTTCACTCATCCACATTTCGCCGTATTACTATACTGCCGAACCTGTATGTATTTAGTTTTATCTCTATTTACTTCCAAACCCGTGCGTTTAATAACACATCTGTATTTCTTTCTGTTATTCTGGTATCATCTCGTATTAAATTTACATCATCAGCATATGCTATAACTTGCTGAACACCATTCAGCTCTAGCAGCACGTTGCTAGCTTTGATTTTACTTTTAGCGTACTCCACGACTAAGTTGAATAATAACGGTCAGAACGCATGAGAAAATAATAAGTGGTACAAGGTCGAACTTGAGTTACCTCAGATTCAATAAGGTGACCATGAGCTGATGATTATATTTTAAGAAAACTACGAGTAGTTCAACACGTATGATGGCAGCTGTCGTAAAATAAAAAACCACTTTCTGTTAATACCATTTCAGCAAACTTTTTTATACAAAAAATTGCTTTGGGATCATTGCAAATAGTCCATGCCGTTCAACAACGTCTCGTCTTTAAGAACTCCGCAAGACTTGATACAAAAATGAGATTATGTGGAGCTATCTGAAGGTAAATCTTTCTTTTAGGCCAATATTCCCGAACACCATCAAAACTCATAAACGTAATTAGTAATCTAACGAATATTGCAAAGCACTAGCATCAACACGCTCCCATTCGAGAAAAACTATTTCTCCCGTGCAAGCACCCATTTCCTCTAAGAGGCATCTCATATTTGAAATTTACATTTTTAACTGTCACAACTTATATTTTCTTCAACGCCACTACAAAATAATATTCCTCCTCATTCAATTAATCGCTTACTGACACAAGCGCAACTATCTTCAGTACAAATCTTTCATCCCAGCAGAACTGCTGATATCACCACAATAGCTAATTAGGTGGCTGAACATTCTTTGATTTTCTCAATAAATGCCGTGCGTCTTCTGCAAAATAGAGGTAATAGGACGAACAGAAATCAAGAAAGATTAGCAAGCCGGAGAACCCATAGCGAGCCACTCTGGATAAACAAATAAGGAATGAACATATACCGACGGGTAGTCAAATCTATTTACTGAGATTCAATAACTCAATTAGACATAGAAGAGAATATACCGGTTTGACATCTTCAGATATCATGTTATTACCAAAGTAAAAGTCAATGCAAATACATTACAAGTTATCATAATACGCTGTGTTAGGTGAGTTGAGTTCACTTAAATAGTGGCTGTGGTTGATTGTCTGATATTGACCTATTGTGTAGTGCCAGTTATGGGACAATCAGAAGAGAAAACGTCTTAGTTTACTGTTGTGATACTGTAACAATAAATATGTTATGTAGAATTTATGTTAAGACGTTAGAGCTATTAAAATGATGGATACCGATGAAGGGAATATTAGTTGAAAGGTTAGCAATGTATGATGTTAATGTGATTGTACGCATGGTAGTAATACGTAAGAAGTTAATAGTTCTAATAAATAAAACCATTGTTTGAGTATCCGGAATTATCACTAAATTTTCTTACTAAGTTAGTTCATAATTATCACTAACGCTATTCTAAGTTATTGACCTACGTTTTTAAGTTACTGGTCTTCGATGAATAATGCCAGTAATGGGATAATCAGAAGAAGAGAAAATTTTCATCTCGATGCTTCTTCTCCAAACTGTTTTGGATGCCTTTTCTTCACTCGATGAATGGGGTCTTTCTCTTACTCCGGAGTCACAAGAATCTGCCTCCAAATTGCAAGTTGATTCCCTTTAAAAGAGAAATTAGCTGGAATTTCAAACAAAATTAATAAATTAAAACATATTACCTTATCAATTTCGAAATGAGAGACACTACTTCTTCACATTACTTCAGAAGTATCGATGCTACATACTTATCTAATATTTTCTGGAGAGATCTACTATCTCGTTTGTAAACAAAAATATATTTAAGAAATAATACAGTTTCTTTATATAAAAAGCCTCGAAAAGCAACAATACGAACGGAAACAGAAATGAATGTTTCATTATCTTAATACATAATATGTCTACAAAGTAATAAAGGAAAAGTTGGCTGCATTGCACCGACTGCAAGATAATCATAGTCAAGGTGAACTTTATTCTTCCTATAAAGATGAGGAGCAAAATAAAAGACTCGTTGTTCTACTACGTATCTATTTTACAATAGCTTCTTGACCGCTTCGCTTTAGAGGCAATTACTTTATAATGTTTGGAAATGAATTCACTCTTATTATTTCAAATCAAAATTCTTATCCTTTGTTTTGGAGAAAGATACACCATTGGAGGTTCTATAACCTTATCACGAAGACGTTATTTTTCATACTAATCAACATGATATAAATAATAAAAACACACAGGTTGGAAAAAGAAGTAGAGGAGAGACTAAAATGTATAACAAAACCTTATAATATCGATCGTTTTGACATATCGTAACTTAAATCTGAACCCATTCGAGAAAACAGCTATCCATATCTTACTTTATAAATAGAAGAACGTATTACAATATTCACCTAAACACATTGGCTATTTTAGAGGTACATACATTTAGAATAAATAATATACTACCTTTCACGACAGATCCCCCCATTCCATTAGGAATAAAAGTACCAGCTGACATACATATTTGACAATTCCTATACATAAAAATCTTTGAACCAACGGATGATAGCACATTTTCACCTCTTCTTTCCACGCTATAAACGCTAAAATCTACTGACTTTTGATTCGTCGGAAACTTTCAAAGGAATAACGGTTATACATATAATCTTAACGTTCCCTTTCAATCCACAGGGGATGATTTACAGATATTAAAATGGAAAACGTACTTTCGACCCTTTCTCAACGTTGTATCCAAATTTTACTGCTCCCTAAGAACAGAAACTACACCACATTTGAAATGAAGCACATCAGGAAATCTTACTTTTTTAGCGTTGTATCATGGGCCACTCAACCAGTTTTCAAGCTCTTCGTACTGCTACTAGGTTAACTTTCGACATGCTACCTGAAGCGATAACATATTTTGCAGATGATCTCGTCGAAGGGTCGTTTAATTGGAAACAATTCTCAGACTTCGAATTAATATTTCAGCGAATTTACACACATGGCTTTTGACCACCTCTGAAGAAGACACATATACTTTACAAGGAACACATCAGTATTTTAAAAGGTGGAAATAAAATTAGAAACTTCAGATGATATAGTACTAAGATAATATATTAAAATTATGGCTTATACTATTATCTTACAGCACACAGAAAATATTTTATTAACGAGATAGAGACACTTGAGCTACATCTAATTAAAAATATATAAATTCAAATGGAAACAGCAACATCACCTATTATTCGAGCAACAAAAATCAGTTATTTTACTGCCCTGTGTGCAACATTTCCAATAAAGGCGTATTCATATGAGAACAATATATATATTAGCAGAGGACTAATCACGAAAAACGGACAGACCTCTATTTGGCAGAAGGAATTATTTATTCGTATCTATATGCTACGAAAATATCTCTTACTTCGTATTAAATCGGAACTTTCAATAAGTATTCATAAAGAGTCAATTACTTTCTTATGAACAAACTCCATAGCTCTGGATAAGTAGCTTAACAAATAAAACACAGTTCTCACCAGAGCGGAATGAAATATATTAAAAACTATACTTACAATGTTTTTAAATATATATATAATGTTTTTAAATAAATAAATAATTATTAATAGCCTATATGCACTTTTCTTGCTGCTTTTCTATCACATCCAACAATTTCTCCCATTGCTCGTGTATATTTATACCTCTTGTCCAATTCATTAAGTTCTCCTCTTGTTCTCTCTTTATTCTTCTAGCCTCTTTCCACTTTCTAATAATCTTCCTGTTCTCTCTCTCTAAACCCCTAGCCCCCTCCCAGTCTATTTTATGTCCCGGTTTTGTCTGGGTACTGTCGCTTCTTCTCACATTTCATTCCACCAATTCTTTTAAGATCATTAACTTACTTTAATTATTGGACATGGTAGCTCAATGGTAGAGCGCTTCGTCTAGTTTGGCAAGTAATTTTGTAATGGAAAATATCGTATCCGTGGTTTTTGTCAGGGTACTCTGATTCATCCCACTTTTCATTCCACGAATTAATCTAAAATATTATAAGTGACCTACCTTAATCATTGGGCGCGGTGGCTCAGTGGTAGAGCGCTTCAGCTGGTGGGACAAGTAAATTTGTGGTGGACAAGATCGTATCCGTTGGTTTTCTCAGGGTACACCCGCTTTTGCCTCTTTTCATTCCAGCAATTCTTCCGTTATTATTGACTTGGTTTAATTATCGGGCCCGGTAGCTCAGTGGTGGAGCATTTCCTGTGGTGGGCGAAGTAAGTTTGTGGTGGACAAGATCGTATCTGTGGGTTTTGTCAGGGTACTCCCGCTTTTTCCCACATTTTATTCCACCAATTCTTCCATTATCATTGATTTCATTCAATCATTGGACGCAGTTGTTCAGTGGTAGAGCGCTTCCTCTGGTGGGCGACGTAAGTTTCTGGTGGACAAGATCGCATCCGTCGGTCTTGTCAGGGTACTACCGCTACCTCCAAAATTTCATTTTACCAATATCTCTATTATCAATTAATTACTTTCATCATTGGGCGCAATGGTTAGGTTGTAGAGAGCTGTCTTTGGTGGGAAAAGTGTGTTTGTGGTGGTCAAGATCGTATTCGTGGGTTTTGTCAGGTTGCTCTCTCTTTCTCGCACACTTCATTCCTCCAAACCCTCTATTATCATTGACTTACTTTTATCATTTGGCGCAATGGTTAGGTGGTAGAAAGCTTCCTCTAGTGGGCAAAGTAAGTTTCTGGTGGTCGAGATCGTATCTGTGGGTTTTGTCATGGTATTTCCTCTTCCTCCCACACTTCATTCAACCAATACCTCTTATTATTGACTTACTTTAATCATTGGGCGAAATGATTCAGTGGTAGAGCGCTTCATCTGGTGGACGAAGTATGTTTGTGGTGGACAAGATCGTATGAGTGGGTTTTCTCAGGGTACGCTCGCTTCCTCCCACATTTCATTGAACCAATTCTTCTATCATCATTGACTTGCTGTAAACATTGCAGAAGTCTTGGTCCCTTTAGCATTGCGGTGATGTCAGAAATCAGATTCTGTTCCAAGCAGTTACCATCCGCGTCCAACAACCCCATGTTTAAAAGGGGAGTTAAAGAACCCGCGTCTAAAACTTCGAACCCAGTTTTTTGAGGTTCAAGGCTAGGGATTGTTTTCTGACATCACAACTGTGCTCAACGGATCAAAACCTTTCATATGATGCAAACGCTGTCCAACAACTTCATGTTTAATAGGTGAATAGAAGGTACCCGAGCCCATAAGGTCAGGAACCCATTCCTTGAGTTTCGTGCCCTGGGCCTGATATCTGGCATAACTACTTCACTCAGTAGCAGTGTTAGTGTCAGAAATCATTAACCTAACTTTATGGCGAGTGGGTGTCCTCGCCGCTGGTCTAGTGGCTAGCACGTGACCCTTTGGTGCCCCGGAGTTTTTTAAAGAATGCATGTTTTACTAATTATACTAATTTTTCTTATAAAAAAGGTGCATTCAATGCGTTTGTTTATTTAAGACGTAGTCACTGTTGAACAAAATTCTTTATTTTTATATCTGGCAATAAGATCCCCTCTGTTCTCTCTCTAGACTGAGTCATATTACACTTAATAAATGTCAAATTGCGATTTTTATCAACAAAGTAAAGCTGGTACATAATATTAATAATAATAATAATGCATAATAATAATAAAGAAATTTTTTCACCCTTCTTTAAAATTTCTGTAGGCTTCTCTGAATCTGGATATGTTGTTTTATAGTGTATAAAGCAAAAAGGCTTCAAAGATCAATCTGGCAAAAAGTATTTGTGTAGAAGACACAAACGTCTCATCAAGTTGTTCTACAAACAACTAAACAGCTGACCTTGTTTCTGTTTGCCTTTAAACACAATGTTACGATTTACAAGGCACAGACAAAAGTAGAGAGCAACGTGAAATTCGCCTAATGGCAGTTTCGTTGCTAAACTGAAGACTAGCACTCTGTCAATATATTGCATAGCTATCAATAAGTCACACTCACAGGTTCTTTTCAAACGTTTTGTATAACAGGTTAATGAAACTACGTTGTTGTAGGTAAGGGATGAGACTCTGAAAGACCGATAAGTGGTGGAGCTCAGAGCCGTAGTTCGAAATTTCGTTGCCCGAGGCGAAGTAGAATTCGGCGTCCCCCGACGCTTACCTTACCAAGATTTTACTTTGCTTTCTATGCTTTTATTTTTAACATATAAGAGAAACACCTTTTTGTTGTTATGCTACGCTGATTTTTCTTTTCTTTTTTTACCAAGCCGCTTGGACAGATCATTGCACCAGCCAAAAGCTATCTTTATGTATTCTTTAACAAATAAGAGCCGCTCTCAAGAGGCTTATTTTAGACCTATTGCTAAACTTGACAAAACTATCTTGTATACAAATCCATTTGGAGAATAATTATGAAAAAAGCATGGAATCCATTCTTCTACGTCAGGGGGACCATGTTACACATGGAGTTGGTGGGCGCGAATGGTAGCGCTGGAAAGGTTCCGGTCCCCTTACTGCAGTAGTATTGTCAGAAATCAGGCCCAGGCCACGAAGGTCAAGGAATGGGGTCCTGACGTTATGGGCTCGGGTCCCTTTTATTCACTTATTAAACATCAAGTTGTTGGTCGGCGTTGGCGGCATTTGAAAGGTCTTGATCCGTTGAGCACAATTGTGAAGTCAGGAGCCAACCCCTAGCCTTGAACCTCAAGGAACTAGGTCCCGAAGTTTTAGACGCGGGTATTTCTATTCTCCTTTTAAACATGGGGTATTTTGACGCGGATGGAACATTGAAAAGACACTAGTCCTTTGAGGACAGCGTAATGTCCGAAATTGGTTCCTGGCCTCAAAGCGCCAGAAATGCGTTTCCAAATTGGCTCAATCTCAATACCTGGTTGCGCAAGATAGAACAACATTTATAGCTATATGGATTGTTTCATCTTGTGTATACTGAGATTGAACCATAGCCAAGGTTTACATCACAACCCAAATACGGGGAACGGAATCGGATTTCTGACGTCGCCGCAATGCTCAAGGGACCAAGACTTCTCCAACGACTAAATCAAGTCAATGATGATAGAAAAATTGGATGAATGAAATGTGGGAGGAAGCGAGAGTACCCTGAGAAAACCCACGGATACGACCTTGTCCACAACAAACTTACCTGGCCCACCAGAGGAAGCGCTCTACCACTGAGACACTGAAACCAATGGTTGAAGGAAGTCAATGATAATAGAAGAATTGGTGGAATGACATGTGGGAGGAAGCGGGAGTACCCTGACAAACTCACGGATACGATGTTGTCCACCACAAATTTATCAGGCAGAGGATCGAGACAGTAAGAACCCCACGTACCAGACGAAGTGTTCTACCATTGAGCCACCGTGCACAATGATTGATCAAGTCAATTATAATAGAGGAATTGGTGGAATGGAAAGTAGGAAGAAGCGGGAGTACACTGAGAAAACCGACGGATAACATTTTGTCCACCACAAACTTACTTTGCCTATTTGAGGAAGCGCTCTACCACTGAGCCACTGCGCCCAATGATTGAAGTAAGTCAATGCTAATAGAAGAATTGGTGGAATGAAAAGTGGGAGGAAGCGGGTGTACCCAGACAAACTCACGGATACGATCTTATCCACCACAAACTTACTTGGCTCACCAGAGGAAGCGCTCTACCACTGATATACTGCGCTCAATGATTGAATCAAGTCAATAATAATAGAAGAATTGGTGGAATGAAATGTGGAAGGAAGCGGGAGTACACTGACAAAACCCTCGGATACGATCTTGTCCACCAGAAACTTATTTGGAACACTAAAGGAAGCGCTCTACAACTGATATTATGCATCCAATAATTGAAGCAAGTCAATGATAATAGAAGAATTGGTGGATTGAAATGTGGGAGGAAAGGGGAGTACCCTGACAAAACCCACGGATATGATCTTGTCCACAACAAACTTACTTGGCCCACAAGAAGATGCGCTCTACCAGCGAGGCACTGCGACCAATGTTTCAAGCAAGTCCATGATAATAGAATTGGTGGAATGAAATGTGGGATAAAGAGGGAGTACCATGAAGAAGTGACGGATACGATCTTGTCCATTACAAATTTGCTTGACACGCCAGAAGAAGCGCTCTACCACTGAGCCTCTGCGTACAAAGATTAAAGTAAATCATTGATAATAGAAAAATTGATAGAAGGAAATGTGGGAGGAACCGAGAGTACCCTGAGAGAACCCACGGATACAATCTTGTAAACCACAAACCTATTTGGCCCACCAGAGGAAGCGCTCGACCACTGAGGCCCGTGCCCAATGATTAACCAAGTCAATGATAATAGAGATATTGGTGGAATGAATTGGGAAAAACCTGCGTACCCTGAGTAACCCCACGGGAACGATCTTGTTCAGTACAAACTTAATTAGGACACCAGAGTAAGCGCTCTACCGCTGAGTCACTGCGCCCAATGATTGAAGCAAATAAATGATAATAGAAGAATTGGTGGAATGAAATGTGGGGAAAGCGGGAGTACGCCGACAAAATCCACGGATAGGATCTTGTCCACCACAAACTTACTTGACCGAGAGGAAACAATAAGGACCCCACGCACCAGAGGAAGCATTCTACCACTGAGCCACCACGACCAATTATTAAAGCTAGTGAATGATAATAGAGGAATTGGTGGAATGAAAAGTAGGAAGAAGCGGGAGTACCCTGAGAAAACCAACGGATACGATCTTGTCCACCACAAACTTACTTGTCTGAAAGGAAACAATAAGAACCCCACGCATTAGAGGTAGCGCTCTACCACTGACCCGCCGCGACCAATTATTTAAGCAAGTCAATGATAATAGAGGAGTTGGTGTAATAAATTAGGGGAACAAGCGGGAGTATGCTGGGAAATCCACGGATGCGATCCTGCAAAACACACAACTTACTTTCCTGGGGAACGAAGCAATAAGTGCCCCAAGGACAAGAGGAAGTGCTCTAGCTCTGAGCCACCGTGAACAATTAATAAAGTAAGTCAGTGATAATAGAGGGATTGGTGGAATGAAAAGGGGGAAGAAGCGTGAGTACCCTGAAAAAGAACACGAATACGATGTTGTCCACCACATACTTACTTGGCCGGGGATCGATACAATAGGGACCCCGTGCACCATAGTAAGCGGTCTACCATTGAGCCACCGCGCCCTAGAACAAGAACAAGAATATTGGAGTTCAGTAGAAAACATTTTAAGAAGCAATATCTTTCAGTGGTAAGGACGAATGCCCGACGATCGTCCTTTAATAACTCCATTAGCAGAAAACACTGATACGTCCCTCTCCTATTATGTCTTTTTGAAACCATATTCTTTATCCGGATATTATCCTTCATTCGTCATCCGGATGTAATTAGTTATCCGAATGTTCTATTATCCAGATATTATGCGTTATCCTAATTTTGTAAATTATCCGCATATTATCCGACATCCAGATATTGTCCGCTATCTGTCATCCGGATATCATCCGTTATCCGGATCTTATCCGTCATCCCTTATCCGGATATTGTCCGTTATCCGGATATTATCCCTTAACCGTTATCCCTTTTGTTTTTCGTCAACCGAAAATTATCAGAAAAAAAATTATCCAGATGTGGCTATCCCTAAGCAGGATCGTCAGAGGCATACACGAACTAAATGTCTTCAAAGTCTGCTACACATTTGCAGGATAGGATCCAGGGGCCGATCATGGCGATTGCCCCCAGAAAGGGAATATTTTTTATTTTATATATAAATAAAACCCATTCCAGAGGGTGGAGCTCTTAAGTAGCTCTAAGTAGGAGTATTATCAACCACCGAGCCCCCAGAATTCCATTGTAAATCCGCCTTTGGACACCAGAATGGGAAAAACATATTATTCACATTCAGTTTGCACATCTCAACAAATAAACAATATTATCATTCACTTCCATTTACTACTTCATTCTACTGAACTGTAACTACTTTTTATGTTTAAAAATAATTATTCATTTTTCAATAATTGTAAATATTTATAAGTTCAGTAATTTACCATGAATAGAGTCAACTAGAAGTGTTTTTGTAACGAAGAAATAACAATATCAGCTATGAAATATTTTCTCACAAACTGTCGAGAGTTGACAGTCGACAAACTTTACTTTTTCCTTTACCGATTACCTCGAAACTGTGGTAGCCAGAATTAGAACAGGATAGGGGACTTATATTAAGAAAATGAAAATCTCAGGAAAATGCAGAAGTCTTTTAGTCTGAGAGAAAAAAGTAACGAAATCCTTAATTTCTAGTTCTGTTAGTCTTGTAGCTCTTGGTCCGTACCAAAGTACTGATAGATATATGGCCAATGAATTATGACTATTTTGTAGAACATTCCACTTTAATATCACAGGAAATTCATCTTCCGGCTTGCTTGGTTGTGAAAAGTTATAGAGTGTATTGGTATACTATGTACAGTATGTGTACTGTCGCTGATTTGAGATGACAATCAGAAACAGAAGTAAAAGGTAAATTACAGTAATAGTTTTCTGTTAATTTTTGTACTCAAGGGGAGACGGAACACCTACTTTTATCTTAACATTTGTTTTTCTTAAAATTTCCATTTGGGTTCACACCCTTCCCCCTCAATATTGAATACGGAAATGGAAAACTAATTTTGAAGTTCATTGTTGATTCCAGTATATTTCAAGCATCACTTCTCGGACCTGGGCCTGTGATATGTCGATACATCTCTATCGTCGATCGTATATTATATCAACATTCGATATAGCGAATATATGGACATAAATATATCATTGTCAAGTTTCGATATCGATATTCGGGGGCGGCGAGGTATAAGGGACCCCTAAGACTTGCGATGGATGAAGAAATTAAAGTTACTTTTTACAACATTGTTTTCTAACAATAATATCTTTATTACTACAAATTGCAATGTAAATACATCAACTCGCATATTTGCAATATTATTTGGTATAATTTCTTAGGCGCCATAACTTTTCTGTTCCCTGAAAAAAGAAACAAAAAATCACGTGCAAAAGCAAGCGCTTCGAACTTTGAGCTAGAATTTACAATAAGAATGATTTTTATTTCTCTCTCTTGGAGATTTCCACCCCTTTTCGCCTTTGGGACCGCCCATTGACAAAACGTGCACACAAATCGCTATATGCATTCATGCTCTTATGCAGACTCAGAGATTTTGAAAATCAAACGACTTTTAATAATATTAATAATAATAATAATAATAATAATAATAATAATAATAATAATAATAATAATAATAATTATTATTATTATTATTATTATTATTATTATTATTATTATTATTATAAAAATGGGGTTTACAACTAGGGTCCCATTTCTTTATCTTGCATGGGAGGGCAGCAATTCTGCTACGCCACTGGTGTCCCCTATTCTGTGTTTGTCTCTTTTTCGTTTCTTTAACTATTTGTTTTTGTGCTGTTAGCCTTTTATATGACAATTATATTATATAACTTTTTCTTTTTATGAGTTTCTTTTTTTGAGTGGGGATGGGGGAAAGAGTGATGTGCTTTCTTCTTACATCTCTTTCTTACCATTCATCTTGTTTGAACTGCTTAAGTAAGTCATTTTGTAACTTTCGATGTCATCCAACTCCGTCACAATAATAAAATTGTCATTCTAAACAATTTATTTTATTCTCTTATTTGCAGTGTGCCATACTGATATATTTGCGGCAAAATTGAGATTTGTTCCAACGTCCTTCGAATTGGCAACCAACTCAACCGCAAAGCTTTTTTGGTTGCCTGCTATTGCAGGAAAAGAAGAATTGCAGGTCGTAATGCACTTTTACTGTCGTGTATACAATTACTGTCATAACGTTGTTTATTTTAGTCCACTAATCTAAATACGCATTTCTGTTATTGTTATACTCTTCGCACTTTGTTAGTTTCTATAATATCATTTGACAACAAAATGTATATTACCACAGGATGAATTTTTTAAATTACAATTTAAGATTTCTTATTAAGAAAATGCTGAAATCTGGTTATTTCCA
This sequence comes from Thermobia domestica, assembly GCF_964235325.1. Lineage (NCBI taxonomy): Eukaryota > Metazoa > Arthropoda > Insecta > Zygentoma > Lepismatidae > Thermobia > Thermobia domestica. The sequence goes on along the minus strand of NC_137454.1, from coordinate 39,376,903 downwards.
CTTTATTATAAAAGATGAATCTGGCATGAGTGTAGGAGCTTCCATTCATGGCTGGCTGAGTAATAATGATATCGGTTAGATTGAACTAAATTTTACACTTCATATCTCTACTATCTTAACCCATTAGTGCCGTGCGTGATCACATGATCACAACATTTAGTATTTATGAAAATAAGCCTTGTATAACATACTTTTAGTGATTTCTTTACGCCTTATGTGTTGACTGCTAGGGAAAGGTGCTGCTAACGATATTCAGACAAAACAAATTCCATCTTGCGGCGTAAATGTAACCTAGAGGAACGCGCCAGAAATACAGGAAAAATGGCATGGTTCTCGCAGTAAATATTGATAAACAATCTTATAACTTAACCTTTCAAATTATTTTTTGCTGCGTTATGTATTAGAGATGTGAAAAGTCGTTACAGGTTACATTTAACTCATATGAAAATATTTGGGTCATGGTTATTGGTTTTCCATCACTGTGATCCTATGAACACGCAAGGCATTTAAGTATCTTTTCTTCTCTTGTGTACGTACGTATAGGTGTCGATAATACAGTAAAAGTTTGCAGGTATATCAACTTAGAACAGTTTGTACATGCTTTCATTTGACATACTTTATTATTATTATTATTATTATTATTATTATTATTATTATTATTATTATTATTATTATTATTATTATTATTATTATAAATGACTTCTGCAAGTCCTGTTTTTGGTAATTGTATGTTTTCCCCTTTAGTTACAGAGGTCTTTCACTTCAAAAAATTCTTGATATTTTACAATCGGATAACCTCCGAGACCCAACGTCTCTTCGGATGAAGATTCAGAAGAAGGGGATGGAAATGGACTCATCGACAACCTTATAGGGCACCAACTTACCAGTCATGCTGAAGTTGTTTTTACAGATAATACTCAACTTTGTGAAGGTGATGTGAGAACTCTGTCGTCACAACCGCGTCTACTTGTAACAGGGTTCAGCCTGTTTTTAATGTCGAAGAATATTCCCAAAGTGAAAAGAGAAAGTACTCGTGTGTATGAATTCGGAGAATATCAGCACGCACATGGAACTTACTGATCAAATGGACCAGGATATCTGATATTATAGAATTAGAATTCGGTCCAGAAATGTTGGTGGGTATTTCTCTCTTGGGTATTTTTCTCTATTGAGAAAAGCCAGAATAGGCATCTCACACTTAGAATTTGGAAGGCAAATTATACAAACTCATTTGCAAAAGTATAAAGCCATTCTATTAGATGCAGGGCTTCCAGACACTTCTGAGTCCAGCAGTCAACAACACCATATAAGGGATGACGTTGGTCATTATGGAAGAAACCACTTAGTGGTTCGATCTAAGCGTAAACGTTGTGCAAGTACACTCTGTTCAAAGACAGTTCGTACGAAATGTTTCAAATATAGCGTGGGATTGTGTGCCTACCGACTTTTTTTCAATTTCCATAAAGTAGCATAGATAATGGGCACCATAACCAGACAATTCCATAAACCAAATACTGTGTTTACTTTTGTCTTCTAAAGTGTAACAATTTCTAAGACAATAAATGTCTTTTCTTTTCTTTTACATATGTGTTAATAGTTTAACAGGGCATCCATTCAATCATTATATACGAAAGTACTTAAACGCCTAGCGTGTTCATATGATCACGGGCCACCCCAACAAAACCGCTTACGTCACGAACTCAAAATTTCTTGTAAATGGTTTTTACACCTAAATATCTCAAAATCATAAATTTCACCGAAATTAAAAACAAAAAATAATTTTGGCGTTAATGGGTTAATAATAAAATATTGATTAGGAATAAGTTTTTATATCGACGTTATTACAGCTTAAATTGCTCAATGTAAATTCACGTTTTATTGGTATCTCTTTTTATCTGTATAAAAAATTCGTAATATATTTGTAGTGCACACGCTAAATTTATTACTCGATTGGTTATTGTAACAGTAGGTGGCTCTTTACTTGGAAACTTTAGAAGAATATAATCTTTATTAATAAGCTTGATTATTATGCTGGAATATCAATAGTACTAATAACTGTAAAAAGGACATTGAGGTATAGGGATACTCTTTTAAGTACTAATAGCGTGTTCTTTTAAGTCGATAACGGAGGATGGTAAAACATGGATATTTAGATAGTTCGCATACTATTTCCTGTGTAACTCCTTACACCGTTTGTTATAGGTCCTATTGTTTGTAAGGCGGGGCATTTCGAAACATGACTTTTCGAATTTCCGATGGTTCATAACTCTGAAATGAGAATTTTTCGACCAATGTTTATACGAACTTTTCTCTTTCATGTCATATAAGGAATCACCTCATAAAGTATGATTGTGGAGTTACCTACCACCCTGTATATATATATATATATATATATATATATATATATATATATATATATATATATATATATATATTCTGGAATACACAAGAAAAAAGTTCCGTGAATACACAGATGGAGTGTCAGCGCACCCGATATAATTAAACTCCACTAATATTATAATACACGGACTTAAACATATTGTGGCAGAGCCCATATTTTATGATTAATTTTCATGTATATTTTGGGATATTCATTTTATTAAAGATTTTATTTTTGTTTTGGTGAAGGATTAAAAACACGGGAATAATTAATGTTGGTATAAGTAATCTCACGAATGCAATTCTTAAATTCACATGCTTGTATTGTCAGCTTTTTGAAACAACATCATAGCACATTGTTCTCTGTCTGAGAATTCAGGAACCGAATTCTGCAAATGTGTAAACGAGAACAATTGACAGAATTTCACGATCATGCATTTGTAAAATTATTCTAAACAAAAGACACATTCACGGGTATGTAGAAATTGTCAAGAATCATGAGACAGAGCATTCCAAGTGTTGCCAGTTGTTGATCACTATGAGGAAACGACCTCGTTTTCCTCAAGAAAGGAGCACACGCATTTATGACGTCAGTCTACTGTGGCGAATTCCATGGGACGGAAGTTCAAACAAAAAGGGAGGGACGAGAGGTCTCAAGAGAGAAGGCGAGAGAATTTAGACAGAAGTTGATACAGAAGCCCAGGAGATAATCTGAGAGAAGTCGAGTTCCGATGTGACTAACCCATAGTCATGATCCTACTTTATTTAGCTATCTAACGTTCGAGTTGTATACATTTGAGTATATTAGATGTGGAGTCAAATCACATTTTAATCGTCCATGACTACATCGGAGTGTCTTGCCAATTGAGGCACGAACCACGACAGAGATATCAACCCAGGCGATATCTTTTAACCAGAGACCAGTTACGGAGAAACCACCAAGGACCACCACAGTGGCACCAGCTGAATTTGAACCAGAGGTATGTGTAACTTTAAAGTCAGTAATCAACAGCTCAATGCTTGGTTTGCATTGCTCAATCTGGCTATACTTCTAAATACCCGCAACTGAAACATCACATTTTATACTTAGACATTATCCTATGAGAAATACAAACGTCTATTATTAAATTGATGTCTGAGTTGTCATTTTATGGTAAAAATCCCCGAAAGAGTATGATCGATACACTATCCTCTCGCATAGAAGTAGAAAACATTCCCACTCATTACAGATGGTGAGTGGAAGGTGACTTCTTCAGTTCACTATTTCATCCCCATTTTCAGACACGAACTGAGGAGGTTGTCAATATTTATTTCATTTTGTCATTTACAAAAGCACATAATAATATTTTGTACGTGTTCTTGAACAGACACAGCTATTCCTTACTGCACGGAATGAAGACTTCATTTCTTTGCTCAGCACAAACAGCCACCTTGCATCTGATACAAAAGATTTCGCTTTTCTGTTCCTCTTAATAGGGCACATTCTACATCATGCTTGCTTCGGAAGACTAGGTAATAAACCAATTGCAGGTAATGGTTCTTCTTGAATACTAAGGATTTTTCTGATACCAGTAGACAAATCAGTGGAAATATTCAACTTGAGGCACTACAGCATGGAGGGTCTAACAATTGTCATCCTTAAGAAGAATACTTTTTTGAGTCTTGAATAAAGGAGTAAGAAGAGGACTCGAACTCAGAGCATGCTATCATATGCGATTGAATTGTAACTAAGCAAGGCGAAAGAGACTACATTTGATAAAAATAATTAAATCAAAATATTGTTGCATTCACGCTGCTAAGGAACACCCTTGCACTGAAATTTTACTGCTTCTACGGAAGCAATTTGCATACATTGCGGAATATCAATGAAAGTAAATAGAGATCAGTGGTACTCATTATAACATCATGCAATCAAATTTTGTTGCAAATTGCTTTTATATTTTTACGTACAAACCGTCTTCTCAAGAGTAGAGCAAACGGTTTGATTCACCTAAGTAGGTCGTAAATAACTTTGATTTCAGTTTTGGTTCAAATTAGCCAAAAGCAGCCAGGGATGAGAAATTAAAATTCAAAAGTAGCACGGCTTTATACATGACTATTTTAGCTCTACGAAGTCACCGTAGACTATAGTAACAAGTCAATAATAAAAACTAAATTTAAAGAGAGACTTACCGTCTGTAATCAACAAGATATTTCTCCATAATACTGCTCAGTACACCCAGCTTGTCTCAAATAATTATTCTCCTCTATTCTAGACAGACAGAAAGATAATTATGAGAAATACATGAGGTTACGTGGAGCACGAAGCTATCGTGCATGATAGACAATTAGTGAATATTTTATAAGATTCAACATGTGGTTCATTTTAATAGCATACACCACAAGATAAACATCAATGTCATTATATTCTGAAATAGAGGAAACTTTATCACGACAAATAGAAATAAAATGATTTTCCAGAAATGTAATACTCATTTATGAGCGATTTACTGATAACCAGAAACGGACTTAGACGTATTTCGGATACAGATCTTTTTAAGTTTTTTTCTATACTAAAGATTACAATATACGTTATCTTTTAATTTATTATTCAGCCAATAAATTGTTTGTACCATTTCTGACAAAGAGTGTCTCGTTAATTGGTCACGGAATCTTACCCAATCCCTAATACTCTAAAGGATAAAAGTGACCACTATGGCTCAGTGGTAGAGTGTTCATCTCTAGTGCATGGGGCTCCTAGTTCCATCTCCGCTAGCACCAAATAAACTTTGTGGTAGACAGATACCATATACGCGGGTTTTATCTATTATTTCGCGTTTCCTCCTACTTTCTTCATTCCAACATTACTATAATTTATCACCACCATCGTCCGATTTAGCCTAGACAGCATAACCGAGGGACGTAAAAATTATATTTCATTTCCAAAGACGAAAAGCAAGCAGATGTTCCGAAAATGAAGGTCGCCGTTCGTGTTGCAAGAAACAACGTTTAACATTCTACTTAATCATTTAATCTTTTCAATGACTAAGAGTGTACTTCGTTGTATTTAACGCATTCCCTGTTGAGGACGCCTATTAGCGTCCAGTACTGAATTTGGCATATGCGTAGGACGCCGATGAGCGCTTGTCACTGCAGCTGATTCACTTTCCCGCCAGTACTGCATGTCCACACTAGTGCACTCACACTTTGTACAGTAATTACTAAGGAGCGAAGGTACCTTGTAGTATCCTTCGTTTCGATCTACAAGGCTTTCTGTTTCTATAGGCATTGTTGAACAAAATAATGTCTGTTCTTGAAATTTGAATGATGGTTTATGTTTTTGTGCCAGTGAAATACATATTATACTGAATTTTTATTCAGTATTTCTTTCTTTGTACCTACGCTATGAGTGGGAATTCCGAGATTAAGCCAAATCCACAGTATATTAATGTTGATAAATTTGAATTTCCAAACGACGAAAAGGAACAAGTCTATATAAAAAACTTTGTCAGTTACATGAAGGGTGTTGGTCGACGAAAGCAAATGGAGGCCTATTATCCAAACCACTGGAAAACCATCAGATGAAACAAGAAATCTTGTTTCCACTTTTTACAGCTGTTGAATTCTTGGTTACTTTACAGCAAATACAATTCGATGAACAAAATGTCGCTGTATGATTTTCGTCTACAAATTATATGCCACCTTTTGGAAATGAAACAATAGGCCTCCATAGCTCCGCCATTGGATGTACCAAAGAAGAGACAAGCGGAAGAAAATAACCTGCCAATGGAATGTTCTGTTGGCCAAAAGGATGAATTTTGATAAAGAAATTCACAAAATGCAAACAGAAGAACGTTGGAAAAGATAGCACCTTCCAGTGAGCGAAGTGTCTTGGACAGCTGGGATTGGGTTTGCAGCCGTGCTTTAATTATTACCATGACAAAATGAAACTTGAATAAGCTGCCCTGAACGATATATGTGTACATTCTTACATATTACATTTATTTTAAGTTATAAAATTGAAAATAATGAAAGACGCCTATCGGCGACCGTAGCGCATGCGATCGAAAGTTAATGGCACATGCTGCGGACGCCCTTCGGCGTCCTTACAACAAGTGCGCAATAAACATACAGTATATATTTGATGTAAGACTGCTATATTCTTTTAAAACAAAGAAAAGCATCAATATCGAATAATATATTTTTTAGCATATCCGACGACCTATGCGACCAAGCTCAGCAGTCAACGTATAAAATACTATTATAGGGAGCATTACAAACGTAACATAACGCGTTATAAGATTTTAGCAAATAAATTTCGTTTCAAAGTTATAAAACTACGATAAACTACCAAACAACGCGAATTTAATTTTTAAAATAAATTTTGCTGGCTTAGTATAGAGACAGGAGAGAATCTATTTTTAAAACCCTGACTTCTAGTAACCCCATGTTTAATATAGAGTGATAGAGAAGATTGAATCTATTCTTGAGACGCTGAATCCTTTACGAAAAAACTCTTGATATCTGATGCTGTTTTCGATTTTGAAACGAAAAATTATCCCGAAGTACTAGTAAATTTGAAACAATTTGTAATGGTGGAGTGTGGCGGATAGTGATAATATGTTATCCCGAAACCCTAGATCGATTAAAAAAAGAGTTTGTCACTATCTGTTACTGTTTAAGTTCTATGACTATCAACGTTGAAAAGTGAAGTTTGAATTACTGTTTTGATATAGTCCATTAATTGTAGTCTCCTTTCCCTTGCACCATACAGTGTAGCAAATCCCCCATGATAATGTTCCTTCGTAGCCAATGTCCCATTCAGTTTCTGTTCTTCTTCTTAATAATATCTAAAATTGCTCTTTTCACACACCACTGCTAACCCCCTCTCATTCGTTTTCTGCTCGACATAGCTAATTCTCTTCATTGTTCTTCACACCCACATTTCGAAAACATAATCTTTTTCACCATTTCTGCGCAATGGCCATGGTTTTGACCCACACACTACAATACTCCACATGAAACATTTTATGAGTCTTTTTCTCAAAGTCCCACAAAATAGTATTTTGTTTCTCCTAAAGGCTTCTTTCGTCATTCCTATCCTTGCTTTATTCTACGATCACGTTTCAAATAATTACAAATAATACTACTCAGGTATAGCAATTTAATCACCTCTTCTATTTTATCCCCTTTTACTTCTATATTTTACACCGGCTCCTTCGTTCAATTTACCATGGCTTTTTGTCTTTCTAACATTTATTTTTATCACATGCATTCTTCACAGCAATTTCTCAAGTTTTCTAATATCTTATTGATTTCTTCATCAGATTCTGCAACATGCGCCATATCATCTGCAAACCGTAGACACCGAATCCTCCTGCTTCCTACGGAAATGCTGTTTTCATTCTGTATTCTTTTTTCACTGTTAGACCAGCCAGTAAGGGATGATTTAGGACCGAATAAGGAAAAAATTGTGGAAAGCTAGAACACATTATATTTTCTTCATAAAAATGTCCATAACAACATATTAATTTTGCACCCCTCTTCCAGCCCAGAGTTGCCCGTCATCTTGGAAGTGTAGCCAAAGATTAGTTTTGTTGCAAAATTGATCTACATTAAATTCTCTACAAGACCCATATACGCTTTATGTTGCGTTATTGCAACATTTCACAGCTTTTATGCTTCGGGTCCACATCTAGGTATTTTATACTCTGATGCTGCATTTTCTGTTTCGAGAAGTGGTAATAATAACTATCTTTGTTAATTGATACTACGAATACCCGATTTACAATTGTTTGACCACCCGAAGCTTGTCTCTTTTTGGATGGAAGAAATCGGCACTTTATGGCAAATGAAATGTAAGTTAAACATCATAATTTATCAAAAAGCTTTTTTTGTGTGTTAACTGAAGAGAAAATACATAAATATAATATTGCACAGTAATTTTCTGTATTACATTTTTTTCATGTTGGAGCTCTTGCGTGAGCAAAACCTATGTTGCGTTTTCGGATCACTAAGCACATACCAGTGAATACAGGAAGCGTTTCTGCATGAGCAAACTTATACGAGTACACTAAATGGCGCCATACTATGGAAGAAATACTCTCAAGCAATTCATAAAGGGAAAATCCATACGTATAGGTTAGAAGATATGGTACCTGAACCTTCGATTGGGCTACGTAATTTATTCTGAAGTATGTGAGAGTTTAAAGGGCGCCTTCGGATCGAGAGGTCCCGTGTTCGATTCCCACTGGAGGCATTCAGTCGTTTTCGTTTATAAAAGTATAAAAACGTTTCTTCAGACCAGCCACCTTGAATGAGGTTTTCCTGTGTCTCCCTCATTCACACCAGGGAAATGCCGGGTTGTTACCTAACTTATAGGTAACAGGCCGTTTCCTTCCTTTCCCTGCATAGTGTGCTCGCCGGGAATGTCATCCTTCAAACGTGACGAACTAAATGGCCTTAGATGTCCAAAGCCCAGAAATCTAATTTCTAATCCTAATCAAACAAGGAAAACTTTGGTCTAGATGGAGGAGTACTTATGAAATTTGCAGAGACGTTGGAACGAGACGGTGTCAGAAATCATAGGTTTGCAGACAACTTCTACCTACCTATTAACGTTTCAGATGCCTTCATAGAACATGGTGTAGGGTTGACCGGGACAGTCAGATGTGAAAGAATAGAAGGAAGCCCTCTGTAGACTTTAAATGCTTTATGGAAGAGGACAGAAGCTGTTTTGACTTCCGAACGTGTACATATTTTTTTGTGATTTCTCGTAGAACGAAAGTGAAGTGGTGTCTGTAATATCAAATTGCAAACGTGTGGTGGAAATAAAGGACGTGTCGAGGACTTTGCAGCTAAGAGAAAGATGATCAAATTTTCTCAACCTCATATTATTGTCACATTTAATGAATATATGGGAAATACTGACCTCATGGACCAACCAAAGCTGCACATAGTACAAAGAAAAAAGTAAGATGTGGTTGTTTTCTTTGTTTACTTGGGTGATTGACGTTGCTCTTCAAAGTGCTCTTTTTCTCTATCTACAAATGCAGCTAAGATACAACCAAAAACTAATAGATTTCCTGAAATTAGAATGTGTGGCATTTTCTTTGTTGTAAAAGTACTCACCCCAAAAGTCAAAGACAGGAAGAATTAAAACTCTTATATCAGAGAGAGTGCTAACTGAAGTATGATATGATTAGGGACAGCTTATGATAGGTACTGAACTCAAAAGACTGAAATGTGTGTTATGCAAGTCGTGAACGACGAAAAGGTGCAAAGTGACCCTGCACGATAAGTACTTCGGCATATTTCACAAAATAATAGGGGTTTGAACATCATTCGAAACGAATGATTCAAATATTATATTTACCTTTAAGTGTTCTGGTATAATGTACAGTGTGTAATTACTATAATTACATTGTTTAGGAGTGTTATAACTTTAATATTTGTATATGTGAGGAGGCTGCATTATATACTATTGCAGCAAAGTTCTCTTATGATGTTAGGCTTACAAGTTAGGCCTAACGGTATATAATTTTTTTCACATATATAACATTCCACTAAACCAATCATTGCCAAAATGTAAGGTACGGTACGGTTAGGTTAGCTTGTGATTACTTAAATGCGATAGTCTTACATATATATGTAATGCTGATTTACCAATTTTAAAATCATCCATTGCCTGCAAATCTCAATTGTATCAAGAGTTTCAAATTTTTATACGTATATGTAATCAGAAAGGTAAAATTGTTATCGAACTTTCGCTGGTGAGGATCGGAAAGAGCGGAGGCAGGCGAATATCACACTCCATGCTGGGCAGGCACTGTTCGATGATTATAGTATGCCATTAAACGTGTGATTCAATTATCAGTTCGACGTTTAATTCACCAGCGTATAGTACTAGGTTCAAATGCTATGGCTGGTAAAAACGGTATATTACTTTCGTGGTGTGGTAAGAAATACAACGTAGTTATTAGTTTAATTAGTGTTTCTTCATAGTATTGTTTCACTATTTCTAGAAGGAATTAAGTATTAACGAAGTAATGAATAAGCAAAAACACACTTTGATTGACGTTTACGATTTCTCATACTCCATTGAGAATGTTTTGATCCTAAGTTGCGCAAACAACCAGTGTGCGGTTTTTTTTCTTTTTTTGCTTACACTGCCTTACAGATGAGTTCCCTCGTGGCTAAGTGGTTAGTGTACACGCCTTTGGCGTAGAACACCCGGGTTCGATTCCCGGCCGGAGCTTATGTGAATCGGATTCCACGTTAATCTGTAGGTCCACGTCTAATACAGCCTTGCTGCTGAAAGGAACGTTAAAATCAACTCAGCGCTGCTTTACAGATGCAATTGTTCTATTCCGAGTTCGAATGAAGCTTTTTACGGGCAGGGGGCGACTATTATATATACAATCCAAGCATTTTAGTTATCAGTCAGTAATGTGATATATATACATTAATATATACTGTAATATATATATATATATATATATATATATATATATATATATATATATATATATATACAGTATATATATATATATTACAAAATTGAAAGCGACTAAGTTTATGACTCTCAATCTCTCAGGGCCGCGGAGACTCAATGGTGGAGCGTTCACTTCTGGTGCTTGGGGTCCCGGATTCGATCCCAGCCCCCGCCAAATGAACTTTCTGGTGAACAAACACCGCGTGCGTGGGTTTCCTCGGGATTCTCCCGTTTCCTCCCATTTTCTTCATTCCACCATTTCATTCATTGCTCATCATCACCGTCTCCTTAGAGTAACCGGCATAACCGTGGGACGTAAAACTCAAAGGTTTCATTTCATTTTATCTTAATCTCTTGAACGGTCCGACCGATCTCGATCAAATTTCCAACGTAGATGCGGTTCTGGCCTGGGAGTGTTTTTAACTATTTCCTTTGACAGTAGAACTTAGGGTTGGGGGAGGAGGGGGACAGAAAGAATAAATAAGGTTTAATTTACTTTGAAGTGTAAAAGTGCGAGCATTTTCTTCTCTCTCTCTCTCTTCACTCCTCCAGTCTCCTCTCACTTTGATTTCATGATTTCGCACTCTGATGAAAAGTATTAAATACCGCCAGGAAAAGTACTAATATATAACCTCTCTTTTAGGCGTTCCTCCAACCACGCGCCCGGGGCAGTGCTTTGCTTGCTTGTCCATAGCTGCGGCTCTGTGAGCTACATAAGTAACATACAATGCTTACGTAATACTTTGACTTGTAAATACTATTAAGAAAGCAAGAAAAGCGTTTTTTAACTTTCTGAAAGAAGCTACAATGGGATTAAATATAAGGTAGGAAAGGCAACACATTTGTATGCCAATGAAGTGAAACACATTCCAGTGTATGCTTTCACCCAGCAGACACATTATTTGGAACAAAAAAATGTGACTTTTGGAATCTTGTACTTAGGTTCACAGCGGAAGTGACAAAATAACTTGACTCATCCATTGTAGCTCTCGGGGCCGCGGTGGCTCAGTGGGCATACTGTGTTTGGTTGTTGAAGTGTGTAGACGTGTCTTCGCTCTGTGCTAGAAGCCTTGACGTGTTTACCTTCAGCGTTGCTTTCCTTAGCAATCAAGTTTGCTGTCTTTTTTTCTTTTCTTGTTGTGTTTGTCTTCGTGACTGATTTAGTTGAATACATCATGTCGTTAAAAAGGGTAAATACCTTAAAATATGATTTTGGTGGTGTTTCGGAGCGACCAAGTAGCTTGACCTTGCATCAGTGGCTCAGTGATAATTTCCGATTTTCTGTTGATGATGTATTAAGCATAGAAATGGACGTTTATCGTAAATTTTTGTTTGTGAAACTTCGTACGGAAGATTTATGTGAAAATGTTTTGCGTACTTCTGATGGAACTGTGTATTATAGTGATACACATGGAAAACACACAATCCCAGTTTCGTGGGCTGATGTTCAAATTGTGACTGTTAAGTTGTTATGTACTCCAATGGAACTTGCAGATTCAGACATTCGAAAAGTACTTAGTGACTATGGTGTCATATCTAACATCTCTGATGAAATGTATTCTGCCGAACATGTGTACCCAATACGAACGGGACGTAAGCTAATACGTATGGAAGTTAAAAAACCTATTCCATCTTTTGTAGTTATTCAAGGGCAAAAGTTTTGTGTAACCTACCCTAATCAGATACGGACCTGTCTCAGGTGTAATGGTGCACATATGTATTCCAATTGTCCTCTTCGCGTACCCAGTGATCCTAACAGTTATGCTGGAAAAGTGGCTCCTACAATTAAAAATAGTGATCCTTCAGCTACTCTTATGCCTAAATTTGATAGCATTCCAGTTCCATCTCGCAACAGGAAGAAGGCATCAAATATAGTTTCTTGCCCACCTGACCCCAGTATGCCTTCCTTTGACGAAAATAATTTTCCAGTACTATCAAGTTCCGTGTGTGAGACAAACAATACGAATTCTCTTTCGTCAGGAGTTCAAATAAATACATCTAATGGTATTCTTACTGAGGAGCCAGTTAAATGTGATCATGATCCTCAGCTACCGTTATCTCCCGTACCACAGGTACACATTTCAACGGAAGTCCCTCCATCTCATTCTGCACATGACATGGCGACTATACCTAGTGAGCAAAAAGTTTCTTCTGATAAGTTGTATTCTACAGAAAGTGATGGTAAGGTTTGCAGTTTCCCTGGTTCTCAAGAGCGGAATGACTTGCCTGATAACAATGCAACTGATCACACCATGTCTACTCAGTCTAGTGACATACAGGTTGATTCTCCTATCCCAGACTTAAGTGCAATTACGGAAGAAACCCGTACTCGTCGCAAACGTACAAAAAGGAACGAATTGAGTCAAAAGTTGTTCAAAAAGTCTGAAACTGACGCAAATATTTCTAGCATGTCTAAAGGAGGTGCTGCTATGCTGTAATTCTTTCTCTTGCAAGTTGTATTTTTATTGGGTTAAGTTTACACTTGGTTCAGCTATGTTAGTTTCTTTTTTATTAATTAGGTCAAGTTTACTCTATGCTATTTATATGTTCTAAATTTTGTTTAATTACTTCCTATGTTAGTTGCTATGCTATTTTTGCTATTTTATTTCAAGAACTTTATTTTTTATTGGTCTTTGTGTGTATTTGCCAATGTGATGTTGCTTAAACTAGCTACAATTAATATTAACAATTTACAAAGCCCCGTCAAGAAATTTGCACTCTGTGATTTTCTACGAAGTGAAGGAATTGATGTTGCTTTTTTCCAAGAAGTTGGTGTACCGGACCTGAATCTAAGTCCATCATACATGGTCGAAAATAATTTTAACAATAGTGGTACAGGTACAGCAATTGCTTTCAGATCTTCCACTCGTTTCTCTTCTCCTGTGTGTCACCCGTCTGGTCGCATACTAAGTGGTAAACTAGGAGATATCAATCTTGTCAACCTTTATGCTCCGAGTGGCTCACATGCTCGAACCGATCGAAATTCCTTCTTTTCCCAGGATGTAGCACTTACACTAGGACCTAATGTTGATAGATTAATTATGGCAGGGGATTATAATTGCGTTTTACAGCCTGAAGATCAAACCCCAGGCTTTAATTTCAGTCATGCCCTCCAGGAATTAGTGACTGGACTTCATTTACAAGATACATGGATATGTCTGAGGCCACAGGCTCGTGATTATACGTACTTATCCTATCAAAGTGCATCACGACTTGACCGTATATATGTCTCCCCACCAATGGTGCCGTGTATTAAACAAGTTGAAATTATGCATACTTCCTTTTCTGATCACTCTGCTTATGTTGTAACTTTTTCTTTAAATACTCTAACTGTTGAACGAGGTAGAGGTTACTGGCAGTTAAATATATCGTTATTGGAAGACGAACACTTTTGTGCTGAATTTCAATCAAAATGGCAATACTGGTTTAGGCAGAGGAAATATTTTCCCACTGTTACAGAGTGGTGACATACTTACTTTAAACCACGATTTGCGAGTTTCTGCCGTTGGTACTCCTCCGAAAAGTCTCGCGATCTTCAAAAATTGCTTTACTTTTATAACAGATTCTTACGAGAATCTCGATGTGCTGCTGTTTCTGATTTGTCCATGTTACCTCAGGTTAAACGTTATCAAGCATTGCTTTTAAATTTGAATCGCCGACGTGTAGGTGGACTCAAGATTAGAAGCAAGGTTCCCTTAGTAGATGCTGATGAAGAACCATCATTATATCATGTACTTCGTGAAATGAAACGAGGCCAAGGCAAATGGATCCATCACATTCGTGATGAGGAAGGGCAACTTCATGAAGATCTTGCCTCCATTAAAAGTGCATTTTTGTTGTATTACAAGAACCTTTATGGTCTTTCTGAAGTTAATACAATGCCTGAGGAATCTTTCACACCACCGTCTTGTGTTCTTGATGATACAGCACGACAATTTCTAGTGCGCCCATTTACTATTGAAGATGTACAACAAGCAGTCATGGCAGCTCCTAAAGGAAAATCTCCAGGACTAGATGGAATACCTGCAGAATGGTATATTAAATTTTTTCCCCTCGTTGGTGAGTTACTAACTTCTCTAGTTAACGAATATTTCAGCGACAATCCACAGAAACTGTATCGTACTCCTGGTGTTACAGTGTTTATACCCAAACAAGCACATCCTACAAATGTTACTCACTATCGACCCATAACTCTTCTCAATCGCGATTACAAATTACTTGCTCGTTGTTTGAACAATAGACTCCTTCCATTTACTGAAATTCTTGCTGGACCATTTCAGTATGCCCGAGTAGGTGATAAGAAAATTTACCACGTGCTACAAACTCTGCGTGATGTTATTGCGAATTACCAGTCTCACAATACTAGTCATGCCTTGCTTGCCTTAGATTTCAACCAGGCATTTGATCGTGTAAATCACAATTATTTGTGGTCTTTGTTGCACCATATGGAAGTAGACGACTTATTTATCCGTTGGATTCGAGTTTTGTATGATGCTGCACAGTCAAAACTAAAAGTCAACGGGTTTCTGACCACTCCTATTGCCATAAAACGTAGTGTCAGGCAAGGCTGTCCATTAAGTATGAGTCTCTTCATAATTTCTATATGTCCTTTACTATACAGCATCAATCAACGTATCCAGGGTCTTCATATCTGCACTGTTTCTGTCAAAGTGTGTAGTTTTGCTGATGACGTAACTGTATTTCTTCGGGACCCACAGGATTTAGAACTAGTTGAAGATTGTGTTCAAAAGTACTGTGATCATTCAGGCGCACTTCTTAATCGAGCGAAAACTAAACTCATGCCCTTAGGGATTGGTTCTGCAAATTCATATGACCATTTCCCAACAGTGGTGCCAGTTCTCAAAGTATTGGGCATTTATTTTTCCTGCAACTTGCATGAGAGCATTTCTAAAAATTTTGAAGATGTTTTCTTGAGGGTCAGATCTGTTTTACATCAGCACCAATATCGTCAACTTTCGTTGATATCTCGTGTGTATTTTGTGAACACTTATGCCTTTTCTAAGCTGTGGTACATATGTCAAATTTTGCCTATGCCTAAACTTTATATTCACAAATTTACAAGCATCGGTAACTGGTTTTTGTGGGCAGGTATGATTTTTCGAGTGCGCTATCCAGCTACCTGTTTGCCCTATCATGAAGGAGGACTGAACTTGATACATGTTGAAAGTAAAACAAAAGCTTTATTCTACCATAGAGGCTTCCAAAATATACAAGGAATTGGAGACCAACTCAGCAGTACATTACTTTCATCTCTAGTTGATACCAATGATGTAACATTACCTGTGTGTTTGCCTCTCATTCCTCCCGACTTTTGGTATTTTACGGACGTTATATGTACTTACTTTTACTTGTCTGCCAGTGGCACCCAACATATTCCTAAAAGTGTCAAACTTCTGTATACGTTGCTATTACAACAACAAAACAGCCACTGTCATCGCATAACTTTCAACTTACCTAATACGAATTGGACGCAGATATGGAGGAACATTTCCTTGCATTTTCTATCAACCTCAGCTCGTTCGTTATGGTACAGGGTTGTTAACAACATCATAGACACTAAGGGAAAACGACATCATCTCCAGATTACAGACGACAATCGATGTGATCTCTGCGGAAAAGTGGATACGTTGGAACATCGTCTCACGCTTTGCAACAGATCAAAACCAGTTTGGAAAATGTATTGTGAAATGATTCAATATCTGTGTAAAATCAGCTCTGACTGTATCACTGTTGAAATGCTTACGTTACCTGCTTTTAAACACTTTCCACAACAGAAACATCATTCTGTCGTTTGGCTTAGTGCAAACACCATTGAATATATTCTGGCTCCTCGTTCTCCTCAAGCACATCACACGTACAAGGACTTCCTGTGTCTAAAATATGGTAAATTTCCCCCACCAAGGAAGAAAACACTATTTGCCAATTACCTTCATTATCTCTTCTATGGTCACTCTGTGTAATTATAATGTAACGGTTTTCCTTATACACATTTTTCTGTGCAAGTAATTACAATTGTAAATTATGTAACTTTCTCACTGTAACTCGAAAATAATGTAAATAAAAAGTAATTTAAAAAAAAAGTGGTAGAGCGTTCAACCCTGGTGCTTGGGGTCCCGGGTTCAATCCCAGCCTCCGCCAAGTGAACTTAGTGGTGGACAAACACCCTGTGCGTGTGTTTTCCCGGGGTTCTCCCGTTTCCTCCCACTTTCTTCATTCCACCATTTCATTCATTGCGCATCATCACCGTCTCCTTTAGCCTAACCGGCATAACCGTGAGACATAAAACTCAAAGATTTCATTTCATTTTCATTTCCATTGTGGCTTTCCCCGCAACCAGTGTTGCCAATATGTTGACAATAAGTTTGCGAAACGAGAGGTGGCAACTCCAATTTTGGGTGAAAAGTCGCTATAAAAAATAATCGAGAAATTCATTGTCTATAAGCATTGTTTTAAAGTTGTAGATGTAAACTAAACAATGTGTTCTACTCACTGGCGCAAATCTCGGGGGTGGGGGATGACGGATACATGTCCCGTCCAATCTTGGAACTGAGGGGGAGTTCTCACCAATAATCCAATTTGAAATGTGTTTTTTGGGAGAAATTTGATGATTTTTGTCCGATATCTACAAAGGAACGTGAGATAAAATAGACGTCTCCCAGAATAAGCCTCAAATCTGCAGCTTCCCAACGCTGAAGACAACTCTGATCCTCCACAACATTGTTTTTCAACTTCATAACTATTTTGGACATCGCAAAATAAAAAGTATGGTAACGGTCTTACCCTTCCCCCTCAATGTTGAAGACAGATTTGCGCCGCTGGTTCTACTCACATCTTTGTAAACAGGGCGCAACCAATCCTTGAGTTCAGGGATCATTTCAGATTGTTTCGGGTACTTTTGTTCATATTGTGGAGTCAAAATAGTTCCATAATAATTAACACTACAGTACTTACGTTAAGCATTTTTTTGTAAAAGAAAAAGTGCAGAATAATTAAAAGACACCAAAGAACAAATATAACAAACACCCACTTCGCCTTTATTTACGCATCTATAGCTAATCTTTTTGCTATCGGTAAAGATGTATTACGTGTGTCTCTCAATGGAAACTGCGAACTAAAGGACACCAAGTTTGTAGTTCTTCGTTAGAGGACAATGGCAACATAACAATGCAGGATTGTGGGGCAGTGGGTACGCTGTATTTCCAAACTCTTCATCAGTTGCGCTGATTAAAACAAACAAACGGAAAAAGAACAAACATAAGCATTATTAGTTCAAAAACTGTTTTGAACTAATAATGCTTCTCTACAGATGAAAATTTTGTTTGCAGCAAAAAGTCGCTAAATGTATAAGTAGCTGAATTGTCATTTAAAAATCACCCATAAAAGTCTCCAATCGGAAAAAATATTTTTGTCGCTATCGTAGGGCGACCATACGTTCCGTTTTGACCGCTTTAGGGGCGTGTCCCGGCCTTCCCGTCAGTAGATGGAAAAAAGTAGTATTCGTCCCGTTTTATGTAAATGAAAGAAGTAAATAACAAACCCAGTACCTTTACTCATTTTAAAAGTATTAATGATTAATAATAACAAAGAGGCAAAAATTGAACTGAAATTCCCTATATTAAACATACTGTATAGTTCGTAGTACTGCTTGAAAGATAGCAGAGATTTAGCAGTTGGTTGTGTGTTGAACAAACTTCAACGTGTCTTTCCTTTTTCATAAGTACCCGCTCAGTAACAAAGAGAGAGAGAGAGGGGGAAGTCTGATATCAAGGCACTGATAAGAACAAAGGTAGATCTAAAAGCCTAGGGTTGCCAGAACCTATCCCGTTTTTAACTGAAAATTTTATGGTCACCCTACGCTATCGATGAGGTCGAATTCCCCTGATTCAGCGACTTTTCCCAAAATTGGCAACATTGACCCCCACCGAACAACACCAACTCATCTGTAGCCTAGCAAGCATAATAGTGGGACGTAAAACTTAAAGATTTCATTTCATTTCGAACAACACCCCCAGAAACCTACTGTTATACCATTCCCAAAACACCCTTTTGTACAGTTCTCCCTATTCGAAAAAAATTGTAAATAGCAGGGTTCATACATAAATATGAAACTCAATTTCCCTGAAGTTTCCAGGTTTTCCAGGTATTAATTTTGCAATTTCCAGGTCTAGTGGAAGAAACTAACAATACGAGAAGACATAAATTTTAAGAATAATATATTTATATATTTGAGAATGGCCACCCTTCTCCCCAATGAACGATTGCAATTAAATATTGAGTCACAAGAAAATAAATAATCAAAATAAATAAAATTTAAGTTGAAAAATTTTAAGTTGAGAAGCCTACTAAGAGAATTAATTAAATACTTTTGTTTCATACTTGAATACATTCAAAATATACAGAAATATTGGGTTGGGGAAGAAAAAAGGGCCCGCGAGATTTTAACTGATTCTTGTAGTACTCGACGACAGAAATCGATTACTGAAAGAATTTTCAAAATCGGCGCAGGCAAACATGGAGAAAATCATATTTTCATGTACCTGTTCAAAATGGGGAAGAAAAAACGGCCGCGAGATTTTAACTAATTCTTGTATTACTCAATGAGAGAAATCGACTAGTGAAATTTTCAAAATCGGTGCAGGCAAGCATGAAGGCAATCGCATTTTCATATACCGGATCAAAATGGGAAAGAAAAAAGGGCCCGTGAGGTTTTAACTGATTCTTGTAGTACACGACGACAGAAATCGATTACTGAAGGAATTTTCAAAATCGGCGCAGGCAAACATGGAGAAAATCATATTTTCATGTACCTGTTAAAAATGGGGAAGAAAAAACGGCCGCGAGATTTTAACTAATTCTTGTATTACTCAATGAGAGAAATCGACTAGTGAAGAAATTTTCAAAATCGGTGCAGGCAAGCATGAAGGAAATCGCAATTTCATGTACCGGATCAAAATGGGAAAGAAAAAAGGGCCGCGAAATTTTAACTGATTCTTATAGTACTCAACGAGAGAAATCGACTAGTGAAGGAATTTTCAAAATCGGCGCAGGCAAACATGGAGAAAATCTCATTTTCATGTTCCGGTTCAAAATGGGGAAGGAAAAAGGGCCCGCGAGTTTGAACCGTTACGATGTATGTTCACGAATGTGCCCGTCTTCTCAAATTTAGTTAATTACTGTAGCACTGAAACGTGTGACACAGAGTCACGTTGTGGATGACTCTGCAATCGGCAACCACTGCACATATACTCCTCCAGCTCCACAGTTTGATTATTTCGATCCATTCCTCACGTGCTAACGGCATGGTTCAACATCTGCAAGAAAGAGGTAAATATAACGTTCAATTGGCAATAGCTTTTCACCAAATTAAGCTGCATGAAATCTGATTGCATTTTTGACATACTGAGAAAATTCTAGCCCGTGGCCATATGTATCATATATCCCACCAGTTCATAATAAAAATTTTGAACACATAATTACGGTCGTCCGTGTGACGTACTCCCAAAAGGCTTAATGTGTATCACCCACCTCACATTTAATGAAACCACATCCGTGTAGAATTTAGAAAGGAACTTCTTATGATGTATACAATATGTCTCAAAAGTTCCCTGACATAGGGTAACTCTGTTATTATCAGAATTACAACAAAATGTAAGAGGAAAAATCATATCGAAATATGACGTTTTCAATCTAAAGTGAACACTTTAAAAAAAAATCGGACGAGAAATTTCTGCTGTATACTCTTTATGCACCCAAATTTAAATGAAAATGCAACGTTGTCATTTACCTGGACCCATAACATATATGAATGAAATTACTGTTTGAAACGGGGGCTGGCCATCGAAATGTTAGCGTAAAAGACAGTAACTTCATTCACTTATGTTGTAGGTCCAGGTAAATGGCAACGTTGCATTTTCATTTCACATTGGGCGCACAGGGAGTGTACAGCGCGAACGGGTCATCCGATTTTAAAAATTCCTTCACTTTAGATTGAAAACATCATATTTGGAGATGCCTTCCTCTCCTACAGTTTTGTAACGCCCTGTATACCTTATTTAATGTATGTTTTATGTCACTATAATTGTAGTATAATTTAGTTTGTTTAAATTTACAATTTAATATAAGTTGATTCAGATTTACATGCGTAGGATTTTGTATGCATCTAACTAATGAATTCTTTTATATCCATGCTTCACTTAGTGACTTGGCTTTGGACTGCAACTGATTATTGTAACCCATTATTGCTTGAAAAGAAACAAGGTATTCGAATCTTCATTTGAAGAAATCAAAGGTCTATTGGAAAGCTGGGGTTTACAATCATTAATTTCTACATTTCAAGGTGCGTAAATTATATATTATGTGTTTATTGTTAAATTACTATTACTATTATTGGGTTTAGAATCAATCAAGCACTTCATGATATTTTATGGGGATCAAGATGGGTGCCGGATAGATAAGTATTTGAGCGTCAGGCTCTTATTTCTTTTCAATTTAATATTTAATCAATGATTATTTTTTCCCCTCGTTATTCGACCAAATCGTATTCCAAGATCATCAATTTTCATTGCTCAATTTTGACCGTCAACCTACATAGCATATTTGTAGGACGTAAAAGAAAGATTTCCTGTTATTTTTTTGTTTCCATCTCTTCCTCCATAGCTGTGAAAAGTAACGCCTTCAGCATCATAAATTTGTATGCTACTTGCGCCTTCAGTCGTCTACTCTTCGGCGGCTCAGTGGTAGAGCGTTCACCTCCGGGTGCATGGGGTCCCTGGTTCGATTGCAGCTCGCGCCGTGTGGACTTTGTGGTGAACAAACACCGTACTCGTGGGTTTTCTCGGGATCCTGCCACTTTCTTTATTCCACCATTTCAGTCATTTCTCATTATCACCGTCTCCTTTAGCCTAACCGGCATAAACGTGGGACGTTAAACTTAAAGATTTCATTTTTTATTAATCTCAGTATTTTATAGTGTACTCTTAAGCTTAAGGTGATGTATAATTAAATTTTGAATTCAGTTAACTTATTTTATTTCTCAGATTGTTTTTAAAATGAATGTACAAACGTTTACTTTCATTCTTGAGTGTTTAAAGTGATGTATAGTTATTAAACATAGTATTTAATATTGTACTCTTAACGTGAAAGTGATATACAGTTAACTTTTGAATTCAGTTAACATTTTTTTTCTGAAATTGCTTTAAAAAGTAGGTAAAAACGTTTCTATTTTCTTTCTTGAGTGCTAAAAGTGATGCAAAGTTATTAAGCGTACTACCTTATATTGTATCCTTAACCCTAAACTGATACACAGTGCATTTTTGAATAAATTATATAAGGTTATTTGAGTGACGAATACTGGTAGAAAATCCTGACTACTGCTGGAACAATTTGATTTTAAGGTGACGACTACTGGTGCAAGGATTTTAAAATATTGTTTTTCCTTCAACGGCTACTCATTTTTGAATCCTGACTAGGCTATATGGTCATTATAGGAAGGATCAATGAGTCTTTCCAACTATAGTACAGCTCGGACAGATTCACGATGCTCAGAGAAGAGACAAAATAGCATGTTTTCAACCTTAAAGTGAGAATCATTGGCGTTTTTACCCTGCTATGCAAAAGTAAGTGAGTACTCCAATGGGGTTCCAATGCGGTACCTAATTTCTGCATTTTACATATATGGAAATACATGTCTCTAAAATGTAAAGAACTGATTTTTTTTAAAACTGAAAACTGCAACTCGGTAAGCCTTATGGCTACCGAGATATGGGAAAATAAAGAGCCATACTATAGGTATGTGGGGCTTGAATACTTGACGCTACAATTCGGAAATTGAATTAAAATATGACTAACGGCTATCAAGATGTTGTCAAATAAAGGGAGGACCAACACAGTTAAGGGATTTTCGTGTTAGATGCTAAAATTTCCGAAATCGGTCATAGAAAGTTAATAAACACCAGTAGCAATTTCATCTTAAAGTAATTAGATATCTTCATGGGGTATTAGAACATCATGGAGTCTACCAAAATTAAATTTTAAAAGCTTTTGAAAATATAATCTGACATTTGTAAACAGTATTTGAAATATGTGTTTACCCAAAACTCCAATATGTGTTTACCTATCTTCATGGGGTATTAGAACATCATGGAGTCTACCAAAATTAAATTTTAAAAGCTTTTGAAAATATAATCTGACATTTGTAAACAGTATTTGAAATATGTGTTTACCCAAAACTTCAAGCTAGTACATCTAACATCTGGAGAAACACTGTGAAATAAAAGCGTATGAGATCTTGAAATTTCGGAAACAATTACTGGTCGCAACAAAATTAGATCAGATGGGTACTTCTATGGGTTAAATGAGTACCTCAGTACAATTTCGATCGAAAGATTAGTTCAGCCCTAGGTTTTCTTCAGGCAATTCCAAGGGTTCATCGAGCTGTGCAAAAGAATGAAAAGTCGCTGTCAATATCTAAGATAGTAACCAAGATATAAGGAATTATATATTTTATGACGTAAAAATAGATCTTTATGGATTTGTACTTTTGGGTCTTTCCTATAAGAAAAAAAAATCAGGAAACTACTGTATATACCTTAATAGACAATTCAATGGACGGGGACACAGTAGCTTAGTGGTAGGGTGTTTAACTAGTCTTTTTTTGCAGAAACTATTGGAGTTTTCACTTATCCCATAGAGATACAATCATACTTAACTCCCTATTTAATTTTAAAATTAAATAAAAGGAAATATTTCAGTGTAGCGACCCACGATTATGCATTTTAGTCTCAGGGAGATTATGATTAAAGCAAGTGAATGTTGTTGACAGAATTGATGGAGTGCAAAGGTGGGAGGAGAGGTAGTACCCCTAGAAAACCCACGAATACGATGTCCACTACAAACTGACTTGGCCGCGGATCGAACCAAGAACCCAATACACCAGAGGTAAGCACTCTACCACTAAGCCACCGTGCCCCCGCCCATTTAGTTGTCTATTAAGGTATATACGGTTGTTTTCTGAAATTTCTTCTTCTTACAGCAAAGACTCAAAAGTACAAATTCATGTGGGTCTCTATTTTTACGACGTCATAAAATAATTTCTTATATCTCGCTTGCTATATTAGATATTGACAAAAAATGTTCACTTTATTTCAGAGCCTGATCAACGCTTGGAATTGTCCAAAGAAAATTTAGAGCTGAATTAATCTTTTGATCGAAATTGTACTGACGAGTGTGAGGTATTCACTTAACCCATAGAAGTACCATCTTATTTAACTTTTGTTAGGATCAATAATTGTTTTCTGAAATTTCAAGATCTAATACGCTTTTGTTGTATGGCGTCTCTCTAGCTGCTAGATGTACTAGCTGGAAGTTTTAGGTAAATACATATTTCTAATACTCTTTACAAATGTCAAAATATATTTTCCAAAGCTTTTAAAATTTAATCTTGGTAGACCCCATGATGTTCTTAAACTCCATGGAAATACATAATTACTTTAAGATGAAATTGCTACTGATGCTTATTAACTTTCCATGACCGATTTCGGAAATTTTACCACGTAACTCGAAAATCCCATAACTGTATGGATCCTCCATTTATTTGACAATATCTTGATAGTCATATTTTAATTAATTTTCTAAATTGTACTGTCTAATATGCAAGCTCCACGTACCTATGGTGTCGCTTTTATTTCACCATATTTCGGTAACTGTTAGGCGTACCGACTTGCGGTTTCGGTAGACACACGCCTCTAACGTTCTTTAAAACGTTATTAAGACATACTTTAGAATATTTAGAAATGAGAGTTCTGCGAATATCATGGTACCCGAAAAGCCCCATAAGGGTGTCTGTAGTGTATTTAATTGAAATTACTTTTGAAGTTGTTGTAAGCCCTCGTAATTACGTTTCCGAAACTGCACCATCTAGTACGCAAACCCCACACTTCTATGGTGTCGCTCTTTATTTTCCCATATCTCAATATCCATAAGGCTTACCGAGTTGAGGTTTTCGGTAAACAGATGTGAGTTCCTTACATTTTAGACACATACATTTCCATATATCTAAAAAATACAGACATTAGATACCCCATGGTACCCCGAACGCCATTGGGGTACCCACTTACTTTTGAATAGTAATACATTTTGAGTTGTTGTTCAGCATCAATAAACAGTTTATAGTTTTTCTACGTGCCACCCAAAAGTCCATACCTGACCGAACAGATTTTGTCCATTTAATCTCAAAAATGTTAAGATACTTTGTATTGTTAAGTACAACCAAATTAACCACACTGAATTTAACATTTTAAATATTTTCTGATTTTTTTGCAGGTATTTCGTGTATCAAACCAGGGTTCTGCTTGAAAGACAGACAAAAGAAGCAGTGTAGGTTGTGGCTAAAAGTACGTCCTTTCTGAAGACAGACCCAATTGTACTTACATTCTTTTGTACGAATATATAACCCTAATAAAGATACTGTACTACAAATTATTTCTTTCTTCCATAAATTAGAATAAAATATTGTCTCTGTTTAAAGAAAATGTTTGTTAGTGTTAAGTCATTTCAACTCTTTTTCTCTGTAATAAGAACATTATCCCTCGCAATATTTTTTTATGTTTGTGCTATTACGTTTGAATGAAGTAAAATTCTATACGAAGCACTATTGTTTCAGACATGCATTAATAACTAATGTATTGTTCTGTATGTAAGACAATGTGTATACTGAACATGTCTAGCGAAGGTGTTGTTTTAATACAGAATCTATAACTCAGCTTTTCAGTAGTCAACTTTATTAGGAATCCGAAGAAAGAAGTATATATATATATAAAATGTTGGACTTACCAACGTTTATGTGTTCGAATTCTGGACTAATCCAAATTATCCAGAGAAATCATTATATAGTTTTTTTGTTGCAATTTCAGATGTATCCTTTATCCAAGTCGCATGAAACGGAGACTTCATACATCGCTATACTTTGTATGAACTATGTTCCGTATTTACTTAATCACTTTGTAACTTTCTCTAGTGTTGACAGGCCGCAGGTATCAATCAAATAGTTTAGTGTTTCACTCATGTCACCTTGTGACTAAGGTACGTCCTGTCGGTATATATATATATATATATATATATATATATATATATATGGTACTGTGTTTAATTAGCGATAAAATACAATTTTAGCATTAAACAAATGCAAAACTCTACACCATGATCTCTGACTTACGGATAACACCATGAACTAATGGTACTGAGTGTGATTGAGTTTACTAGTTACTATCTGGCTAAAATCAGTGTTCCTTTAGCTGTAGTTCTTTTCGTGCTCTGAATTGCAAAGTTTGAAATAACCGTTTTAAATTATTGTATATATATATATACAATATATATATATATATCTTCCGAGTAATTCTGAGAATCATTGCTCTTTCTTTAAGCAATGTATGAGACTGTTAAACCACTCGTTGCTTAAAATGTTGCACTAAGAAGGATGCATCCAGGAAAATCCAAATTTGCTGAATGTCTAGAACAGGGAAGGATAAATATGTTTAGTCGATGGCTGCACAACGCCTCCCCTCTCACCACATGTTCACACAGCGAATACGGCGGACGTTTAACAGTATTCTGCACTTACTATTAGGTATCGGCCTGGGAACTTTGGCGCAGCTATCCTGTCTCCTTCTTGGTGTTGCATTTTTAATGGCGAGTACTGAGTAGGAATCATCTTGTGAGCGAACACGTTTTCAGTTGACACCATACTTTTAATTGTTGCAACATTAGAAAA
Source organism: Thermobia domestica (assembly GCF_964235325.1). Classification (NCBI taxonomy): domain Eukaryota; kingdom Metazoa; phylum Arthropoda; class Insecta; order Zygentoma; family Lepismatidae; genus Thermobia; species Thermobia domestica. Next base: position 39,350,264 of record NC_137454.1, on the reverse strand, counting down.
ACATAACTTACCTGTTAATTAAAATGTACAGAGAAGTTATTTGTGGAAAATTCTATTCAGGCCTCTTGCGGTAACAACTGCACTTTAGAAGAAGATACTATTAAGGAAAAGAATGAGGTAAAATAATCTTTATATCGTACAAGCAATGGATGATAACAGCTTAATAAATGATTGTACGTAAATCTTGTTTGAGTTTGAATATAGGATTGTATATGGCTGTGCATTTTGAATTATTATTGAAGTGCTGCAACTAACTAACAACAAAGCATATGATAAATTCTTACAGTAATATATCACATATTGATTTACTCTGTATGAAAACGAAAATAGTTTAACATATGGTTAACCTCCTTTGTGCCCATAATTTTAAAATTAACGCTTCTGCCACTTTTCAACACTTGGCTTTGCAGTAGCTTCCCAACGAATTAGCAGGAAGTCCAAACTTGTAGGACACCCTGGACGTAAATACATTTCTTTGGACATTTTCTCTACTCCAAACTAAGACTTGAAAAGTGTTGTATTGTTATTTTATTATTATTGGCACAAAGGAGATCAACCATATTATAAGCTATTTTTGTTTTCATAAAGAGTAAAACAATATTTGACAACATTACAGTAAGAATGTATCATGCATTTTGCAGTATGTTGGGACACTTTAATAATGGTGCACTATACGTACAATCTAGATCCTGCATATGTCCAATCCATATATTACAAGAAGGCAATACGTATGCGATACAGGTAAAATCCGTATATTTCATATGGACAACCTATTAGTTATATACATCCAATCCATACATTACATATGGCTAACCTGTACGCGACATACGTATAATCTATATGCTGCATGCATACAGTCTGTAAGCTACATATATGCACTCTGTATACGTATGTCGCGTAGAGGTTGGCCATACGACTATTCTGTATGTTGTATCTGGACAAGCTGTGTGCGACATAAGGAAAATCTGTATAATACATACGTACAATACGCATATTGTATCTAGTCATGCGTACTGGGCACAAGTACAATATAGATGCTGTCTCGGGGTTGAACGCAAGAAACATACGTACAGAACGTATATTGCATACTTCTTGAAATTATGCTCCGTCCTGATAGTCAGTGTGTGTCGTCATTATTAACCCACATGCTACATACGATCCTGACGTCACAAAGTTAGATATCACCTCCGTATATATTTGTTATTGCAGATGACGTCACACGAATGACGTCATTGCACTTATGCAGCCAGTACGCATAATACATACTTTTTCAGCTATACGTTTGCTGCAGGATGCTATATACGGTTGTACGATAAGTCCAGAATCTACAGGAATTACGAATGTAACCTACGTTTTTAAGTATTCCACCTACATTTTTATTTTCTCAGTGTACTGGTTCCCTCTAAATAGGTATTACCAAATAGAATATAGGAAAGTTAGATAACCAATTTCTTGATTATTTTCCACTCTCTCTTTCTATCTCTCTCTCTCTCTCTCCTCTCTCACACACTCTTTGATGGTATATTTTTAAATCTATTAATGCATTTAAATTTTAATACATTTTGGAAATTAATTTAAGCGTAATTTTCCAAGTTTGATACACTGTGAAACAGGCACGTAGCCAAGGGGGGTCCGAGGGGTCCGCCACCTCAGCCTTCGAGACCAGAAATGAAAAAAAATAAGGAAGGATGAAACAAAATGAAATTAGAAAAATTAGGATCAGCGTTAAAAAAAAACTACAGGAAGCTTTTGGTTACTCTTTCTTATGAGGAGATTTGTACTACTTGCAATACATGGTGGCGAGGTAAGCGAGATATCCTGCAAGACTCAGGGAATTTGAAATTTCAAGAAATGTTACGGAATTCTTAGATTCTGCTACTAGTCAGGGAGATTTTAAGCTTCCGAAAGCATAGTGCTGTTGTGTAACAGTGTGGCAATTTTTTTAATCATAATTTTTCGTCATCGCATCCTTGCAGCAACAAACATGTTATTTCAAGAACAATTTTCTACTGCTCCTTTAATAATCTGTCATTTGGAATCTGTCTTTATTTTGAGTAAACAAAGGTATATTTTTTTCTAAGCCACACAAAACTATTAGTTTTTAAGTGGAATACAAGTTATTTACACCAAAAGAAAGCTTTAGTTTTCTTTATTTACACCCAATCACCCACATAGTATATATTTATTTGTACTAATAAGCCTTTCCAAAACTTCGGCAGTTTCTATATGTGGGGCAGTGTCTATAACATTCAAATTTCCACTTTTATGTTTGTTTAAACCTTATTTTTCCCAGTTGAAGAATGGGCGCTTCTATTTGTTCTATTATAAGCATTCATTTGCTTTAATAAACATGTTGAAGTAAAGACCTAACAGTCGGACTTCATTTGGGGAACAGGAAGTTATGTGGGAGGTCGAGCCCCAATTTGTCTCCGTGGGTGTATCCCTGCCCTCAACTAAAGGTTTATGGGTAACCGAGAAATGTCAAATTTTAAGTCTCGTTCGTAAATAGATGTAGATAAATACCCATATGAGGTCTAGACGGGACGTTATAGGCCCGTTTAGACCTCTTTTCCAAGGCATTCAAATACCATGAGGTCTATAGGGGGACTCGAGATTTTTTTTTACATTTATTTTTTTTAAATAGCATAATTGGACTCAGCATCATGAAATTAGTTTTAAAAGACATAACTAGAAATTTTTTCCAAATGTGGGTATTTTACACTATTGAAATCTTTAATGCCCACTTTCTGGGGTGAACCATATTTGTCAATTTTTAATTGAACGCTTTCGATCTCCATAATAAATTGATTGTTTTCCAACGTGTTTGAGAATGTACCTGCAGATATTACATTACCCTACTCGTAATATCAAGAGTTCTACATATTTTTTTGGCTTCTTGGGCCTGAAAGCGTTAGTTTGATACTAGACTGCGCAATTAAGTATATGGTTACAGTATATGTGCGTAAGCTTCCTTAAAAAACTAACGTTTATTTACACTTTATATCTCACTTTTCTTTTCACTATCTTGTATAGCTTATAATTACTCGCATAACATCAGGAGGTAAAAGTTTCTCTCTCGCTTCATCTACACATACACACACACACACACACACACACACACACATATATATATATATATATATATATATATATATATATATATATATATATATATATATGCGTATATATGGGGGGAAAAGTTCAAATGGATCTATTGCGAAAAGGACATAGTTTAAAATCTAGGGCTGTCCAAAATCGCGAAAAGCTAAATTTTAACAGGCCCTATTTCGAATTCCAAAAACTGTGGATGGTGAACCTTATCAGCGTAAAGGAAGTCACGCACACACAATCCAAAAATACATATTACGTTAATTTTCAATGGGTTTGCAGGGTATTCTGTAAAGGGTATAATTCTCAAATATGTTCTCAATAGAGTTTTCAGATATACTCTGATTTCAAGGAGGGTACAAAGTAGGCAGGAGATAAGCCTTGACAGGAATTGACATCCAGTACTTCGGAGGGAAGTCAGAAGTGTTAGGAACCGGCAGCTCCATGTTTTTTAGTGTTCGTAATAACGTGTAATGAGATGTATTTTGTCACGGTATATTTCACGTTTTCTTCACTTATAAGCATGAAAGAAAACAGATCAGCATGCTTTTCCTCGAGTACGAGAGTCCATGTTGTTGACGATCCTTAACACTTCCGTATCGCGCCAAAGGATTTCGTGTTCACTGCTGTAAAGGCTGATCATTTGCCTACTTTGGACCAATCATAAATCAGATCATATTTGGTTGATGACATGTCTGGGAATTTCACCCTTTAGAGAATGCTCTACACACCCATTGAACATTAATGAAATATGCATTTTGGATTTCCTATGTATGACTTCCTTTATGCTGATGAAGACCAGCACTCCATGATTTCTCGAATTCGAAATAGGGCCTCTTGAAATTTGGCTTTTTCGCTATTTTCGACAGCTCTATCTCTGAAACTATGTGCTTTTCCCACAGGTCCATAGGAACTTTTTGACTTTTTTGATCTGAGGAATCACCTCTTACAGTTTGTCGGTGTAGTTCATTAGACCCTAATACCCTGTATTCATATTGGGTAGTCCTTACTTTTTAACTTCCGAGGTTCTTTGAATCTCACCTCCTAAAATAGTTTCATATTATGTTATACCAAAGTAACCCATGAGGAAAATACGCTCAATTAAATAATATTAAATGGTACCCAAATTGAACGCAAGTTTTCAATGATTTACAATATACAAAGCGAGGTAAAAGTACCTGGTAAGTTTCTAACGGTTAGAAGAAGTATATCTTGAATAAGGATAATTAAGGTAGAGTCGGATTTATTACTGTATAGTACCATCAAGGTTGCCATCTTGAAGTCCTCTATCTTAGGTTCAAGTGCAAAATTTGTAATTGAAAAGTGTCGTGTGATATGTTTTGGGGTGCGTTTAACCAGAACACACGTCTGATGTCATTTCCTTCTTGTCTATAAACATTTAACACGTATTACTTTCATAATATATGGTTGTTAACTTACATTTGTCTTTCCAAATTTATAAGGTAGGCTACTTTTGCCTCATATTGTGTGTTGTAAATACATTCGAAACTTGAGGTCGGTTTCGGAACCATTTAATATTATTCAACTGAACTAATTTTTCTCATGAGGTGCTTTGGTCTCATATGGAACCATTCTAGGTGAGATTTTTAAAAAAAGAAAAAAAAAGCCGGAAGTCGAGAAATAAAGAGTACCTTAATACTTACAACCAGGGTGCGAATTACTGGAGAACGAAAGAGATATTCCCCATCAATCCCATTTGAATGATCTCCAAAGAAACTAACTGAAATATCCCTTGAGGGAATGTTTGCTTTGTTCCCGCCCCAAACCGTGTTTAGTGGTTTCAAGTTCGAAAATATTCCACTGATTTTTTTTTCATATAATTTTAATCTGATAGTTGTATTTCAGAACAGAATATGTAAACTTTTGAGTTATAATTTTAACTCAAAACTGCCTACAATTTATTTTATTTTCTATTTTTTTTATCGTTGCCCACTTGAAGTATTGTATAGTCTCAATAGATGTCACTTGTAACTGTGTTCTTAAATCTTTCAGTTTGTCATCGTAGGTGAATTTGTATGACGGTGTTATATTAACTCTTTTAACGAAGTCGTTTATGGATTTGCAGATGTCTAACATTGTACATATCTTGTTAGACACATTCAATACTTTACTCGAACGTTCGGACAGATTACTTGTAGGTATCTCACAAAATACGTCGTTAATTTAGTTGTCAAAATTATTAATTTAAAAGTTTTACTTTCACGACTGTTACCAGAGCGGGAGAGGTTAAGAAAAGGATGTAGCGTTTTGAATTATTGCATCTTTAGATGTCTCTGTCATGTTGAGCGTTATTTTACCTACCCGCAATGTCGATAAACGAATTCAAATATTGTATATAACCACGAACGAGCTCCCTTGTGGTATATAGTTAGCATACGCGTCTTTGGGACGGAAAAACCCCGGCGGGAGCTCTTGAGGTTCAGAGTCTACGTTAAACGGTAGGTCTCCGTATCAAACAGGCTCGCTGTTGAATAGGGTGCTCAACTTCAATCGTTGAGCAAAAATAGTGATGTCTCCTAAGTATTATTATGATATACGTCTTGAATGCCGCAGCATCTTTGAAGTTCTTTTCCTTTTTTCTGGCTTGAACGTCGCAGACGAGTCTAAAGGAGACAGTGGTGACGAGATCGAACAAAATTGTGAAATGAAGAAATTAGCAGAAAACGGAAAAACACAGAGAGAACTCATACACAAAATTTTCCCTCCACAATTACCACTTGGGTAGGAGCTAGGATCGAACTTGGAATATCATACACCGGAAGTGAGCGCTCTACCACCTACCATTGAGGGCCTCGTTACTAACTTTGGTTGAATATACAAAATTTTAGGATTGTGCTGAAACACTCAATTATGTATGTGTTTACACCTTTTAACTTGTATCTTCATGCAACTAGGGTTACTCACGAGACGGGACGATACAGAGTATCCGTGACGTGACACGAGACGAGACAGCACTCCTCCAAATGGAAATAGCACATTTTCCGAAACAAGACATCCTTTCCACAACACCTTCTAGAGACGAGACAGCTTTAACTCTTATCACGCAGTCAACTCTAAAATAAAAACAAGTTACAGGGAAGGGTAAAAGGAAGATAGATTAATTTTTTAAAAATGCACGACTGTACAAGAATAGCTAATATATTCTACAAGTGTTGATTTCATCTGTCTTTTCGTACATTTCATTTTGTTCTTGAAGCCTATGCTACATGAAAATACAAGAAGGGTTTTGCAGTTTGTATTAAATATGTTTGTGACTTGTAACTTTATTTCTAACATTTATGTTTTGGAAGAACTGGATCGAATGCTGGTTTCAACTAATAATTGAAACGTTTATTTTGTTTACTACGTAGACAATGAAGTCGATGGAAAATTACGAATTGCCGTATCGTTTCATTAATGCGTTAAAACTATTAAATGAAGGCAATTCATGTTCAAAGTACAGTATTGTACGATACTATATCAAACATGTTTTATTTGCTATAGCCGCTTTGGAAAATATTACGTTCAATCATATATTCTTTTTAATGGATATAAAGATCATAATGTAGTATTTTCCCTTGCAATTCACTTGCAATATTATTGTAGTAGAGACCTTTGAAATTTGAATGTTTTCGACACTGCAACGCCTTCGGTTTGCAGCATTAAACAATAAAGGCAATAAGATTTCGTTTAACATGCACATTTGAAATATAGAAAAATATTGCTTAGTGTTATTTGAAAAATCTTGTTATTGGGATGGCAACACTATTAATTTTATTGCATTAAATAATACATCAAACAATATCTCCCTATTAATATTTCCCTGGTACTAAATTTCAGCGATTTTTGTTTGTGTAAAATGCAAAACAATTTAATATGTCATATTTCATTTTGATCCTTGAAGTTGTTGTAAAGTATGTTGGCAGCCCTGAAGTCACATATAGACCTCAAAGAACCTACTTAGACCTCGCGAGGGCCGCGTTAGACCTCACGAGGACCGAAATAGACCAGTGAAGTTCGGCATAGACCTAATAGATATTTGAGTGCTTGGAAAAACCGGTCTGAGCAGGACCTTTTTGGCATGAATAAACCTCATGCATCTATCTATCTATCTATCTATCTATCTATATATATATATATATATATATGTACATAACTAAGTGTTTTATATGTACATAACTAAAAATCTGAGTTTTACGTCCCACGATTATGCCGGTTGGGCTAAAGGAGACGGTGATGATGAATAATGAATGAAATGGTGGAATGAAGAAAGTGGGTGGAAACGGGAGAACGAACGCACACGGTGTTTGTCCACCACAAAGTTCACTTGTCGGGGGCTGGGATCGAACCCGGGACCCCAAGCACCAGAGGTGACCGCTCTACCACTGAGTCACCGCGGCTCATTCAGCATAAAATAAATCTGTTTAAGAGTGATTTGGGACCTTGAATAAAGAGCCGGGGAAAAGGCTCATAACATGCTTCATGTGGAGTACTGTACTATATGAAAATACGCAAAAAAAAAGATGAAAAATAATTGGAAGCTTTCGAAATGTGGGTGTTGAAAAGAATGGAGAAGATTAGCGAAAAACGAATATTAGAAATGGTGGGGGAGAAAAGGACTATTTTAGATCTCATTGAAAGGAGGAATATAAAACTGATTGGGATATTGACTAAGAAGGAACTGCATAATGAAAGATATGCTAGAGAGGGAGGGGAGACAGATGTACTGGAGCGAGAGGGAGGGGACGAAGGATGCTACAATTGATGCATGATATTTAAACAGAGAAATCATACGTGAAGACGAAGAGGTTAGCGGAATACTGTGGAGCATGGAAGCTTCTCAGTTGCAGCAAGTGAACTACTAATAATGGCAGAATACCTATGATGATGATGGCATGTACATGGTGGTAGGTAACTCCACCGACAAACTTTGGGAGGTGATTCCTTATATGAAATGAAAGGAAAAAAGTTCTAATAAACATGGGACTAAAAATGTCTACTTTCAGAGTTATGAACCGCCGAAAATTCGAAAATTCACGTTTCGAAACGCTCTGCCTTAGAAACTACAGGTCCGACCTTAAGCGGTATAAGGTATTACAAAGGAACTAATATGCGCTTTATCTAAATATCTATGTTCTACCGTGGTCCGTTACCGGCGACACGAACTGTAAAAAGGAAGCTGGGGTATAGAGATACTCCTTTAAGTACTAATGACGCGTTTATTTCGCCGATAACGGAGGATGGTAAAATATGGGTATTTAGATAGATCGCACACTAGTTCCTGTGTAATTCCTTAAACTGCTTGGGATAGGTCCTATAGTTCATTTCGTGTAAGGAATCACCTACCAAAGTTTGTCGGTGGAGTTACCTACTACCCTGTATAATTGTAAATAGCTCGTCAACCTTTTCGACAGATAAATGCTGTTTGCTTCTGACTACGCTACTATCACGTGCTTTAGGTACTGACCAGGGAACTGTACGAATGGGGCACTCGAGTTGCCGGACGAGATGCATCACATGTGAAAGAGGATGTAAAAAGATGTCCATATGCAAAATTGTAGCGGCTGAGGGCAACATGGACGAGTGTGAGAGGCGGAAGAAGTGGGGCCTACAGTGGGACTTAATAACACAGAAATATGCAGAATCACACGTTTCGCTCCCGAATGGTGAAAGAAATGCATGTCAAATGTATAGGAAGTGGAACATGAGAAGAGGTGCTATATTGTGGGGGATATGGACATCATGGGCGCCATCTTGAAAGTAGCCATCTTGAATTTGAATTCAAAATATTAAATGAAAAGTGGGGCATGTGGTATATCAATTCAGACTGAAATTTTACCAGAAATGCATTGGTGTGAATAATTTTATAGTTTCTTTATTGTAAGTTGAGAAATACGAACATGCAACAACATCTGGAGGGGATATATGAACATAGGCAACATAACCAATGTTTCATTTGAGTCCTGTTAAGGTACAAGTCAATTTTCCAGCAAAGAATACATGACAAACAGATATACTGTACGCGTATGACAGTGATCGTGTGGAAAAGCATATCATCTAAACCATTCGCAGAATGAAGTCACTGGATGCACCTCTATAAGAAGAGTACAGCATTATAATATCAGTCACTTATTCCGACATTCTTTGTGTTGTCCAGTGTTCAAACCCCTACGTGCCAAAATTCCATCATTGTAGGCTTGTAATGCAACAAACAATACATACGAATCAGAAACGGTCGTTAGCCTCAACCTAATTACCTTTGGATTTTTTATTCTTAAGGTTTATTTCATGGGTATGTGACATTTGTTTACCCATCTCTGTGCTCTTTCTTACCTGCTCGTTTTTTCTAATTCACAAGACAGTTACAATAGCAGTTTTGGCACCAATGAATTTCTGGTAAAATTTCAGTCTGAATTGATATACCACATGCCCCACTTTTCATTTAACATTTTTAATTCAAATTCAAGATGGCTACTTTCAAGATGGCGCCCATGATGTCCATATCCCCCACAATATAGCACCTCTTCTCATGTCCCACTTCCTATACATTTGACATACATTTCTTTCACCATTCGGGAGCGAAACGTGTGATTCTGCATATTTCTGTGTTATTAAGTCCCACTGTAGGCCCCACTTCTTTCGCCTCTCACGCTCGTCCATGTTCCCCTCAGCCGCTACAATTTTGCATATGGACATCTTTTTACATCCTCTTTCACATGTGATGCATCTCGTCCGGCAACTCGAGTGCCCCATTCGTACAGTTCCCTGGTGAGTATCTTTTTAGTATCTTCTTCTAATACTGAGAGTTTGGATTGTAGAACTGAACAATTATTTCTAACTATTTATCAAGAAAATTTAGCTTCATACTTTCTGAGTATATACAAGTTATATATATATATATATATATATATATATATATATATATATATATATATATATATATATATGAAATACTAAATTTTGCAATGCCTTATAAGTGGCATAAAGTACCACTTTCATAAAGTTATATTTCGAAACGATTGTTTTGGCATGTAACAAATAAGAATAGATGAATAATGAAAACAATGGGCTAAAGTGTTTGGTTTAATCATTTTAATTTTTTGCATTTTTCTTAACAAGGTTGGAGAGAATCATTGATTTACTTTACGTAACTTACCATTTACAAAATGAATATATTTTCTAACGTTATTTCTAAATCATATTTCTGAAAGTGCAACAGCCCTACGTGTCGCTTTTCCATTACCTAAAATTAAAATCTTATATATTACTTTTGCTTGCCACTGAGCGACGTTGCAAGCAACTCATTAGTGTAAAAGTTTCTAACTTTCATTGTGAATTAAAATACTTCGTAAAGCATTGAGCAACAACTGAAAGACTAATAGAAATGAAAATTAAGAATTGTTAATTGAAGCTTGAAACATCTTAATGATTTGCGTATAAGACAAACAGTTTTACGAAATTTTATCATCCATTCACCTAGAAGTAGCACATTAATAATCTGAAAGGTATAGGCCTACAATAGTACAATTTTATTCGGGTATAATTTGTTGAACCCGTTTTGTTGGATTCTTGTGTAACTGTACATGCTTCTTTCAGCTTCCACACGTGGAGTTTTTTTTTTTCAGAATGGCAACCAAACGCAGGGAAATGTTGTAACTGTTTCATCAAAGAAAGCGTCAATGTGAAATTGTTCGTTTACTTGTTGTTCCAAAAACGACAGTCTCAGACGCAGATCGCGATAACAGGAATTCTGGTCTGGAGCGGAATTGGCAAGACTCCTTTGGTGTTCCTGGATCAAGGGGTCAAGATCAACCAAGAGTGTACCGTCACGACATTTTAGTGACCCTGGTACTTCCATGGGCCAAGCAGAAATTCAGCGATACGGAATGGACTGTCCAAAAAGACTCCACTCCGGTCCACAAGGCGAAAGACTGGTCCATTTTCCTGACTTTTTTTTTGTTTTCGGAATGTCTGTTCTACTCACCGGATCACAAATCCATGGAGTACTGTGTATGGTCGATTTTGCAGGCGAAGGCATCCACTACACACCACAAAAGTTTGAAGTCGCTGAAGCAATCCCTGAGTTTTGATTATAATTTGTTGTCGAGAGAGGACCTGTGGCCCATGGCCGAACATTTGAAAGCGCGTCTGTATCTCTGTATGGCTGCCAAGGGCGGCCACTTCGAAACCGGCTGGACATATTGTTTCTCAACATCCATGTTCTTGATATTATGTGCTGTTTTGCTAAACTCTTCCGGTTTAATTAATGTATGGTAACACATATTCGTCCGGGTTATTTCTTGTCACCCTTTAGTTTCAGAAAACTCCATTGGAGAACGCCTATACAAATAATGACCTTATTCTTAAAATAGTACCTTTTTGTAAGTAATATTAGTAGGGGACATATGTATGTTTTGCCCCAATTTCCCCCTCCACCCCCTAACTACCCAAAAAAAATTATGAAGCCACCCCTGACTATTGTACTTTAACACAGAAGGATACCCCAAAGTGAGATTGAATATGCTTTTATGACATTTAAAATCATAAAAACTTATATCTAAAACTTATAACTAAAACTACACTACATATAATTACATCTACTCCTCTTCTATCTTATAATGTCCCCAAGCTAGCGTATTTACACCATCTCGTAGTATATATCTTTTATCGTCTGAGGAATCTAATGCTAGCTTATGAACGGTTATGCTATATATATCGTGCTTATAACTTCTAATGAGGTTTATGTCTTTATACGTTTTAACATTTTTAAATAAGCTTTCTTTATAATCATCAAACTGCAACTCCTTGGCAACTACACATTTAGTTACTCCTTTAGCTTTTTTCTCTTCTTCATGTTCTACTCTATAAGCATACATCTTTGATCTCAATCCAATAAACTCTGTCATTATCTTACCTTTATTTTCATCTTTCATCTTACCTATTACTTTTTTGTTTATTAGTGGTAGTCCATATATGTTATTTTCCTTGTATTCACTCGTGTCAAACTGGTCAACTATTTCTGCTATATCTTTGTAAAAGTCTTCAGTCTCAATCTCATATATAAAGCTATCAGTATCCATATAACATAAATCTATATTGTTTCCATATTTCGGCTTCATCGTGTTATAGTGAAAATCATACATTAATAGCTTCGATAGTTCTAACACACTCATACCAACATATATTGGCTTATTAAATGTTAATCGCTCTTTTTTCATATGTATAGCACACAAGTTCTCACTAAATATTGTTATGTAATCAAAGTTAGGTTTAGCAATTAATGCTTCTACCCTCTTAGGATCACATTCTAATTGTATGGGCTGTCTTTTTCGAATATTTTACATAGTCTTTCCAAATACCGAGTTATTCATGAGCTTATAAAAATCTTCTTCAAATTTGTTTTTAGCTTGCGTCCTCATCTCTGTATTTAAATCAATGTATTTCTTTAGCCAGTTTGATTGTTTAAACTCTAATACCCTATGCACTTTCTTCAATCTCATTCCAAGTGACATATAAAGTTTTAAGTTTCTATAGTGAATTACATATCTTTCCTTATTGTAAAGCGTTGTTAATAATTTCGATTGTTTTGAGCCGGGTGGACACATATTCTCTGGAGCTAATGGTAAATCAGAATGCTTGTTATGTAAATGCTTTGGATATTCTAAATCTACTTCTAATATGTAACCAGTTTCTGAGTCATCCGGAATGTTCATTATATCTATGTAAGGTTTAACCCACTTAAAATCTTTATAAGGCATGTATTGACTCATAGCCCATCCATATAAGTTGTTTGCGTCTAGATATGCTAGGTATGTTGAACACTCATCTTTATTATAATCTTGCATATATTTGTTGTTAGCTTTTACATATCTTTTACTGCATTCTGAGATTCCCCCTCGTATACCCTTTTCAAACATTAGTATTTTATCATAATCAGTCAACATTTCTAAGTTAATTTTAGTCATCTTTAACATTGCATCCCACGATAGACCTGGTGCTGTATAATACCAAGCAGGATCTAATCCATATGCCTTTAAACACACATCTCTAAAGTTTTCAAATATATCTGTTAATTGGAGGACATCTGTTTTGTTATAATGTTCAGTTAAGTCCTCCAATAACTCTAGATTGAATTCTTTACAAACTCGTACATGAAGCTTATGACGTTCAGGACTCATTTTTCTCCTGTTAATCTGTTTGTAAATTTGTCTGGAGATAATGGAACAGGTTCTTTCAATTTTTCAAATGAATCAACATAATCAAATGGATAATCACCTTTAGTATTAACTAGGTCAAGTTTATCAATCGGAAAAAACTTTAATGTTTCTCGAAATTGTTCTGGCTTTAAATTCTTTGTTAACTCTGCTAAACTCTTTGGCATAAATCTAAATGAATCAACAAATCTTAAATTTATTCCATCTTTTTCTGATCCTGCTTTTACATATTTTTCATGTGTTATGTACCTTTCTTCATTGTTTGCAATCAGTTTAATTTTCTGTGTATCATAAGCTAACTCCTTAATAAACAAATGCGTATCATAGCCAGTTAAGTTGTGAAGAAATACAGGAACAAAGTTAGGATTTTTATAGTTTAAATTGCAATAACTGTGAGCTGCACCTCTAAACTTTCCAGTTAAATGATCATGATCTCTTACTTTTGCTTTATTTTTATTTATCTTATACAAACACTTTTTTAAGTCATGCTTCCATTCTTCTATTTTTTCACTCATATCATCTTTATCCTTGTAGAACTGTATTTTCTTCTTCAGTATATTTATTTTTTTCTCAACAGCTGGTGGTAAGTCATTCAAGTTGTTCTCACATATATGACAAGTATCCGAACTGTTATAAGCTTCTATTTCCTCCTCACTAAGCGGAATCATATTAACTACCCTGTTATATATTTTCATAATTTCTATTGCTTCTTTTTGTAACATTTCAATAAATACTTTCGCAGCATCTGGACCTATATAACTAACAGGGGCTTTGTAGTCTCCATTTGAATATTTGACATAGTAACAAAAACTCATTGGTTTATGCTTTTGATATTTTACTGTTTTACTACAATTATGCTCTATTTTTAACTTACATAAGATACATTCAAAGTCAGCAATTATCGTAAATGGAACTCTTAATGATCGATTATAGTTTTGAAACTTTATTTGATTGTCGTATGGTTTTGGAAGTTCTATTCTAACAGCCTCATGCTCTTTACAATCTAATTCATGGTTTTGCAACTGCTTCTCATTTCGAAAGTGTCTTGTTAAACATCTATCACAAAAGTATAACTTTTCAGTATGTTTTGTCACTTGACTTCTTATTAATCGTGATAAGTCTTTTATCCAACAAAAATGACTGTTTTTTTTAATCTTTTACATATAATAAATTGATATGAGTTTCCTGCTTATTTTTTGTGATTTGGAGTGGATATACATTATAGTTCTTGTCATAGCCGTAAACATTGATGGAGATATTACTTCTTCTTTCAAATTTTGGAATATCTTTTAACTGTACAGGAAACTCAATACCATCACAATATTTCTTTTGTAATTCATTAAGAAGTTGTTTATAATGAGAGAGTCTTTGAGGATTTTTTGAAACGGTTCTATCAATAGGTTTTAAATAACTTGCAATAGAATATAAGAAACATTTATTATCTTTATTTTGAATATTCATTACCGTTTTCTTATCTTTAATCTGCTTTGGAAGTTCAATATAGGAAGAAGCTCTTAATGGTACATACTTATTTAATCTGATTTCTAGGTGTTTAATTTGATGTAATGTCCATCCTGATCCTCGGCCTTGAAATTCTTCCATTTCTCTACGAAGTTTTTGTTTTGCATGATGTATATATTCACTTAAGTCAGTTGATTCTAATATTCTCTCGTTTGATGTTTTGAAATTGCACTCTTGTATTTCTTTATCTTTAATATAGTCACAAATGAAAACAAGGTTAACTTTAACAGGGTGAAATTTTAATTCCTCTTTGATTTTGTTAATAGCAACTCTTCCACTTGTATCTAAAAATTTTATTGGGTCTTTATATCCTCCTATGTTTTCGACTTTAATGGTTTGTAAACGCTTCTTGAGTGCTGTTTCTTCTAATTCAACTTTGATGGGTATACGTGCTGGCTTCGGTTCTTCAATTACTTCTTGTTTAAAGGGGAATATATCTCTAATCTGTCTTCTGCTTTGTTCATCATCATATAGTTTAAGAAGGTCTATCAGTTCTGCTTTTCTTAATCGGGAATATCTTTTGATTTCCTCTTCTTTACATTGTCGCCTTAACTCTACTACAGTAAATCTATTATAATTACTCATCTTATTTAATATATAGAAAATCTTTATACTCTTCAATTTTTACCTACACCAAAATTTTTTTTACTTCATTTTCGTCCATTTTTTTAACACATCGTTCAAACATCTGCATGTGCCTACATATGTTTAAACTGCGTGTTAGTCTACAACTTACATGGGAAGACCCATCAAAGTTACATATACACATATTAAAAATTAAATCATTTTTGTAAACTTACTCATCATCATCATAATCATCACTACCATATTTATATTCATCATCACTATTCAAATCAGATGTTTTTTGCTGTGTTATTAATAATTCTTTTTTCTTTAACAGTATTTGCTTCTCTAGTAGTGTTGCTAAGAGTTTAAGATCATGATGAATTAGTTCAAGTCTATCATGTAATAAATCAAAATGTGCTTCCATATTTGTTATATAGAAAACCAACAAAATGAAATAAATTTAAAAAACTAAGAATAAAAAACGAACATGACTAGTGCTAAGGAAATATTATCTTACAAACCTATATTTGATTGTGTATGTAAACATTTAGATATTGGTGGTTATAATGATGAAGACAAAATAAATTTTAGCATCTCCATAGGTATGTTAGATCATTTGTTCAAGAAAGCCACTAAAGAAAACAACGCATTTCTTATACAAAATATTCTCTATGCAAACGTTATGGACTTATCCAATGAGATATTAGATTCACTAACTAATGAACAATGGTTATCTATAGGTTATGATGATTATGAGGAGGAATATAACTATGATCACATTACAGAAGGCTTCATACGCAAATATCAGGAGAAAGTGAATTTGATTGAAATATGTTTATGGAAAAAGTTATCGGAAGAGTTTATAAGAGAATTTGCAGATAAAGTTGACTGGGAGATTATTTCAGGAAGCCAAGATTTATCAGAAGACTTTATAAGAGAATTTGCAGATAGAGTTGATTGGGCGGAAGTATCGTATAATCAAAACCTATCTGAAGAATTTATGAGTGAGTTTATAGATAAAGTTGATTTTGATGCTATATCTTATAGAAACAAACTCTCTGAAGCCTTTATACGAGAACATGCAGATAAAGTTTCTTGGGGGCGCTTATCTGGAACTCAACAATTATCAGAAAACCTTATAAGAGATTACGCTGACAAAGTAGATTGGGAAATAATTTCATTGTTTCAAGATTTAACAGAAGGATTTTATTGCAGAGTTCAAAGACAGAGTTCATTGGCATAACATTTCAATATATCAGCACCTCTCTGTAGAGTTTATATATTTATTTAGACATTACGTAGATTGGAGAGTTATAATAAGAAAATATCATAATAATCCTGATTTAGGTGGTATATTGAATTTAGCATTCGATGTTACAACAGATGGTTTGTTTAATGTTTAACTAATTACCTTTTATGACTATTATATCATAAAAGTCGTAACCTTAATTATTAGATATTAACCTTAATTATCTTTTATGATTATTATATCATAAAAGTTGTAACTTTAATTATTTAATATTAACCTTAATTATCAGATAATAACCGATCATATAAACAATCAATTTCTTTAATCAAATCTTCTTCTGATAGTGGCGTCCAAAACTCATTACCCTTACCTTTACGAATATCTAGTTCTTGCTGCATTAGGTTGAATAGCTTAATACTGTTAGGATCTCTAAACTTTTCATATATTATTACATGATTCGGATATTTTTCTTCTGCTTCATTAAGAGGTTTATATAGACTTCTCTTTTGACATCTGATAGCATAATAAGGGAAAGGATCATTAGGTTTGTTCTTCTTATATACGATTAGACAATTATCTTTTGAATTATCGTTTGTATATGGTGCTGCGATTGTTTTAAGATGATTTATTTCTTTTTCTTGTTTCTCATTGTTTATACGTAATTCATTCATTTGTTGTTCTATTTCTTGTAGTCTTGTTTGAAGTTGATCGTTGTTAGTAAGGTATAGCTGTTGAAAGTCTTTAACGAAGTAATTGATAATGATTTGATTACATTTAAGATAAAACTCTGGAGATAACCATCGTGATATATCTAGAATCAATTCTTTACAAACATATGTTCCTCTTAATTCATTCCATATTTCTCCTTTGCCACCTGCTACTTTTCTAATAATTTCCACAGCTGGATTACCAGCGCTAGAAATATATGTTATTAGTTCTTTAGATTCTTTATTTTGAAACCAATTTTTAAACTCTTTACCACCATCTTGACACAGTTTAGTAGCATTGAAGTATCCTGTACTCTTATCTATAATCAATTTAAAGTCACCAAAAGTACCATACCAATAATTACCTTTAATCTGTTCATAACAAATATCATTTAAACTATACGAATTATCCATAGTACTCATATTTATTATTTAAAAATAATTATTTATTTCATTTTTGATTAGCTTTTATGGTTATTATTCCATAAAAGACAAACATTTATATTTACACTACAACATTACTCTTATCTATCCAACTATTATGCGAATCATCAAAACCTAGCCATTTAACATATACTTTATCACCTTTCCTTCTTAACACCTTTTCCACCAATTATTCATCCTTATGTTTCGTCTTTAATAGTTCTGGTTCGTAAAATCTACCTTGCACATCCTCTTCTTCTAAATCTTTAATTCTATATGTAGGAGGATTAGATGGAATAACTTCACTAATAACAAATACTTCTGTTGACCAATTAGGTGTATATCCTTTCTCAAATAACCCTTTCGATTTACTTATACGAACATGATCACCTAATTTGTATTTGGAATTAACACGCTTATATTCTTTCTTATACACTTTTTCCAATATTGTTCGCTCATTCTTCTTATTAACTTCTATAGGTTTTAAACCAATTGTTCTATGTACTCTATTATTATACTCACTAACCAATGTTGGTAATATCTCTATCCATTTATAATTTCCTTGTGTCGTGAACCTTTTCCACATGTTCTGCTTAAGTGTTCTATTAAATCTCTCAACAACAGAAGCTTTCTTACCACTATAGGTTGAGTAATGATTAATCTTATTTTCATCCATTAACTTCTTAAACTCTTTATTATAAAACTCTTTACCTTGATCTGTTTGTAAGTTATTAGGTTTTCTCATTCTTAATATGGATTCAAATGCTTCTGTAACATTTTTCCCACTCTTATCTTTAACAGGAACAGCAAACGCATATTTCGAAAACACATCTATAATCGTTAGCAAATACTTATAACCTTTATTTAATTTGGAAACACCTTTTAATACTCCACTATCCATTTCAACAAGATCAGCCCGCCAAAGATCATCGATACCTTTTATAACTACGCTTAATCTGTCAAAGTTTTTTCTAGATGGTTTGTGAATTTCTTCTATAATGTCTTCTCTAACACCTTTACCTTCTTCTAGTCAATCAGGCTTTTTAACGAATTGAGTTTTAGTAACACCACATACAGAACAAATACCTTTCTTAAGATATCTTCCATTCTTTGTTTGTTCTATTCTAATGGTATCTTTCTCCGTATCTGTCAATTTCTTACACTTAACACAATACATCATCATTATTTATTGTATAGAAAATCAATGAAAAAAAAATAAAATCTATCATTACCTAAAAATTATACGTCTTTAGGAAAGTTCTCTTTCTATGTACATTACAACAAACAATAATTGCCCTTCTTCCGTAGCTGAATTTTTATTTGGTTTAATTGTAATTATATCGTTCTTGTTAAAGTTAAAAGGTAAAGTTTCAATCAAAGTATCACCCAAATATATCTCTAGAAAGTATTTATCCAAACTTAAATCCATGTGCATTATTTTCCCATTATAGAGAAATTTGTAACCATTAGAGACATTAAATATTCTAAAGATTGGCTCCTTAACGTTTTTAGCTCTTAATCGATATAGTAGAGGTACAGTTTCTTTCTGCATAATCAATTTAGTAGTATCCATCCTAACCTTTTGAAAATCTTCTTTCTTGAAGTATGTGTCTTGTAACGTTTCTAATGCATCTTCAAATCGTTTTCTATCGTTCTCTACTTGAGCATCTATTGACCTAAGTTGACTTACGCTAACAACGTCATTTAAATTCTCCAACAATTTTAATTTTTCTTCACTAATATCAACATTATCTTTTCTATCTTTAACATTACCAAATATATCCATACTCATTTATTATACAGAAAATGTCCATCCTAATTTTTCAAAACATTTCTTTAACATCTCTATTTGTTTAGATGAGTGTTTAAAATCAATATCAACATGAACATCGTGCTTTTTCAACAGATGGTGCAATACACATTTCAAGTTAATAAACAATACTCTTTTTGCATACAGTTCTTTAAAGGTTTTGTATAAGTTTTCGAAGCCGTCTATAAGTGTTTCTTCCATATGTCGTAAGTTTAATGGTTTTTGATCGGTAAGGTGATGGTGTATTAAATAGACATCATCATAATATTTTGTGTATTTGTTTTTCTTTAGTACTTCTAGAACATCTTTTGTTGATATTAAATGTTTTGATATATCCCTAAATTCATAATTTAACACCTTGAACACATCTTCAGGAATAATTCTATCCTGTAAAGCTTGCAAACGAGATAACTGCAACTTAAATCTTTTTATAGTATCATACCATGGTTTTCTTACGCAAGCTCTCATTCCTTCAATAGTACTGTAAACAAAACCATTCGCTACAAAACAATTATCGCAAATATGTGTACTCCCACCTTTTGTTAATGACTTACAACCACAATTACTGCATTTTAATGGTCTAGAGCTATAATTTGACAACAACTCCTTTAAGGTAATTATTGGACGTAACTTTACCAACTCTTCCTCTGTGTACAAAAATTTAGGTATTAACATTCTCCAAAAATCAATAACATCATATATATTGTTTTTATCTTTTAAGTCTATCTTACTAACATACTTAAAATACTGATAAAAATTAAATCTATCTAGTGCATCTAGTTCATCCTCATGCTTCTCAAAATAATCTGAAAATCTATTGTGTATAGCTTCCATATTTATCTTAAAACAAAACTTTTATGGATATAAACCATAAAAGTACTTAAACTTAATAATATTTAATCATTTTTAATCATATACATAACATCACTAAAAGAATACCCTTGATTTAGAAGATTTAAAACCTTAACACAAAGATGACCACATATAACTGAATTAAAGTCTTGTATTCGTTCGTCATTGTAAAATAAGTTTTTGGTACCAAGATATTGTACTAGCTGCTTAGGAGGAACACCACCATAAGAATCGAACACGTACTTTATGTTGTTATCTTTCCAATAGCATATCCAATGAGTACCAATGTTTTCTAATTTATCAAGGTTAACTATACCACATTCATTTATATAGGGTTTTTGTGGAAGTTCATCACTCATAAATGCACCTCTAAATCGTTTTATCTTTAGTTCTTTAGCCAACCTCTCTATATCGAAGTTGGTCAATGGTTTTAGTTTTTTTTCTTCTTTGGTTTACCTGCTCCCTGCTTTTCTTCCATAGCCATATTGTGTCTTTTTTGTTCTTCAAGTTCTTGTTTATTCTTCTTAGCATCCAGTACAGTTTTAGTAATCGCTGCTGCACCACCTGCTAATGAGCCAACTGCTCCTAAAGCTGCTAAAATGGCTTGAATTGTAAAGATAAAACCGCCCATATGCTCTTTCTTAATCTTTTTCATTTGTGCAGTAGTTAAAGTTAAATTCATTCCTTTACCTTCTTTAATTTTTTTAGATTTATCACTAAGTTGTTTCTTTGTTAATACATGATCAATATTTAAATCCTTTAGTTCGTTATAAGGAACACTAAACATACAACCTTTAATAGAACACATCTTCCTATTTATTTAAGAGAAAATCTTAGTTTGTAAAAATACAGTTGTTGTTGCTCCACCAAAATCAATTAAGGAATCATTCTCATCTGTTATCCTTATCTCAAAATTGTCAACCTTGTCTTTGGATATAGGGAAAAATAATGGATAAGTAGGTTCGTAAATGATGCTATGTTTAAACTCGGCATCTGTTTTAAATGATGCTATGATCCCTGTTTCTCTATGTGTGTATTCTGTATCTTTAACAAACATACCATCTGCTATATTACAGTGAACATTTATAGTATCGAACGGATGAAACTTTGGCAACTTACTTCCAATATGTGTTTTGTTCTTTTCTAAAACTTCAAAAACATTAAACCCGAGTACAGTACCTATACCGCCAATTGTAACATCGTTACTGTCAGTTTCTATTTTAACTCTATTTCTTAAATGGTCTTCTGATAATGTTATGTTGATGGATTGAGATTTTAAATATTCATTAAGACTGTTTAAGCTGTATTGCCCTTCTGGTATAAAAACTTGTCTATCACCATATGAGAAACTGTTTTTTTCTGTTGTTATGTTTGGGGTTAGATATGTACTGTAAAACCCAACTAATCCTATACTTAAATAGTTGTTCCTGTTGTCTAATTCATAATGGAGTTTCTTCTTTAAAACAGAAGTATCACTCGTTAGCTTAAATACCTTAGCCATTTATTATATAATAAATGAATGAGTTTGATTTACCTAGAGATATTCCAAGAGAGAAAGTAATCAAGTTAATAGAAGATGTCATTCAAAAGTTAGAATACAGTTTAAAGAAGAAAAAGAGAAAACTACGAATTGTTAAATATGCATACTACACTTTGATCACGTTATCAGTCATATTTTCTGCAACAACTGGATTTATTAATATTTTTATACCTGTAACAATTTACTCGATATTAACAACGTCTCTTGCCACTGGAAGTGCTATAATAACAGGTTTGTCTTCTAAGTTAAACATAAGCAAAAGAAAAGATGAATATAAAACCATTGTCACTTGTATTAACTCATTTAAAGAACAGTTAGAGATGATAATAACACTAAATGGTGAAATGGATAGCGAATATATAAAAGATACGTTGCTTAAGATCAGAGAACAACTTAAAGATATACGATCATAAAAGAGTCGATTTTCTCTATAATAAATGAGTAAGAAAACTATTAATTGGGATGTACAAGAGATGATAAAAGAAACAACAGTTAAGAAAAGAAATGGAGAGCTTATACCTGATGATGTTCGATGCCCTATAGTGGGTCCGTCTGGGTCTGGTAAGACGTTTTTGTTATTTAACTTCTTATTACAGCCAGGTTGGTTAAACAATAATTACTTCTACATATATTCTAAAAGCATGAATCAGCCAAAGTATGAGCAGTTAAAAGATCGATTTGAAAAAGCAGAACTAAAGTTTAAGAAACAAATAGCAACGTTCTTAAGCGGTAATGATTCTATTCTACCTACTGATGAATGTGAAAAATACTCTGTAGTAGTGTTTGACGATTACGTTTTAGAAAATCAAGATACTGTTAGAAATTACTTTACAAGAGGTAGGCATAGACATTTAGACTGTTTCTATCTTACACAAACATATTCAAAAGTACCTAAACAGCTTATAAGAGATAACGTTAACTCTCTATGCATATTCAGACAAGATGATACTAATCTTAAACATGTGTATAATGAGTTTGTTGGAGGAGATATGTCTTATGATAAATTTAAAGAGATATGTTCAAAATGTTGGCAAGAAGATTATGGTTTAATAGTAATTGATATGACAAGGAAGGTAAACAATGGTAAGTATAGGAACAAGATAAAACACTTCTTAAACGTTTGATGTTTATTGACGTTTATTTATGATATTTGGCGTTTATTGACGTTTGTTCGTTTTCTACATAATAAATGGATGAGAAAGATATTAATAAGAATATCAAGTTAAAGGAGTTCTTGATAAAGGGCTTCAAATCTTGGAAGAAAGAAAGAGCAGGTATATATGATAAATTTAAAACACAAGAACAACCTGTAATTGATGCTATTCAAAACTTGGGAAGTGAGATCAAAGAAGTAGCAGAACAAAATAAAAATTTAATAACTGAACTTGTTCCAGTTGTACATAAGACGGCTTCAAGAGATCCTAGTCTACTAGAAACACCTAGAAAGATAACTTATGATAGTTCTCCAAGTAGTAGTGATACACCTATAACGGGAGAAATAAAACAAATGAGAAAACAAATTAAAGACAAAGTGGAAGGAGTAGAACCTTTAACAACAGCACAATCATTTGGTAAGATTGCAACGAAATATTATAGTAAAAGAAATGATAGTGTATTTGGAATAAGAACTGTAGAAGTAGATGGAAAAATAATAAATAAGATAGGAAATTCTGAAGTTAAAGTGAATGGTGATGATTTGATAATTAATGGTAAAACTTATAAAGGAACAGAAGGTCTATGGGAATTGTTAACGACGAATACTAATAAAACCATTGAAGATTATGATGATGATGATTTTGAACAGTACAAGGAAATAATAATAGAATCAGATGCTGCCTTCCAAAAATATAATCGAGATAAAAAAGTAGCATCTAATAGAGGTTCTAAGTATATTAACATTATCAAGCCTATTTGGGATAATTATATTAAACCATCTTTACCTCCAACTCCTAAAAGGACTGGTGAAGGAATTAAACAATATACAGAAATACCTAAAGAATATATATGGATGGATGATGTGAGAAAGTTAATTGATCGGTTAATAGTTATAGATGGAGAAGAAAAGGCTGGAAATGATAACTTTTACAATGAGAAAGTAGGTATAGTGAGTATGATTTATAATAAGCTTTCACAATTTATTCCTAATGATCCAAAAGGTATAGGTTATTTGATTAAGATCTTCAATACATTACCACCACGATTCTGGAATGATGAGAAGCTTGGAAAAGGACTAATGAATAAGATTTTAAACATGAAGGGGATACCAGAGTTACATATACCAGGCTTCAGATTTTGTGGGCCTTTTACGAAGCTTCAAGAAAGGTTAGAAAGAGGTGACGAAGGTATTAATCCATTAGATGAGGCTTGTAAAGAACACGATATATACTACAGAGACAATAAAGATACAGATTCAAGACATATTGCAGATAAGGAGCTAGAAACTAAAGCATGGAAAAGAGCATTTAGTAGTGATGCGTCAATTGGTGAACGATTAGCTGCTTTTGGGGTTGGTACTGCTATGAATGCTAAGGTTAAGTTAGGATGGGGATTATAAGTTTTAATTGTTATTATGCATGAATCTTTTATGGGTATATCCCATAAAAGCGTTGTTTCGAGATTTTCTTTATAATAAATGGATAGTGTTGAGAGTTACGAGTTACAGAGCTTTAAAGCTAACACAAGAACATTTAATAATTTGAATGAAGCTAACAAAGATATTGAGTTCGATTTCGATGTGGGGGATGGGTTCGTACATCCACACAAAGCAGATTGTCATATGACTTTTGAAGTTGTTGGTGCATCAGTTGGAGGAACATTTGGGGCAAATGATACTATAAAACTTGTAGATAACTTCTTCCCATTCTTCTTTTCTCAAATTGAGGTTAGAAAGCATGGAGTTGTTATAGATAAGATAGAGCTACCAGGAATAACATCTACAGCTATTGGAACATTAAAGATTTCCAAACCACAAGTTGAATATTTAAAACAAGCAGGATTTGAAACGGATGATATACTTGGTCTAAGAAAGGACTTTAGCGTTTTGTACCCATTAAGATTAATTCCAGGCTTCTTAAGTGATTATAAAGAGGTTATGTGGAAAGGTGGATTGAGAATAACATTTACAAAAGCTAACAACAATAACGATGTCTTGTACAAATGGGTTGGAACAGGAGCAGGTGCAGCAGCACCTCATGATGGAAAAATAACAATAAAAAGTATGGAGATAAGAATGCCTATTGTTGAATACGAATCTAATTATGAAACCAAGTTAAAAAGTTGAATATTCTTAAAGAACCTAAAATCATGTTTTCATTCCATACTTATCAATGTGTTCAAAAGACTGTTGTAGGTTCTTTCTTAGAGTTTGATGTTACTACTCAATTTAATTTAAGACAATTTGATATGCCTGATTTCGTAGTTGTAATGTTTCAAACTGATAGAAGTGGCAAATAAACAGCAGATGCAAGTAAGTTTGATCATTGTAAGGTAAAGAATATCTATCTTAAGAATGGGGGAATGAGGTATTTCCAAAAGAATCAAGAAACTTAGATATCGCTAACAAGGATTATTTTAAGATGTACGAAGATTATACTGCATTTAAGAGAATAACATGTGGTAACACTGAAATGTACTATGACCCTAAAAAGTTTATAGATAACAGACCAATATATGTCATTAATTGTAGTAAGAGGAAGAATGTATCGGTAAATGAGAGAACAAACATAAAGATTGTAGTAGACTTTGCAGAAGCTGTGGCTGCTGATACTATATGTTATGCGATTTTAATTGGACAAAAGAACTTTACATATGACCCTAAGAATGAGAAAGTAGTAGAAGAGTTTTAGATAGTTAAATGTATGTTTGTATTGTTTTATTAAAGTTTTTCCATAAACAAAATTGATAAAAAATGATTACATATTTTTTGGTGAAGATAAAAATTGAAGAGTGTTCATTGATTTTCTATATAATAAATACGATGTCAAGTCATATTGAGCTTTTAAATAAACTTGGAAGTCTTGAACAAAAACAAGTTATTGGATTAAGAGAATTAGAATTAAATACAGAATATAAGATTGTGAAAATGGAAAAGATCAAAACTAAGTTTGGAAAGAGCATTTTAGTTGAATGTGAAGAGTTTAAGATATTTCTTCCACCTAGATTTACAAAACACTTAACAGATAAAATGATTGATGTGATCGTTAAAGATGGAATAAAAATCAAATACACTGGTTTAAAAGATAATTATCCAACTGTTGAGTTCTGTATGTAAATTTTCTGTATGTAAATGAGGATTGGTTTTATGAATTTCTCATAAAACGAGCATTTTCCTTATAATAAATAAACTATGGCTACTTATATGAATAAAAAAATGATGTTAAAGCATTGAGATTCCTTCGCATAGATGAGTTAGAAAAAGGTAAAACGTACGAGATAACATTATGGAAATTGATTCAAACACAGCGTTATGGTCAAAGAGTTTTAGTACATTTAGATGAGAAATATAAGACGTTATTACCACAAAGATATAATGATGAAACTGAGCAAGTATTGAAAGATTTGAAAAAGTATAAGCTGTTTGTTAAGTATGAAGGTTTGAAAGATTTAGATAATGGTTATAAAATACATAACTTTTACTTTAGAAATGAATCCAAAAAATAAAACTTGTAATTTGAAGTATGTTTTAAGTGTATAAGTGTTCATTATCAATATCCGAACTTGTAATTTTAAGTGTATAAGTTCTTTTATAGTATCAGGCTATAAAAAACTAAGACCTTTGGATATATAGAACATAATGTCATTTGAATTTTAAAGATACATATATAAATAAGGGATTTATTTGAGTTTTTTGTAATTATATCCTTAGAGTTATGCAATTTATAAAACATTCAATAGATAGGCAATTTATTTCTCTATTGAATGTCGTTTGAATTTTGAAAATCGGTTAATAAACAACGGAGATATAACAAATTCGTAATAGTATCCTTAGAGGTATGCAACCCACAATACAATAAAAAAATAGCCATTTTTTTCTTTATCGATTGTCGTTTGAATTTTGAAAATCGGTTAATAAAAAACAAAGTTATAACGATCTGGAGATATTTTCCCTCATGAGCCGCCATTGATGTCAGGGTTGGTTATCGTTTCCAAAAAAATATCATGTTTACCTCATTTAGTACTAGTTCATTTGTAATAGTTTCAGAGCTTAATTCGTAATTTTAACAATTCTGGAAAAACATGATAAAAAGAATTAGTTTCCAACCCTGTTTGTCACGTGAAGGTAAAAATCATCACGTTACATTGTTACGTTATGCAGTTACAATTTTCTCTCTCTTCGCAATCGAAAAAGTTTTAAACTTCTTACTTTAGTTATAACGTGACAGTTTTGGTATTGTTATTACTACACTTCCATATACTGCTTGATTACTAAAACGAAAGAAAAGAAAAACATCTAGACTGCCTGAGGGGAATGCAACTTGTGACTTAAAAAGAAACAAGTTCTCCTTTACATTGTTACTACAATTATATTCATATGGAAGTCACGTACGCAGCTTGCATGCAGAATCTTCCTTATATACAATGGAAGTAGATAGCCTTGGTTTTAGTTCAACTTATTTTTTTATTCTCACCAAGCAAACTGGATTGTGTGTGTGTCTGTGTGCATGTATCAGTGAGTTAGATGAATATATATATATATATATATATATATATATATATATATATATATATATATATATATATATATATATATATATATATATATACTGTTTGGCTGTGCGCTTATTCAATACTCATATACAGTTTAAGTTCATCTTATTATTACTCGGGCATTTGTGAATCGATTTTAATCAAACAAAAAGTATCTGTTAAATTAAAGACAGCACTATAAGTTATAAGTTTTAGATGTAAGTTTTTATGATTTTAAATGTCATAAAAACAGTAGTTTATTTATCTTTACTCCCAATTTGAATAAGGCATCATCCTTACCCTCCATTTCAAAAATGCATTCATATAATCAATCCACTTGTTATTATTAATATGATTGATAAAGATATGATGGTTCTTAAAACTGAAATAGTAGTCTAAATTCTTATAGGGTAATGCATTATTCCACAGCTCGTGTATTTTATTAAGATGATATTTTGCTCTTTCATCAAGTTGAACTTTTCTATTCTTATAGTCGATGTAAAATTCTAAAAAACATTAGTTTGATATAATTCAGCTCGTTTTGTAAGTCTATAAATTCTTTTTCAGATAATTGTTCAGGATTTACAACATGATAAGCAAACGCACCTATTTTTTCTGTTTCATCATTTTGTTTGCTCATTTTATTCCGGCATGCTTTACACTCATCTCGTCTTGTATTACCATTTCTAGAGAACTCTTGGTATTGTTTTAATTCTCCACAAATTACACACTTCTTCATGATTTATTAAATATAAAACATCCAAAATACTTAGTTTATTTTTGTTTGATTTTTAAATGTCATAAAAGCATATTGAATCTCACTTTGGGGTATCCTTCTGTGTTAAAGTACAATAGTCAGGGGTGGCTTCATAATTTTTTGGGCAGTTAGGGGGTGGAGGGGGAAATTGGGGCAAAACATACATATGTCACCTACTAATTTTCAGTAAATAATAATTAAAAATATATGCAAAAAGTAAACTGTTAGTGTTAATGTCTAGTACGCCTATCCGGATGTGCTGCCACCTAGTTTAATTTTCACGAAATACCGGTTGATCGACGTGTGTGTCGCAGGAATGAACCTCTACTCATTAGCCTGGTCACTAATCAATGAAAATAGTTCGAGACGAACTGGTATGGATTTGCATTGGGACGACACGCTACTGGGACGAGACACTACGACACCGGGACGAAATGCTACAGATTTTGCCTTGGGACGAAACACTACTGAACTTCACAGAGCACCAATTTATATAATCAGATAACTGACGTGAACATTTTGTTAAAAGCTACTCAGCTGACATAATTATTACACAAATTCAAAATAGCTAAAAATGAATTAAGAAATTTCATTTTGGCTTTATCTTAATCATTTTTTGTTTTATACTTATAGTGAATATCGACATGGTTTACATTACAATCAAATTTTCATGTCCTGTTTCCCTGTGGTTATGTTAGTAAAATTATATTAAATACTTACTAATACCACAGAGGGACAGAGGCATTTGGAGTTTTATTTTGTTTAATGTTTAAACAAATGGTAATAGTGTGATGATGTGATGAAAATGTGAGAGGTGACAAGACTTCACTTTCGTTTGGGGTTGGGAGAGAAGGAGATTATAGGGTGCAGACATGATTTTTGCCTAGGGTATAAAATATCCTAGATCCGTCCCTGCCGCTGGTCTTAGGCAATAAGCAACCATCACTAAACTACCGATGTTCACTATTAAAGGAGGGACAAACCTCCAGTTACCCGAAGTAGTTGCACTCTGTACATCACAGCAACAGTTGTAAAATATATTGTTTTTAGATTTACTTTCTTAAGAACAGCGATGTTCTTAAGAATTGTATCCACTATTATGTGGGATCTACGCCACGCCAGTACTCGAATTAATTTTAACAATTATACGAACACTGTCCACAAAGAAACCTAACTTGAAAAAAAGAAAACAAAACTGTCCTTGACTTTTTATTTCCCAGCTCCACGTAGTGGAATTCTTCCCAAGTATTTTAACGGAATTACATCATCCTATCTTATGTCATTGTCAGACTGTGAGCGTTGAAGTGAAGTTGTGTTTCGTACTTGAGGAAATTTTGTGGTTTTGCGAAAATGGAGATTTTGGAAGAGCAGCGTCTATACATCTAATTTGGTTTTGAAATCGGTCAAGGCATTTACTGGAAAAGGACCTGCATGTTTTGTAATGGACAAAGTGAGCTTTGCAGTGGACAAACACCAAGTACGTGGGCATATTCAACAGG
Organism: Thermobia domestica; assembly: GCF_964235325.1. Taxonomy (NCBI): domain Eukaryota; kingdom Metazoa; phylum Arthropoda; class Insecta; order Zygentoma; family Lepismatidae; genus Thermobia; species Thermobia domestica. The sequence goes on along the minus strand of NC_137454.1, from coordinate 39,320,332 downwards.
CTTCCGCTTCCTACAATTTCTTCATTAGATAATTTGTTTATCACCATCATCGCCGTTTTCCGTAGTTTCGGAGTATAACCCTGGAAAGCAAGGGCGCCTATGTTGTGGTTTCCAGGGGGGGCAAGTATAAGCGATGTTTCAAATATAGTTTCAAATTTTGCTGTAACAAATGTAAAAATTCTATTGGGCTTTCAATATTCCAAAGTACAATTTCCTCTTATGGGGAGCGAGCGCCTCATCTTACCCCCCTGATGGGCGCCCTTGCTGGAAAGTTATAAGCACAGAATTCAGTGAATAATAATGATATAATAATAATAATAATAATAATAATAATAATAATAATAATAATAATAATAATAATAATAATAATAATAATAATAATAATAATAATATGATACTTCTAACAAGTCATTCTAACATTGATGAGAATGCATAAAGTCACCACATCTTCATCACAAAATTAGTTTAAACTACAAGTATATATGTATGATCCGAACACACACACACACACACACACTTATATATATCTATATATATATATATATATATATATATATATATATATATATATATATATATATATATATATATGCTTGTTGCAGAATCTGAAAAGAAAACCAATAAAATGTTAGAAAAAATTAGAAAGGGCTTTGAAGAATATGGGATGAAAATAAATGTTACAAAGACAAAGCCATGCTGATTGGTACGAAGGGGTCTGTGTCAAATATAAAAGTAGGAGGGGAGAAAATAGAAGAAGTGAATAGTTTTCGATATCTGGGTAGTATTCGTAGTAATAACATGAAATGCGAACGTGAAATAAAAGCAAGGATAGGAATGGCGAAAGAAGTCTTTAGAAGGAAGAAAAGTCTGTTTTGTGGGACCTTGAATAGAGTTGAGAAGAAGACTCATAAAATGTTTCGTGTGGAGTGTTGTACTGTAAGGGGCGGAAACGTGGACATTACGTAAAGGTGATGAAAATAGACTGGAAGCCTTCGAAATGTGGGTGTGGAGGAGAATGGAAAGAATTATTTGGGTCGAGCGGAAAACGAATGAGAGAGTGTCAGAAATGATGGGTGAGAAAAGAGCACTTTCAGATATTATTAGGAAGAGGAAGAGAAACTGGTTGGGACATTGCCTAATAAGAGACTGTATCATGAAGGACGTCCTAGAGGGTATGGTGTCGGGAAAGAGAGGGAGGGGGCGAAGGAGACTACAATTAATGGATGATATAAAAACAGAAAGATCATACGCGAAGACGAAGAAGTTAGCGGAGGACCGTGGAGCATGGAAGCTTCTCAGCTGCTGCAAGTGATCTGCCAATAAAGGCAGAATACCTATGATGATGATGCTATATATATCTATATATACGCTTCTTGTACTCTAATGAAAATTATATATATATATATATATATATATATATATATATATATATATATATATATATATATATATATATATATATAATTTTCATTAGAGTACAAGAAGCGTACTTTAGATCGTATACTTGTACAAACAAATTTTCTCATTCTTATTTTTCGTATATCCTTACTCTCCTCTCGTGTACACAATATCGCTCATCTTCCTCTATGGTTTTCACTTTCTCATGCACCACAATATTCTTTGACGCTTTAGCAGACGATAATAGTATTGTACGATAAACATAGTTGGAAGAATATTGTTAAGAATTATACATCATACTGAGATAAGCGGTTGTCTGTAATTGAAGACTTACGTAATTTCAAAATTACTGATGTTATTTATTGATTTACAGGAAATCTTATATTTAATGCCACTGGAGTTACTAGAAATCTGACATTTCTTGTGTTATACAATGGTATAATAATGAGAAAAGCATGACAGATACGTCGTTTTCTTCCAGACCAATGAATAGGAGGCACATAAGAAAAACAATGTCGATGGTGAGAAGTTATGAGTCTTATTTATAAACTGGTCTAAAAATTCTCACAGCAATTGATGTGTTTCAAGTCATGTGTTTCCGTAATGAAAAGTGATTTTACCGGGTTGTGTTAAATATGATTGCTTCCAGAATTTTACTAATGAGGCGAATTAGATTTACATTTCCACTTCTTTCCTGGGGCGATCTGTGGGCATTTTATTATTTCCTTCCGTGTTTCTATTAAAAATGATGATACTGATCAGGGGATAAACAATGATGACATTATTGAAATTTTGCCTAAATCTACCTCAAACCGCAGAGAACAAGTTGTTTCTCCATATGATTTTGCAGCAAAGAATTTCAATATTTGAATTTTTGTCCTTATCGTACTGTGTTATGAATTTTATTATTATAACAGTAACCTATTATATTTTTGCAAAAGGTTAACGTAAATGTACACGTGTAAAAATGATACCAGATAATTTTGCAAAGCAATGCAAGTCAATTACTGATCTGATAATACATAAATTGCATAAAATTATGTAGGGCGTGTTTTAGTGTCTTAAAGAAGTCTCAAGAACTTATCTGTGTATTGGCATTTGTCAAAATTTCCTCTGCATTGTTTGAAAAACTACGGTTTATAAAAGCATATTGCAAATACATTTTTTTAGTGGTTCTGTAGGCCTTCAGGAAAACAAAGTTATCGCTGTAGTTAGTTTAGATTGGTTCAACAATTTATTGTGTTTAACTAATAGGTTGTACAACAAAAGTGTCTTTTTATTTAAAACCACCTAGGAACATTGCTATGAAAGAAACATAAGCATGTTGCATATGGATCGTCTCAGAAAAGTGTGATCTTGCAAGTGGCCCTTTCCAAATAGTCCCATCTTTCATTCAGCTCTCACTATGATGCTGTGAAAAGATGTATATTTTCTAAGTAGCCCCAAAAGCGGGGCTACTTGTAAACAGCACATTTTGGCTCCTGGGAGGTTTGAGTTTCAGTAAAAGTTTGTTATGAGTGCAGGAAAAGGTAACATGGACTCAGCTCTAGAAACATCACAAGAAGAAGAAAGTTTAATTGTAATAAATAACAAGGGGTAGTGTAAAAAAGAAAAAAAAACTTTCCAAGTGGCCTCAGTTTACGGTATTTCAATAAACTATACATGAAGTGTTATATCTACTTGTGATGCTTTCTTAACTAACCAGCTAGGAGGAAGAAATTGAGAAGTCACTTTACTAGTTTTCGAATCAACTTTAAAAGATACCATGCAATGCAATGCAATTACATATATCAAACAAGCTTCCCCTGCCAGGTACATTTCCGAAATTAAACTACCTTCACACTTTTCTGTGGTTTGATTTGAACCAATTCCACATACGAACTTAATTTCATCAGAAGTAGCGCTTATGATTCTCTTCCACAAAAGCCACTTAATTTTGTTTCAATGTATGCACAAATAAAACATTTTCATATCTTTTCACTTCTTGGTATTTGCATATAATCAAACACATAATAAAGTAAATTAGAAAATACATTAGCATCAATCAGTACCGTATTGTTTTGAACTTGAATGTGCAATTATTGTCAACGACAACATTACATATAATATATTAGATTAAACCATCAAAATCGTTGACACATTTTAACACTTTTTTAAATATTTATCCAGGTTTACTTATACTCCTGCGATTTCAGATATGGATTTCTTAAGGAATTACGTATCTTTGATCTCCATTCATGGTATAAAAGACCTTACTGACAAGAGTGCCAGCAGAATAGACAAGTAAGTGGGAATATAATATACAAAAATCATCGTTATATATAATCTTATATTACAAATAATAATTTTATATCGCGTACCATTGCAGCTTTCAAAATATACAGGGTGTTTCAAGACAACACCGACAACGTTTGGGAGCTGACTCCTGACACAAAGATAAGACGGAAATTATAGACCATCCTGGGTGCACAAATGCTTCCTTTTGGAGTTATAGGCTACCAGAAACATGAAAAAATGAACTTTAAAGGTCCATACCTCCAATAGTATGGGAACTATTGTAGTTGGGTCAAGACTTTATTTAAGAACTAGTATGTACCCTATCCAAATATCCAAGTTTCAGAATCCTATGGTATTTCAACCTTTATAGAGGTAGTTGTTGAGTACTTCAAATTGTATGCCCTAGCCAAACTGTCAATATGAACATTATTGCCTGAGTACTCCCTTGACCCGACCCGTGTTCCTAAGTGATCTCTTGACCCGTCTACCGTATGACCCATACTTTTAGAGCTATGGACCTTTAAAGTTCATTTATTCATGTTTTAGGCTGCCTATAACTCCGAAAGGAAGCGTTTGTGCACCTAGGTTGTTCTATACTTTTCGTCTTATCTTGGTGTCAGAAATCATTTCCCAAACGTTGTCGGTATTTTCCTGGGACACCATGTATATACAAATTTCCGCTAAGAATATTCAGTAGTGACAGAAGCTGTGAAAGGTAAATAAAGGGTCCACGTAAAAAGAAACGCCAAGCAGCAACATTCTCTATGGAAGAAAGTTAGTTATTCATCCACAATTATTTCAAAACATAACATTTCAATTTTCTTTACAGATTTATTCTGAAATGCATTATAGGTAAATATTTTTATTGTAAAGTGCTATCCTTTGACTGCTTAGCATTTCTACAAACAAAAATTGTAAATTTTTCGCTGTGTCTTGTTAGAGTTTCTTGATATCTCAAAAGATTCGAATAAAAGTAAATGATTACACTAGTCGACAAAAAATACTTTTTCTCTGGCACACGGAAGAAAATACCTGATTCTAATAGAACTTTTCACGTAGAATTAGAATCTGCAATCAGTGTTTCTCCATCACCTTCAGTTTTCCCGAGACAGAGGGATGTTCGGGAAATTTCCCCTCATATTTTCTTTCCTTTCTTTTTTTTCTTAACATTTTCAAACTGTAGCTCGGGTACCCTTTTCCTGTCACCACGGCATGGCGCGTCCTCAGGTTGCGGATGGAGGAGAAGGCCTCTATCTAGAGGTTAGCTGCGAATATACTGAATAAGCAGTCGCGGACAGCCGACTATGCACTGATCATTTAGTCACTATTGGTCCACTTCTTTGAATAGAGCCGAAAGCAAACCACATTCTAGATTTGTGTAAAGATGACTGAAACCGTGATATGTTTTAGGTATTACGATCCTGAGAAAAGGTATTAATGGTCATAATACCTTTCTTGAAAGCATCCGAATAATAGTGATATTCTGGATTTCGATTAAAATGACTGAAACTCAGATATGTTGTAGATGTGTAAAAAGTGGCTTTATAGTGGCAGTCACTATAAAGCCACTTTTTTAAACGAGTAGGAGGTAACATTATTCTGGATTTCTGTGCAATTGCACGAAACTGTGATATGTTGTAGATACAAATTGATCCTGAGTAAAAGTCTCAATGGACACAATTACCAATCAGTGACCCTTTGCCAACAACTGGGATGCATTTTTAAAAGAGCAGAAGGGAAGGATACTCTGGCACTTTTTTAGAATTGCATGAAACCCTGAAATGTCTTCTCCCACAACTTGGAGTAGCGGCCAAAATCAATTAATCACAGGCAACATTTAGATGTTCATCTTGTTGGCCAAACGGAAACAATTAAAAGTCCTAGACATTTTTTCTCAGGATCACGACATATACAACATATCGCACTTTCATTCATTTCCACCTCAATCAAAAATATCATTATATCCGGCTGTTTTACAATATCTGGACCTGTAGCAGCGAAACGGTCATAATTCGGTGATTGTGTACATTAAGACTTTCTCTCATGATGAGAAGGTCTTCAACAGAATATCTACAGCATATCACAGTTTTATCATTTTCATCGAAATCCAGAATATATCCTATCTTCAACTGTTTTGAAAAACGTGGCCTGTACTGGCCAAACGATCAGCGATTGGTAGTTTTGTCCATTAATACTTTTTCTCAAGATCATACTATCTACTACAAATCATGGTATCAGTCATTTTTACAGAAATCCAGAATGTCGTTATCTTCGGCTCTTTTCGAAAAAGTGGCCCTGTAGTGGCCAAACGGTCAGTGGTTTGTTGTTGTGTCCATTGAGATTTTCCCGAGAACATAATTTTTACAACATATCACGGTTTCAAGCAATCCTATATCACTAAGGATTCTGCTGGTTCCTTTGTCATTTCGAAGGAGACATTGCCCCTGCAACACTTTTCTCACAAAAACGCCAAGACCCGTATTCCCTACTTTGAAGTAACCCTTGCATCGGCAGAGTTCTGTTTCTGTAAAGAGGCCCTTTTAATCAAGAGGACCCTTTTTTCAAAAGGGACCTTTTGCCCCTATTAAATTATTGCCCAAAGAAACAAAAATACGTATCGATTTATTTTTGATCTAGTATATAGATGCCATGTTTGAAGAAAATGAGATGAAGATAAACCCTTGTAAAACTATCTTCACTTTTCGGACTTAACGAGGTTTTGCCCCAAATTCTTCAATTATTGTGCGCCGGCGAGGCACGTAGCAAAGGGGAGGTCCGGACCCCCCTTCGAGACCAGAAATGAAAAAATTAAGGAAGGATAAAACAAAATGAAATGACAAAAAGAAGGATCAGGGTTAAAAATTAAAAAGAAAACTACAGGAAGCTTTTGGTTACTGTTTCTTATGAGGAGATTTGTATTACTTGTAATATGGTGGCGAGGTAAGCGATGTATTCTGGTAGAGTCAGGGAATTTGAAATCTGAAGAAAAATTATGAAATTCTCAGAATTCCTGCTACTAGTCAGGGAGATTTCAAGCTTTTGAAAGCATAAGTGCCGTTGTGTAACAGCGTGGACATTTTTAATCATAACTTTTCGTCATCGCATCCTTGCAGTATCAAACATGTTATTTCAAGGACAATTTTCTGTTGGTCCTTTAACCTGTCATTTTAACCGACCGTAGTTGACGGAATAATAAAAACAAAAGAAAAATATGTTGAAAGAAAGTTCTGTTAGCATTTGATTCAACAGAGAAAGGAACGCATATATTGTAAAACTAGCTGAATATACACATGCTTCGCACAGAGGCTGTATTTGGAAGTCAACGGCTGTAAGAGTATCACCAATGATCTCAGCTACCGCGAAAAACTATGGATTTGATACTAATATCTGTCATTTTGGGCTATATTTTCTTGTCTCGGTATCCATCTCCCGCTGACTCCCGGCCCGCACTTGCAAGTCATCGATAATTGAAGTGTCACCATTCATTTCAGCGACAGCGAAAACTATGGATTTGATACTAATATCGGTCATTTTGGATTACTTTTATATGTCATGATATCTCACCCCCTCCTCCGGTGACCCCCGGCCCGGAGACGAATAGCGTTAATTTGTATGTTAATTCGACTGGAGTTTCACCATTGATTTCAGCGACCGCGAAGTGGTACAGCGATGGCTTCGCATTCGGGAGGTCGTGGCTTCGAATCCCGCTGCCTACCATCCTGACTGAGGTTTTTCAGGCTTTCCCTCAGTCCTACCAGACAGATGCCGGGATGGCACCTACTAAACAGGCCCTGGGCGATACCTTCCCAAATACTTGCCATTGTTAATGTTGTTGGATATCCAATGTAAAATGGCCTCTGAGCTGTATCTGGTGATTGTTAAATAAATAAAGAAATATCGGTCATTTTCTACTACTTTTACATGTCCCGGTAAACGCCCTCCTGAGACCCCCCTGGTTGGAATTTCAACAAAGACGTAAAGACGTTTAACTCTGGTCTGGAGCCTGAACCAAAGTATTCGTGACTAAAATTTATTAACTCTCTGTCAATTTGTCTGGTTCCCAAGCCGGCTCCGGTAAAAGCCCCCCTGAGACCCCACTGTTTCGAAATTTGAAAAAAACGCTTCGTCTTGATCTGAAGCCAAGGTACCCCTGACCAAAATTTGATAACTCTCGGTTCACTCGTCTGGTAACTAGGCCGCACACAGATAGACAGACAGACAAACACACAAACAAACTTTTTATTTTATTTGTATTAGAAGATAGTTTACAATACAGTATTCAGTATGTACTTTTTAAAATAATTGAGGTCATAACGAAAGGAAAATTGTTATAAATGAATAAATAGGAGAAGGACGTAAATATTGCAAAATCTTTTTCAATACTTTTTTTATTATTTTGCTCGAAATTTCTTCATAGTTTGTTATTAAAATACTTGCCAACATATCCTCATTTTATTGAGCTAACAAACAAATATAGGTTGATAGTAAAGTAGTTTAGATTAATCGAGCTCCTGGGCCTTCAGAATTTCATGTCACTCTCGTCCCCCCCCCCGTTACGAAATACTGGCTAAACGAACCAATATTTATGTGGTGCCCACAATATTTCATGTCACGGATCCCCCCCTTCAAGAAATCCTGGCTACGTGTCTGCGCCGGCCATACACGTTCAAATCCGTTCGGCCAGGGTTAGACTTCGGCATGGGCTAAAACATTTGAGCGTGCAAGTAGTATGTAAAGTCTGATATTCACGCACAGAAAACAAGTTTTGGTGAGAATGTCTTGTCACAAAAAATTATTCTCCTCTCGTTATCGAGACAATATGAAATGCTATAATTATCCCTTCTCATGAACAACATTAAAACTTTTTCAAATTACTGCTTAATGTTGTCATAGCTTTCGTTTTTCAAATAATCAGGTGATAATTTCAAAACCAGTGAAAACGAGTTTACGGACAAGCTAATTTCATACTTGACTTGACTCAAAAACAATTAACTGGCTCGTAACTCGAATCGGGTAAATTAGGATTGAAACCCATTTTATACAGGGTATACCTGAACGTCAAGCGGGCTATAGCCCCTATAGCCCTACTCTTGGATTCACACACGCCAAGATCAAACATTGAATCTATTGAGGACTTACTAAGTAATGATTATCGAGAGTCTGTACTTTTCCTATTAAAGCTCATAATGGAGGCTATCATAAAATAAATTTTTAACCATGTGCTACTGTACTTCATGATAGAAGAATATTTTTTTGTAGAGGATATGCGATTTACAAAATCGCCTTGCAACCAAGTTGGCGACACGTTTAGGTTATACTCTTCACCTTTATCCTATGTTAACTAAAGTATAGGCTAATCTAAAATTGGAATTGCCAATTCGGACTTTCTAACAGGAATTATTATGTTGGAACTTAATTTGGAAGTAAAATCCTGACTTGATTAGCGTTTAAGAACTTTGCAGTTTGCGTTAAAAAGATGACATAAATCTAGTGAAATCTCAGTTTCATATTTCAAGTTTACCTTCACTCCAAAGACCTGTGCTGAAACTTCGTATAGGAAGAAGTAGCAAAACAATCAATTTAGCGTGTTTTTGAGCGGAAAAAGAGTGTCGGGGCATAGGCCCCATCCGAAGAAAAGTAAATACTACCGTAATAGCGCAGAAAGGAGGGGACCGAAGAAAACGAAATTGGGTATAGATATTATACAGACCCAATGTAAAATAAGGCCTTCCTCTTTCTCAAGTGTCCCTAGCCGTTTTGCTTCAAATTTGGCACCTCAAGAGCAAACTGGAATTAAATCAACGCTTATGCAGAAAAACATGGTAAGGGTTAAAGGTGCCTCCTTCAAATACTATCAAATAGGCTACACTCTTTGTGCTTGTAGTTGATCTGCCAAATTTGAAGAATTCGGATGGAGACACCTATGAAACACGAAAGGCCATATTTTACATATCCAATAGCAACACACAATTTCATTCGCTCCGGTCTACTTCTTCCGCTATTCAACGCCTCAATCCAAGCGTTTTCTTTTCTTTCAGAAACATACGAAATACGTATTCCCGCATCTTACTTCTACAATATTTGTGCACGTTTCATTCATTCGGTTCACTTCTTCTTGCCTTTCAGGGTCTAATTCTAAAATTTTGGACTGGGGGCTTTAGTAACGATAAACCGCTTTCACTCAGAAAGAAAAACGTACTCGTTATTTTTTTGCGTATTGTCCATACACAAAGTTATGTTGCAATTCTTCATGTCACATACACACATCTGACATACTGTTAGTAGCACTTTTGATATTTCGTGATCAAAAATTTGCAGGGGTCTGTGCGCAACACAATTGAATTTTCAAAAAAAAAAAAAAAAAAATCTGTATTCCCTCATTTTACATCTGCAATATGTGTGCACAATACCATTCGCTTCGGTTAAATTCTTCTTGACTTTCGGGCGTCAACTTCCAAAATTTTGGTGTGAGGGATTTTGCAACCTAAAACCGTTTTTCAGCAGAGAATACGTAATCGTATTTGTTTAATTTTTCGTATTGTACATATTCAAATTTTCGTTGTAATTCTTCATGTTCTTTACAAATATCTGACATACTGTTACTAGCACATTTGATATTTCGTGATCAAAGGTTAGGAGGGGTTCGTGCCCTGATCAACCGTGTTCTCCAGGGAAATATAAAAACCGTATTCCCTCATTTTACATACAATCACTATGCACAGTTTCATTCACTTAGGTTCACTTCTTCTTGCGTCAACTTTGAATTTTTGGGTTGGGTTTCTTGCAACAAAGAACAATTTTTTAGCAGAAAATAAAAAGGAACTTGTATTCGTTTATTTTTTGCGTATTGTCCATACACAAAGTTTCGTCGCAATTCTCAATTTCACGTACACACATCTCACATACTGTAACTAGCACTGCTGCTGTTATGTGATCGAAGGTTTGGAGGGATCTAGTAGTAATGTCCCTACCTGAGGAAACTTTGGACATTGAACCCGACTTTTATGACGTCATAGGTCAAAGCTTAATGACCTAGGGGTACATAAAACCACCCCCTCTAAAATTTGGCAAGGTTACCTTGGCACACCTCTGAATTTTAGCAGGGGTACCTAGGACCACCCCTCTTAAATTTTGGAAATTTCCAAATCTACAAATTTGGTATGGTAGCCTAGGACCATAGTATGTACCTCTTTCAGTATTGGGTATCTATGTCCTTCCCTCTCATGGGAAAAAAATTGCCAAAAATTCAAATTTCGGAGGTGTTTGACCTAATTTATCGCCTTGACGAGGTGTTATTACCCTATATGTTTATATGTGCGTATACAGGGGCCCATTTCCTTTAAAAAGACATGGGTATATTAATGCAAAACTTGAAAATTTTGGGAGGGGTAAATTGGCCCAACCCATAAATTTTGGAAATTGCCAATTTAAACATTTGGTATTACAGTACTGGACCCTAGATTACTATAACTTAGGTGGTCCCCCTCGTTCCCTTTTAGGGGTACAAATTGCCAAAATATAAACGTAAGCAATACGTTTTACCACGTGTTTGGTGTTGGCTCAATTCATCCCCTTGGATGAGGTCCTATTACCTTATATGGTTATATGGTTATGCATATTGGTCCATTTCCTAATATGACATAGGGTACTTTGGACCACCCCTTAAATTTTAGAAATTGCCTATTTTACACATTTGGTATAATAGTATAGGACCCTAATATATATTACTATAAATTTGGGTGGTCCACCTCGTTCCCTTTCATGGATACGATATTGCCAAATTTTACTACAACCACGTGTTTTGTTTTAGACCTAATTTATTCCATTGGATGAGGTCCTATTACCTTATATGGTTATATGGTCATGTATAGGGGCTCATTTCCTACCAAAAGACATAGGTAGGTACATTTGTGAACCCCTTTATATTTTGGGGAGGGGTAACTTGGCTTATCCCTTTAATTTTGGAAATTGTCCATTTTATATATTTGGTATTATTGTATAGGGCCCTAATATAGATTACTATAAATTTGGGTGGTTCACCTCGTTCCCTTTCATGGGTACGAAATTGCCAAATTTTAGTACAACCACATGTTTGGTTTTGGCTCAATTTATCTCCTTGGATGACGTCCTATTACCTTATATGGTTATATGATCATGTATAGGGTTCAATTTCATATCATAAACGATAGGTACATTGATGCACCCCTTTATATTTTTGGGAGGGTTACCATGGCCAGCCCCTTAAATTTTAGAAATTTTCCAATTTAAGCATTCGCTATCATACTACATGATCTCGACATGTATCATGATAAATTTTGGTGGTCCACCTTGTTCCCTTTCATGGGCAAAAATTGCTAAAATATATAAATAACCAATATGTTGTATCACGTGTTTGGTTTTTGGCCCAATATATTCCCTTTGACGCGGTCTTATTACCGTTTATGGTCATACGGTCATGCATATAGGTTCATTTCCTATCATAAGAGGTGGGTACATTGATGCACCCTTTAAAAATTGGGAGGAGGTATCTTGGCCCATCCACTCAGTTTTAGAATTTGTTTAATATAAGCATTTGGTGTCATAGTACAGGTCTTCAATATGTACCACTATAAATTTGGATGGTTCACATCGTTCCCTTTCATGAGTAAAGGACTACAAAAAAATCAAATTTCGGAGATTATTGGCCCCTTTGATAAGTACTAAGCACGTTATATGTGTGTGTACAGAGGATTATTACCTTTATATCTTTATATTCCCTTTTAAATGTGGGAATTATCAAATACCAAAATTCAGTAAACGTTTTCTAGGACCCATTGTAGATGTTGGTGTTCCTTTTGTGGCCAAATATTCAAAATTTAAAGGTTATTGACCTATTTTATGATAGGGCATTATTATTGAATGAGTACAGGATTTATTACTTTTTCATAAGACACATGTGTATTTGTGTACCAATCTTAAATTTTGGGAGGGGTACATTTCTTATTGCATATCACTAATTGGTAATTGTTCTTAAAATTGGATAGTATCTAATTCATTGGGTAAATCATTGTCAAATATCAGTATGATCACGTAATGAGTTATTGACCTATGATGGGATTAGGAGTCCAGGACTTTGGTACATTTAACCTTTGGAGGAAAATTTGAGAATTGTCAAATGAAATTACGACATTGCTTTTGATTATTCCATCCTATAGACCAAATATAAACGTAAGCAATATTATGTACCACGTGATTGACCTTGATGAGGTAGTGTACAAAGATTCATTTCGTTTGTTGTGGTACTTCTTAAGTTTGAGTATACACTTGTAGAAGACAGTTGGTTCTACTCAGGTAAACAATTGACGGACATTATTGACCTTATTGAACATATAATGACATGATTAATTCTAAGACTTCTGTATATCAAGAGAAGTATTCTTTAAATTTGGGAATTGTGATAAACAGAACTTTAATATAAGGAGCATAATTTGAAACAATATATGGGACTTTAGTCGCAGCTCATGGTCTAAAATCATTGGTGGTGTTTGATTTGACCTTGAGATTTTAAAATCTTATAGCTAACATTATTGAATCTTGTGACTTAAGGGAATACATGTATTCTCCTAGTGTTAAGGGAATACATTCTACAACACTGAAATTTAGTCACAAGGCGATGTAATCTGACACTGGTAAAGTTATTGTTGATGCAATTTGATTGGTTGATCACTATCTTTCGTGCAAACTGATTAGATGATCACTTCCTTTCGTGCAATCGGATTGGTTGATGATTTTCAAATATTTCCTGCTTTCAGTTTTAATTTTTGTTTAACATTTAAAAAAGGTTTTTAAATTTTTGTTTGAATTTTTTTTGAAACTTTGGTTTGAAATTTTTTGGTTTTATAATTAGTTTGAAAAATTTTGTTTCAATTTTTTTGAAAATTTCTGTTTCAATTTTTTTTTGAAAATTTTGGTTTCAAAATTTTTTGTTTGAAACTTGGGTTTGTAATTTTATCGTTTGAAATTTTTAGTTTGAAAATTTTTATTTCAAAAGTTTTTGTAAAATTTTGGTTTGAAATTTTTGTTTCAAAATTTTTTCTAAATTTTTGTTTGAAAAACGTTTGTTCGAAATTTTAGTTTGTAGTAATTTTTCTTTAGAAATTTTTGTTTCTAATTTTTGTTTAAATTTTTCGTTTGAAATTTTTAATTTTTTTTTCGTTTCAAAACTGAAAAAAATTTTGTTCGAAATTTAAGTTTTAAAAAATTGTTCAATTTTTTGTTTAAAATTTTTTGCTTGAACATTTTTGTTTCAAAATCTTGGTTTGCATAATTTTGGTTTCAAATTTTTAAGTTTGTGCACTCATTAGTGAAGAACCGGAACTGGTAGGAAAAAAATTTGGTTATAAATTTTTTCGTATGATTTTTTTGTTTAAATTTTTTTTCGAAGTTTGGTGTGAGATTTTTAAAAGTTTGTGCACTCATTAGTAAAATACCGGAACTGTTAGAACAAAAACCTCTGGCAACATTGTTTATCATGGTGCAATAGTACACGTCATAACATGATAATGCAACGTCATCAGTTTTGCATCAAATATAAGTATCGTTCAAGTTAGTATTCATAATAACATCATCATGGCTACTTGTCTGCAGTTTCTAAACACACGTAATGTGATGAAATAATTTACCAAGATTCATGATTTAGAACAGAATTTACCTTATAGAATCTTAGCTAGCAAAAAAATCCCTACAAAGTTTGGATTAAGAATCGTAGTGAAGCTTGAAAATGATAAGAATATAATTTTACCAGCAAGATATTTACCCATGGAAGCATCAAAACAAGAGAAATTTCTGCGTTTCTTAAATACTGGACCTGTATATTTATGTTACAAAGGATTATTGGGTCGAAGTCATCAATTTGAATTTAGTACACAGCCGGATCAGTGAATTTTTTCGTCAGCAATTGTGATAAAATCATGAATTCAAACGTCAGCACATCCCTTTGATATCAGACGTAGTTGTATGCTGAATGCGATCTATGAATTTGTCAGCATGACGTCAGCAACTGTGATGAAATCATGAATTCAAACGTCAGCACATTCCTTTCCAATGACGTTAGCAATAAGTCTATGAAATCAGCAGACACAGTGTCATCCCATGAAATCATTTGAGCAAGTGCTTTTCAGGAGGAAAGATGTGTACTTCTAACGATAAAAAACCCACCTTCACAAGCTATTGTCCAATAAATAGATTTCAAACAAAGCATGTGCTGATTGGTATCAGTGCTAGAAGATTTGAACCTGTGACTCGATTGGACAAAGCAGAACAATTTGTTGTACAACTGAACTTTAAAGAATGGCAAATATTATGTTCACGAATCGACCAAATGAATGATTATTTTCATGATGATCTAAATGTGACCATAGTCAAATCATTAGGCTCAAATCATGAAGTGGTGCTGCGTACAGTCCTCGAAGAGAAGATTGTGTTGTTACGTAAAAAGAGTACATTTCATGTCCCTCGCAACATGGTGTATCTAACGCAAACGTAATGGAACAAATTCATCAACGTATTCAAGTATGTTAAACATGCAGTGGAAGTGTGCAACAAAACAAGTATATTCCTGAAAAAGTAATATTTTGGAAAATGTGTCATGCATATTGTACAACATGCATCTAGATGTTGTGATGGTTGTCAACGTCGTTCGTGGGTGCACACCTGTATTGACAAACAGTTTATTTGTGATCAAATGGACATTGAGTTTCCACCAATTGATATTGCAATATACCTTAAAAGACTTCAACTGGAATTAAAATTATACGCTAAAGACTAACTAGTGCAAGAAGTTCAAAACACATTGTATCGACAATATCCATATCCTTTATCTGGTATGGATATATGTGATTAATGAGTGCAGTGTAATAAAATGATCCATTTCAATGGTTTGTGTTTTTCATTTCAAGTACAACCCCATGTTCTGATGTGTACTTTGCACCATGAAAGACAATGTTGCCAGATGCTTTTGTTCTAAACAGTACCGGTTCTTTACTAGTGAGTGTAGAATCTTAAAAAAATCAAAAAAAAATCAAACAAAAAATTTACAAACAAATTTCAAACAAAGAACTTTGAAACAAAATTTTGAAATAACATTTTTGAAACGAAAAATTTAAAACAAAATTTTTGAAAAAAAATTTCAACCAAAAATTTAAACGAAAAATTTGGAAACGATACATTTAAAAAAAATCAAACAAAAATTGAAAGGATAAAATTTCAAACAAAAATTTCAAACAAAAAATTTTAAACAAAAATTTTCAAACAAAATTTTAAAACAAAAGTCAAAAAATTTGAAACAAAAAAATTCAAACAAAACTCTGAAACAAAAAATTCAAGCAAAAATTTGAATTTTCAAACAAAATTTCAAACTAAAAATTTCACGTTTAACCGTCAAACTTTATCCGGTTTTTAACTATTCGATTAACAAATAAACGATTTTGATTATATTTATCAGTGAGTGCAAAATGTTGAACGAAACCAAGATTTTTAAAAAATAAACAAAACTTAAAACTGAATGCAGGAAAGTTTTGAAAATCATACACCAATCAGATTGCACGAAAGATAGTGATCAACCAATCAACAACTTTGCCAGTTTCAGAATACATCGCCTTGTGACTAAATTTCAGTGTTGTAGCATGTATTCCCTTAAGACTATGAGTTATAAGGTTCAATAAGGTTAGCTATCAGATTTCTAAAGCTTAAGGTCAAATCAATAATCACCAATGATCTTAGAAAATGAGCTGTGACTAAAGTTCAATGTATTGTCTCAAATTTCGAGCCTTATGTTAAAGTTCTGTTTATCACAATTCCCAAATTTAAAGAATACTTCTCTCGATATACCTAAGTCTTAAAATTAATCATATCATTATATGTTAAATAAGGTCAATAACATCCGGCAATTGTTTACCTGAATAGAACCAACTGTCTTCTACAAGTGTGTACTCAAACTTAAGAAGTACCACAACAAACGAAGTGAATCCCTGTATACTACTTCATTAAGGTCAATCACGTGGTACATCATATTGCTTACGTTTATATTTGGTCCGTAGGCTGTAATAATCAAAACCAATGACGCAATTTCATTTGACAATTATCAAATTATCCTAAAAAGGTTAAATGTACCAAAGTCCTGGACTCCTAATCCCATCATAGGTCAATAACTGATCACGTGATTATACTGATATTTGACAATGATTTACCCAATGAATGAGATACTATCCAATTTTAAGAACAATTATCAATTAGTGATATGACAATAAGAAATGTAAGCCTCCCAAAATTTAAGATTGGTACACAAATACACATGTGTCTTATGAAAAAGTAATAAATCCTGTACTCATTCAATAATAAAGAAGTATCAAAAAATAGGTCAATAACCTTTAAATTTTGAATATTTGGCCATAAAACGAACCCCGAACATCTACAATGGTTCCTAGAAAACGTTGACCGAATGTTGTTATTTGATAATTCCCAAATTTTACTGGAAACATAAACATATAAAGGTAATAAACCTCTGTACATACCCATATAACGTGCTAAATACTTATCAAAGGTGTCAGTAACCTCCGAAATTTGATTTTTTGGTAGTTCTTTACTCATGAAAGGGAACGATGTGAACCACGCAGATTTATAGTAATACATTTTGAAGACCTGTACCAAGACACCTCCTTCCAACTTTTAAAGGGTGCATCAATGTACCCACGTCTTATGATAGGAAATTAACCTATATGCAAAACCATATAACCATATACGGTAACAAGACCGCGTCAAAGGGAATAAATTGGGCCAAAAACCAAACACGTGGTACAACATATTGCTTATGTTTATATTTTGGCAATTTTTTACCCATGGAAGGGAACAAAGTGGAACACCCAAATTTATCATGATACATGTGGAGGTCATGTACTATGATAGCGAATGCTTTAATTAGAAATTTTCTAAAATTTAAGGGGCTGGCCATGGTACCCCTCCCAAAAATATGAAGGGGTGCATCAATGTACCTTTCGTTTATATGAAATTGAACCCTATACATGATCATATAACCATATAAGGTAATAGGACCTCATCCAAAGGAATAAATTAGGTCACAAATGAAAAACGTGGTTGTAGTAAAATTTGACAATTTCGTACCCATGAAAGGGAACGAGGTGGACCACCCAAATTTATAGTAATATATATTAGGGTAGTATACTATAATACCAAATATATATAAAATGGACAATTTCCAAAACTAAAGGGATAAGCCAAGTTAACCCTCCCAAAATTTAAAGGGGTGCACAAATCCACCTACGTATGTCTTATGATAGGAAATGGACCCCTATACATGACCATCTAACCATATAAGGTAATAGGACCTCATTAAAGGGAATAAATAAGGTCAAAAATGAAACACGTGGTTGTAGTAAAATTTGGCAATTTCGTACCCATGAAAGGGAACGAGGTGGACCACCCAAATTTATAGTAATATATATTAGGATCCTATACTATTATACTAAATGTGTAAAATAGGCAATTTCTAAAATTTAAGGGCTGGGCCAAGGTACCCCATGTCATAATAGGAAATGGACCAATATACATGACAATATAACCATATAAGGTAATAGGACCTCATCCAAGGGGATAAAATGAGCCAAAAACCAAGCACTTGGTTTTAGTAAAATTTGGTAGTTTTGTGACCCTAAAAGGGAACGAGGTGGACCACCCAAATCTATAGTAATATGTATTAGGGTCATATACTATTATACCAAATGTTTAAATTGGGCAATTTTTAAAATTTAAGGTGTGGGCCAGCGGTTTTATCATATTTATTAGTGAGTGCAAAATGTTGAAGATTTTAAAATGTTAAACAAAACTCAAACTGAATGCAGCAAAGATTTGAAAATCATCAGCCAATCAATTTGCATCAACACTAACTTTGCTAGTGCCAGATTACGTCACCTTGTGATTAAATTTCAAAGTGTTGTAGCATGTATTGCCTTTTGTCTATGAGTCATAAAATGTGTAATAAAATGATCCATTTCAATGGTTTGTGTTTTTCATTTCAAGTACAACCCCATGTTCTGATGTGTACTATTGCACCATGAAAAACAATGTTGCCAGATGTTTTTGTTCTAAACAGTACCGGTTCTTTA
The DNA here is from genome assembly GCF_964235325.1 of Thermobia domestica. Classification (NCBI taxonomy): domain Eukaryota; kingdom Metazoa; phylum Arthropoda; class Insecta; order Zygentoma; family Lepismatidae; genus Thermobia; species Thermobia domestica. The sequence continues at coordinate 39,301,499 of NC_137454.1, read as the reverse complement.
CTAGTGAGTGTATAATCTTAAAAAAATTCAAAAAAAATTCAAACAAAAAGTTTACAAACAAATTTCAAACAAAGAAATTTGAAACAAAATTTTGAAATAACATTTTTGAAACGAAAAATTTAAAACAAAATTTTTGAAAAAAAAATTCAACCAAAAATATAAACAAAAAATTTGAAAACGATACATTTAAAAAAATCAAACAAAAAATTGAAAGAATAAAATTTCAAACAAAAATTTCAAACAAAAAATTTTACACAAAAATTTTCAAACAAAATTTAGAAAACAAAAGTCAAAACCTTTGAAACAAAAAAATTCAAACAAAATTCTGAAACAAAAAATTCAAGCAAAAATTTGAAACAAGAATTTTCAAACAAAATTCAAACTAAAAATTTTACGTTTCACGTTTAACCGTCAAACTTTATCCGGTTTTTAACTATTCGATTAACAAATAAACGATTTTGATTATATTTATCAGTGAGTGCAAAATGTTGAACGAAACCAAGATTTTTAAAAGATAAACAAAACTTAAAACTGAATGCAGGAAAGATTTGAAAATCATCCACCAATCAGATTGCACGAAAGATAGTGATCAACCAATCAACAACTTTGCCAGTTTCAGAATACATCGCCTTGTGACTAAATTTCAGTGTTGTAGCATGTATTCCCTTAAGACTATAAGTTATAAGATTCAATAAAGTTAGCTATCAGATTTCTAAACCTCAAGGTCAAATCAATCACCACCAACGATCTTAGACAATGAGCTGTGACAAGTTCAAAGTATTGTTTCAAATTTCGCGCCTTATGTTAAAGTTCTGTTTATCACAATTCCCAAATTTAAAGAATACTTCTCTCGATATACCTAAGTCTTACAATTAATCATATTATTATATGTTCAATAAGGGCAATAATGTCCGTCAATTGTTTACCTGAGTAGAACCAACTGTGTTCTACAAGTGTGTACTCAAACTTAAGAAGTACCACAACAAACGAAATGAATCCCTGTACACTACTTCATCAAGGTCAATCACGTGGTACATATTATTGCTTACGCTTATATTTGGTCCATAGGCTGGAATAATGAAAACCAATGACGCAATTTAATTTGACAATTATCAAATTATCCTAGAAAGTTTCAATGTACCAATGTCCTGGACTTCTAATTCCATCGTAGGTCAATAACTGATCACGAAATCATACTAATATTTTACAATGATTTACCCAATGAATGAGATACTATCCAACTTTAAGAACAATTACCAATTATTGATATGACAATAAGAAATGTACCCCTCCGAAAATTTAAGATTGGTACACAAATACACATGTGTCTTATGAAAAAGTAATAAATCCTGCACCTATTTAATAATAATGCCCTATCATAAAATAGGTCAATAACCTTTAAATTTTGATTATTTGGCCATAAAAGGAACACCAACATCTACAATGGGTTCTAGAAAACGCTTACCGAATGTTGTTATTTGATAATTCCCATATTTAAAAGGAAACATAAATATATGAAGGTAATACACCTCTGTACGTACCTATATAACGTGTTAAATCCTTATCAAACGGGGTCAATAACCTCCGAAATTAGATTGTTTCTTAGTTTTTTACCCATGAAAGGGAACGAGGTGGACCATCCAAATTTATAGTGATACATATTGAAGTCCTGCACTATGATACCAAATGCTTATATTAAACAATTTCTAAAACCAAGCCAAGATACCCAAGCCAAGCCAAGTGGATGAGCCAAGATACCCCTCCCAAATTTTTAAACGGTGCATCAACGTACCCATGTCTTATGATAGGAAATAAACCCATATACATGACCATATATCCATATGAGGTAATAGAACCTCATCAAAGGGGAGAAATTGGGCCAAAAACCAAACAAGTGGTACAACATATTGCTTATGTTTATATTTTAGCAATTTTTACCCATGAAAGGGAACAAGGTGGACCACCCAAATTTATCATGATACATGTTGAGGCATGTATTGGAAAATTTCCAAAATTTAAGGGGGTTGTCCATGGTACCCCTTCCAAATATTTAAAGGGGTGCATCAATATACCGATGTCTTATAATAGGAAATGTACCAATATATACATGACCATATAACGATATAAGGTAATAGGACATCATCAAATGGGATAAATTGAGCCAAAACCAAACACGTGGTTGTACTAAAAGTTGGCAATTTTGTACCCATGAAAGGAAACGAGGTGAACCACTAAAATTTATTGTAATTTATATTAGGGTATTATACTCTAATACCAAACACATAAAAGAGTCAGTTTCCAAAATTAAAGGGGTGGGCCAAAGTACCCCTCCCAAAAATTGAAACGGGTGCACAAATGTACCTATGTCTTATGATAGGAAATGAATCCCCATACGTGGCCACATAACCATATAAGTTAATAGGACCTCATCCAATGGAATAAATTAGGTGAAAAACGAAATAGTTGATACAACGTATTTTTTACGTTTATATTTTGACAATTTTGTACCCCTAAAAGGGAACGAGGTTATAGTAATATATATTAGGATCCTATTATACCAACGTATAAAATGGGCAATTTCTAAAATTAAATTACCCCTCCAAATTTTTTAAAGGGGTGCACAAATATACCTATGTCTTATGATAGGGAATAGACCCCTATGCACAACCACATAATCATATAAGGTAATAGGACCTCGTCCAAGAGGATAAATTGGGCCAAAAGACCAAACACTTGGTTGAACTAAAATTTGGCAATTTGGTACCCCTAAAAGGGAACGAGGTGGACCATTCAAATATATTATAATACATATTAGGGTCCTATACTATAATACCAAATGTTTAAATTGGACAATTTCCAAAATTTAAGGAGTGGGCCAAGGTACCCCTCCAAAATCTTTCAAGGGGTGCATTAATATACCCATGTCTTATGAAAGGTAATGGACCCCTGTATACGCCCATATAACCATATGGGATAATAACACCTCATAAAAGGGGAGAAAATAGGTCAAAACCTCCGAAATTTGAATTTTTGGCAATTTTTTACCCATGAAAGGGAACGACAAAAGCCCCCAATACTGATAGAGGTGCATACTGTTGTCCTAGGCTACCATACCAAATTTTTAGGTTTGGCAATTTCCAAAATTTATGGGGAGTGGTCCTATGTACCCCTGCCAAAATTTAGGGGGTGGGCAATGGTACCCCTGCCAAAATTTAGAGGAGGTGGTCCTATGTACCCCTGGGTCATTGACCCCGGGCCAGAGACCATGGGTCCTGAGGCAGGGATCCAGGGACCAAAAGTTTCCTCATGTGGGGCCATTACTACTGGTCTGTGCCCCAGCGAACCGATATTCCCAGGAAGTTACGAACCCGTACTCCATCGTGTCACGTCTGCAATATCTGTGCACAATTTCAATCACTTCGGTTCTCATCTGCTTGAGTTTCGGACCTCATATTTCCAAACATTAGGTGAGAGCTTTTGCCACCTTAAAACCGTTTTCCCGTACAAAATAAAAGAATATTTGCTTATTTTCTGCGTATTATCCATACAAAAATATCGTTGCAATTCTTCATGTAATTTACATACATCTGATATACTGTTACTAGCAGTTTGATATTTCGTAATCAGAGATTTGGAGAGGTCTGTGCCCCACACAACCCATTTTTTTTTCAGGAAAATACGAAACGCGTATTCCCGCACTTTACGTCTCAAATATCTGTGCACAATTTCCTTCACTTCGGTTCACCTCTTCTTGACTTTCAGGCGTCAACTTTGACGATTTTGGGTTGAGGGCTTTTGCGAGGTCTGTGCCCCACACAACCCATTTTTTTCAGGAAAATACGAAACGCGTATTCCCACACTTTACGTCTCAAATATCTGTGCACAATTTCCTTCACTTCGGTTCACCTCTTCTTGACTTTCAGGCGTCAACTTTGACGATTTTGGGTTGAGGGCTTTTCAAGCCAAAAATCACCTTTCCGCAGAAAATAAAAAAAATGTGTTTGTTTATTTTTTGCGTATTGTACATACACAAAATTTTGTCGCAATTCTTCATGTCCTTTACACATATCTGACATACTGTTAGTAGCACATTTGATATTTTGTGTTCAAAGTTTTGATCGGAACCCTGTCCAACCCAGTCTTTTTGCACGGAAACACGAGGCCCGTCTTCCTTCACTTTATGTCTACAATATAAAACCAAAATTTTATTTACTTCGGTTCACTTCTTCTATCTTTTCGGTCGTCAACTTTCAAAATTTTTGAGCGGGGTCTTTTGCACCCGAAAACCGTGTTTTACAGAAATAATAAAATCTTGTTTGTTTATTTTTTACCTGTTGTCCATACACAAAGTTTCGTTTTGATTCTTCATGTCCATTACACATATCTGACGTACTGTTAGTAGCACATTTGATATTTCGTGACAAAGGTTTGATCGGGTCTGTGTCCCACCCAACCGTGTTTTTCAGGGAAATACGAAACACGTATACCGTCATTTTACGTCTGCAATATCTGTGCAGAGTTTCATTCATTTCGGGTCTCTTCTTCTTCTTGGCTTTCGAGCGTCAATTTTGGTGGGGGCTTCTGCGAAACAGTTTTTTTGAAGAAAATAAAAAAAAACTAGTATTCGCCTCCCTAAAATCATCTTTCCGCAGAAAATAAAAATCGTGTTTTTTTTTGCTTATTATCCATTCACGACATTTCGTTGCAATTCTCCATGTCCTTTACACAAATCTGACATACTGTTATCACCAATGAATGGACGAACTATCTTTACAATGGAATTCTTTGCGGCAGTTTTTGCCATACTTCTCTATGATGAGCATAATACTCTCGTATACCCTGATAACCTTGCTGTTGTATATTGTTTGAATAAAGGCATTTACTGTATACCTTACTTATACTCTGTTTCACATATGTTATATAATAACATTTGTTATCATGTTGTGCATATTTCTTCTCGTGAAAACAAAGCTGACAGATTGTCGCGGGCGGGAGCCGGGTTTTCCAACAGCCATTACGAAAATGAATGACCTGTTATCACTAATAATGTCTTCATTCAAAAATGTCTAGACATTGTTAGTAAAATATAAGAGACGCTTACGGGTTTCCAAAAATATACTTTGGAATAACGATAAGTTCGATTATTATTATTCGTATTTTAGAAAACTAAGTAATTCGTAAGAATCACACATTTGGGCATATAACGAAATAAATAGAATACTGCCTCGAACGAGAATATTTCCTCGTAGTAAGATATGTAAAGTATTACTTGTAGTTAAGTACTCGTTTCCTTTCGTGCTTTAAAACTTACTACCTTAACTGGCAAACCCATCACATATACATTATAACTTTCCATTGAACCTGAACAAACTTTTCCTTTCCACATTAAACTTGTAATATGTGTACAATATATCTCATTTTACTCAGAGAAGATTCAGTATTATTTTAACTGAAATTATTATTTCGATCTTTTATGTTCTGCTAGAAACTGTCTTAAATTAACACATAGATTTACCTTTTTTCCTTTCGGTTATTCTTAATTATAAAGGGTAAGAAATAATGTTATAACTATTTGTATGTCTCGTTTCCTTCGAACCACTAGCGAATAGATATCGTTTAAATTTATCATGTTAAAACAAATACTTAGATTTATCTTCCATTCCTGCATCCAGTAACTAATAACAGAATTTATCATAAAAGCTGCAAAATAGATCCTAGTGGCATTCAAAACATTGACGGGCGTGAATTTGCCCAATCAAAATTAGATTACCTGAAACGAAAATATCAATCTTTTGACATATTAATATATTCTTTACATGTGACGATCATCTGTAAGTGTCACAAAATGCTATAAAATATAAACAGGACATAGGTTAATCCCCATTAGATAAAAATGGGACAGTAAAATTCTTGAAGTAAAAACGATATGCATTCATAATCCATTTTTCTCCGCAAACCAATGAACGCCATATTCGTTTAGTATATTCTCAAAGAATTATTTAAACCTATATTTAGTACACCATTACATTTTACTCGTACTATTTTAAGATGTAGAATTATGTCCATCTCATACCTATGATATTCACCACAAGTGGGTATCTTAAGATTGAATCTTTAGTCTCAGTTTATAGCTTATAATACACTATTTAATGTGATGGCAATACTGGTAACTTCATTAGGAAGATGATGCAATGTTCCGCTCTATGAGATATTTCATGCTTGAAAAGTAGAACATTTTTGCATACATGGCTTACTTTTGAATTACAGTGTGCTTTTAAAAACCAAATAGTATTTCCGATTTATAAAGTATTCCACTATTAAATGAATCATTTAACAAAGGTTAAGATAATAGAAAAAATTTTCACCCTTTTGTTCTACATCTCATAAAATCATTATGATAATCTGGATCATTTAGGTTTACGTGAATTCATTCATATTTATACCCGCGTGTTCTACAATGTGATCAACAATACAGTAAGATTTTCGTTTTCTTTTATACAACCAATAATCTGAAATGAAGTACATACCTATATTTTATTTCCTCCTTTTGGTAATGGTTTGTAGCACTATTGCACAAAATAGTGGAAAATCTTGTTTTACTTAATAAATTCAAACTTTTGTATATAATTTCACTTGAATATTTTTAACATGAATTTTCAGTTTCGGAGACTAAAAAAACCTTCTATTTAAGTCACCTTGTTTAATAATTATATAAAATGAACTTTTGACTTGGCAAGTCAAACGTATGTTATGGTAGCTTCTCAACGAAGCTACACATTACTTGTAGTTAATGCCGTTCTCTTATTTTACTTAGAGTTTTTTGTATGTTCTGATCATTTAAATTGCTTTAACGAAAATCAGTTAATTGAGGAATGGTTTAGATCAGGGTTTCTCAACCTGAAGTCGTGAGAGAATTTCATACTGTAGCAACGCTACCACACCTATTTGGAATCCGCAATATTACGACTGTTTACCAATCTATAATGGGACAATTTAAACTGAAGTATTTCAGATCCAACACAGCGGGCGGCTTTCTGAGGGGTCAAACGTACCAAAGAAATACCAATTATACTTCTGACCTTTATCTCAATTGATATCAAATCGACAGATAACGTAACAAAACTATTCCAGTAATACTTAACAATTCAAGCATAAAAGTCTTTATGGTTGAAAAATAGAAATGTAAACTCGCATAAACAATTGTATAAATTTATTTTCATTGACATTAAATAGAAATCCAACAATAATAATTTTGAGTTCAATTAACGAATATAAATCCTAGATTCAACAAGCAACTTGAAATTTCTTTAAAAAAATCAATAAGTTAAATATTTTCTCATTCCAACACTTCTGATTAATTAAGTTCAACAACTCTAAAAACAATAATCAAGTAATTGCAAATTGCCCTTTCACAATTTTATTTTAATTTATCAACCTATATAACCAAAAGCAACCAAAAGTCAGCAATCAATGGTTACCCAAGTTGACTTTAGAATCAAGATTCTATGCAAAATTACTCAGTGAATTAGGTAAGAAGTATTTTTTTTATCACGTTTAGTAAATTCAACGTCAGAGAAGGTTCAAAAATATCAAAATTGATTCTTTAATCTTTAACTATTATGATTAAAATACTATTTTTAAGTAAATTATTCAATTCAACGAATAACGAGATCAAAATCCTAACCATTTAATACCAATGCACAAAATTGGGACGTTAAAAAGCCAATCAATATCAATGCATAAAATTGGGACGTTAAATAGCCAATCAATATCAATGCACAAAATATGGACGTTAAATAGCAATTCAATATTAATGCACAAAATCGGGACGTTAAATAGCAACTCAATTTTAATGCACAAAATTGGGACGTTAAATATCCAATCAATATCAATGCACAAAATAGGGACGTTAAATAGCCATTCAATTTCAATGCACAAAATAGGGACGTTAAATAGCCATTCAATTTCAATGCACAAAATAGGGACGTTAAATATACTGAAACTTCATTCAAAGGAGAAAACTGTTGAACAAATCGGACTGCAAAATTATGTCAAACCGAGAAATCAAATAAACGACCTCACAAACATAAATTGGACAAGGACAAAGGAATATTCTACGGGTTTTACTACTTTACACTTACCGTAATCAGCTCCCAATGGTTTCCCTTTCTCTGGCTTCAAATGTAACATTCAACTAAAGGGTACTTCGAACAGACAATCTTCCATGAACGAAGACTAACAACACCTCAGCAGCAAAGAAAGTTTCGTCCTTTTATACAGCTCACACAGAGTACGATAATAACAACTCCGATATCGCCCTTGAATTCCTCCACTATCAAATCAACGCTTCTTAGCTCGAACTTCTCTAGCTTAGCTTCTCACAAACTCTTTCAGAAAAATTTGATATCAAAGGACCCATTTTTCTTTTATTATGATCTTTAACTTTCTGACACTGGACACATGATCTTACATATTCCTTTACATCTTCCACAATAGTATCCCACGTGTATTTTTTCATGATTTTCTTAAGAGTACGATATGTACCAGAATGTCCACCTGACAGAAATTGATCATGAAAATATTCTATTACCAACCGTTGTAAGTCCTTCGGAATATATATTTTATATGGACAATTAAATGCTCTACTCTTCTTCATTAATATACCTTTGTTGAGGATGAAATTTCGCACATTTTCTCCATAATTTATCCTCTCCATAATGTTCAATAATTCCGGATCTTTTCTCTGTAGAACATCGATAGGTTCTTTTACTAAAGGTAAATTCCAAGTATTTGCGATCTTCATATTTCTTTTAATTATAGCCATTCCTACTGGCCCATCAACCTGAACAAATTCAAATGGGTCATATACTCTTGTTAAAAATTCGGCAACAATGTTATTTTGCGACCTAACATGTTGAACTGTAAAAGAAAATTGACAGAGTGTCTCTACCAATGGTCCATATTTAAGCAATCTTTTAGAGTTTCCCAATATCCAAGACAAAGCTTTATTGTCCGTGAAGACTACAAACTCCCTACTGAGATAATGTCTAAACCTATTTATTGACTTAACCAAGCTAAGAAATTCTATTTCGTATATACTCCGCTGTTTATCGGCTTCCGTTAGTTTTTTAGAATAAAACGACACGGGAACGAGTCGATTCTCACTATCTAATTGTGACAGGCAAGCTCCAATCGCTTTTCCACTTCCGTCACAATGCAAATAAAAGGTTATATTCAAATCCGGAGTTCTTAATATTACATTATTTATCAAAATGTCTTTTAATTTATCTAATGTTTTCTGATGTTCACTTGACCATACAAATCTTTTACGCTCCGAACTTAATTCACTTATGGGAGCCATGATTTCTTGCATCCCACTTACGAATTTGGAATAATAATTGAATAGCCCACAAATTTTCATAACACCTCTCCTATTTCTAGGAGGTGGTATGTTTTTAATGCCTGCTATTCTTGATGGATCTAATTCAATGGATTCACCATCCGCCACAAATCCTAAATACTTAATTTTCTTATAAAAAAATAAACTTTTATCCGGCGAAATGGTAATTCCATTTTCCCTCATTCTTTCCAATACCAAACGCAAAATTCTTTTATGTTCTTCCACATTTCTACTAGCTATAAGGAGATGATCAAAATAACATGTTACACCCTCATCTTTAAGATCTCCAAAGACCTTTTCCATCGCACGAGCTAACAAACTACCCCCAGTCTTAATTCCAACAGGAACTCTGGTATACTGGTAACATCCTTTCGGAGTTACGATTGTGGTAATCTCTCGCGAATCCTCATGGAGGGCCAACTGAAAATATGCCTTACGGCAGTCTAAAACACTTAAGATTTTCTTCCCTGCAAGGCTCGTTAAACTCTCCTCCATATTAGGAGACGGATACACATCGTCTATGATCAAAGAATTAGCTTTGCAGAAATTTCCTACAATACGATGCGTATTATTTTTGTTTTTTACAAGAAAGCAACTACTTCCGAAATTAGAGTGATCTACCTCAACCAGAATTCCTTGGGAAACTAGTTCCTTAATACATTCATCAAAATTTTTTCCTTATTTTTTTGGTACTGGAAACGGAGCTTCTTTAAAAGGTTTCTTTTCCTTTAGGTACAATTTGGCAACAAAATTTTTTACACACCCTATATTGTTTGAAATTACATCACTTTCGAATATCATTCACGAATTCCTGAACGTCTTTATCCACGCATTGTTCTAAACCATTCGAATTTTCAGTACTTTGTAACCTTTCGTCTTTCTGTTCTAATTTCTTTAAGTTTTCCTCAAAATCAGAAGCAAATGATTTTTTATTTTTCTTAACAAGTTCATAAAACTTGTTAGATTGTTCAAGGTCCATATCCGAAACTTCAGAATCACTTTCCACTTTTTGGATAACATTCACAAAATTGTTTCCTGAATTTTCCTGAACTGATTCACCATTTAACAACACTGCAGCTAAATGTTTATCCTTTTCTTCAGTTTCACTCCGATCTCGAGTTGGATTTGAATTATCCTTTTGATCGTTCCTAATTTTTGTCCTTTTCTTTTTCTTATTCTTCCTTTTCTTATTCAAACTATGTCCATCCTTTCTTTCATATGAATCTTCTCTTTGCACCTCAATTCGATCATCATTGCGCACATATCCTAAATTTAGACTAGTCTCTGGTTTTGGATTGACTAAATATTCAGTCTCCATTCAAATCCGAAAATGTTTTCACAGAAGAAAATTCCAGTTTAGGAACACCCACTAAACTGTCCTTAACAGAAGATCCATCTAAACGATGACCACCTGATTCACCTCTAAACGAAGTCGACCCAAAGACTTGTTTTTCGGTTTTGTCAAACATTGTCCGAAGTTTCCTCAACTGTTCTTCATTAGGAGCATTAATCTCTAATAATTGTTTTTCGATATTGTTTATTTCAATATCGCATTGAATTGAACGATCACACTTACTAGACTTGTCAGGATTCCTCTTCAAAAACAAAGAAGTCATCTTCTGACCCCCTTTTGTATCTAATTCACGATGTTTACTAAACTGGCCCACACGGCCTCCGGAACTAAACCTTGAAACACCACCATATTTCCTGTCTAAATGTTTTTCCATCTTATCATCACAAAAAATCATAACTGATTTCCTGTTATTCCTTAACAAAAGTTTATTTCTAGAATAATCGATGACGGAAAACGTTGTTCTCAAAAAGGGTACACCAAGTATGCATTCACATGGTAGGTCGGCCACTACCTTAAAGGTTACCGATTCAAACCACCCTGACCATAACACAAAGTTCCTTGCTAGCATGATATTCTGATCCCAAAGGAGCACGAATCATTTCAGGCAAAGTTTCTACAAGTTGATGCTCCAACTCACATCTCCGAACAAATTCTTCGGTTATCAGGTTATAGGAGGACCCACTATCCAAACAAATCATCACCCTTCTATTATTAATTCTTCCATCCACAAAAGAAGCTATAGAGTCACTCGTCTTCGGAGGAACTACCCGATTATTCGATCTATTAAGACGTTCAGGCATCGTCAATGGCATTCGACTTTTACTAATTTCTTTTCGATGTTCATTAACCCCCGTACTAATTTTCTTTTTATTAAATCCCAAAGAACTATTATTTTCAGATTTAAAGGATGGCCTTGTCAATATTGAGGCAGATGCACTAGATCTAGCCCCCACTTTCTTCATATACTCTAATTGTTCTTTAAACTGATTCGCATATGTGTTACAAACTTCTCTCAATTCACTCAAAGAATGAGGTAATCGATTAGAAAACAATTTAAACTTTATGGAGGGATTCATCCCATCCAATATAATTCGGATTATCTGCCCCTCACTACAACTGAAATTCAAAACCACTGAAGAGTAATAAACATCTTCTATAAACATATCAACCCCTTCATTTAATTTTTGCTTTCTAAAAATTCTCTCGGCCATTAATAAATGTCTAGCAGTACTTGATATAAACTTATCTACTATTCTATTCCGAAAATCCTCCCAAGAAATATTTGCACGAATTGCATGTTGAACTTCGATTTGAAATTCACCCTCACTCGATAACAAAACTCCATACAAAACTCCAACCGGATAACTACATTGTTCCATTAATTTTTCCAAAACCCTCAAAATTTCAAATATTAAGTTACTGTTTCTTCCATCTATTTTGGTAAATCCCTTAATCTTGTTCTCCAATGATTCTAATAATTTCTGAAAAGTATATTTATCCATATACTTCAGCGCTACTCCAGAACTCGCAACGTTCCCTTGACAATTCCTAGTATCTGAATTATTTATCGGAATTGAACTAAAATAATTATTATCTTGAGGTAAATGCCTTCCAGTCCTATACCTTCCTATAGGTGTTGAGTTCTTAATAGCCGAAACCCTCTTATAATAATCCGAAAGGCGATAAAAATTTGACCTAGTTCTATTTTCTGAAACTATTTCAGGATTTTCATCAGATAACTGAAACTCGACCTGCCTTGTTACGTTAGGAACACAATTATCAACTCTAAATCTATCTCTATTTATAATTTCATTATGATATTCCGAAGGTCCCGGAGTTGGAGGTCGAGCAACACGACTAAGGTTGGGAAAACATGAATTTTCTGAAGGTCTTGAAATTGGAGGTTGAGAAAAATGACTAAAATTGGGAAAACATGGATTTTCTAAACTGCTTCTGTTACTATTAGAATAAGAATCCAATGTATTAAATACTAAATTCTCTTCTCTGTTATTTATCTGAAAAAATGAATTATGGGGAGGGGTCAAACTCATAGGAATGCTCGCAAAACTATTTCCAGATACGAATCCCGTTTGGTCTAAGGTAAATACACCATCATCTATGTCTTCCATATCTATTCGCACCGTTTCGTCTCATTCCGCCATATTTATTTTTTGCGCCAAATTATTTAATACACAACTGTACCAGTACACTATAATTATTAATTTCACCGAAACATACATTCATAAATAAATTGAAAATTTAACAAATTTCTACAATATATATATATATATATATATATATATATATATATATATATATATATATTAATTATGACAATTACTCTACCACTACTCCACTACGTTCTACTACAAAAAGAGAAAAGGTAACAACCCACCAAGAATTGCAATATACCAAATCTAAATTTCAATCCTTCATAAAAAATTTAGAGAAACGCTGAATTTTGGTTAATTCAGATTTAAACTAAAACAAATTTTCCACAAACAAAATTTTCTCAATGGATCTATTCGACTTTTCACGAAATTCTAATAGTTTATACTTAATGATTCTTTCCAAATGACAACCCGGAAGCAACAACGTGAACAAGCAAAACTTGACTGATTACAAACAACGTTGAAAACTTTAATAACCAATTTTTCTTTCTTTTTTTTCCAAATGCAAAAATAGTGAGTCGCTGAGTTACCTCAGTTAAAAATCTACAGTCAAGAATAAGTTTAATGTGGTTAAGTTGCAATTTAATAGAATTGAGTTGAATGAGATGAACTCGAGTTGCAATTCAATAGAATTAAGTTGAATGAGTTGAACTTGAGTTGCAATTCAATAGAATTAAGTTGAATGAGTTGAACTTAAGTTGCAAGCCAGAATCTTGTAGCAACGCTACCACACCTATTTGGAATCCGCAATATTACGACTGTTTACCAATCTATAATGGGACATTTTAAACTGAAGTATTTCAGATCCAACACAGCGGGCGGCTTTCTGAGCGGTCAAACGTACCAAAGAAATACCAATTATACTTCTTACCTTTATCTCAATTGATATCAAATCGACAGATAACGTAACAAAACTATTCCAGTAATACTTAACAATTCAAGCATAAAAGTCTTTATGGTTGAAAAATAGAAATGTAAACTCGCATAAACAATTGTATAAATTTATTTTTATTAACATTAAATAGAAATCCAACAATAATAATTTTGAGTTCAATTAACGAATATAAATCCTAGATTCAACAAGCAACTTGAAATTTCTTTAAAAAAATCAATAAGTTAAATATTTTCTCATTCCAACACTTCTGATTAATTAAGTTCAACAACTCTAAAAACAATAATCAAGTAATTGCAAATTGCCCTTTCACAATTTTATTTTAATTTATCAACCAATATAACCAAAAGCAACCAAAAGTCAGCAATCAATGGTTACCCAAGTTGACTTTAGAATCAAGATTCTATGCAAAATTACTCAGTGAATTAGGTAAGAAGTATTTTTTTTATCACGTTTAGTAAATTCAACGTCAGAGAAGGTTCAAAAATATCAAAATTGATTCTTTAATCTTTAACTATTATGATTAAAATACTATTTTTAAGTAAATTATTCAATTCAACGAATAACGAGATCAAAATCCTAACCATTCAATACCAATGCACAAAATTGGGACGTTAAATAGCCAATCAATATCAATGCATAAAATTGGGACGTTAAATAGCCAATCAATATCAATGCACAAAATATGGACGTTAAATAGCAATTCAATATTAATGCACAAAATCGGGACGTTAAATAGCAACTCAATTTTAATGCACAAAATTGGGACGTTAAATATCCAATCAATATCAATGCACAAAATAGGGACGTTAAATAGCCATTCAATTTCAATGCACAAAATAGGGACGTTAAATATACTGAAACTTCATTCAAAGGAGAAAACTACTGAACAAATCGGACTGCAAAATTATGTCAAACCGAGAAATCAAATAAACGACCTCACAAACATAAATTGGACAAGGACAAAGGAATATTCTACGGGTTTTACTACTTTACACTTACCGTAATCAGCTCCCAATGGTTTCCCTTTCTCTGGCTTCAAATGTAACATTCAACTAAAGGGTACTTCGAACAGACAATCTTCCATGAACGAAGACTAACAACACCTCAGCAGCAAAGAAAGTTTCGTCCTTTTATACAGCTCACACAGAGTACGATAATAACAACTCCGATATCGCCCTTGAATTCCTCCACTATCAAATCAACGCTTCTTAGCTCGAATCGGCAGAAACCTAAGTCCAGCAGTGACAACGAACGTTCACGGTTGAATCAATCACAGGTTCCGTTTGACGACCTAACTATCCCCTTCCCATTCTGGCTTGCAACTGAAGCTACACGAAACGACCTTCAGTCACACGGCAGAAGCGCACTGAAATTCCATTGAGTGCTGACGTAATACATACAATCGTTCTTTCTTTCTCTTTGCCTTAAGGTCTGAACAAATTAGAAACAGCATTCAATTTTATTCTTTGTAAAGATTTAAATATTCATTATTTCAATTCTCCTTTTTTCTTTTCTAAAAAAAGAACAAAAAAATTTACACAATGATTTAGAAGAAGAAAATTAACATCATTATTTAAAGATCTCTCTCATCAAAACAAAGAACTATTTCTTCCTCTTTTTGTTTTTACATTTCACCCCTGTTCATGGGCGTCGGCAGGATTTCCAGGAAATCTGCATGGATACAAACATTTCTTCTCCAAACTTCGTCCACAATTATTTTAGCCTCTTGTGGCCACCAAGTCACGCCACAATACGCATCACGAAGATAAGCGGGAGAAATAAATATAATTAGAAGTTATTAGCGGATATTACTAAAAGTGGTGATCCTCCAAAATTAAAGTACTCAATAACCTTTTAAACAACTGTCCTAGTTTTTTAACCAAATTAGAAATCACATTTTTTATCACTTTTGCAAAAAAATAAGGAAGTAATGAAGTTCTAAAATTTTCAAACGACCTCCATTTTGAGAACGTATGACATAACGAATTCGATATTTGTAATAAGAATGAACTGACCATATGTGGTTTTAGAGAAGTTACTGTATTCACTATACACAAAAAAATGATTCTACTTTTTCTTTAGAAATAAACTAATGCCGTGCGATGTCCGCAATAACTATATTGAAAATCCCACATCAGCTTATTACAAATCAGAAATTATAAGGGGATCGCCGGCAAGAGAATGTGATAAAAGGAGGTCGTGTTAGGAAATCACTAGGTTGAGAATCACTAGCTTAGAGTACACATATATGTTACATTTATCGAACATGTGTTAATATGTAAGTATTAGAAAGTAAACTCTATTTAATAGGTACTTTGGTAATACGGATAATAACCATATGAGTTTCGTTGCAATGTATGTGTTTAAAATCTGATAAATTTCCAAAATTTGCGTATTCTATAATCAAATATGAAGTGCAACATATATCACTACTGGTTTCAATTATTAATAAGATGCAGAGTAGAATCTGCTCCTATAAGCAATCCACATACTTAATTGCTAAACAATTAAACAGTAATGCAGGTATTGCTTTGCAGAGTGTCATCACATAATTAAAGTTTATTGTCTTTATAGTATACATTAATAGCAATAATAATAATAATTTTATAGAAAATACAAATTAAAACTCTGTTTAATAAGTTAAATAAACAGTATTATATATAGTTATAATATAATTTTTATCATATTTTTTTAAATATTGTGTTACAACCGGAGATAATGTAGTTACTTAACATTTTTTGAAACGTTACTTCTATTTACTTAAGTAAATGACGGACACAATTTGTTGGTGTTTAAACTTACACAATTATTGAAAACAATTAGTTAAGATATGAAAACCTTCATGTTAGTTGTTAAGCAACTTGGGTTTAGACAATGTTAGCAAATCGTTCATACAATGATAGTCTTCTTTGAGCTGGCAATCATATTATTTAACTGCCCTTAATTTAAATTTTGGTAATTAAAGTACGGCAGGCATTGAAAAGTGACAGCAAAGTGCGTGCGTCGTCGACGAGGGTTCTAGATTAAAACGTCAGTTATTTGTGTTTCGGTTCAAATCACAACCATATGAAACAAACATTTAGATATTACACAGAATCAGTTCACTCCGATTTTTTAATTGTTAATTTGCCTATACCCTGTAATATATGTGTTTCATGGTGCGACGCCTTGCGGCTTCGTAATGAACTAATTAATGTGTTTTCATGTTAAATGGTTTGGCCGACAGTAGCGAATATTTTTTAGTGCGAATTTTCCGAAAAATTAATTTAAGTATGGAAGAAAAAAAGGACTCTACAATAATATTTAGACATTTATATTTTGTACATTAACAGAAGATATTTATCCTTGTTCCTGCAAGGTATACTTACAAGAAATAAACATTTGTACCATTTGTTTCTTAATAAAGAGCCAATATACTATATTTAAATTAAGAACAAATGAAAGAAGAACTACAGATTTCTTCTTATATTATATAAATAGCCGAGAAAATCGGATTCAAGAAAGAACAAATACAGAAATGGAAAAAAATAAAACTATGATTCAACACCTGTCTCAACTTACAGTACTCAAGGGAGAAAATATGCGAGGGGAAAATGCAACCTACAATATTGAAGTGCTCCAGTGACAGAAATATTGTCGAACGCCAGGAAAATGAAAAGAAGTTCATAAATATGTGCACATGCTATATACAAAATGTTCCTCACCCAAAGTAAAAATTAACTTCCGACGTTATATTTAAAATTAGAATCGTCTTTTCCTATATATTTACAAAAATCTCTTTCATTTTACTGACCGTGATCCGAAAAACTCAATTTTTAAAATCCGTGTATATAACTCAAGTTAATTGTTCTTGTGGAGAAAACATAGATAGACAAATGGAAATTACTATCCAAGAATAATGAAATATGGTAACGTTAAAGAAACATTGTTCTCAGCCGAAACTAAACCATTAGATGAGTCTAACCACTCAATAACTGAATCGAAATTAAAATATGGAAAATATCGAAATTCAGAAACTTCAAACATAATATAGTTTTTGAAACCATTTTCATTCTGAATGAAAACCTAAACCGTAGTCACTGGTATGCCATTAAAAGTAGGTCACAAGGTTGTAAGAATAAATTAAGTAGAAATGTGATACATAAATAAAAAGAGATTGCTCATAAGATGTAATTAAAATGAAGTTGTAACATTTTGGTTAGGTTGTCATACAATTTCATTTGCTTTCGTTTGTCAATGTTGTCGTCTGTAATTAATTCATGTAAAAAATATTATATTCGCTATATTCTGATGATTTAGTTATGGTGTGATTGTTGTTGATAGGTTGTAAGAGAGTTGCATTAATTAGCTTGAAACATACAACACAATTAAATATTTTCTCTTGTGGATAAGTATTTGGCTTTTCTTTCCTTCTTGTAATGTTTGTCCACTCAACAGTTCGATATGACAACATTAAATTGTCAGCGAAACTATTGTTCATATGGAATTGTTAAAATAAGAATTGAAGGTACGAGAAAGTAAAGACTATACACATGTAAATCCCTTGATAATGTTATTAGTAAACATTACTTGGGAATAAAGTAACAAGAATAAGTGAATGATGAAAAAGCATGTAAGGAGATTACTTGTTGTTTATTTCTCAATTAACAGTAACATCATTCACAGAATGCTCCTTCCGAAGTGTAATGTATTATAATAAAGCGCAATTAAACAATGGCAGTATGAGAAAATAAATTTAATAATTTATACCACACTTTAAAAGCAATCATTTTAATAAAATATGGAAACATACGTTAACACATATAAGCTTCTCAATTTCTGTCAACGTGCAAAATATAATGATGCTGTCTCAACCAGCAAATATTATGTAGGTCTCAATGAAAAAACGGTGATATCGCACAGAGGCATGTACACAAAACATAATCGAGACGCTGATTACCAATATCTCATCGAGAAAGTTCCAGCACGTAAGGCTTTTTCTTTCTGGAGGGGTGCTGTTTCCATAATTGACAGAAAAATTGTATTTCTCGTATTAAATATGTGTTTTCCGTGTTTGGAGTGTATAATTCTGAATTTATATCTTAATCCAAGAACTGTTACTAGGCTATATCCTAGGAACATTCTTTCCTCTAGCTCACGACCCCCTCCCCTTGGGTTGAAAAGACTTATTGTCGTTCCACACTGCATACACTAAAACCTAGGCGTTATTGACACAAAAAGGTTTCGTAATTAACTTGCGATCATTCGTCGATTCCCTTTTGTCTAGATGACAGTCAGATTGCTGAAAAAAGGCGCCTAGACATACACCAAATTGTCGCGTGAAACAAATATTTCAGTTTCGAGTTGATCTTCGTGTTAGAAGGTGGTGTTGTGCTGTGTTTGTGTATACCGTAGTTGAAAAATTATTCTGCGTGAAAATTTGACGTTTATGATAAACGAACATGCCGAGAACTTGCAACAATTGGAGAGAATAACTCTGCTACATATAGGGGGAAGTGATTTTCAAGGACAAAGTAGGCAATTATCTCCGTTCCTGAAGACAGCCTACCATCTGTACTGCGGGTGTAAAATCGGCGATGAGGATCGCGTTTGGGCTCTGAAGCAAAGTTGTAACTCAAGTGCGAGTACTCTCACAGGATAGTTGAAAGGTACACATAAATCGATGCTGTTCGCCGTACCTATGGTTTGGCGCGAGAACCGTGATCATGTTTCAGATTGTTACTTCTGCCTGACTAATAAAAGGGTTTCTAAAACACATGAACCATAAAATACAGTGTCCTAACTTCCATTCCAAGAGGAGACCTGTGAAACATAATGTTTGTCTACCTGTACCCGTTCCACCAGACTCATACACCCTGTGCGGGGTTTCATCCGATGAAAGACGTGCTGCTTGTGAGAATGTTGCTCAATCTTCGAGTACACAGTCAGATCCCAATTACGCTCCCGTGCCTGGCACTAATGAACCACATGTGATAAGTCAGGAAGAGCTGAATCATCTGATCAGAGATTTAAACCTATCCAAGACTAAGCCCTGTTGCTTACGTCACGACGTCAACAATGGAATCTACTAAACCAAGATGTTAATATATCGATGTATAGGGAAAGAGAGGTGAGCATAGTTCCTAACTTTACAAAGGATGATGATTTGGTATATAGCAGAGACATTCCATCGCTTATTGGGCAAAGGAATTTGAATTACAATACTGAAGATCGGAGGCTATTCGTAGATTCCTCTTGGATAAATCTCATGGCAGTGTTACTACACAATGGCAATGAAAAGCCAGCCATCCCTATTGCTCATGCTGTACATATGAAAGACACATACGAACATGCGAAACCTATTACAAAAAATAAAGAACGAACAGTTCCTGTGGTCTGTTATCGCTGACCTTAAGGTTATTGCCATCCTCACCGGTTTACAAGGTGGTTACACAAAGCACTGCTGCTTCTTGTGTCATTGCGATAGTCTAGCCAAAGATCAGTAAACCATCACAAAATGGCCGCAAAAGAAGCAACTGGTCCCAGGTGAGATGAACGTGGCTAATGAACGACTTGTGGATCCGTAAAATATATTCTAACCACCCCTTCATATCAATTTAGGGCTCATGAAGTTCTTTGTCAAGGCCCTGAACCGGGATGGTGAAGCATTTAATCATCTCAGAAAACTATTCCCAAGACTGAGCGAGTCCAAGTTAAAAAAAAGGTGTTTTTACGGGACCTCAAATCAGAGACGTTTGTAAGGATACTACATTTAGTTCTAAGCTTAATGAAGTGGAACGTGAGGCTTGGGAGACCTTTCGAGAATTGTACAATAACTTTCCAGAGAATCATAAGTAACATGATTTCAAAGACATTGTGGGCAGGTAAATTACTTCATTTCGTAACATGGGATATAATGTGTCCTAAAAGTTACACATCCTGCATTAGCACCTGGACTTCTTCTCTGAAATGTTCAGCTTGGGGGGTCTCTGACCGTCACGGGGATAGGTTTCACCAGAAAATAGCTAAAATGGAGAGGCGCTACAGTGGTAAATCGAGTGTGAATATGTTGGCAGACTTCTGATTCAATCTGACACGCAGACACCCTGTAGTAATTACAAAAGGAGGACGAAAACAAAGTGACACGTAAGTGTTAAACTTTAACTTTTTATGCAATTTTGTCTGCAGAATTAATATTGATATTTAAATTATAACGTGAAAATTATTATGGGTGGAGAATAGCATCTTTGGGCGGATATTGAGACACCCCCTTCTCCCTGAAAACCTTTAGGTCCTTTAGGAAAACGGATTACGGATTCGATGTCAGGAGCTCGAAACCTATAGGAATCCCTATCACGTGGGAGCGAACAAAAGTTTCATTTTGCCAACCAGTGTTATGCACTACAGGAGAACCAGAATAGATCTTTTAGCTGTTTTTAAAGTAAATAAGGCGTACGACTCGGGTAGGAGAGAGACATTATACAACGTTCTTACAGAACTTGGAAGATAATTAGATTAATTAAGATATGTTTAAATGAATCCCAAAGTAAAGTCAGGGTAGGAAAATTTTGTCCACGAGCTTTCACGTCCTAACTGGCCTGAAACAAGGAGATGCGTTGTCACCATTATCATTTAACTTTGTGCTGGAATACGCTATAAGGAAAGTCAAAGATAGAAACCAGGGCTTAAGTTGATCGGTATTTACCAGGTTATGGCATATGCTGATGATGTAAACTTAATAGGAGATGATAGGAAAACAATATAAAGAAATGCATATATCTTATTAAACGCTTGCAGGGACATGAGTTTAGAAGTAAATGCAAAAAAAACTAAATACATGGAAGTGTGTTGGAACCGTAATACGGTAAAAATATGGATATTAAATAATACTTTTGGTAAAGTGGATAGTTTAAAATATTTAGGATCAATATTAACAGACGAAAATCGTATTCACAAATAAATTAAATGTCGATTAAAAGCAGGGTATTCGTGTTCCTATTCAGTTCAAAATCTCTTGCCGTCGCGAATTCTGTCGAGGAATTTGAAGCTTAAAATATATAAAACAATAACAATGCCTGTTCTCCTATCTGGTTGCAAAACATAATCGCGTAATTCGAGGGGAGAACGTAGACTGAAAGTATTTGAGATCAAAATCCTGAGACGAATATTCGGACCCAGGAGGAACGGAAAGGGGGAATGGCGGAAACTTCATAACGAGAAACTACATTATTTATACGGTTTACCAAACATTGTTAGTGTCGTCTTGTCTAGGAGGCTTAGGTGCGCATTTCATGTAGCTAGAATGGAAGGAAGTAGAAACACTTTTAAAATCTTGACTGGAAGACCAATCGGAAAACAGCCATTAGAAAAACCTAGGCGCAGATGGGAGAGCAATATTAAGATGGATCTCACAGAGATAGGAATACAAAGTGGACACTCGATCCAATTGGCTAAGTAGAGAAGTCAGTGGAGAGCTTTTGTGAAGACGGCATGGAACCTCCGGGTTCCATAAGCCATAGAGTTAGTTAGTTATGAGGGAGGGGCTAACATGAAATCTGAAATAATAATCTGGAAACACAATTGAAAATATTTTATTTATATTTTATTTAGTTGATAGTGTTTTAGTGTTATTTTGGATTTTAGAGACTATGTGTATCCTGTTATTTCTTTTCTATTGGTTTATTAAATTTAGTTATTAATTTAATATGAAATCGAACGTATTATAACAAGCCCCGTTACAAGGGAAGTTGTTACACAGTACTTCGGGAGAGTACGCTGTCACACATAAGAATATTAATTACTTAAATTAACTCAAAACTCATAAAATGCGTATCACAATGAGGTAGGTTTTCTGAATAAAATGTGGTGATTGGATTGTTTAACCTTTATTGCAAATGATAAGAGTTAATGAAATGAAAAAAACGGAAATCAAGGAATTTTAATAGTCAGAATTATTGGCTAAAATTTATCAACCAATCAAGTCTTTGGCCTACAGGGTCCCGGTATAGATTAACTGAAGTCTTTAAGAGATAAAAATGTTAATGCAAGGCTATGTGTAATAAATAGAAAATTCATTTTTTCCCCAAAAGAAGAATTTAGGGAACATTAAATGAGTGCTTACTCACGTTCGTTAGTTTGATTATGTCTACGGGGACAGGAACTAGGTGGCGTTGTCACTAAATATTGTGTTAACGGCACACTGTTACTTGTGGAAGGGCTTGTGGTCGACTGAAGAAGTAATTGGATGGAACAAGCGTAGATATTCGTTCTGTTTTTCGGTGCTGCCTTGCAGTCTTGGGGTTGATTACACTGCTTGGCTCTGGACGCTGAAGTACCAGGTTCGTTCTTGTTGGAGGTCTGGAACAGGACGTTATTAGAGACATGTACGATGGCCAACTTATCTTCGTGGACTTCTGAGCGTCGAAGTCGTCATCAATGGTGAAAAGCATGGTGATCCATTGGCGTTATACTGCGCGGAGTGACTCGAGCGGCCTCGAATAGAGTGCGTGACATACACTCAACATGAACTGATGATAATGGACCACTGAACATTCTAATCGCTAGTTTCTACATGGAATCGGTTCCGCATATATTAGGTTGAATATTCAATTATAACCAAGGGAAAGTATGCTTTTGTAGGACATTCTCGTACCTGTTTTTGAATTTAGATTGGTTGTGTTCTTTGAATAACTCGTTTATTCTGAAATCAAAATACTATCCGGATGTTTTCTTTTCTTTGGAAAAGTACCACCTACTTGATGATAACGTTTTTCATGTGCATATTATTCACTCCATTCCGGCAGTGTGATCGCTACAATATATTGTGCCTTCTTCTTAGGAAAAAATAATATAAACATGAAATTTTATCCGTGGTTAATGTGTATAAGTAATCGCCAGATATTATGGTATTTTCAGGGCTTGATGAATTTCCCTTGACCTCTTGCCGTCCACTTGGAGAATGCTTCCCGGACGGATATTGCCAACCAGTGGTGCAGAAGAAAGATGTATATTGCCCACCAGGACAAACTTGCTGCATTTTAATAACATAATTTTATTATCTTCTGTTTAATCACTCGTTGTAGGATTACTGTTTGCTTTCTGTTCTATACTATTGGAATTTATAACATTGAGAGTTAAATATTTAATGATACATTAATAAATAGTAAATATTCAAAATTGTATTGTTACTCATGGACACGAATTTTGTTGCTTGTTTTTAATTTTAACTTCTAAAATGCTAATTTTAGTGTTAGTTTACTTAACTAAGATCAATTTAATATTTCATTTAGAAAAACACAAAAGTCTCTTCTAATATCAACTTTGGATTGTATGTGACTATCGATAATTTTACTAGGATCAACAAATACTGAGATCTTCATACTGCAGAGCAATTAAATATTTGCATTTGGAAATATTTCAAAGTTAAGCATTACCAATATATGTAACTTTACTTAAATGTTGTGACAAAACTTTATTATAGTATTTATCTTACCGAAATAAACGCGAGAGATACAGATGGTTATTAAGGTAAGAGACATATCTGTAGAAGCAATGCAATTCAAAAGATATTTATTTATAAATGATTCAGATACAGATCGTTGTCCATTTTACACTGAAACAATGTAACATCTATAAAAGAAATATAAAAAAATTAATAAATATTACAAAACATGCATGTATATTTATATTCAAAATTACCATATTTAAGGATATTTTGATTTGTATTTAAAATGATTTTTTTATTAAAAAATATCAACATCTATCAGTATAATGATATAACATGATGTCAGCCTGAAGTATGGAATACTTCATAATTGCTAGTCTGAGTGTTACATATGTTAGTACCGTATGACTGGGAGTAAAGCGAGAAGATACCCGAAAAGTGAGAATAGAGACAAATAATTCGGAGTTAATTTTCTCATTGATAATATTATAGAGAAACAGCATTTGTGCAACAATGAGTAGTGGATGTAGAGTTTGTTTAGGAGTTTGCTTTTCTTAAGAATACGCATTGAAGGAACTTATTGTGTTAAAATAGAGAGAAAGAAATTAAGGTCAGAATCAGAACTGGTTAAATTTGATGCAAAAGCCGTATTCCTTATCGGTAAGTAATATTCAATTTTGGAAGACAAAAGCTTTGAAGAAATTACTGACTGTTTTTAGAATTAAAAAATGCTAAGTATTCTCATAGCATTCCTCAAAGTAAGTGTGATGTGATCGGCAAATATAAGTTTGTCATATGATAATTTTCAGAGGACTTTAAGTGTTACAGCTCTTTCAATAGGACTGTTACTTCAAAGAAATACTAAAGGTGTAACATGTTTGAGGATTTAGTTTTACGTTCCAAGTTACACACCAGTCAATGTATTTATTGAGGATAAATTTACATTCGTCAGCAAAGAGAAGAATGTTCGTACATGTTAAAGACAGAAAGAAATGGAAATCATCCAAGTAAAGAAGAAATAGCAGTGGTCCAAGAGGTCTCCAATGGGTAACTCGAGTAAGAACTGGAAAAATTAGGATGATGCATCTGGCAGAACAACACGTTGCATGCGATCAGCGAAATACTCCTTTACCAGATGCATGAATTTCACACGAAGATTAAATCTGTTCAATAGCTTGCAACGAAGATGATGAGTGTCAAGTTTATCGAGAGCTTTTGAGAAATCTAAGTACATTATATCCAGTTGGTAAATTTCAGAAATAAACTTTATACAGGGTGGTCGTGCATCAAACAAGAAAAGAATGTCGTATGAACATTGCCTGAATGTGGCTTCGTTTGGACGCTAGAGGCGTCTGAAATGTCACCTTCAGAGGCGGCAATTTGCAATAAGGCAAGAACGGAGAGAAATACGAATGTCGGGTCCAAAAATATCAAAGGAAACCATATCCGAAGAATCCAATTATGCATAGGTGATGGCGAAACAGTTGCGGCGCTAGAGAGGGACACAAAGAAAGTGTATGAAACATTGAGAAAAGTGAACAATTTACACTGAAAAATTGTAGGAGGGGATGTTACTTGGAACATGCAGCAAGAAATGTTAATGAACAAAGGCAATAGTGGCTACGCTGTAGGGACAGTACGGGAGACGGAGTGTAGGAATACAGTATCTTTGTAAGTAAAAGAAATAGGAATGTCGGGTCAAAAGATATCAAAGGAAACACCATTCGAATAATTCGGTTGTCCATAAGTGATTGCGAAACAGTGGCGGCGCCAGGGGGCACAAACGAAGTGAATGTAACGCGGAGAAAAGTTCTAGCAAAGATGTTGTTCTCGGATGAGGCGTTCATAAGGGATGTCATCACAAAAGTTCGCAATGACCATCGATGGACACCCAACAACCCGCGTGCAATTGTAGAGACGAAGAATCATCAGCGTTTCCGATTACATGTGTTGACTGGTATTATTGGTGATGACGTTGTGAAACAACACTTCTTACCATAGCAATTGAACGCAATCAATTGCTCCAGTTTCTCCAGTTTCTGACCTAGGACCTACCTATTCTACTTAAAGACTTGCCACGGAGGACCCGAGAGTGTATGTGGTTTATGCATGATGGTGTCCCTTCCCATTCATGTCCCACAATTCGTGCATATCTGAACGAAAACTTTCCACGCAAAGGAGAATGCCCCCCACGTTCACCCGATCTGCATACCCTAGACTTTTTCCTGTGGGATTACATAAAGAGCCTCGTGTATACACGGCCCGTGCATGTCATTGAAGATCTTCGCTAGCGTGTATGAGTTGCATTGCCACAGTACGGCAAACTCCAACGTTATTGCCAAAAGTCAGCAAATCCTTACGCCATCGTGTAACTCTGTCTCGAAGAACAAGGAGGACTTATTGAACAACTTTTTTAAGACACTATAATGTTGACCACGCTAAGTACTCGTAGAATACCTGTTGTTTTTACAGTACACTAGACCTCATCTTCCGTACGTGTTTTGTACGATTTGCATGTATAATCACTAAAAGTGTTTAACAGTTTCTTTGTAGCACCCACGCGCCGCCACTATTCCGCAGTTCGTGCGCATAATTGAATTCATCGGATGGGGTTTCCTTTGATATCTTTTGACCCGACATTCCTATTTTTGTCCGTTACATTCCGCCTCCCATAGTGTCCCTACAGCGCAGACTTCATTAACATTTCTTGCTGATGTTCCATGTAAAATCCTCTCCTGCAGTTTGTCAGTGTAAGTTGTTCACTTTTCTCCACGTTACCTTCATTTCGTTTGTACCCCCTGGCGCCGCCACTGTTTCGCCATCACTTATGGACAGTCGAATTCTTTGGATGGGGCTTCCTTTGACATCTTTTGGCCCGACATTTATATTTCTTTCAGTTACAAAGATACTGTATTCCTACATTCCGCCTCCCGTAGAGTCTCTACAGCGTAGCCAGAGTTGCCTTTGTTCATTAACATTTCTTGCTGCCTGTTCCAAGTAACATCCCCTCCTACAATTTTTCAGTGTAAATTGTTCACTTTTCTCCATGTTTTATTCACTTTCTTTATGCCCCCTCTAGCGCCGCCAATGTTTCGCCATCACTTATGCATAATTGGATTCTTCGGATGGGGTTTCCTTTGATATCTTTTGACCCAACATTCGTATTTCTCTCCGTTCTTGGCATATTGCAAATTGCCACCTCGGAAGGTGTCATTTCAGACGCCTCTAGCGTTCACCCAATGTTCATATGACATTTTTTCTTGTTTCACCTGTAGATTCATCTCCCGAATTTTCCGTCGTTGATGCACGACCACCCTGTAGAATGATAGGTTGGAGAGGCATGATTTCTGTTGCAGCAAGTCATGCTGTGCAATGTTCAAATAAGTGGCTGTGAACTTTCTCCCAATTTTCTCCCAAATAATTGGCAACGGAAAAAGAAGAAAAATCGGTCTATAAGAGTATCCATCAGACTTAGTGCAAGATTTATACATTTGTATAATGTTACCTCGCTTCCAAACGTGGGGCAAAGCCATCTGCAAAACACCTATTAAATAAAATATTCACGAGATAAGACATTATCGTGGGTGTGTTGCGATGGATGATTGTATAGATATTATCAGGTCTAAGGACACGATGGGGAGGTAGAGCTGAGAAAAGTGACTTGACTTCAGCAGTCGTAGTAGAAAATTGAAGATATTGAGTGCGATCATATAGCCAAAAAAGCAGTGAGAGGATTTTGTACGGTCTGGGTGGAGAAATGTATATAGAACCAGTCTCGAACAAAACGAGGTTGAAATGTTAGAGACATAATTATTTATTTTTTCTATGTAGGAAATTGGCGACTTCAAGATAAATTATTGGAAGTAAACTTTTATGGATGTTGTTTCCAGAATGCCTACTCGAGATTCTTGTTTTAATAAGAGCAGACTGAGTCTGAGCATCAAACCAACAAGAAAATTTAGATAACTTTTGTGTCTTTTGGGGAACAAATGTTTCGACAGTAGCTACAGTGATATCAGTAAGAAGCGCTGTAGCATCATCAATGGCTATATTTTCCAACATGAACTAGGGGAAGAGATTTAAGGCCTGACAGATAGTCTATTAAAATGTTTCACGGAAGTAGACCACCGTCAATAATTATGACATTGGACTACCATTTGCTCTCAGAAGATCTAAAGTTATGTGAAATGTAATATTTGAAATCCTCAGTGGTAACAACCGGTATAGCGCACTATTTCGCGTTTAATATATTATATAATTCTATTATCAAGAATGGAGAACGAAATGTACCTAAGCTTTGTTCCTCCAAAACAGACTAAAGTATGTCCAAAATCGGTAATTTGGCACACTAAGGGAGGGGTTCTGAACCTTTTCGGCTGGCAACACAGATTGTGAACGCTAGTGACATAATAATTATTCCAGAAGCCAACCGAATAGAAGTAGAAACCGCTTCAAAGAAATTAAAGAAACACAAATCTCCGGGTGTAGATGAATTTCCGGCTGAGTTACTTTTAGCTGGAGGCGAAAAATTGTGGAACAAGATACAAAAACTCATTCTCCTTATATGGAACAAGGAAGAATTGGCACAAGAGAGGAAAGAGTCACTCACTCTTTCAATTCACAAAAAAGGTGACAAAACTGACTGTAACAATTATCGAGGCATTTCTCTTCTTGCAACATCCTATAAAATCCTTTCAAATATTGTATTAGCAAGATTGACTCCACACGCAGACGACATTATTGGAGATTATCAGTGCGGATTTAGACGAAATCAATCAATTATCGACAAAATATTTACTATTCGTGAAATACTCGAAAAAAAGTGCGAATACAATACCCCGGTACATCAACTATTTATTGATTTTGGAAAGGCGTACGACTTGGTTAGGAGAGAAACATTATACAACGTTCTTACAGTACTTGGAACACTGAGAAAGCTAATTAGATCAATTAAGCTTTGTTTAAATGAATCCCAATGTACAGTCTGGGTAGGAGCATTTTTGTCCACGAAAATGGCCTGACTCAAGGAGATGCGTTGTCGCCATTCTTATTTAAATTTGTGCTGGAATACGCCATAAGGAAAATCAAAGATAGCAAACAGGACCTAGAGTTAAACGGTATTCACCAGGTAATGGCATAAGTAATTGATGTAAATTTAATAGGGGATGATAGGAGAACAATATAAGGAAATAGATAGATCTCATTAAACGCTTGCAGGGACATAGGTTTAGAAGTAAATGCAGAGAAAACTAAATACATGGAATCGCGTCGGGACCATGATACGGCAAATTGTGGATGTGTTAAAATATTAAATAATACTTTTGATAAAGTGGATAGTTTCAAATATTTAGGATCAATATTAACAGAGGAAAATGATATTCACGAAGAAATGGAATGTCGATTAAAAGCAGGGAATTCGTGTTAGTATTCGTTTCAAAATCTCTTGTTGTCACGAATTCTGTCGAAGAATTTGAAGCTTAAAATATATAAAACGATAATCATGCCTGTTGTTCTGCATGGTTGCGAAACATGGTCGCTTACTCTGAGGGAAGAACATAGACAGAAAGTATTTGAGAACTAAATCCTAAGACGAATATCCGGACCCAAGAGGAACGGGAATGGGAAATGGCGGAAACTTTATAACGAGGAAATACATTATTTATACGGTTTACGCAACATTGTTAGGGTCGCCAAGTTTAGAAGGCTTAGATGGGCAGGTCGTGTTGAAATGCTTTCAAAGTCCTGACTGGAATACCCATCGGAAAACGACCATTAGGATGACCTAGGCGGAGATGGGATGACAATATTAAATGTATGTTTTAGAAATAAGAATACAAAGTAAAAACTGGATCCAATTAGCTAAGTATAGAAGTCATTGGAGAACTTTTGTGAACACGGCATTGAACCTCCGGGTTTCATGAGCCCGAGAGTTAGTTAGTTATATATTTAGTTAATGACACAGTAATACATACCTTACTTTTTATTAATTTATAATAACACAAATTGTAGTAATGAAACCATGTAATTTTCTATAAAATTTTGATTTTATTTAGTAATGAGTATTGTTGGTGCCGCAGCAAGCTCTGACTTCTACAAGTTATCCCAAAATTAATTTTAACAAGCTATTAAGTGATCCATTATATTTCTCTTCTAAATTTTTGTGACTCAATTTTTTGCACTGTAGAGCACACTAGTATTTCGCGATACCAAGCTTCAGAACTACTGCACTATCAGATCTGTTCTATTTCATTTTAACATACATTTAACACCTCATACTCCTGTAGGGTAGCAAACCAAAGGAACTGACTGGTTATATGTTTTAATTTTCGGTGTGAACTATGACTAGGTATTTTCATCCTACTTCTGATACTCCTCACCATGCGCTATCCTAGCGAATCATGTAGTAAATCATCACTTTGGCTCAATGTTATTCTAAAATTGAAATTGTTTAAATACTCAATTTTTAACCGTTTCTATGTAGTCAGAATAACACTAATTTAAAATAGATTTTCCTTATTGATACACTGAAAATTTTTAAAAAAATGCCCTAAAAACGGAGAAAAAACATGGAATTTTAGCTTTCTATAACTTACAAGAAAGTACTGTTGTAGTTGAACTGTTACACCTTTTGTAGTAAAAAGTTAACAAATAAAACTTATTTTTAGTTCTTATGTGATAGCGAAAGTAAAGAAAATGCGTTTTGCGGTAAAGAAAGTACCGCGCTAACTTTTCTCACTGCATGTACTTTCTTGGGGTAGGCACTTATATCTTTTTTTCTGCACTGCAAGGAAATCAGTGGCGGCACATCGTTGACATGAATATTTTTGCTTTCCGCTACCAACTCAGTGGACATAAGGTATACATTTCTCTTCAACTCCTTGTGCACGATGGTGGGAAACCCACTTTTAAGATGTAGTTTACTCTTGATTGAGAAACTCAGCTCTCGTGGCAGATGTCCGATGAAAAATCTAGGTTCCATTCGAGGCCTAACAAGTCCTTTTGCCAACGTTTTTATGAAATCCAGTCTTGTCATCACTGTAGACTGAGCGTAGACTTGATGCAAGACATACGCATTGACACCACACACAACAACCACCAGCATAAAGAAAATTGTCAATGGCTATCGTCTTGTTCGACGACTTGATGTGTAACTTGTATATTTTTTGTCTAGAGTATCAACTCCGCCTTCACCCGTTATAAAATGCGTTTATTTCAGATTTTCCAGTCTCTGGTTCATTGTTTGATTTGTGGTGTAAGACGTGCCACATGGTAAGATATAAAACTGCTAATAATCAGTAGATAATGAAATACAACTGAACAACAAAATACTCACGTAACTACTATAGTACGTCTGTGAGACCGCTCGACTCCTCAACGCCGCGCACAGGGAATCAAATATAACACGAACTTCACAATACGTAACCATTAGCTAGACAGGAAGCTAGACGAAAAGATCCACTTGTAATAGTGAGACTGCGGAAAATATAATGATACGAAAAGTCGCAGTGGTCTGAGAGACGGTCCATAGTACTTACGGGTTAAGGACAGTGATCCATTTGTTTGCAAAAATTTCTGGCGCATCATCCGCGTATTGAAATAAATAGAGATTCCGTGTAGGTCGTGGTATATCGGAGCCGTACAGTTTATAGAGAAGTGGACTGAGTGCAGAACCCTGTGGAACTCCGGAGTATGGAAAATTAGGACGGGAGATGGAAGATCATATGTAAACATATCCGATTCTATTAGTTAAGAAGGTATATATAAATCGTAAATAACTGATCAAAAGGTTAAGTTTCTGCAGCTTTCGTATGAGCCTATATTGCCAAACTTTGTCGAATGCTTTTTCCAGATCCATTAAGACAAGACATGATGGGAGACCTTTGTTACGTTGATTGGTTATAATCGTCGAAAGACGAAGTAACTGGTCATTAATCGAAAATGTGGGTCGAAAGCCTGCTTGATGTGTAGGTAATAAATTATGTTCATGGATATATGGATGAAGCCTTTGTACCAGGACTTTTTCGAATAGTTTACTAAAGACTGATGTGAGCTGGATAGGACGATAAGACGTTACATCATGTGCCGGTTTATGAGGTTTGATAAACATGCAGATTTTGGATACCTTCCAATCCAGAGGATAAAAGCCGGTACGGAGAATAAAGTAGTATACTGCAACAAGTAACGTAAGCAAAGATAGCGGAGCCTCTTTTAGTAGCCGGTCGGAAATACTATCAATGCCTGGTGCAGTATTGTGTTTCTTATTGAGTGCACGTTGAAGTTCCTGAGTAGTGATTGGTGATGTAAGAGGAGCTTCCTCATCGAGGATGTGTAAAAGTGACGGCTGTAGAGCAGGAATAGTAGCCAAGTCTGTACAGTTACGTGAATGAGGAGATACTGCAAGTGTGAAAACTGTCTGCAATTCCGTCGCAAAAGCGTTGGCCTTATCTAGTTCAGTAAGTAGAGGAGCACCATTGTCCAAAAGTTGATACGAAAGTTTAGTAGTTCTGCCTGTGAGTCTGTTGAAAGATTTAAAATATCGGTTTGGAAATGCTTCGTCGTTTAATTTATTCCAGGCGCTGATCCAGCTTCGACGTTTGTATGCTATTAGATAATTAGTTACTGTGCGATGCCATTGCCGATGATGATGAAGACATTCCTCGTTTCCGGTTTGTTTGTATTCACGGAAATGTTGGCATGATTTTTGTACTAAAGACATATTTTGAGGAGGCAATTTAGCTTTAGAAGGATAACATTTCTCCTCGGGGATGGTTTGTTGTGCACCGACACGTATGATATGTGTGATCTGGTTGACTGTGTAATACATTTCGTTTTAAGAAGTTGGTGGATGAAGTGTGGAGACCTGGTTGTGTATGAACTGCCGAAATTGCGGCTAGTCGGCTTTATCATAACGAGGAATAATATGAGGTTTTAACTGCTTTACAGGGGAATGACCCTTGTTAATGGACAGTTTGATCGGACAATGATCACTCCCGATCGTGTCGAGAACCTGCAATTCACAGTCATTTACAAGCGATGAAGAAGTGATTACTACATCTGGAGTTGTTTGACTGGCTGGTCGAATAGGAGCAGGAAGGTTGTGAATTTTCTTCTAAATTCTTCGCTCTCTTTTGAAAATGAAAATGATACAACTTTATTTTTAATTTAGATTTTAAGATTTACCTTACTAGAAGAAAAACATATAAAAATTGCGAAATGCGTTATTTTTATTCAATGTAGAATTTTAATAACATACGTATTTCGTTTTCTGAGAAGCACTCGCAACATTCACATTTATCCTTGTTTTTATTATGTTTTCACGTTTGTACAGGAAAAATATAAATCAAAATATTCTCCATTTTATAAGTTTATAATTGCTTTTGACTCTTGATGGTTATTTCAGTTTTTAGTTTGGGTTTTTTTTCCTTACTTTCGATTCTCTACGCATGTTAGGGGAGTAGCATACATTCGTTGTTGAGGCGACCACACGTAGATATTATTTAATATGATATACTATGAAATATTTCATCCCATCTTCCCTTTATTATGCTCATTATGCTAATTTGGAAGAACGATTTAGGCAAGAGAACGATGTGTGAAATAATTGGCGAATTGGAAATGCGAGAGGAAATATTAAAACTCGGAAACCCATATCACAATTATGACCTCCCGCATCTGACAAGGGAAGAGGGGGAAGGTTATGTATTGAAGTGGAAGATGATTTACACAACAATCTAAAGCACGAATGACGCCTATTATGGAACTGTAATAAAAACTTTCCGAATGTATATACTGTGCGAGTTACATTAATATACAGAGTGTGCAGAAAATCCGTTGCCTCCCCTAGAAATCGCAAACGGTGAGACAGATGCCAAAACAGGAATTTACCTGTTTGCTCATTTTAAAAGTACAACGTAAAGAAAGTTAAAAGTGTTGTCCGAGGGCCACCCGCAGGGTCTCAGGCGGAGTCCAGCTCAAAAAGTACAAATTGCAAGGGGATCAAGTAACATATCAGGCATAACATATCGGAGACAAAACAAGTATCGACTCTCTAAAATTATCCTGTGTAAAAGTTCGGCCGGCAAAAAGTTCTGCAAAAACGTCATTATAAAGTCTATGACCACCCCAAAAACCTGAAACGGCGAGATAGACATCAAAACAGGAAAATACGTGTGACATTATTTCAAGAATATAAGGATTGAAGAAAAAATGTGTCCCAGGATCGTCCGCATGGTCCCAGAAAGGGTCCTTCTCAAAATTTTCAAATGGCTAGGGGATCAAGTAGCAAATCGCTTGAAAGCTGTTATTACGTGCAAGCAGGTGGAATAAGTCCAGACGCTCTACGATAACACTGTGAAAACATCTTGCCTTTTAATTCTTCTCTCTGTAGTCAGGTTTTAGTTTGTTATTTATTTTAATTATTGTACTCAACTGAAAGAAAGGAAACGCCCCTAGTTATTGTACTGAACTGAAATAATGGAAACGCCCCTGCGAGATTCTGCTCTTTGGGCCCAGTAATGTCTAAATAAATAAAAAAAGTATAATAAAAAAAGAAATTAAGAAATAAAGTAAAGAAAAGAAAATTTAAACATTTGACACTTTTAAAGTATGGAACTAACTAGTTAACATATAATGTACTATAGTGGTGCTTATGTTCGTTGTCTGTATTATCAAGTATAAAATGATTCAAACAATTTTCTTGCACTAGGAGCAGTGAATACGTGCAAGTGTCTCACAGTGACACCAAGTGCCGATTGAAAAATTGAAAGCCAATGCGCTCGCATAACCGAAATGAGGATGTACATTTTGACCGGCCGCCATTTTGCACGGGTAACTTTAGATAGCTGAGGCTTGATCTGTCTTCTTTCATTTCCCAACAGCTTTCCAATAATATGCTACTTGACTACCCATTGCCATTTAAAAGTTTCCAGGAGAACCCCGTCTGGGAGCCTGTGGAGTACCCTGGGACAAAAATTTTCATTTTAAATTGTACGTTTGAAATAACGAGAAACGTGTTTATTTGTGTTTGCAGCTATCACCGTTTGCGATTTCTAGGGGTGTCATCGGACTTACTGGACACCCTGTATATTAGTATAACTCGCACAGTATACGGAAACTTTTTATTACAGTTTCGTAATAGGTGTCATTAGTGCTTTAGATTGATGAATAAACCATCTTCCACTTCGATATATAATCTCCCCCTCTTCCCTTGTGAGACTAGCGCTTTTCCGCTGTGCCACTGAGCCGTCTTCAATGTACTGAAGAAAATGGAAAAGCAAAAACGTTTTCGACTTACATAGTTTAACATATTAAATTCACAAAAAAAATATGATTGTGCAAATGTGAGGCTTGATCATCCCAGTAAGTGTTACGATTCTTTTCCTTTTCTTATAACTAATGTTATCACCTACATAGCCGGTAAAATTCAAGGCATTGGTAATAGACAAAATTCTACATCTTTACCGGAAGTGGTAGATGATAAACAAACTGCAAAGTTATTTAAATTAGATTGTGTTGGGTTGGCTCATATTGCTCCCACAACCTACTCACCGTCGACCGGAGAGAGATTTCGTATTCGGATCTCATGAGTGTTGGTGAAGAAGTAATTATGTCCTTAGCCAGCATACTAATTTGTTGCAGATGGTTCGTATTAAACATAAGACCTCAAGAGAACTCTTCCAACGCACTGATTCGTCCTTACAGATTGCCTCTGCTCCCGTAAGATCAAAAACGCTAAACTGAAAGTTTGAACCTATATTATAAGTAATGTTAACGGTTTGAAATGCTGACATTTTGGTCGTACTATTATATTTTGTAATGAGGAGGTTGATATGTTGCGAACTTGTGGTCAGATAAGTCACGTTGCATATCTCCTTACATCGACTTCTCTTTTGTATCAATTTTAAAAGTGATCATTGTGTTTTGATTATTGAATATATACTTTCAAACAGAAGAGCCCCTTTGATTGCTTATGGTTTTCCAAAAAAATCGTCGCCGATGAAAAATGACACGGCAAAGTGAGAACACTATCACGCTTTTTGCTCCGATTGCCTCAGTTATTGCTACTACTTCCAAACCTGTGTATAAGAGACATCTCACATTTCCTTGCCAACAAAGATCTCTCTAGTTAAGAAGCGTGAAATGAAAATCCTGGTAATCACCTTAGCTCTCGAAATTCGTAAAGTGCATCTGGTTCTTAAAAGCGGTCTCTAGCTAACGCCACCATATCGTTACTACTAAACTTCGTTCGCATCCAGGTAAATCAAGAAGCATATACTAGACGTCGTCTTAAGGATCCTATTATCACAGAAGCAATTCCAAAACACCCAACAGTTCGCATGTCACACTCAATGTTACTTAAATTAGATATGGTGGAGAATTATTGCTGCTGGATATTAACTGAATCAGCAGCGATATTTTGTCTTAAACGATTACATTTCTAACTATGGCACTCCTAATTCTATATGAAATTATTGAATACTCAACTTGAGGACAACTCACGACTGTTTTCTGTTTGCTGAAAACTTATTCTCTTCCTACAGTCACCAATTATGCCTCGTTACAGAATTATGTAGGAATGACAAACTCAGTAACGATCACGTTGTTGACTTCGTATCCACTACTGCACTGTGATTTTCATTCCCAAATTCTCGGCGGGAGCTCATGTGGTTTGGAATCCACGTTACTCAGTAGGGAGAGTATCATATAACCTCGTTTCTGAAAGGGACGTTAAACTCAGTTCAATTTCATTTCCAGAATATTGACATACGCCCATGCATGCAAGCACGCATTTTCTCAAACTCAATAACCATACATTCATTTTAAAGCGAACAAACACATCCGTCACAAACGGAAAAAGATACATTTAATGAAAATGAAGTGTAAATCCATTCAAAGTGAATAATTATATTTTGTTACATTTTGAAAGTGAAGTGAAACACTAATAGCATAACTTTAAAAAAAATGCAAATATGCAACAGTTAAGGTAACCGGGGGTCAATTCCCTTTTTGTTTAAAATTTTACATATAGTAAATAGTTCAGCATTATATTGTAGCATCCGTTTACGTATTATACACACAAAATATATGAGTTAGTATGCCTAAGGTAGACAACATCGTTTTAGAAACGGCGCTAGTGTTTGAAGTTTGCCTCAGTTACATTTTATGTTATTTGAATACAGATTATCAACATGTTCAATACATTTCAGAGCGTGTTCCATTAACCTCTCTTATTTTCGAAACTCGTGAAATAATATATACTGTGGGGAGGAAAGTGACTTTGAATATTATTTTCGATCTAATATGTAATCGAAATCTCAAAAATGTCTAACCTTAAGCGATGGGAACAGTGACGATTGTGATTTACTGTCGACTAATTTGAGGAGATTAACACCAAATTAGCTTCGTAAAAGACCTAAACTTGTGTTGTACAAAGAAACTGACACTTCTATCCAACAGGTTAGATCTGGAAATTCTGGGGATGCTGATCACGAAGAGGACGACAACGCTCTGTCTTACATTATCCAACCACGAATCCATTGTCAGTTTCCTTCAAAGATGTAACTGGAAGAACTATTATATTACGTATATTGTGGATATAAAATTAAATGTCTGAATTTCTTGCAGTGGGTTTTCTTCTAGATATACGACTTTGTGAAAACATTAACTTCCATGAAACCAGTTCGCACCACCATAACCTACATACCCACTACGACCCACCGACAAACTCTGCTTAGTATATAGCATCTTCTGAACAGTGGTGAATTTGTTTACATTTTACTTTTAGGATCTCCACTTCCTTCTTTTTATCCTTCTTCTTTTGTATTTGTTTCTATTTACTTACCTGACATGAGTATATCTAACAAGGAAAAACAGACTTTGTTAAATGAACTTCGGGTTCATTTTTCGCTACGTAGTAGGGCAGATTTATTGTTAATATTAGAAACTGGGAAAGCGCATTAGCCAGAAATAGCCTAGAAAAATCGTCTTAAAGTTTCCACTCACCATATGTATGATACGACGCCTAAAATTATAAAGTGACGGTGTAGCAGAGACTGGAGCATTCACGACTCACGTGAAAAGGGTCCAGCGTTTGCTTCCCGCTCGGTCAACTTGTTTTGCATTTTACCAGTAAAGTAGTCATTTATAACTACAAGTAAAATGCTTTTTTCGAGACGAGATGTGACAGGACTCGTCGCGTTTTAAATGTCTGGAAATCATTCCATAGGCCTCTCTTGTCCGATTATAAATTCTAACTTGTAAACTTCGTTACATTTCGAAGCCGCATGGCTTCCAATTTTACTTACATTACTATGAGGTTTATGGAAGGAGAGGAGATAACCATTTGTATCGTTTCGGAAACACGAAATGAAACTGAGATAGCCACGAGACGAGACACAGGTTTCGTCTCGTAGGGCTAAAATGAGATAATATAACATGAGGAGAAGAAACAGGCAATCATGTTGTTCTATTGCATCATAATAATTTATTCTCTAAAGTTCTGTTTCCATTTCATTATGAAATTACTTCTCGATGTCCGACATCGTATTATGTTTCATTGACAAGCACGGTTCCGGAACCTTAAGTGATAATGCTTGCAATTATCACTTTGATGTTTTATAGTTGTTTCTATTCGTCATTCTCATTAAGTAACCGTTTATTTCTCATCTCGTTGATTTGAATGGAAGCACCTCACTCTCAGTTCCGAGAACATCTCTCTCTTCTCGTCTTTATCCTTCTCTCTTTCCTTCTCTCTTTCCGTCTCAGAGGTTATAATAGACAAAGGGACAAAACTGCAGAGAAATTTTACGGCATTTCTGACAAGACGGTCTCTGCAATAGGCAGATTTTTGAAGAAACTAGCCTATTGTAGAGACTCAGATGTGCGAAATTCGGGAAAATTTGCAGTTTTTGCAATCAACACTCACTGATACATACTCCGGATAAATATACCTGCTTGCTCATTTTCATTGTTTCACTTCTCTAATAAATATCACCGAAATTTTTAACTCTTTTCCGCTTAACATATTAAACGCACAATAAACTCTCTTTTGCCACCTCTCATGTGCTTTATGCATTATTTAAAAAAAACTAAAATAAAATATATACTCCTTGGAGCAACTCGAACCACCGCCTTTGGTTTTGCAATCTAGTGCTTTAACCACTACACAAGGATCGTTGCTTGGTAAACGCTTAGTTGTTGGAATATATTTCGTATTTGTATTTTGTGTTCCCACTTCGTCAATTTGTACTCTTTTTTCTCAGCTTTCTCTGTATTGATTTAATTATCATATTATAGATGGTTAGAGCGCAGGAATGTACCGCCTAAGACGCTAGATATAAAATACAAAGGACGTAAGTTCGAATCCACTACAAATAGAATGTTTTTTTGATAATGCACACAGGACGTGAAAGGTGGTAAAAGAGGGCATATTACTCATTTGAGATATTAGGCGGAAAGGAGGTATAACTTCCAGTGACATTTATTAAAGAAATGATACAATGAAAACGAGGAAGAAGGTATCCACAGGGCGGTGATCCATAAACCGAACTTTTCCGAATTTCAAACATTTGAGTTTCTACAATAGGCAAACTTCTTCAGAAATGTGCCTATTGCAGAGACCATCATACTACACTAATTGCGTTACCCAAAGGTTGTTTAACAAATGATGTAGTGTTTCTTTCTTAGAACGATAAATTAAAAAGTGCATACTGCAGATGAACGAAGTGTTTCGAATGTTCTAGTAATTCCCTTGCTCTTTCCCAATTAACATGCGTAAATCGTGTCTATCATGATACAAATGTTTCCGTTTACTTTCTTAAGGATTCCTCTTTAATATGATAAGTCACTCTTTGATTCTTCACGATTGCTTTGCAAACAAATAACTTGAAAAGGATTAGAAGCTATATTGATTAGCTGTATTACTTAGAAATCCAGCATTTCACTCCTACATTATCTACTCATGCAACACCATCAGCTACGTTCAGCCCTGATGTTTGGAACGAACCGGCAATGTTCTTCCTGCAATGATATTTCCATCAAAGTGGATGCCGAAGTTAATTTATTTGATGATCTGTAGACTATTTTATACCCATTGCTAAACTAAATAACA
Source organism: Thermobia domestica (assembly GCF_964235325.1). Taxonomy (NCBI): domain Eukaryota; kingdom Metazoa; phylum Arthropoda; class Insecta; order Zygentoma; family Lepismatidae; genus Thermobia; species Thermobia domestica. The sequence goes on along the minus strand of NC_137454.1, from coordinate 39,261,148 downwards.
TATAATGAAGGAAAATTCGAGAAATGATATCGTATTATAGAGTAATTTTGCCGTGCAACTTCAACAGTATAATAATAATAATAATAATAATAATAATAATAATAATAATAATAATAATAATAATAATAATAATTTTTCATCCGTCCTGCTCGCAAAGTTAGAATTAAATCAATCATATGCGTAGTTAAGGTAAGGAGAAAAGCCTAAACTGAATAGGACATTGAGGAGGGGCACAAGATGTGAATAAGAATAGTGAATAGTGAAATAGAGACCGACACCGAAAGTGAAATCCAGAAAGAGCAGATAAACAGAGATAAAATACAAATATGAATATGGAAGAGCACTCGTCGATCCGAAACACGACTCAACTCGAATTCAATTCGTGCCGAGTCAAAGGTAATTTTCTTGAGTTGAGTTCCGAGTCGAGTCGATATTTTTGAGGTCGAGTTTCGAGTAGAGTCGAGTTTGATAATGGCTTGCTCATTCGTTCAGCTCGTTTTAACTTGTTTTGAAATAATGGCCTGATTTCGCTGGAAAGCGAAAGTCATCAGAAATGTAAGCAGTAATGTGGAATACTTTTAGTGTTGCTCACGACAGGGGTGCATCTCGTCTTGTAATTTTTATTGCATCTCGTGTGGCAATTTTAGTGTATCTCTTCTCATCTAGATAACAAGAACACAAGAGTTTTTTTTCTTTTAAATTACGAGACAGCCTCAAATATCGTGATCACCAATATAAATATATACTGTATTTCTTAAAATCAAGGCTGAGAGCTGTAGGGTCGAATCTTGAGCCCAAGCAGAAGACCAACTCGGGTAGTGATATCAACCCGCTCGGCTCGTATCAACTGAGCGAACAGCTCGAGTCAGCTCGGTTGGAATAAGCCGTCAGTTCGACCCAATTGAGCCGATGACCTGAGCCTGTTCGGTTGGAACGAGTCATCGACTAGGCTCAATTGAGCCGATGGCTCGAGCTAGCTCGGCTGGGATGGGTTACCTACTCGACTCATATGAACCATTGGTTCGAGCCAGCTATGTTGAAACTAGTCCATCTTCATGGTTCGACTCAGCTCAACTAAGCCGATAGGTCGAACCGGCTCGGTTGGGTGAGCTTTTGGCTCGGCTCACTTCTCTGTTCGGTTCGGTAGTAAATGAGCTGTAAACCGAGCCGATCGAGCCGTTGGGAACCCTAAACCGACTCCCAGTAATTTTGAACATATTTGGCTGACGCCTGTAACTTTTAACAAATTTTTGGCTCGAGTTCGATTGCTTGTCGGAACTCAAACCCAGAACATCGCGACCTATGACCTGGCCTCCTGAAGACTTCTCGACGACCGAGATCGACAGTCAATTTACTTTTACTATTCAGATACAAACCGCATATCTTTTAAAAATTATACACAATGTTGATATAATAATTCTTCTTCTTCTTCTACTACTACTACTACTACTACTACTACTAATAATAATAATAATAATAATAATAATAATTACTACCTTTACCGTGTGTATATTTTGCACAACTTAATTTTATATTAATATCTGAAAAGAAGTAAGCGGTTGTTGTACTCCTCATATTTTTTTCATGTTAATTGTGGGCCCACACTACCCAACGTCGGTCCGATCCCTCTATCACCTCCTCCTCTCGACATCAATTATTGACATTTTGCCTATAGAGAGTTCTACTGTGGCACCATAAGTCCCCATGACAATGCCCCGGAGGATGCTCTTTATTATTATTTGGATTGAAATCACTTATTTTCACTTGTTTACATTTAATCGAATTGTAGCGGGCTATCGCCTCGACACATTTCTTTTTCGATGGGCCTTATGAGTGCATAGTGTCCAACGTTGCTCCCATTCTTCTACCATCTCCCGTTCTCTCGATATAAGTTATTAATATTTATTAATATTAATGGAGATATGGCGTTTCATCATTACGTTTGATGAAGAATTGAGGAAGATATGCAGTTGCCACACACAAAACCTTTACGTAATTATTATTATTTTACTTATCACTAATGTTGCTTATCACTATTTCCTATGTAATGTGTTACTAAAACAGAAATCAAATAATACGCCTCGCCATTTACGCTCTGGAACATCAAATACTTCATTTATAGTTCTCTGTGTTAGGGAAAAGCACATTTATTATATTATTCTTTCAAATTAAACGTTTTACAAGTTGCTTCACTTTCAACGTGTAACTTTACAACTTCACTAACAGTCGTCTTGTTCCGATAGGAAAATATTCTCCTCCCAAAATCTGAGCCTGGCCGTAGCGAAAGGATGTGAACCTCCTTTAAGTGACTAATCGGTTCCAATACTTCAATAGAAGCGGATACATCTCTCCACATAAATATATCAATAAAAGAGGAAAAGTCATTCAAACATTGTAAGTACCCATTTATGTGCTAAATTTGGTTCTTTTGGAAATTTTTAAGAGTTTGAACTGTCGCCATTTTGAATAATTACAGCTGATTATTTTGGTTAACGCATTCATACAAGATATTTCAAGAATTAATGTTTGTGCCAAGTTTGGTCTCCATCCGTTGAAAGTTACGACAGTTCTGGCGTTCACAAAACGCTTTATCTATCTATCTATCTATCTATGTATATATATATATATATATATATATATATATATATATATATATATATATAAAGAGAGAGAGAGAGAGAGAAAGAGAGGAGGAACTTTCGATCTCAGAATTGTTTTGGTTTTTATCTTAGAGAGCGATGTTCGGCAAATGTGCGTACTAATTTTGCGGCATTTCTGACTTGATGGTCTCTGCAATACGCACATTTATTAAAAAAAATCCTAAGTAGAGACTCACATGTCCAAATTCGGGAAAGTTTCGTTTTCACGATCACTGTCCTCTGATTAGATTACCTGCTTCCTCCTTTTCATTATTTCACTTCTCTAATGAAAGTCAATAGAATTTTCACCTCATTTTCACTTAACATATTAAACGATCTCATTTACCACCTCTCATGTGCAAGACTCGTTCAGAGAAGTAATCAGCAGAAGCAGAAATTAAATATACGGTTCTGATTGGTTTCTTTTATCCGTTTCTCGGCATGCAGTACATATATAGCAAAGAGGAAATGTTCAGGCCCTGTCGCCCTTCGTAGCCGAGTGTGCTAGTGTGTGTGGACTATCGATGAATTTCCCTTTTGGCGTCGGTCGAAACCCGGCCGTACGAAAACTCTTTTAAATTTAGTAACTTTTTCATCTCATACTCTCCACGCAGGACCGAAGGATAATAGTAATAGTAGTAGTAGTAGTAATATTAATAATAATAATAATAATAATAATAATAATAATAATAATAATAATAATTATTATTATTATTATTATTATTATTATTATTATTATACTGTTGACCTTGCACGGCGAAATTACTGGATAATACGATATCATTTCTGTAATTTTCCTCCATTTTATGTTATTTAGTTTATTACTAGGCACAAATTGTCTCCAGCTCATCGAATAAATTAACTTTTTCTTGCACTTTGAGGGAAATATCATTACAGGAAGAACATTGCCGGTTCGGTCCAAACATCAGGGCTGAACTTAGCTTATGATGTTGCATGAGAAGATAATGTAGGGGTGAAGTGCTGGACTTCTGACAGCTAATCAATATAGCTTCTAATCTTTTTCAAGTTATTGGTTTTCAAAGCAATCATGAAGAATCAAAGAATGACTTATCATTCTAAATGAGCAATCCTTAAGAAACTGGACGCAAACACTTGTATTATGATAGAGACGATTTACACATTTTAATTGAGAAAGGGCAAGGGAATTACTAGGATATTCGAAACACTTCGTTCATCTGCAGTATGCACTTTTTAATTTACAGTTCTATGGAAGAAACACTACACCATTTGTTAAACAAGCTTAGGGTAGCGCAATTGGTGTAGTATGATGGTCTATGCAATAGGCACATTTCTGAAGAAGTTTGCCTGGTTTTATCGATCACCGCCCTCTGATTCATACCTCTGAATAGATATACCTGCTTCCTCGTTCTCATTGTATCACTTCTCTAATAAATGTCACTGGAATTTTTACCTCGTTTACACTTAACATCTCAAAGGGGTAATATGCTCTCTTTTACCACCTCTCACGTGATGTATGCATTATTAAAAAAACATTCTACTTGGAGTGGAATAGAACTTAGGTGCTTTGTATTTTCAATCTAGCGTCCTAGCCACTACACCAGAATCTTTGCTTGGCAAGTGTTCAGTTGTTGGCATATTTGATCGCGTTTGTATTTTATGTTTCAACTTCGAAAATTTCTACTATTTTTTCTCTGTTTACATGCTGTTTCTGAATTTCTCTTTTGGTGTCGTCATTTATTTACACCATGCACTTTACGTACTCAGATTTTGTGCCTCTCTTCAATGTCTTATTCAAATTAGTCTTTTCTCTTTACCCTTCCCTACACATTTAATAGATCTCATTCTCATATTCTCCATGGTTAGAGCGCAGGAATGCCAGATTCACAAAGGAGATGTACATTTACTTTTCTGATGGAGAGTATCTAATTTTAATTAGTCATTCGTGCTACCGTCGAGAAGTCTCGAAGTCTAGTGTCTAGCACGGAATAAAGTGAAATTTCTGAAAAATCATTTTATGCTTTCCCTAGCGTCCTAAATAAACAAACATATAAAATAAATCAAGATGTTCAACAAAATTCTCTAGGGCAGAAAAGGGATAAGAACACAGGTAGAAGATACTGTTTGCTACATGATTTTAAAGTACTTTATTTCGATAACGCTCTTACATAACTATTACGTCGAAGGACATACATTATTTCCAATAGAAAAAAGTCACAATCTCGTTTACAATTTCATGAAATCTCAATCAATTCCGGAAATAATTTATGAAGGGAGGGAAATACACGGATAAGGGATGAATTAATATTTATGGAAAATGACCATTTTCTCGGTAACGTCTAAATGGATAGCTATTTCTTTTGCTTTTGTATCATTACGACAAGAATTTCTTAATGTTATTGTTTCATTCCTATCAATTACAACTCGGAGTGCTTGAAGAGTTTTAATAAAGGTCGCAAAAAGCACTAATACACTTTAGCAAGTTTAGTTAGATTTGAGGGTAGCTTCCGCTTCAGCATCTATGACTTGGACTCTCAACTTAAAATGGGATCCGAACTACAAGAGCTCCCGCTGGTAAGTGAGCCGAGTTTCCTACCCCAAAGACACACACGCTACCCTCTAGCCACAATGGACCTCTACCTCAGTAAATGATGTTGATATCAATGATGAGAATAACAATAAATATAGAATATTATATTTTATACTATATACTGATGATTTCCTCACTTTTTGGTCAAAACGTGACTTATTCTTAGAATATACGCAAATCATATGTGTTATACACATTGAGTATTTCATTTAAAAATAAGTACTATCTTTACCAAAACATGTCTACTATTGCAATGAGAATCTTCAAATGTTTTCATGAGTAATGCCGTAAAATTCATATGATCAGAATGAAAAGTATCATACATATACACGTTACATAAAGCATATCATAAACATTGTCATAGGTCTCGTGTCTAGCCCGTGCAGCTCTGCTAAATATTGTCCCGAGTTGCATTCCTGCTGGATCTATATTAAAAAGTAAGCGCGTTGCTGTAATTTGGATTCCAGCTTTAATTGTAGTCCCACATGACACACACCTTGTATGCTCTAAGATATATTAAATATGAACATAGAAAGTTATGTCATTACGTTAGTACAACATCCCACAAATATTTGGGAATTAGGTGTAGTCTCACGTATTACAACTCTTACTGATTGTAGTTTAGAAAAAATCCGTACTAACCCCATAATAGCATACTTAAGAACAAAGTTAGTTTTTTTTTTAAAGTGAGTCATTTAATAAGCGAATTCTCGCTACAATTGCATCATTATTTGCAACAATCTTCAAAATGAGTGTATTGATCTCATTTGTGTGCGCCACGTTAAAACTTATTCATATATGCAATAAAGCTTCATTTTGCCATATTAAACAAACGAAAATCACAAAATTTTGCGTCTCTATTCCAAGTTCAATGATTTGATTTTGCATTACATATCTGTGACTTGACGAGGGATTTAGCTTTAAAAATCTGTAGAATGAGAAAGTCAGTTTCTTCTCACTAATTCAAGAACATACTATTTATAAATATATTTTGCCTAATTATACGTGAAATAACATCATCAATGAAATAATTTTGAAGTAACTAAAATTTGGGTTACATCTCCATCCACACAAGAACAAAGAATTACAACACATTGAGATACATATAAATTAAATTTCACTCACGCTAGCCGTATTCAGGCCTTCGGTGATTTAAATACAGTCCTAATGATTGTTTAAATTGCTTTGCGCATGTTATGAATATATCTCGCACAAGTATGCTGTATCATTTATGTGATCTGATGGGTGCATCTTTTGTTAATACCCTCCAATTGTTTCTCAAAATCTTAATTGTTTATCTTTGTATTATTATTAAAACTTCTCAATTTATTTCTGAAATAAACTTATTTCTGAAAGATATTGTGAGTTTTAGTGTGTCCGAATTTCATTAAGCCATTCACGGGGAGACTGGTAACTCATTAGGAGGAAGTATGTTAATAAAAAAAATAAAAGTAACAAATCACAATATTTTGATATCAATTTTGTGCATTTGTGTCATCATTTATCAATCGCGATTTCATCAATCGAATCTAAAATCGCCCAAAAGGCCTCTGAGAAGTTCATATATATGTACACATACAAACAGTTATATTTAGAACTAATAAGGAAAGAAATTCCCAACTGAAATATATATATTAGTATAATACCTGAAAACTTTGCAAATATTGTCCTTAGTAGTACTGATTTATACTTCATATTTCATATTCCTATGAAGAACATGGTGGAAGGAATCAGAAGTCACACTAGAAATTACATAGGGTTCATTTCCGTATCTGCCTTGTTGTCATTGAGGAAGCTTTTTCTTTGAATTACTCTTCAATAATTATTCATTTGTTAATTGTTGTAGTCACTACAATCAGGGAAAAATTGACATTATGTTTCCTCCTAGTTTAGGGTCAAAGCACCTGATTGCTGATCCATTATGATTTGCCCAAATAGTTTATGTGCAATTAGTTACCCACATAGTTTGTGTCCCAACGTGTTAGGAACAATATGATGCGTAGTGAAGTTATCATATTTAATTAGGAATTATTTATCATATTTCCTACAAAATATGTTCCTCACTTCTACTACAAAAGCCAAAATACCGAAAAGCAGTCCTAGACCATAAAAGAAGAAACATGCTTGAAGATGGTAAAGAGATAACGAAATGTCTTCCTCATTCGTACTATATTGACGGGCTCTATTTAAGCTATTACTTTGGTAAAACTCTTTCCACCACTGTGTAAGAAAACCTGCTTCTACCAGTTTCTGAATTATAATATTGATTCTTGGCAGATACGGAGAATGCCTAGGTACAGGGAAAGATTGAAGAATTAATGCTAAATGGTCATTTGAAATGTGATAAACAGGACCATCTTTATGTGGTTTGCAATATTTAGCAACGATTCTGGCTACAGGGTCCAAGTCTATTATAATTCGATCTTGTTTACGTGAAAGAGTAATCATGGATTTCGCTCCGTCTCCTAATATTGCTCGTGCTGAAATTGTTCTCATTATTGGATCGGATTTATCGGATATAAGACCAATATATCCATGATAAATAACAATGGGAAGACTGGACATTGCAACATCTTCTCGTGTTTCAATTACTGGGTAGAATTGAGGATTAACAGTATAACTTACTAAAGAACTTTGATACAATGAACTGATTATTAAAAACCCTGTTACCGATAGAATAAATATTGCTCTTAGAACGAACCTACTAGGACCACGTACAGATATTTGAAGAGTAATTGATAATACATACATAAAACTTTGAATGATTCCTTCAGTTGAAATCTTCGATGTAAGGATGTATCGACTGTAATTCTCTGCGAACACAACTGAAATGAACAATGCTCCAACTATACTCCATATTATCTTACTGAATGGCAAAATAAGGTTCATCCATTGTGGAACAGGACTCGCTCTCGGTGTAATGAAAGTAATAACTGTGAAGTATGTTACCGTTGTATACTCTACTATATCATACCAACCAGATATCATTGGGATAGGATAAGTCGTAATATCTGCGGATGTACTTAACATTGGTACTACTTCTTCAAATTTTGCTTCCAACACTTGATTACTGTCATTCAATACTGGTCTTACTGTAAAGTTCATATGGGTAACTACAGAATCAATTAGTTCATTCCTGAGATAATATCTTCCATCTTCTTTTAGCTCAATTGTTTTCATTTTGAGAGCGTTATAAACTAAAATGTCCAAAGGATAACCTTTAACATTTTTGAATTTATCCTCAAAAAGTGAACTTATATCCGATAGACTATTTTCTAATGTATCAAAATTTGTATAATCATTTGAACTATGTTGAGTGTAGGAAATTAGATTTATGCATTCTGAGACATGTAAAACAGTAGATACAGAGCAATATGGTTTCCTAATGAAAACTATTACGTTCGAAGATTTAATTTTCCAGAATAAGCTAAATATTCTTTTTAAACTAGAATTGGAAATATTTTTCCAGAATACGACACTGATTTTCGCTCTCCCGTTCCAGTAACTTAGTTGCTGAGACATAAACAATATATTAGGAACATCAACAACATCGTTAATGAAGAAAGCGAAGCAGTCACTTTTACCAATTGACTTGTAATTGGAAGAGGATCGTTCTGAATTTGATTCATTTTTTCCGGTCCAGTATTGTAACGTTAATGGTGTGTGGCATTTCTGAGATAAATGTTGCAAAAATGACGTGATATCACTTGGTTCATAGAGCAAATTAACAATACTCAATTGAGTTGTGTTTCTACAATGTTCTGAACAAATTTGAGAGAGAGCAGTTTGCATTTCCTCATGAGGATTGTTCCGAACAAAGTTTGTTGTGTCCAAAGAACCACTGACGTTTGAAATGTAGAATACGTTCTGAGCAATTAGTATTTTGAGCACAACATGCCAAAGAAATGATATTTCAAAATAATTTATCATCTTCAAATCTTGCTTTGAAACTGGGAATCTGCAAGAAAAAATGAATTATTATGGATAAGATAAAAAAGTATTATACCAATCAAGAAGAAACCGTTTCAAGAATAACATTTAAGATTAAATTCCACTATCCATAAATTCAACTTGCAACGTTATTTGAACCTATGTAAATATTGAATATTTCTTTCCATGTTTTACAGATTTCTGCCTTTTTATAACATACAATCGGTACTTTTTATTAACTATGGAAATCTAGCTCGCTGAAGTGTTCTCATTTACGTTTTAAGTTGTACTAACTTAAAACTGAATTTTGCAAGTTTCTTGTTTATGCAATATAATAAATAAAGGATAGGGCAAGATGTAGAATTTCATCTCTCCTGTTCAACATCTATATAGCAAATTCTATGAAAGAAGTCTTTGACAAAAACAAGAAAGAAGTAAAAGTAAATGGCCGGATTTCCAGCACTTTCGAACTTGAACGACCAACTGGAAAAGACATGCAAAATGAAGACAAATAAGAAAACCAAAGAGATAAAGTGCAGAAGAAGGGAACAGGAATGAGCAAACGTATGGCTAGGTGGAGAGAAAATCGAAGACGTTAAGACTTTTCCCTACATAGGAAGTCTATTATCCTCGGATGGAAGAAGTGAAAAAGACGTAAGATACCGCAGGTTAAACCAGTATTCAACAGGAAAACAGGACTGCTAGCAGCAAGAAATATGTTGTTGGACTTCGTAAACGATCTTTAAGGACCCTGTTATGGAGTGTGGCGCTTTACGGATTAGAGACATTGGTATCGAGGAAGCTGAAATATGCAAGTTGGAAGTATTTGAAATGTGGTGTAGCCGCAGAATGCTACTGATACAATGGACCGAAAGGAACAGGGATGAAGATCATGAAAATAATAGAAGAAAGAAGAAACAGCATGCCTGGGTATCTTATTTTCACTCCGATTGGATGGCCGTGCTGATAGAGCGAAAGAGAGAAGGATAATCGGAAGAGAAAGACCAACAATAGAATATCTAGTGACACGAGCTTAGTTGCTCCCAAATTGTTTAGGTCTTCTCGATAGACGTTCACTATTTAGTTGTTTTTATTTATAATTCTTCTCGTGTCTTTGTCAATTTGTCAAAAATCCTATTAGTGTATTATGTTTTGTATATATACACGTATGCTTTTCTTTATATCAAAATATATCCTCCTTAGATATATGCTGTGACTTATATCGTTGGCGAACTCGAGAGGAAAGCATGCTAAGTGACGTTCGTGCTACTTCGAGTTTGGAAGCTTACCGCACTGAACGAAAAAAAATACTCCATTAAAATTCAGTTATAATAAGTTAGTAACTTTTAATGAGCTACATTTGATTCTTAAAAACAGCAAAATTAGTTAAACGTTTCTTTACGAACAGATGAGGATTTCAGTATTTTGAAAATTTTATTTAGAAGTGCATAATGTTCTCAGCCGTGGAACATTATTTAACATAAACATAAATCAACTCTACTATGGTGAAGTAAAGTATAGTTGTGTGCACTTTTGACTTAATTTATTAAATTTAATTTTAGCTATTTTATCAGATTATATTCTGTCTACAACTGATTTTAGCTAAATGATTGAACTCTTAAATTCTATCAAGACAAAACTTTTATTTATAATATTCGATCGCAGACAGCTTAAATAAGCATGTATTGAATGATCGTCATTACTAAAACTGCTAATAAACATGACTAGTTTTTCTTCCTGCTTTCGTACATTCTCTTCCGCCTATCCTGATGCTTCCTAGTTCACTGATCGCAACAGTCATAGATTTCTGTTGAAGTAAACTACCGAGGACATGTACACAGGGGTATTCACCATGACGTATTAATAGTTGCAGAATCGTGAGAAGAAGCACAATGCACTATTGGAGACCAACCAACTCCATGACTTTGTAACAGAATTCTGTGGGTTCATTGCCACAGATCCTCTTTTTACAAAACGCCTTATTAGTAAAGTGGAAATGAAGAAGAACATCGAAAATTCATTATGGAAGAACACTCAACGCCCCTAAGAGCTCGATAGGATGAGGATCCAGTTGTCAACTAGCTTCAGTGTTTGCAGATTCCTCCAGAAAAACTACCAGGATGTGGATATCCAGGTATAAGAGAGATCCATTCATCGTTCCAGATGACGAGGACGACGCCAGTAAAACAGGAGTTACTGAGGCTAGTGCTCTTCCTTTGTTTCATAATTTAAACCTTTTCCTCTTTACTTTTCCCTCCAACTGGTCACATTTTTTTTATAAAATTGAAGCATTTGATTTTCATTTAAATGCAAACATAATCCTTTACAGTTAAGTGCCGTAAGTATCATTTTCAACCCCATATGTTACATCTCTTTTATGAGCATTTAGTAATTACAATCTGAGATATTAACGGACGGTCCCACATCACTGCACAGGGCGGAAGATGCTAAAACATTTAGTGGGACACCTGGCACACACTTACATTGCTTAATATATAATGCTTAATATATACAGAAAAACCGTCTTAATTAATACTCTCCTATTGATACGGGATTATACTAACAATGGTTAACACTAATCGATAGAGTAATTGCTGGATAAGTCTCAACTTGAATAACGATAGTTTAAAAAACAAACCATATCTCTAAGTTCCCGTTTCACCTGATGGGCTGTTGGGTAAAATAGATGAAGATTAACAGCTGAACGAATTTCCAAATATATTTGAGGCGTCTGAGCTTGCGTTAATAACCAGAAACCTGAAAATATATTTGTTGCTTAAAGTTGTTACAATAATTGTGTCGCTAAAAGCAATACTAAAGTGTTTACATCACGAGATGTTCTTCGTACTAAAAGCAATTTTGAAGGTTATATGTTTTGACCATTCTTAAAAGGTAATATTGATGGAAAAATTTTATCGCTAAAATATCTTAATGGACACACTATACATTTATATATGCGTGTTTTGATCTAATGGATGTTATTTGTACTTTAATGTGTTCTTCTTCCTTTCATGTTTTAACAGACAAATAACGTAATGGAGTATACACTATCACAAGTATTAGAGCTGGATGCTGAATAAAGTTATTCAACCGGAAACTAGATATCTATTTAAGCGTCAGACGTCATGTACAATCCTATACAAAAAACAATTGCCAACAACCTTCCATTAAACGGCGATATTTTGACAACCGTACATGAAAAATTTTAATATTTTGGCTCTAAATTATGATCCGAATTGGTTGCCGAAAATCCAAGTTGATCCCAATCGGTTGTATACTATTTACAATAATTTAAATGTAAAAATACCGTTATAATCATCTGATTGATATTAACACATAGTTTAGGGCTACCCTCGGTTAAATCAGATTGTGTGATTTGTGCTTCTAACTCAACATGTTTTTATGTGAAACCTGATAGGTAGTTCTTTATCCTATTGATACGCATCAACAATTTTACAGTTTCAGCCTTAGGATCATAGATACAGATTACAGTCTAAAGTTATATGTGTTATAAAGGTAGAATTTAAAACTGACATGAAGTAACTAAAGCGATTGATATTCTAAAATTGCAATTATCACACTTTGAACATTATTTGCATCTAGGACTCTAAGGTCGTTCATCTGAAGCTATTAGCATTGCGTAACAATTTTGAAATTAATGTCCAATTTGTGAAAAGGTTAGAAAATTATTGTTCAGGCTTATTTAGTTTTACAATTTTTCGATCTCTGTTGTTTCTTTCTCTTAATTTATGAACGTCAGGTTTGTAGGTAGAACTCAGAATTTTAGTTAATTGTGAAAAAGAATTAAGACTTGAAATCTGATAGATAATTATTAAAGTTTCTTGATTTATAGCAACGGGAACTTCATAATTTGAATCAGAGGCACACCTCATAGCCTGTGCTCATTAGAGGAAAGCTCTCCTTAGTGCATATTTGCACTATTTACAAGTTTTTTTTTTCTTAAAATTTAATCAATACCTTAGTTTATTTTCCCAAGGTAAGAAACTTTTTTGTTGAAAACTTTTCTGTAGAACATTTATATGATAATTTGTAAATCTTCTTTCAATATTTTTTGCTTACATTTTGTATTAGGGGATAGGCTAAAACAATGTTGAGTATCAGATTCAGATTCTCGATTAAACTGGAAAAGAAAATTCAACATATTGAAGTAATAAAATGCAATGACACATGTTATAAAAGCGTCTCCTGAGTATGCCTTCACAATTTCCATCTCTAAATACCAACATATTATTCGGTGATTCGATCCCATCTCATTCCAACAATTACTTAATTTCACTTGAATTGGTGTGTGTTATTGGACTCTTCCTAGCTGCTCATATATAATTCTTTCAACCATCCCTAACATTACTTATGAATATCATTAGATGTATGGTGTACATAATCTTATTGTAATTGTTTATTTCTAGAGGGAAAACAAAGCAAGTAGGAATCATTCTATTAAAAATTAGATAGTTTACCGTGCTGCCAGATAATTTATCAACAGTAGAAGTCTTTATGAAATGTCTGTAGTATGACAAAATAATATGTTAATTTTAGAGATTTCACACAATATAAAACTTTCAGTGTATTTAAAATTGTATTTATTACATACTATCTTCTTCTTCGGAGAATTTTATTTAATATAATTATAAAACAACTGTATCTGTAGATTACTTTTATGAAATGATAGTATACACTGGAAAACATGTATATATTAATACTCACATATTGATAGGAATTGAAGCCACAATATCTAACAATAATTGATATAATAGATGAATGATACAACAGCTAACATATCGATTACTTAACCAACAAACAGTAATATTGTGTTGTCTTTCAAACGATGTTCCATTATGATAAAATATGATGAATATTGTCATTAGAACAATTTTTACACATTTCTAAAGCATCAAATATGATGTTTACAACAGATTACATACAAATGTGTTTGTTACTTGTGAATTTGTTTTTGATGCTGAAAACAAATTTGATGCATATACATATATACTCTTGACGTGCATAAAAGGAAATGTCGTTGCTATATATGTTAATGCACATATTGTAGCCTTACATATAAATGCTTTTAGGTCAAATTGATTTCATGTTTATTTTAACGAATCCCCTTCTTTTTGTACTTTATCTGATATGTAACATAATGGAGTATAACACTACCTGCATTAAAACGTGGAGATTGAATCAAGATATTCGGAGATTGAATCAAAACTATGTACCCATTTGCGTCACTAATATAACGCACTTCTAATTAAACATATAAGACTAACCATCCTATAAACGTCCATATTTTGAACACCGTACATAGGAAAATCCAGTACTTTCACTCGAAGGAAATATTCATATTGATTTTTAAAAAAAACATCTGACTTTATTGCAGCTATAGTAAAGTATACATTGTTCGCTAGTGGTGTACTATGCCACGCTTAATTGCATGCATGGAGAGCATGCCCGTGACCGTTCGGTCTATTTAATGGACGGGTACCGCTCAAATGTATCGCACCACGCCCGTAGTTCCTCTATACGCTATGTAGTCTTAGCACGAGGTGCACCGTCAGAATTTGTCCCCTAATTCTGACTCGCCTAAGCGATGTAACCCCCATTCTCTGAGGGAGTGGGATACGCCCACTGCGCGGCCACACGGAGTCCTGAGTCCCTAGTAGTTAACCTACTGGTGGAGGCAGAGTGCTAGCGAGTCAGTCCTACCATGTTCTGCAGGCATGGTACCCGAGCGTTTCAAGGCGAGCTCACCTCTCCCATACGCTCACCGTTACTAAGATTCTTGGGATTAGCTCTCGCATGAAACTGAAACCTACTGTATGACCACAGCCCCGCAAAGTCCAACCCAATTCCGGGGCCCCAGGCAATGCCGGGGGGCTTACTCAATCCCGGCCCTGCCTACCTCTATCGTTCAACTGGCAACCATCTTGTCTTGTAGAGGTACCACGCACACGTCGAAATACTCCCATATCTTATCCCGGACCCAATGGTACGCGTTAAGTCACCATTTGAATTTCGTGCCGGCTCATATCCCACCGAGTTTCCTCCCTTATGCAGGATCAGAACTGTTACCCAGATTCCTGGGATTGGCCCCTCCCACACATCCGTTTGGTCCCCCTGCAGGCAGGAATCCAGGTCGTCCATGCAATACGGGACTTCCTCTAATTACGGTAGAGGTACACATACACTACCATAGCCAATGACTGATGTAGACCGTTTGCTCAAAGGCAGATATTGTCATTTGGGAGCCGTGTCTCCCGAGGGAGTCTTGTCTCCTCTGGTAGGCCCGCCCAAACAATACGGGGCTCCCTATCTTTTACGTGTTTAGGTACCACGTACACGTTGTAGCTAAGGTACAGACCCAATGGCTGATGTATTGTGTCTACCTTTAAAGAGAATGACCATTTGGGAGCGGCGGCTCCCCTGGTAGGGTCGTGAGCTCCTGCACCCAGTGAATGTGTATTCCCGCCTATGGACCAAATATAAACGTAAGCAATACGATGTACCACGTGATTGATCTTGATGAGGTAGTGTACAAGGATTCATTTCCTTTCTTGTGGTACTTCTTTAGTTTGAGTACACACTTCTAGAAAACAGTTGGGTCTGCTAAGATAAACAATTGACGGACATTATTGACCTTACTGAACATATAATGATATGGTTAATTGTAAGACAGATAAATCGAGAGAAGTATTCTTTAAATTTGGGAATTGTGATAAACAAAATTTTAGTATGAGGCGCGAAATTTGAAACATACTTTGAACTTTAGTCACAGCTCATAGTCTAAGATCATTGGTGGTGGTTGATTTGCCCTTGAACTTTAGAAATTTGATAGCTAACCTTATTCGATCATATAACTCATAGTCTAAAGGCAATAAATGCTACAACACTGAAATTTATTCACAAGCTGATGATATCTGACACTGGCAAAGTTATTGATGATGCAATTTGATTGGATGATGACTATCTTTCGTGCAATAAGATTGGTTGATGAATTTTAAATCTTTTCTGCATTTAGTTTTAAGTTTTGTTTAACATTTCTCGATTACTGTTTAAAAATTTTGATTTGAACATTTCCGTTCAACATTTTGCACTCACTGATAAATATGATCAAATCCGTTTATTTTTTAGTCGAATAGTTACAAAAGGATAAAGTTTGACGGTTAACCTTCAAACGTAAAATTATTTGTTTGAAAATTGTTTTGAAATGTTTTTCGATTTTTTTCGTTTCAAAATCTGTTTGAAATTTTTGTTTGTTACATTTTTCGATTTCAAAATTTTCTTTGAAAATTTTTGTTTGAAAATTTTGTTTGGAATTTTTTGTTTAAAATTCTTGTTTGTAAATTTTTTTTGGAATTTTTTTGGAAATTTTGAACATATAACAAAAGAATTGAATCACTGTATACTACCTCATCAAGGTCAATCACATGGTACATCGTATTGCTTACGTTTATATTTGGTCCATAGGCGGGAATAATCAAAACTAATGACTTAATTTCATTTTGACAAATCTCAAATTATCCTACAGAGTTTCAATGTGCCAATGTCGTGGACACCTAATCCCGTCATATGGCAAAAGCTGACCACATGATCATACCCATATTTGACAATGGCTTACCCAGAGGATGAGATACCACCAAATTCTAAGTGCGACTAACAATTATTGATTTAACAATAAGAAATGTATCCCTCCCAAAATTTAAGATTATTACACAAATAAACCGGTGTTTTGAAAAATACATTCTGTATTAATTTAATGATAAAGCCATACAAAAGAAGATAAATAGGACAATTACCATCGAAATTTGAATATTTGGCCATAAGAGTGACACCAACATTTTTCAAAGGGTCCTAGAAAATGTTAGCGAATTTGTTATTTTATATTTCCCAAATTTAAGGAATGGTTCTATGTACCTCAACAAAATTTAAAAGGAACATAAAAATATAAATGTAACAAACCTCTGTACATACACATATAACGTGCTAAATCCTTATAAAAGGGAATAAATTGAATCAATAATCGAACGCGTAGTCATACTAATTTCTGGTAATTTTCACCCATGAAAGTGAACGAAATTTATAAGAACATATTATTATACCAATTTGGACAATTTAAGGGTGAGCAAATGTACCGCTTCCAAATTTTTAGATGAAAGTATCGATGTTCTCATGCCTTATAAAAGAAAATAAACCTCTGAAAATATTCATATGTCATATAACGTAATGAAACCGCATCAAAGTGGTCAATAGCCTCCGAAATTTGAATTCTAATTTTTTTAATCCATAAAATAGAACAAGATGGTCCTATAGTACTATATTAAATGTTTACATTTGGCAATTTCCAAAATTTAAGGTGAGGACCAATGTACTTCTTCAAATTCTTTACGGATCTATATCTTTAAAAAATGAATCTATATCTTAAAAAAATAGAATTGAACCCTATACATGGACATATGATCTTATAAGGTATTAATACATCATCAAATGAAATAAAATGGGTCAATAAGCTCCGAAATTTGATTTTTGGGAACGTGATGGATCACCCAAATTTATAGCGATACATTTTGATGTCCAATACTATAATACCAAATGCTTATATTAACAATTTCCAAAATTTATGGGTGGGCCAAGGTACCTCCTCCCGAATTTTAAAAGGATGCACTAATATACCTATGTCTTATGTAAGGTAATTGACCCCTATACATACCCATATAATCATATAATAGGATCTCATCAAAGTGTATAACTTAGGTCAAAACCAAACACGTGGTCGAACAAATTTTGGACAATCTTCCACCCATGAAAGGGAATGAGGTGGACCATCCATATTTATAGTGATATATATTAGGGTCTCATACTATGATACCAAATGTTTAAATTTGGTAATTTCCAAAATTGAAGGGTTGCGTCAAGGTACCCCTGCCAAAAATTTTTATAGGGGTGCATCAATATACCCATGTCTTGAGATAGGAAATAAACCCGTGTATACGCCCATATAACCATATAAGGTAATATAACCTCATCAAAGGGGATAAAATGGGCCTAAATCCAAACACGTGGTTTTATTAAAATTTGGCAATTTTTCACCCCTAAAAGGGAACGTAGTGGACCACCCAAGTTCAAAATAATTTATATTAGGATTCTATAGTATAATACCAAATGTTTAAATTGGGCAATTTCCAAAATTTAAGGGATGGGCTAATGTACCCCTTCCAAAAATTAAAGGGGTGCATCAACGTACCTATGTTTTATGGTAGGGAATGGACACCTATACATGATTATATAACCATATAAGGTAATAGAACCTCATCAATGGGGATAAATTGGCCAAAAACGAAACACGAGGTACAACGTATTGCTTACGTTTATATTTTGGCAATTTTGTATCACTAAAAGGGTACAAAGTGGAACATCTAAATTTTTTAGTCATCTATATTAGGGTCCCATACTATGATACGAAATGTTTAAATGTGGCAATTTCCAAAATTGAAGCGATTGGCCAATGTGCCAGTCGCAAAAATTTAAATGGGTGCATCAATATACCCATATCTTATTAAAGGGAATGGTCCTCTAAACACGCCCATATAACTATATAGGGTAATAACACCTCATCAAAGAGGTTAAATTAGATAAAAAAAAACGAAATTTGATTTTTTTCAACTTTTTACCCATAAAAGGGAACGAGGTGGACCCAAATACTAATAAAAGTACATACCTGGTCCTAGGCTACCATACCAAATTTTTAGATTTGGCAATTTCCAAAATAAAGGGGGATGGTACTATGTACCCCTGTCGTATTTTAGGGGTGGGCCAAGTTACCCCTGCCAGAATCTAGAGGGTTGGTCTTAGATACCCCTAGGTCATTGACCCTGGGCCAAGGTCATTGACCTTCGACTTATGACATCACAAATCTCGGGGTCAAAGTTCAAAGCGCGATCAGGTTATGCAAGTACTACTCCCAGAACTATCATATCATACATACTCAAAAGTGAATATGTTTTTTTCTTTTTTAATTTTGGTGGGAGCGGTCGAGATATTTTGACAGTTAACAGAGTGTAGATCATTTAAAGGTAACCAACAAAGTTCTGTCGCTGTTTCACCAAAGACTTTAGAACATCGACATAGCACCTAAGATGTACTGGAAGTTACAAAACGGTCTTCGTCAGCAACGACTGTCTTCTGTCAATTTTCTGGAAGGCCATAATTTCCATAACGTTAAAAGTTGGTGCGCTGTGAAATGATGAACGTATAAGGTGCATTTTGCACCTCTAATAGGAATTATACTGGCGTTCTCTAAGGTTATTGTACGAGGAATGAAATACGTGGTAATCAGTTGGTGCAATTTCCGTGGTTATTCGAGATATAATAACGTTTCCTCTCAAGATGTAGAATGGTATCCTGGTTCATCCTAGCCAAGTGGGGCTTGGAGCATGCCTGTAATATGAGAAACCCTTTTGTGATTCAGTAGTGAGTTTTGAGTTTTTTTCTGGAACTCTGCTCAACAGCTAACAATACACAGCTGCATTGATGCTCTGACTAAATCGTAGTAGTTATCGATGCACGGAGCCGGGAACAGTCCACCAAACGCAAAGGAGGACTTTCTTCTTCTTTTTCGGCTGTTTTGCAACCGGTTCAAGGGACGCTAAAGGGTGGTAAGCTTCCTTAAGAACGCAACTCTTATCACATCTGAAACTGTCCAGAAATGGCTCCTTCGTCAGACGAATGAGCGATGAAACATGTAGTAACTCGACTTATCTCCATTCGCATGCAACTTAACGGTTTTGAGAGCCAATTGAACACAGACCTCCACCAAAATTGACAGACCTTTCTTCGTAACGTTTATATATAGCTGTACACATGCAATATAATTTCAAAAACAGCGATGTCTATTTTATTTGATTTTACACGTGTTGAACATTTAAAAAAAAAACAACGAACATTCTAATTTTGTAGTTAAAAACGTTGTAGTATGCGTACGTACAACATATATTTTTCCGGGCCTCTACGTGATGGCAACATTGTCAAAAACAAATAAGATGGAAAGTAAATATGCTTTTTTCTCACAGATTGTTCAACATTTTAGGGCACTCAAGGTCAAACGTGTTTTTTTTTTTTTTTGCCAGAGTCCACGATTGTCCTTTCTTTTGCATTCTTTCCGCTTCAGTCGTTCTTCGGATGCTTTGATTGTATCCATTTCGGAACAAAAGGGACAAATATATATCCATAAAATGTAGAGTGTACATGTTCCAAGTTTTCTTTTTTTAAAAAAAGCAGAAATATTTGCAAGAAAATCATAAACATAATGTAATTGGAAGAATAAAAGGCAATTAAAATAACATAAAAGAAAATAAACATATTTTAGCCGTTGAAATGGCCTTTGTGAAGGTGGACGGAGTCTTCCTCTTCCACTAGCTTCCGATCGGGCGATCGAACGGGGGCTTAATCATTACTTTTTGTAAAATCCGATTGTGAGGTAACGCTTGGAAGCCACTGTTTTTCGTCCACAATACTCGTTCTCTACGAATATTAGATGAAGAATAAAGTGATTGAATTTAGTAGTTAATACACTAAATAAGTAACATGTGTTTACGTAGTCAATAGAAGCTTAATTCGTTCTTTAATATGTTAAAATCAGATAGGACAGTTTATAAAGATAAATAGTACGAAATTTAAACTTATTAGTGTAAGACATAATCAGTTGAGGTTTAAAAGAACACTTAAACATTGAATTGTTTTTGGTAGTACATCTAGGCTGTTGCTTATTAATTACATGCATTAAATAAGCAGGATATATTAAATTTTGTAGGTGTGCTGTGACCATTTTTGGGATACTCTCGGGAAAACCCACGATGTTTGATCAAATCCAATATAGTGTTGTAAAATTGGTTGAAATTGTTAGTTAAATAAATCCGAGCTTTAAATATGTCAACTTGGTTAGACTGTTTGATTAATCCTTAAAACAAAGTATACAAATAGTAATTTTGATGTTTGTAGTCGAATAATAATGTTAATGGTTTAATTTAAGAGAGATACACTCATTTTTTTGGATATATTATTTAATAGAATACCATGGTTTACTGTAATTATGTTAGTATGAATAATGATATTTTTTGGAATTAAAAAAAATGTTCAATAACTTAAATGAGCACGAATAATCTTTTGTCTGGATATAATTTTGTCATTACTATATACACGTACTTTCAAACATTACATAAATTTACGAGAGTAAATGAAGGACAGAATTACTTCTTCTTGTGATTGAAAAACATTTACCTAAGTTAAGAAATTCATGTAATTCGATAAAAAAAATTCTAGTAGTTAGGCAACGTTACTAAATCGTTCAAACCAATCTTCTTTAATGTACCAATCATAATATTGTAGCGTAACTTTGATTCTTGGCAATTTACAATCATTCTAATTTGTAAAGTTCAATGATGAATGTTCAATTAGGCCAATGCACCGGGAACAAAGAAGGAAAATTGAAAAATAGCTAATACGAAGACATTATACTCAAACATAAATTAAATGCAAACGCATGAATATGTCGTAAAGTAAAAATGTTAAGAAACAACTGACACTGTAACTTCCTATCTCTTTTCAAAGAACGCTTAGCAGAATCACAAGTTGTCAAAATTTCATCTGATGCACGCATATTGAGCAAGCTATGAGGTGATAAACCATCTGATGTCAAAATAATAAACAAAGGAACCGTTTCCAAAATGAGAAGGAAGTGTTTAATTCATATAAAATATATTTATTGATTGTTTGGAGGTCAGTGAGGTTACTCAGGCCAGCCATATCAGTCGGATTAGTCGGATTTGGTCAATCAGTTGTAACGAACCTTGTGCCGAGGATTGTTTGACACCTATCTTAATACTAATCAAGACAAATAAGCAATGATTAAGATTAGCCAAACTATCTTCTGACATGATTCTAATATCTGGCAAAAAAAAGGAATGCCCCAAATAATGGAGGCTTCAAATCTCCCAATGTAAATTGCAAGGTTATCAAGATTGAATTAAATAAAAAATGTTACAGCTACTAGATATTATTTCTAATTAAAAATATTCAATTTTCTCTTTATTACAATCAATTAAATATTAAACAAAATACAAACTAACAAGAACAATTTAAATTCTGTGAATGAGTTGATTAATTTGAAAAATTGAAAACGTGATTAAAAGCAATTGAATATTAAGTGAATGTTGCTTGAAAAATAGTAGTAAAATACACTTTGATTAAATAAATAGGGGCCGATCCGATATAATAAAAACGAAGAGAAAAATTCAACTTCAAAACTTTCTATTCCTGCATACTCCGTTAACATTCAACCAGATACAAAGAAGAGCACAACCAGTAAGGTACTACCAGATGGTTGTTCGACGCAGCAACTACCTGGCTCTTGGCTTCCGCCTACAAGCGAGGCAGCTGCACACGCTCAAACCAACAGACACTATGTCATACGATATAACCTTGAGTTTGTTACATAACAAGCTCGCTTCTAAACCATTCGCTCTTCTTCTCTTTACCTAAAAATTTTACTTCTTTTTTTTTTAAAAAAAAGCAAAGACAACAACATCTCTCAATCAAGGAACAACAAAAATGGTAATAATTTATACAACTAGAGTTTAGACATTTTCCATTCTTTTCTTTCATTATTGTTGTCATTAGTCCATATTTTGATTTTACATCCAGAGACCAGAATATATAGGGTGTTCCAAAGTACAGGCAGCTCCAACTCAATGTAGCAGAGCATGCTACACAGTGGAGCCCAATCAGGGTCCGTTAGTCAGTCAACATGTCATTCACAGAAAGTAAATTTGAATTCACCAATTACTTACAAGAAAAGTGGTTAACAGAGATTAATAGGAGTTCCAGGTTTAACGCCGCTGATACCAAAGTGTTCCAATTAGAACGTGGACTTATAGACAGATCAGTCTTTCTCATTATGTAGTGTTGCATTCCATGGCATACCGTGCAACCTACTAAGACACTTGGAAACACACCCTTTTATCAAACATTTCTAAAGAATTTAGAATCACATTAAACTCATAGAATCATTCGCATTCATATTTTCATTTACAGATCACAAAGTGAACAGCAAGGGCTTAGGCTGATTAGGATTTACTATTTACAAAAGAGTGTAGGTAGAAAGCGCTTAGTCTCTATGATATTGAAAATAAGTAGCTTTTTTCCCTAACTCATACAAAAGAGAATTGGCGAAACGGTTTGATACCCAAAATTAACATTTGGTCATTAAAGAAGTCAGGGATTGGCTAGAGTACTTGACAATCTGAGTTCTAGCCTAAAAAATCACAGATTTGTTTTAAATTCAAAGTGAAAATTATATCGAAGAGCATTTAGACAGTAGACAGAAGCAGCTGATTCCGATACCTGAGTTGTTGTGTTAACCTTTAAGCACCGGCCAGAGATTTTTACCAAATCCTAGACAGCCACTTTCTAAGTCCTGGTTTTCCAGTCTAATTATCAACGATTTATGATTCATACACGCTTGTAATCCTTATTGACCACAGATTGCAAGGTAACTCGTACAATTTCAGCTTTATTCGTGAAAGAAGATGAAAGAGAAATTATCAGGAAAAATATAAAAGGTAGATTTTGGGAGGTCCTTCAACCCTTCCAGCCAGCCTACTCTGATAAAATGTAGCAACATATGTTGAAAACACACTTGCGACAATACTATGCGAAAATTGTAGCTATAACAGAAAAACAAAGCACAACAAATTCAGAAAGAAATTTCTAATAAAAGTGTTAGGTATCATTTTGGAAGGTCGATTGCAGACCTTCACGAGGGAGAATGGCGTAGAAGAGGGTGATTGATAAGATTGCTCCTGCTTAGTTGTTCGGAATTCGCTGCCTTCAAAGTAACATTGTTGTTTTTAACTTGTCAACAATCATCCAGACTCTACTAAAAGCAACTTAGTTGGTATTTTTAGAAACGGAGGGTGTGAATTTGGGGGGAAAGAAAACAATGGATATTTTTCTTCTTACAAGCAATTGTTGAACCCACTGTGATCTCTCTCTCTCTCTCTCTGTGTGTGTGTGTGTGTGTATGTATGTATGTGTGTGTGTGTGTGTGTGGGTGTGTGTTGTGTGGGTGTGTGAGTGTAGAATTATTGTGGTAAACTGAACAGAAAAGAATAATGACTTTTTTATGTTGGACAACAATTAAAATTATGCATAGAAGAACGATTCATTGAATTTCACTTTCACTTCCTCCCCCACCATAGTACCAAGTTATGTGCCTTCCATTTTCTTCAGTACTATCCGTAGAACAAGCCACAACAAACCAATTCAGTTAGAAGATATCTCATCTTATACGATACTGTCCAAAAAGTAAATGTAATTGTCATTTTAAAAATACTAAAAAATAAAAAAAATAGTGGTGAAATTTGTCTCTCCCCTATTACACCCACAAAACCAACAAGTACTTTCGAAGGTTACTAGCAAGAAGTGGAAAAGTTCATTGTTTCGTGTACCAATTTTTATAACTGTTTGTTCAAGCGGAACGGAATTTCACCCAAAGAATCTCTTGAAAAAGTAACAAAAAAAAAAACACGAATTTTACCTCCTTTGTGGGACCAGCTCATACGTGAAATGCTTGTCCTTAGAAGTTTCGTCCTTTACGGACATATTAATACCAAAATTGTCTCTGTACCTTAAGGAGGCGCTGAGCTATAAAGTTTAAAGCCAATACGCGGGGTTCATCAATAGACGTTTAAAGGTTAAGTTGCATAATGTAAAACACTTTTTGTGCAGTGACGCCTTATGACTAAGTAATGAAGTTTTAGTCATGTTTGTTTTGAGTTCTGATTTTTTCACAGATAGCGGTGATAATTAGTACTCCTACCTAGTTGAGAGTTGAATTATTATTTGTAAGTTCATCACAAAAATAATGAGTGAACAGAACGTTTAAATTAAATGATAAATATATTATATTCAAATTTCAAAAATTACTGTCTGTAACATGCCATGTCTTTGTTAGTGAAATGGCATGTTTACGATTTGTTGAGGCAAAGAAAAGAGGCTGTAAATCTTCGCTTCCTCAACCAAATCTAGCATTTGGGTTCAATAATTTA
Source organism: Thermobia domestica (assembly GCF_964235325.1). NCBI lineage: Eukaryota > Metazoa > Arthropoda > Insecta > Zygentoma > Lepismatidae > Thermobia > Thermobia domestica. Next base: position 39,235,895 of record NC_137454.1, on the reverse strand, counting down.
ATAGGCCAGATGTGTGAAAACAATGTATAATTTATAAAGATAGATGATAACTTACAGCAAATTGTTATAGTGTTTGCTAGTTTGTTTGCAACTATGAAGTTGTTACTTTTTTGTGAGTCGTGAAACCATACCTATTAATTTTTGAGTATGGCACATAGCTTACATTATTGTGAAGTGTAATTATAAAGTTGCATGTGGTTTGTCTGAATTGAAAAAAAATATTCATATGTGTTATTTTAGTAAGATGAGGTTAATTTGAGATAAAGACAGCTGCAGACTTTCAATACTTACTATATCTGTCATGATTGTAGTAAGAAGATTCGTTATGTACTGTTAGACATAAATATGTTTGATGTTAACACAAGATCGTATTGATGTAACATTATGAACTGTTCTAAGGACAATACAAACAATATGTTCCAAATACAAACATATTTCATATATAACTAATGTTAACTTGTCTTCAACTTCTACTAATAAATATTCGGACAATATTGCACGCACATATAATGAAGATTGATTTGCACTATTGTCGTAAGTAGGCCATATTTGTTTAACGTGAAAATGTACTAGTTCACACACACACACACAAAGGATAATACTAGCATAATTAATTATATTTGATACATAGATAAGAGAGAGAGAGTTGTTTTTATTGCTTGATATTGACCCATATAATCCCGTATCCTGTTTTGATTCGTATTTTTATTTATTTTTGACAATATATAGTTTTCGCCTTATTATTTGTGAATTCCGTGTTATTACTTATTGCTGTTCTCCCATTGGCTAATTACGGCTGCGGGTCGAAAACGACCCCGGGGGCAAATACATAAGCATCAGCAATTGTTACTCTTGGGTCGAAAACGACCCGGGGGAAAATGTGTAACTATCATTATCATATATGAAATAAAAATTTATCGCTTTTAAAAGTTTTATTGATTGAATTTGAGGTACAATATTTGTCAATATACTTTCAAGTTCATACCGCATACTCTATTAAAAATCAAATAACGCGCTTTTAGTGATTATTAATGTAGGATTTTCTAACGAATTTGTAAAATATACGACATTCTTATGTTTCTTGTCCATTAGTTACGAACATTTTTCAATTCTTAGTATATGAGGAATGACAGGTAATTTTCAGGCTTTGTGAGAATCATGAAAACATTTGTCATGGAGAGCTACACCGCACCTAAATCACGCCTTCACTGTTTTGTTATTGCACATGGTATACCTTCTTCTTGGTTAATCGGTTACAATAAGGTGATCTGGAGCACTCTTGCGTACGGTGTACGGTAAAAAGTTTGCCTTATGAAGAATGCGATTAGGTCATGGAAGCAATCGTCGAGCACCGTACTTCATGAACAATGCACGAGCAAGATCTCCTCGAAACTGTAAACTGTCATTCGGATATCCATAATGGGTTGCTAAAAAGAAGGCATTTTTTGTGACAACATCGATCACACAGAATAGTATTGGGATATACCATTTATTTCCTCTGATGCTGATTCGGTACGTGCCAACATTACTGTCCATTTGATCAACCCCTCCCATGAAAGAGTTATATTTGAACACTGCATTTGGGTGAGAAATATCAACTTTAGAATGAGATGCAAAGGAGTATCCTTTGGCTGCTCGAAAGGGATGCGTTCCATGCTCGCTGGACAGAATAGTGACCACGCTGTTGTCATTCCATCTTATAGCACATATTTCTTCACTTTCATCAATGCAGCAATTCATATTTCCCCTTTCAGTCTTCTTCATAGTTTTCAAATCAGTCAGTGGGCAATTTTTAACTCGATTTTATCTAATTGTTCCCGTTACCATAACGCCTCTTTCCATAAACGTTGTTACAATTCCAGGAGAGGTGAAGAAATTATCACAATATACTGAGAAGGCAACATCAGGGTAAACACGTTGTATCGGCGACATCAGATCTAGCATAACAGCCTCACAGAGAGGAATCTCGCGCCAGTCTTCGTCTCTCCCCCCCTGATAAATATCAAATTGTAAACAATATATTTCTTTAGTTGCAGCCACCCACGCTTCATAGCCAAAACGGATTGGCTTTCCTCTGATAAACTGTTTGCATCCATGTCTACCGAAATAGGGAATCATAGCTTCATCCACACTAATTTCCTTTCGAATTGGTGCAAATGTCAAAAATGCGTCATTTAAGTGTTCAATGAGAGATCTTATCGTAGCTATTTTATCACCCTTTTTGATATTGTCATTGTCAACAATATGTAGATATTGGAAAATTTCGTCAAATTGGTTTCTTCTAATGGCTGTAGACACTAGTATCTTATTAGTTTCATCACTGAGGTTCCAGAACATCCTTCTTCGCGGTAACAGAACGCAGCCACAAAGTATCAAAACCCCTATGAAACAATACAAATCCTCCACCGATAAAGAACAGGAATGAGCATTGTGAGAAACCGCATAACCGCATATCGCAAATCATTTTTAACAATATATTCTAAGATTGGTTCGCTCAGAAATAATTTTAAGACCTCAATACGTTCACTGTTACCTGAAAGTGCGAGCACAGACCGAGGATGAGGCTGAGCCAACTCTGAACTACTCTTTTCGTAAAGGCTTGTTTTCTCCAGAGAAAATTCTGTTTACCACGAGCAACACATTTGCTTGATCTAGAGGACATCTTTCCTCTTTCTTTAAATTTTTCGACACGCCTTAGTGATGCCAGATTTGGAGGTAAACATCCCTGGAGAAGTATCATACACAGAAGCGGGAGATGTATTTGAAGCTGAAGCAGAAATTGTACGACCAGAGTCGTTTTCCTCAAAATCGATCATTGGAACATCTTCATTTCTGTTAGCAATACCGTCGGCCCCAGATGTTAGCTGAAGACCACTTAGCCTGTCAGGATCATTACAGTCCTCCTCTCCGGAGTCACCGTCTGTATCTGCACCATTGTCATCTTGTGGATGAAGAAATACAACAAGCAAATGGATATCATTGTCCTCTGCCAAAAAACCGAGAGCCTCAAGGATCTGACATGTTGTTAGACCTTTGGTTCTGAAAAGATATAAAAGAAAGAAAATAACAACTTTAGTAAACATATCCATGTATGTAGGTGTAAGTTTAGGTTATATTAGGTGAGGTTAGGTCTTATATGAATAATGGAGGACGAAAATAGGACACCCGTAATTTTATTTCATTTCCACAAAGAACAAGGAAAGATAAGGAACAAAACAATTGTACGTCCCTGAAGTAGCGATAGGACTAAAACTAGGGGAAATCTCAATGATTCAATAGTAAACACAAAACTTTCCAGATACCAGGGAGCATAAGAGAGGACGTCCCATTCTTTTGTCCACAACTGTACAATTTGAAAGTAATTATCCCTTTTAGATAATTTGGTTTATTTTTTTCTGTATATAATATTAGGTTCGAGGATACCTCGCTAGATTCATCCCAGTAGTTTGAATCTTTGACACGACCCACTGCTCATCACGCCAAAATCTTTATAGTTATAGCCCTATCAACTAGCTCTAATCACCTAAATTAGTATAGTTCATATGTGACATATCAAAATTTCTTCATAAATTTTCTGGGTGCAAGTTTTGCCGAAGAATCAGGGAAATAAGAAAACTGAGTGAAGCAGTACGCTTTGCCAAAGAATGGTGTTCTCAGACAAAAAGGGCTAATAATAATAATAATAATAATAATAATAATAATAATAATAATAATAATAATAATAAACAATGAACATCATGATGTAAAGATGTTTATATTTTGCAAGAAAAACTATCGTTTAGGGTTTCAACTCAAAAAGAAAATAAACGCCTATTGCTATCGGATATGCCCGCCGGGTCAAAAACGACCCACTCGTAAACAAAACACTAACAACAAAAGTGTATATAATAAACAAAACAATTGTATTTATTTTCTAGACCTTTCGAGTTTCTTTGAACAAATAATCACAAAACATAATTAACATTGCTGCAAATAATAATACAACTTACAAATTTCTATGTCCTTCCATCGTTGAAAATCAAACTTGAGGTCCCACTCACAGTTTCGGCAACACTGAAAATGAATTGGTGCTCCGAGCTGCTTGACTCCACAACAGTGTTGTTAGGTACAACACAACAAAACACCAGTAACAATAGAACCTTTCTTCCCAGTTACAGTTACAGAAAAATAAACCAAAGACGTATGTGGGTAGTTTTCGACCTTGGAGGGGGGCAAATATGCGTTATGTTCATAAAGAGGTAGATGGTGCATTTTCGAATTGGCATATATGTCAAATAAATTATTCAATTTATAAAATGATTTTCAAATTGAATCACGTGTGGATTAAGAAATATTTCGTTTGAGAGCAAAATGTCCTCTTTCCATTTGATTGTTTTACTGACATCCACTAGTCGATATTTGTTCGCAGGTAAAAATAGTTGCACTGTTGATTGATGTGTACATTTGAACTTTGTAAAGCAACTCAGTGTAAAGTGCTTTACTACCTTGACACGTAATATCTAACACGAAGAATTGAAAATATACGTGAATTCATCGTTGAAGTGAACCGTTCGTTTTATTAACAATACGTAATCTACGTAACAATAACAATACAATCTACCAGCATAAGATACAGTTATTGTTATTATAATAATATAAGAATTAGCTACATATGTATGGCTATTAAACAAAAGAAATGTAACAAATTCAGAACAATTTCTTACAATTTATTTCATCTCTGAGGAAGTGTATATTATAGAGTAATGATATGTTGTAATACAATAATATCGAATCTTTAATTATATTAGTAACATTTGGTTACTTCATATTAATGGTAGGAATCGTTTCAGAACCATGCAATACCTACTACAATTGTTAGAACCATGCAATATCTACCGTCCTCACTGTTAATTGAATGAGGACGTAGTGGATTCTGAAGTTACTGAGTGTTCGTTTATCCCAAATATCATATCCAGTGCATCTCCAAGTGTACATGGACATTAGGCTTTCAGGTGGAAAGCAAAACGAGCCATATATGTTTGGTCCAGTTTAAGGTTTAGGACCAAGAATATCACCGTGCATGAATTCTACTCGTCTAACAATGGTCAACACTGAAAATGCTTCCGAGATTAAATTAACTAATTCGTACTAATTTTAGGGTGTATATAACGAAGATGAAATTAGATTTTGAAGATTGCTTCGAGTTCCAAAAGAATACTTTATCACCCGATGTGATCTGCTGTCCAAATTAAGGGTTCGTGGAAACAGGAACTGTCTACATATTTCAACCAACATTCATTGTTTGATGGTTAGTTTCATTGATATCCTCAGTGACATACGCTGCTTCGGTCTTGACGCCCCAACTTGTTTGTAAATTTAGTCTAATTTAAGGTGCAATTTTACAAATTTTAATATAATTAATCTTCAAATTGTATTTGGACCCCCGAAAAGGTTACGACCCCTCCCGAAATAAATTCCTGCGTAGTCTTTAGCTACCCATACTGCTCTCGCTTCATCGCTACCAAAGAAATATCAACCACTTCACGGTTTAGTTTGTATTGAAGAGTTTGCCAGAGAAAACATGTGCAACGTTCTTCTGTGGTTATAATTTGCCATCTCGGACGTAGTCGTGGTGAGATATTGGTAAGTGTTATTATTATTATTATTATTATTATTATTATTATTATTATTATTATTATTATTATTATTATTATTATTGTTATTATTATTATTATTATTATTATTATTATTATTATTATTATTAATCGTTTTAGGACTATACTAAGCAGAAATATGTCGCATAAATATGCTTGCAGTGCAAATCAAATTGTTGTGTTTACGAAGTGAAGCGAAAAGTGAAATTTCGCTTCAATCATGAAGAAAGCCTATCACTTGTACGTAGGCTGTAAAGTGGGAGATGTGGACAAGAAGTGAGCACCACATGTATGTTGTGATACGTGTTCTACAAATTTACGGTACTGGTTACACGGAAAAAGGTCATGCGTGCCATTTTGAATTGCAATGATATGGACAGAACCGACAGATCATACTTGAAACTGCTATTTTTGCATTGTTCTTCCAATTAAAATGGGGGTAAGTTTGTAGTTAGCTGCTTGCAGTGTCATCCTATTATTTCTAATTTTTATATAAAAGGAAGGAGTTTCTTTGAAAATGTACTATTGGTCGGTGTGCACGCAGGCATACTTAACAATCTAAACATTTCTAAGCAGAATATTGACTAATATTTTTAGTACTTTAGAATGACTTTAAAGTTTGAAAGTATGTTATTCATTAAACTAATAGTAAACCTATTAATAACTTCACTGTTTTTTATCATATTTTTTTATTGCAAAAGTTATGTAAGATTAGAAAATATATTCCAATAAATAAATAGTTGACATACTTTTTTTTATCGTGTATCGTAAGACTTCATCTCATCGGCTGTTAAATATTAAAAAGACAAAAAGGAACTGGAACACTCGCGGTTGGGACAAGTGAGGAATAATAGTTGAAAACCTCGACAAGTATCCGAGATTTTCAAGTGTTATTGCTAACTCGTCCTAGCCGCATGTGTTATAATTCGTTTTTGTCTCTTTAGTGTTTAGCAACCGATGGTAGTGATGTGATGAGATGAAGTCTTACAATATACGATAAAAAAAAATGTTGAACAGTATTGTCAACTACGTGTGCCCCAGTTCCTTTTTATTATTTTTAAATACGTGACAATCTATGGAAACAATGTGATATTGCTGAAACCGTTCTAACAATATTCTGGTTACTTTGTACATTTAGTAAAGCAAACTATGTATCAATGTAAACGTTTGTGTAGTCTAACAAGACAGTTCTGTAGTGTCCTATTAGAAATAATGTAATTTTAATTTAATATGATGATGACTTGTTCCTTTTTACTATATCAATATGTAATTAAATTCAAGGGAATAAGTCACTTAATATTACATAATATCGTTAATAATGTTGGTAAGAGTAAAATTCCAATTCGTAACTTCAAAGTATTTACAACGAAACATATTGTAAAAATTTCAGATTTTAAAATTATTTCTTAACGTGTTTTTACTATAATTAGTTTTTTGGCTCTCCTGAAAAATTACCCTGAGTCCGTCTAATTATGATATTGGAGTACCATTTCCTTTCAGAAGCTCTAACGTTATGTGGGAAGCAGTTCCAAAGATCATCAGTGGTACCAAGCGGTATAAAGCATTGTGTATAAATCTTCAATCGAAGGGTATCTATACTGGAAAGTGTATATACGTTGTGCTAACGAAGAATCTCTCAACTAAGGATAGTGCTGAACTCTTACCATTTCTCATTGCTCTACAACGTTACACTCCCTTTTGCTGTATGTGGTATACTTTACAACCGATTTTGGCAATCTGTCTATGCCTCTCTCCCCTTATATTTTCAACTTGAACAAATCAGCAGAATGTCGTTAGCAAGTTACGTGACCAATTTTAGAATATTTCTTAGGCTTCATTGAAACGATTGACACCGGAATTGCTCCTCTCATACATTTTCGAAAAAAAAACGCCCATTCACGTTAATGTTAAATTTCTCGGCAACTGCTCATAAGCAAGTAATGAGACTACATTTAAAAAAAATCCTTAGACCCTACTGAATCGATTGGCTCATTAATGTTGCCTCTCACACAATTTCAGACAAAACCCTGCTACCGACTAATACTGAACAGAATGTGCATTGGGCATCTGACAATGCCAAAAGAAAAATATTTTTTTAAAAGTACTCGATTCTCAAGTAGCTCTTGACCGCAAATAGTACTCTAAATGCAATTTTCCAGCGACGTAATGCTATACGTTTTTCCAACTTGATAAAATAATAAGAAAAATGTGATGTTATGGATATCGAAAATTTGTTGATATTTAAAGGATGCTTGGGAATTAATTTTACATGAACTATTAAGGTTAAGTTCTAAACTTTTCGATCCTTCTGATCGAGGAAGTGAAAAAATGAAAACACTACTTTGTCCTTGTTGAAAGCAATTTTTAACTAAGCTGCTTATCCAACACTTCAAATATAAAGGATGCTTAGGAATTAATTTTACATGAAGTACTAAGGTTAAGTTCTAAATTTTTCGATCCTTCTGATCCAGGTAGTGAAAGAATGAAAACACTACTTTGGCCTTGAGGAAAGCAATTTTCAACTAAGCTGCTTATCCAACACTTCAAATATAAATTTCAGGGTACAATTTCCATTTTTACAAAGGATGTCCGGTGAGAAGGAGCACAAAATCACTTATAGTTTCAAATTTTCTCGTCTATTGAAATAGCATACTGCAACCATGCCTGAAAGGGAATTGTGTTGCAACATACTGTATGTCTGGACCACAACTCGAAAAATGTAAACAATATTTGTTGAAAAGTTAACATAAAAGTATTTCTAACAGAACGAAACAAAAGTAACGTATTAACGGTCGAGATGAAATGAGACACTATTATAAACAAAGCCCGCTAATGTGTATCTATAACTTGAAGATAATTACCTTATAGGTTGTCGTTTTGATCCTGGCTATCTACATGTATCCCCTGTAACGTAGAAATCAGTTTTTGAAAAGTTCATGAACAATTTTTCTTTTAATAAGAACAGTGAATACGTAATATACGAAAGCATAAATAACAGTCCAAAGAAATTAACGTTTATTACATGTATATGTTAATCCCTCAATTGTCATTAGCCCCTAAGAACAACTTCCAATATTTCAGGATAATACATAATGATTTTTCATTTTATAATAAGGACTAAGAATACATATCTATATCTCATTAAATAATGAAATATATATTTTAAAATTTAGCTTTTCTAATCTTTCGAGAAATATGTCACACTCAAAAAGATAATAAACAGTTCCTTGAAAAGAAAATTCTACCACTACCATGAGTCAGAAATATACTTACAATATTCTTCAGAGTTTCAGAGTCACCGATTATATAGCTCACTATTGTGGCAACTTATTGAAACACGATATTTATATATATAAACATCTTAATACATTCCACATTTGCAGTCAAGTGACGGGGCAAGATTTTGATTGCTGGATTAGATCCTTACCTTCGCAATGAACTTGTTACAATTGACTGTTGAATTATGTGATTTACATCATTCACTGTAGTACCAAATCACATGAAATGTATGATAGAAGCAATGTTCTACATTGTTTCGGAGATGACCACACCTATGCCCAGTACCGAATCCACAGTAAGCTCTACAGGCAAGTTTTAATAAAACCAAGGTTATATAATATACCTGATCGGGAGACTCATAGCACCATATATTACCATCCTTAAACATTAATAAAATTTAACATTAGAAATTTTTCATTCAATTTAAATATATTTAAATAATTTACCCTATACACTCCAACTATAACAGATTTGAAAATTTATATATATTGTAACGTTTCGTTATGGTGCGTTCAGGCTCCAAAGGTACTCGCCAACCACTCGCCTGATAACAAAAAACAACTGATATGTAGTTTAGTTAAGTGATGTGGTGTGGTGTGAGAAGTAAATCTGTGTTTACGATTTCTAACTCACCTTCAAAATTTGCGTGGGTAACAGAAGCGAAGTACAACTACAATCGAAGCTGCCCTAGCAGAAACCTTGCTACTACCCTATGTTAGGTTATGAACCATTTTGCGAAATTCATTTTTTCCACTGACTTTCTATGATTTTAATGTTCGTTTCTTCTTATTTTTAAATAATCTTTCTGCCATGATAGATAACACAGGATTCTCTTTGTTTCATCTTTTGTATCACAGTTCACTGTCCTGCAGTATTAGAGCCCACAACGGTCAGGAACACAGTTTAGCCAGTCAGAGTTCAAATAAATCGTTTCCGAAAACAAATTTTCTTCCATACTTCCTGTAACTACCTTACTGCCTCTCACTTTAGTTATAAACCACTGAGTAGAAACTCGTCCACCAGAGTTACAGGGTAATTTTTGCTCTAATAGCATTCTGAGATACCCCCAAAGACACAACAAAAATAACCAGTTATACGTGTAAGGAGACTGTTATCCAGTAACACGCCCTTGCTAGACCACACGGTTATACTGGTTGACAAATTTCAAACTGTTTTTTTAATTTGTATGATTCCTTTGAAATTAGCAACGTGTGATACCTTTTACAAGAATAATCATTGTCTTTAATAATTAACAACTATTGTTCTTTCGAAAAAAGTACTTAACTCCATGATGTAACACATTGAAACTATATAATCCATTATACTGACAGCATATTAAATTATATCAACTTTAGTTATAAGGTTGAGAAAACAGGCAAAATTACGGTGGCTACAAAATCCGAATGAAATAACTACACAAAATTTCGCAGATATCAGGCGGGAAACTTCCAAAACTTTTAGAACAAAGAAACGGGATTTTTTGAAAGCTAAAATTAAGGAACTTGAAGATAACAGTAAAAATAAAAATATTCGGGACATGTATAAGGGGATCAGCGAATTTAAGAAAGGCTATCAACCTCGTGCTTATATATTAAAGAAATCTGACGGAACAGTTCTCACTGATACGGATAGCCTCTTTAATAGATGGAAAGATTTCTTTGACGATTTGCTGAACACGCAGCCAAAAACTAATGTGCGTGTAGAAAAGGAGATACACACCGCAGAACCGTATATTCCAGAACCCAATCGAATAGAAGTGGAAGCCGCTATAAAGAAATTAAAGAAACACAAATCTCCGGGTGTAGATGAAATTCCGGCTGAGTTAATTTTAGCTGGAGGCGAAAAATTGTGGAACAAGATACACAAACTCATTCTCCTTATCTGGAACAAGGAAGAATTGCCACAAGAGTGGAAAGAGTCAATCATTGTTCCAATACACAAGAAAGGCGACAAAACTGACTGTAATAATTATCGAGGCATTTCTCTTCTGTCAACATCCTATAAAATCCTTTCAAATATTCTGTTAGCAAGATTGACCCCATACGCAGATGAAATTATTGGAGATTATCAGTGCGGATTTAGACGAAATCGATCAACTATCGACCAAATATTTACCATTCGCCAAATACTCGAAAAGAAGTGGGAATACAATACCCCGGTACATCAACTATTTATTGATTTTAGAAAGGCTTACGACTCGGTTAGGAGAAAAACATTATACAACGTTCTTACAGAGCTTGGAATACCGAGAAAGCTAATTAGATTAATTAAGATATGTTTAAGTGAATCCCAAAGTAAAGTCCGGGTAGGAAAATTTTTGTCCACGAGCTTCCACGTCGAAAATGGCCTGAAACAAGGAGATGCGTTGTCGCCATTATTATTTAACTTTGTGCTGGAATACGCCATAAGGAAAATCAAAGATAGCAACCAGGGCCTAGAGTTGAACGGCATTCACCAGGTTATGGCATATGCTGATGATGTAAATTTAATAGAGGATGATAGGAGAACAGTAGAAATAAATGCAGAGATATTATTAAACGCTTGCAGGGACATGGGTTTAGAAGTAAATGCAGAGAAAACTAAATACATGGAAGTGCGTCGGGACCGTAATACGGCAAATTGTGGAGGCGTTAAAATATTAAATAATACTTTTGATAAAGTGGATACTTTCAAATATTTAGGATCAATATTAACAGACGAAAATCATATTCACGAAGAAATTAAATGTCGACTAAAAGCAGGGAATTCGTGTTACTATTCGGTTCAAAATCTCTTGTCGTCGCGAATTCTGTCGAGGAATTTGAAGCTTAAAATATATAAAACGATAATCATGCCTGTTGTTCTGTATGGTTGCGAAACATGGTCGCTTACTCTGAGGGAAGAACATAGACTGAAAGTATTTGAGAACAGGATCCTGAGAAGAATATTCGGACCCAAGAGGAACGAGAATGGGGAATGGCGGAAGCTTCATAACGAGGAACTACATAGTTTATACGGTTTACCCAACATTGTTAGGGTCGTCAAGTCTAGGAGGCTTAGGTGGGCAGGTCATGTAGCTAGAATGGAAGAAAGTAGAAACGCTTTCAAAGTCTTGACTGGTAGACCCATAGGAAAACGACCATTAGGAAGACCTAGGCGCAGATGGGAGGATAATATTAAGATGGATCTCGCAGAGATAGGAATACAAAGTAGAAATTGGATCCAATTAGCTAAGGATAGAAGTCACTGGAGAGCTTTTGTGAACGTGGCACTGAACCTCCGGGTTCCATAGGCCATAGAGTTAGTTTAGTTAGTTAGTTATAAGGTTTGTGCATGTTTATTTTCTACCTCGAAACACTCCCCGTAGTGAAAGGTCAAAACTAAGATATATAAATTGTTATGACCTTTAAGTCATGTTTCCGAGCCCTTACCTTACTATATTATAATAATATTTGGTATAAATTTTTGATACCGTTATTTTGAATTAGGCTTATATAAAGCCTCGGACACATAACTCAATGAATCAAGGTTAATTACAATAAGAAATTTAGACGCACAATTACAATAGGTTAATTTCCTCTTTGATTATCTTGAGACAGTGAGTGATACTATGACTCACGTAATAAGAATTGAATATAAGAGGGTAACTTGCCATTAAATGCATCATACTATTTCATTACTCATAATTCTGTTTTATATTTACGGTTAATTGAATTTTCATAAACCATTAAAACCACTCAAGCAGTTTGCATGTCAATACCTTTTTTCCGTAACTCAGGGACTCTAATTACTGTATGAACAAATTACTAATGAACAATACCACCGAGAGTTACAATTTATCAAATATACGTATACTAACCCCTGTATTTATTTTCCTCCTCTTGACTTGTATGTACTCTCTCCCTCTCAGATAAGTAAATGCACATGTTTTATGAGTCTGACATTAATGCGCTCTAAGCTTGGAGAACATGAATCAAAAATGCAGTGAATAGTAAAAAGAAAAGCATAATCTGAATAAGATATTGAAGAGGGACACAAAGTGTGTATACGAATAGTCCTTCATGTAAATAAAGGACGACTTCGAAAGACAAATGCAGAATAAACAGGAGGAAAGCGAAGGGAGAAGGGCAAACATTGTGTAAGTGAGAACATAAAATATAAATCCGAACAAATATGCTAATTAGTAAACGCGTACCAAGCAGCCAAGACGTTAGATTTTAAATCCAAAGGACGTCAGTTTGAATTCACTACAAGGAGCATTCTTATTATATTTGTCAATAATGCATACAGCACATGAGAAGTGGTAAAAGAGAGCCTATTGCCGTTTTAATATAATAAGTAGAAACAATGTAGAAATTCCAGGGAGATTTACTACAAAAGCGCAACAAGGAAAGCGAGGAAGCAGATATATCTTATCAGGGATATGTATGAAGGGGGGAAGGTCGGAAAAATATTTTCCCGAATTATGAACATGTGAGTCTCTACAATAGGCAAATTTCTTGAAAAATGTGGCTATTGCAGAGGACATCATGTCAGAAATCTCGCAAAACTTGTATGGACTTTTGCCGATCATCACACTCAGGTTGAAAGTTTCTCTCTCCCTCGCTCTCTGTGTATCTATGTATATTGAGATTGAAAAATAGAGTAATAGATAGATACTCCGGAGTGAGATAAATCCCGGAGAGGATTTCCGTCCCTCAAATCGACGGTATGATAAATAGACGCTTACACAATAAGAAATCCTAAAACAAGCAGCTATAAAACATCGAAGTGAATATCGCAAAGATTATACTAAACCATTTGCTCACTTAAGGTTCCCAGATCCGAACCAGATGCCACTCGTATTCCGAATGCGAAAATATTGTAATTCACACAACTCAGACTCTCCCCAAAAGTGTAATGTGCAAACAATTAAAAGTTTTGTGATGAGGGACCTCATTGATACCAGAACATTAATCGATGTAAAAACACTCTAGCAGGTAACTATTCAGTTATTTCTCCTACTACAAGTTTTATACATACAGTATGTAACAGTCTTATAAATACTCGTTAATTGTGTACTTAAATAGAACTTTATTCCAACTAAAAAACAATACACGGCGCTTTGAATTGTAAGGTGACCAAAAATCCCAGAACAGTGAAAAATGTGAATAACATATAATGCAGTAATTTTGACATGAAAATTGACAAATACGCTAATAATAATGTGAAGAGACCAGTATTTATTATTTATTATTTTATGTTGATTTCCCACATATTCATTTATTATCTGCCTGAAAAACAATTTTTAATAAGATTTTACATCAGTTTTGTAAAGCTATTCCTTATTTTCTCTAATTACATAAAACTGTTCTGTTCACATCAAGAACGGTAGACATTTGGAAAACTTAGCTAATGAAATTTATTTACGTCTGGGAATTCGGTTAATATATTTGTCCGTAATTTTGACTCTTTGGTACTAAATCATGAAAGTGTTTGTTTACGTTTATGTAATATATTGTGTCAATGTGTATTTTTTTGTAATAAATCTTCTTACTTAGAGAGAGTTCTTTACTGATTATCTAACCATCTCTGACGTCAAAAGTACCTGTTGAAACGAAATCGTCTCATCCATAAGTGTCTCGTGTTAGCAAGATCACCAGCAGATTTGGGTCTTTAAATACTCTCTTCAACCCGGAACCGAGGAGTTAGTCGGGAAGCTTTAAACAGATTCAGTCGGCGACAATTTTTTGATTTCGTTGGAGCTAGTTGGGGACCAGATTTCGGGCTTGGCTGAAGAATGTCGGTGTCGGTTAGTTAGAAAAATAGTCGAACAATCTTTAATTGGGTCAACGGAAGGACCTAGCTCAGTGTCTAGAGAACCAGTTCACGTTATAACCAGAAAGACAGATCTCCGGTCGACACCAAGAAGCCCAGTAGCGATTATGGAACAACAGGTACTGTGATATCAAATTCCATCTCTTACTACCCTCAACCCTCCCTTTCACACTCTCTCTCTTCAACCATCTTGAAATCCTCACTTTTATTTTGCTTATATATAGACAGGTGTCCCAGGAACCAATCAATTTATGAGACTCATCCCAGAAATTTTTGTTACGACACAGCTTTCTTTTAAAATCTTTTACGAATCAAGAATCCATAATGGACATATAATAATAATAATAATAATAATAATAATAATAATAATAATAATAATAATAATAATAATAATAATAATAATAATAATATCGTAAAGTAACAACAGTAATAATAAATATTCACCTTCACTGTATATATATTATTTCAACGAACATCTTTGTTGTCTTGGTGCCAGTTGGTTCGAATCCGTTGAGGACTATTGAGCACAGCGGTTCTTAACATACTTTGGCCAAAATTGTAAGCTACGTCGTTAGGAGCTCAGCTGTTCCTTATACTTTTTGTGGGGGACAAACACCGTCCTCGTTAGTTTTCTCGGGTTTGCCCCGTTTCCTCCCACTTTCTTCATTCCACCATTTGACTTATCTCTCATCATCACCGTCTCCTTTAACCTAACCGGCATACGCGTGGGACGTAAAACTTCAAGATTTCATTTTATTTCATTTTTTATACTTTTTCATAGCAATTATTATTCATAACTTTAGTATTGGAAATATTTTGTCTTTTTCCGTATTGTTTTTGTTCTCTTTATTTCGAAACAGAAGAATATCCGAACAAATATACCATAATTTACTTTCGTTTGAATGTAAGCCTCATTCGCAATTGGTAAACAAGAAACATTGACGGTTCTTACGTAGGTACAAAACATAAAACTAGAATGAAAGTGGTGGGTTTCAAACTCATACCCATAGTTATTAAAATACTGTAATCTCACGCCTTAAATTTCTCGACTACGATTTATATGTTTAATATTACATAAGTTATTCAATTTCTGTACCGATTTCATTATAGCAACTGTATACGGATGTTTCTCTTACATCATTATGAGAAGTTGCAAATGTGGACCGGAACACTTATGATTAGGTTAGACCTGGTCAATACGTTTACAAAGTTGCCCGGGAATAGTTCTGGCACAGTACAGGCACGAGAAGGCAGAATGTGTGTAAAAGAGAGAATTAATCAGTAGGAGATAAATATGGATAGAGAGAAAAGAAAAAGTAACAAAGATGTCTCAAAGAAATATCAGGGAAGACATGAAGAGAGAAAGACGAATTAAGACATATCCACTACATTCACATTATGGTAAAGAACGCACACAGAATTACTCGGAGTTTTGACAGTAATCGCGTAGTATCAAAAGTATTTCCACAATTTCAACGTCTTTGTAATAAGGAAAGAAAAACATCCGTATAAAGTTGCTATAAAGGGAGCACTATAGAAATTGAATAAATTATTTCTTACATAACGCAGAAATCGTACTCGAGTTGTTTGAGTAGTGTGATAATGGTATTTTTAATGTACTTGAGTGTGGGTTCAATTTTTGTTCTTTACTAATTGCAAATAGAGTTTACATTCAAAATAAGAAGAATTATGATGGGATTTGTTAGGGTATTCTTCTCTTTCGAAATGAAGAGAAGAATAAAAACAATATATAAAGACAAAAAGTATTGCCAGTGCTAAACTTCAATAATAATTGCTATGAAAGACTAAAACGAGCAGCTGAGTTCCTAACAATAGGACTTAAAATTTTCGCCAAACCACTGTGTTCAATAGTCCTCAACGGACTCGAACCAACTCCCACTCGCACCAACATGATCAAGGTGTTCTTTGAAGTAACAATTTGAGAGTGAAGGTGAATATTTATTATTATTATTATTGTTACTTTTATTATTATTATTAGAACACGAATGAATTTTCATGACGAAATTACTGTATAATACTTATCATTTCTGTAATTTTCTTGCATTATATGTTATATAGTTTATATGCGGCTACTAAATTGTCTGCAGGTCATAAATAAACTATTTTTGTCATGCACTTTGCTGTAAACATTATTACAGGAAGAACATTACTGGTTCCAATTATCAAGGCAGAACGTCGCAATATTTGGCTTATAATTTTAAGTAATAAGATAGTGTAGGGGTAACGTGCTGGACTTGTGAGTAATACAGTTAATCAACATAGGTTCAAACCCTTTTGACGTCAAAGCATTTCTTACAAACCACTTGTGAAGAATCGAAGAGAACAATCCTTTAAAAAGTGGAAGCCAAACCTGTATCATGATAAAGACGATTTACAATTATTGGTTTGAAATCGACAGGAAAATTGCTAGGACATTCCAGAGACTGTATTGCTTTCCAGTATACGCTTTTCATGTTACCTTTTTCAGAAAGAAATACTACAATATTTGTTGAACAAATTTTGGGTAAAGCAATCGCTTTTGTACTGATATCAAGCAAAACTTGCAAACGGGAAATGTCGGATCAATTCCCCGTCAGATAGTATCATTTTTTTTGTAAAAAGTAATAACTGCAAATAGACCAAACTGCAAGGATATCTGGATCATGGGTGTAGGTATGGCCGGAAAGGCAATTTTATTAATTCGATCAATATACGCACAGATACTCATACAACATTTGGTTGCTTATCAAAGCGGTTGGACTTCGAACATTATAAGAATTCTGATATGCAGAATTGAAATCATCGTAAGGAGACCTCGAATTTTGGATACATTTCAAAGCTTATATTGCAGTATTAGATATTGTCATGTAGGAATAACATTTGTATAATCACCTTATATTGTAAAAAAACGGAATCGATTAATGATTTAACAGATTCCTTCTCTGTCATTTCTAGTTCTAACTAGAAACATAGAGTGATAGTAAATGAAGTTTAACACACTGATCAAAAAAACAAATATATGGGTGATAATTTTAAATGTAATTGTTACAATAATTCTGTTCTTGTGTTCAAAGAGTAGAACTTTTAACCCTTTATTAATGTTTGGTTTTGTTGAAATTATTTTTCTCCCTTCTTTCTTTATGCATTAAGTAGATAAATGTAAATAATATCCAATATTATGATTAAATTTGTCATGATAGTCATGGTTGAATTACAATAGTAACAACAGAGTTTAATGTCAATATCTGTAGAAACCATGTGGTATCGATGATTGGGAAACAGTAGTTTTTTTAATGTTAATGGAACAAAAAAAGAAATAGATACAAATTTACAAGTAACAAATTTCTACGTTTTGTGCTTTCTATGTTCTTTGTGATGCACTTTCACACTCTCTTTCCGACCTATATCACTGGACGAAAGCTGTGTATCAGAAAGCTTACCTCCATTAATGTCACATGTCATCGACGTGCGCTATTTGCTAATGTACACATTTTAAGAATATCATTGGTGTTATTATTGTTATTGATTCACTATGATGCTAATTGGAATCAAAATGCCATTTACGGCTAAATTTGAAATTATTAGAGTTTAATAATAATAATGATAGCCATCAACGTGAGGATTACCAGCATTTAGTTGGCAACCTGTGTGGTTAAATACTCGTTGCAAAGTTATTTTTTTTAAATGAGTATTACAGCGCATACAAGGGAACCAGCCTCGAACCAGTGACTGCTGGTTTTGAGAACTAGGCAGCCACATTATATGATTAGTGCCTATTATCATTATATATTATGATTTACATTAGTAAGCAGCGTAGGAAAGTACAGCCATATGCAGGTTCAAAGTTCAATTCGCAGTTGATTCTCTCGCACCGCTCATCGCATGAGCATTGTGTCATCGCTTAACAAACCGGAAAACAGTTACTTTCTTTTATTTTCCTTAATGATTCAGTATTTTTTCTTCTACACACATAAACATAGGTTTTCGTTTATCAAGTAGAACCTAGATATCTTTGTCCTCAAAATCGCTGACTTCATCCTCCTTATTAAATGTAGAATATTCCTTTATACTCGTGACTATAATGTTAAAATTAAAGTATTTTTTGACTGATACAATAGGTTCGATTCCACCTGTTTTCTCTCCATAAACAAACTAGAAAATACATATTAAGGGAACTTTACTGCAAAGCACACTGATCTCATCCTTGGACAACTAATAAATAAATAAATAAATAAAAGGAAAAAAGCAGGATATTTACAAAATATAACATATATTTTAATTCTATCAGAAGTTTCCCAAGAATGCCAAATAACAATCCAGAAGGAGAATTAGCTCGGTATTCAATGCAAAAACCGCTTAAGTGCATCTATGAACTGGAAATTATTAACAAGAACACTAATTTAATTTATAATTGTACGCGGATATCTGCGTAATGAAAACCTCAGTTAAAAGTGTAAGAACAATTTTATTAAAGCAAGAGCAAGAAATAGTATATATATATATATATATATATATATATATATATATATATATATATATATATATACATATACACCAGCTAATCAGTTATTCAAAACAAATTTTTGAGATGTTTATATTATAAAAGATTTAAACCAGATTCAAGAACTTACTTGTTACTGTCACTTTTACGCTCGCTATTCAACCTAAGTAGGTTAAAGGATGGAAGAATTGTACATTCTCTTATTATTTTAAGAAATATATTGACAAATAGAATTAATAGTTCAACACTGCTGCTACATATCCCTTTCTATGTACCAAGATATCGCTCCAGAAATCAAAATACCTTTTATATACCTATGTCGAAAAGTTCAACTCATGCACACTCACCTATTATACGAATGCTGAGAGTCTATAATAAATTAAATGATAGGATAGACCTATTTTCAGATGGAAAAGTTAAATTTGTTAAACTTCTCTATGAAATACTGAATAATGACCATGTATGATCTATTGTTATTTGTTAACGTATTGATATATATATATATATATTATTGTTCTCGTGGCTGGATTGTATATTCTTTCCTTTTTAATTTTTAGTATTTTTTCTTTTATTATTTTCTCTTTCCATGTTTTATTTTTCTTCTTTGTAAAGTCATGTAACCATCAATTATGTAAGTCAAGAAGGTATGTTGTGGGTGTATGCCTGTGTACTTTCATATAAATAAATAAATAAATATAAATGCTTATGACAACAAACACTATTCGAAGCTTTCTTGCACCCACTGGAAAACGTGAAGTATATTAATATTTATTTGCATATATTGTTGTTGTAGACTGTTCCCATAATGCCCACCGACTTCGATTTTAAAAAAATTGAGAAATAAATTTCACTTTTATTTAGTGGTCAATTTGAAGGCATTTTGTTATACTACCATTAAGAAACCCATATACATCATATTACGAATCAATCATTATGGAACAATCTCATGTGTGACACGCAGCAGTGGTACCAATCTTTGAAAGTTTCATTTACAACTTTTTTTTTCTTTTTCTTTTTTAACTGATATTGTGAGTAATGGTGCATTCATTATAAAGGTACAACAAGATATTATCTCTCTATTTATATCTCTCTCTCTCTCTCTCTCTCTCTGTGTGTGTGTGCGTGTGTGTGTGTGTGTTTGTTTCTAGTTTCCGGCGTAAGCGTGTGGATAATACCAGGTATACTTTCGTGTGTACATATGCTAGTGTGTGTGTGTGTGTGTGTGTGTGTGTGTGTGGCGCGGGTATATGAAGTATTAATTGGGATAGCGTAGTGGAACTTATCGATATTAGTACGTACATACAAACGGCTGTTACATCACGATAACTTTGGACGAATGCGAATTTTTAAATTCTGCTATTTGTAATAAATAAGTAGAGTGATTCCTCTCGAGGGAGTTCCCCTAAATGGTAGCCCCTACCATGTCCAATTGAATCACAAATAGCCACAATCATTTGTATATTGTTTGTACAGAAATGCGCAGGCGAAATTTTCGTTTGTACACAATTAGGGGCGCCGCCAGAACAGAAAAATTGGGACTGTCTAACTGGTAGCCCCCCACCAGGTGCAATTCAAGCACAAATTATCGCAATTATTTGTACTTCGTTTGTACAGAAATGTGCAGGCGACATTTTCGTTTGTAGACAATTAGAGGCGCCGCCAAAACAGAAAAAAATGGGGGCTGTCTAAGTAGTAGCCCCCGACCATGTCCTATTCAATCACGAATTGTAGATATCGTTTGTACTTCGTTTGTACAGAAATGTGCAGGCAAAATTTTCGTTTGCACATAATTAGGGCCGCCGCCAGAACAGAAAAAAATGGGGCTGTCTAAGTGGTAGCCCCCCACCAGGTGCAATTCAATCACAAGTTGTCGCATTCGTTTGTGCATCGTTTGTACAGAAATATGCAGGCGAAATGTTTGTTTGAACAAACTTAGGGGCGCCGCCAGAACGAAAACAAAGTGGGGGACTGTCTAAGTGGTAGCCCCCCGCCATGTCCAATTCACTCACAAATTGCCGCAATCGTTTGTGCGTCATTTGTACAGAAATGTGCAGGAGTAATTTTCATTTGTACGCAAGGAATCGCGCCTGCAAAATGAAAACAAAGTGGGAGCTGTCTAAGTGGTAGCTTCGCAACATGTCCAATTGAATCACAAATTGTCGCAATCGTTTGTACGTCGTTTGTGCAGAAGTGTGCAGGTGAAAAGTTTGTTTGTACGCAATTAGGGACGCCGCCAGAACGAAAACAAAGTGGGGGCTGTCTAAATGGTAGCCCCCCACCACGACCAATTCAATCACAAATTGTCACAATCGTTTGTACCTCGTTTGTACAGAAATGTGCACGCAAAATTTTCGTTTGTACACAATTAGGGGAGTCGCCAGAACGAGAACAAAGTGGGAGCTGTCTAAGTGGTAGCTTCGCAGCATGTCCAATTGAATCACAAATTGTCGCAATCGTTTGTACTTCGCTTGTACGGAAATGTGCAGGAGAAATGTTTGTTTGTACACAATTAAAGGCGTCGCCGGAACGAAAACAAAGTGGGAGCTGTCTAAGTGGTAGCCCCCGACTATGTCCAATTCAATCACAAATAGTCACATTCGTCTGTACGTCGTTTGTACAGAAATGTGCAGGCGAAATGTTTGTTTGTACACAATTAGGGGCGCCTCCAGAACGAAAACAACGTGGGGCTGTCTAAGTGGTAGCCCCCCACCATGTGCAGTTGAATCACAAATTGTCGCAATCTTGTGTACTTCGTTTCTACAGAATTGTGCAGGCGAAATATTTGTTTGTACACAATTAGGAGCGCCGCCAGAACGAAAACAAACTGGGGGCTCTCTAAGTGGTAGCTTCAAACCAACATGTCCAATTGAATCACAAATTGTCGCAATCGTTTTACTTCGTTTGTACAGAAATGTGCAGGCGAAATGTTTGTTTGTACAGAATTAAAGGCGCCGCAAGAACGAAAACAATGTGGGCTGTCTAAGTGGAAGTCCACGACCATGTCCAATTGAATCACAAATTATATCAATCGCTTGTACATCATTTGCACAGAAATGTGCAGGCGAAATTTTCGTTTGTACTCTATTAGGGGCACCGCCAGAACGGAAACAATGTGGGGGCCTGTATAAATGGTAGAAACATTAAAAAAAGTGTCACATTTATGGAGTAGTTTTCTAACATGACTTTGTTCACACTATTGTGTGGTTTGGTATGTTCACACTATGGTGTGATTCACTATATTGATCTTATTCTAACGATGATGGAATTAAATGTTTTTCTTCCTTTGTTTTTTTATATTTATATTTATACTTACAATCATTATTGCTGACTTAGTTTATTAAACTCGGCTCTTATTATTAAACTTATTCATTATTTCTTACGTGAGCTGAATCCTTATGAATTTTTTTTTTCTTTCTATCTTGCGCAGAAACCGTTATTCTCATCTCGTACAGGAAATTGATAAGTGGAAGATATAACAAATTCACAAAGTAGACTGTTAAAGGGAAAATTATAACACAGTATTTTGTTTTATTTGATCATCTTCATTAAACTCATTTTGCAGAAACTATAGAATGGATGGTGAAGTATTTTGGTGCATTCAGCATTCTGATTTACGAGTAGAGTTGCTAACTGGCCGGTATTTGCTGTGATTTCGATTAAGGCCGGTGACCGGTACAAACTTCTTATTAGCCTCTTCTGAGCGGTATTTTGGAATCTGCAATCCAGAATATAACATAGAACTTCGAAATTTTTCAACAGTGCCTTTACAAACACAAATTTCCGTTGTATTAAACATTATCGATATTTTTTAATGTATGGCAGTTTTTTTTATTTATTTAACATAACAAATTTGATAACACTTATATGTTATTGTAAAAGAATTTTATACATTTATTGAAAGTAGAAAATGACTTTTTAAAGCAATTTCCTTTGTTTGAAGTGTAAGTTTATAGAGTAAATTTCATTTTATGAATCAACTATTGTTACATAAAGATTATTATCCAGTACTATTGATCTGTTTCGATAATTTTAAACAAGTGGCAATTGCTGATAAATACAATAACGATCAATACAGTCTTCAGTTTCTCATTTGTACAGAGAATTTTAAGGGTGTGCCGGTAATTTTGTTTTCCTGAGTTGGCAACCTATTTACGAGGTTTTGTTTCAACTCTGCTACGTAGTGGCTCCGTACTGACACTCCGCATGCAAATAAGTGTGTAAGGCTAACATACTCCCCGGTTTCTTAAAATTTGTCCCGTTGTGCAGAAATTTTCCTTCTTGTCCTGTTTTTTCTTTATTATTATTATTATTATTATTATTATTATTATTATTATTATTATTATTATTATTATTTACATATCAAAATTTATGAAAAGATAATAAAATCGACTTATTCCTTTTGCTTTCAATTCCGACAATACTATAGGAACAATTTCATTGTAATCTTTATTATTATTCCAATCACTGCTTCCCCGGATATAACATGCAATGTATAAATCCTCCTAAGTAGCACTCTTATCACTACAAGTAGGAATGTATACCCCGAGGTGGCAACAAATTCTTGTGGCGTTGCAGACCAGCCCCGAAAACATTTTTTTTTCTGCTTCAGAAAAACAATTATGCAAATTGCTTTATTTTAGTTCGCATTTTAGGTTAACAAAAATAAATCAGTCTATTGAAATTTGGAAACAACTTCATAAATCTGGATATTTTTCTTTATAGACATGTAGAGCATGTAAAGGTGGTATTGTAATAATATTGAAAATATAATTTTTGCCCAAATATTGTATGTTCTCTGATTGCGTTTATATTGTATAGCAGCTTCTAGCTTCTATAATTTTTTTAGCATTGTTGATTAAGTATGGACTATATTAATGCATTATTTTAAGTTGTATAACTATTGCGATACAGTAGTAAAATTCGAAAGATAAAATTAATACAAAATGCAATATTTACTACTAATTTGTAAGATGTCCCGTTTTTTCTGTTTTCAAAAAGTATGGTAGCCTTAAAGTATGTTAAACCATACAAAATAAATTGTACTGTAAATTGTACCCCTCTGATAGTGCTCTCAAACGGGTCGGGTTACGGGTCGGGTCGGGTCGGGTCAGTCGGGTTAGCTCGTATCGGGTCACTCGGGTCGGGTCGTCACATTCTTCACTTATTTTCTATACGGGATACAATAAAGAGCTTTGTTGTAGAATTCAATTCGAAGTTGGTGAATGAATGATAAATGTGACTAATTGAACGTGAAATAGTAATAAAATTTTAATTTAACCCTATATTAACTAATTGGCATTGTAATTGTAATTAATATTACTACTGACGTTTTTCCTTTCTGCGTTTTTATGTCAAGTTAAATGTCACATTAAGTGAAATTGAAAGGAAATATCTAGTTAACGTCCCACGTTATGCACCAACGCTAAGAGAGACAGTGGTGATGAGAAATAATTGAAGTGGTTGAATGAAGAAAGTGGGAGGAAATGGGAGAACACCGAGAAAACTCATGCACATGGTGTTTGTCCACCAGAAAACTTACTTGGTACGAGCTGGAATCAATACCCATGCACCTTCAGGTCAAACATCTGCCTTTGGGCAGTACACATTATTATTATTATTATTATTATTATTATTATTATTATTATTATTATTATTATTATTATTATTATTATTATTATTATTATTATTATTATTATAACTTTAAGAGTGCCTAAGAAAATTCAGCCGCCTTTCCACCAACACCTTCGAACATTGGTATGTAACCTAAGACGTACCTGGAATATCAAAAATCGACTCCATCATCCTCGACGACCTTCTGCCGACGTTCTGGAAGGCTATGGATTCCATCGCAGTCGAACTTGGTGGGACGTGAAGTGAAGAAAGTATCAAGTGCATATTGAACATCTACTAGCGATTTGAATTGGCGTTCTCTAACGTGATTGTCCAAGGAATGGAACAGGTGATAATCGGACGGTACAATGTCCGTGTAGTATGGCGGATCCAATAGTGTTTTCCATCCAAGGCGTAGAATGATGTACTGGGTAATTTTAACCCCGTGGGGCTTAGCGTTGCCTTGTAACAGGAGGACCCCTTTGCGATTCAGAACTGCTGGATCCAGACAGTACACAGTGACAGTACACAGTTGCATTGATTATGTGACCAGCTGGTAGCAGTTCCCGATGGACGATGCCTCGAGCAGTCCACAAAATGCACAGGAGAACCTTATTCTGGTGCAGTGCTGGCTTAGGCTTTTTTTGAACCGGTTCATGGGATGCTAACCAAGAATGACGGCGCCGTGGAGCATCATACAGGACCCACTTCCCATCACATGTCAACACCCTGTCCAGAAATTGCTCCTTCCTCAGACGAGATGCCAAAGAAACACAGGTGTCTTTCGCGTTGCTTTCTGGCTCCAAGTCAAATCATGCAGGACCCATCAACCCAACTTGCAGTGCTTCCCAAGTTGGTGGTGGATGTGCCGAATGGTTTGTCCACTCACACTCAAATGTAGTACCAGTTCTTCACATGTCTGTCTTCGCCTCAATTGCTGCCTGAAGATCTTTATTTTGAACATCTGTTTGTTTTCCGGCACGTGGTGCGTCTTCGAGTGTTTCGTCACCGTCCTTAAACCGTCATACCACTGCACTCTCCGCGTAGTCTCGACACCCTCACCAAAGACCTGTCATATATTCCGCCCCGCGGAGCAGCAATTTGAACTCGTACAGCAAACAAGCCCTTATGACGCTCTGTGAAGGCCCCATGTTCACTCAGTCCTTACGCACGTTCACGGTGTATCTGAACAGCCACAACCAAGTAGTATGTTGGATATACTTACTAGTGTTGCTCACGAGACCAGGTTGGGGTATTCTCGTCTCGAAAATGTGTCTTGAAGGTAGTCTCGTCTCGACAAGTGCATATGTTTGTAGTGAAAGAGCTCTGTCTAATC
Source organism: Thermobia domestica (assembly GCF_964235325.1). Lineage (NCBI taxonomy): Eukaryota > Metazoa > Arthropoda > Insecta > Zygentoma > Lepismatidae > Thermobia > Thermobia domestica. Next base: position 39,209,740 of record NC_137454.1, on the reverse strand, counting down.
CAGGGATGAATTCAGGGGGTAGCCCGGGGGGAATGCCCCCCGAAGAAATTCATTCCCCACGGAGAAACTCCCAAAATTTCAGTCACAAATGTAGAAATTACTTCACCGAATTATTTGTTTTTCTTTCTTTGCACGTGCAGACGAAATCCTATCTCTCAATATACATATAGATGGCGCAGACCCATTCTAAATAAATATTAAACATGTAACATCTAAGATAGAATACCAAATAGTCAATAAAACCTGTATTTCTTAACGCTATGACCCAGTTTCAGAGAACATGAAATTGTCAACTGTTGAAGAAAGGTCTGTATTTTATTAGGTACTACACTCTCGCCCTATATTGTATATTAGTAGGTAGCACTAGCACAGGTTGAGATAGGAAAGGAAAGATAGAGACAATCTTTCGATCATTCCATATGATCTCTGATGTCAACAGATTCAGTTGTTCTTGAAAATGTACAGTTTTTGCATAATTTGATATACAGCGTCTAAATCTTATTTCTCGCTTCGGAAGTAACAGGCGTAAATGTGTTTTGCGATTGTTAAAGTAAACACACCTTTCTTTAACTGAAAATAAGTCAGTTAAAGGGTGAGATTCAGAGGGCGTCATTTAGAGGGATCAGGGAGGAACAGTTATCCCTCCTGGGTTAAAGATTTATATAGAATTTATCAATATAATAGTAGTATATAAGTAAAATATTGCTATTGAAAGTGACGAAGGAGGGGCAAGCGGAGCGACGCCCCCGGGCACCGATGAAAGGGGCGCATGATTCGGGAGGGAAAAAGAAAAGAAAAGAAAAGAAGGAAAGAAAAAAGAGGGAATGTAACACATGTGCACATGTGGGCATGTGCACATACATAAAATGAAAGGAAAAATGTAATAAAAAGTGCTCAAAATCAAGTAAAAGCAGGGTTTACGAGGGTCACTACGAAAGTTTTGAGATACGTATGTAGCACAGTATTTGAATTCCAAAACTTTCGTTCGGTAGTGGTATCCAGAGCGAAGAAGAGAAGTTAGTTTCAACTCGCCACGCTTATCGGCGTGGCCGTATCGCCTTCATTTGTTTGTTGATGTGAGCAGTATTTGGCTGTATAGAATGGAGCTCGAAAGGGAACATTTTTGGGCAATGATCCTTTAATATTTCAAAAGCGGTTTGAACGAGACACAAAGCCTTGACCGTTTGCAGAGGGCATTTGAGGACCTTGCTCCTTCCCGTGCTACAATTTTTTGGTGGTTTGGTGAATTCACAAGAGGCCGAACATCGCTTAAAGATGAAAAGAGAGCTGGTCGTCCGGCAACAGCTGTGTCAGATGAAAACATTGCCGCTGTGGAACAAATGATTTGAGAAAATCCTCGAACAACTTTCAAGGACATTGAATCTACAGTGAACATTGGATCGCCAGCAGTAAAAAAAAATTCTTCATGATCATCTTCGGCTCAGGAAGGTTTCATCTCGTTGGGTGCCTCACACTTTGGCTGAACAGCCGAAGCACAATTCGTGTAGAATGGTGTGAAGAAATGCTTGCAAGATTTGATGGAGGCAATTCTCGATGCGTCTCTGACATTGTTACTGGTGATGAGACTTGGATCTATCAATCTGACCCTGAAAATAAACGCTAGTCTACAGTTTGGATCTTTCCAGACGAAAATCCACCCACGAAAGTGAAGCGACCGCGAAGTGTGAGGAAGAAGATGGTCGCAACTTTCTTCTCCAAATCTGGCCATGTTGCAACTTTTCCACTTGAAGAAGAAAGGACTGTTACTACTCAGTGGTACACCACTGTTTGCCTAACAAAAGTGTTCCAGAAGCTTTGGGAACGGCGTCCAAGAACTAGATTGCGTGGGATCCTGCTTCATCATAACAACGCGTCCACACACACGGCCAACATCACAATTCAGTTTTTAGAATGTACGTAGGTCAAACTTATGACTCTTCTGCCGTATAGCCTGGCCCGTGTGATTTTTTCTGTTCCCCATGATAAAAGATCGCATGCGTGGGAAGAGATTTTGCAGCCCTGAAGAAGCTGTAGTGGCTTACGAGAATGAACTTTCAACAGTTGAAAAACAAGACTTGCATCCTCGAAAACCACTTTTGGAAGCAGTGATGCCAAAGTGTGTACATTGTAATGGTGAATATTTTGAGAAAATGTAAGTGTTAAATTGATTTTATGTATCTAATTTATTTCACATCTCAAAACTTTCATAGTGACCCTCGTACTTTTTAAAATTTTCTCACCTTTCGCAGCTGGTCTGTGGACCTCACTCATATGTACGGAGTTTCCGTCGTATACTCTCGCCCCAAACGCTGATTTTCCACGACGCGGCACTAATCCTACTGAAGATTTCGTAAACTAAACTATTGATGTTTATGGAGTAAAGAAACCAAGGCTAATATACTTGATTTAGAATCAGAAGTGTGAGAAAGGATGATTACTTTTTGTTAAGATATTCCTATGTATGTTTGTTTTAGAACAAAAAATATTTGAGCTAATTTAAAAAACTTCTACATTAGTAACAAACAGGAACTACTGAATATAGGGAAAAAATAACTAAAATAGCTACTGTAAATAGCAGTTAAAGTTTAGTCTAAAATATTTTTGTCAGTCTTTATTTAATGTTTTAGATAAAATTAAACGATTGTTTAAAAAAATAATCTCACATTGAATATTTATCAGCAATTAGTCTCAATATTAGCTAAGATGTGCATGTGAATGGAATTGTTAAATATGCTGCTTTCTTGCAAAAATACAGAAAAACACCCCCCCGAGGTGTTGACATTCCCCCCGGGTGAAATGTCTGAATTCAACAATGGTCTCATCTCGTACCCCTTCAGGAAAATTCTGTCACGTCTCGTCTCGTCCAACAACTGACCTTCACCTGTTATCCGTTCGCATTCAACTCACGTTGTGAGGGCCAAATGAACACAGACCTCCACAAAGAGAAAGAACTTTCTTGGTCACCTTCAGATTATTATTATATTTATTATTATTATTATTATATTTATTATTATTATTATTATTATTATTATTATTATTATTATTATTATTATTATTATTGCTGCGGTAGTGAATTGACTCTCTACGCAATAAAATACTTGCTAATTTTATATAACGTTGCAAATATCTTCTAGATAAATTAATCAAGAAAAAATAAAAGGTAATTCCTTACAGAATGATGTTTCAGTGCAATTAGTTCCTTATGATTATATCAGACAGCAACGCTGTTTTTAAATAGAAAAATCGGAATGTTAACGTGAGGAAATTTTTGTTTGTTACACAGCAAAAAATATTAAAAGAAGTTCTATATACATTCCTTACTAGAAAATAATGTTGTCTTCAGAACTTTTATTCTTTTAGTCTTCAGAACCTGTCTTCAGAACTCAGTCAAATTTTATTTTTTGAGTTTCGAAGTTGATTGCCTAAATTTTAACCTTGGAAATTTGGATGTGGAGTAAAATAAAGAAGGTTAGCAGGGTAGATAGGAAATGCTGAAAAAAATGCAAGAGACGAGAGCAATATTAGACGATATAAAGAAGCGAAAAAATGGACGGATCACAAGTTTCGATCTTGCTAAGGGATTGCATTCTGAGAGATGTAGTAAAGGGGGTGATATCAGGAGAGCGAGAGTGTGTAAGAAGGTTGGAATTGATAGATTGTAGTAAGGAGGGTGGTACTTTATGTTGGATTGCGAGGCAGATATTAGCGGGAAATCGCAAAAATGGAAGCTTCTTACCTAGTTCACAGGAAACTGGCCTGTCATTAATGGCAGAACACTGAGGAGGAGGAGGAGGATAATTATACTACAAATAAAAAAGCCGAAACAATGGTTTATGCATAAGAATTGGTCAGCATTTTTTCTGGTGGCAGTTTTGTAAGGTTCTAGCTCTCTCAAACTGGTTAGATTGTAAGGTCAGGTTACTCGGGTCGGTTGTCGGGTTAGGTCACCTCGGGTTGGTTCACTCGGGTCACCTTGGGTCGGGCCAATCGGGTCAGCTCGGGTCGGGTTGTCGAGTCGGGTCAGTCAATTCGGGTCACGGCGGGGTCGGGTCGGTCTTCAACACATATAATTTCCACGAAAATTACAACATACCACCGTTTATACCTCATTGGACTTCCAATAAAACATTTTCAATGATGTGTACACCATGTCACCATTTTTGTATGAGGGAATGTCTAGAGGGATTTTGTGGGAATTTGATGGAGTGTAGATTCCTGTGTGTGTGTGTGTGTGTGTGTGATACCTTACAGGATACAAGATGTCGAGGAAGTGTGTAAATAAACCGGACAATTTGTGTTATGTATGTGGGGAGCTGATATTTAAATCACAACGTCGATGTTTTACTCCACTTGTGAGGAAGTATTATCAGTTATATTTTGGTTGCTGTGTAGGAGACCAGGATAAGAACTGGGTTCCTCACTACATTTGTTGTACTTGCGTGAAACGTCTGACTGGGTGGGCAAATTGTGGACGAAACATTAACTTCGCAGTACCGATGATCTGGAGGGAACCAAAAGATCATTCTTCAGACTGCTAATTTTGTATGACACAGATAAAAGAAATAAGCAGTAAATCTAACCATACAGTACAGTACCATAATTTGCCATCAGCAATTAGGCAAGTTCCACACAGTGCAGAATTACCTGTACCAGTACCTCCTCCCCATTTTACGGTAAATGAGGATTACGTACTTGAGGCAACTATTGAAGTTCCAAATGAAGATGATGATCCTACTTATGTAGGAAGCACATCTACATTGGATCCCCATCTGATAACTCCGGGTGAACTAAATGACCTCATACGGGATTTTAAACTCTCCAAGACACAGACAGAACTTCTTGATTCTAAACTTAAGGCTGGAATCTGCTCCATCGTGACACTAAAGTGTGTATTTTTCGAAACCTTCATACAGAGTTTCAAAACTATTATTCTCAAGAAAATGATTTAGTGTATTGTAATAATGTCTGTGCTGTGATGGATACACTTGGACATGCACATATAAGTACAGAGTGGAGATTGCTTATTGACTCTTCGAAAACTAGTTATAAGGCTGTCCTTTTGCACAATGGCAACAAATTTTCTTCAGTGCCTTTGGCTTATGCAACTAATATGAAGGAAACCTATGAAAACCTCGAAATAGTGTTAGAAAAAATTCAGTATGAGAAATACAAGTGGACCGTTTGCTGTGATTTACAAGTCATTTCTTTGTTAATGGGTTTTAGGTTGGTTATACGAAATATTGTTGTTTCCTCTGCAAATGGGACAGCAGGAACAAAGCGGAACATTACATCAAGAAGGAATGACCAACGCATGTATTAACTCCTGCACAGAAGAATGCTTTTTATTCCTCACTGGTGAGCCCTGATTAGATAATTCTACCTCCTCTTCACTTAAAGTTGGGGCTCTTCAAAACCTTTGTTAGGGCAATGAACAAAAGTAATGCAGGATCTTGTTACCTCAAGGAAAAAATTCCTCGGGTTAGTGACGATAGGGATTTTTGTAGACCCCAAATAAGATGTTTAAATGTTTAACAGAGAATTTTTAGGAGACAAGAAAGCCCCAAATTACCGTGAAATTGTGAGTGATTTCGGGCAATCATTCAATGAAATGGGTTGCAACATGTCCCCCAAAGTTCACTTTCTAGACTCCCACCTGCATTTCTTTCCTGAAAACCTTGGTGCTGTTAGTGATGAGTATGAGGAACATTTTCATCAGGACATTTCCTCCATGGAGAAGAGATACCAGTGACAGTGAAGTTCAAAAATGCTAACTGATTACTGTTGGACACTTAAAAGAGATGTTCCAGAAACCAAACACAGAAGAAAGTCGACAAATAAAACATATTAGTTGAGGTAAGTAAGTGTCCATTTATTAAGAAGATACCACTCACTTCTTTTGTATTATTTATTAAGTAGATATAAAATGGTGACACGGTGTTTACATCATTGAAAATATGTTTTATTTCAAATCCAATGAGATATAAACCGTGCTTATATTGTAATTTTCGTGGAAGTTATATGTGATTTTATCTGCACTAATGAATATTGTAAAATGAATAGTACACATAGCATATTTTTTATATAAATATGTTTATTTCTCTAGAAAGAATAATGCTATTCTTATGAAACTTAGAGGGCTTACTAAGTATAAATCAAGCTAACATACAATATAATTTGTGCGTTTATATACCTAAGGTACCCAAGCTACAAGTATGAAAATAGTTTAAAAAAAAGGAAAGAAATTTGAGGGGAAATTTTCCGAAAACACCTCTCTCACGGGTAAACTGAGTGTGATGTAGAAAAACTGATTGCAGATTCAAATTCTACGTGCAAAGTTCTATTAGAGTCAGGTATTTTCTTCCGTGGGCCAGAGAAAAAGATTTTTTTTCGACTAGTGTAATAGGTACCATTTTCAAACTCAGCAACCGTTATTCAAACCGGTTAACGTTGATCGCAGATATTAAAAATACTTACATCCGTATATTATTATTTAATACATACGAAAATTTTACCTGTACATTTCTGCACAAACGATGTATAAACGATCGCGACAATTTGTGGTTCAATCGAACATGGTGGGGCAAGCACTTAGACAACTCCCCTTTTTTTCGTTCTGTTCACGCACCTGATAGATAAGAAAAAAAACTTTCGCCTGCGCATTACTGCTCAAACGATGTACAAACAATTGAGATAATTTTCTTTTGAATCGGACGTAGGGAGGTGCTACCAATTAGGTAGCCTATACTTTGTTATCGTTTTGGCGCGCCCGCAATTGTGTACAAACGAATATTTCGCCTGCAAATTTCTGTACAAAACCCCAACAAACAAGTGCGACAGTTTGTGGTTGAATTCGACATGATGGGAGGGCTATCAATTAGAGAGCCCATAGTTTGTTTTATGGTTTGGGCGGCGCCACATATATGTGCAAACGAAAATTTCAGCTGCACGTTTATGTACAAAGGCGTACAAACAAGTGTGACAATTTGTGATTGAATTGAACATGGTGATTGGGCTATCACTTAGAAAGCCCTCCACTTTGTTTTCGCCCTGGCGACGCCCCTAATTATGTACAAACGAAAATTTTGCATGCACATTTCTGTACAAACGATGTAGAAACGATTGTGACAATTTGTGATTGAATTGGAAATGGGGGGGCTACCATTTAGACAGCCCTCACATTGTTTTCATTCTGGCGGCGCCCCTAATTGTGTACAAAGAAACATTTCGCCTGCACATTTCTGTACAAATGATGTACAAACGATTGCGACGATTTGTGCTTGAATTGGACATGGTGGGGGGCTATCGCTTAGACAGCCCCACTTTGTTTTCGTACTGGCGGCGCCCCTAATTGTGTACAAACGAAAATTTAGCCTTCACATTTCTGTAGAAACGATGTAGGAACGATTGCGACAATTTGTGATGGAATTGGACATGGTGGAAGGTATCACTTAGACAGCCCCCACATTGTTTTCGTTCTGGCATCGCCCCTAATTATGTACAAACAAAAATTTCGCCAGCGCATTTCTGTACAAACGATGTAGAAACGATTGCGACAATATGTGCTTGAAAAGGACATGTTGGTGGGGGGCTACCATTTAGACAGCCCCCACTTTGTTTTCGTTCTGGCGGCGCCCCTAATTGTGTACAAGCGAAAATTTGCCCTGCACATTTCTGTACAAATGATGTAGAAGGGATTGGGACAATTTGTGATTGAATTGGACATGTTGGTGGGGGCTACCCTTTAGGCAGCCCCCCCTTTATTTTAGTCCTGGTGGCGCCCCTAATTGTGTACAATCGAAAACTTCGCCTGCACATTTCTGTATAAACGATGTACAAATGATTGCGACAATTTGTGCTTGAATATTACATGTTGGTATGGGGCTAACATTTAGACAGCCCCCACTTTGTTTTCGTTCTGACGGCGCCCCTAATTGTGTACAAACGAAAATTTCGCCTGCACATTTGTGTACAAACGATTGAGACCATTTCCGATTGAGTCTGTTAGGGGGAGTGGGGGGCTGTCTAATTGGACGTCTCCTTTGCACCTGTACTGTAATGAAATTAGCTTTATTTTCGTATATTTTTCAACAGTTAACCAATTTAAAACTATCGCAAACAAGGATATGTAGTCAACTTCTTAAATGCTTCGCTCGCAGGAACCCGTTCAGCGCGTGCAACAAGCAAAAACAACATGTTTGGCGTCTCACAAATGAAAAAAAGGGGAAAAAAGAGAAGGAAAACCAGCACGGCAGTGCCTTAGCGCAGTCAGAGCTGACAACATAGTTTCGGTCATCACATACGCCAATAGTCCTACAAGCGGTTTACGAGAGTTATACAGTTACAATATACGTTGTGCCACAGTAGCGCTACTGGCGGAATGTGCACGAACTACAAATGAATATGTTCCTTTACAAGCATCAGCCACTGTTGCACTCTCCTTACATTCTACACATCCTTTTTTCTCCCACTTTTTGACCTTGACAAGCAGAAGTACCAGGCTTTCCGAGTTCACAACCATAAACTGTTTGTGTACATTGTACGTTTTCAGTTCTTCCAATGACTGGGCGCGCGAAGGACAAGGGTGATGATCGGGCTACCGTATACGGAAGTCAGAAACACCCGGTTCCAATAATAAATGTAAAATACGAATATAGAGCCTTGACAATGCCGTGAGGATGAATATATATATATATATATGATTGAAGAACTTTTGAATTATATACTATTAGGTAAATTATCCAGTATTGCACGTTCCCTGCGATGCGTATTTGAATCAAAGTAGACTTTAGAAAATTCACCTTTTTACACATGTTAATTATGTTTTAAATAGCAGGGCAGACGAAGGAGACGCTATTTCCTCTGAAAAGTTAAAACCAATTGGAAAATGCACCTGTGTGTGAGGTTGTGTGACAACAAAGTATGAGGAAATACACACACACACACACAGAATAACCGTGTAACTTAAAATATTGTTATTTTGATGAATTACTATAACGAACAATTTGGGTTACGTTTGTCTCATTGGTGTGGTTTTGGTGTGCTACCAAACTTATGTTTGTTAGTAGAAACAGTTACCTTGAGCATATTCTTCTTATTTATTCAGAAACAATCTTTTGTTCATTTCAGTTTCATTAATATTTTTTGTGGATAGCAAAATAAAGCTGAAAGCCAACTCATATTAATATTTGTTTAAATTTTTGTTTTATTAAGAGAAAGATACTAAATTATTAAACTATTTCCTATAACCTCTAAACACGCGTTAATTAGTAAATATAGTATTTAACCTATGACGAATTTACAAGTGTTTCCTCGGAAAATGCTTAGCTTGTGTCTAACTTAAAATAAAAGTTGGCCACTATTTCTTCACCTTCCTAATAATCGCACACAGTTAATTCATAAGACAAACGGTAAAGAAAAGGAATTATTTTTTTTTCAAATTTTAATGAAAATGTAACTTGAGGATAGTGTCATTTACTTTTCTTTCCATCGCGATCTACACTTAAATTCAAGTAATGAACTTCACTTTAACTCTTCGCTGCCAATTGTTTATTCGAAGATCTTCTGCCTCCTACGACAACCCTGTTAGTTTTGAATATCACAATACATGGAGAATATTAGTGTTTTTACCTCCATCGGCCAGTCTGCTAGGGAGTCACTTAGAGTTCAAGAGCATTAAACCTATCCACTGAGTGTGATCGCCTCCATCACATTTTCGCACTCTTGAAATGCACTTGATACACTCTGCTTTCTGGATTATAGCTCTCAATGACGGAATAGTTTTGATCTCCAACCTCACCGCCTGTTCCACCAGTAAAACTGGAATCTGTAGTTCTCGATTTCGGGTTTCGACTAAGTATCCTCCTGCCGTCTTTCCTTTTCTTATTTCACTACTTATTATTTATTGATTTGATTTCTTATTTCTGTTAGTAGTCGTTTCACCCATTGAACATTTCCATGTGTTCACACACACACCCCTTTACCAAATCATCAATAGTTTTCTCTTCCATTTTGATTCCCTATGTTTCCTTTTTCATTATTGTTTCCTCTTGTTTTCTTTACCACCATCTTAGACGTTTACTGCTTTTTCTCATGTCTTCTCTATTTGAGAAACATCCCTCTTACTTTTTTATTTTTAACAATCACCCTCTCAAACCAAACTCCCGTTCTGGAACTAATATATTATGTCTTACGTAGAGATTTAATTGAATTCTGTTAGATGTTACCTCTTCATATCAATATGACAATTTATGTCTTTTTTCGAATTTTTTGAATAATAACATAATGAAGGTGATGCTACATAATTACTCTTAATAATTGTTAATAATTTTACCAATACCGTTATTAATAGTTGTTTGAGAAATATGACAAAAGTTATAGTATATTGGCTATATGGATAAAGGCATTCTTATGCATAAAAATACATGTACTTGAAATAATTAGACAATATCATAATGATTTTGTTTTTAAAATTTCTGGTAATACTAACTACTGATAATAAGAATAATAGTTATTTTTATTATTTCTATTTATTGTTAAACATTCTCATATATTATGTATTGAGTTTAAATAGGATTTGTGGAATATATTTAAGGATCCCCACTTCACGACAAAAGCACATGTTAATTGAACACGTATTTTTGATTACAATGAAGCAGACGAGAATATAACAAGGAAAACTCAAAGAGAAGCCGAAAGGAGACGGACCTCAAGAAAGGACCCAAAGAGGACAAGTAAAAGAGGGACCACAGAAGGACGTGGTATGAGTCGACCAACTAATCAAGTAACCATCACCTCCTGTGAGGTCGCATTGGACATCTTTCCTAAACCCTATGTCGCACTGGACTAGGGATCTCATCTAGCGAGGCTGCTATGAGCTGAGGCGGTTATTCACAATCTCTCCTAAGAACCTTGCCAGTGTTCGGGATGGTGCCATGAGCGGAGAGAGCACCCGGCAAAACAACGATATCCCCTAAGCTGGTCATTAAGTAAAAATACTACTTACTCTTTGTAAATCAAAGATATGTGTAATTAGTACTGTGTAGTAAAATTAGTGTAAGAGGAAAAGACACACACACGGACCGTCATTTAGTCTCTACCTATAAACTCATTGCGTGGTGTATGCACCTTAGTTTTGTACGGGGCGCTCTTTTTATTAACTTTTTAGCAGGCACTGATGAGGTCAGTATCAAAATCGAACTAATTTTCATTACCCCTCCCTCTTTTTCTTCTTAACTTTCCCGAGTGCGATTTTATGCCTGAAACTAGGTCAGGTAAACAAATATATAAGCCAGAAGAGGATAATAGAATTATGGCAGAGGGTGCATCTAATATATCTTTTAACGTACTTCCTTTGATGAAATATTTAGGACACGTGCATGAGGACCCGGAGAGATTTTTCATGCTATTTGGTCACATGCCAACCATTCAATCATTGTCACCAGTCAAAAAGAAGTAAACTTTACCCATACTCTTGCATGATACGGCATTAGATATATAACATTACAACTTAAAAACCAAAATGAATTGGAAACGTTGTCTTATGGAACTTTAAAATCTAAATTAGTTTTAATAAGTAGGCCGAAGGTTCTATCACATATGGCGGAAGAAGAGCTATTCAAAGTCCAACAAGGGACAGACTAGTCTATAGATTCATATTTTCTGCGTAAACTCCGAGCAAAGAGATAGTTACTCCCGGATGCGTCAGAAGAACAAAAGATCCATCATTTATCCTTGGGATTACAAATCGATTTTCTTAACAAGATCACGCTACAAAGGTTTGCATCAGAAGATGCCTTACAGACAAAATTGAACACCTTGGAAGTCGCCAATGACATTTTAAGAAAGAGAGCATGGAGAGCTATCACAAAAACTGTGCACGCTATATGACCAAAATCCCATACCTAACCCACAGAATATATCATATATATTACCAACTGAACCAAAGGTTATGTATCGTATACAACATATCTATTCATACCACAATACCACCATATCTATTCTATACTTACGCAACCTGCCACACAACCAATGCACAGTGATCCAAACAACAATTTAATACCTATCAACCGAATCCATCCTTAACGATTTCTCAACCATCAGTACCTAATCCTCAAGAATACCAGAATATGAGCCAAGAACCGAAGACTGTTCCCCACCACGAGCAAAATCATCTACAATATGACCTACCTACCTTGGCCAATAAAATGGCAGAATTGTCAGTAGTAATAGAGCAAACGAGATATTGAAACTAACAGGGATATAGGAAGAATAATAACAATAATAAAGGAAGAAAACACAGAGAGAGATGCAATCAGAACAAATGGCAGAAAAAAGAGAAAACAACACCCTAGAAGACCAAAATAGCAGGGCATGTTAACAATTCAAACCAAATTAGGAATTGAAAATGCGATAATTGATACGGGGAGTACGATAGCATTCTGGCCGTCCGAATCGTTGTCAACTGGAACAAGATTTATTCCATTTCAAAGATGAATTCAGGAAAGATTATTTGTTTAAATCCAATAGCCCTGATAATATTTAAAATAGGACACACAACATTGAGTCATTACTTCCACGTAGTTAATAGGACGATGTCCATTATTTTAGGAATTGAATTCCTCCAACGTGAGCATTCCATGATCGACATAAACAAGAATATAACTTCTTTCTTTGAACATTCACTGCAGCCTCAGCTAAGAGCTGACAACAACTAAAATACCCTGTCAGCTTTTACAGCTCAAATAATAAGCCAAAGGACGACTGCTTAAACGCGACTAAGCAAATAACATTACCTCCGCGCTCACAAACTTTCACTTAAGTAGCAGCAAAGAAAAAATAACTGATGCTTGATTCCTGTATATATCATTGCTTCCTGGAATACTCGAGAATAATAGATTAAATGCTCTTAACCAGAAGATAGATGCAAGCAAAGTGACAATTCTAATATCAAGTCCTAATAGTAAAGCGTCAATATAAAAAGGAATACCCAATGGCGGTTCTTCATTAACGACACGAAATAACTTTTAACGCATTAGAAGAACCAAATTTTAAAGAAAAGACGTGCGAGTTTAAAAGAAAAGTAGAAATTGATGAACGCTTCAAAAACACAGAAAAAAATTCAATAAAGTGGTCTTTGACGTCAACTGCAACTTAGACGAAAAGCAAAAAACAAGCAGTGTAAGAATTATTGTTCAAATATAGAGTGTATTTTTTACGATTCTTTTGCTGCACAATGGGCAGTCGTACCTCACGCCAAAGTCTAAGTATCGCAACGATGAAGATTTCGGAAGGACTACCCGATAGGATTATAAGTTTTGCAGATGATATATAGTTAGCAGCGCTTACAACTTTCCACAGCAGGTGAAGAATTTAGAATTACTACCCAAGAAGCTTAGAAGACACGACTTACGCTCATCACCCAAGATGACACACATATTTTACAAAGAGCTCAACGTATTAGAATGCCTCGTTAGTGGAGAATTTATTCAAATATCTTCAAAGATAGCAAAAATGCGAATTTTCAAAACGCCAAATACAAAACGGATTGTCAAAAGTTTTATCGGGGAACTCATATTTTAGAGCGCATATAAAAGATTTCACAATAAAAATCGAGCCTTTCCAGCAATTATTAACATCTAAATTTAAATTTAAATGGACAAAGAGCATAATGTTCTTTTCGAACAATTGAAAAAGACGCACTAAAAGCTACTTCACTCCACGAGCTCATCTCCACGATGCTCTAGAAATTCGAGTGTATAGTGATAGTAGTCAAATGGAAATGGTAGGAATACACGCTTGCTATGACCCAAAAACAAACACTGAGAAGGTTCTTGCATATTGTTCTAGGTGGATAATGAAAACCGAAGAGAAAGCTAGTATTTGACAAAAAGAATTATATGTGCTCATATATACATTGTGGAAATTTCGCTAGTTTCTACTAAATAGAAAATTCAATCTTTTCGTAGACGCAAAATGCACAGCTACGCTCCACACACAACTCTAAAAAGTTGGAAAATATACCAGATACAAATTAAGCTAGTGGGCAATATGAAACTTCTTTTCGCTCCCACGAACGAAAATAGGTGATTCCTATAGGTTTGGAGCTCCTGAGTTCGAATCCGTAACCAAATATCCGCCAAAAGATGCTATTCTCCACCCATAATAATTTGCAAGTTAGAATTTAAATATCAATATAAATTATGCATATAAAATTGGATAAAAGTTAAAGTTTAACACTTACGTGTCAGTTGGTTTCCCTTCTCCTCTTGTAATTACTACATGATGTCTCGCGTGTCAGATTCTAACAGAAGTCAGTCAACACATTCACACTCCATTTACCACTGTAGGGCGTCTCCATGATAGTTATTTGCTGGTGAAACATTTCCCCGTGTTCGGCAGAGACCTCCCCCACGCTGTACATTTCAGGGTAGCAGTCCAAGTAGCAATGCAGGAAATGTAACTTTAGGGATATATAACATCCCATGTTACGAAATGACGTAATTAATCTGCCTACAATGTCTTTGTAATCAGGTTACTCATGATTCCCTAGACAGGTACTGCATACTTCTCGAAAGGCCTCTCAAGGCTCACTTTCCACTTCATTAAGCTTAGAGGAAAATGTAGTATCCTTAAAGAGTCTCTTATGTGAGGTCCCGTAGAAACACCTTTCTCCTTGGCCTCGCTGAATCTTTGGAATAGTTTTCTGAGATGGTTAACTGCTTCACCATCCGTGTTCAGGGCCTTGACGAAGACCTTCATGTGTCCTAATTTGATAACGGCAATAACCTTAAGGTCAGCGCATAGGACCGCTGGAACTGTTCGTACTTTATTTTCTGCAATATGTTTTACATGTTCTCCTATCTTTCTTTCATATATACAGCATGAGCAATAGGGATGGCTGGCTTTTCATTACCATTGTGTAGTAACACTGCTTTGAGACTTATCCTAGTAGAATATGCGAATAGCCACTAATCTTTGTGTTGTAGTTCAACTTCAGTTATCCCATAAGCGATGGAATATCACTGCAATACACATCATCGCCATCCTTTTCAAAATTAGGAACTAGGCTTACCTCTCTTTTCCTATACATCGATATATTCACATTCTGGCTTAGTAGATTCCATTGTTGAAGTCGTGATGCAAGCAAAAGGGCCTTAGACTTGGTATGGTTTAAGTCTGTGATCAGATCATTCCGCTCTTCCTGACATATCACATGTGGTTCATTAATGTCAGGCACGAATTGGGATCTACCTGTGTACTCGAACACTGTGCAACATCCTTAAAAGCAGCAGGTTCTTCATCGGATGAAACACTGCACAGGGTGTATGAGTCTGGTGGTACGGTTACAGGTGGACAAACATCATATTTCAGATGTCTTCTCGCGGAATCCAAGTTAGGATACTGCATTTTATGCTTCATGTTTTTTAAGAAACCTTTTATATTAGTCAGGCAGAAGTAACAGTCTGAAACAAGATCACGGGGCTCGCGGCAAACCATAGGTACGGCGAACGGCATCGGTTTGTGCGTACCATTCAATCATCCTGTGAGAGTACGCGCTCACGAGTTACAACTTTGTTTCGGAGCTCGAAAGGAGATCCTTGTCGCTGATTTTACACCCGAAGTACAGATGGTACGCTGTCTTCATGAACGGTGACAATGGCCTACTTTGTCCTTTGAAAATCACTTCCCCACATATGTAGCAGAATGAATCGGAATGTTCGCTTAACGCAAACGTCAATATTTCACGCAGAAATATTTCCCCCTACGGTATACACAGACACAGCGTTACACCAACTTGTAACACGAAGATCAACTCGAAACTGAAATATTTCTTTCACGCGACAACGTGGTGAATGTCTTGGCGCCTTTTTTCAACAATCTGCTTGTCGTCTAGACAAAAGGGAGCCGGCGAATGATCGCAAGTTAATTACGAAACCTTTCTCCGTCAATAACGCATAGGTTTTAGTGCATGCAGTGTGGAACGACAATAAATCTTTGCAACCCAAGGGGAGGGAGTATGTTTCCGGGAGGTCGTGAGCTAGAAAAAAGAATGTTCCTGGGATATAGCCTAATAACAGTTCTTGGATTAAGATAAAAATTCAGGATTATGCACTGCAAACACGGATAACATATATTAAATACGTACGCGGAAAATATAGTAAAATTTTAGAATATGATATCCCTCCATGTAGCTTCTCGTCTACAACATTTGACAAAAAAGTATGATTTCACTTATAATTACTCACCAGCATATAATCACGCTTCGATTGGATTATTAGAACAAACCAAGAAAATTATACAAAATTGTCTGAAGTTTTTTGTACAAGAACGCCATACGGATTGGGAGAAATGGCTACCACACTTTATCTATGTCATTATTACTTACATGTAAGGCGGGATAAAATATTCAGCAATTTTCCTATTATTTCAATACGAATCTACCATCCCGACATAACGCACGCTACTATCTAAACAACACACACGATTTGACTGGGATAAATTAGCAACCACTAGGAAGAAAGTGCAAAATAACCTAGAACAGGCATATTGCAAGCAAGAGAAGTTTTACGGTAAATGCCACAAACAGACATCTTATAACCCCTGTGGAGCTTGTTTAAGCAAATTACTAAAAAAAGATCGGTTTACCTGAGTACTTTTCCATTTCTTATAAAAGAACCAGCAAGAATTTTAAAGAAGCTTAATCCAAATTTATATCACGTGGAATTACCTTTCAAATTTGGAAACATAATTCAAGGGATTGCGGTGGACCCCTTGAAATCATTCTACGAGGAGCAAATTGAGGAAATATAAAATTAAGAAGAGACACAAATACAAGAAGAAGAAGATTAACTTCTGATTACTTACATGGAACAGAGGATGGAGTAACAGAAAAAAACACTCAACAGAAAATGCACTAACGTAATATCGCACTTCTTTATTTCACTTATAAACTGCATCTCATTCTGTTATTTAATTTCACTACCTCAGTATTTCTGTTCATCAAGCAAAATACGAACTAAACATTTCTTTCTCTTCTTAGTTTCAAAAGTCGTTAATCCGCGCAAACTCGAAATACAATACTGTCCTGTTTCTAACATCTCTTCTTCTTTACATGATTGCTTATTACGTCACGTTTTTCCCTATACAGAATGTCCATAAAATCAGGTTCCTGATAAACGTTATACAGAGTGACCGAAAATTCACGATCTCTATTTCCTTCCTTTTTAACAAAAAGTGTCCAAATTCTAACCCAACAATTATCATTTTCGTAATTCTGATAATAATTAATTTGTGTCTCATCTGTTATAAGCCCTTCATACAAATAAAAGCTTATCTAAATTCCCAGATATATCTTTACCATTAGAAAGACTCAACTCACCGGCGCCTACTACTGACGTTCATATTTCAACGACACAGACTACAAATACCGAATGTGCCGTTAACATAGATGATACTGATTGTAGTAAACAGCATCATCGATCGAAAACAACCATTAGCGAACTGGTATACATTTATTAATTACAGTGATGGCACTTCTGCCCACTTTGAGAGAAATGTTAGTGACTACTTTGATCCCGCTTAGATGGGGCAGAAACATAATGTTGTTAGAATTATATATATATATATATATATATATATATATATATATATATATATATATATATATATATACATTTCCCAACAAAGTATCATACTGATTTTACAGTGTATTATAGTGTCTAGTGTTTTCACAACGTCTTTTAAAGTGACCTTAAATGTATCAGTATTACAGTGCAACTAACTTTAATGTATGACAAATGTGTATTTTTGTTAAAAATAATCTTCCAGATTATTTTTTCTCAGTTTGGGGGATGTAAATATCCCCACATCACGACAAAATCACATGTTAATACAACACGTGTTATTGATCACAAACAATGAAGCAGACGAGAAGTCAACATGGAAGACACCGAGGATAGCCGAAAGGAGACGGACCTCACGAAAGGACACGAATTGGACAAATAAAAGAGGGACCATAGAAGGAACTGGTATCATCGACCAACTGCCCAACTAACCATCACCTGCTCTGAGGTCGCATTGGAGGTCTACGAGTACACTTTTCCTATATGTCGCACTGGACGAGGGATCTCATCTTCAACTCAAACCTTGCGAGGCTGCCGCGAGCTGAGGGGGTTATCCGCAATCTCACCTATAATCCTTGCGAGTGTTCTTGATGCTGCCATGAGCGGAAGGGACACCCGGCAAGACATCGATATCCCTCCACATTGTCATTAAGGAAAAATGCTACTTATTCTTTGTAAATCAGACATTTGTAATTAGAACTTTGTAATAAAATTGGTGAAGGGAGAAAAAACTCGCCCGGACCGTCATTTAGTCTCTACCTATAAAATCATTGCGATATAATTATTTAGAATGAGGGCCCATTTTGGAATTTTGCCTGCATCATTTGCAGTATTGCACCATTATGGTTCATGGACCCTGGTAAATTTGGCTATAAAAACTTCTTTGATTATGCTTTCCTTTGTTCTAGGCAAGTGATTATTTTTCTTAATGATTATTTCACACCTGGCTATGCTGACGTGTTTAAGAGGGAAGTGCAGCATACTTGCTCTTTTTTCGTACATAAACGCACACGCAAGAGTGACTCGTATGAAGACCGACAGGACTCCACTGGACAATGATTCATTCTTTGCGACGCTCATTTTCATATTATTATAAAGGGAGAAAACCAAAAGATTTTATTGGAGACTACAGATTTAGAAATCAGTAATAAGTTATGAATATTTACATACTTTTTTTACAAGCGTGAAGGAACCAATAAATATTCTTCAAATACATGTTAAAATGAACTACCAAATAATAAGAAATGCACAATAATCAATATAAATGTCGGTTTTTTAATACAGTCATAAGACTCACCGTGACTCAGTAAGTTCCTTCCCCACTACGTTTTTCAAACTTCGTGCATATTTTCAAGCTCCGTCGTTGATATTTAGTTTGATAAAGCGTTTGCTGTAAAAGGGATACCAGGGCTGATTCTCGATATGACCACGCATGATACAGTCTACATGTATGTTTTGTTGCAGAAAATAAATGGTCCAAAGAATTTCTAATTTGCTTTCGAAACGATTGAAATTGAATGTTTGCTTCTTTCAGGGCATCATGAAAATATATTCCTGTCCCTATTCTAGAAGTTAATAAAAATTTTAAATAGAAGAGAAACAAAGATTGAAAAGCAAACTTTTACTATAGGTTAGTTTCTGTATCAGTTTTGAATTACGCTCTTAAGTATCTATCGAAGAGTGTATACCCGAATGATATTTACAGAATCACATCAGAGGGGAACACGGTTGCTTTTCGTAAGAGCGCTCATCTGTTTATTAAAACAACGCTGTGTTATCATGCTCTTACAGCCGATGATTAGTACAACAGGTATTGCCTTCCTCATTCTAGTTTCTGGAAGATATTTTCCTGAATATTTTTTATAGTTTTGATTCTATTCACAAACCCATTCATTTTGGTTGCAAAGTGTATCGATTTATTATAATTGAATCTTCTAGCTTCCATCAAGATCAACTGAAAATCTGTCAATTCAAATATGTTTCATTTCAATTTAAATAATATTTACTTGGCCATTTTTATCCACAGAAATATTGCCAAAGTTATAGTTTGTGCTGTAAGAGAGTACTTAGTTTATATTATAATATAATTAATATGTTGCTCTTCACGTCCAAAACTGACTTCTATTCTCACTTTCAAGCGTTGAATAATGTTATTGGTATGTTCCACGATTAAATTTCATACAACAATAAACATGGGTGATTCAGGGTTACTACAGTCCATGTATATATGCATTAGAAAATAAATATTTTTGACTGATAAGCAATGGTTTAATGGAGCTGTGCAGAGCTAGTTCATTTGTCCCTGTTATGAAAACCAAAGTATGACATTGCTTATAAGGGATCCAAAAACAAAAAAGACAGAATAAAGAAAGAAGTGCCTGAAGTATAAAATGAGATTAACAATATAATAAGAATGATAAACAATTAATATAATAAATATAATTATAATTAACAATATAATAATAATTAATATAAATAATTATATTTATATTAATAACAGATAATAAATAACAATAATAACATGTATAGTACATGTTATAAAGACGTAAAAGTAAATAGCAAAATAGAAGTTAAATATTAAAAACGAAAATTAAAAATGATTTAACTAAAGGGAAAAGTCTAAGAAAACTTTAAGTCTTTTAATTCCATTAATAAAAGCGACAAATCGTCAATATGAAAACTGCGTTATTTTGATAATTTAATTACCAAAATAAATTAATATTACAAAGTGGGGGAGCGCAATGGCCAAAAATAACAGAGAAAAACAGTTAACTTAAAGTTTTCTACCCCTGTTATATATACTAAGACGCGCAAACTTATCAAATGATGGCGTGGCAGAGTAAGAAGAACCTGAGACTGAAGTACAAATGATCTCGGGTTCGATTGTCATTCGAGTCAAAATTTTATTTTTGTCTTTTGCTTCAAGCAATAAAGAAGCCATTTTTAACTTAAGTAAAATATTAATTTAACATATCTTTATAATATATTAAAACAATAGACATTTTCAATCACTTGTAAACTCTTTCAATGCTCCACGTTAACTAGCAAGAAAATTTAACCTATTCTGTAAATATACTGATATCAGGAGTTGTGTAATAAATGTTCTTGACGCTTCGTGGCTACACCTGTTGACTTAGTGCGAATTACAAAGGAGTTGACGGGGAAATCCCCTTTGTTAATACTGGATTTTGCTATAACCAAAGGAGGTTTCCCCCTGTAGCGTTCCCATCCGCCGTCAAAGTCAGGAAAACTGCCAAGTGTCCAACACACATGGATTAGTAAAATGTCGCAAGATATGTTGATCAGTCAGCAATACCCCCAACCAACTACAGAGGGATCTACACGAGCTGATGTACTTCCATGGTATCCAAAGCAGGAGCAGGCAACAATAGATAATTCAGCATTCAGCATCAAATCAGAAATACCACAAATATCAAAGTACCTTAAATCTAATAAATAACAACAGACACAATTCAACTTAACAAACATTTATTAACAATTTATTTACAGGGTGATATCTGATTGTTCAGATATCCAAAAACAACAATAAATTCGCCGTTGAAATACTATATCGTAGATACTAATTTTTCAGCTCCAAATCAACTGCGTTCAATATCAATTTAAGTCAATAGCAAGTCAAATATTCAATTCTCAAATAAATAATGTCCAAATATTAATGTATTCATTAAATTCAAGTTTCAATTAAGGAGAGAGGTTAAGATTCATAATGCCTCAGTATTATCAATATCATGCTATTCATAAAGAATTTCGAAAATGTCTAAACTCTGGGAGGGATTAATACTAAATGCAACTTCAATAATAATACTTCATATATTTGAAGTTTCAGCAAGGGTGTCATTAGCAAAACTCAACGTCGAACATGATAACGTCGTATCTCACCCCGTAATTTTTTCAATTGAATCTCAATCTAATCAATGAATTAATCCAAATCTAATTACACTATAAAAGCAATATTTCAGGAATCGAAATATATTTAAGCAACAATAATACTCCCACATATATAAATAATAATAATATCGGCTCACAGCCAAAAAATGTTAAATGCTGAATTATCAATATCTTGGTAATTATAAACGTATGGGTGACGAACCGAACCACAACAAGCCACAATGGATGCACATTTGACAACCAACCAACGTAAAACACACACAACGGACAAGCCAAAGAAATAATAAATAGTTCAACACTCACCTCACACTTCCTTTGGGTTTATAATTACCTCCTTATACATTGAACCTGGGACTGCATGTCGTCTTGCAAGTGAAAAGGAGGAATCGAGAATAATTTGGTCGTTGCTGTATAATATGGACAGGAAATATTAAAGTTTTGACTATCCTTAGTCAATTTGATTGAAAGCACAGCTTTTCAGTTAGCATACAAGTTGCTGCACTTTGCAACACTCCCTTGTAAGAAATTACAATTGACTGGCAAATATTTAATATTCTAAAGAATACTTTAATTGGGCCCAATGAGGATATTTCCAATATATATACTCCTCTTCCTGATCAATTCACTAAGTTTCTGCCTCGAGACTTCCCACATTCGCATTCCACCGTTTGCAAAAACGTCAAATTCATGAAAAAGGTGAAAGTACTTTCTCGAGATGATGGGAATAAACCTTATTAATACAAACTGAAGGTTAAATTGCAATGCGCACTTACGTCTCCCACATCCCCATTTTACCTTTCAAAAATGAATCCACTGTATCTCACTGAAAAATAGCATTGAGTGAGCTGCATTCAACAAATAACACTTTGGAATGCTTAAGCAGACAAAAGTGGGATCTTTCTGCCAATTCATGTGCAAGTTACCCACGTTCTCATTTCACTAAAATTAGAGAACTGAAAAATAACATTCAGCGAGGGATTTCCTCGAACAAGGTAACTCGGCGCGGCGGTTTGACCAGACTTAGTTAAATATATATTTGTATTCGTCCGGAACACGGCAGAAAAGCGAGGAACAAAAATAATGAAAATAACTGAAAGAGTGGAAAAGAAAGAAACTCCACTCGAATGGAAAACACAATTGGGCACAAGCAGCACTGAAACTAAATTCACAAAGTAACCCTCTTCTTTTACTTCACTTCTTTCGCTGCACTTCTTTTTATGAAAATTTCGTAAAACTAAATCACAGCAACAACTCACTATTCTCATTCCTGTTACTTTACACACAACGATGAAATCCAACAAGGACTCTAGTTAGAATCAAACGATGAATCAAGTGTCCTACTAACAGTAGTCCGCTTCTACCATATCGAACGCTAACAGAATAGACGTTCTTCTTCCTTCGAACAATCAAACCCAAGACACCTTCATGCCTCAGACACCAAAACCAAGACATCTGCACGTCTCCGACACTACATAGTTAGTTCGTCGTCACTACGGACGGACGAACCCACCATAATTCCTGGCGCCACAATCGCGTCACGAGATACACACGTAACGACCACGGCATTGAGGCCGTATGATAGAATACCTCCCCTCTCTCTCCTTAACTACAATTCATGCTGATAAACAGCTCGAAACTTACAAACTCTTTCATTCTTTTTCCTCTCTTACCCTTTGTTCTTTTTTTTAAAAAAGGAATCAAAACGAAAAGATACATAAATTTAAACATTCTTTTCATAAGGAATGCATGATTGACATAGACAAGATGTTTTTTAATCCTTTTTCTTCTTATTTCGTCCTCCCTCCATAGCTCATCGTAACGAGATCGTTACACCCCACAGCCCCCTTGTAATTCGCCCACTGTCAAAAGATATAGACAAAAAGCTTCAAGAACATTTTTACACAACGACTGCGATAACAATAATATTTATGGAAGAGATTAAATTTTGTTTCTAGTAAACATAGAACATTGAAATATTTTACAAGTGATTAAAAAGTTCTATTGTTTTAATACATTATAAAGATATGGTGAATTAATATCTTACTTAAACTTGCAAATGGCTAATTTATTGGTTGAAGCTAAAAACGAAAATAAAAGTTTGACTCGAATGGAAATCCAACCCGGGACCAATTGCACCTCAGTCTCAAGTTCTTCCCACTCTGCCACGCCGTCATTTGATAAGTTTCCGCGTCTTACGATACATACGGCGAATAGAAAGCTTTAGGACGGATTTTCTCTGTTATTTTTGGCAATTGCGATCTCCCAGTTTGTAATATTAACTCTTTAAGTGTGCACTACCACCTCGCAAAAGAAGGCCCCAAAGTTCACTTACCAAAGTCTGCCTTCTCCTTGTAAGATGATTTGAAACTTCCACATTTTCTCTAATATCTGAATATTAATTAAATGTTTAAAAAAATGTTAAGAATACTAACAGGGACAATACAAGTTTCAGGATATTGATGATTAGTTTTACATAGTAAATATAAGCTATTGAGGCAGGAGTGGTTGATTCACAAGCGTGTTAGAATTGCTACATTTGAAAGGCTACACCGTGATAAGATTTGCTATTTTCCAAATTGCTTCTGCAGAGAGAAGCTTATTTCTTTGACCAGGTTCCAATCAATTAAATAATGATTGTGCATATACTGTTAGTACGATAAACATTCATTTATTAAATCATAAGCATTCATTTATTTAAAAATAATAATAAACAAGAATATGGTGTTGAATAAAACATACATGCCAAAATGTGCTACTTTTATTTTATCATTAATATCCATTTCTTTTTCCATAGTGCAAATATTATCTCATACTAAATTTAGTCATAATTATTATCTTTTATCAGTGAATTTTAAAAGTTTTAACTTTCTGTTTTTTTTTAAAGAACGTATTGCTTGAATGATTGCTGAATGTTGCCACTCACAAACAAAATCATAACAGGCTTTTCATTAACAAAATCATTTTACTTTTTTTTTCAGTTGCTTTGGCTGGGCTGAATGGATTATTCCTTGGTGTTAGTGTTATGAGCATCGCTGAGTTGGGATATTATATATTCATTAGAATTGCTTGCAAAATGTTAAGAAGTCGTAACAATCTGAAGTGAATTAAGTCAATATATATAGCTATTAATGTGAATTATATAACATGCAATTTATTGCAGTTATATATAATTTCAGACAAAATATATATATACTAATATTATTTAAAATTTAATTAGAATATTGGTGTTGTAAACCATGTGTGCAAGTGAAATATCAAGCTGTATCACTTTAATTGTACGTAAATGTCCCTACATCTTTAAAATGAAAAGGGAATATTCCTTTTAGTGAAGTCACAGTATTTTAGTGAAAACCTGGATCGCATATCACAGCTAAGTAATAGATATTTTACATGAAACAGACAAATTTGCTGATTTAAACAGATATACTCTAATTTTACATCAATAGTGATTCTGAAGAAAAAATACATTAATTTGGTATGTAAGATTTAAAAAGAAAATCACACCTTGAGGAAATTTTTCACATCACATACAATTCTGTTTAGCTGCAAAATACAGTAAAACCCAATATTGTTGCTTTCGAAGAAAAGTTATTTCTTGTTTTGTCAATAACTAACCATCTGCAGAAAGGGTTTGATGGAAAACAAAGTTGTATGTGACAATGATTCGTACATTGATTGTAATGTTCATCTGAATTTTTTACATTAATAATGTAAATATTCTTTACATCATCTGAAATTCTTTACATTAATAATGAAAATTGAACAGCATAAGAACAGTGATATTAACTGTAGGAGTAAAAACATTATAATTGAAAGAACATAAAAGATATATTGGTTCATTAATATTGCCATGCATATTTGACCGGTGTTTTCTGAACTTTAAAGTATTTATAAATCGGTTTTAGCATGTGAACTTAATAACTTCTGGAATAACAACATATATATTAAATGTTATGTATATAACTAGAGAGTCAACATAGAATATTTGTATTTTCCATGTATTTATTTATTTATTCAAATTCAATGTAAATTCGTTTAAAATATTAAGTGTAAAATATGCGCTTATGTAGCAATCACCTCATTTAAGAACATTAAAGGAACGAAAACTGTTCGCGTGGTTTCTATGAAATTGTAGACTACTCTGGAAGTACATATGTTGCGCTTAATCATATTTAAAATACTAAGAAATGAAGCAAACACAGAAAAGAACAGCGACGTGAGCACCTTTCATAGGTTCCGTGCGACATGTGTTTTACATACGGCAGATTGCCCAGCCGCCAAGTCATTTTTAGTTTCTAATTACAAATTACGGAAAAAACCTCTGCTTAGGGAAATACGGTTTGCTTGCTGCACGGAATGAGAGAATTTTATGTTTAGATGTTTTTAGTCTGCGTATTTTGCTCAAAGTAAGCTACCTGTTTTTCAACGACAATAGGCATAATTATCGTTGTGTGTTTTTTTTAAAGATTTGATTCTTAGACAGCATTTCTAGAAACAAAATTGTAGGACTGAAAAATAAATTTGCTTCTGTCATAGAACATTTCACTTATTAAAATTAATCAACAATATATTTATTTGCATATAATTTATATTTGTTTTAAAATTACTTCAACATTAGAAATAAACTACTTGGGAGAGACTTAGAATTGTCATTATACATCACGGTATAGATAGATTACCATATTAAGGTCATAAATCCTAACTTCTTTTGCGAGTTTATTGCGCATATCGATAGAATGGGTTAAAACACGCATTTCCTCTTATAAATTGTATAGATGTGTCCTTGTATGGTTAATATTACATAAAGGCCAAAATTCAAGCCATCCTAATATCAGAGCTGTTGATGCTGAATGAGACTGCTTCCAAATCATAACGGAAGACTTAAAGAAATGGAAAATATGCGCTGTCTAACGTGCTCAGAATATGCGCTTCTGATTATTTTCTTGAATATAAATTGACTAAGGTAGGAATGATTTCTTTTGACAACTTTCATCATTTAGTAGAGAACGGCTAGAGTCTTTTACATTATTAAGGTGCAAGACTTCCAAAAGTCATTCCATAACTTCCTGCATCCTGCAAAGCATTATGAGGGAAAAGGAAGTTCTACTTTCAATAAACATTCATAAGTTGATAACACTTCTTTTCAATTATTTTCAGAGATTCTTTTCTTCCTAACAGAAAAATTTGAGGATCTACAGATCGTCACATTCCATGTTATTAATAATATTGACAATTATAAAATGATAAATGGTTTTCGCAATTCTGCAACAGGAGTGCTGAGTGTATATGAAAAAATGACCAGGAGAAGACCTACAAATGCAAGAATACAAGAGACTTTCGTGACATAATTATGGTGATCAGCTGTATCAATCTTACGAAATATTTGAATTCAATGCTCCTGTATAAAGTATTGTATGAAGTGCGTTTTTAATTTTGTATCCAGTATTATAATTTTCTGTAATTGTATTATATGTTTTTCGAACGAGTGTTTCAATAAACTCTTGCGAACAGAAGTCCCTAAAGTGAATAGAGGTATTGATATGAATTTCGGAGGAAAACTTTCGAAATAACAAACACATAAACGAACTCAAAAGGTGTATTTTCGATGATATTCTACATAGGTTTAAGCATAGCGTGACATGGAGAATATTAACCTCTAGTAAGAAGTGGAATGCATTGCATTTAATAACATGGGAGAAAACGTTAATTATAATGAGTGTAATTTAACATAGTAAGCAAACCTATCTGAACTGATCATATTTTACATTGAATAATGATTCTGTAAACACTGAAGACAGAATAGCAAGGTATGCTAACTTTCAGATATGGCAAGTATCTCACATCAATAAGATATTATTAAGTGCAAATTGAGTACTTCAAATTGAGTACTTCAGAAATTGAATAATTGAGGGATGTTGGATAATGGTAGTGAAGAAAAGCAAGCGGTTCTGGATGAGCTTTGAGTAATATCTGGATGTAAAAAGAATCTGAATATGAAATTATTTACACAATACAATTAAATAGAATTTATTGGTTCGTTAAGATGGAATGCCATATGTGAGGAACACTTACAACTTAACCTAGGATTCTAATGTATTTATTTGACAATACAACAGGCATTTATGCCCAGCATTCTGTATAGTATTCAAAAGTGGTTCAACAGTTCAGCTCTGAAGTCTTTTGCATACATACTACAAATACATATACTTTTATTTGCCTTTTTGTACTTCTTATAAGAAGCACACGTAGAATACTGCATATTACATTATTCTTAGCTTTCTGAAAGAAATTAGAAATCCTTGTTTGCTAGCCTCATTCGCAAGGCTGTAGGCTGATGTTTAATCTTATTGATTAATTGCGAAGAATCTATCTCACTGTTAATAATTTTGAAGAAAAATGGTGCATAAAGAATGCCTCTCCTTTGCTCAGGGGTTTCAAAATGACAATTTGCTACTAGGATAGCAATTAGGATGTTTATAAGTGAGATATGTTAAGAATTTAGTCTCTAACATTCTTATCTGATTTGTGGAAGTAATACGATTCGAGTTCCATATTTGGCTGTCATTTATGATTTCCACCAAATGAATGATATGTACAATGTCTTGAACACATGCGTCGTATTGAAGTCTCTATCTATTCTTAGAACCAAATCTAACCTTCTTTGTGTTTCATTAGTAATATTTCTTACATGAGTTTTAAATATCAAGCAGCTATCATAGGTTACACACAGATCACGGATTATGTTTTCTTGAGTGACTTCTTTCTATCGAGTATGGAAATGTTTGGGTGTTTCTTCGTTTTGTAAATGTCATGTGCATAAATTTGTTTATATTTCACCTAAGACAATTTCACTTTGCATCATTCATTCATGTCATTTGGATCTTACTGTAATATTTCGCAGTCTTGTTCAGACGTTATTGGCAAACAGATCTCTAGGCCGTTAGCAAACAACAATTTATCGCATTTCTTAACACACTGTGGCAAATCACTAATAAATCACTAATTGCAACAAAGGGTATCTAGATTCGATCCCTGGTAACTCCATAGTTTACCAATTTATCCTCTGAAAGGAAAGCTTTGCAAAGCACTACTTGTTCGAGATTGTTCAAATACGAGGCTCTTACCTGTAATGATGAGCTCTGAAGCAGTGACGCTTATTTAATAGTATATCACGGACGACAGTGACGAATGCTTTATATATGCAATATATAATATATATTTCAGCACCTTTTTCACGTATACAGGCTATAAAGTCAGTTAATATAACCAAGTTTGTTGTAGTTGAGCTTTTCTTTAGAAACCTGGGTTGATGTGTTAAAATGGCAGTGCGGAAATGATTTATTATCCTTTCTTACAATATATTTTCATATACCTTAGCAAATGAGAATAAGATCCTGATTTTGTAATTGAGCATGTAGTTGCTACTTTCCATCTGTGTGGAAACGTAGAAGATACGATTGACAACTTGATAATAATGTGAAGTGGTGTTTTTAGAATCTCACACACAACCTTTTATTAAATAAGGTGAGATGAGAACGGGACCATGGGACTTTCTTGGTTTCAAATTCCAAATGGAGTTTTCAACCTCTTCCATACTCACAACAGAAAGAACAAACACGTCTAATAACTCATACTTTAAATCTAGATGTACGACTTCCTCAGCATTATATTTAGCTCCAGTTTGCTTGTAACTTGATAGAAAATGATATCTGAAAAGATTAGTGACTTTCCGTAAACCTCCCTCCCATTATGTTGAATTGACTCAGTAGAAATATGTTTCGTTTTACTTTTAATAAAACTGCAAAAACTACGAGGGTTTCTCATGATGGTCTGTTCTGTGTTAACAAAGTCATCATAAGCAGTTGCTATTGTTTTCCTTAGTTGCTTACAAAACCTATTAAACTCAGATAAGTCATAATCTGATTTTTCATGACATCACTTCCATTTCTTAAATTAATTATATTATAATTTTATAGTATTAATTTTAGAGGGAGTAAAGTACTTCATACAATATTATGTAAAATGTAGCAAGAGCAACATTTAGATCTTTTATGCTGGCGAGAACTCTCCACTTAACAGCAGATAACTTTCCAAAATTTGTTCAAAATTAGCTTTACTATTGTTGTAATGTCTAATATTAATTTTTGTGTGACCTGAAATTTGATAAAACAGTAATTAAGAAGAGAGGGCGAAGTTTATCCCCCGAGACTAGCGGAAATGATTCATTCTCTATTTTAACATTATTTAAGTATAGTAATACTAGATTAAAAGTGTGTTCTTTTACATTTTTGATTTCATTGAGTGATTCTAATTCAAATTATAAGATAAAGTAATTAACTCTCCGCAGACCTTAGTCCTATTATTGGTAGTAAATTTATCTATAAAATCGGGGATATTGAAGTCTCCTAGAGGCAAACGGCGCTTGAAGGAGGGAGAGTTATCCTTAAGGTACTTTGGAAACTGGCAATAAAAATCAACATATAGATTTGGTTCAAAATAAGTAAGACCGATGTACATGGTCAGAAAATAGCTGTTAAATTTTACTAGAACACAACCAAGATCAATACTAATGTGTTCTAAGATTTTGATTTTGATTATATTTCCGAGAAGAACCTCTCCCCAGTATTTCTACATTTGGCAGTAATGTTGCGATCATTCCTAACTAAGATTTATCAATAATTTAAAAGCTAGCTATCAAAATTTCCTTCACATAACCAAGATTATATGTTAGCAATTACACTGTAGTTATAAGACGTACATTACAATAGAATTTCGTGTTCTCGTCGGAAAACCTCCAGCATTCTGTAGAAAGATTCTTAAAGTTCATTGCTCCACACCGCATTTTGGGAGAAGCTGTGTTTTTTGATCATCTGCTACGGCGGTAGCTCCAGTAAGATTCTGAAAGGATAGCCTGTTTTAAGGCTAATATATAATAAAGTTAGTGCTGATATGAAGTTACACATTGAAAGCAAAGTAACTTGTGAAACGTGTTATTTGAAAGAATAGTATAATAAATGTGCTTTACCCTAACACAGAGAACTGTAAATCATATATTTCGAGATGGGTAGCGTGAATTGTGAGGAGTGGTATTTGATTTGCTTTCTAGTAACACATTGCATTGCAAATAGTAGTAGGCAAAATTAGTGGCAAGTAAAATAATAATAATAATTATTATTATAATATATATATTACAAAAACGTGTTGTTTGTGACAAGGAAATATCTTCCTCAATTCTTCATCAAACGTAATGATTGAAACGCCATATCTCCATTAGAGCCAATATATTAACAATTTATATCAAGAGAACGGGAAATGGTGATGGGAGCAACGTTGGACAGTATGCATTCACACTACTTATAAAAATAAGCAATTTCAATGCAAAAACAACAAACATCATTGTCATGGTGAGTAGTGTGGACACGGCCGAGCCCTCTTTAGGCAAAGTGTCGATAACTTATATCTAGATAACAGGAGGTGTTAGTAGGATGGGACCAACGTTGGACACCGTGGAACTATAAGGCACCTGGAAAAAAATATGAGGGCGCCCGCCAGCCTTACTTATTTCCACGTGATAATATAAAATTATCAAGTGCGAAATATACGTAAACGTAGCTAGTAATATTTAATATTTTTATTACCAACAGAATATTTTCATTATTTGTACATGATTGACATGAAACAAAAGAAAATATCCATTTTTCATATAAAGTATAAGAATAAACAGTAACTTTAACTGTGAAGGACGACGAAAAATACGAAAATAGTGACTACCTGTATCGAAAGGAAACAATACTTTCTCTCAAATGGATTAAAAATCAAGCCAAGATGGAAGTGAATCGGGTGGCCGGGGGAAAAGCTAGTGCTTTTTAACTCACCCTTTGTGTCTTTAGGGATTACAAAAACTTGCATTAAAACCTATCAGTTTCATGGGTTGTATACTGTGATCACATGTTCCCTCCTTGCTGGAAGTCGATAGTATTCTTACACGTAGTAGTTAAACCTACATTCTGTGTAATACATGAGGTATTTAGACCTACATGCTCTCAATATAATGCAAAAAAGGACATGCTGAGAATGAGAAAACGAACATTGCTTGGACGAAACGGAAACTATTGGCATTAAAATAAATTTTTATCTACGAAAATGCAACAATTTCAATAGAATGCAATAGAATGCAACAATTTCGCGTCAGCGCGATCCACAAGAGTTGACAGAGGCGGAAGCAGATGTGTAGTAATACACAATTTTGGTTAAATTGATAATTCGTTCTGTATCCTGTAGTAGATCGTATCACAACTTTACGGCAGAGCAGAAAAAGATTTACTAACCGTATCGTATAGAAAGCTTTATTAACCCGATCATATAGACACAAATGGATGTATCCGTGAGTACTACAACTTGGATTTAACGAAAGCCTATTAGACATTCACTGGTTTTCAGGGATGTATATTCACTGAAAGATAAGACACAATACAATCCTGAAACTGCTGTCGAATTTTAATACATGACGTATTGCAGGATACAACTTGCTTTGCACTACTTGTTTGTTTGTAGACAGCTATTAGTTTAGTGTTCTTAAAGGTTGTGATTAAATAAGGATGGCCAATTCCGGAATTATTACTTCCCGGACTCCAGAAAGTAAAATCAGACAAATTCCGGAATTCGGCTAAATACGATTTTGGAAAAATTCCGGAATTAAGAAAAAACGGTTTTCATAATTCCGTGGTTTTTCTGAATTCCGGAATTTTCGAAATTCCGAATTCTTTCCGAGTTCCCGATATTTTGAATTCCGGTATTTTACCGATTCCATAATTTTCCGAAATTCGGAAAATTGAATTTCCGCTTTCGGTAAATGTATTTCTCTCGTATAATATGTACCGTTTCGGACATAAATTTTTTACCAGGTATTGGCGACTGCTTTAAAACAAACGCAGAATATGAGAACTAATTTAGTCATATCTGTAGTTTCGTGTGGCGAAGAAACAAACTTGTGAACCAAAGGTTAAATACAACTGAAGTTATTAATATAAACTTGGCCGAAGATTATTCACTTATATCATCAAAAAATAAAGACGAAAGGCATTTTGAATCGAAGAAGTTTAGCATGCAATTTTCCAAGCGGAGGCAAAGAGACTCAACGTAACCAAACTAAAGACGAATCGTTTACCGCGTAGTGATCTCTGTTCAGTGGTCAAAGAGATTGACCAGTAATTTGCAGGTTGTTGGTTCGAATGGACGTCGGGCAATATTTTTACTTTAGGATTTTTTATGGCGATTGGCCGGCCATGACATACGTTTTATTATATTCAGATATTTGAATACTTGGATTTTTCAATACTTGAACTATAAAAACCTTCAGGAATAATAATAGTAATAATATTAAACTAATAATTGTAATTATTATCTCGTAGAAGATTAAAGCTAGGAACTAGTTATCGCTCAGCTCATACCATTAAAGACAGAAACCTGACATTTGGAAAGAATATTTCGGTTTTGATTAATGTTGCACAGGAAAATAGGAATTTCTCATCTAATTTCTAAAACAAAGAAAATAACTTGAGAACTAACATTCTACATTCGAGAGGAGACAAGGCTAACTTAATTTATCATCTCCCTTTAGATATGACAATCGAGACGAAAAGAGAAGTATCCCACAATTTTTCGGGGGGCGCGGTGGCTCAGTGGTAGAGCGTTCACCTCTGGTGCTTGGGGTCCCGGGTTCGATCCCAGCCCCCGCCAAGTGAACTTTGTGGTGGACAAACACCGTGCTCGTGGGTTTTCTCGGGGTTCTCCCGTTTCCTCCCACATTATTCATTCCACCATTTCACTCATCTCTCTCATTATCACCGTCTCCTTTAGCCTAACCGGCATAACCGTGGGACGTAAAACTCACAGATTTCATTTCATTTTCCCACAATTTTTCGTCTTGTCTTGATTCTCGAAATAGAGTATGTTCATTCTTTAAGTAACGATTGCTTTGTATACTGAATCTTATAAGCTATTTTGTTACTTTGTATTTCAGAGCTATTCAACCATGGTCTGTGTAGGTATTTATGTGGCAAAGCTTTTATAATTAACACTAAAAGTTAGTTTATGATATGCGTTTCTGTTGCGTGATATTCAGTTACTTTTATTACAATTACTTTTGTGCATGCAGGTTGGTGTTCTATTGGTGTCAGCAATCACCCCAAACGTTATCTTTGTTGTTTTGAAGCATTATATATATATATATATATATATATATATATATATATATATATATATATATATATATAAATCCCTCTACCAATATGGAGACCGTCATAAAACGTATCCTTTTTGCAACCGGTAGAACAGCTTGAGCATAGAATTTTTTTTTAGATATATCGTCTCTAGACATTGAGGATGACACTGTAGTCAACTTTTTTCTTCAAAATTGATATATTTCTGCCTGTTCTCAAACTGGCGTTCTTCTGGAGACAATTTACTCAAGTATCCCTTCGGAGTCCAGTATATATGCTTTTTGCGCACAGTTTCAGGCAATTTCTGGGCCCATTGAAACAGAAGTACCAACGTTTGCTTGGGCGTCCAATTAGCCTTACAACGAAGCGAACTTCGGTTGAAGCTAGGTATAGATGTTTTACGAACCTCTAATTATGGTAACAGATATGTATGTATTGGTCTGATTCAGCGACGAGCTCTTTATTCTGTTCGTTCAGCTTTTTACTATATACAAAGAATCAACTGTGATTCTTTCATATTCAGTGGCGAAGCGAGAATACTTCCGCGGTGATCACCTCCAAATTTTCAAATGGAGAGTGGTACCAATTTCGATTTATTAGGAAGTATTAATGAAAAGGAAACAAGTATTGGAGGAACATTTTTCGTTAAGCTGTACGGTTTGGTAGCTATGTACTATTTGCTGTTGAATTGCTACTAACAACAA
Source organism: Thermobia domestica (assembly GCF_964235325.1). Classification (NCBI taxonomy): domain Eukaryota; kingdom Metazoa; phylum Arthropoda; class Insecta; order Zygentoma; family Lepismatidae; genus Thermobia; species Thermobia domestica. The sequence continues at coordinate 39,175,285 of NC_137454.1, read as the reverse complement.
TAGTTTTAGTTGGCAATGACTCCAAAAGAACATAAAATAGCACATGTTTTATTAAATAGTTGTTAAAAACTCTTTACAGCATTCAGTATCAAACGTTAGGGCATATCTCGTCTACTTATTAACAAACGAAAACAATATTACAGGACAGTGCTAGTTTAAATTTCGGATTCTGAACCATTTTAAAACAGAAAAACAGAGAAACACACTCTTTGGTTTAAACTACGTATGTAACAAATTTGGATGTAAAGTCCTACAACAACTATTCTCACCCCAAAAGAAATCAAACTTACGAAATCACTGTCACTCTCTTAGTCTTCTTAACTTGTGCAAACATTTTAATAAATCACTTCTCGGAAATCATTGCACAAACAATTTTTCAAGAATAGTACAAATAAAGAAACTGAAGATAATAAATAAAATAAATAATATGAACTGCAAGTTCTGAACATTCTCACGAAAATATCGCACTCTCCTCCCCACAAAAAATAAAACTCACAATAAATGTTCAAAGGATCGTCCAGCACGTGCGATGCACATTCGAATGCCCACCGGGACATTGCATATTGCTCTTAAGACTTCATTCCTCTTAGTCCATGGCAAACATTATATATATTGTTCATTTTGTCTTTCCTTGTAGTAGGACGCTCTTCGTAAACCAGCTGCTTGACACGTCCCAAAAACAAAAATCGAGAGGAGTCAGCTCCGGAGAACGAGCTGACCTCCTCTTCCGATCCAACTGGAAATACATGAGCAACAGCCGGAAACCGTTTGTCCGGCAACTCTTGCAAAATGAGCGGAGTAACCGTCTTGTAATCACATTATTTCACGAGTTGCTAATGAAACATCTTCCAAGAACTTACAAAGAACATCTGACAAAACAATTAGCGTATCCTACTTCTGTTAAAGTACCGTCGAAGATATAAGGACCAATTTGGCCTCCCATTATACAACACCAGGCATTTAGACTCCTGATATGTTGATTGTTAACTTCACGTACCCAGTGAGCATTATCGCTGGACTAATAGTGAGCGTTGTGTACGTTAACCTACATTTATCTTGAAGGTCTCCTCATACGTACATAGAATGTTCTGGTGAAACATGGGTTCCTGGCGCTCACCCATTGACAAAACTCCAGATGGTTATAGAAATCTTGTTCTCGGAGTTTTTGGAATCCTAAAATCATTATGCGGATCATAGCAGCATCCCTAGCTAATCGTTCTGTTGAGATTTGGGGTACCATATGGACTGCTTCAAAGATGTCGGGAGACCGTTTATCCTGAACATGGCGCCTGATCTGTTGTAGTTTGTTGTGGTGAGGATGGACGTGCCCAATCCTCTGCACACAGAGTGCCGATCAGATACTCGTGCACGTTTTCGGACAGATAGTCAGTGTCTGTGAATATCTGAAGGTTCAGTGAAAATATTCTGGTGAAGTCAAATCTGCTGAGAGCTACGTCCATGTGACATACCTTTTTGTATGCCAATGAAACAAGATGCGCTACATCGCATTCGGACGTCTTTACTCCAACATTCTTGCGCATCCACAGTGAACAAGCATCATTGTATGAGTTTTGAAATGGTTTCATAAAACACCTATTAGTGAGTTGAGTCTTCTGAGTGATATGTGGAGGAGTACTGAGTGACTCCTGTGATTCCTCACATATTATACCACTTTCAGTTCTTTATGGCTGCCATGCCCATCAACAATTAGCAGAACTGGGATGTGATGGGAAGGATGACAGAATTTCACAAAGTGTTGCAACGAAGTTAAAGAAAGTATCACTCGTTATCCAATCAGTACTTTGTGCTACATCAATACTCTCAGGTGGATCATCAACCAACAGTTCCTCATTCATTCTCTGGCGCGGAAATAGGACTATGAAGAGTGGTAGTGCAAACTGACCAGTAGCACTCACGTAGAATATCAATGTTATATTCCGACCTGTTTCGCACGACGTAGGAATGCGATATTTTCTAAGCGAAAGACCAGGACACCAATCACACGCTATATAGCCATTAAGATCACGGTTCCTACTCATTTGGTAAGAATCGATTATACCTGTCTTTTCCAGATTAGTAGCTACTTAAAATTTTCCAGTTCATTCTTTTTATATACAGTTAGCACAAATGAAGCCGCACAAAGAATGTATAAAAATGTGTAGAGGTAACAGGAGAGGTGACTGTTGTCTCTTATTCCGAATTCCGGGCTTTCCCTTGGCCTTAAATATTGAGCCAATTACGACACACTCTTCCATTTATGATTGAGAGCTACTATTTTCTTTGTTGCGTCATCATTTGAGTCAGAAATACAACCTTCCGTTTTTGGATGAGACATACTAGTTATTAGAGGCTGACTTTTTTTCAATCTGAAGAGCAAAAACAGGCGTCCTGAAAGCCTTTTTCGGGACAGTTAATTCTTTCATTGAAACCGGAACGTCTGGCAACCCTAGCCCGTCGTCAACTTGCCCAGAACTCGTTTCCGTTTTTCACATATCAGTTTGGGATTAACATGAACACACGATATACCAATCTCATGAGCGTTCAGTATTCGTAATGGTAGAAAAGAAAATTGCTTCATCAGTGTGCATTAATTTGTATAGAACTTTGCAATTTGTTCATTATTGAAAGTTGTTGTTCACGACATACATACGGGCAGCGGTGGTTCAGTGGTAGAGCGTTCACCTCTGCTGCATAGAGTTCTTGGTTCGATTACAGCTCTGCCAAGTGGCCTTTGTGGTGGACAAGCTCCGTGTGTGTGGGTTTCCTCCAGGTTCTTCTGTTTTCTCCCAATTTCTTGATTCCATCATTTCATTCGTTTCTCATCATTGCCGTTTCTATTAGTTTATCCGGCATAAGCGTGGGAAATAAAACTCAAAGATTTCAATATACTTGTTGACACAGGTGTTCTAACAAACAAATTGGGAAGTCAGTTCTTAAACTCGTATAAAAACCTTTCACAGCACTCTGTTTATCTTTGATGAACCTGTCATTGACATTTAGTTCTTCAGCTAGGTCAAACTAGCTTCAGGTGATATTACCGTGATAATGACATTAAACGATCAGCTAACTGTTTCACATGGCATTACATCTCTTTTTCATACATATCGCGGAAAGTATTTTCGCAACTCCTGACTTACCCGCAACAGGTAATTTCATTCCTTGCTTTCGCTGTGACAGTCTGTGTTGCAGAGAAGTATTTGGGACACCAAATCTATGTTTCAAATGCCATGTGAAGCAGTTAGCTGATCGCTTAATGGCATTATCATAATAAGAATTCCTGAATAGTTTGACTTACTTGAAGAACGAAATATGAAACAATCAACATTTGTTGTTTGAAGTGTATACGTGCACTACGAGCCGAAAGAAAAGGCCTGGGAGGGTGATCTGATATACACTGTATAATGCTACTTTAAAATTTCTGCAAAATTCCTGAAATGGGTTAAGTGAAAAAAAAAAACATCTGAGGTTTGAAAACATTTCTTTCAGTTTCAAACAGTGTTCAGTACTTTTATAACGAAACGTTTACTTTCCTTTAAATGCGTGAATATGCTACTGAGGTAAACTGTATGGCGTTTTTTCTTCAAATGTAATTTTTTGTTATTTAAAAGTAAAGCGTTGACTTTCATTTATTTATCTTCAGAATATTTCAAAAGTGCTGTATTATACAATAAATTGGTAAAATTGAATTTGCGATGAAAATGTGTTAGAACAAAATTTTTACAATTTTAAACATTATGTACACTTTTGTATATATTAAGTGTTTCCGAAGTTTACAACATAATTTCGTTGGGGCAAAATTCCGTGGCCATAGGAAAAATTGTTGAATATGCATCTCAACTAAAAGTTCATAAGAATAAAAGTTTAGCAGTTTCAAGCGTAGGTTTCAATTAAACCGGGTTGCAAGACATTTTTAGATACGGTATTTATGAGAGTCTAAAACGCCCTCAAACGTAAGACGAAAAAATACTATTAGGCATTGATTTTATGAATGAAAAAGATAAATAAACATGTGAAAACACAATGAAAATTTTTCGTCTTCTATTTTCAGTTTCAATTTTCCGGATAAAACAATTTTCCATTTTTCGGAAAATGTGGGTATTCCTAGTACACATTTTTCACAGAATCATGAATAACGAGGATAGCTATCTGCGGCAAAACCCAATCGTTTACTGCATTAAATTGGGTCTCACTGACAGTGCAAAATGTAGGCGTAAACTTGGAAACTCGAATGTAAGACACACCTCGATTTTGGGGCAGAAAAAAAATAAAAATGTGCGTTTTACGATTGTGTAAATACGGTATTTGGAACGAGGGGAGAACAGGAAGATAAGACAAGATACTCAGCCATTCACGATATCCCAAAGAAAAACTACATCCAATTAAGCTGCGACTTTTACTTCCCCATGATCGTGAAGACAGACTAGTATTGTATAGTCATTTCTAGAACATGGATAAGAATATTGCACTTTGTTATTAGCACATATAAAGAAAGCATGGTTCATGCAAGTTGGTGCCCTAGCACACTACGTTTTGCTCATGCTAAACTACTTGAACACTAGATTTCAGGCAAACTCTATTGATCGTCAAGGAGCCCGAGGCTTACTTTGAGTTCGATGGTCTATGCTTTCTGGGAGTACGGTTACTCCCTGTTGTAATGCAGCGTATAGATTCGCGACGGAGCTCATCTTTGCGTGAAAACAAAGGATATATAAGGGGAGCAATTTTCCCAAATTGCCCCCCCCCCGTATTTTCATCCTTTACCATTCCCCTTCAAAACATTGGTAGAATTCAACAGAGGGCACATTGAACAAATGAACTATCATCTATGATATGGGACATTTTGGACACCCTGTAAACAAATTTCATATTTATTTGCTTCTTGAAACTATTGTGATCCCCTTAAAAATTTTACCCTTATACGTTTAGCTTTACTATGAACTTTTATATTTACCTATCATCCTCCGCAACAAAATCTTTTTTTTTATTGACACTCACCCTCTTTAAATCAAACCTCTTTCAGGCTGTTGCTTTGTAATGAACAATTTAACTCAGTCTCATTTTTCATTACAACCTTACGTGTTCATTAACGAGTGTCACATCCGGAGGCAAGTAAAAGTCTTGAAGCTTAAAATACCAATTAATCTATTAAGAAATCTTACTTCCAGTAGTGACAGCAAATGCAAAGTGTTGATTATCCGCAGTAATTGGGACAGCGGTTACGCATCTAATTAAAATGCGTTTGTTTAGCAAAGAAAGGCACTATAGTACATTGTTACTTTTCTTATAATTCGCCAAGCTTGCAAAAGTGATGGCGGAATCTCAAGCTACCATCAAAACCTTTAAGTATTAGTTTAGACTATCATGTTTAAGTTGTTCCAAGGAAAATATACAAAGGAGAAAATGTCTGAACAGTGATCAGAAGGAAGGATGTTAGCTTCAATTCATTATTTCTGATCACTGTTCAGATGATGTAGATCAATGAAATATTGATCCACCACCCCTCGTGACCATGGCCCACTGTGATCCACCATCCACCATGACTCACTTCGACAAACCGTGACCCTATTTGTCCCACTACCTAACTTGACTCACTCTGACCAACTACCCATCAAAACCCATCGTAATCAACTTTAACCCATGATCCACGTCCTCCTGTCCACTGACTAAAGAGTTTACACTTGCAATTAAACAATGCTGTGAAATTATCACTAATCGGAGTTTGAATTCCTACGGTCAATCGCTCAAGCACCGCTCTGTTACAATAAGGTGGATCTACCTTTACAATATAAAATTTTAAAGTGTTTGTCATGGGTATAATTACGATGAATTTGTATGATTATATATACTATGATAAAAAAGGCCTTGTGTCCATCTTAAACACCAACTAAATACAACTTTCTTACAATGCTGTCTATGATGTTTATTATAAATTAGGTAGAAATGTTACAGTTTCGGAAGTATATCACTTCCATCTTGAGACTACTAACTCAACTCTGATTAGTAGTCTGAAGAAGGAAGTGATATACCTCCGTAATTGTAAATTTCTACTTTATTTATAATAAACATTATAGACAACCTTGTGAGAAAGTTTTGTTTAGTTTGTATTATATATAATTATTTCCTTCCTGAATTACAGATGCTTTTCAGTGGAAACGAGGATGAAATTTAAAAGTCTCAAAACCAGGTATAGTGGACCAAAGTAAATATGAGAGAAGATGTAGTTTTCCATGTAATTAAGTATTCAGTGAAAACTTAAGACTTCCATATATATACACGAGGGTCACCCGGAAAGTGATACCTGTTTGCGCCGCATGAAGCGCTAACGACTCGGGAAACCGCTGTTCAAGGTCAGACCGCGTCCGTGGCTTATCTGCCTGCTCTGTGTGAGGTTGCGTGACGTTAGCAGTGCATGTGTTGTAAGGAAAATGAAATCTTTGCGTTTTACGTCCCGCAGTTATGCCGGTTAGGTTAAAGGAGACGGTGGTGATGAGTAATGAATGAAATGGTGGAGTGAAGAAAGTGGGGGAAATGGAAGAACTTCGAGAAAACCAACGCACACGGTGTTTGTCCACCACAAAATTCACTTGGCACGGGCTGGGATCGAACCGAGGATCCCAAGCACCAGAGGTGAACGCTCTACCACTGAACCACCGGGGTCCCTGCCTGTGTTGTGTCTGTGCTCGTTTATAATGATTAAACGAATTGAGAACCCTACCACTTGTGAAGTGAGGGCCGCGATTAAATTTCTTAATGCACGAAACGTTTGACCTTATGAAATTCATCGCCAATTAAAGGAGGTGTATGGACACAATGTGATGGACGAGTCGTCTGTTCGGCGCTGTTGTCGCAACCTCAACCTGAGGATGGGGAGTATACACGACGAGGAGCGTTCAGGGAGACAATCTGTCATTACAGACGAACTGCTGAGGTCAGTAGACAAATTCGTGAGGAACGATGGGCGCGTCACAATTGATGAACTCTGTGAACATTTCCCTAATGTGTCTCGAACAGCGATGAAGAACTTAAACGAGGCGTGACTACATATCTTAATACGCTGGCGGCGGTTGACTAAGACAAATTCCTCAATTTGCTTGGTGATTATGTGGAAAAGCAGTGTGAATTATGCTCTTTCCAATAAACATGTGTATATTTGTTAATATGTACTACTGTGTCTTTATTGTAGAAACGGATACCACTTTCCGGATGGCCCTCGTATATTTCTCGTAACCTTATAGCTTCAGTGCCTTGTGCTGAGAAGGCTCTATATAATAAACATAAGATTCAAAAAATATTATATTAGAAAGTGGTGGATATATGATACCACTGCTTTTTAATTATTGCTGCTTTCTAATTAATTGAGACTGTATTATTTGTGTCTCAATTAATAATTGTTTCTTAATTTTTTCTCAATTAATATCGATCATTTTTGATTAGTTTCACAAATCAACCCACAACCATATATAGAAAATCTCTCACATAGAAGAGACATTTTAAAACTGCTAGAACACGTTCTGTTTATTTTTAATAAAGAGTTAATATACTTAATTTCACGCCCTAAGTTGAACATTTTGTAAGATACTCATTTTTTCGTAAAACCTTGTACCTTCTCTCCCCCTTTAGTACATGTATTATAATAAAAGTGATATGATAACATCCCAGTTGGTATTAGGGTCTAACTATTTACCAAAATTCATTTCATTTGGCTTTGCCATTTGTTTTTTTCCAGTAGTTAGCTACTATAAAAACTCACGTGCTGTATCTCGAAAGCCAGGTAGTAAGTCCTATTGTTGTTACAACAGTTACAAATATCAATATAAAAAAAGGTCTGAAGTTCTTTTTTCACATAGATATACTCATATCAGATAAGGAAACAGAAAAAACAAATGAAAAAGGAATAAAATGGTGGCCTTGAAAGTGAAACACAGGCACATTCACCAGTGTTCAGAAGATGCTGTCTACTATGAACTTAGTAGAGTGAGTTAGTCGGTCTGAGTGTATCGGTGAGTCAGAGTGGGTGAGGATGCTGAACCCAACCCGCTGACCCACTCACAAATCTTGACCCACTGACCTACTCCATCTCTGGTGCAGACATTATATCCTTTGTGGACTTTCCTTGAAAAAAAATCATCATAGTCCAAGGCTTCAAAAGTGTGAAGGCTGATTGATATTCAGTCATCACTTCAACAAACCAGAATACAAAATACAGTAATCACAATAATTTTCATTGAATTTTCCGTAGTGAGGATAACATAATTAAAATTTCGTACTCATCAAGATCACTCGAGAAAAGTATAAATAAGTCATGAGAGCTGCCAACGAAGCAACTCTCTTTTTCTTCGGTCGGGGTAAAATAGGACTAATTTATCAAGTTGAATGTGAATGTTCAACTTTCTAAATAAAAACATTCTGATTTGCTCAGTGATGATATTAATGTACATCAAGTAAGCAAAGCTTGTAACATCTAAAATGTCAGAAACATTATCACAAATACATACTGGAAATGAAAATACAAGTATTGATAAATTACTTTCTTATTGGAAAAAAGTTTCTTCAATTTACACACAGTATGAAAGATTATAAGTTACTTTGAATAAAATAGTCAGTAATAGAACTTAATCACTTGACCAATAATTATGTAGTAATGTTTGCACTAAATTATTTTGAAAACCAAATTACATTATTTACTTTAATTATTTTAACCCCAGCCAAAAACAAAGAATAATTAAGGAAGAAAATAAGTGATTGAACCACGAGGAAGAGTTGTACCTAAACACGTGATATTACTCTTATTTTTAAAGAAGCTCGTAAACAGTTGACTGTACCAGTAAATATAACAGCAAATCTTCCTGTCTTTACCCAACAATGAAAAATTAAAAGTACCGTTACCAATTTCAACCTAGTTATTACAAATTTTCAGAAAAGGAAGTTCATATGTCATTTAAGGGCTTAAGCGCTTGGCAAAACGTTTTAGGTTATTTGCCTTTCCCATTGTTAAAGCATGCCATACACCATGAATGAACTCGGTATTCCGTTTTTTAGGCACCCCGTTCGAACTTTTTACATGTCAACTGAGTTTTCTTAAATACCGTCAACCAGAGCCGTAACTAGAGATTTCGAAGTCCGGGGTGAAGTAGAATTCGGCACCCAGTACAGACACCTTACCAAGCTTTCTTTTCTTTTACATAATACAAAAAAGCAGCTAAGCAGCTTTTGTTATTATGCTACACTGATTTTTTAATTAAGCTGCTTAAAATAGCATTACAACAGCCAAAAGCGATCATTGTGAATTCTTTTACAAATAAGAGCTGCATTCCAGAGGTTTATTTTGGAATTTTTCTTAAACTTGACAAAACCCCCTTTGGTTCTATACAAATCCACTTGGAGAATATTTATGGAAACTTACAGTACAACTATTTGCAATATTTCATACTATCGGTAAGAAATGAAATTTTAGTACATGAGAAATTATGTGCTTTCAAAATGTTCGAAATAAATTATAGCATTAATTTCCAGTAATAATTATAAACCTTTGTAATTTTACTCTGTAGGAAAATAAGATTTTAATTTCAATTCTTTTACGGTAAAAAATATTATGTGAAATGTAATGGAAATTTAGAAGGAGCCTTCTTTGCGAATTTCTCAATATTGATCTATGGAGCTAAAGAATATGTTTAATGCTGTATGTCAAATCCAAAATATAGTTCGCTAAAACATTTTGAAATAATAATAATTACTTAATGTCTTAATGAATGGAAGTTCTGAATTTAAGATTGCTTATTAATAATTAACATATTAAAAATACACTAACACACATACGCACATATATATTATATTATTTGTGTATACGTTTGGTATGTATGCTGATAGAAAACCCACAAAACTAGATACGTACACAAAAAAGAAAATCTCCTGGCTATACAAATAGTTGACGGAGAAATAGTTCCAACAAATTCGTTCAAATTTGAAGCATTTCATATTGCCTATCAAAGGAATAAAAAAATACAAGTGATCAGTATTTGAAAAAGAGGAAATTCGCTGACTCCTTTTTTACAACTGCTTGAAGTTGTTGTTATTCCTCTTGTTTACCTACGCTTTTAATATTCCCTTTTAAACAGCAACTTGCATGTCTTCTCGTGTCCCTTCAGTCCTTTCATTTTCGTATCTTCATTCTCACAGAAATATTAATCCCATTGGGTAGAAAACCATGATTTTGTAAGCAACCTCACCACCATCAACGTATTTCAGACTCAGACTTTGACTGTTTCTGATTTCGAAAATGTTCTTGAGTACATTATAAGTCATTACGTAGCACCTTATATACATCACATCGTCATTAAAAATCATATACAGCAATAACTTTCTTTAAGTACTAACATGCAACACTTCCCAAGTGCAACACTCCGATTTTGATAAAAATTTGGCATGTAGATATTACACATGAAATAAATGAATACGTTTTTTCTTTTTACGGAATACAAGTTTTTAGGGTACAGAAGCTCCAACCCAAAATTTTGAAAGTTGGCGCTCGAAAGGCAACAACAAGTGGACCGAAGTAAATGAAATTAGGTATAGATACCGTAGAATTAAAACGAATGAATGCTGATTTGGAATTTCTTTTAAAAAAAACATAAAACAGGTGAATGTGGCACAGACTCTTCCAAACTTTTGATTACGAAATATCAAAAGTGCGAATAGGTGTATATTAGAAGTGCCTAAAAAATAAGGAGAATTACTACAACACTTGCAGTAGGGACAGTGGGCAAAAATTAGGCAAACACGTGTTTTTAGTCTCTGCGGAAAAATAGTGTTGGGGCTAAGGCCCTTCCGAACAAAGTAAATATTACAGGAGAAGCGCAAGAAGGAGTGGACCGAAGCGAATGAAATTCTGTGTAGATATTGTATATGCAAAATAAAGTAATTCGTGTTTCCCAAGTGTCCCGTACTGATTTGCTTCAAATTTGCACATCAACAGTAAACAGCAAATAAATCGACACGTGTTTTTATTTATGGGAGAAACACTGTAAGGGTTAAAGGCGCACCCCGAAATACTATAAAATACGCTATATGTAGAAAAACCTAGTATGGAAATAGTAAAATTTTACGAAGAGATAAACGACTTAAAAGTAGGAATCAATACAGTGAATTTCGAGTGTTTCGTGTTTCTGCTATCAAAAGTTCAAATTCAAAGATTGAAGTTAGCGCCCCCTAGCTACTTGCGAAACACATATTGCCTTATTTTACATATAGAAGATCTATGTATAATTTCATTCGCTTCGGTCCACTCCTTCCTGAGCTTCTGCTTTATTATGTACCTTTTTAGGAAAGGAAATTGGCATCCACACAGATTTTCCGCACAAACTACAAAACAAATGTTAGCATATTTTTGTGTATTGTTTCTTAGCACACTTTCGTTCTTTTCTCTATGTAATTTAGGCACTTCGAAAGTATACTCATTAGCACTTTTCATATTTCAATCAAATAATTAGAAGGGTCTTTGCCCCATCCATTTATTTCTTTCTTTCAGGAAAATACGAAACAAGTATTCTTTAATTTTACATCTACTAGGTACAATATCTATGCACAATTCCATTCACTTCGATCCACTTCATACTGCGTTTTGGCGTCAACTTTCGAAATATTGGGTACGGAATTTGGTCCCCAATAATCGTTTCTTCGCAGAAATTTAAAAAACACACACGTATTCGTGTATTTAATGTGTAGGATCTAACTGCCAAATTTTATCAAAATCGGAGTGTTACAGTTAGAAACTGTTACATAAAAGTAAAAACTTTTTGCAACTGTAAGCGAAATTCTTGGGTTGAGAGCCGAGCGAGCAAAAAAATTTTTAACATCTTCTTTGCTTTGGAAACCGACAACAACATTTATTTAATAGGGCGTCAATACTTTCTTAATCATTTCTAGCACTTTTCTTTCTTTTTGCTCGTTCAGGTGGGGATTTAAGGAAACTAGTATAAAACGTTTGGAAATTTTCTTATAAATGGATATAAAATATTTTTAAAATTCTGCCTGTAACTTTCGGCTTTTATTATGTGAAAGTGGCCAAAAGACGCCCAACCCTGCTTGTAAAAGTATTTGACATCCCACACGGTTAATATGTATCATAATAGTTGCAACAACGTATTATAATACTTTTTTGTAGATATTCACCTGTATTCTATGCACAAGCTAAAATGCATTATTACTTTTTCTTTTAGTCTTGTATATTACTATATAGAATATTCTGTCAGTTTTTCAGTTCTTTTTAAACCATTGTTTGATTCTTTCATTCATGTTTTTTCTAGGTTCCGAAGCCGTGAAAAATCTTTCTATCTGCAAACAAATCAAATTGCATGCACGAGCACTTCCGGTGGTCCAACGCGCCTTGATGTGTATAGAACTATACGTTCGACAAGCTATACGCTCGCGACTGTCGCGCACCTGTCCATGAAACCCTGAAGTGCAGTTATACAAAAAAAAAAGTTATCTCAGCACGGTTGGGCACCCCAAGGTCAATTTTCAAAGTTGATTTCTACGCACTAGTGGTGGTGAGAGGAGACCATCTAACACAGTTTCCCACTGGACGACCACATAGTGTCGCCTGATCGATCAGGTCGCTTGTGGAATGCAAATCGCCAATGTATGATCATTCCACCGGTAACGGGATATATATATATATATATATATATATATATATATATATATATATATATATATATATATATATATATATATATATATATATATATAGGGGAGACCGTGGTATTCACGAACACTTACGATTTGATTATAAATACCTCTTTTGTTTTTAAAGATAAAATTAACATTTCTTGAGAAAGCTTGGAGTCTTCCCTTTTTACTAAAGTGCAGAGCAAAGTCAAAAGTAACATTTTTCAAAAAATCAGTGAGATGTTTTAAAAATGTATCTATGTTCGGGATTGCCCGGTGGTGAGGATAATCCCGAACATATTGTTTACTTGAGTTGAGTTGATTTTAGTTTACCAACCCTTTCAGCAGTGAGGCTATATGGGACGTGGACCTACTGATTAACGTGGAATCCCAACCACATGAGCTCCCGCCGGGAATCGAACCCGTCGTATGCTAACCGCTTAGCCACGGAGCACCTCCCGAACATATTGTTTACGTTAAATTTTCCTTTTGCAAAACAAGCGAAATGCATTAATATACTTAAAATATACCGTAAATTAGTATTTAAATATGTAATAAGAATTATAATTACAAACATAACTAAAGATAACGAAAACAAGACCAGTCCTAGTCATCTTTGAAACTATTACAAATGAAAGCGAATAGGTAATATGCTAATCAAAATGTACTCCTATGAAATAACGGCACGTTAAGTAAAATATTCGTTAAAATGGAACATTATTTGGAATTGTAGAAATCACAAATATCTATACACATTCTTGTTTTTCTCCCAAGGACAGTATTATTTAATAGTTAAATGTTCAACCGCAGTTAATAGGCTGAACAAAATGGGCTAACTGCTAGTAGGTTGAATAAATTTGTAAAACAATCTGTGAATCACACACGGAAAACGTTGCAGTGTAAGATGGAGGATCACACATCTAAAATAGGGTTGCTGAATAAAGAATGCTGAAGTAGGGTACAAATGACAAACATTCTGTATTTAATTTCTCCATCTGACACTGTTATATTTTTAAAGTTTGAAAAAATTGGCTAGTAAGATTAAGAAGAAACAATGCTTAGATTTTTTACAATACCTTGTTCGTAACAATATATATACGATTAAGATACAACTCAATTTGTCCACATTGTTCGATGAACGTTGTCAGTGAAACGATAGAAACAACAAAAGGTATTCTTCCTGGCAATCCTCTTAACTGGCTCTTACCAAATTTATGCTACACTTTTCCAGATCTCTCTGCTAAGGTACAGCAATATCGATTTTTTTCTAACAAGCTTTCTTGCCCGTAAACTTAGGTGTCACAAATTACCCTAGTGTTAGCGAATATCCCGGTTTTCCACACACAAACAGACACATACACACCCCTGTTTGTGCACCTTCCAAAAGGTGTATGCAAGCTGGGCCATAGGAAAACCGAGTATGCACTCATATCTGCTTTACTAATGGAACTATTTTCCTCATACGCTCCCAAAAGTTGTGCCAGCGATAAAGCTACACTTCCAGAGGAACCAGAATGCAGTATCTCGACCCTGACTAGGTACGTACAAGTGAGTGCCCAAAACAACTGGGCATTAGCAAAAGGAGTAATTGTAACAAACGAAGACACTAACAAACAAACAAAGATATTGTGTGTAAAATGTGTAAAATGCGAGTTCAGTGAGTAAATGTGAGCAATGCAATTAGAGCAATTGCTTTAAACACTAGTTAACTTTGTAGCAAATGAATCACATGGATAATTCCTGTTGACTTTCTTGGGTCGTCCCATTTCTCTCCACATTTTCCTTTCCAGCAATTATTTCATAATCATTCACTCTCATTAATCACCCGTCGATTATAAGCTATAGATGGTAATCAAGGGATATAAAACTAGAAATTTGATTTGATTTCAAATGGAATAGTACATTGATTCAATCCCCGGAGAAGTTAGTTTGTGGTGCACAACATCGTTAACATGGGTTCTCTCCGAGTACTCCCATTTTCTTCCACATTCTCATTCCATTAATTATTCCATCGTCATTCACTGGCCTTAATCATAGCCTCCCTTAACCTAAAGGGCATAAACGTGGGACGTTAAACTGTAAGATTTCATTTCATTTTGAAACCGAATGGCGAAACTAAAGTAGGGTTATATCTGTTTGTTTGTTCGATGAAGGTTAGTGATTCTTTCCAGCACCGAGGCTGTATGAGACAGAGACATATAGGTTAAGGTGGATAATAGTTCAGATTTTTTCAATTCTTCCATGAGACCATGTGACCAAAGAGGCACGTGTTAGCTACAAGGCCAGCGGGAGAACAATATTATATGCCTACAAGAAACACGAGACAGGATACATTATTCATACCAAGTGGGAGACCCGGGTTCGACTCCCGTTGGGAGCTCATGTGGTTCGGATTCCATGTTAATCAGTAGTTCCCGTCTCATATAGCCTCGCTGCTGAAAGGGATGTTAAAATCAAAATCAACTTAACTCAACTATTCGTACAACCGAATTTAATATTTTTGTTATAACGTCGAAAATGAAGTACTAAACGGCATGATTACCGCAAAACAAGATAGAATATAAAACAATAAAGCGAAAAAGGCAGTAAGTTTAAAATTGACAAAGGGGGATTTTAAAAGATTAAGACATCATCATGTTACCTGCATTAACACTTAGCAACAACACACAAATATACTATTATACTATTGAACGTCGTAATTTTGTATCACTTAAAATTTTGGTTTCTCTGGAATATTATAATATATTTGTCTAATTGAATCAATTTATCTATTTTACTGTTTTAGCCGAAGTAACTATGAAACAAACCATAGCTTATGCTAATATTCAATGTTGTCAATTTTAATGCGAATGGTTAGCAGTAATCTGTGCCTTCACTTTTCCGGTAACTTTTTTTTATCTATTTGTCTCACATATTTACAGTACTCTTACAGATTTTTTTTACTTCAATCTCTTCATGAAATCCATACATATGCCCCCAAAGAATTCAACTGTTAATTTAATGTGAGAATAGCGAGACCATTGTAATCCAAAATTAGTGACGAACAAAACTTGATCTGTGGCTTCTACATGTGCACCATTGTTCTCTCGGTTTTCTGTCTTAAAGACAAGCTTCAAAGACTCACTGCCCTACGAAATATTACGTACTCAAATGTTGCACAATGCTTCATATAAGCATTATATAACTACCTATGCGATTTCGTAGTTGACTTTCCCATCTGCAGGGAACAAAAACTAATTGCAAAATTCTATTCAACAATACTAATACCAATACTAATACTAATAATAATGTGTAACTGTTACTGCTTGACTACTGACATTTGTTTTACCATTTGAGAGACATATACTTTAAGTTGAGTTGATTTTGAGTTTAAAATCCCTTTCAGCAGCGAGACTATATAAGAAGGGAACGTAGAATCCGAAACACATGAGCTCCGCCGGGAGTTGAACCCGGGTCTCCCACTCGAAAGGCACGCACGATAACCGCTTAGCAACGACGAAGCTCATAGATATATTTGCTTCGGTGCAGTTTTCATTTCTCTATTGCAAAAAAAAAATCGATATGTTGTTGTCGCACTATACTTGTATATACATAAATGTACTACCTCAGTCTCTTGAATCATTACAGGATAAAGTTAATGTCAATTTAGCAGTACCTAGACAAAATAATATTTTTTAATATAATCCTCTCTGCTATTACATACTTCAATATCACTACCACAACTAGAGAAAGAAGATCACAAGTCTAACCTCGACGTCGTAGAATCTCCACACCAGGAGAATACTACTGTTTAAAACGATTTTTCTTTCCTGGGCAATAAAATGGCAGATCCGTATTTAATAATTGCACAAACCAGTTTGCATAACCAAAATAGAAAGGGAATTAAGGGAATCAGCGATGAAGCAAAAAAAAAACTATTAGAACGGGGAGAAGTATAGAGGAATCAGGGGTCACCAGAAAACCTCCAAGAAAATCCACAACAGAAGAACAAGTACTGGATTTCCCAATATGCAGAAAGCGTAGGCACTGTCCTTCTACCTAGTTTAAACGTCCAAAAAGCGAGTAGAGCCAACCCTTTTCCAGGAGTAAAAGATCAAGCAATTTTAATGACAGAAAAAAAGCCTATAAATAATCACTAAATTACGCAGAGGAACAGTGTTAGTGGACACCGGATCCAGCAATTCCATCTGGCCTTTTGAATATTTACTTCCTGATGTTCAATTAATACAACATAAAACAGCGGTTAAAAGGATATGAAATAAAATTAACTTGAAATATGTAGCAAAGCTATCATTCAACGTTGGGAAACGAAATTCTTTCATTACTTTCGTATGATGAAGAAATCATGTATTCCAGTTATTTTTGGTTTAGACTTGCTTAAACGCTTACATGTTACAATCGATTTAACAAAGAATCTTATCTGTCTATTTAAAAATCGGAAAAAGCCGACATTACCCGAAAGGAACCAGGAAAACATTATATCACAACACACGACTCATATACTTAGACAAAAAAAAACAAGCTTGCTTTTTTTATGGACAAACGCAATACTTTAGTTCCACTTTTCGACGCATTTATTCCGGTGATAGCAAAAAGACAGATTGATGATTCTGCATGTTTCTTCGTATCGTTTCTCCCCAGCTTCCTTGAGAAATACAAACTATTGAGCAAAGGTTATTCGTAAACAACAGGACTGGTAATTTCCAATCCAATCAGTTATCCTGTAACTTTAAGGAAAAATACTCCAACGGTGAATCTTGTGGCATGTCAAGATTAATCTTTTGCAACAATGGAAGCGAGCTCAATAGAAAAAAAAATTGTACATGAAAACAGGAGGTTTACAATTCTTTGAAGTATAGATAAACATTTTCAAAATTGATGTTTTTGATATTAATCCTAATTTAGACCAGTCGCAGAAACAGGCCATTAACGAGTTATTATACAAATGCAAAAATATAAATATATATATACACTCCGGACGGCATTGGACATTATAGGTGCTACAATCATAAAATAAGAATCCCAAAATCAGCAATGTTCCAGAAGATAGAACCTTATTAACAAATGTTTCCAGAGCAATATTTGTTTTTCAAATAATCTTGTCAATTCTGTTTCTGGTGTAGTTGCTGTAAGGTTCAGCATCTCAGGTGTAAGCAACCATTATATAGCATGCTTCATTAACGAGCACGTGTTTTCTGTTCAAAACATAATCACTAACAGACGGTGGAAGGAGGATACCAGAAAGACGCGCAGTTGGTTCCGAAGGAAATCTAAGATGGCCAACCCTCTCCTCACGAACTTTCCCTTCAGAGGACAGCCATAAAAGAAGACGTCAAGTGGACAGAAGAATTAGTTCCAGTGCTGATCGCTAACCTTCTTAAACTATTTCTGAGATCGTTTTGTGTTACGGAGGTTTTCTTAAATCCAACTTCTGATTCCGTAATAGGCAAAGGTATATTTCTATAACTACCTGTCCCAGAGGATGCAATAAACAAAGAGGTACAACTATACTGTCTCCTGAAACTACGATGAGTAAGAAAAATATATTTTAAATCATCACCCTTGGCCGCTGTGGGATAGAAGAGTTTACCTTTTAATCTTAAGTTACTTATCACCATCGACTTCGGTAGAGGCAAAAACATTACAGCTAAGCCCCATGGTGTTGCTACTGTCGTGGCAACCATATCGCCGATCTGAGAATAAGCTAGCAATTATTTATTTCAAACTAATTCACGGCTTTCAACTTGTTTCAGAGGCATATTGAAACGTGTGTCGAATGGATTTTGCTCTCAATAGATTAGCATGCACCGGAATATATTCACTGAACCCTCAGATATATACAGACCCGAATATCTGTCCGCAAACTTGATTCGTGTTGTATGATGATACACTAGGCCTACCTGTGAAGACCCACAATGCTCAACTTCTTTAGGGTTTGAGGAAAAGGGCGATACATCTTTTTTTTAGTCTGTAGCGATTCATTTTTTGTTTGAAGTGTCTACGTTCACTAAGAACAAAAAATGCCTTTACCGGGTAATCTGATATATATATATATATATATATATATATATATATATATATATATATATATATATACCATCAAACTAAAATGATGAAAGTCATTCCAAGCCCGAATTTCATCCGAGATCGGTTCGGTGGTTCTAAAGTTATGAAGTTTTACTAGCATATATTTACGCGCTTCGCTGGGTAAAATGAAAATTTAAGTGCACAATTCCGTATCTCATGTGTTTAGTACCCACGAAATATGCTGTTTTCGTTTTTAAAGGCATCGAATTAAACGGCATCGGAAATATCACTGATCATCTCGGCGACCCCGAAAATCATAAATTCGACACTAATATTAATCGTTTTCGATCATTTTATTATCTCCCCCTCTCTCAAGTTAAGATGCTGACTGTGGTTCCTATGGCCCAAAAGGTGTGTGCAAGCTGGGCCATAGGAAAACCGAGTATGCACTCATATCTGCTTTACTAATGGAGCTATTTTCCTGATACGCTTCCAAAAGTTGCGCCAGCGATAAAGCTACATTTCCAGAGGCACCAGAATGCAATATCTCGACCCTGACTGGGTACGTACAAGTGAGCACCCAAAACTACTGGGCATTAGCAAAAGGAGTAATTGTAACAAACGAAGACACTAACAAACAAACAAAGATATTGTGTGTAAAATGTGTAAAATGCGAGTTCAGTGAGTAAATGTGACTAATGCAATTAGAGCAATTGCTTTAAACACTAGTTAACTTTGTAGCAAATGAATCACATGGATAATTCCTGTTGACTTTCTTCGGTCGTCCCATTTCTTTCCACATTTTCCTTTTCACCAATTATTTCATAATCACTCACTCTCATTAACCACCCCTCGGTTATAAGCTATAGAGGGTAACCAAGGGATATAAAACTAGAAATTTGATTTGATTTCAAATGGAATAGTGCATTGATTCAATCCCCAGAGAAATTAGTTTGTGATGCACAACATCGTTTCCATGGGTTTTCTCCGAGTACTCTCATTTTCTTCTACATTCTCATTCCATTAATTATTCCACCGTCATTCACTGGCCTTAATCATAGCCTCCCTTAACCTAAAGGGCATAAACGTGGGACGTTAAACTGTAAGATTTCATTTCATTTTGAAACCGAATGGCGAAACTAAAGTAGGGTTATATCTGTTTGTTTGTTCGATGAAGGTTAGTGTTTCTTTTCAACACCGAGACTGTATAAGAAAGAGACTTATAGGTTAATGTAGAATCCGAACCACTATAATAGTTCAGATTTTTTAAATTCTTCCATGAGACCATGTGACCAAAGAGGCACGTGTTAGCTACAAGGCCAGCGGGAGAACAATATTATATGCCTACAAGAAACACGAGACAGGATGCATTATTCATACCAAGTGAGAGACCCGGGTTCGACTCCCGTTGGGAGCTCATGTGGTTCGGATTCCATGTTAATCAGTAGTTCCCGTCTCATATAGCCTCGCTGCTGAAAGGGATGTTAAAATCAAAATCAACTTAACTCAACTATTCGTACCACCGAATTTAATATTTTTGTTATAACGTCGAAAATGAAGTACTAAACGGCAAGATTACCGCAACACAAGATAGAATATAAAACAATAAAGCGAAAACGGCAGTAAGTTTAAAATTGACAAAGGGGGATTTTAAAAGATTAAGACATCATCTTGTTACTTGCATTAACACTTAGCAACAACACACAAATATACTATTATACTATTGAAAGTCGTAATTTTGCATCACTTAAAATTTTGGTTTCTCTGGAATATTATAATATATTTGTCTAATTGAATCAATTTATCTATTTTACTGTTTTAGCCGAAGTAACTATGAAACAAATCATAGCTTATGCTAATATGCAATGTTGTCAATTTTAATGCGAATGGTTAGCAGTAATCTGTGCCTTCACTTTTCCGGTAACATTTTTTTATCTATTTGTCTCACATATTTACAATACTCTTACAGATTTTTTTTTACTTCGATCTCTTCATGAAATCCATACATATGCCCCCAAAGAATTCAACTGTTAATTTAATGTGAGAATAGCGAGACCATTGTAATCCAAAATTAGTGACGAACAAAACTTGATCTGTGGCTTCTACATGTGCACCATTGTTCTCTCGGTTTTCTGTCTTAAAGACAAGCTTCAAAGACTCACTGTCCTACGAAATATTACGTACTCAAATGTTACACAATGCTTCATATAAGCATTATATAACTACCTATGAGATTTCGTACTTGACTTTCCCATCTGTAGGGAACAAAAACTAATTGCAAGATTTTATTCAATAATAATAATAATAAAAACAATAATAATAATAATAATAATAATAATAATAATAATAATAATAATAATAATAATAATAATAATAATAATAATAATAATAATAATAATAATAATGTGTAACTGTTACTGCTTGACTACTGACATCTGTTTTACCATTTAAGAGACATATACTTTCAGTTGAGTTGATTTTGAGTTTAAAATCCCTTTCAGCAGCGAGACTATATAAGAAGGGAACGTAGAATCCGAAACACATGAGCTCCGCCGGGAGGCGAACCCGGGTCTCCCACTCCAAAGGCACGCACGATAACGCCTTAGCAACGACGAAGCTCATAGACATATTTGTTTCGGTGCAGTTTTCATTTCTCTATTGCAAAAAAAAAAAAAAAAAAAAAACGATATGTTGTTCTCGCACTATACTTGTATATACATAAATGTACTACCTCAGTCTCTTGAATCATTACAGGATAAAGTTAATGTCAATTTAGCAGTACCTAGACAAAATCCTATTTTTTAATATAATCCTCTCTGCTATTACATACTTCAATATCACTACCAGAACTAGAGAAAGAAGATCAACAGTCTAACCTCGACGTCGTAGAATCTCCACACCAGGAGAATACTACTGTTTAAAACGATTTTTCTTCCCTGGGCAATAAAATGGCAGATCCGTATTTAATAGTTGCAGAAACCAGTTTGCATAACCAAAATAGAAAGGGAATTAAGGGATTCAGCGATGAAGCAAAAAAAAAAAAAAAACTATTAGAACGGGGAGACGTATAGAGAAATCAGGGGTCACCAGAAAACCTCCAAGAAAATGCACAACAGAAGAACAAGTACTGGATTTCCCAGTATGCAGAAAGCGTAGGCACTGTCCTTCTACCTAGTTTAAACGTTCAAAAAGCGAGTAGAGCCAACCCTTTTCCAGGAGTAAAAGATCAAGCAATTTTAATGACAGAAAAAAAGCCTATAAATAGTCACTAAATTACGCAGAGGAACAGTGTTAGTGGACACCGGATCCAGCAATTCCATCTGGCCTTTTGAATATTTACTTCCTGATGTTCAATTAATACAACATAAAACAGCGGTTAAAGGGATATGAAATAAAATTAACTTGAAATATGTAGCAAAGCTATCATTCAACGTTGGGAAACGAAATTCTTTCATTACTTTCGTATGATGAAGAAATCATGTATTCCAGTTATTTTTGGTTTAGACTTGCTTAAACGCTTACATGTTACAATCGATTTAACAAAGAATCTTATCTGTCTATTTAAAAATCGGAAAAAGCCGACATTACCCGAAAGGAACCAGGAAAACATTATATCACAACACACGACTCATATACTTAGACAAAGAAAACAAGCTTGCTTTTTTTATGGACAAACGCATTACTTTAGTTCCACTTTTCCACGCATTTAT
The DNA here is from genome assembly GCF_964235325.1 of Thermobia domestica. NCBI lineage: Eukaryota > Metazoa > Arthropoda > Insecta > Zygentoma > Lepismatidae > Thermobia > Thermobia domestica. The sequence goes on along the minus strand of NC_137454.1, from coordinate 39,152,882 downwards.
TCCGGTGATAGCAAAAAAACAGATTGATGATTCTGCATGTTTCTTCGTATCGTTTCTCCCCAACTTCCTTGACAAATACAAACTATTGAGCAAAGGTTATTCGTAAACAACAGGACTGGTAATTTCCAATCCAATCAGTTATCCTGTAACTTTAAGGAAAAATACTCCAACGGTGAATCTTGTGGCATGTCAAGATTAATTCTTTTGCAACAATGGAAGCGAGCTCAATAGAAAAAAAATGTACATGAAAACAGGAGGTTTACAATTCTTTGAAGTATAGATAAACATTTTCAAAGTTGATGTTTTTGATATTAATTCTAATTTAGACCAGTCGCAGAAACAGGCCATTCACGAGTTATCATACAAATGCAAAAATATAAATATATATATACACTCCGGACGGCATTGGACATTATAGGTGCTACAATCATAAAATAAGAATCCCAAAATCAGCAATGTTCCAGAAGATAGAACCTTATTAACAAATGTTTCCAGAGCAATATTTGTTTTTCAAATAATCTTGTCAATTCTGTTCCTGGTGTAGTTGCTGTAAGGTTCAGCATCTCAGGTGTAAGCAAACATTATATAGCATGCTTCATTAACGAGCACGTGTTTTCTGTTCAAAACATAATCACTAACAGACGGTGGAAGGAGGATACCAGAAAGACGCGCAGTTGGTTCCGAAGGAAATCTGCAACCATAGCACCGATCTGAGAATAAGCTAGCAATTATTTATTTCAAACTAATTCACGGCTTTCAACTTGTTTCAGAGGCATATTGAAACGTGTGTCGAATGGATATTGCTCTCAATAGATTAGCATGCACCGGAATATATTCACTGAACCCTCAGATATTTACAGACCCGAATATCTGTCCGCAAACTTGATTCGTGTTGTATGATGATACACTAGGCCTACCTGTGAAGACCCACAATGCTCAACTTCTGTAGGGGTTGAGGAAAAGGGCGATACTTCTTTTTTTTTAGTCTGTAGTGATTCATTTTTTGTTTGAAGTGTCTACTTGCACTACGAACAAAAAATGCCTTTACCGGGTAATCTGATATATATATATATATATATATATATATATATATAAACCATCAAACTAAAATGATGAAACTCATTCCAAGCCCGAATTTCATCCGAGATCGGTTCGGTGATTCCAAAGTTATGAAGTTTTACTAGCATATATTTACCCGTTTCGCTGGGTAAAATGAAAATTTAAGTGCACAATTCCGTATCTCATGTGTTTAGTACCCACGAAATATGCTGTTTTCGTTTTTAGTGGCATCGAATTAAACGGCATCGGAAAGATCACTGTTCATCTCGGCGACCCCGAAAATCATGAATTCGACACTAATATTAATCGTTTTCGATCATTTTATTATCTCCCCCTCTCTCAAGTTACGGGCCTGACTGTGGTTCTAAACAGGATCTGAAGTGTCATTCTTCATTTCAGCGTCCCTAAAAACTACGGATCAAACAGTAGTATTGGAAAATTTTGACCATTTTTATATATCTCCCATTCCTCTTCTATGTTGCGCGGCAGGGCATCGGATGTCACCGGTCATCTCAACGAAGCCGGAAATTATGATTTCGACACTAATATGGGTTATTTTTATCCGTTTGATTTATTTCCCTTCCCCCTCTCCCAAGATGCGAGACTGAATTTGTATTTTAACAGCATCAGAAGTGTCACTGCTCATCTCCTCGATCCCAAAACTATAGATTCAACACTAATACCGGTCATTTTCGACTATTATATCCCCCTCCGCCATGTTGCGGCCCATATCATTGGAAGTGCCAGCGTTCATCTCAGAGACCCTCAAAAATGTGGATTCAGCACTAATATCGGTTATTTTCGATTATTTTTAAACCTCTTCCTCCCCCAAGTTGAAGTTATGGATCTGAATTTAAACGGGATCGAAAGTATCACTGTTCATCTAAGCGCCCCAGAAAACTATACATTCGATACTGATAGTGGCCATTTTCGATCATTTTTATATAACTCTTTCTCCCCCTCCTTCAACTGCTGGGGATGATTTTGGATTTAAACCGGATCGAAAATGTCACTGTTCATTTGAGTAATCCCGAAAACTACGGATTAGACAATAATATTTGTCATGTTTGATCATTATTATATATAGCTCCCCCTTCCCCTCAAGCGTGCTGCAGCACACGCCATCAAAATTGTCACCGTGAATCTAAGCTAATCCTAAAGCTACGGATTCGACACAAATATTAGTCATTTCCATTCATTTTTAATGTTTGTTCCCCTCCCTACGTTGTTTCCTCCCCCTCCCCAACGTACAGAGCTGAACTTAGATTGAAACAGCATTTGAAGTGTCACTGTTCCTCTCATCGACCCCGAGAACTAAAGATTCAACACTAATAGCAATCATTTTGATCATTTTTAAATTTCTCTCCCTCGCTCTCCCCTAAGTTGCATCGTCAAAGTTATTAGCTTAAGTAATCCCTGCACCAAAACTCCACCCTAATGTACTACTATGAGCAAAATAAATGACGCGTCTCTTTATTTTGAAGTTTTTTGAAATGTTTCCGTTTTCTTTGTATGTTCGAAATTTCGGAAGGTTTCCCCAGCAGGAAACATTAATAACAAGCGTGTTTTAAATATTTGTGTTAGATATTAGCTTAAAATAAATAAATTAGAAGCGAAAAACATTAAATCAACCGAAATTACGAGAATTACCAACTCTGCTAAAGTGGGAATTTTTCAAGAACGCGAGGGTATTCTGCAGTTCAACCCGAAGCAACGACATCTATGTCATTGAGAGAAATGTGGATTAGATCTACATTCGAAAATTTTAACGAAACATTTCTAATATGTCCTATTACGTGCATTATCTGCAAACTTCAAATATATGAATCTATGCCAAGTATGTTCATATAGATAGACCAAATAGTTGAAATTACCTACGGAAAAGGACGAATTGGTAGCACGATCGTAAGGAAAAATCATTTTTGCCGTAGAACAGATTCAGTAAGAAAACAAATAGCTCAGTTAGTTAAAGCAACGAGTCTATATGCCGGAGATAGCTGGATCGAACCCCATAGAAGTGCAATTGTCACTTTTATTATTATGGTTATTTTATTCGTTTTTTTATGTGGGAAATAATCAAATTGTAAGATATGTGTAAAACTCATGACAATACCAAAAAAGAAAAATGTCGCACTTGCATTAGTGTCCCTAATTTTTGTTTGCAAACAGTTTCGTAATTATTTCCCCTGTGCTCAGTGCTCACAATATGCTCGCTGGTGTATAACGAATGTTTTCCAGTAAACGTTAATTGTAATTTGGAGAATTTTATAAAGTTTCAGAATGTTTATCTTTAAATAACCTTCTATCTACTTGTTTGGACATTTTGATAACAGATTTCCCTATTAAATGTTTAATTTTCTCTAGATATTTAATTACGAAAAAGTTTTACAATGTGTTTGTTTTAAATTGAAATTGTTTTGAATTTAGCACATGAGATAAGTAGCCCGAAGGAGGAGAACTGAAGTAGCTGATATTATACGTAAAAGCAACCTATTGTAGAATGATGATGCTTCTTACCTTCAGCACATAATCTTTACGTTAGAGTCAGACAGAGAAAAATCCTCTTTTTTCCTCCCCTATGACCACCCATCTTAAACCTCTACATACCATGGTACGTCTTACACAATTTCGGTGCTCCAAAGACATTCATATAATAATAATAATAATAATAATAATAATAATAATAATAATAATAATAATAATAATAATAATAATAATAATAATAATAATAATAATCCTGAATATGCCTTACTTACCTAATTTAGTAACCTTAGACATCTTAGTTTAAAATGCTTTCTTTTGTAATAAATTGAGCAACCATGCGGGAGGCTGTACGACGTTTTTTTGTCCCTCTCATTTCAGTACCCTCCCAACAGACAAGGATAACGTTACTGACAAACAGAGACAACGTTACGTAATTTCTGATAAGCAGGGCAGACTAAATGAATAAGAAAAATATTTATATCAACCTCTCCCCCTTCATGATTGGAATATCACGTAGTATTTTTAATTCTACCGAAGATAACCCTGTGCGGTTATGGGTAGGTAACTAAAGAGATGCCTAATACATAGCTCCCCTTGATTGTAATATTACCGCTTCTTTATTTGTTCGAGGGAGATCCTACACAACCAAGGGTGACAAAAAGAATAGGAAAAGTGTCTATTGATTCTAGTGGCTGATCCAGCACGGACTCCTGAGGGGGAGGGGAAGCGGTGAAGTGAAGGATTATTTTGATGATGTGAAGCTTTCACAAATTACCACTTAACTAAACTAAACATAATAGTGTGGTTAACCGGAATCCAGTCAGTTCAAATTGATTTAAAAGTTTAATTTTTTACTTCATATTAAAGTTTTGGTTTCAAATGGGAAATTATGTCCGAGTGGTCAATGATCAAATCTTGGGGGGTTTTTTGGTGTAGAGGCTGTGACCCCCTTATGGGAAAAGGCAAAAATATTAAAATTCTTAAAACTTTCGAAGTTTTCGTCTATTTTAAAGGAATTTTTGGCTTCATATTCAAGTGTTTGTTCCAAATGACAATTCCAGTCCGAGTAGACAATGATCAAATCTCGGGTAACTCTCCAATGTAGGAAAAATAATGACGTCTATATCGTGATCCTGTTGTTGACATCACGAGTCATGACGCAAATATAGCACAAAGTAAACGCTAAATGCTGTCGGTTCTCGTAACTGAGTGAGCTGGCGCAGCATACTAGTAAGAAATGTTGGTTTTGGCGTGGGTTCAAATCCTTCCTAAAGAGAATTATTTTTGTTATTTTAAAAAAAAAGTTTATAATACTTCTTTCGTTAAGAAAAGATTTAAAATAATGTTCAAAAAGTGATTTAACAATTATTTTTTAAAATTTTCATTAAACTTCTTTCATTAAAATAAGTTTGCCGTTGTACTATACAGATCCATAGCAAAGTTAGTAGTAAAAATAGTAGTAGTAGAAAGGGGTTACAATGCAATTCAGTATTCATTTGTTTCCGTGCGATGTTGCTAAACGTAACTCGCTTACAATGCTTTCTGGCTAGGCCTTAGTGTGTTTCGAAAATATGCTTGTGTTTGGGATGAAGTTTCAAGGTTCAGCATTGACTAGGAGTTTTTGCCATTAATATTCCTTCTAACAATATTGGCAGTGGACAAAAGTTGGACTGTGTTGAAGCTTTTTGCTCCTAATTTAGTTATTTTACTTTATTATTTAACGAATATATTGAAAATATATTTGTCAGCAATCACGTATGCAGAAATTTATTTCGAGATGGGTCCAAAGTTATCTAGGGGGTGCAACTTCAATATTAGGATAAATTATAATATTTAAAAAAAAACCAAAATTAGGTTAAATTTACAGAAAAGTTGGGATTTCAGAGGGGGTCCGGACCCCCTGAACCCACCCCTAAATGCGTAATTGTTTGTCAGTAATGTTTCATTTTGAAACCCTCAGAAACTTCGAATATATAAAGGAAAACGAGTTATTTTCGTTAAAGTATCACTTCAAAGAGACGCGATATTTTCTAGTGCACATGGTGGTACCCCAACTTAACCAGGGCAAGAATTTCTTTACTTTGGTTCTCTGCCAATGCGCTCTATCGAAAGGTTAGGTTTGTAATATATACTCCTAAGAACAAACGTGTTTGCCAGAGAACCGTGATACTGAACAGAGCTCCACAGAAATGCATGCTGAACTTTCGTTTATAGCTACCCTTTGGTGTTTTTTGCCCTCAAGGTCAATCGAGTGATGATTCAGTTCAGTCCCTGTTCTTAAGCTGTGTTTGTATTACTTCGAACAGTTTTGACGTGTTTTCCAACCAACATATGAACAGACAATCAGGGCAAATCATAGCATACAATAAATTTAAACAAGTATATTTGTCGCGAAATTATTACACACATTACCAAAGACACTTAATATATGAATCCATACATTTATTTATATAGGTAAGGCAAAGAGTGGAAATTACCTATCGAAAGAATAAATTAACAGCACGATCATAACGAAAAGCATGCCTCGTTATATAACAGACTTCCTTCACGTAAGAAATCGAAACTCAGTTGGTCAGAGCAACTAGTCTGTACGAATTAGGTTGTTAGTTCGAGCCTAATAGGAGTAAAAGTTTTTATTAATATTGTTTTTCCCTTTTTTTTTAATGTGAGGAGAAATCAAATTGTAACATCGCGATATCAAATGTATTTGGTTAGGTAACTTTGTCTTAGCTAAACTTTAAATATCAGTAACCGTCGAAATTATTTCACTAACCGATTAGTTACTGAAAATTTCAAACACCAGTGTCATAACATGAAGGTTAACCTCACGTACGCAGCCCTTAGTTACGCGTCCATATTTTCAAGGTCGGTCCTTGGGCCGGGCAACCCGGGCGACTGCCCGGGGTGCCAGAGTCAGAGGGACTCCAAAACGAGTCTCAAAAAGTAAATTTTATCATGTGTCTTCTACTGACTTTTTTGCTTTATATTCTTGTAAAGTAGCGGCAATTACATAATCTTTTTCCATTTCACCATGGAGGAAGAGAGTTTCATAGCACTAAGGGGACTGTATCGACAAATGGAGAGTTAGCATGCAGAATAAAGAGTGGAGGGGAAGTAAGTATTGTTTGTTTCTTTGCTTGAGTTTAGCGTTTCACGGTTATGCCTTAATGGCCAAAGGAGATGTGGATACTGATTATAGGTGAAATCCGAACCACGTTTATCTTTCAACAGTAACCCACCGGGAATTGGACCCGGGACCACAGAAGGCAGGCGTGCTGGCCACTAGACCAAGCTGGAAGGGGGCGGTGTTCGTATTGTTTATAGCAGGCCATATTCTTTGTGAATTTTTGGGTATTTTTGGAAAAGGGTAAAAATGGGTGTTTTTGAAAAATTGGTTTAAACTATTAAAAATACTAGGATAAAATGTAAACTATAGGGTAATACTAGGGGGAGGGCGCCATAAAGTCATTTTGCCAAGGTCAAAATTTGGCCTGGTCCGTCCCTGCGTACCTTCTATATATTTTTTGGCTTTGCAGCTTGTGCGGTCCCCACGCCACAGAGTTCTGGGGGCGCTATTTACGACAATGCTTCGAACGTAATTCAATAAGTGTTTCAGAAATTCTACCGTCAGCGTGGAAACGGGAATATATATTTTTCTAATAGTCCCATAGAACGTTCACCCAGAACACCAGATGCAATATTTTTAGAATAGGCTCTGGCTAAGTATAAGGAGGATTTGATATTTCCTAAGTAAGTTCCTTTCAGAAAGTTTGATATTTCTTTAACGGTGTTGTAAATAAACATACTCATTGTTATTAGCCCGACACCAAACCATCCTGGACAAATCCCTCCAGAGCAACGATCGGCAAAAGTTTATTCTGGCTAATATTATAAGCGACTCAAGGGTGGAAAACTTGTTAACCAAAGCAATGCTGTGCATACACTGCCATGTTTCTGACAAAATATAAAGCGTTCTATAATCTTTAGACACTTTTCCTAATCTTTTTGTCACCCTTGGTTGTGTAGGGCGCCTTTGAACAAATAAAGAAGCGGTAATATTACAGCCAAAGGACGCTATAAATATATTACGTATTTCTTTTGTAACCTGATCATAACCACCTAGAGTCATCTTCGGTAGAATAAAAAATGCTACGTGATATTCCACTCACGGAGGAAAGGATGCTCTAAATATATTTCTTATTCATTTTGTCTGCCCTGCTTGTCCGAAATTAAATACTTTCTTTTGGGAGGGTGCTGAAAATAGAGGGGCAAAACAAAATGTCGTGCCCCTCCTACAGTTTAAATTTTGTTACGTGGTTGCTCAAATTATTACTAAAGAAAGCACTTTAAATTAAGATGTCTAAGGTTACTACATTATGTAAGGGTGGCATATTCAGGAATAATAATAATAATAATAATAATAATAATAATAATAATAATAATAATAATAATAATAATAATAATAATAATAATAATTATTATTATTATTATTATTATTATTATTATTATTATTATTATTATTGTTATATGAATGTCCTTGGAGAGACGAAATTAAGTGAAACGAATCATTACATATAGAGCTTTAAGATGAATGGTCAAATGGGAGGGGAAAAAAGGATTTTTCTCTCTGACTCTCTAACGTAAAGATTATGTGCTGAAGGTAAGAAGCATCATCAATCTAAAATTGGTTGCTTTTACGTAGAATATGAGTTACTTCAGTTCTCCTCCTTCGGGCTAATTACCTCATGGGGTAAATTCAAAACAATTTCAATTCAAGACAAATACACTGTAAAACTTTTCCGTAATGAAACATCTACGGAAAAGTAAACATTTAATAGAGAAATCTGGTATCAAGTGTCCAAAAAAGTAGATAGAAGGCTATTTAATGATAAACATTGTGAAACTTTATAAAAATCTCCAAATTAGGATTAGCGTTTACTGGGAAACATTCATTATGCACCAGCGAGCATATTATGAACAGTGAGCACAGGGAAAGTGATTACGAAACTGTTTGCAAACAAAATTAGGGACACTAATGCAAGTGCGACATTTTTTTTTCTTTTTTTGGTATCGTCATGAGTTTTACACGTATGTTACAATTAGATTCTTTCCCACATAAAAAAATAAAATTACCACAGTGATAAAAGTAACAGCTGCACCTCTGTGGGGTTCGAACCAGCTACCCCCGGTATCCTTTTCCATAGCCAATTTCCACTATATGCTCTATCTATACGTTAATACTTAGTATAGATTCATATATTTGAAGTTTGCAGATATTGCACGTAACAAGACATATTAGAAATGTTTCTTTAAAAGTTTCGTTTGTAGATTTAATCCACATTCCTCTCAATGACATAGATGTCGTTGCTTGGTGTTGAAGTGCAGAATTCCCTCGCGTTCTTGAAAAATTCCCACTTTACCAGAGTTGGTAATTCCCGTAATTTCGGCCGATTTAATGTTTTTCGCTTCTAATTTATTTATTTTAAATTAATATCTAACACAAATATTAAAAACGAGTTGTTATTAACGTTTCCTGCTGGGAAAACCTTCCAAAATTTCGAACATATAAAGAAAGCGGAGATATTTTCAGAAAACTTCAAAATAAAGAGAAGCGTCATTTATTTTGCTCATAGTAGTACATACACAGATCATTTGTCTGAGTGAAATGGATCTCATCACTAGACAATGCAGTGGTGGAATTAGTACTTAGCAATGTGATCTACTTGTGACAAGAGGCTATTTGTTCGTGGGGTGTGTAATGTGACCGCTATCATAACTGTAATCCAAATCAAGTAGCACAGTAGCACCAATGCATTTTGATACTGACGGCCGACTTGACAGCCCCTGTAGTGGACGACTACAAACTGTAACATTCTGCGACATGACTATCGCAAAAGTGGCAGTTAGTCCTGAAAGATCAACACGGATGATTTCACAAAAGGCGTCCATATATCAGAAGTCGGTCTCCAGAATTTTCTATCATCCTTACAAGTTACACTTGGTACAAACCTTACATGGGGATAACACAGACAGACGGACAGAGTTTTATGAGTGGTTTCACTGACACGAACAGAACATTCTATGCTAGTGACTGACATTAAATTCAGTTATGATGCTGCTTTTACCTCAATGGCACAGTCAACAAACACGACGGGGAGTATTGGTGTAGCGAGAATCCCCACATAGTTGTTGGGGCGAATAATCAAGCTGATCCGCGACTGAATGTATAGTGTGGAATACACGGCAACGGCCTATTAAGTCCGGTGCTTTGCCCGATAGATTGAAATCAGACCAGTATCTAGATCATCTGCACATCACATCACAGTCGTATCTGGACGAAATGCCTGTGATATGTTTTACTTCCAGCACGATGGAGCACCGCCAGATTACGACAACGGCTCAAAGAGGTGTTTCGTGGCCCGTGGTCGATGAGGTCAAGCGGAATGGGCGCCGAGAGCACTTGACTTCGCGCTATTAGATTTTTACCTGTGGAAGTATCTAAATCCCGTTGTGCATCGAAATACATCCAAAACGGTGGAGCAGCTGCAGGAGAGTATTCGGAACATGTGTAGAGCAATAAAACTCCACACACTCCCGCGTGAGTATGGTACTGGGTGATGGCGTATTCGTTTTCGCTACAAGCAGGAGGGACGCCAATTTAAACATCTATTAGCATTGTGTCCAGGACTGTTGGGTCTGGAAGCAAGTGCCGTACGTGCGTGAGATATCTATATTTCTTCTCAATAACATGTACAGTAGACTTGTTAGAAAAAGACACGACTTACTATCATTTGTTTGCCTTCCTCGTATTCGTCCTCTCTCCTTCCACTCTCAGCTTGTGGTGATGATGCCATTGTCGTGGGCCCTGATAATATGTCTGCTCCTTTGTTCTTTAATTTTCTCCCCTTTCTCTTCTCCTTGCCCCAGGGTATGTCGCGCTCCAGATTATATCATTCCATCTTGTTCTCCACTTGAATTTTCCTTTATTATTGGGTGCTATGCAACCGTCGAGTTTAAAGGATTGGTCCGATTACGAAAACTACACAACTTTAGATTGACAACTCATGCTTGGCAATCGAAATTCTCTCTTATCACCTTTTCATATCTTCAATACTTATCGAGTTACCGTGTCCCTCATATAAGGATTCCTGTTACGATATGCACACGCGCGAAATGTATTCTATGTGAACGTAAACAAGTATAAGTGAAATATCAGCTCGCTACGAGGAAATCAAGCCGTGCCCATTTGATGACTTTGTATTAATGAACATCACCAGATGAACAGCCCTGCCAACCATAGTTGAAATTATATTTTTGTAAATCGAATGACCGAAGCAAGAATGAAAATAAAGCCAAAAGAGATTGTAAAGCATTGTCATCTTTCCGAGATACAACGTGAAACATGCGTTATATACAAACGCAGTTGACAGACGCAGCGTTGCCATTCTATACATACTACAATTCAAAGCTTTAACAATATATCGAATATCTTACAACATTACTTATTGATCTAAAATCCACACTAATACCGCCTTGCACTATAGGTTTTAAACCATCTGCGCCTTTCCAAAGTTATTGAACCTTTTCCAAGCTCAACTTTTGTCTTCTGTTAATGCCAACACTGTTCAACGTACCCTTCTTGATAAGGAGGTATAGTAAACAGTTGCTGTCAATATTTAATTTACTGTGTAAAAACGTTAGTATCTCACTTTTGTATACACCATGGGCATTTGCATTTAACAAATATTTCACATTATTTCCCGAAACGTTTGCTACTCTGTTCTGCATTTACCATCTCTTTTGTCTTTATTTTTAATTGCTGCTTGCAATAATGGTACCAAATTAGGTCATTCTTTTTACAAAAAGAAACATACCTTTGTCTTCATTTAACAACACTGTTCAGCTGGTGATGTTCTCAATACACGGGCAGGGTTCTCTTTTCTCTATTTCCTTCGTGCAAAGTTCCGTTTCTCTGTCTCGTTTGGTTTCTCCGTTACCATGGTTTTGAATTCTAAACTATGTTATAACAGGGAAACTCCATTTCATGACTTTGTCATCAAGCCGACTAACGTTCTTGTAGGAAGCTGCTATTTCATCAATGCGTGTTTTACAAAACAAAATTAGAATATAATGTATCCAAATAGCATGAAGAGAATGAGAATGCATTAACAGTAATGACAACCAATAACAGTTTAAATTTCATCTACAATTTATTATATACTGATTGTGTGAATACACACAAAGTGCAACGATAATGTATAATTTGTATGTACTTATTGTAATATTTACGGGCAAAACTTCTATTTTAAAGGCACAATCAGTTAAGAAGAAGAAGAATAAAAATATAAAGAAATAATTTAAATATTTGAATTCTACGGAGATACTTTTTTTCGTTGCTTTGACAACTTTTATATTTGGTTAATATGATAATGCAGAAATAGATAAAACGAATAGAAATAGAAATAGATAAAACCATATTGCTGTAATTTGATTATTTTTATGTGAAAAATACAGTAATGTATACGTGGAAAAATTTACAATCTAAAAGTCCATAACTGTGGTGTTATTGATTTATGATAACGTGAACTTTATAAGTATTCAAAATATCAGGGAAAGTAACGAAGAAATAGTGTTACATATTTATATTGTGCCGGAACCGTGTAACCTTGAGATTAGTCAGACGCTAATTGAACTACCTGAAAATCACGGAGTACATTTTCCTACGTAATAAAATAAAAGTATAACGAAAATATAAAATGAATACCAGTACAGGAGTTGATGACATTAATATTCCAGGAACTGAAAATTCATCGAACGTGGTTCATCTTTTACGACAGCTTGGACAGCATGACACAAAATTTGGATTCCAGATTGGAGCAAGGGACAAAACAAATAAGACAGCAGATGGATTCCAAACTGGATTCCAGACTAAAACAAGTAACTTAACAAATAGGATAGCAGATAGATTCCAAATTGGTTTCCTGACTAGAACAAGTAACACAACAAACAGGAGAGCAGATGGATTTCTAATTGGAACAAGTAAGGCAGAAAATAAATACCAAACTGGAAATTATCGACAATAGGATAGAGCAGATTATACATAGTTTTGCAGTGATGAGAGCTACCGTTGATGTAGTATAAACACAACTCAATGAACATCAAATTCGGAGATTGCAGGAAGAGATGCAGCCATCAAAGAGAAAATCAGTACTGCAAAGTGTAATCCTGATTCTCCCTCAACAGGAACAAAGGAACAGAGGAGAAATTAATGAAGATCCTGTGAAGGAGACAGCAACCCATGAGAAGATTATTCTGAAAGGAAGGACACCATCTCTAATATTAAGGACGAGGAAATAAGAACAACGTCGAAGGAACCATATCCACAATGTTCAACTGTTTATTAGTGCAAGAACTGCTTTGAGTAGGTGTGCTGACATCTTTCCAGACATCTTGAATTTAGCAAAACTGGATATCACATATTTTTTTCAAATATAAAGATATGCCAGAAACATTAGTATACCTTACAATCGTCTCACAAAAGAAAATACGGAGTTAAGTTTAACCTATCGTCTTCATTTAGACAATACAATGTGTTACGTTTGACGTTTAAAAATGAAAATGATCTAAAATAATTCTTAAAATATTAATGTGTGTAACTGAATATTGTAGACGACGAGGAGTGCGTACAAGAACCAATAATATTTAATCTCAGAATAACTGTGAATGATACTGTGCTCAAACCTCTTTATATTGATTGTCTGACAATAAGCAAGCAGTGCAAATTATACCACGAAGAAATTATTTTATTTTGTTGACAATCTAATAATGTTGGTTTGATTTGGAGTATACCACGTGAGACTGAAACTATACTCGGCTGTTCTTGTGGGCAATTTTGTCATACCTAGATTGTGCTAAAATTGCCTGCAGGCATTGCGGGAAGGCTTAATTTAAGTATTTTCGAAAATTTTTCCATAATGTGTCGGTGCTCCATCTTGTTTGAACGAAACACGAATAAAATTCTGAGTAGAGACTTTGATATAGCTGGACAATCCTTTCACGATTCATTGCCAAGTATTTCTTGTTAGTCAAATTGCCGTCAATTCGAAAAGACCAATAACAATATTTCCCATCATCTCTACTCAGACATTTTCCATCGTTCGACATTGAATATTCTGTTCTATAATCTAATACGAGTTATACTTGCATCAATTGTAAAAGCTATGTCGATTCACGTAATTGTTTAACGTTGATGTTGCACCGACAGATAATACAATTTAGGTCAATACGCCCTTCGATATTTCGCATGATTATGTAGCAAAATTCAATCTGGAGATCAGTCATCTGCATCAGTACATTGACTAAATGAAATTTCTAGTATTCAAGCTTACTGTTGTAAGCTTTCCTTTCTCCCTAGCATCTCAAGATTGTTTCCAGTCAAGAACTATTATTATCCAATAATAATAATAATAATAATAATAATAATAATAATAATAATAATAATAATAATAATAATAATTGTCAATCTAAATACAATCAACTGACGCCTAGTAGAAGGAACTTGGACCAGAAGGTGAAGTCGGTCGACGATTCGTTACATTCGCTAATATCAAATTTTCTTTCCAATATTTCCAATCAATAATGAAAATAAATACATACAAAAAATAAATTAAATATTTGTAACAAATAAAAAACACCAATAATTCAATTTCAATAACAATTTATTAAATATAACGTAATTAGGGTTGTGTATTTACAATATTTCGTTTGAATAATGCAAATACACAATACAAAATAACAATAGAAAAATATATAGTCAAGAAAAATGAAAAAAACTTAATTTAAATATAAATAGAAAAACTTCAGATACTAAATAGAATTTAATTTAGAAAAAAATCTATATATGAAATTCCTTTAATTATTAATTTGAGCAAGTGATTATTTCAAATATAAAGTATGTCTTGAAAAATGTCCTCCAAATTATTAAAGTCACATCTAGAAATAATGTTGATCTCAACAAAATAGTAATATTAATATTAACGTCAAAAGTGAATCCTCACAAAGCAAAGAATTTGAGATCGCTTTTAATTTTTAATACTTCGCCTTACGAAGACTTTGTATATAATTCTGTAAATACAACTCGAGCAATGAAACAGATATCTTATAATTCTTTCTCAGGCTTAGTTAATACTATCAAAACTCTCATTCGTGATAAATTCGCAATTATTTAATCTATCACTCTCAATCGTTTTAATTTCAAAAAAGTGGAACAAGAATGTTGGAGATATTGAACATTAAATCTGACTCAAAGACATTTAAACATTCATTCATCGAGTCCATTAATAACTTCTAATCCTTTAAAATACTAAACTCTTTCTTTATACTTAACAAATGTGGAATAAGAATGCTGGAGGAAATTGACGATAATCCGGTAATCTTTTCTATCAATTTAAACTAAAGCAAAATAAAATATAAGTTAAAGGACACTACGATCTGAAAAGGAAGCTGCAATAATTGGAAATATTGGAAAATTAATCTTCATATCAAATTTCGAGACTATTTCGGCCCAGCTCTACTTAACTCTCCGAAATACTCTAAATATGAGAAAATTTCTTTAAGGCACGTAATACTGGAAAAGATTCGGAAATTGCATTAGCAATTCAACCAGGATTGAGAATCAAAGTCACAACCCGACAAACATCTAATAAATGAGACACAATTTCTACTCAATATATAAGTCGAAATTTTCACTCACCTCTTGTTGTTTAAGTCTCGCAATTTACCTTCAATTTTAAAGACCTCTCCTCGTTTGGTAATTGGATAACGTCTGAACAATTTTAGGACATCGAACAAAACCAAATTGGTCGGGATTTGCCAATACTCAAATATGCAGGAAATTCTTTAAAAATCCCTTTGACCCTTCGTTCCCTAACCAAATAAACTAGAACGAATGATATGATATTCGGTTTTTTACAAACCAAACAATCAAACGGCCAAAAGGAATCAATTTTTAAGTGATCAAAATGGGCTTTCACTAGGTACAAAAGAACCTTCACGTCACTGTGTTTAAGGAGCACTAAATCGTTGCCCAGAATGGAAATATAGTAAGAAATGCAAGCAAACACACAAACCACAAACTGTGCAAGCAATTCACACCACTTTATATCACCTTTAAAGTGAGTTCTCACACACGCTACAACTTTCATAACTAAGTTGCCTCACCACAAAAAGGAAGAAAGAGCCCGTTTGACAAACTACACAGTTAGCTATCGTGAATTGCATAAATACAAAATATAGCATTCCTTTTTTTAATGATCATTTTTTTTATATTGGCAATCCACCAAAGGATTTTGTTGATCCACGTCGCACACTCAATTACTACACTAACGAACAAAAACGACGAATACCAACTCCTCCATAACAGAGAAACCTTCACGGTTGAAAAGATGAACAACAAGTCAGCAAGGTGAGATTCCTTGCTTGGCTTGTTGTATCGGCGAAGCGATAACCCCGTCCCCTTCTCGAACCCCGCCCCCTTCCTTGAACCTTCGCTTATTCCGATATTAGTTTTGCTAATACCTGATAAATCCAGGTATCATCTATAGTACAATATAACTCGTACATAAGAAGTTCAAAATCAATTCAGATTCTCGTTTATGGGAATATTCAAATATAAATTTATGTGGCACAATACCCTTTTCCATAAGAAGGTGTTGTGCAATATCCATTATATCGGAATTCAGTGTGTCTGCAATGTTGGCCACAGCAAAATTCAATGTAATCTTTCTACCGACACCCACATGCAAGATTTGCTTCACGCTTAGCGATATTATTGACCTCTTCGAATACTTTTTGACTAATCCTGTACACAGATTAATATCATACTGTTTCAATTTAAATCAAGCATGTGCTACAAACAAAATAATTTCTTTACTAATATACATTTTTCTATTTATCTTGGGCATTTTTGACATGGGTCAGCTTTGACAAACGCCTTTCAGACGCGGGGTTCTGTTGACGAGATTCTTTTGAGACACATACCCACGGACTTCTTTGACAAGGGCACAATGACGCGGGGCTGCTTCGTCTCGAGCTTTTCTCATTTCACCCTTTTCCCTTGGTTTTTCTACGTGTCATATACACTATATTATCCTAGTGAATGAACAATATGAATTATTATTATTATCATTAAATATAAAAGTAACCAAGAATGTTCTGTCGCTTTATGTGGAGGTCTGCGTTGAATTGGCCTCACACCATGAGTTGCATGCAATTGCAGATAAAACGAATATGAGCGGTTGGTGTGGGTATATCCAACATATACTTTGTTGTGGCAGTTCGGTTATTCCGTGAACTTGCGCAAGGACAGAGTAAACATAGGAACTCCACAGAGCGTCATAAAGGGAATATGTGGTACGAGTTCAAACTGAGGTCGAATGCCGCTGCAGCGCGGCAGAAGATATGAAAGGCTGTGATGAGGGTATCGTGACTACGTAGATAGTGCAGCAATGTTTAACAAGTTAAAGGACCGTGAAAAAACACTCGAAAATGCACCACGTGCCGGAAGACCAACACCAGAACAAAATGAAGATCTTCACGCGGCAATTCAGGAGAACAGTGGCCAGACATCTGAAGAACAGGGACTGCAGTTTAGTGTGAGTGGAGAAACCATTTGGCAGCACCTCCATCAACTTGAGAAGCACTGCCAGTTGAGTCTATGGGCCAGACATGACTTGTTTCCGGATCAGAAGGCAAAACGAGCAGACACCTGTATCTGTTTGCTATCTCGCCTGGGGAAGAAGCAATTTGTGTACAAGGTTTCGACGTGTGACTAGAAGTGTTTTTTGTACGAAAATCTAGAGAGCCATCATCTTTGTTTGTCATCTTTGAGCCCGTTAGAAACCAGCCGAAACTAGTACTTCAGCAGAAAAATTTACTCTTGTGTCTTTGGGGGACGGCTGGGAGTATCGTGTATTGGGAAATGCAACCAGCAGGGCAGAGTATCAATACAACTGCGTACTCTTAGGAATTGAGCCGTGTTCAAGAAAAACTGACAACTCTGGAGCCAGTACTTCTGAATCTCAAAGAGGTTCGCCTGTTACAGGACAACGCTAAGCCCCAAGTAGCTAGAATGACGTGGGACAACATTCTACGCCTTGGATGAGAAACCCTATTGCATTCACCATATTCCCTTGATATCCCACCGCCCTATTATCACCTGCTGAAGTGCCAGTTCAAGTCTGTAGTAGAGGCGCAAAATGCGCTTGATCCCAGCTTCACTTGAACTGTGATAAACTCTTCTCCATGACCTTTGAGAACGTTGGCAGAAAGCCGTCGATGCTGTTTGGGACTACTTTGATTTTCCAGTTGCGTCTTAGATAAAATATCGATGTTGGAAGGTGGTGGTTAAGAAAGCGACATAACTTTCTTGGTTTCCTAAATATATTGATTTTTAAGCCTTGTATTCATTTCCTATTGACAATTTTGTTGCAAATAATACACGACCGCATAAATTTGCCAATTTTATTTTGTTCAGTGTCGATGTGGTCTGTCGGTAAAAATTGTCATGTTTGTCTTCTCGATATCTAGTTCGTTCCCGAACCTAATTTTCAAACTAGAAATTGTAGAAATGAAATATTTCTAGTTTTAACAGTGATTGCTATACAGTAAACTATGTAATAGATTAAAACTTTCTACAATCAGTTAAGCGTTCCACTATTTGCATTATATTACGTCTTCACCCTTATCTTTATACTAGAAACATAAAGGGTTGAAATTCATTACAATTTCCGGCTTCAATATTGAACTCCAAAAACCCAAACTAAAGTAGATAACGCGAAACAGCCTTTTGGAATCGAAATTATTCTTTAAGGATATGTATGATCTTCTCTCCTAATATTCTACTGAAACGTAAAGTGGCACGAATCAAATAAATGCTGGTTTACACTATCACCATGAAACATAAACCGTAAGACGTAGCAAGAAAGTGCTTCCTATAACGAATTAACATTTACAAAAATTTACTCCTTTCCCACTCTGCTACACATGGGAGTGGCAGAAATCAATTTCTTCGTTTACGAGAAGTTAGTTCCTATAACCGATTAAGCATTGCAAAAATGTATTCCCTATACACGCAAAAATACTTGCTAAAACTGGATGTTAAATTAATCCACAATTTTGTGTTTGAATAATAAGTGAAGAAATATCTCAACGGGGAGAAAACTTATTTGCCTAGTGCACCGGTGGCACAAACATTTCCTAGGTTCACAAGAAACGCAATCTTTACCACTTTTGCAGGAAGCTACGCAGTAACATTTACACATAGCCAAATCATTCTGTTCTGATCAATCATATACATAGATTGGCATGAATCCAATTGATCATTGCTTATTTTTGTCTATTTATCCAATTATATATACATACATGGTGTTAATGAACTGTACTGGCAAACTATAAAGGATGATTCTTTAAATCTATACAAAATAAAACTTTTGTATTGATCTCTGTGGAAATTGGAATAGTCTCAGTGCTAGTGTTGTATAAAATCGTGAAAAAAAAACAACATATTTCCGGGTCAGTGTTTCTAATTATAGAAACAGTAAAGTTGGGTTCCATATCACAATAAAATAAATAATGAACACGGAATCCAAAAAATAAAATTCCATTAAAATTCAATGGTGTGCAAAAGATACTTTAAAGGAAATACGTTTTGAAGTAAAAGTGATACCAAATAAGCAATACCTGTAACTTGTCACTAGTACCGCGAAATCTTTCGAACTATAGCTGGAAGTATTAGGGACCGAGAACTTTACCAGATCACATCTTCAGTATAAGGCGTGCCGCAGATAAAGGGAAGGTAATGATCCGCAATATTTCCGCCATTCTGCTTGAGTATTAGCATTCACTCCTCTAAAGTCTTACCTTAGTCTACTCTAAAACTATTTTGGAATTACAGTATATGTGTGAATTATCCCCTGTAGGAATTCACTCCACACCCCTCGAAAATTGTTGAAAAACTTCTGCCTACCCATTTTTGTATTTTGCAAGGATTACATAATTCATGCTGATGTGGACTACTCAACGGTTTTTCGAACAAGAAAACCTTGTTTTAAATTTTAGTTCTTCTCGAATATGGAAAGACTTATTCAGAAAATGTGTACTGCTAGTTTACTACAGCTAATGCTAGTTTTGTGGTAATTTAATCCAATAAAACCAATATCAAGAATTAAATACATTTTACACATGACCTGGATGTTTATAAAAGAGGAAGCTAAACTCATTTTAAAATTATTTTACTGTATTCGAATGTTACTTCAAAACTACTACGGACTTCACAATACACGATCTGAAAGTGGAGATTACAGGTAATGTGCTGTTTTATAATCAGACGTTCTTGAAACAAATACGACATAGCAGAGCACCATAATACAATGCAGATCAAAATAATCATAATAATGCATTCCAATGAGGATGACAACATTCTTTCTTGATTTATTAATTTACTAAATGCCATGCCAACTTTAATCTTGTGTGAGATTTTATACAAATTATTTGTCAAAAGGATTACACATCATATTTTGTAGATTATGTTTAGAACTTTAATATAATAGCAAGTAAACACTTGATATGTATGAGAACATAAAATATTTATCTGGGTTTATCTACATTAGTATTCCTTTGTATGGTTTTCATAAACTAAGTACGTTGTTATTGTATTATACATTGTGTATTTTGAAATACATAGGAGTATGTTAATACATATTTCTCATTACATAATGGTTTCTGTACACTAGCAAAACAAACTTTCGAAAATACGTAGGTGTTTTAAAGATATGCCTGTACACATTATCCATATATACCCTAATAGTCCGTGAGGTTATTTTATATGGATATTTGCAGATAATCTTCTTAGAATAATTTTGAAAACCAATATTTTATTTTAAATATGGACATCTTGAAGGAATATTTGGCAATAACCTCATTTCATGGTATAAACTACATAGGAAAAAGAAATGTGCAAGGATTTGAGAAGTAAGTAAACGTTAACTGTACACATACTCAATAATTTTTGGTACCCTGTGTTTCGACATTACGTAGCCACTTTGGGACGATAGAGGAGGTAGACAAGATTAGATGTTACATGGAAAAGTAAAGCTATGTCAGCGTTATTTCACTTTCGGAAGGCCACTCGTAACTAATTTCTCTAAACGGAGTAGCCAGTGGGAAATTGTTCTGGTAAAATACTCCAGTTCTTTGTCAACCAATTTTTGTCAAATTCATGGTGATGGGTACGATAACTTGTGCATCATTTTCAAGTGTCCTCTAAATGAGTGTGAGAGCTTGGATATTGTCCGGTGGAAGAAAAAAGGAACCACTAGTCTGTTGTACCTGGCACGCTGTCACCAAAATGACGATATATGTACAACGGTCCTTCGGAAGTCAAATTATACACAGGGTTCCATAAGGACCGTTGCAACCCTGTGTATCATGGAAACCACTGTGAACATGAGAAAACGCAAACACATGCCTTTCATTATTTTAAAGGGATCAATTTTGGGATATGAAAGGACCACTTTAGACGACCCCCATACAAAGGTACGTGAAGTCAACTTGAAAATTACAAAAGGTAAAGGTGATCGAGTAATATATCGTTGGAATTGTCTTGTCAAGAAAAATATTTTGTTTAAAGTTTCATGTCGCTATGTTGATCTCATCCAAAACGACTACAGTTCACATTTCGTGTTCATAGTCTGTGTCACCCCGTGTATCTGCGAAACGACTGGAAATATGAGAAAATTCTAAAAACAAGTCCATTATTATTTTATGTGGTTGGAATTATGTGCTATATAAGATCAAGTCCAAACGTCCCAAATACAGGTACAGCGGAAAACTTGAACTTTTCAAATGGCAAAGAAAATCGACTAGTTTTAATGGGCTCGACAAAATATATTTTACTGTAAATTCTGAATTCGCTATTTTGTCGAAATCTAAAGCGATGGTGAAATCAAAGTTCGGATTGAAGGCCAATTTGACTTGGTCGGTGCTTAGTGATTTGTGTTTCAAGAAACGTCTTCATAATTTGACGCACATATTGATGATTTACACTAGTCTCACGGTAGTCGCACAGTTCTTTCGCCCACTTTATTCTTTAGAGCAACGTGCTCCTTCGACACGGTTCATAATAAAATACGTAACAAAACCTGGTGCAATACTCGAACTCTGACACGCAAGCTCAATCAAACTATTTTCTATAAAATGTTTTAGAATAGATTAGCGTTAACTACCCGATTCAGTACATATTTAAAGACTGGCCTCAATTACATTCCTTTGAATGAATATTGGATTCGACGCGACGACAGAAATGAAATGAAATGAAATCTTTAAGTTTAACGTCCCACGGTTATGCCGGTTAGGCTAAAGGAGACGGTGATAATGAGATATGAGTGAAATGCTGGAATGAAGAAAGTGGGGGGAAACTGGAGAACCCCGAGAAAACCCACGAGAACAGTGTTTCTCCACCACAAAGTCCACACGGCGCGAACTGGGATAGAACCAGGGACCCCAAGCACCGGAGGTGAACGCTCTACCACTGAGCCACCGCGCCCCCACAACGCGAAGACAGACATAACCTAAAGAATATTAAACTTAGTGAGTTCTGCAACGCATGGTTCATAATTGTGTGAAACAAGCGTATAAGTTGCTAGGCAAAATAACATTCACATGATCAAATAGGATAGGCAATTGTGCTTTTAGTTGCTTGAGTTAGCCCTAATTTCTGCTGGTCGTAAGCGTGTCTCTGTCAAATGGATAACTTGCCCGGCCGATCACTCAACCGGAGAAAGAAAAGTTTAGGTTCTAGTCAACTCTGCTTCTACTTGTTCGCTTAGATTCAAATCAAAGTGACTCCTAAGATGTTTATGCAACGGTTGATTCAGACCAACTTATTTTATAGTTATTTAATCCTGTGAATGGGGGTTGTTTAATTTTCAATCAATGACTACGACTTCGATAATTTTTGTAGGACTGATGTCCATATTTTCCCAACTCTTTATTCCTTTATTCCATACTTTCGAAATAATCATTCCTCAAAACCTTACTCTCAAGGCAACACGGAATAACGCTAAAATGGGCCTCGGCTTATGAAAGTACGGGATGATTGTACAGAAACAAAGTTTCAACATAATAAGTCATAATTTTCTACTTTTACAAAAGCATTTACGATACTTAAACCCTCAGTAAAAATAATTTTAAGGAACGTAGAAGGACCACATTCACAAGCCAAATATATCTAAAAGTCATAAAAGGGTTTCAATTTAAATGTGATGTTACCGCCATTTTAGATTTAGGCAAATTCAGAACTAACAGTAAAAGATATTTTGTAGAGCCTGTTCAAACTAGTTGACCCCCTGGCATTTCAAATGTTCAAGTTTACCCCGTATCCTTATTTAGGGGTCAAGGTTCGAACTTTTATAACACATAACTACAATCCCCTATAATAATGACGGATGTGTTTTTGCGTTTTCTCATATTCGCTTCATTTCAAAGATACCCGGTGTGGAACGGACTTTATGGCCACAAAATGTGAAAACCGGTCATTTTAGATGTGGTCAACATATTAACTTGAAACTTTCGGTAAAATAGTTCGCTTTCCGACGCCCTTTCAACTACATATCATTCGACCTTCTGTACAATCGAAATTTTGAAGTTTACCCACGTGCCCATATGTGAAAGTGTCTGCGATGGACATTTTGGCTCAAAATTTAAACCCCTTAAAATAGTGAGAGACATGTATATGAGTTTTCTCATATTCGTACTCGTTTCAAAGATACACAGGGTGGCAACTGATTTAATGGACACACTATGTCTCATCTCAACATTCGGATGACGTGGAGGAAGGTGTCGCGGAAAAGGACTATTGGATGAGAAAGTAAACATGTGAGAATGGTAAACAAGAATAAAATAACGCAAGAACAACATATTTGAGATGGTGACATGGAACGTATATATCATGTTACAATGAGGGAAAATGCAAAACCGTAAAGCGAAAATGAAACAAAATAGTTTAGATAGAAGGGTGCAGAAGATAAAGTCCTGTCTGATAAAGAGCGAGGAAAAAAAATGTACATGATGTTAAATAACGAGTTACAAAGGGAAAAGAACAGAGCAACTAGAGAATTTTACGAAAGAGCGTGCGAGGAGAACAAGAGTTACAGAGTTTGTTACAATTTGTGAAAATGTACATTCAGGTGAAATCTATGGAACTTCGAAGGAAATAAGTGAGTATTACGACAACAGTAAAGATAGGAATGGGAATGTATTCATCGATAGAACTAAAGCCTTAGAAAGGTGAAAAAAATATGTTTAGGACTCACATTATAGTATGAACAGACCGTGTGGTTTAGATGTTCAAGTACAAAATGAAGTGCACGACGATGATAAAGTTTGGGGAGGGGAAGGCGTTGTACCTGTGAACACTTTTAGAGTTTTCGGAATTTTGGTCCTAATATTCAGCAATTTTCACCAAATGTTTATCGCATATTTCAAGTGCCATCTCTTTGCTGTCAGATAGGATGATTTTTAAACGTGTTACGTAATTACAGTAGCTGTTATAACATGTAATAAAAACATGTCATTTTTGTTAACAGGTACGTTATGGTTGTGTACCATTGAACATACGCTCTCGTACCTTTGAGCAAAGTGATAATTACAACGTTTCTGCAGCAAAGAACTCGTAAATATCAATACGTATCAATTGCAATAACAGTTAAGCGATAAAGTTTCCCAGAAATTGAAATTTATTAATTTAATTCGAAATGGAAGAGAAGTTCTAACGAAAACTTGTGAACAATAAAGTTGAGCATAAACAACTTTTAACATAATATTACCCTTCAATAATAGCAATTCAATAGATGTCAAATGCCTTTCCAGAGTTGTTTAGATGCCATGTATCTTCCGCTTGGTATGGTCCAAATGCAGTTTTTGTCTAATGAATGTAACTTGGTGAAGTATGTACAGGCAGTATCACCATTATTACCCCATCTTCTCTTGCCCTTTCAATTGCTTGCAAACTAAGATGATATTCGTGGTTGAAGGATATTTAGAATTCGTTGATATGTACGTTGATTCGGCTTTGTATGTCTGACAAAATGGTCTAAAACTGAGGAAAGCAATTTTATTTGTTCAGTAACTAGGATTTGCAGCTGCAATTGTCTCACGTTGTGCCCTTAACAGCTTAAAATATTTGAGATTTACTCTGGGAAAAATAAACATATCTGGTGTGTGGTTACCAAAGGCATTTACTCCCGCTATTATTGTTACTGTATTTCCACGTTCAGCTGAAGTTGCTGGGCAGACTTGATTCATATGTTTAGGAGTTACAATACTTCTGGATTCCTGAACTGTTGATAAGCCTGTTTCGATCTACATTATATATCCAATCTGTTTGGATTGGTGCGTAACTACCATGAACCCCTCTTAAAGTTTCGAAGAAGCAGCTTGTGTTTTCATGATTAAAGCTTGCGGATCGTATAAGACTAGTTGCTTCTGGCTAGCTCAACGAAATTTCCTGTTCGTGTGTTTCCAGAAACATGCGAATTCACTCCTCACCTTTCGTTCAAATCCCCCTGAGTTTTGTTGTTCTATCTCTTAACAATGGCAAAATTACAAGCTAATTCTCTTGCAGACTCTTTTTTCCCATCTTTTCATTTGTCTCCAGGTACTTTGCTAGTTCGTTCTCTTCACTTTCAGAAAAATCCCTCTTAGTATCGTATCTAACACTAAATGAAAAAAGTTTCGAAGAACCAGACTTTAACTACATTGTCACATATTTATGAAAAGCAACTAACTTTACTTTGTAGATTCTGCACGTTTCACGAAAAGAGATTATTCGCAGTTACGGCAACAATAGCTGTATTCATATCTTCAGGATCAATGGGCTTTCTTTTTCTCCAGTCTTATTTCTCAGCATTTTACCTGACACACATGAAAAACAACCAAACAGTTAGAAACTACTTAAAACTATAATTAATAACTTCATAACCTAACCTAATCCATATAAAATATTTCAAATCGTTTTAACTACTTACAACGTGTATAGTCTGTCAAGAAAGTAAATACACACCCATTTATCGAGTCTGGCATTCCTTCACTCCATCCATGGAGAGTATGAGAATTAAATCAATCAAATGTTTACTGAGGGGCAAGAAGAAAAATCTAATCTGAATAAGACATTGCAGAGGGGCAGAAGCTGTAATTTAATAGTGCATAGAGTAAATAAAGGACGACAACGAAAGAGAAAGCCAGAAACAGCTGCTTAACGGAGAAAAAAGAATAAAAGTTATCGAAGTGGGAACACAAAACACGGATACAATAAATACACCGACAACTCAACTTTCGCCAAGGGTGCAAGACACTTTTTCTCTCTCCTTCTGTGTGTCTATCTATCGATTTGTCTGTATATATATATATATATAAATATATAACAGTATTTGTGAATGCCATAGCCGCGGATTGAGTCGAAACTTGGCACAAACATTAATTGTTGAAAAATCTTGACTGAGTTCATCAACCAGAATAATCAGACGAAA
The DNA here is from genome assembly GCF_964235325.1 of Thermobia domestica. NCBI lineage: Eukaryota > Metazoa > Arthropoda > Insecta > Zygentoma > Lepismatidae > Thermobia > Thermobia domestica. The sequence continues at coordinate 39,126,756 of NC_137454.1, read as the reverse complement.
ATGTTCAAAATGGCGGCCCTTCAAACTCTTTAAAAGTTCCAAGGGAAACAATTTTCCTCCATAAATGGGTATTGTCAAAGTTTAAGTAACTTTTCCACTTTTACTGAAATAGGGACTTATCCTCTCTTATTGATATATTGGACCCGATTAACCATATAAAGAAGGTTCACGCTCTTTCGCTTCGGTCAGGCATTCTCGTTTGCAGGGGAGATATTTTCCTATCGGAACAAGATGATTGTTATTTAGGATATGAAGTTACACATTGAAAGTGAAATGTACTTGTGAGACGTGTTATTTGAAGGAATAATATAATAAATGTGCTTTCCCCTAACACAGAGGATTGTAAATCATGTATCTCGAGGTCGGGAGTGTGACTGGCGAGCAGTGTTATTTGATTTTCTTTTTAGTAAGACATTGTATTGCAAATAGTGGTAGGCAACGGTAGTGGTAAATGAAACAATAATAATAATAATAATAATAATAATAATAATAATAATAATAATAATAATAATAATAATAATAATAATAATAATAATAATAATAATAATAATAACAATAATAATAATAATAATATTTATTATTATTATTATTATTATTATTATTTCTGTGCCATGAACAGTCTAACGGAAAAAATACAGCACTTTAACAGACTTGATAAACACATATCACACATAATGTGTTAATCATTATACTAAAAAATAATGATGGCTACATTATGGCTACATGATGGCTGTATGGCTTCATACTAAAACAATAAAACATAATGATCAAATAAATAAAATAATATCGGATTAATAATTCCTTGTCAAATTAACACAAAAGCTCTAAAATTCATGATTTTATATTGATAAAAATAAATTAAACTAAATGAAAAAATGGTCAATCTTCTTAACATTACAGATATGGGATCCAAAGGAATTAATGTTGATCTACTTCTTGTATTATACATTGATACCCTTAATCCTATATTATGCAAGCAATACTCACTATGATAGCTATTGTCTAGTAGTCTCTTAAGAAAAGTTCTTTCAATAAGTTTTCTCTTGTCGCTCAAGGCTTGCAATCCCCAAAATTGACACCAGTATTCATATCTACGTGAGTAGTAATCTATATTCATTTTATAGCAGAATAACCTAATAACACATTTTTGTACTGATTCAATTTTGTTTGCCAATGTTATACTTATACTATTCCAAATAACTACATCGAACTCTAATTTTGATCTTGCAAGCATCTTGTATAAATATACATATGAACTGGCATTTCTAAACTTAGGCCATTGTTTGAAAATAAACCCTATTATTCTTCTAGTCCCTTGGATTGTATTATTTATATGATGGGTAAATTTCATATTTCTGTCAAACACTATACCCAAATCTTTAATCTGTTCGGCTTTATGCGATGTTACTCCATTAATTACATATTTGCTCACGTAGTATTGGGTTTTGTTAGTATATTATATGTATTTAGATTTCTCACAATTTATTTTAAATAAGTTGTTTTACACCATGTACTAACAGTATCTAGATCTTGTAGTCGTAAGTACTTATCGTACTCACTATTTACTATTGTAAATAATTTTAAATCATCGGCATACAACAGAATATTTGAGTATTCAATTTTCTCAGGCAAATTATCAATAAATATTGAAAAACGAAAAAGTCCATAAGATAATAATAATAATAGTAATATTAATAATAATAATAATAATAATAATAATAATAATAATAATAATGACAATAATAATAATAGTAATAATAATAGGTGTACTTTGTAGCAAGGCAATATCTTTCTCAATTCTTCTTCAAACGTAATTATTATAACACCATATCTCCCTTACAAACAAAATATTAGCAATTTATATCGATAGAACAGACAATTGTAGAGTGATGGGAGCAACGTTGGACAGTATGCACTCATACTACTCAGAAAATAAGCGATTTCAATGCAAAAAGAATGAAGAGTCACTGTCATGGGGAGTCATGGGGCCACGGCAGAGCCCTCTTTAGGCAAAATGTTGATAATTTATATCGAGAGAACAGGAGGTGATAGTGGGATTGGACCAACGTTGGACATCGTGGACGCATAAGGCGCATCGAAAAAAATTGGGGGAGGTGCGCCAGCCAGCCTTTCTTATTTTCACATGATAATATTAAATTATATTGTGCGAAATACACACACGAGTTAGCTAGTAATATTTCATATTATTATTATTATTATTATTATTATTATTATTATTATTATTATTATTATTATTATTATCAACAGCGTCTTTTCATTACGTGTGCATGTTTGACATGAAACCAAAGAGAAGATCCATCATTGCTAGAAAGAATAAGAATAACTAGTTACTTTAACTCTGAAGGACGCCATAAAATACTAAAAAGAGTGACAACCTGTAGCGAAAAGAAACATTACACTTTTGAAATGGATAAAAAATGAAGCCAAGATAGATTCGAACTGCACGGACAGAGCAAAAAACCAGTGCTTTGTCCACTTTTTGTTTTCTAACTGACACACCGAATGTGGTTCAGTAACCTACGTACTGCTAAAATTTACTTGCAATCGAGGACAGTTAAAATCGTAGAGCCTCTCCCGCCAGGAATCAAACCCGGGACACCGTACACCAAAAGCGTTCACTAGACCAGCTGGTAGGGCACCACTCAAAAAATGTGTCGTTAGGGACTACAACCATTGTATTACCAGTTAAACTTCTGTGGGTTGTGTACTATGATCATATGTTCCTTCTTTGTTGGAGGATTTAAGTTGCATTCTATGTAATACATGAGGTATTTAGACCTACATGCACTTCATATAATGTAATAAAAGTGTCATGCTGGGAAAGAGAAAAATAACATTCCTCGGACAAAACGGAAGCTATTGGCATGAGAAATATTTATCTACGAGGCATACGCAGTAATATAATGCAGAATAGCTACTGGTTAGTTCAGTAAACGAAGAAAGGGATATAGAAAGCAAACATTTCGCGTCAACGAGATGGACCAGAGTTGGCAGAGGCGGAAGCAGATGTGTAGTAATACAAAATCTACTAACCCTATCCTATAGAGAGCTTTACTAAGCCGATCATATAGACAAAAATGGATGTAACTGTGAGTACTACAATTAGGATTTAAGGAAAACAGTTTAGATATTCAGTGGTTTCCAGGGTTGTATAAGAAACAAAAAGATAAGACACAATGAAATTCTTCATACCTCAGCTTCCAGTAACTAGAAACATGCACTTTCTGGTTAGATAGTGAACTGCTGTCGGATTTTAATACATGACGTATTGCAGGATACAGAATGCTATGCATTACTTGGTTATTTGTAGACAGCTACTAGTTTAGTGTTCTGAAAGGTTGTGTGTAAACTAGAGGTCGCCAATTCCGGAATATTAACTTTCGGGACTCAAGAAAGAAAAACCGGACAAATACCCGAATTTGGAAAAATCCGATTTTGGAAAAATTTCACAATTCGGATGAATCAAAATTTAGAAATTTATGTTTCGCTAACATTACGAAATTCGAAAAAATCCGGATTGTTTCCGAATTCTTGGATTTTTCTGAATAAAGGATTCTTTTTGAGTTCCGGAGTTTTTCTGAAGTCCGTGACTTTACCGAATTTCATAATTTTCTGGAAAGGGAAACTTCCGCTATCGCAAAATGAATTTCTCGTTAATCTGTAACGTGTGGGAGATAAGTCGTTGATCAAGTAATGAGGACTGCTTTGAAACAAATGCATAGTATGAGGATTAAATCTGTCATATCTGTAGTTTCTTGTCGAGAAAAAACAAACTTTTGACCAAAGGTTTAAGAACAACACAAGTAATTAATATAAAGTTTATTTACGAAAGAAATACGAAATATGATTTGAATGGAAGAAATGAAACATACAACTTTGCAAACGGAGCCAAAAAACCTAACGTAACCAGGGCAAAGAGGAATGGTTTATCGCATAGTGATCGCGGTTTAGTGGTCAAGGTTCTTATGCTAATAAGATTCGAACATATTTTTGTACCTTAGGTTTTTTGATGGTGATTCATCGGCGATAACACGTTTTATTGTATTCAGATATTTGAATACTCGGATGTTTCAATAATTGAACTATCAAATCTTTAGGAATAATAATAGTAATAATAATAAACTAATAATAACTATTATTATCTCGAAGAACAGAAGCAGAACCATACCATTACAAGCAGAAACGTGACATATGGAAAGAATGTTTCGGTTTTGTTTAATCTTGACAATTAGAAGGTGAATTTCTCATCCGGTTTCTAAAAGAAACAGAATAACGAGAAATATATATTTCACATTCGAGGCTGGACAAGGCTAACTCAAAATTTTCGTCTCGCTTTGGATATGAGAATCGAGATAGTAAACATTTCCCGTCCCTGTCTCGATTCTCAAAATAGTGTATGTCGATTCTTTAAGTAACAATTGCTGTTTAGACTGAATCTCATAGTCTATTGAGTTACATTGTCTTTCAGAGCTCATTGAATTATGGTCTGTGTATTGATTTTTGTAGCAAAGCTTTTATGTTTATTTGTGCATATCCTAAAAAAATTATGAAAACAACTGTAATAAATATAACTGAATATCACGAAACAGTAAGGTATATAATAAACTAATGTGATCATATTATACAACCAACAGAAGTTATAGCTGTTAATACAGTGGTCGTAATATTAACAACACAGTGGTTGAGTGGTGCCTTCCCAGCTGGTCTAGTGACAAGCACGTGCGTTTTTGGTGTACGGTGTCCCGGGCTCGATACCTGGCGGGACTCTATGATTTTTAACTGTCCTCGATGTTTTTGTGTTCGTGTCCCTGTCGTTATAAGTTATTAGAAAAAGCAAGTTAAACGAGCGAAGCAAGTAAAATTAAGCAATAAGTATGTTACTGTAACAGGTTCGGTAAGTCAGTTAAAAAACAAAAAGTGGACAAAGCACTATCTTTTCGCGCCGTCCATGCAATTCTAATCTATCTTGGCTTGATTTTTTATCCATTTGAGATAAAGCATTGCTTTTTTCGATACAGTAGTCACTCTTTTCGTATTTTTCGCCGCCCTCTACTGCTAAAGTAACTGGCTATTCTTATTCATTCTACAAATGATGGATCATTTCTTTGGTTTCATGTCATGCATGGAAACGCAAAGAAAGGACACCTTTGATAATAATAATATAAATAATATGAAATATTACTAGCTAACTCGTGTGTGTATTTGCAATGCAATGCGTTACTATAAATCAAATAAAATAACTCTCCTCGCCATTCACGCTCCCGATCTCGAAATACATGATATGCAGTTCTCTGTGTTAGGGGAAAGCACTTTTATTATATTATTCTTTCAAATATAGGGACCGCGGCGGCTCAGTGTTAGAGCGCTCAACTATGGTGCTTGGGGTCCCGGGTTCGATCCCCACCAACTGAACTTTATGTTGGACAAACACCGTGTGCGCGGATTACCTCGGGGTTCTCCCGTTTCCTCCCACGTTGTACATTCTACCATTTCGTTCATCACTCACCATCACCGTCTTCTTTAGCCTAACTGACATAACCGTAGGAAGTACAACGCAAAGATTTCATTTCATTATTGTTTCAAAAGAAACGTTTCACAAGTTACTTTACATCAATTGTGTAATTTCATATCCTTACTAACAATGATCTGTTTCCGATAGGAAAACATCCTCCCCATGCAAAAGAAAATGCCTGACCGTAGCGGAAGTTCGTGAAACTTCTTTAGATGCTTAATAGGGTCCAATATTTGAATAAAAGAGGATTAGTCTCTGTACACAAATATTTCAGTAAAAGAGGAAAAGTTACTCAAACTTTGTGAATACCCATTTATGGGTGAAATTTGTTTCCCTTGGAACTTTTTAAGAGTTTGAAGGGCCGTCATTTTGATCATTTTCATCTGATTGTTCTGGTTAACGTAGTCAGTCAAGATTATTCAACAATTAATGTTTGTGCCAAGTTTCAATCCGCTGAAAATTACGGTGGGTATGGCGTTAAACAGATAGATAAATAGACACATAGAGGGAGAGACAAAAGTATTTTGCACCCTTCTCCCTTCTCGCACCTGTGCCGCGTCAGAGCTAAACGGGTCCTAGTTGGAAGACGTATTGACCAGCCTAACTTCAACACAAACCTTTAATAACTAATATAGAAACGTGATCGACAGGCACGTATTGATTGTATTTTTAATAGCCATGGGCATTGGTTCGAACCCCCCCAATTCTCTTTTTTTGTTTTACTTTTTCCAGCTACGTCGGAGCGTTCAATTTTTATTCTTTACTAATTGCAAATAGCGTTTGCATTCAAAATAAAAGGAAGTTTGGTAGCATTTGTTAGGATATTCTTCTCTTTTGAAATGAAGACAAGAATAAAAGCAACACCCAAAGACAAAATATATTATCAGTACTAAATATTAGCAACAATAATTTCTACGAAAGACGAAATACGACCCCTTTTACCATCTCTCATGAGCTGTATGTATTATTAAAAAAAGTTTTAAAAGGTGTTTTTGCCAGATGTTGGAACTGGCGACCTTTGCATTTGCAAAACAACACCTTAACCACTACACCAAGGTCATGGGTTGGTGAATGTTGAGTTGTCGGTGTATGTGTCCAATTCGCGTTTTACGTTCCCACTTCGACAATTTTTACTTTTTTCTCCGTTTAGCAGCTGTTTCTGACTTTCTCTTTCGTTGCCGTCCTTTATTTCACTATGCACTATTCGTATTCACAGCTACTGCCCCTTGCAATGTCTTATTCAGATTAGACTTTTCTTCTTGCCCCTTAGTAAATATTTAATTCTCATACTTTCGATGCATGGAGCGCAGGAATACAAGACTCAATACGCAGTTTCAATACTCAATATACTTTCCTGACAGACTATACCTTTAAACAATATAATTTATTGTTTAAACGTAGACGATGCATTAATGTTGATAAGTACAAGAGGGTCATCATTACGAAAAAAAGTTCTCCATTAGGTTAAGTAATACACAGAAGTTAACACTCAAATACTACTGTACTCAGCAATGATACTATCACAAGTTTGGAGAAACAAATATAACAAGTTTCCAAAACCAAAGAGCACAATACTCAAAAGGTAGCTACAAAAATATTCTCTTTTGCGGAGAAAAAATTAAAAGTAACATTACTCGGCCCAACACTCAGTAAACAACAGCTAATCGCATTTTTAGTGCCCTTTTTCACTTACTCTTCCAAAAGAATTTTAATCATAGCACTTTGATTGCTCTGAATTCGAGAAAAAATACAGGTGTTCAAAGGTACAACGCCTTCCCGTACTATCCTCGGGTTGGGTTTTTAAATGCTATATCCAAGGTACGAAATAGAAAGGGAAGAGGTAAAACACCAATCAAATTCATTAAGATTATAGAATGAAAGGGAAATATAAATTGATCCCACTCCATATTGAAATTTATGAATCGAGAGACTGACGAAGAGAGTACATAAAGACCGGTTTCTAAGAAGTCAAACACAGAGAGATGTAAGGATTATAGAAAATATCGCATACAGATAAAAATGTTGCTTCGAATTTTTAGCAGAAGAGGAAAAGTTCGTGTTCTGAAGGGATAAATGCACAAGAAATGCATTGGATTATTAAGGGTAATTGATGAACTATTTCTAGAGTAAAGATCAAGAGGTGCTTGAGAGAAAAAGGTTTTTTATCGCGTGAAAAACAATTGTTATGAGTTCTAACGAAGGTTTCTTGAGAACGGAAATATCGAAGAGTGATGAGAAACTTAAATATATAAAACCAAGTATGTTTTAATAACGAAAGAAATGAAAGAGAAAAGTGCAATAGGAACGAGAGTTCGACAGAGATGCTATATCGCCAAAAACAATATTAATAACTATCTAGAAGATATAGTAAAAATAGCATAGTAATGAAGACAGCATTTGAGTAGAAGGTAGAAAGATTAGTAGTGCACAGGTGATAAGTCATTTGTCGCGTAATCTGAGAAGAAAATGAATAACACCATAGAACACTACACTAAGGGTTGTAAAGATTCTTGGGTGAAAACGTATGTTAGAATGACTAAATTTATAGTAATTGGATCGAATTGTCTGTGTCAAATATAGATGTAAGAAGAGCTAAAATGACCCAGCAACTTCTCTTCGATAGCTAAATAGTATTATTAGAGATGATGTGGACTGCGATCTTGAAATAAATGCAAGGATGTGATTGGCGAAATAAGCCTTTAGGAGGAAGAAATATCTGTTTCATTGGTCCTTGAGTAAAGAGTTGAGAAAAAGGCACATAAAAAGTTTTGTTTGGAGTATTGCGCTGTATGGGGAGAAAACATGAACATCTTCAAGAGAATAAAAACCTATTGGAGAAAAATGGGAATAATTATTTTGGTCGAGCACAAACGAAAGAGTGAAAGCTGAAAATTGTGTGAGAGAAAATAATTCTTTTAGTTAATATTTACAAAAGAAAGAAAAAAACGATCTGATCATTGGCTAAGAAGGAAAGTTATCGTGCGTGTATTAATAGAGGATGCGGTATCAGGTAAGAAACGGAGGAGGCGAGTGGGATACGCATGGAAAATATCAAAATGCAAGAATTGTACGCGAAGACAAAGAGGTTACCAGAAGACGGTGGAGCAGGGAACGTTTTCGGTTACTGCAGGTCACCTGCTAATAACAGAGGAATACTTACGCTGATGAAGATGTTTATTCAGGATGTAAATACAATAACCTAATACTTCTGTTTAGATAATAGATTCAACAATGTCGAGGAAGAAGGAGCTACAAATAACATAGTGGAATCGCTTGGCAAACGTAAAAGAATCGAATGCACAAAATTGTATCTGCCTTCTGTCGGCACCACGATATTATGATGACAAATACGTAGTTAAGTAACTAACTAACTGAAGATGTTCGCCATTTGAATCCGGAGCTTCAAGGCCACATTCAGAAAAGCTGTTCACTGATTACTATCCTCAGCTAGCTGGATCCTGTCTCTACATTCTATTCCTATTTTGCGAGATCCATCTCCATATTGTCTTCCAATCTGCGCCTGCTTCTTGCTAATGGTCGTTTCCCGATTGATCTTTCAGTTAAGACTTTATGACATTCCTACTTCTTCCATCCTGGGTACAATACCTTATCACCCGAGTCTAAAGGACTTCATGACCTTAGTAATATTTGGTAAAGCGTATAAATTATGTAGTTTCTCGTTATTATGAGTGCCCATTCCCCATTTCTTACAGCGTAGTCCAGGACAAAGTTGAGTAATAATGACGACATCGCATATCCTTCTATCAGACCATTATCAATGTGAAAGCATCATGGACAAAAAATTTCCCCACTCGTACCTTACTTCGGGATTCATTTAAACATATCTTAGTTAATCTAATTATTTTTCTGTATTCCAAATTCTGTAAGAACGTTGTACAATGTTTCTGTCCTAACCGAGTCGTAATCCACTTCAAAATCAATAAATAGTTGATATGCTGGTGTCATTCTTGGTAATAAAACGTTTGAAAGGATTTTATAGAATGTTGACACAAGAGAAATACATCAATAATTATTACCGTCAGTTTTGTCTCCTTTCTTGTGAATTGGAAGAATGATTGATTATTTCCATTCTTGTGGCAATTATTCCTTATTCCAGATAAAAGAATGAGGTTTTGTATCTTGTTGCAGAATTGTTCGCCTCCAGTTAAAATCAACTCAACCGGTTTTTCGTCTAAATCCGGAGTTTTGCGTTTCTTTATTTCATTTAAAGCGATTTCTAGTTATACTCGGTTAGGTTCTGTAATATACAGTTCTGGGATGTGCATCTCCCTTTTTACACGCATACTAGTTTCTGGCAGCACGTTAAGCCAATCGCCAAAGCAATCTTTCCATCTATTTAACACTAGAACTACCAGGAAATTGATTATACAAGAACTACCAAAGGGTTCATTTTAACCCCTTGTGTTTTTGAGGCTATTTAGTATGAAATTTAGCGTTCCTTTGGCAACCAAGACTTTTGATGTAACTTGATATAGAAATTAATATGCTTTAAAATCCACACTAGCTTTAATCAGGTATCAAACCATGGTCTCCCACGCCCAAAATTGGACAATTTCTGAATAAATGTACACTTAAAATCTTTTTAAAGATACATTCAAGTAACATTTATTATACCTATAGGTTACGCATTAATTTAAAATATAAAAAATGAGCATATAAGAAAGTACAAGTTTCAAGAGAAAATCAAAATTTTGGCAAAAGTATCCTATTCAGGCATATAAAATTCAATGCACTGATTCCGCTACATGTCCCAATTTGGCAGTTGTTCTTTTTTCCGGTAGAAGTTGTTGATGCTGCTGAAAAATTTTTCGAAACACGCTTTTGTCTCACTTTCTTAGAATGTTCCTTTGCCAACTTGAAAAGACAGAACTTCTGCAATATTCTGTCTACTATTATGAATATTTATAATACCCTTGTATAAGATACGAGAGCATATGGCGGCTAAACCATGTAGGTTTTAAAAGAGCTATACCGGCCATTTTCTTCTAACAGCCTTCACAGGATATATACTATCAATCTGGTCTACAATGTCTACACCAATTTTCTGCTGGTGGTAAAACAAAACTTTCCGTTTTCTTATTATCGTGACCACTCATTACAAGTGCGCTAGTTTGAAGGGTGCTCAATATCAGTACTCTAGTTTGTCTTTCATTGATATGTGGTGAGTGTGATATCGTCCACGGTTTTGAGTAGTCTGTGATATACAAATCTTTATCATGGAAACGTACGGAAGCTGGAACGTTTCTCCTGTTGCTTCGGATAGTACCAAACAAATTTATTTGGTTATTTTTTAGTTCCCTTGCAAGATATAAAGACGTAAAAGTATTGTCTCAAGTTACATGCAATCCCGAGTTTCAAAAGATGTAAAACTACATGTTCAGCAAGATGGATGTTCGTTATCCTCTTTTCATCTTTTACTAGATATAGAAAACTATATGTAGTATATATTTGTCCTTCACTTCAACAAGCATCCAAAATTTGTCGCCGTATTACTCCGGCTTGCTACCCATGAACTGAATAAATGGGCAGCTAGATTTCATTGAAAAGAGTGCACTCAACAATAGTGCAATAAGTATGGGAATTTTAGTACCTTTGGGAATTTTCAATCAACTGATACCAAATATCAGAAAATAAGCAAAATGAATATAAGACGCAATAAGTTTTATGTCTTTTGCTCCTCTTAGATTTGAAATAACCCTTGTAAATCCCATTATTTCTTTATACCTGTTTCTGGGCATGACATTCCGAAAGAATCTCAAGCCCAAGCTTTCCAAACCAGAGACACTTTACACTCTTCATCCTGATTGCTCCACGGAAATAAAGTAAGACAATAATTGCACCAAACTCATCGAGTAAACCTGACCAGTTATTATCGTCTGAAACTCGACGGGCCTCAACTTCTGTACACTTCTTTACATTTCGCAGTAGAGTATTTTGTACAATCAGTCTGAATGAACTTTCACAAGCATATTCCATATTACGCGTAACGAGTGATGTTTTTTTCTGGTTTGATACGAACTATATTATGTTCTTGTAATCTTCCGCATGTCTTGTTTACAACCACTATCGTCCACACAGTCTGATCCCCAGTTCACTTGGCCTACCAGTAATTTCAGAAGAATTCCCTTTGTCATATCCTTCACTTGAATCATTACTACTAGAATCATAATCAGTACACGTGAATTCTTTGTCATAACTACTGGAAAAATCTTATTTTTCAAGGTATGTAACATCTTCCTTTTCAATCCAGCTGTTACTGTCCTCATCACCGGAAGCACTATCGTCAATATCCTGTAACTGTGCTAAAAACGCTGCTGCTGCATGTCGTTTACTACCTGCAGACTACATTATTCGGAAACAGTGAAACACGCTCTTCAAAACAACCACCTCAAATCAATGGTTGTTCAGAATTGTTTTGGGGGCATCAATAATACACCTTGATAAAAAGTATAAACGAGAATCAAAACAGGCAACAGAGTAAAATAAATAGGAAGTGAAATTTTTGGTGGACAAACACCGTCTCCGTGGGTTTTCTCGAGGTTCGCCCGTTTCCTCCCATTTTGTTCAGTGCACTATTCCATTCCTTTTTCATCATCACCGTCGCCTTTAACCTAACCGGCAAAATAGTGGGACGTAAAACTTAAAGATTTCATTTTCATTTTCATTTTCAAAGTAAATACGTAGGTGTCAAAATGACCCCCGTGGTACTTCTAGGTAAATCATCATTTTCAAAGAAAACTAAAAATAATTGAAATATGGTATTTAGGATATAATCGCACTGGTTAGAAAGAGGAAAAGTGGTGCCATATGTTTTGCATATTTTAATTAATGTTGAAATTAAAGGATGATGAACGACGGTGAGGGGTCAAAATGTCCCCTTTGTTAGTTCGTGTGTTAAGATGCTATCAATATAAGTCTGAATTGTTCCGTCAGTTATCTTTAATATATAAGCAGAAGGTTGATAACCTTTCATAAAATCGATAATTCCCTTATACATGTCCCGAATCTTTTATTTTACAATTATCTTCAAGTTCCTTAATTTTAGCTTCCAAAAATTCAGGTTTCCTTGTTTTAAAAGTATTAAAATGTTCCCCCCAGACTTCAAAGGAATTTTGTGTAGTTATTTCATTCGGATTTTGAAACCAAAGTAATTTTACCTGCTTTCCCTTCTCTGCTATGTTAATGCATTTCTGTTCAAAATAAGGTTTGTTTCTACGTATTTAAGCGTGTTATAATTTTTCTTTTGCTGAAATTTTAATGCAATCTCTAATCTCAGTCCAAGTATCCTCAACACTTGTGCACTCTGAATCGTCTAAAACCTAGGAACTATTCGAAACTTCAATGTAGTATTTTTTCTTACTTGTTCTCTTCTATTTTAAAAAAAATAAATCTCTCCGTTTTCAGACGTTGAATATGTCATTTATTCAACGATAATCTCTCTATTATTATCGCTACTACCAGATGGTGATACGTGTCACAATGAGCCCCTCTAAACGATCGAACGTCTATTATGATAGGTTGTGTTCTTCTGTCTACTTAAATGGCCATAGTTGGCCATAGTTGGCAACGATGGGCTAGTGTAGGTGGAGGTGATTGTGTGCTCCCACAATTTTAGTAAATTTCGTGTGTTAAAGTGACAGTTGATGGATAAAAATATTGATTTATGGATTTGTAAGTACTGTAGACTTTTTAACAATATATTCTTTACGTATTTGCATTCGTAAAATATACAAAAGATCGTAATTTCTGATACTCGTATCTATGTTGTAAGAAGGTAAACAAGTCATCAGTCGTCAGGATTGCAAACCCACCTCCTTGTGAATTATACGAATATGTATCAGTGCTGCCAGATACTAGCCGAAAGGAAATTCTAGTAGCAGGGGTGGACACTAATTCTTTTAGAATTATATGTGAACGATAATCAAGAATAATCTTAACATCAAAGTCACTTGTAAAGTTTCGTGTGGGGGCATATTCACTCCGTTTAAGTTTACATAAGAAATCATGACTCTTTGTGAAAGGTGTTCAAAGGCAATTGCCAGGTTGGACATCAATCAAAAAATCCAGTGTATTGACTGTAGGAAAATCTTTCATGGTGCTTGTGTGGATCTTAATGAAGAGGATATTAAGTTTTTTACGAACTTCCGATAAAGGGTGGAGGTGTGAGGGCTGTAGTAAGGTAAGGCGTAAAAGTATGAGTGGTGATTCAACCCAAGATATCAATAACTGCCCATCTTCAAAAGAAATTTATGAGTTACTCCTATCTATTAGGGAAGAAGTAAACACACTTAAAATATCAAATAAAAATGTAGAAAATCGATTAGGTAAATCGTTGGATTTAGCCCATGAAAAACTTGATGAAAATTCCAAACTCCTAAAAAATCAGAATGAATCTCTAAAAAAATGCATGGAAACAATTGACGATCTTCGTAATGAGAACTTGCGTTTGCAAAAACAAATTGATAAATTAAATACACAATTGGATGATCTGGACCAGTACAGTAGAAGAAACTCTCTGGAAATTCATGGTATTCCAGAACAGCCGAATGAAAACACATTTAAGATTGTTGAATCAGTGGGGCGTGTGCTTGGGATGGAAATTAATAATAGTGTGATAGATAAATGTCACAGACTGAAAACAAATCAACCTATTCCCGGAATTGTTGTAAAATTTATAAGGAGAGTGGATAGAGACATGGTTATACAAAAACGTAAAGTTAAGCGTAACTTAAACTGTAAGGATTTAGGTTATACTGTTGGTGGACCCGTGTATATTAACCCGAGTCTTTCATTAAATAGAAGAATTGAATTTTCCGAAGCTAGGAAAATTAAGAAAGAAAAAAACTTTGCATTTGTTTGGGTTGATTGGGCAGGAAATGTAAAACTGAGGAAGAAAGAAAATGATACATATGTGTATACGTTAAAATCTATTGATGAAGTTAGACATTTAGCTTAAAATGGAATATAATCAATGTGTAATAACATAATTTCAGTTTATTATCAGAATGTAAGAGGTCTGAATACCAAAATAGACGAAATATATACGAGTATTCTTTCCTCAAATTACAGTATAATCATGCTAACGGAAACCTGGTTATCTGAAAATGTATATGACGCAGAAATTATTGACAACAGATATTTGGTGTTTAGGAACGACCGGAGCTGCAGGAAGGGTGGTGGGTCAATGATAGCAATAAAAAAGTCTTTTTCTGTTACAGAGTTTCATGTAAATATTAAAGATGTTCAAACCGTATGTATTAAGACAAATATTGGTACAATTCGGCTTCTAATAATTTGTGTGTATTTCCCACCGAAATCCAAAATTGAGATATATAGTTCGTTCTTTGCCAGGGTTAATGAAATATTAGATACTTTAACATCCTGTAGAATATTAATTGTTGGTGATTTTAATATTCCAACTATAATAAATTCAAGTTATAACTTATTACTCGGGGATTCAATATGTAAAACCCTCTCAAATTTCTTGGCATTGCACGATCTTCACTCTATAAATGATGTAAAAAACAAAGATGATAAAACTCTTGATCTGGTTTTAACAAATATGAGTGAATTATGTAATGTATATACAAGCGAAAATTCTTTGGTATTTGCTGATATATTACATCCACCATTGCAGCTTGATTTACAAATTAAAAATATGAGGCGGGTTAAAATGAATGATAATATGTTAAAATACAATTATAGCAAAGCAGATTTTTATAATTTTTATAAAGATTTGCAAAAAGAAAGTTGGGGTCAATTATATACTTATAGAGAACCAAATGATGCAATAAAATATTTTTATGAAATAATGTTTAATTATATCGATAGACATGTACCGAAAGTGAAAAGCCATAAAAAGAATTTGTACCCGGTTTGGTTTACTTCTGAGATTATAAGTCTTTTGAAACATAAAGAATATTATAGGAAGCGTAAACAACACTCACAATATAACTTGGAAATGTTTTTAGACCTGCGCAGGAAATCTAAGACGATGATTAAAAAAGCTTATTCTTTATATATTCAAAATATAGGGAATAATATTAGTAGAGACACAAAACAGTTCTGGATTTTCATAAAAAATAAGAAAAGATGTTTACAAAATCCATCTACTATGTTATATAAGGGTGAGTCATTAAAAACAAATAAAAATATTGTTGAGGGTTTCGCTCAATATTTTCATAGTGAGTATGATGAAAGGTCTTCATTCTACGAATGGAGCACTTCGAATATACCTTTAATACCTCACTGCCTGGTTATAAAAAAAGTGAATGAGGAAGAATGTAAGGAAGCAATAAAGAAAACTCGATCAACACGATCTAGTAATCCAGATAATCTACCATCTTATATCTTTAAGGGTGGTGTAGATGTTTTGGTAACTCCTCTTTGCTATATTTATAATCTCATTTTGGTTACTGGATGTTTTCCTGAATGTTGGAAAGTTAGTAAAGTGACTCCGATTTATAAATCTGGGAATCCAAAAGATATTACTAACTATAGGCCTATTTCATTAATATCGATGCCGTCTAAAATATTTGAACACATATTGTACAGTAAGATATTTAATCATGTAAAATCATACATAGTAGAGTGTCAACATGGTTTCTTACCGGGGAGATCCACTACTACGAATCTAACTAACCTTACGCAGTTTATTTTTGACTCCTTGAACGGAAACAGTTGTTCTATTGATGTAATATATACCGACTTTGCGAAGGCATTTGACAAATTAGATCATAACATATTGCTTAACAAATTAGTAAATTTGAGCTTATCAGAAGCGTTATTAACTCTAATTAAACCCTATTTAAGAGAACGTGTACAGTTTGTTACTTATAATGGACTATGTTCAGACAGATACGTGATTCATTCAGGTATACCTCAAGGGTCTAAACTGGGTCCACTCTTTTTCCTTTTGTTTATTAACACTTAAAGGCCGATGGGGATTTAAATTTCAAAACTGTTCTGTCCGGCAGAAATCAAGGGTTATTTTAATACATCATATCTTGCTTATTTTTAGTAGTTGGACACAGAAATTTTGCGAAATGTTTGCTAACATACTGGTGCATCAAGATAAAAATATTCATTAACTTACCTTTCTTTCTTCTCCTGCTTTAACAATTTGAATTTAGCACAAAAAATTCACCTCAGTCACTCCAATATATATTCACATAAGCACATAAATAACACAAGTATTTGCATATAGAGCTATGATACACTGAACAAACTGAATGTTTTTCTACAACAAATTACACTGGTGTCTTCTAAGTCTCACTAACCTTCCCAGTATTTTTCTTTTGTGTGATACAACTGAAAACATCTTCCGACACACAGCCCGACATCACACTTTGGGCAATAGTAAGTTGTATCCTTTCTTCCGGCTTTCCCTGTGCAAAATTTCCCACTATCATAGCACACTTTACATTTCCTTTTTCCCTTACGTGTTGGATCGGATTGTGATTTTGGTATTTCAAACGGATAATGATCCTTGGTCAGTAACCTGCCCGCGGTCAGGCTCTCCGATTCTCCAGTAATTTCCAGCCCTGCACTGCTGACTAATCCTTCAGCTACGCAAATTAGAAACTGACGAAGCGTGATCTTCTTCTGGGATATTTTGCTGTACAGTATATGTGAATTCACAAGAACTAGATCAAAGAAATGAAAAAATAATTTTTTCCACCATTTTACTGTTTTTCTCTGGAAAGCGTTGTATGATAAGAGCTGATCAGATTTATCAACTCCAATTTTGTGTTTGTTATAGTCTATTACTGCACACGGCTTTCTTTTTTCGTGCTTACCTCTAGATGTTGATATTTCAATGAAATCGTCGTTATGATGAGTTGAAAGCATATAGACATCTCTCACATCCCTCCATTTGATAGCAAGAAGATGGCCTTTTTGTCTTACAATATGTTCCCCCCTTTTTAGTTTTCCAGCAAATGCTTGTTTTGGCATATCTTTTCTTGTAGCCATGACTGTACCTACAGCTTTTATCTCGCACATCCACAAATGTTCAAAGAGTGCAGGACTAGAAAACCATCTGTCCATATACACAACATGCCATTTATGTTTGTAATGTTGGCAAAGTCGATCCACAACTTGTACAGCTGTATTATAGTCTGGTTCATGCGCGTTTGCACCGGTATACACCTCAAGATTACAAACGTAACCACTTGAAGATTCGCAAAGCATAAAAATTTTCATTCCATATTTGTGAGGTTTTGATTTCATATACACGCGGAATGAAATTCTGCCACGAAATGCGCAAATCGCCTCATCAACAGTAAGGGATTCCGCGGGAATGTATGCTTCACGAAATTTGGGAGTAAGGATTTCGAGTATTGGACGAATTTTGTACAGTGCATCATATCCTGGGTCACCTTTTCCTTTTTGCATTTCATTATTATTGAGATGCAGCATTGCAAGAATTTGCAGGAACCTATCCCTGCTCATCCCAATAGCAGTAGCGTAACTTGTTTTCAGAATGGGGTTGGTGCTCCAGTAATCCCGAATATTACGCTTACGCACAAGACACATGTGTATTACGATGGCAAAGAATTTCCTTAGTTCTAAAGAGGAAACATTTTTCCACAACGCAAAAAGTGATTTCGGTTTCAGGGGTCCCTCCTGTTTTTTCTTGTCAATTTGTTGCTGCGCATACCTATTTGTTTCAGTTTCCAAAGTATCAAAAAAGTTTTGCCCAAAAAAGTATGAAAATATATCAAAAGGGGAATTTTCGGGAGCAAGATTCACGTTTGGATTTACGCTAGGTGCACCACAGAAAGGGGGTTTAGTTTTTCTTTGAATTTGATCAACCCAACCCAACGCTGCATCACCCCTGGGAACAAAAACGCTTCTCTTCCTTTTTCTTCCAACAGGCATTTCAGTTGTAAGTTCGTCACCACTGCCGGAAGACAATTCTTCTTCAGATTCTTCCCATTCATTTTCGGTATCTGTGTAAAAACCGTCCGAATCTGAATCATTCATTATTTCCGCGATTACCTCATCACTTAGATGTTCTTTACGAGTCGAACCACGTACCGCGGTTATTCCCGTACTTGTACTCGGACGTTCCATCACTGCCTATAGAAACGAAGTAACCGAGAAAATACAGAGACAAAAGCAAAACACACACACACCAAATGCTAAGGCCAGACTATATGCATGCTGCAATGAGCTATGCTTTCTTTGCTGTGGTTCCTTATCACAACGAAGAAGAAACATGTTACCTCTGCGACACCCACGTAAAGGGCAAGAAACAAAAATATGAATGGAGCACGAATGTCTGGACACCAAGGACAAATGTTTTGCCTATGACTAAATATCACGAGCAAAATGTTAGTGTTGCCATCCTGCAACACAGAATAGAGTAGGGAATCAACTAATTTTTAAAAAGTGTGAAATTAAGTATATATACCCTTTCCTTTTAAATGTTTAAATGCCAGGACGCTCGTGAGCGTCCAGCGGATTCAACGTTAGTAAAGGGTTGGACGCTCAGGATCGTCCATCGGTTTTTAAGTGTTAATGATTTGCCTGGCGTTATAAAATATTCCAAATGTCTGTTGTATGCGGATGACTTATATATTTCGGGCAATAAATAATATGGAAGACGCAGAAAAATTACAAAAGGATCTTGACAGTTGTTACAAATGGAGTATTGTTAATAAATTACAATTTAATGTTAAAAAATGTTCTGTTATTACTTTTTCACGACAGAGTGAACCAGCTCATTATAATTATAAAATTTACAATGAAATATTACAAAGATCAACACAAATTAAGGATTTGGGTGTTACTTTAGATACAAAATTAAAATTTAATCTACATATTGATAGAATTGTTAATAAATCCTATAAAGCTTTAGGATTCATAATTAGAAACTCAAAGGAATTAAATAACGCAGAAGTGTTAGTTAAATTATTTAATTCATTAGTTAGAAGTAAATTAGAGTACGCTTCGTTAGTATGGTCCCCCTGTTATGATAATCAAATAAGGAAAATCGAATCAATACAAAAAAGATTTTTAAGGTATTTATGGTACAAGAGATTCAAAATCTCTGCGTATGTTATGAAAGTGAACTATAGTGTTCTCTTAAGGGAATTTCATTGTTCGTCTCTGGTGAAAAGGAGGGAAATAATGCATCATGTTTTTCTATTTAAAATTATTAATGGTATTATAGTTAATCAAGATTTTCTGGAAATGTTAAAATTTAGCACTAGTAGATCTTTAAGAGTACGATTACCATTTGTTATACCTAAATCTAAAACAATCTCTCATAAAAATTCACCACTTGTGAGACTTTGTAAGAAACATAATGATATTCTAAAATCTGGAATAATCGTGGATTTTACGATGTCTTTGGAAAAGTATATAAAATTGATTCAATTGTTTTTGAACCCTCTTTATGTAATGTAATGATTATGTTCTTGCATTCAAAAAAGAAAAATAGCCTGCTATTTTAGACTTTTTTCTGTTTTTTTTCTTTTCTTATATTTATTTTAATCTAATAGATTACTTAGCAATTTTCACAATTGTATATTGAATTTGTATTCACCTGTTGTAATTGGAGCAATTGGCTCTGTAATAGGTGTGTGTTAAATAAATAAATAAATAAATAAAGGTGATCAATGTGATTATGTGTTTTGTTGCATCTGGTAAGGTAAATGTATATTTATGAACGTCGCGATATGGAAATTTGTACTTAATTGCTAATATTATTTTGTTAACGAAAAAGCCTGTTCCTATTTGGTGACTTTTATTTCATTACCCGCAAAGGAACGTATTTTTTTTTTCGAAATTCACAGTTCCGTTTCGTTCCCACTTGACTTCCTGAACGTTTGCTAGGTCCATCCTGTATTTTGTAATTTACGCGTAACGGAGTTAAACGCTCTTGCTTAATAAAGACATCTAACAATCCATGCTCCAAATTTCATGTCCGTTTTCATTCGCTGATGTCAAACCAAGTTATCTGTTCTGGTCCGAGGCTTCTGTTTATGTTTCCGAACAAGTGCACTTTTTTCTACAAGATGAGGTTATTAGCCTCACCGAAACGCCAAGCTGGAGGACTAGTTCTAATCTACTGCCCGTGACTACTTATTCATTATATTTGCAGCTAAACTCTATATGTAGAAACCTTCTCCTCGATCTGTAACCTGAAGACGCGCCACGCCATAGTGACAGGAACGCCATAGTAACATTCCATTAGTCTCGCAGCTGTCAAATATACCACATTGAAATTAATTTTTGTTATACGGCCACGCTGTTTGTCTCACAGGTTCCATCTGCTAGCTAACCTATCAATGATTGGTTAGTGACTCTGCGGTGCTCTCCACCGCGCGCGACTAACCGTGTATTGTAATTTTCAGTGCTTCTCTCCGCAGGCTTTTGTGTTAGTGACATTTTAAGCTCTAGAATCATACGTTTTTAAAAATGGACAGGAGAGTTGTTGACAGTGTAAACAAACTGTTACTAAGTGTTGAAAAAGAGGAAAGGAGGAACTTACAGATTAAAAGAACACACGAAACTGTTAGTAAAAGACGTTTCGAAGAGATTAGTCAAGATGAAGATCTCGTGGAAGTTCTTTGTCCGAGGAAGAAACTGACGAAGAAGATAATGTTGAAGTGAGTAACCACAAAAGAGGAAGTGAGGAGTCTGCAAGCGAGTTTGAAGACCTTCAATCCAGTTATGACCAGTGTATCCCCGAGCCTGTTCGTTTGTTGCAGTATATTGGAAAGGAAAATGAAACGAAATGGAACATGCATAAAACTAATTACAGGAGCCGAACCCGTAAGTAAGTACAATATTGTGATACATGTGCCAGGACAACTCGGTGAAGCCAAAAATGTTGCAAATCCTCTTGAAGCATTGAAACTCTATTTCACTGAAGAATTGTTAGAAAAAAATAGTTGAATACACAAAGCTGTGGATAGCAAACAGGAGGGGGAAATCACAATTGACCCCGGGATGCAGCTGATACCAACAGGGTAGAAATAGAAGCAGTGATTGGTCTACTCTATCTGGCTGGAGTATTATAATAGTCGCATACAAACTTGAATGATTTATGGGCACGAGATGGAACTGGTGTCGAAATTTCCCGCACAACCATGACTGAAAGAAGATTTCGAATTTGCTGACGGCAATATGTTTTGATGATTAAAGAACAAGAGGAAATGGACAAAAAGTTGACAAATTTGCAGGTTTTAGAGAATTATTTGAGGATTTCGTTGAAAACTGCAAAAAATATTATTATTTGAGTGAGTATGTAACAATTGACCAAATGCTCGATGAGTTTCGTGGGAAATGTTCATTTCGGCAATACATAGCGAACAAGCCGACAAAATACGGCATAAAGATTTATGCCATGTGTGATACCAGAATATTTTACACAGGAAACGTAGCAGCCCAGTGGACCTTTCAATGTGCACAATAAAGTACAACACGTAGTCGAGAGGCTTATGAAGCCTACATCAGGAACGGGAAGAAATATTACATTGAACAACTGGTACAGGTTTGTATCTTTGGCGTTTTCCCTCTTGTCAAATCACAGACTGACAATGGTTGGAACTATCAAAAAGAACATGTGGGAGTTACCTCCATTATTCGTACAAACAAAGGAAAGACCGGTCAATATCAGTATGTTTGGTTCTGGGAATGTTTCTACATTGCTGTCGTACGTACCAAAGAAAAATAAAGTAATGTTATTTCTGTGAACCTTGCATGATGACGGAGCCATCGTCGAATCCACTGGTGGAGCAAAGAAACCTGAAATGTTGACATTCTTCAACCTTAGCAATGAAGTGGTGGATAAACTGAAAGGAACGTGCTCAATGTCAAGAGTTTCCCGAAGATGGACCATTACTTTATTTTACAATATCCTGAATATTAACACCATCAACAGTTTTATCATTCTGCAAAACAAAGTTGAAAAGAATTGAAGGACATTTTTGAAAACCCTCTCACGTGAACTCTGCCAAGAGCACCAACGTGATCGCCATACCCTCGAAATCATTCTTCGGTGCATCAGAAACAGGCTTGATGATCTACTAGGAATTGAGGGAAAAGAGAAAAAGCAAAAGGGTCCCAACACCGGAAGATGCTACTACTGTGACAGAACCAAAAACAGAAAAACGAAAACCTTTTGTCTGGCTTCAATATGTAGATAACATACTGTTTTTACCTGCAAAGAGTGTAGCATTTTTAGAGCAGGATGGCCAGAAATGAGCAACGACGAAGTATAAATCGGTGTGAAATTGAAGACATGACTGTCTAAAATAATTCAATGTAGTGATGTATGGGAATTAGAGTTTCAAGATAATAAGACAGTGAAAAAATAATACCGTGCAGGTAAGTATACCTGCGAAATTTTCAAATCATATTATTGTAAAATATTTTTGTGTAGAAGAGGCTTTGATATTGTAAAATAACAAGTGTGCAAAAAATAATTCAATGTGAAATATGGTGTGAAGTTTTGCCTTGTCATATTCATTTAGTATTTACTTAAGTTATTTATTATTGTATTTCTAATTTTGGGTAACCAAGAGTTAACTTGCAAAATATTCTATAATAAAGGGAGAAATATTGCATTACGATGCAAGAGCAAAAGATCATTCTGAGAATTCGAATCATCCCTAAATCCAGTGCCTAGTTCTCTATTTAAAGAGGTATGTAAAAAAGCATTTTAATCCAGATGAAAAAAGATGTCTAATTATAGCTCGCTCTAATACTTTTTGCTGTAAAACGTATTATAATAATAAATAAATAACACCCTCCTAATCAAGAAAAAAGATGCTTACCGTTATAATACAAGGAAAAATGTTTAAAACAATATTAGGGACACGTTACGTTCTTGCGGTCCTTTTGACTGCGCTGATACTCGCGTTACTTCGGCAGCGCGACCTCACGAGGGTTAAACGGGGCACAAACGTGATTAAAGGAAATCACCTTTACATATCGAAAAGTACAGGAGACAAAATATGCTACCAGATCGATTACATAATTATTGCGTCACGTTTCTGTAATTGTGTACGAGGAGGTAAGAAACTGTTAGGAGAGTTTGTTGTTTGACCAACAATTTTCAAAGGGAAGCGTTAAGCAATGGATAACGTTAATCCTCAAAACTTAGTGACGAAACCGAGAAATTAAACTTTTAATGAGTAAGGCTCATGAGAAGGAATATGAAAGAAATTGCGACTCGTATAAAGACAAACATATATGAGTAGACTATACTGTAGCAGTGGAGAAAGTAACTCTGAAAAAGTTATGCAGATTGTAATAGAGACAGTTGACAATAACATTAGCAGACTTAAAATGTTATTTTGAAAGAGTGAGTAACTTACAAGATGTTTAAACAAGTTGAAGAACTAAAAAGAAGGAAATCAACTCACATCAAATGCTCTACTAAGACTGGAATAAGAATTTGAGGACAAAACCTTCATGCAACATATATTTGAAGAAATGCGATGGAAAGGATGTGACAAATGGATAAACTCTGATGTATCATGAAGCACCTGACTTACAATACACTGATGTATAGAGTCTGTGTTTAAAAGGTCAAGTAGTTACTAAGAAATAACGAAACTTTAAAATCTGTTTAAAATACATAAGAATATATACGAACACATGATCCTCTCAAGATATTTTGCGATTGAAATAGACAGGAAGGTGGATGAAAGGAAAGAGATCCCAGTATAATGATAAATGTAGTAGGACAAAACATTAGAAACATGCGAAGGAGGAGGGCCACTAGAGCACAGAACATTCCAGCGGATTTGCCCAAGTGATTAAGAGGAAATGCTTTATAAATTACTAATTTCACATATTAAGAGAAGCTATCTGGCAAGTGAAAATCACAAAGTGGCTATGCTGAGATCCATCGAGATAACTGTTTGCATTTGATATGTTATAATCAGAAAAATCCGAAAGTTATGCCTGCCACTAGTCTGGATATCATGAGTTAGAACATATTTTTATATGCAAAAGCTATTAACTGGTAGAATAGTTTGAGCCGAGCTATTTGTTCGGAAACTGTTGAGTATATGGAAACCTTGACGAACAGGTATCCCGTCATTTAAAAGGTCACACGTTTTGTTTTAAAACGTTTACTCCAGAGTCACCTGCAATGTTCCGGTGCGATTCAATATTTTCAAGAGCAATTGGAGTTAATTAGCACATCGTTTGAAAGCTGTTGTTAATACAAGAAGATGGAAGAAGTCTCGACTCTTTACGATAACTAGGTGCAGAATGACGGCATGTTAAAATGTAAACAACTAAATTGGAAAGTCCATATCCACCTTGAATCGAAGATAGCTGCTAGAAACCTATATCGAAAGAATAAGCACTCTAAACTGCTGAAGCAATCAAAACTAAATTTGGAAAGAATGTCGATCATTAACCGTAGGCGACTAAAATTTACGATATCTTCAAAAACGATACAACTTGAACTCGAAACGCCGGCGTATGTATCAAACGCATATTCAGCTCAAACCACTGTAGCTGGGAAAGCGTCATGTGACACTTACTTTTATTGTCAATAGTAGATATCAACAAAAAGTTAAGGACGTATCATCTGAAATCCAATATAGGTGTATCGTGAAAAACGAGTTTAAATATAAATACTGACAATCTTGTTGTATCTGACAACCCAAGCTGACAATTATGGTGTATTATTATTCATTTGGTACGCTGAAATAAAGAGATCTACACCTGACCAGAACGAGGTACAGAAATTGTTGCCAAAATGGGGCAGCGCCAACCGCCTCAGTAGACGATTGGAACATTGTAGAACGGATACAACTATGTTATTTTTATTTGTTGAAACTTTCGATTATTTATTACTTCTCTGTTATTCTCACTTTCATTTTATACATATTTGTTCCATACATATAATTAGTACGTAATTATGGACAGAACATGTCACATTTTTTACATTTCCTATCATTTCGACACCTACGCTTACTGATCAACATTCATGCCAAATTTAGTTTTCTTAGCTGATGCAGTTTGGAGTAGGTGCGTGAAGTTGGCAGGACCACTAAAAGCTCAAATTCTGAAACTCGGTGCAAAAATTGAGTAGAAATTGAGCTCTCAGAAAAAACAACTCCCAGAATTTGAGCTTTCAATTTAAAGGATATAAGTCCATTTGAAGGGTGGTCCTGCCAACTTCACGCTGCAGGACCACCGAAAGCTCAAATTCTCAAACTCCGTCCAGATATTCACTAGAATTTGAGCTTTCAAAAAAACCAACTCCCGGAATTTGAGCTTTCAATTTAAAGGGTCTAAGTCCACTTAAAAGCTGCAATTTTGAACACATCGTACCAGGACACATACAGCTCAAATTCTGAAACTCCGTGCAGATATTGAGTAGAATTTGAGCTGTCAAAAAAAACAACTCCTAGAATTTGAGCTTTCAATTTAAAGGCTCTAAGTCCATTTGAAGGGTGGTCCTGCCAACTTCACGCTGCAGGACCACCGAAAGCTCAAATTCTCCAACTCACTCCAGATATTCACTAGAATTTGAGCTTTCAAAAAAAACAACACCCGGAATTTGAGCTTTCAATTTAAAGGGTGTAAGTCCACTTAAAACCTGCAATTTTGAACACATAGTATCAGGAGAACAACAGCTCAAATTCTGAAACGCTGTGCCGATATTGAGTAGAATTTGAGCTCTCAGAAAAACCAAATCCCAGAATTTGAGCTTTCAATTTAAAGGATATAAGTCCATTTGAAAGGTGGTCCTGCCAACTTCACGCTGCAGGACCACCGAAAGCTCAAATTCTCAAACTCCGTCCAGATATTAGCTAACAATTTGAGCTTTCAAAAAAACGAACTCCCGGAATTTGAGCTTTCAATTTAAAGGGTTTAAGTCCACTTAAAACCTGCAATTTTGAACACATAGTATCAGGAGAAAAACAGCTCAAATTCTGAAACGCCGTGCCTATATTGAGTAGAATTTGAGCTCTCAGAAAAACCAACTCCCAGAATTTGAGCTTTCAATTTAAAGGATATAAGTCCATTTGAAAGGCGGTCCTGCCAACTTCACGCTGCAGGACAACCGAACGCTCAAATTCTCAAACTCCGTCCAGACATTCACTAGAATTTGAGCTTTCAAAAAAACCAACTCCCGGAATTTGAGCTTTCAATTTAAAGCGTATAAGTCCACTTAAAAGCTGCAATTTTGAACACATCGTACCAGGACACATACAGCTCAAATTCTGAAACTCCGTGCAGATATTGAGTACAATTTAAGCTCTCAGAAAAACCAACTCCCAGAATTTGAGGTTTCAATTTAAAAGCTCTAAGTCCATTTGAAGGGTGGTCCTGCCAACTTCACGCTGCAGG
The DNA here is from genome assembly GCF_964235325.1 of Thermobia domestica. NCBI lineage: Eukaryota > Metazoa > Arthropoda > Insecta > Zygentoma > Lepismatidae > Thermobia > Thermobia domestica. The sequence goes on along the minus strand of NC_137454.1, from coordinate 39,099,866 downwards.
ACCACCGAAAGCTCAAATTTTCAAACTCCGTCCAGATATTCACTAGAATCTCAGCTTTCAAAAAAACTAACTCCCGGAATTTGAGCTTTTTAATTTAAAGGGTCTAAGTCCACTTAAAAGCTGCAATTTTGAACACATCGTAAAAGAACATATACAGCTCAAATTCTGAAACTCCATGCAGATATTGAGTAAAATTTGAGCTCTCAGAAAAACCAACTCCTAGAATTTGAGCTTTCAATGTAAAGGCTCTAAGTCCATTTGAAGGGTCGTCCTGCGAACTTCACTCTGCAGGACCACCGAAAGCTCAAATTCTCAAACTCCGTCCAGATATTCACTAGAATTTGAGCTTTCAAAAAAACCAACTACCGGAATTTGAGCTTTCAATTTAAAGAGTCTAAGTCCATTTAAAAGCTGCAATTTTGAACACATAGTATCAGGAGACCAACAGGTCAATTTCTGAAACTCCGTTCCGATATTGAGTAGAATTTGAGCTCTCACAAAATCCAACTCCCAGAATTTCAGCTTTCAATTTAAAGGCTCTAAGTCCATTTGAAGGGTGGTACTGCCAACTTTATGCTGCAGGACCACCGAAAGCTCAAATTCTCAAATTCAGTCCAGATATTCACCAGAATTTGAGCTTTCAAAAAAACCAACTCCCGGAATTTGAGCTTTCAATTTAAAGGGTGTAAGTCCACTTAAAACCTGCAATTTTGAACACATAGTACCAGGAGAAAAACAGCTCAAATTCTGAAACGCCGTGCCGATATTGAGTAGAATTTGAGCTCTCAGAAAAAACAACTCTCAGAATTTGAGCTTTCAATTTAAAGGATATAAATCCATTTGAAAGGTGGTCCTGCCAACTTCACGCTGCAGGACCACCGAAAGCTCAAATTCTCAAACTCCGTCCAGACATTCACTAGAATTTGAGCTTTCAAAAAAACAAACTCCCGGAATTTGAGCTTTCAATTTAAAGGGTCTAAGTCCACTGAAAACCTGCAATTTTGAACACATCGTACCAGGACACATACAGCTCAAATTCTGAAACTCCGTGCAGATATTGAGTACAATTTGAGCTCTCAGAAAAACCAACACCCAGAATTTGAGCTTTCAATTTAAAGGCTCTAAGTCCATTTGAAAGGTGGTCCTGCCAACTTCACGCTGCAGGACCACCGAAAGCTCAAATTCTCAAACTCCGTCCAGATATTAGCTAACAATTTGAGCTTTCAAAAAAACGAACTCCCGGAATTTGAGCTTTCAATTTAAAGGGTTTAAGTCCACTTAAAACCTGCAATTTTGAACACATAGTATCAGGAGAAAAACAGCTCAAATTCTGAAACGCCGTGCCGATATTGAGTAGAATTTGAGCTCTCAGAAAAACCAACTCCCAGAATTTGAGCTTTCAATTTAAAGGATATAAGTCCATTTGAAAGGTGGTCCTGCCAACTTCACGCTGCAGGACAACCGAACGCTCAAATTCTCAAACTCGGTCCAGACATTCACTAGAATTTGAGCTTTCAAAAAAACCAACTCCCGGAATTTGAGCTTTCAATTTAAAGCGTATAAGTCCACTTAAAAGCTGCAATTTTGAACACATCGTACCAGGACACATACAGCTCAAATTCTGAAACTCCGTGCAGATATTGAGTACAATTTAAGCTCTCAGAAAAACCAACTCCCAGAATTTGAGGTTTCAATTTAAAGGCTCTAAGTCCATTTGAAGGGTGGTCCAGCCAACTTCACGCTGCAGGACCACCGAAAGCTCAAATTTTCAAACTCCGTCCAGATATTCACTAGAATCTCAGCTTTCAAAAAAACTAACTCCCGGAATTTGAGCTTTTTAATTTAAAGGGTCTAAGTCCACTTAAAAGCTGCAATTTTGAACACATCGTAAAAGAACATATACAGCTCAAATTCTGAAACTCCATGCAGATATTGAGTAAAATTTGAGCTCTCAGAAAAACCAACTCCTAGAATTTGAGCTTTCAATGTAAAGGCTCTAAGTCCATTTGAAGGGTCGTCCTGCGAACTTCACTCTGCAGGACCACCGAAAGCTCAAATTCTCAAACTCCGTCCAGATATTCACTAGAATTTGAGCTTTCAAAAAAACCAACTACCGGAATTTGAGCTTTCAATTTAAAGAGTCTAAGTCCATTTAAAAGCTGCAATTTTGAACACATAGTATCAGGAGACCAACAGGTCAATTTCTGAAACTCCGTTCCGATATTGAGTAGAATTTGAGCTCTCACAAAATCCAACTCCCAGAATTTCAGCTTTCAATTTAAAGGCTCTAAGTCCATTTGAAGGGTGGTACTGCCAACTTTATGCTGCAGGACCACCGAAAGCTCAAATTCTCAAATTCAGTCCAGATATTCACCAGAATTTGAGCTTTCAAAAAAACCAACTCCCGGAATTTGAGCTTTCAATTTAAAGGGTGTAAGTCCACTTAAAACCTGCAATTTTGAACACATAGTACCAGGAGAAAAACAGCTCAAATTCTGAAACGCCGTGCCGATATTGAGTAGAATTTGAGCTCTCAGAAAAAACAACTCTCAGAATTTGAGCTTTCAATTTAAAGGATATAAATCCATTTGAAAGGTGGTCCTGCCAACTTCACGCTGCAGGACCACCGAAAGCTCAAATTCTCAAACTCCGTCCAGACATTCACTAGAATTTGAGCTTTCAAAAAAACAAACTCCCGGAATTTGAGCTTTCAATTTAAAGGGTCTAAGTCCACTTAAAACCTGCAATTTTGAACACATCGTACCAGGACACATACAGCTCAAATTCTGAAACTCCGTGCAGATATTGAGTACAATTTGAGCTCTCAGAAAAACCAACACCCAGAATTTGAGCTTTCAATTTAAAGGCTCTAAGTCCATTTGAAAGGTGGTCCTGCCAACTTCACGCTGCAGGACCACCGAAAGCTCAAATTCTCAAACTTCGTCCAGATATTCACTAGAATTTGAGCTATCAAAAAAAAACAACTCCCGGAATTTGAGCTTTTAATTTAAAGCGTATAAGTCCACTTAAAAGCTGCAATTTTGATCACATCGTACCAGGACACCAACAGCTCAAATTCTGAAACTCCGTGCAGATATTGAGTAGAATTTGAGGTGTCAGAAAAACCAACTCCCAGAATTTGGGCTTTCAATTACAGGCTCTAAGTCCATTTGAAGGGTGGTCCTGCCAACTTCACGCTGCAGGACCTCCGAAAGCTCAAATTTTCAAACTCCGTCCAGATATTCACTAGAATCTCAGCTTTCAAAAAAACAACAACTCCCGGAATTTGAGCTTTTTAATTTAAAGGGTCTAAATCCACTTAAAACTTGCAATTTTGAACATATCGTACCAGAACATATACAGCTCAAATTCTGAAACTAAATGCAGATATTGAGTAGAATTTGAGCTCTCAGAAAAAACAGCTCCCAGAATTTGAGCTTTCAATTTAAAGGCTCTAAGTCCATTTGAAAGGTGGTCCTGCCAACTTGACGCTGCAGGACCACCGAAAGCTCAAATTCTCAAACTCCGTCCAGATATTCACTAGAATTTGAGCTTTCAAAAAAACCAACTCCCGGAATTTGAGCTTTCAATTTAAAGGGTCTAGGGCCACTTAAAAGCTGCAATTTTGAACACATAGTATCAGGAGACCAACAGCTCAAGTTCTGAACCTCCGTGGAGATATTGAGTAGAATTGGAGCTCTCAGAAAAACCAACTCCCAGAATTTGAGCTTTCAATTTAAAGGCTCTAAGTCCATTTGAAGGGTCGTCCTGCGAACTTCACGCTGCAGGACCACCGAAAGCTGAAATTCTCAAACTCCGTCCAGAAATTCACTAGAATTTGAGCTATCAAAAAAAACCAACTCCCGGAATTTGAGCTTTCAATTTAAAGGGTCTAAGTCCATTTAAATGCTGCAATTTTGAACACATAGTATCAGGAGACCAACAGCTCAATTTCTGAAACTCCGTTCCGATATTGAGTAGAATTTGAGCTCTCAGAAGAACCAACTCCCAGAATTTGAGCTTTCAATTTAAAGGATATAAGTCCATTTGAAAGGTGGTCCTGTCAACTTCACACTGCAGGACCACCGGAAGCTCAAATTCTCAAACTTCGTCCAGATATTCACTAGAATTTGAGCTATCAAAAAAACCAACTCCCACAATTTGAGCTTTCAATTTAAAGGATCTAATTCCATTTTCAAGGTGTTCCTGCTAACAGTAGCGTAGCCAGGATGTGTGTCTGGGGGGGGGGCAAGTGCTGTTATAGGTACATACAGAAAAATTACAAACAAAAAATATATAAACATAAAAATATATAAAAAATTACAAACATCAAAGTACCAAGGTACATTGTCGGACCTCTTTGGGGGGGCGTCCCCTCTGGGCCCCCTTCCCTACGCCACTACCTGCTTACTTCACGCTGCAAGACCACGGAAAGCTCAAATTCTCAAAATTCGTCCAGATATTCAGTGGAATTTGAGCTTTGAAAAAAACGAACTCTCGGATTTTGGGCTTTCAATTTAAAAGATGTAAGTCCACTTAAAACTTGCGCCACTAACAGCTCAAATTCTGAAACTCGGTGCAGAATTTGAGCTCTCAGAAAAACCAACTCCCAGAATTTGAGCTTTCAATTTAAATGTTTTAAGTCCATTTAGAAGGGGTCCTGGCAACTTCACGCTGCAGGACCACCGAAAGCTCAAATTATCAAACTCTGTCCCGATATTCAGTAGAATTTGAGCTTTCAAAAAAAGCAACTCCCGGAATTTGAGCTTTCAATTTAAATGGTCTAAGTCCACTTAAAAGGTTCAATTTTGAACACATCGTACCAGGAGTATCAAAAGCTCAAATTCAGAAACTCGTTCCAGACTTTGAGTAGAATATAAGCTTTAAAAAAAAAACACTTTGTTTCCAAACCACTTAATTTTGTTGTAGTTAAGTGAACACTTTTTGGAAACCGGGAATTTACTTCTTCTTACCCAGGAAATGTAAAATTCCTAAAAGCGTGGATTACTATATGTGCAGTTACCTCGAAATTTGTATGAGGGGTTGTGCCCAATTAAAATACTTCCTTGAGTATTTGTAAACAGTGTTTGTAACGAAACGTGAGCAGTTATTTTAATCTTTTGAATGCATGAAGAATATGTTTTAAACATACTTCGAAGCTTACAAAAATATGCCCGTATCGTCACGGCTTCAGCACATTATTGTGTACAAATATTATAATACGGCAACTTCAAATAGGTAACTGTCAAGCTATCTATTTAAAGTACAAAATGATTGTAATACTACTACAATTTAGATTCTACGATATTTATTTATACTACAAGCAGCAAACTAGACTTTTTTTAGAATTACAAGTTAGAAATTACAATTACAAGCTACAAATTTGAATTGCAGCCAACAAATTTCTACAAAGGCTTTTATCCAGTTCTTGAAATTTCTTGTAAACTCATATCGACTAATAATAAATTATACAATTGTGGAATATGGCTACGAAAACATTTCAGAAATTTAGTACACTCTTATACTATATAGTTTTATATGTACACTCTGACTTGATTCGGTCGCAGCATACAAATATTCTATCTTCACCGGATTATCATCACTGGCATAAGTTTCTCTGTCTTATTTTTTATACATTATACTTAGTGGTGCGATTGAAAATGTTAGGGTTAGAATAGGTCTAAAAAAGGGAACGATAAGACGGATGGTACAGGCGAACAAAACCATGAAACACAATAAAAAATCCAGATTATAAACTATATTTTAAAATTATATTTGCCTCTTTTTCTTTGTTTATCTCGAATTGTTGAATCTTTAGTTACTGTAGGCTACCATTACTAGTTTTTATTTATTCTGCTAATTTGTAGTTTAAATGTTTATTATACTTTCGTATTTACTTACTAATTCGTTAAAATTTCTGCCAACAGAAACACTACTCATCTAAACATTCCTATACTCTTTGGCCACTCATGCAGCTACGTTGCATGGAATTTTAATGTGTCAAATAATACCTCTATGCAAAGATACTATTCTAAGGACATTGTGATTTTAATTTACAAAGCAAATAATTCGTTTATCCTTTATTTGACCTATACCAAAAACATGTACACAAACATCGAAGCAGCTGACTTTTATACACAATGCATAGTATTAAATAGATTTATTGTTGTAGAGGAGTCTTTTGAAGGGGTTATTTATTTTTATCATTAACTCATTACATATTCCACACTTTTCATTGTTTCATCTACAATATGCAATGTAATAATGTAATGCCCCATTCCTTTTTGATTGGCATTGACAGAACGGATTGGAATAACTCCACAGGCAAAGACAAACACTAAACAGAAAGTGAGAAATCCAGACTGAAGTTATGTAAATATATATATATATATATATATATATATATATATATATATATATATATATATATATATATATATATATATATTGCTTTTTTACCTTGCTGTTTACAATTTCCATTACATTAATTTCTAGATTTAATTTTGATTATACTATAGTTTAATTTTTGATTTTGGGATGTACTATCTTTTTATTTATTTTCGTGCCAGTAGAGTTAATACACATCCAAATATTTCTCTACACCTTGACCACACACTTTCCTATGTCACATCAATTTTTGATCTGACAAACAATACTTTGGGGCAGATACTCTTCGAAGACCATTGTGTAGTCAGTCTAGGTGTAACTTTCGGAAATGACACTTTTACTATATTAAAGTGATATGTTTTCCAAGTAATCTTGTTCTACCTAGTTTCTCTAGTCTGAGACAATAAATACAGTTGCCAACATTAATACTACGAAGCAGGCCCGCATCCAGGGGGGTCTAGGGGGGCCGGCCCCCCCTAAATTTTTACTGGTCCCCTCTAAAATTTTCACGGTAGGTTTGCGAATGAACTATAAAATAAGATGAACTAATATTTTTGGATCGGGCCTCCCTAACTTCCACCGCCCCCCTACATTTTCCGGCTGGCTACGGGCCTGCTACGAAGTAGCATGTAGAAATATAAAATACTTCCTTTTATGATATTTGATACTTCTATATATGCACCATTTCATGCCGAAAATGTAACCACTGATATATCTTAAATGTTCTTTTTTTCTCCAAACATATTTGATATTTTTACATGCCCCTTTATAGTATTAATGTTGACACGTCTTGGAGTAAAATAATAGAATAAGATTTATTTGTACAAAAGTCCCCTGTAACAAGTAACACTGCCATCTAAATAACACATTGATTGGCTGCATGGTTAATTCAAAAAGCAAATAATTCAAGAGTTTACCCGTTCTTTGATCGACACCAAAAAATTTGCACAAAAACAATTAAGCAGTAGACTTTCCTTATATAGGTAATACACTATGTGACCTTTGTAGATAAAATTGCAGGTTTTAAGTGGACTTATACCCTTTAAATTGAAAGCTCAAATTCCGGGAGTTGATTTTTTTGAAAGCTCAAATTCTAGTGAATATCTGGACTGAGTTTCAGAATTTGAGCTTTCGGTGGTCCTGCAGCGTGAAGTTGGCAGGGCCACATTTCAAACGGACTTAGAGCCTTTAAATTGAAAGCTCAAATTCTGGGAGTTTGTTTTTCTAAGAGCTCAAATTCTACTCAATATCTGCACGGAGTTTCAGAATTTGAGCTGTATGTGTCCTGGTACGATGTGTTAAAAATTGCAGCTTTTAAGTGGACTTAGACCCTTTAAATTGAAAGCTCAAATTCCGGGAGTTGGTTTTTTTGAAAGCTCAAATTCTAGTGAATATCTGGACGGAGTATGAGAATTTGAGCTTTCCGTGGTCTTGCAGCGTGAAGTTGGCAGGACCACCCTTCAAATGGACTTAGAGCCTGTAATTGAAAGCCCAAATTCTGGGAGTTGGTTTTTCTGACAGCTCAAATTCTACTCAATATCTGCACGGAGTTTAAGAATTTGAGCTGTTGGTGTCCTGGTACGATGTGATCAAAATTGCAGCTTTTAAGTGGACTTAGACCCTTTAAATTAAAAGCTCAAATTCCGGGAGTTGGTTTTTTTGAAAGCTCAAATACTAGTGAATATCTGGACGGAGTTTGAGAATTTGAGCTTTCGGTGGTCCTGCAGCGTGAAGTTGGCAGGACCACCTTTCAAATGGACTTATATCCTTTAAATTGAAAGCTCAAATTCTGGGATTTGGTTTTTCTGAGAGCTCAAATTCTACTCAATATCGGCACGGCGTTTCAGAATTTGAGCTGTTGTTCTCCTGATACTATGTGTTCAAAATTGCAGGATTTAAGTGGACTTTGACCCTTTATATTGAAAGCTCAAATTCCGGGAGTTGGTTTTTTTGAAAGCTCAAATTCTAGTGAATATCTGGACGGAGTTTGAGAATTTGAGCTTTCCGTAGTCCTGCAGCGAGAAGTTGGCAGGACCATCTTTCAAATGGACTTAGACCCTTTAAATTAAAAGCTCAAATTCCGGGAGTTGGTTTTTTTGAAAGCTCAAAATGTTAGCTAATATCTGGACGGAGTTTGATAATTTGAGCTTTCGGTGGTCCTGCAGCGTGAAGTTGACTTGACAACCTTTCAAATGGACTTATATTCTTTAAATTGAAAGCTCAAATTCTGGGATTTGGTTCTTCTGAGAGCTCCAATTCTACTCAATATCGGCACGGCGTTTCAGAATTTGAGCTGTTGCTCTCCTGATACTATGTGTTCAAAATTGCAGGTTTTAAGTGGACTTAGACCCTTTAAATTGAAAGCTCAAATTCCGGGAGTTGGTTTTTTTGAAAGCTCAAGTTCTAGTGAATATCTGGACGGAGTTTGAGAATTTGAGCTTTCGGTGGTCCTGCCAACGTCACGCTGGAAGACCACCGAAAGCTCAAATTCCGGGCTCAAATTGCAGGTTTTAAGTGGACTTAGACCCTTTAAATTGAAAGCTCAAATTCCGGGAGTTGGTTTTTTTGAAAGCTCAAATTCTAGTGAATATCTGGACGGAGTTTGGGAATTTGAGCTTTCCGTGGTCATGCAGCGTGAAGTTGGCAGGACCACCTTTCAAATGGACTTAGACCCTTTAAATTAAAAGCTCAAATTCCGGTAGTTGGTTTTTTTGAAAGCTCAAATACTAGTGAATATCTGGACGAAGTTTGAGAATTCGAGCTTTCCGTGCTCTTGCAGCGTGAAGTTGGCAGGACCACCCTTCAAATGGACTTAGAGCCTTTAAATTGAAAGTTCTAATTCCGGGAGTTGATTTTTTTGAAAGCTCAAATTCTAGTGAATATCTGGACTGAGTTTCAGAATTTGAGCTTTCGGTGGTCCTGCAGCGTGAAGTTGGCAGGGCCACATTTCAAACGGACTTAGAGCCTTTAAATTGAAAGCTCAAATTCTGGGAGTTTGTTTTTCTAAGAGCTCAAATTCTACTCAATATCTGCACGGAGTTTCAGAATTTGAGCTGTATGTGTCCTGGTACGATGTGTTAAAAATTGCAGCTTTTAAGTGGACTTAGACCCTTTAAATTGAAAGCTCAAATTCCGGGAGTTGGTTTTTTTGAAAGCTCAAATTCTAGTGAATATCTGGACGGAGTATGAGAATTTGAGCTTTCCGTGGTCTTGCAGCGTGAAGTTGGCAGGACCACCCTTCAAATGGACTTAGAGCCTGTAATTGAAAGCCCAAATTCTGGGAGTTGGTTTTTCTGACAGCTCAAATTCTACTCAATATCTGCACGGAGTTTAAGAATTTGAGCTGTTGGTGTCCTGGTACGATGTGATCAAAATTGCAGCTTTTAAGTGGACTTAGACCCTTTAAATTAAAAGCTCAAATTCCGGGAGTTGGTTTTTTTGAAAGCTCAAATACTAGTGAATATCTGGACGGAGTTTGAGAATTTGAGCTTTCGGTGGTCCTGCAGCGTGAAGTTGGCAGGACCACCTTTCAAATGGACTTATATCCTTTAAATTGAAAGCTCAAATTCTGGGATTTGGTTTTTCTGAGAGCTCAAATTCTACTCAATATCGGCACGGCGTTTCAGAATTTGAGCTGTTGTTCTCCTGATACTATGTGTTCAAAATTGCAGGATTTAAGTGGACTTTGACCCTTTATATTGAAAGCTCAAATTCCGGGAGTTGGTATTTTTGAAAGCTCAAATTCTAGTGAATATCTGGACGGAGTTTGAGAATTTGAGCTTTCCGTAGTCCTGCAGCGAGAAGTTGGCAGGACCATCTTTCAAATGGACTTAGACCCTTTAAATTAAAAGCTCAAATTCCGGGAGTTGGTTTTTTTGAAAGCTCAAAATGTTAGCTAATATCTGGACGGAGTTTGATAATTTGAGCTTTCGGTGGTCCTGCAGCGTGAAGTTGGCTTGACAACCTTTCAAATGGACTTATATTCTTTAAATTGAAAGCTCAAATTCTGGGATTTGGTTCTTCTGAGAGCTCCAATTCTACTCAATATCGGCACGGCGTTTCAGAATTTGAGCTGTTGCTCTCCTGATACTATGTGTTCAAAATTGCAGGTTTTAAGTGGACTTAGACCCTTTAAATTGAAAGCTCAAATTCCGGGAGTTGGTTTTTTTGAAAGCTCAAGTTCTAGTGAATATCTGGACGGAGTTTGAGAATTTGAGCTTTCGGTGGTCCTGCCAACGTCACGCTGGAAGACCACCGAAAGCTCAAATTCCGGGCTCAAATTGCAGGTTTTAAGTGGACTTAGACCCTTTAAATTGAAAGCTCAAATTCCGGGAGTTGGTTTTTTTGAAAGCTCAAATTCTAGTGAATATCTGGACGGAGTTTGGGAATTTGAGCTTTCCGTGGTCATGCAGCGTGAAGTTGGCAGGACCACCTTTCAAATGGACTTAGACCCTTTAAATTAAAAGCTCAAATTCCGGTAGTTGGTTTTTTTGAAAGCTCAAATACTAGTGAATATCTGGACGGAGTTTGAGAATTTGAGCTTTCGGTGGTCCTGCAGCGTGAAGTTGGCAGGACCACCCTTCAAATGGACTTAGAGCCTTTAAATTGAAAGTTCTAATTCCGGGAGTTGTTTTCTTTTTTGAAAACTCAGATTCTAGTGAATATCTGGACGGAGTTTGAAAATTTGAGCTTTCGGTGGTCCTGCCAACGTCACGCTGGAAGACCACCGAAAGCTCAAATTCCGGGCTCAAATTGAAGGTTTTAAGTGGACTTAGACCCTTTAAATTGAAAGCTCAAATTCTGGGGTTTGGTTTCTCTGAGAGCTCAAATTCTACTCAATATCGGCACGGCGTTTCAGAATTTGAGCTGTTGTTCTCCTGATACTATGTGTTCAAAATTGCAGGTTTTAAGTGGACTTAGACCCTTTAAATTGAAAGCTCAAATTCCGGGAGTTGTTTTTTTTGAAAGCTCAAATTCTAGTGAATATCTGGAGGAAGTTTGAGAATTTGAGCTTTCGGTGGTCCTGCAGCGTGAAGTTGGCAGGACCACCCTTCAAATGGACTTAGAGCCTTTAAATTGAAAGCTCAAATTCTGGGAGTTGGTTTTTCTGACAGCTCAAATTGTACTCAATATCTGCACGGAGTTATAGAATTTGAGCTGTATGTGTCCTGGTACGATGTCTTCAAAATTGCAGCTTTTAAGTGGACTTAGACCCTTTAAATTGAAAGCTCAAATTACGGGAGTTGGTATTTTTGAAAGCTCAAATTCTAGTGAATATCTGGAGTGAGTTTGAGAATTTGAGCTTTCGGTGGTCCTGCAGCGTGAAGTTGGCAGGACCACCCTTCAAATGGACTTAGAGCCTTTAAATTGAAAGTTCAAATTCCGGGAGTTGTTTTCTTTTGAAAACTCAGATTCTAGTGAATATCTGGACGGAGTTTGAAAATTTGAGCTTTCGGTGGTCCTGCCAACTTCACGCTGGAAGACCAGCGAAAGCTCAAATTCCGGGCTCAAATTGCGGGTTTTAAGTGGACTTAGACCCTTTAAATTGAAAGCTCAAATTCCGGGAGTTGGTTTTTCTGAGAGCTCAAATTCTACTCAATATCGGCACGGTCTTTCAGAATTTGAGCTGTTGTTCTCCTGATACTATGTGTTCAAAATTGCAGGTTTTAAGTGGATTTAGACCCTTTAAATTGAAAGCTCAAATTCCGGTAGTTGGTTTTTTTGAAAGCTCAAATTCTAGTGAATATCTGGACGAAGTTTGAGAATTCGAGCTTTCGGTGGTCCTGGAGCGTGAAGTTGGCAGGACCACCCTTCAAATGGACTTAGAGCCTTTAAATTGAAAGCTCAAATTCTGGGAGTTGGTTTTTCTGACAGCTCAAATTGTACTCAATATCTGCACGGAGTTTCATAATTTGAGCTGTATGTGTCCTGGTACGATGTCTTCAAAATTGCAGCTTTTAAGTGGACTTAGACCCTTTAAATTGAAAGCTCAAATTCCGGGAGTTGGTATTTTTGAAAGCTCAAATTCTAGTGAATATCTGGAGTGAGTTTGAGAATTTGAGCTTTCGGTGGTCCTGCAGCGTGAAGTTGGCAGGACCACCCTTCAAATGGACTTAGAACCTTTAAATTGGAAGTTCAAATTCCGGGAGTTGTTTTCTTTTTTGAAAACTCAGATTCTAGTGAATATCTGGACGGAGTTTGAAAATTTGAGCTTTCGGTGGTCCTGCCAACTTCACGCTGGAAGACCACCGAAAGCTCAAATTACGGGCTCAAATGGCAGGTTTTACGTGGACTTAGACCCTTTAAATTGAAAGCTCAAATTCTTGGATTTGGTTTTTCTGAGAGCTCAAATTCTACTCAATATCGGCACGGCGTTTCAGAATTTGAGCTGTTGCTCTCCTGATACTATGAGTTCAAAATTGCAGGTTTTAAGTGGACTTAGACACTTTAAATTGAAAGCTCAAATTCCGGGAGTTGGTTTTTTTGAAAGCTCAAATTCTAGTGAATATCTGGACGAAGTTTGAGAATTCGAGCTTTCCGTGCTCCTGCAGCGTGAAGTTGGCAGAACTATTTTTCAAATGGACTTAGACCCTTTAAACTAAAAGCTCAAATTCCGGGAGTTGGTTTTTTTGAAAGCTCAAAATGTTAGCTAATATCTGGACGGAGTTTGAGAATTTGAGCTTTCGGTGGTCCTGCAGCGTGAAGTTGGCAGTACCACCTTTCAAATGGACTTTTATCCTTTAAATTGAAAGCTCAAATTCTGGGATTTGTTTTTTCTGAGAGCTCAAATTCTACTCAATATCGGCACGGCGTTTCAGAATTTGAGCTGTTGTTCTCCTGATACTATGTGTTCAAAATTGCAGGTTTCAAGTGGACTTGGACCCTTTAAATTGAAAGCTCAAATTCCGGGAGTTGGTTTTTTTGAAAGCTCAAATTCTAGTGAATATCTGGACGGAGTTTGAGAATTTGAGCTTTCCGTAGCCCTGCAGCGTGAAGTTGGCAGGACCATCTTTCAAATGGACTTAGACCCTTTAAATTAAAAGCTCAAATTCCGGGAGTTGGTTTTTTTGAAAGCTCAAAATGTTAGCTAATATCTGGACGGAGTTTGAGAATTTGAGCTTTCGGTGGTCCTGCAGCGTGAAGTTGGCAGGACCACCTTTCAAATGGACTTATATTCTTTAAATTGAAAGCTCAAATTCTGGGATTTGGTTCTTCTGAGAGCTCAAATTCTACTCAATATCGGCACAGCGTTTCAGAATTTGAGCTGTTGTTCTCCTGATACTATGTGTTCAAAATTGCAGGTTTTAAGTGGACTTACACCCTTTAAATTGAAAGCTCAAATTCCGGGAGTTGGTTTTTTTGAAAGCTCAAATCCTAGTGAATATCTGGAGTGAGTTTGAGAATTTGAGCGTTCGGTGGTCCTGCAGCGTGAAGTTGGCAGGACCACCCTTCAAATGGACTTAGAGCCTTTAAATTGAAAGTTCAAATTCTGGGAGTTGGTTTTTCTGACAGCTCAAATTGTACTCAATATCTGCACGGAGTTTCATAATTTGAGCTGTATGTGTCCTGGTACGATGTCTTCAAAATTGCAGTTTTAAGTGGACTTAGACCCTTTAAATTGAAAGCTCAAATTCCGGGAGTTGGTTTTTTTGAAAGCTCAAATTCTAGTGAATATCTGGACGGAGTTTGAGAATTTGAGCTTTCCGTGGTCATGCAGCGTGAAGTTGGCAGGACCACCTTTCAAATGGACTTAGACCCTTTAAATTAAAAGCTCATATTACGGGAGTTGGTTTTTTTGAAAGCTCAAAATGTTAGCTAATATCTGGACGGAGTTTGAGAATTTGAGCTTTCGGTGGTCCTGCAGCGTGAAGTTGGCAGGACCACCCTTCAAATGGACTTAGAGCCTTTAAATTGAAAGTTCAAATTAAGGGAGTTGTTTTCTTTTTTAAAACTCAGATTCTAGTGAATATCTGGACGGAGTTTGAAAATTTGAGCTTTCGGTGGTCCTGCCAACTTCACGCTGGAAAACCACCGAAAGCTCAAATTACGGGCTCAAATGGCAGGTTTTAAGTGGACTTAGACCCTTTAAATTGAAAGCTCAAATTCTGGGATTTAGATTTTCTGAGAGCCCAAATTCTACTCAATATCGGAACGGCGTTTCAGAATTTGAGCTGTTGTTCTCCTGATACTATGTGTTCAAAATTGCAGGTTTTAAGTGGACTTAGACCCTTTAAATTGAGAGCTCAAATTCAGGGAGTTGGTTTTTTTGAAAGCTCAAATTCTAGTGAATATCTGGAGGAAGTTTGAGAATTTGAGCTTTCGGTGGTCCTGCAGCGTGAAGTTTGCAGGACCACCCTTCAAATGGACTTAGAGCCTTTAAATTGAAAGCTCAAATTCTGGGAGTTGGTTTTTCTGACAGCTCAAATTGTACTCAATATCTGCACGGAGTTTCAGAATTTGAGCTCTATGTGTCCTGGTACGATGTGTTCAAAATTGCAGCTTTTAAGTGGACTTAGACCCTTTAAATTGGAAGCTCAAATTCCGGGAGTTGGTATTTTTGAAAGCTCAAATTCTAGTGAATATCTGGAGTGAGTTTGAGAATTTGAGCTTTCGGTGGTCCTGCAGCGTGAAGTTGGCAGGACCAACCTTTAAATGGACTTAGAGCCTTTAAATTGAAAGTTCAAATTCCGGGAGTTGCTTTCTTTTGAAAACTCAGATTCTAGTGAATATCTGGACGGAGTTTGAAAATTTGAGCTTTCGGTGGTCCTGCCAACTTCACGCTGGAAAACCACCGAAAGCTCAAATTCCGGGCTCAAATTGCAGGTTTTAAGTGGACTTAGACCCTTTAAATTGAAAGCTCAAATTCCGTGAGTTGGTTTTCTTGAAAGCTCAAATTCTAGTGAATATCTGGACGGAGTTTGAGAATTTGAGCTTTCCGTGGTCCTGCAGCATGAAGTTGGCAGGACCACCTTTCAAATGGACTTAGACCCTTTAAATTAAAAGCTCAAATTCCGGTAGTTGGTTTTTTTGAAAGCTCAAATACTAGTGAATATCTGGACGGAGTTTGAGAATTTGAGCTTTCGGTGGTCCTGCAGCGTGAAGTTGGCAGGACCACCCTTCAAATGGACTTAGAGCCTTTAAATTGAAAGTTCTAATTCCGGGAGTTGTTTTCTTTTTTGAAAACTCAGATTCTAGTGAATATCTGGACGGAGTTTGAAAATTTGAGCTTTCGGTGGTCCTGCCAACGTCACGCTGGAAGACCACCGAAAGCTCAAATTCCGGGCTCAAATTGAAGGTTTTAAGTGGACTTAGACCCTTTAAATTGAAAGCTCAAATTCTGGGGTTTGGTTTCTCTGAGAGCTCAAATTCTACTCAATATCGGCACGGCGTTTCAGAATTTGAGCTGTTGTTCTCCTGATACTATGTGTTCAAAATTGCAGGTTTTAAGTGGACTTAGACCCTTTAAATTGAAAGCTCAAATTCCGGGAGTTGTTTTTTTTGAAAGCTCAAATTCTAGTGAATATCTGGAGGAAGTTTGAGAATTTGAGCTTTCGGTGGTCCTGCAGCGTGAAGTTGGCAGGACCACCCTTCAAATGGACTTAGAGCCTTTAAATTGAAAGCTCAAATTCTGGGAGTTGGTTTTTCTGACAGCTCAAATTGTACTCAATATCTGCACGGAGTTATAGAATTTGAGCTGTATGTGTCCTGGTACGATGTCTTCAAAATTGCAGCTTTTAAGTGGACTTAGACCCTTTAAATTGAAAGCTCAAATTACGGGAGTTGGTATTTTTGAAAGCTCAAATTCTAGTGAATATCTGGAGTGAGTTTGAGAATTTGAGCTTTCGGTGGTCCTGCAGCGTGAAGTTGGCAGGACCACCCTTCAAATGGACTTAGAGCCTTTAAATTGAAAGTTCAAATTCCGGGAGTTGTTTTCTTTTGAAAACTCAGATTCTAGTGAATATCTGGACGGAGTTTGAAAATTTGAGCTTTCGGTGGTCCTGCCAACTTCACGCTGGAAGACCAGCGAAAGCTCAAATTCCGGGCTCAAATTGCGGGTTTTAAGTGGACTTAGACCCTTTAAATTGAAAGCTCAAATTCCGGGAGTTGGTTTTTCTGAGAGCTCAAATTCTACTCAATATCGGCACGGTCTTTCAGAATTTGAGCTGTTGTTCTCCTGATACTATGTGTTCAAAATTGCAGGTTTTAAGTGGATTTAGACCCTTTAAATTGAAAGCTCAAATTCCGGTAGTTGGTTTTTTTGAAAGCTCAAATTCTAGTGAATATCTGGACGAAGTTTGAGAATTCGAGCTTTCGGTGGTCCTGGAGCGTGAAGTTGGCAGGACCACCCTTCAAATGGACTTAGAGCCTTTAAATTGAAAGCTCAAATTCTGGGAGTTGGTTTTTCTGACAGCTCAAATTGTACTCAATATCTGCACGGAGTTTCATAATTTGAGCTGTATGTGTCCTGGTACGATGTCTTCAAAATTGCAGCTTTTAAGTGGACTTAGACCCTTTAAATTGAAAGCTCAAATTCCGGGAGTTGGTATTTTTGAAAGCTCAAATTCTAGTGAATATCTGGAGTGAGTTTGAGAATTTGAGCTTTCGGTGGTCCTGCAGCGTGAAGTTGGCAGGACCACCCTTCAAATGGACTTAGAACCTTTAAATTGGAAGTTCAAATTCCGGGAGTTGTTTTCTTTTTTGAAAACTCAGATTCTAGTGAATATCTGGACGGAGTTTGAAAATTTGAGCTTTCGGTGGTCCTGCCAACTTCACGCTGGAAGACCACCGAAAGCTCAAATTACGGGCTCAAATGGCAGGTTTTACGTGGACTTAGACCCTTTAAATTGAAAGCTCAAATTCTTGGATTTGGTTTTTCTGAGAGCTCAAATTCTACTCAATATCGGCACGGCGTTTCAGAATTTGAGCTGTTGCTCTCCTGATACTATGAGTTCAAAATTGCAGGTTTTAAGTGGACTTAGACACTTTAAATTGAAAGCTCAAATTCCGGGAGTTGGTTTTTTTGAAAGCTCAAATTCTAGTGAATATCTGGACGAAGTTTGAGAATTCGAGCTTTCCGTGCTCCTGCAGCGTGAAGTTGGCAGAACTATTTTTCAAATGGACTTAGACCCTTTAAACTAAAAGCTCAAATTCCGGGAGTTGGTTTTTTTGAAAGCTCAAAATGTTAGCTAATATCTGGACGGAGTTTGAGAATTTGAGCTTTCGGTGGTCCTGCAGCGTGAAGTTGGCAGTACCACCTTTCAAATGGACTTTTATCCTTTAAATTGAAAGCTCAAATTCTGGGATTTGTTTTTTCTGAGAGCTCAAATTCTACTCAATATCGGCACGGCGTTTCAGAATTTGAGCTGTTGTTCTCCTGATACTATGTGTTCAAAATTGCAGGTTTCAAGTGGACTTGGACCCTTTAAATTGAAAGCTCAAATTCCGGGAGTTGGTTTTTTTGAAAGCTCAAATTCTAGTGAATATCTGGACGGAGTTTGAGAATTTGAGCTTTCCGTAGCCCTGCAGCGTGAAGTTGGCAGGACCATCTTTCAAATGGACTTAGACCCTTTAAATTAAAAGCTCAAATTCCGGGAGTTGGTTTTTTTGAAAGCTCAAAATGTTAGCTAATATCTGGACGGAGTTTGAGAATTTGAGCTTTCGGTGGTCCTGCAGCGTGAAGTTGGCAGGACCACCTTTCAAATGGACTTATATTCTTTAAATTGAAAGCTCAAATTCTGGGATTTGGTTCTTCTGAGAGCTCAAATTCTACTCAATATCGGCACAGCGTTTCAGAATTTGAGCTGTTGTTCTCCTGATACTATGTGTTCAAAATTGCAGGTTTTAAGTGGACTTACACCCTTTAAATTGAAAGCTCAAATTCCGGGAGTTGGTTTTTTTGAAAGCTCAAATCCTAGTGAATATCTGGAGTGAGTTTGAGAATTTGAGCGTTCGGTGGTCCTGCAGCGTGAAGTTGGCAGGACCACCCTTCAAATGGACTTAGAGCCTTTAAATTGAAAGTTCAAATTCTGGGAGTTGGTTTTTCTGACAGCTCAAATTGTACTCAATATCTGCACGGAGTTTCATAATTTGAGCTGTATGTGTCCTGGTACGATGTCTTCAAAATTGCAGTTTTAAGTGGACTTAGACCCTTTAAATTGAAAGCTCAAATTCCGGGAGTAGGTTTTTTTGAAAGCTCAAATTCTAGTGAATATCTGGACGGAGTTTGAGAATTTGAGCTTTCCGTGGTCATGCAGCGTGAAGTTGGCAGGACCACCTTTCAAATGGACTTAGACCCTTTAAATTAAAAGCTCATATTACGGGAGTTGGTTTTTTTGAAAGCTCAAAATGTTAGCTAATATCTGGACGGAGTTTGAGAATTTGAGCTTTCGGTGGTCCTGCAGCGTGAAGTTGGCAGGACCACCCTTCAAATGGACTTAGAGCCTTTAAATTGAAAGTTCAAATTAAGGGAGTTGTTTTCTTTTTTAAAACTCAGATTCTAGTGAATATCTGGACGGAGTTTGAAAATTTGAGCTTTCGGTGGTCCTGCCAACTTCACGCTGGAAAACCACCGAAAGCTCAAATTACGGGCTCAAATGGCAGGTTTTAAGTGGACTTAGACCCTTTAAATTGAAAGCTCAAATTCTGGGATTTAGATTTTCTGAGAGCCCAAATTCTACTCAATATCGGAACGGCGTTTCAGAATTTGAGCTGTTGTTCTCCTGATACTATGTGTTCAAAATTGCAGGTTTTAAGTGGACTTAGACCCTTTAAATTGAGAGCTCAAATTCAGGGAGTTGGTTTTTTTGAAAGCTCAAATTCTAGTGAATATCTGGAGGAAGTTTGAGAATTTGAGCTTTCGGTGGTCCTGCAGCGTGAAGTTTGCAGGACCACCCTTCAAATGGACTTAGAGCCTTTAAATTGAAAGCTCAAATTCTGGGAGTTGGTTTTTCTGACAGCTCAAATTGTACTCAATATCTGCACGGAGTTTCAGAATTTGAGCTCTATGTGTCCTGGTACGATGTGTTCAAAATTGCAGCTTTTAAGTGGACTTAGACCCTTTAAATTGGAAGCTCAAATTCCGGGAGTTGGTATTTTTGAAAGCTCAAATTCTAGTGAATATCTGGAGTGAGTTTGAGAATTTGAGCTTTCGGTGGTCCTGCAGCGTGAAGTTGGCAGGACCAACCTTTAAATGGACTTAGAGCCTTTAAATTGAAAGTTCAAATTCCGGGAGTTGCTTTCTTTTGAAAACTCAGATTCTAGTGAATATCTGGACGGAGTTTGAAAATTTGAGCTTTCGGTGGTCCTGCCAACTTCACGCTGGAAAACCACCGAAAGCTCAAATTCCGGGCTCAAATTGCAGGTTTTAAGTGGACTTAGACCCTTTAAATTGAAAGCTCAAATTCCGTGAGTTGGTTTTCTTGAAAGCTCAAATTCTAGTGAATATCTGGACGGAGTTTGAGAATTTGAGCTTTCCGTGGTCCTGCAGCATGAAGTTGGCAGGACCACCTTTCAAATGGACTTAGAGCCTTTAAATTGAAAGCTCAAATTCCGGGAGTTGGTTTTCTTGAAAGCTCAAATTCTAGTGAATATCTGGACGGAGTTTGAGAATTTGAGCTTTCCGTGCTCCTGCAGCATGAAGTTGGCAGGACCACCCTTCAAATGGACTTAGAGCCTTTAAATTGAAAGTTCAAATTCCGGGAGTTGTTTTCTTTTGAAAACTCAGATTCTAGTGAATATCTGGACGGAGTTTGAAAATTTGAGCTTTCGGTGGTCCTGCCAACTTCACGTTGGAAGACCAGCGAAAGCTCAAATTCCGGGCTCAAATTGCGGGTTTTAAGTGGACTTAGACCCTTTAAATTGAAAGCTCAAATTCCGGGAGTTGGTTTTTCTGAGAGCTCAAATTCTACTCAATATCGGCACGGTCTTTCAGAATTTGAGCTGTTGTTCTCCTGACACTATGTGTTCAAAATTGCAGGTTTTAAGTGGACTTTGACCCTTTAAATTGAAAGCTCAAATTCCGGTAGTTGGTTTTTTTGAAAGCTGAAATTCTATTGAATATCTGGACGAAGTTTGAGAATTTGAGCTTTCGGTGGTCTTGCAGCGTGAAGTTGGCAGGACCATCTTTCAAATGGACTTAGACCTTTTAAATTAAAAGCTCAAATTCCGGGAGTTGGTTTTTTTGAAAGCTCAAAATGTTAGCTAATATCTGGACGGAGTTTGATAATTTGAGCTTTCGGTGGTCCTGCAGCGTGAAGTTGGCAGGACCACCTTTCAAATGGACTTATATTCTTTAAATTGAAAGCTCAAATTCTGGGATTTGGTTCTTCTGAGAGCTCAAATTCTACTCAATATCGGCACGGCGTTTCAGAATTTGAGCTGTTGCTCTCCTGATACTATGAGTTCAAAATTGCAGGTTTTAAGTGGACTTAGACACTTTAAATTGAAAGCTCAAATTCCGGGAGTTGGTTTTTTTGAAAGCTCAAGTTCTAGTGAATATCTGGACGAAGTTTGAGAATTTGAGCTTTCGGTGGTCCTGCAGCGTGAAGTTGGCAGGACCACCCTTCAAATGGACTTAGAGCCTTTAAATTGAAAGCTCAAATTCTGGGAGTTGGTTTTTCTGACAGCTCAAATTGTACTCAATATCTGCACGGAGTTTCATAATTTGAGCTGTATGTGTGCTGGTACGATGTCTTCAAAATTGCAGCTTTTAAGTGGACTTAGACCCTTTAAATTGTAAGCTCAAATTCCGGGAGTTGGTATTTTTGAAAGCTCAAATTCTAGTGAATATCTGGAGTGAGTTTGAGAATTTGAGCTTTCGGTGGTAATGCAGCGTGAAGTTGGCAGGACCACCCTTCAAATGGACTTAGAGCCTTTAAATTGAAAGTTCAAATTCCGGGAGTTGTTTTCTTTTTTGAAAACTCAGATTCTAGTGAATATCTGGACGGAGTTTGAAAATTTGAGCTTTCGGTGGTCCTGCCAACTTCACGCTTGAAGACCACCGAAAGCTCAAATTACGGGCTCAAATGGCAGGTTTTAAGTGGACTTAGACCCTTTAGATTGAAAGCTCAAATTCTGGGATTTGTTTTCTGAGAGCTCAAATTCTACTCAATATCGGCACGGCGTTTCAGAATTTGAGCTGTTGCTCTCCTGATACTATGAGTTCAAAATTGCAGGTTTTAAGTGGACTTAGACCCTTTAAATTGAAAGCTCAAATTCCGGTAGTTGGTTTTTTTGAAAGCTGAAATTCTAGTGAATATCTGGACGAAGTTTGAGAATTTGAGCTTTCGGTGGTCCTGCAGCGTGAAGTTGGCAGGACCACCTTCAAATGGACTTAGAGCATTTAAATTGAAAGCTCAAATTCTGGGAGTTGGTTTTTCTGACAGCTCAAATTGTACTCAATATCTGAACGGAGTTTCAGAATTTGAGCTGTATGTGTCCTGGTACGATGTGTTCAAAATTGATGGATTTAAGTGGACTTAGACCCTTTAAATTGAAAGCTCAAATTCCGGGAGTTGTTTTCTTTTGAAAACTCAGATTCTAGTGAATATCTGGACGGAGTTTGAAAATTTGAGCTTTCGGTGGTCCTGCCAACTTCACGCTTGAAGACCACCGAAAGCTCAAATTACGGGCTCAAATGGCAGGTTTTAAGTGGACTTAGACCCTTTAAATTGAAAGCTCAAATTCTGGGATTTGGTTTTTCTGAGAGCTCAAATTCTACTCAATATCGGCACGGCGTTTCAGAATTTGAGCTGTTGCTCTCCTGATACTATGAGTTCAAAATTGCAGGTTTTAAGTGGACTTAGACACTTTAAATTGAAAGCTCAAATTCTGGGAGTTGGTTTTTTTGAAGGCTCAAGTTCTAGTGAATATCTGGACGAAGTTTGAGAATCTGAGCTTTCGGTGGTCCTGCAGCGTGATGTTGGCAGGACCACCTTCAAATGGACTAAGAGCCTTTAAATTGAAAGCTCAAATTCTGGGAGTTGGTTTTTCTCACAGCTCAAATTGTACTCAATATCTGCACGGAGTTTCAGAATTTGAGCTGTATGTGTCCTGGTACGATGTGTTCAAAATTGAAGGATTTAAGTGGACTTAGACCCTTTAAATTGAAAGCTCAAATTCCGGGAGTTTGTGTTTTTGAAAGCTCAAATTCTAGTGAATATCTGGACGGAGTTTGGGAATTTGAGCTTTCGGTGGTCCTGCAGCGTGAAGTTGGCAGGACCACCCTTCAAATGGACTTAGAGCCTTTAAATTGAAAGTTCAAATTCCGGGAGTTGTTTTCTTTTGAAAACTCAGATTCTAGTGAATATCTGGACGGAGTTTGAAAATTTGAGCTTTCGGTGGTCCTGCCAACTTGACGCTGGAAGACCGCCGAAAGCTCAAATTCCGGGCTCAAATTGCGGGTTTTAAGTGGACTTAGACCCTTTAAATTGAAAGCTCAAATTCCGGGAGTTGGTTTTTCTGAGAGCTCAAATTCTACTCAATATCGGCACGGTCTTTCAGAATTTGAGCTGTTGTTCTCCTGATACTATGTGTTCAAAATTGCAGGTTTTAAGTGGACTTAGACCCTTTAAATTGTAAGCTCAAATTCCGGGAGTTGGTTTTTTTGAAAGCTCAAATTCTAGTGAATATCTGGACGAAGTTTGAGAATTCGAGCTTTCCGTGCTCCTGCAGCGTGAAGTTGGCAGAACTATCTTTCAAATGGACTTAGACCCTTTAAATTAAAAGCTCAAATTCCGGGAGTTGGTTTTTTTGAAAGCTCAAAATGTTAGCTAATATCTGGACGAAGTTTGAGAATTTGAGCTTTCGGTGGTCCTGCAGCGTGAAGTTGGAAGGACCACCTTTCAAATGGACTTTTATCCTTTAAATTGAAAGCCCAAATTCTGGGATTTTGTTTTTCTGAGAGCTCAAATTCTACTCAATATCTGCACAGCGTTTCAGAATTTGAGCTGTAGTTCTCCTGATACTATGTGTTCAAAATTACAGCTTTTAAGTGGACTTACACCCTTTAAATTGAAAGCTCAAATTCCGGGTGTTGGTTTTTTTGAAAGCTCAAATTCTAGTGAATATCTGGAGTGAGTTTGAGAATTTGAGCGTTCGGTGGTCCTGCAGCGTGAAGTTGGCAGGACCACCATTCAAATGGACTTAGAGCCTTTAAATTGAAAGCTCAAATTCTAGGAGTTGGTTTTTTTGACAGCTCAAATTCTACTCAATATCTGCACGGAGTTTCAGAATTTGAGCTGTTGGTGTCCTGGTACGATGTGTTCAAAATTACAGCTTTTAAGTGGACTTAGACCCTTTAAATTAAAAGCTCAAATTCCGGGAGTTGTTTTTTTGAAAGCTCAAATACTAGTGAATAACCGGACGGAGTTTGAGAATTTGAGCTTTCGGTGGTCCTGCAGCTTGAAGTTGGCAGTACCACCCTTCAAATGGACTTAGAGCCTTTAAATTGAAAGTTCTAATTCCGGGAGTTGTTTTCTTTTTTGAAAACTCAGATTCTAGTGAATATCTGGACGGAGTTTGAAAATTTGAGCTTTCGGTGGTCCTGTCAACTTCACGCTGGAAGACATCCGAAAGCTCAAATTCCGGGCTCAAATTGCAGGTTTTAAGTGGACTTAGACCCTTTAAATTGAAAGCTCAAATTCCGGGAGTTGGTTTTTTTGAAAGCTCAAATTCTAGTGAATATCTGGACGGAGTTTGAGAATTTGAGCTTTCCGTGGTCATTCAGCGTGAAGTGGGCAGGACCACCTTTCAAATGGACTTAGACCCTTTAAATTAAAAGCTCGTATTACGGGAGTTGGTTTTTTTGAAAGCTCAAAATGTTAGCTAATATCTGCACGGAGTTTGAGAATTTGAGCTTTCGGTGGTCCTGCAGCGTGAAGTTGGCAGGACCACCCTTCAAATGGACTTAGAGCCCTTAAATTGAAAGTTCAAATTCCGGGAGTTGTTTTCTTTTTTCAAACTCAGATTCTAGTGAATATCTGGACGGAGTTTGAAAATTTGAGCTTTCGGTGGTCCTGCCAACTTCACGCTGGATGACCACCGAAAGCTCAAATTACGGGCTCAAATGGCAGGTTTTAAGTGGACTTAGACCCTTTAAATTGAAAGCTCAAATTCTGGGATTTGGTTTTTCTGAGAGCTCAAATTCTACTCAATATCGGCACGGCGTTTCAGAATTTGAGCTGTTGTTCTCCTGATACTATGTGTTCAAAATTTCTGGTTTTAAGTGGACTTAGACCCTTTAAATTGAGAGCTCAAATTCAGGGAGTTGGTTTTTTTGAAAGCTCAAATTCTAGTGAATATCTGGAGGAAGTTTGAGAATTTGAGCTTTCTGTGGTCCTGCAGCGTGAAGTTTGCAGGACCACCCTTCAAATGGACTTAGAGCCTTTAAATTGAAAGCTCAAATTCTGGGAGTTGGTTTTTGTGACAGCTCAAATTGTACTCAATATCTGCACGGAGTTTCAGAATTTGAGCTCTATGTGTCCTGGTACGATGTGTTCAAAATTGCAGCTTTTAAGTGGACTTAGACCCTTTAAATTGAAAGCTCAAATTCCGGGAGTTTTTATTTTTGAAAGCTCAAATTCTAGTGAATATCTGGAGTGAGTTTGAGAATTTGAGCTTTCGGTGGTCCTGCAGCGTGAAGTTGGCAGGACCACCCTTCAAATGGACTTAGAGCCTTTAAATTGAAAGTTCAAATTCCGGGAGTTGTTTTCTTTTGAAAACTCAGATTCTAGTGAATATCTGGACGGAGTTTGAAAATTTGAGCTTTCGGTGGTCCTGCCAACTTCACGCTGGAAGACCACCGAAAGCTCAAATTCCGGGCTCAAATTGCAGGTTTTAAGTGGACTTAGACCCTTTAAATTGAAAGCTCAAATTCCGTGAGTTGGTTTTCTTGAAAGCTCAAATTCTAGTGAATATCTGGACGGAGTTTGAGAATTTGAGCTTTCCGTGGTCCTGCAGCATGAAGTTGGCAGGACCACCTTTCAAATGGACTTAGAGCCTTTAAATTGAAAGCTCAAATTCCGGGAGTTGGTTTTCTTGAAAGCTCAAATTCTAGTGAATATCTGGACGGAGTTTGAA
This sequence comes from Thermobia domestica, assembly GCF_964235325.1. NCBI lineage: Eukaryota > Metazoa > Arthropoda > Insecta > Zygentoma > Lepismatidae > Thermobia > Thermobia domestica. The sequence continues at coordinate 39,074,402 of NC_137454.1, read as the reverse complement.
AATTTGAGCTTTCCGTGGTCCTGCAGCATGAAGTTGGCAGGACCACCCTTCAAATGGACTTAGAGCCTTTAAATTGAAAGTTCAAATTCCGGGAGTTGTTTTCTTTTGAAAACTCAGATTCTAGTGAATATCTGGGCGGAGTTTGAAAATTTGAGCTTTCGGTGGTCCTGCCAACTTCACGTTGAAGACCAGCGAAAGCTCAAATTCCGGGCTCAAATTGCGGGTTTAAGTGGACTTAGACCCTTTAAATTGAAAGCTCAAATTCCGGGAGTTGGTTTTTCTGAGAGCTCAAATTCTACTCAATATCGGCACGGTCTTTCAGAATTTGAGCTGTTGTTCTCCTGATACTATGTGTTCAAAATTGCAGGTTTTAAGTGGACTAGGACCCTTTAAATTGAAAGCTCAAATTCCGGGAGTTGGTTTTTTTGAAAGCTCAAATTCTAGTGAATATCTGGACGGAGTTTGAGAATTCGAGCTTTCCGTGGTCCTGCAGCGTGAAGTTGGCAGGACCACCTTTCAAATGGACTTATATCCTTTAAATTGAAAGCTCAAATTCTGGGATTTGGTTTTTCTGAGAGCTCAAATTCTACTCAATTTCGGCACGGCGTTTCAGAATTTGAGCTGTTGTTCTCCTGATACTATGTGTTCAAAATTGCAGGTTTTAAGTGGACTTGTACCCTTTAAATTGAAAGCTCAAATTCCGGGAGTTGGTTTTTTTGAAAGCTCAAATTCTAGTGAATATCTGGACGGAGTTTGAGAATTTGAGCTTTCCGTAGTCCTGCAGCGAGAAGTTGGCAGGACCATCTTTCAAATGGACTTAGACCCTTTAAATTAAAAGCTCAAATTCCGGGAGTTGTTTTTTTTGAAAGCTCAAAATGTTAGCTAATATCTGGACGGAGTTTGATAATTTGAGCTTTCGGTGGTCCTGCAGCGTGAAGTTGGCAGGACCACCTTTCAAATGGACTTATATTCTTTAAATTGAAAGCTCAAATTCTGGGATTTGGTTCTTCTGAGAGCTCCAATTCTACTCAATATCGGCACGGCGTTTCAGAATTTGAGCTGTTGCTCTCCTGATACTATAAGTTCAAAATTGCAGGTTTTAAGTGGACTTAGACACTTTAAATTGAAAGCTCAAATTCTGGGATTTGTTTTCTGAGAGCTCAAATTCTACTCAATATCGGCACGGCGTTTCAGAATTTGAGCTGTTGCTCTCCTGATACTATGAGTTCAAAATTGCAGGTTTTAAGTGGACTTAGACACTTTAAATTGAAAGCTCAAATTCCGGGAGTTGGTTTTTTTGAAAGCTCAAGTTCTAGTGAATATCTGGACGAAGTTTGAGAATTTGAGCTTTCGGAGGTCCTGCAGCGTGAAGTTGGCAGGACCACCTTCAAATGGACTTAGAGCCTTTAAATTGAAAGCTCAAATTCTGGGAGTTGGTTTTTCTCACAGCTCAAATTGTACTCAATATCTGCACGGAGTTTCAGAATTTGAGCTGTATGTGTCCTGGTACGATGTGTTCAAAATTGAAGGATTTAAGTGGACTTAGACCCTTTAAATTGAAAGCTCAAATTCCGGGAGTTGGTGTTTTTGAAAGCTCAAATTCTAGTGAATATCTGGACGGAGTTTGGGAATTTGAGCTTTCGGTGGTCCTGCAGCGTGAAGTTGGCAGGACCACCCTTCAAATGGACTTAGAGCCTTTAAATTGAAAGTTCAAATTCCGGGAGTTGTTTCCTTTTGAAAACTCAGATTCTAGTGAATATCTGGACGGAGTTTGAAAATTTGAGCTTTCGGTGGTCCTGCCAACTTCACGCTGGAAGACCGCCGAAAGCTCAAATTCCGGGCTCAAATTGCGGGTTTTAAGTGGACTTAGACCCTTTAAATTGAAAGCTCAAATTCCGGGAGTTGGTTTTTCTGAGAGCTCAAATTCTACTCAATATCGGCACGGTCTTTCAGAATTTGAGCTGTTGTTCTCCTGATACTATGTGTTCAAAATTGCAGGTTTTAAGTGGACTTAGACCCTTTAAATTGTAAGCTCAAATTCCGGGAGTTGGTTTTTTTGAAAGCTCAAATTCTAGTGAATATCTGGACGAAGTTTGAGAATTCGAGTTTTCCGTGCTCTTGCAGCGTGAAGTTGGCAGAACTATGTTTCAAATGGACTTAGACCCTTTAAATTAAAAGCTCAAATTCCGGGAGTTGGTTTTTTTGAAAGCTCAAAATGTTAGCTAATATCTGGACGGAGTTTGAGAATTTGAGCTTTCGGTGGTCCTGCAGCGTGAAGTTGGCAGGACCACCTTTCAAATGGACTTTTATCCTTTAAATTGAAAGCTCAAATTCTGGGATTTGGTTTTTCTGAGAGCTCAAATTCTACTCAATATCGGCACGGCGTTTCAAAATTTGAGCTGTTGTTCTCCTGATACTATGTGTTCAAAATTGCAGGTTTTAAGTGGACTTGGACCCTTTAAATTGAAAACTCAAATTCCGGGAGTTGGTTTTTTTGAAAGCTCAAATTCTAGTGAATATCTGGACGGAGTTTGAGAATTTGAGCTTTCCTTAGTCCTGCAGCGTGAAGTTGGCAGGACCATCTTTCAAATGGACTTAGACCCTTTAAATTAAAAGCTCAAATTCCGGGAGTTGGTTTTTTTGAAAGCTCAAAATGTTAGCTAATATCTGGACGGAGTTTGAGAATTTGAGCTTTCGGTGGTCCTGCAGCGTGAAGTTGGCAGGACCACCTTTCAAATGGACTTATATTCTTTAAATTGAAAGCTCAAATTCTGGGATTTGGTTCTTCTGAGAGCTCAAATTCTACTCAATATCGGCACAGCGTTTCAGAATTTGAGCTGTTGTTCTCCTGATACTATGTGTTCAAAATTGCAGGTTTTAAGTGGACTTACACCCTTTAAATTGAAAGCTCAAATTCCGGGAGTTGGTTTTTTTGAAAGCTCAAATTCTAGTGAATATCTGGAGTGAGTTTGAGAATTTGAGCGTTCGGTGGTCCTGCAGCGTGAAGTTGGCAGGACCACCCTTCAAATGGACTTAGAGCCTTTAAATTGAAAGCTCAAATTCTAGGAGTTGGTTTTTTTGACAGCTCAAATTCTACTCAATATCTGCATGGAGTTTCAGAATTTGAGCTGTTGGTGTCCTGGTACCATGTGATCAAATTTGCAGCATTTAAGTGGACTTAGACCCTTTAAATTAAAAGCTCAAATTCCGGGAGTTTTTTTTTTGAAAGCTCAAATACTAGTGAATAACCGGACGGAGTTTGAGAATTTGAGCTTTCGGTGGTCCTGCAGCGTGAAGTTGGCAGGACCACCCTTCAAATGGACTTAGAGCCTTTAAATTGAAAGTTCAAATTCCGGGAGTTGTTTTCTTTTTTGAAAACTCAGATTCTAGTGAATATCTGGACGGAGTTTGAAAATTTGAGCTTTCGGTGGTCCTGCCAACTTCACGCTGGAAGACCACCGAAAGCTCAAATTACGGGCTCAAATGGCAGGTTTTAAGTGGACTTAGACCCTTTAGATTGAAAGCTCAAATTCTGGGATTTGTTTTCTGAGAGCTCAAATTCTACTCAATATCGGCACGGCGTTTCAGAATTTGAGCTGTTGCTCTCCTGATACTATGAGTTCAAAATTGCAGGTTTTAAGTGGACTTAGACACTTTAAATTGAAAGCTCAAATTCCGGGAGTTGGTTTTTTGAAAGCTCAAGTTCTAGTGAATATCTGGACGAAGTTTGAGAATTTGAGCTTTCGGTGGTCCTGCAGCGTGAAGTTGGCAGGACCACCCTTCAAATGGACTTAGAGCCTTTAAATTGAAAGTTCAAATTCCGGGAGTTGTTTTCTTTTGAAAACTCAGATTCTAGTGAATATCTGGACGGAGTTTGAAAATTTGAGCTTTCGGTGGTCCTGCCAACTTCACGCTGGAAGACCGCCGAAAGCTCAAATTCCGGGCTCAAATTGCGGGTTTTAAGTGGACTTAGACCCTTTAAATTGAAAGCTCAAATTCCGGGAGTTGGTTTTTCTGAGAGCTCAAATTCTACTCAATATCGGCACGGTCTTTCAGAATTTGAGCTGTTGTTCTCCTGATACTATGTGTTCAAAATTGCAGGTTTTAAGTGGACTTAGACCCTTTAAATTGTAAACTCAAATTCCGGGAGTTGGTTTTTTTGAAAGCTCAAATTCTAGTGAATATCTGGACGAAGTTTGAGAATTCGAGTTTTCCGTGCTCTTGCAGCGTGAAGTTGGCAGAACTATCTTTCAAATGGACTTAGACCCTTTAAATTAAAAGCTCAAATTCCGGGAGTTGGTTTTTTTGAAAGCTCAAAATGTTAGCTAATATCTGGACGGAGTTTGAGAATTTGAGCTTTCGGTGGTCCTGCAGCGTGAAGTTGGCAGGACCACCTTTCAAATGGACTTTTATCCTTTAAATTGAAAGCTCAAATTCTGGGATTTGGTTTTTCTGAGAGCTCAAATTCTACTCAATATCGGCACGGCGTTTCAGAATTTGAGCTGTTGTTCTCCTGATACTATGTGTTCAAAATTGCAGGTTTTAAGTGGACTTGGACCCTTTAAATTGAAAGCTCAAATTCCGGGAGTTGGTTTTTTTGAAAGCTCAAATTCTAGTGAATATCTGGACGGAGTTTGAGAATTTGAGCTTTCCTTAGTCCTGCAGCGTGAAGTTGGCATGACCATCTTTCAAATGGACTTAGACCCTTTAAATTAAAAGCTCAAATTCCGGGAGTTGGTTTTTTTGAAAGCTCAAAATGTTAGCTAATATCTGGACGGAGTTTGAGAATTTGAGCTTTCGGTGGTCCTGCAGCGTGAAGTTGGCAGGACCACCTTTCAAATGGACTTATATTCTTTAAATTGAAAGCTCAAATTCTGGGATTTGGTTCTTCTGAGAGCTCAAATTCTACTCAATATCGGCACAGCGTTTCAGAATTTGAGCTGTTGTTCTCCTGATACTATGTGTTCAAAATTGCAGGTTTTAAGTGGACTTACACCCTTTAAATTGAAAGCTCAAATTCCGGGAGTTGGTTTTTTTGAAAGCTCAAATTCTAGTGAATATCTGGAGTGAGTTTGAGAATTTGAGCGTTCGGTGGTCCTGCAGCGTGAAGTTGGCAGGACCACCCTTCAAATGGACTTAGAGCCTTTAAATTGAAAGCTCAAATTCTAGGAGTTGGTTTTTTTGACAGCTCAAATTCTACTCAATATCTGCATGGAGTTTCAGAATTTGAGCTGTTGGTGTCCTGGTACGATGTGATCAAATTTGCAGCATTTAAGTGGACTTAGACCCTTTAAATTAAAAGCTCAAATTCAGGGAATTGTTTTTTTTGAAAGCTCAAATACTAGTGAATAACCGGACGGAGTTTGAGAATTTGAGCTTTCGGTGATCCTGCAGCGTGAAGTTGGCAGGACCACCCTTCAAATGGAATTAGAGCCTTTAAATTGAAAGTTCAAATTCCGGGAGTTGTTTTCTTTTTTGAAAACTCAGATTCTAGTGAATATCTGGACGGAGTTTGAAAATTTGAGCTTTCGGTGGTCCTGCCAACTTCACTCTGGAAGACCACCGAAAGCTCAAATTACGGGCTCAAATGGCAGGTTTTAAGTGGACTTAGACCCTTTAGATTGAAAGCTCAAATTCTGGGATTTGTTTTCTGAGAGCTCAAATTCTACTCAATATCGGCACGGCGTTTCAGAATTTGAGCTGTTGTTCTCCTGATACTATGTGTTCAAAATTGCAGGTTTTAAGTGGACTTGGACCCTTTAAATTGAAAGCTCAAATTCCGGGAGTTGGTTTTTTTGAAAGCTCAAATTCTAGTGAATATCTGGACGGAGTTTGAGAATTTGAGCTTTCCGTAGTCCTGCAGCGAGAAGTTGGCAGGACCATCTTTCAAATGGACCTAGACCCTTTAAATTAAAAGCTCAAATTCCGGGAGTTGGTTTTTTTGAAAGCTCAAAATGTTAGCTAATATCTGGACGGAGTTTGATAATTTGAGCTTTCGGTGGTCCTGCAGCGTGAAGTTTTCAGGACCACCTTTCAAATGGACTTATATTCTTTAAATTGAAAGCTCAAATTCTGGGATTTGGTTCTTCTGAGAGCTCCAATTCTACTCAATATCGGCACGGCGTTTCAGAATTTGAGCTGTTGCTCTCCTGATAGTATGAGTTCAAAATTGCAGGTTTTAAGTGGACTTAGACACTTTAAATTGAAAGCCCAAATTCCGGGAGTTGGTTTTTTTGAAAGCTCAAGTTCTAGTGAATATCTGGACGAAGTTTGAGAATTTGAGCTTTCGGTGATCCTGCAGCGTGAAGTTGGCAGGACCACCCTTCAAATGGACTTAGAGCCTTTAAATTGAAAGCTCAAATTCTGGGAGTTGGTTTTTCTGACATCTCAAATTGTACTCAATATCTGCACGGAGTTTCAGAATTTGAGCTGTATGTGTCCTGGTACGATGTCTTCAAAATTGCAGCTTTTAAGTGGACTTAGACCCTTTAAATTGAAAGCTCAAATTCCGGGAGTTGGTATTTTTGAAAGCTCAAATTCTAGTGAATATCTGGAGTGAGTTTGAGAATTTGAGCTTTCGGTGGTCCTGCAGCGTGAAGTTGGCAGGACCACCCTTCAAATGGACTTAGAGCCTTTAAATTCAAAGTTCAAATTCCGGGAGTTGTTTTCATTTTTGAAAACTCTGATTCTAGTGAATATCTGGACGGAGTTTGAAAATTTGAGCTTTCGGTGGTCCTGCCAACTTCACGCTGGAAGACCACCGAAAGCTCAAATTACGGGCTCAAATGGCAGGTTTTAAGTGGACTTAGACCCTTTAGATTGAAAGCTCAAATTCTGGGATTTGTTTTCTGAGAGCTCAAATTCTACTCAATATCGGCACGGCGTTTCAGAATTTGAGCTGTTGCTCTCCTGATACTATGAGTTCAAAATTGCAGGTTTTAAGTGGACTTAGACACTTTAAATTGAAAGCTCAAATTCCGGGAGTTGGTTTTTTTGAAAGCTCAAGTTCTAGTGAATATCTGGACGAAGTTTGAGAATTTGAGCTTTCGATGGTCCTGCAGCGTGAAGTTGGCAGGACCACCTTCAAATGGACTTAGAGCCTTTAAATTGAAAGCTCAAATTCTGGGAGTTGGTTTTTCTCACAGCTCAAATTGTACTCAATATCTGCACGGAGTTTCAGAATTTGAGCTGTATGTGTCCTGGTACGATGTGTTCAAAATTGAAGTATTTAAGTGGACTTAGACCCTTTAAATTGAAAGCTCAAATTCCGGGAGTTGGTGTTTTTGAAAGCTCAAATTCTAGTGAATATCTGGACGGAGTTTGGGAATTTGAGCTTTCGGTGGTCCTGCAGCGTGAAGTTGGCAGGACCACCCTTCAAATGGACTTAGAGCCTTTAAATTGAAAGTTCAAATTCCGGGAGTTGTTTTCTTTTGAAAACTCAGATTCTAGTGAATATCTGGACGGAGTTTGAAAATTTGAGCTTTCGGTGGTCCTGCCAACTTCACGCTGGAAGACCGCCGAAAGCTCAAATTCCGGGCTCAAATTGCGGGTTTTAAGTGGACTTAGACCCTTTAAATTGAAAGCTCAAATTCCGGGAGTTGGTTTTTCTGAGAGCTCAAATTCTACTCAATATCGGCACGGTCTTTCAGAATTTGAGCTGTTGTTCTCCTGATACTATGTGTTCAAAATTGCAGGTTTTAAGTGGACTTAGACCCTTTAAATTGTAAGCTCAAATTCCGGGAGTTGGTTTTTTTGAAAGCTCAAATTCTAGTGAATATCTGGACGAAGTTTGAGAATTCGAGCTTTCCGTGCTCCTGTAGCGTGAAGTTGGCAGAACTATCTTTGAAATGGACTTAGACCCTTTAAATTAAAAGCTCAAATTCCGGGAGTTGGTTTTTTTGAAAGCTCAAAATGTTAGCTAATATCTGGACGGAGTTTGAGAATTTGAGCTTTCGGTGGTCCTGCAGCGTGAAGTTGGCAAGACCACCTTTCAAATGGACTTTTATCCTTTAAATTGAAAGCTCAAATTCTGGGATTTGGTTTTTCTGAGAGCTCAAATTCTACTCAATATCGGCACGACGTTTCAGAATTTGAGCTGTTGTTCTCCTGATACTATGTGTTCAAAATTGCAGGTTTTAAGTGGACTTGGACCCTTTAAATTGAAAGCTCAAATTCCGGGAGTTGGTTTTTTTGAAAGCTCAAATTCTAGTGAATATCTGGACGGAGTTTGAGAATTTGAGCTTTCCGTAGTCCTGCAGCGTGAAGTTGGCAGGACCATCTTTCAAATGGACTTAGACCCTTTAAATTAAAAGCTCAAATTCCGGGAGTTGGTTTTTTTGAAAGCTCAAAATGTTAGCTAATATCTGGACGGAGTTTGAGAATTTGAGCTTTCGGTGGTCCTGCAGCGTGAAGTTGGCAGGACCACCTTTCAAATGGACTTATATTCTTTAAATTGAAAGCTCAAATTCTGGGATTTGGTTCTTCTGAGAGCTCAAATTCTACTCAATATCGGCACAGCGTTTCAGAATTTGAGCTGTTGTTCTCCTGATACTATGTGTTCAAAATTGCAGGATTTAAGTGGACTTACACCCTTTAAATTGAAAGCTCAAATTCCGGGAGTTGGTTTTTTTGAAAGCTCAAATTCTAGTGAATATCTGGAGTGAGTTTGAGAATTTGAGCGTTCGGTGGTCCTGCAGCGTGAAGTTGGCAGGACCACCCTTCAAATGGACTTAGAGCCTTTAAATTGAAAGCTCAAATTCTAGGAGTTGGTTTTTTTGACAGCTCAAATTCTACTCAATATCTGCAGGGAGTTTCAGAATTTGAGCTGTTGGTGTCCTGGTACGATGTGATCAAATTTGCAGCATTTAAGTGGACTTAGACCCTTTAAATTAAAAGCTCAAATTCCGGGAGTTGTTTTTTTTGAAAGCTCAAATACTAGTGAATAACCGGACGGAGTTTGAGAATTTGAGCTTTCGGTGGTCCTGCAGCGTGAAGTTGGCAGTACCACCCTTCAAATGGACTTAGAGCCTTTAAATTGAAAGTTCAAATTCCGGGAGTTGTTTTCTTTTTTAAAACTCAGATTCTAGTGAATATCTGGACGGAGTTTGAAAATTTGAGCTTTCGGTGGTCCTGCCAACTTCACGCTGGAAGACCACCGAAAGCTCAAATTACGGGCTCAAATGGCAGGTTTTAAGTGGACTTGGACCCTTTAAATTGAAAGCTCAAATTCCGGGAGTTGGTTTTTTTGAAAGCTCAAATTCTAGTGAATATCTGGACGGAGTTTGAGAATTTGAGCTTTCCGTGGTCATGCAGCGTGAAGTTGGCAGGACCACCTTTCAAATGGACTTAGACCCTTTCAATTAAAAGCTCATATTACGGGAGTTGGTTTTTTTGAAAGCTCAAAATGTTAGCTAATATCTGGACGGAGTTTGAGAATTTGAGCTTTCGGTGGTCCTGCAGCGTGTAGTTGGCAGGACCACCCTTCAAATGGACTTAGAGCCTTTAAATTGAAAGTTCAAATTCCGGGAGTTGTTTTCTTTTTTAAAACTCAGATTCTAGTGAATATCTGGACGGAGTTTGAAAATTTGAGCTTTCGGTGGTCCTGCCAACTTCACGCTGGAAGACCACCGAAAGCTCAAATTACGGGCTCAAATGGCAGGTTTTAAGTGGACTTAGACCCTTTAAATTGAAAGCTCAAATTCTGGGATTTGGTTTCTCTGAGAGCTCAAATTCTACTCAATATCGGCACGGCGTTTCAGAATTTGAGCTGTTGTTCTCCTGATACTATGTGTTCAAAATTGCAGGTTTTAAGTGGACTTAGACCCTTTAAATTGAGAGCTCAAATTCCGGGAGTTGGTTTTTTTGAAAGCTCAAATTCTAGTGAATATCTGGAGGAAGTTTGAGAACTTGAGCTTTCAGTGGTCCTGCAGCGTGAAGTTTGCAGGACCACCCTTCAAATGGACTTAGAGCCTTTAAATTGAAAGCTCAAATTCTGGGAGTTGGTTTTTCTGACAGCTCAAATTGTACTCAATATCTGCACGTAGTTTCAGAATTTGAGCTCTATGTGTCCTGGTACGATGTGTTCAAAATTGCAGCTTTTAAGTGGACTTAGACCCTTTAAATTGAAAGCTCAAATTCCGGGAGTTGGTATTTTTGAAAGCGCAAATTCTAGTGAATATCTGGAGTGAGTTTGAGAATTTGAGCTTTCGGTGGTCCTGCAGCGTGAAGTTGGCAGGACCACCCTTCAAATGGACTTAGAGCCTTTAAATTGAAAGTTCAAATTCCGGGAGTTGTTTTCTTTTGAAAACTCAGATTCTAGTGAATATCTGGACGGAGTTTGAAAATTTGAGCTTTCGGTGGTCCTGCCAACTTCATGCTGGAAGACCACCGAAAGCTCAAATTCCGGGCTCAAATTGCAGGTTTTAAGTGGACTTAGACCCTTTAAATTGAAAGCTCAAATTTCGTGAGTTGGTTTTCTTGAAAGCTCAAATTCTAGTGAATATCTGGACGGAGTTTGAGAATTTGAGCTTTCCGTGGTCCTGCAGCGTGAAGTTGGCAGGACCAACCTTCAAATGGACTTAGAGCCTTTAAATTGAAAGTTCAAATTCCGGGTGTTGTTTTCTTTTGAAAACTCAGATTCTAGTGAATATCTGGACGGAGTTTGAAAATTTGAGCTTTCGGTGGTCCTGCCAACTTCACGCTGGAAGACCACCGAAAGCTCAAATTCCGGGCTCAAATTGCAGGTTTTAAGTGGACTTAGACCCTTTAAATTGAAAGCTCAAATTCTGGGAGTTGGTTTTTTTCTGACAGCTCAAATTGTACTCAATATCTGCACGGAGTTTCAGAATTTGAGCTCTATGTGTCCTGGTACGATGTGTTCAAATTGCAGGTTTTAAGTGGACTTAGACCCTTTAAATTGAAAGCTCAAATTCCGGGAGTTGGTTTTTTTGAAAGCTCAAATTCTAGTGAATATCTGGACGGAGTTTGAGAATTGGAGCTTTCCGTGGTCCTGCAGCGTGAAGTTGGCAGGACCATCTTTCAAATGGACTTAGACCCTTTAAATTAAAAGCTCAAATTCCGGGAGTTGGTTTTTTTGAAAGCTCAAATTGTTAGCTAATATCTGGACGGAGTTTGAGAATTTGAGCTTTCGGTGGTCCTGCAGCGTGAAGTTGGCAGGACCACCTTTCAAATGGACTTATATCCTTTAAATTGAAAGCTCAAATTCTGGGATTTGGTTTTTCTGAGAGCTCAAATTCTACTCAATATCGGCACAGCGTTTCAGAATTTGAGCTGTTGTTCTCCTGATACTATGTGTTCAAAATTGCAGGTTTTAAGTGGACTTACACCCTTTAAATTGAAAGCTCAAATTCCGGGAGTTGTTTTTTTTGAAAGCTCAAATTCTAGTGAATATCTGGAGTGAGTTTGAGAATTTGAGCTTTCGGTGGTCCTGCAGCGTGAAGTTGGCAGGACCACCCTTCAAATGGACTTAGAGCCTTTAAATTGAAAGCTCAAATTCTAGGAGTTGTTTTTTTTTGACAGCTCAAATTCTACTCAATATCTGCACGGAGTTTCAGAATTTGAGGTGTATGTGTCCTGGTACGATGTGTTCAAAATTGCAGCTTTTAAGTGGACTTGGACCTTTTAAATTGAAAGCTCAAATTCCGGGAGTTGGTTTTTTTGAAAGCTCAAATTCTAGTGAATATCTGGACGGAGTTTGAGAATTTGAGCTTTCGATGGTCCTGCAGCGTGAAGGTGGCGGGACCACCCTTCAAATAGACTTATATCCTTTAAATTGAAAGCTCAAATTCTGGGAGTTTGTTTTTCTGAGAGCTCAATTTCTACTCAAATTTTGCACCGAGTTTCAGAATTTGAGCTTTTAGTGGTCCTGCCAACTTCACGCACCTGTTTGGAGTTGCTTCTGTCGGATTCAAGATGGCCATAAACTTTTCTATTAGGTTTCTATTTATTTTCTATTTTGACAATATGTTACTTTGCACAGAGTTTTCGCTGAGAGTCGAAACTCTTTCCAACTTTCTTCTCTTAAAAAAACTTTCAAACGGTGGGCTACTTAATTCTCCTTGCCATTGGAAACCTTTTAGTTGGACCCAACCTGAATCACTGCGGGGGCCCTGGGTCAAGACTTTATTACTTTAAGTCATTCCACTTTGAAAATAATGGCTCCTCTGCTTTCCTGTTTTCACATTCGTCTCTCCATTTCCGATTTATACTAGAAGCCATGAATTTTTAAATTTAGTTTTTCTTTGTATTTTGACCCACTGATAGTTTGCATAGGGTTATCGTACAGAGTCCAGATTTGCTCCATCTTCTTTCATTACACAAGATTTCTCGAATGGTGTGCTACGTGAATTGTTTTGCCATTTGAAGTTTTCGAATTGGATGCCGTCTCGATCCCTGCAGGGGTCCTTAGGGCACGCTCTTTTACCAGGAAGAATGTCCTTGAAAATGATGCTATACATGTTCGAGGAGTGTTCCATATATCCAGTGGTATCCGACCCAGATCAAACTATTCTGTCGGTTAATAGCTTTTACATTGCAAAATATATTTCAACTCGCGACATCCAAACTGACAGCATGCATCGCTTTGGGATTCGACTAGGTATATCATATCAAATGGAAACAGACTCTTCTCGTTCTGATCCCAGCAGAGCCATTTTGTAATATTTTGTTGTGAGTAGCGAATGGCCATAGAACTTTCTAGATGATACACTATTGTATTATTGAAGGACAACGTATAGCGAAAAACAGTAATCATGAAGTTATCACTCTCACTGATCATATAGCTAATCCCCTTACTGTAGGTGTGATTTGGTCAAGGAGAAACAAGTAGTGCTGATATTGGAAAAGGAATCAGACAAGGAGTATATCATAAAATTTATTTAGAATTTACAATGGAGTCTGAATGAAGGAAGCCTTAATGTGAGTTGTAGATTTAAAGATTGGACAACATATTATCACCCACTCAGATAATTGGATGGCATGGGTATTACAGCCGGAACGAACGAAGGAGTACACAAGATGACGATAAAAAATGGTTGCCTTAAGAAACAATATTCAATGGAAGTATACGTTAAAAAAATGAAGCTAGTGATTCTCTTCGAACTAGAACTCGATTTCTTGAAGATGTCGAAAACATCAAATATTTGTAACCATTTTACGTATTAACATTTACCACACAATACATTATGTAAAAAACTGTCATAGTCAAAGATGCATTCAAAAGAATTTAACTTAACTACAAAACTTAATATCTGACTAAGCAAGAAGCATGTTAGGTATTAAACAGGGTGTTACGAAACAACAACGACAACTTTCCAGGGGTGATTCCTAACACTAACATACGATTAAAAGTATAGGCCAACCTAGGTGCACAAATGCTTGTTTTGGGAGTAATAGGCTGTCGAACACGTGAACAACGACTTTAAAAGCTCACAGCTACAAAACTACGGGGCCTGCTGTAGTCGGTTCAAGATTTTAGTTAGGAATGTGCTATATCAAAAGATACGTTTCAGAATCCTAAAGTACTCATACAACAATATTTACTGAGGGAGTTTGGCAACCGGCAATTAACTTAAAGAACTCAGACACTATCTCTATGGAACTTTTACGGAAGTACCTCAGGATTTTAAAACTTAGGTATTTGGAGATATTACATACTAGTTCCTAAGTGACATCTTGGCCCGATCACGGTAAGTCCGATAGTTTTGGAGGTCTTGACCTTTAAATTTCAATTTTTCATGTTTCCGGTAGCCTATAACTCGCATATGAAACATTTGTTTACCCAGGTTGTTGTATTATCTTGTTATCAGGAATCACCTCCCAAACGTTGTCGGTATTGTCTTGATTGAGCTTGTAAATGGAGTATTGGAATTAATGGATGGAAGCCTCGGGTATTAAAAAAGTTAATGAATTACTATTTAGTAAATTTCAAAATATGGTGTTGACAGATGATGAAAAACATAAAGGGACAAAGAAACCAAGAAACGGACTACTTAACGGGTAGCAGAGAAGAGGATTGTTTTGCACGGGACACATCTTCTAAAGACTCTACTACTTGTTTTATGATAAAGAATTTCCATTTTTGATTAGGATCTTCTCTGAACTGAGTACATCTTAGAGTGTTACTTTGCATTGACCGTCTTACAGTTCCGATAAGGAGGATGTTCTTTGCTATTGGTAACGTCAGTTGTAAATGAAATATTCAACTTTAAGGTCCCACGATTATGCCGGTTAGGCTAAAGGAGACGGTGACAATGGGAAATGAGTGTAATGGTGGATTGAAGAAAGTGGGAGGAAACGGAAGAACCCCGAGAAAACCCACGAGCACGGTGTTTGTCCAACGTCACTTGTAAGTATGACTTGTGGTTCATCAGGCGAATTTCCAGATTTTTGTAGCACATTCAAAATTTTGAAAACTGCATTATTTCGACACTCATTGCAGCTAACGCTGTAGAACAGAAGAGGTAGTCACTTGATATACGCACACATAATTACATGTCACCGCTGAAAAATTCTGAACACGTTGGTTGCAAGTATTAACAGTTTATCCTCCCACCATGCCGTTGTATCCCTGAACATCTTATTGACTCTACATGGGAGGCATTAAGAGGTTATTTCTAGATACCAAGTATGTTTTATATTTCATATAAGAGGCGATATAAAAGTGTAAATGAGCAATTCTTTAGGATTATACCGACAAACAATCCATATTTTGTATCTCAAATAATAGTAATAACACAAACGAGACCAAATGCGCATTAAGAGAGCCCATTATGTTAATACTATGAAAATGATATAAACAAATGTTACAAATAGGAAAACATTCATATGCTTCATAATTTAACTCTTCAGAAATATTATTTTCCAATAAATGCTTTATGAGCGTTTTGCACAATCATGTATATTTCGTTTTCAACTATAAAACTATAATATTATACAATAGTCTGTTATTTTTATGTGGGTTTCAGAGGAATGATACAAATTGTTGAAGATCATACCATGCCTCTGCTTAAACTCGCGGAATTGCATGAATCTCTTGTAACTGAAAATTTAAAGAACTCTTCCATATAAATAAATAAGGAACCAATTTTACCATTTTAAAAATTAAAATTAAAATATTTCGTTATATCCTCTTGCAGTAATCTCCACTCATGTGTTGCAATCCTCCAAAACCATCTAAGATGTCAATTTGTTGTAAAATATGGTATGACCTTCCTCCTATTAAGAAAATTATTTACTTGAATAAATGCAAAAATAATGTAAAGAACATTTCGAAACAACGTGTTTTTTACAAAAGTAAAATTTCATTTTTTAAAAATTGTCTTTATATTTCTTCGAATTCATTTACCTTAAAGTTATACTATTCAACAGGGTTATATGTTAGATATGTATTATCCGTTTATTACTCTGCGTTGGTACTGTTATTGTTGTTAATTTCGAAGATATTGACTTCTTTGATACTAGTAGGTCCTTAGTTTGAAAGAGTGTATAATTAGCCTTTTGTGGAATATTTTTGTTTATTATGAATTTTTGAAATTTGCCATGTACTATCATAGTATTATTTAAAAAACTTCAACTTTGTGCTTGAGTAACATAATTATCCTGGTAGTAAAGGAAGTAAATCAAACAAATTCCGGCTACATATGTTGCTATGATGCTTTTAAAGTTTGTTACATTGAATATTTATGAGGCATAATTAAAATTATAATTAGTGCAGTGAAATGACATTATAAATCAGTTCATCGTTATGTTATTCAAGAATTTATTCTTTGGCAATGCAAAATTTTTAATACCATTAAATCTTGTTTATATTTTAAATTTCTAATACTTTCAGAATATTCTGGGGATTGTCATTTACATTGTGTGCTATAATTAGTGCAAGCCTAATTCTTTCATCATGGAATTCATTTGTAAATGACCCAACATATGTGTCTCCAAAGAGGATATTTCCCAATGATGTACTACCATTCCCAGCTGTATCCATATGTAATATTCTGACAACTAATCAATCGCTTAAATTTATCGAATTGTAAGTATTGGAAGGTATCGGATTGACCCAAGTAGATAGATTGTATAAGAGATTAAAAGCTAATATGTCGATTATATTGATATAATTATAATATTTCATATGTAGGTCACAAGTTTCAAGGGCAGGAGAATAGGGAGAATGCAAAACTAATTTGTATAAACATACCCTCTTGATCAAATATTTTTATTATTCTATTTATTTGTTTATTTATTTATTTATTTAGTTTTTGTTGAAGATGTTATCTGCTATTTTCTTCTCATAACACGTTCACGCAGTTTTCTACTGAATATAACGGACTTTTGTCCATAATTACTAGACTAATTTTAAGCAAGCATGTTGCAAAAATGTATTTGATCCATCTCTTACATTTCAATCATCACTTTCTTGTAGTTTTGTCTATTTGCCTTTCACAAGCATGGCAATAATTTCTGGAGCCTGATGCCTTCTCAACATCGAACATCCTCTCCTCCACAAGATTGAGTGACTGTCAGAGTTGGCCCTTCTTTCATATTTCGACTGGAAATTAGTAAAAACAACATCGGTGCTGTATCTAAGATTTAAAATGCGAAATCTTCCAAAAAAAGTCCTCCGAGACCATTGAAGTGATCTGGTATTGAATTTAAGTATGCAAAGAGTATTAATTGCACACATTTTTAGAAAATCAAACATCATCATGGACCGTCTTGTTTCGATTCAGTGTCGTGGTCATTTCCACTTGCGTGATAACGTTCATAAGCAGTTTCATGACAACACCCCCAAAAGTCCCTTCTCTCTCCTCAATAAAATGCAGAGGAACATTTTTCATATTTCGCCATCTCTGTGTGTCGGAACTGTTGCATTTGACTTGCTACATATATACGCTCGCGGTTGCCAATTGTCACCGAAACACGCTGATGAATGCATTTCTTACAAAATGTACACGGCAAACAGAAGTGTACTACTGCAACCACTACAAAGATTAAAATTAACGTTAAGCTACTGAAAGCAGCAACTCAGAATACCAATACACAGTGTTGCAAGGATGAGCCAAACATCACTTGGGACACCTGTCACCCACGCGCCCAATCTAGGGTAAAATCAATCACTAAATAGTACTGCGCTTTTTGTGTGTTTCCCTTCCTTAAATATAACATTAAAACAACATTATGTCGCCTTTTTCTCAAAACGAAATACAGAACGTTACGATGCGCCTAGATTTACCATTCCATATATATATATATATATATATATATATATATATATATATATATACATATGTTTTCTAATTGAGTTAAAGCACATGATCCAGAGAGTCTATTATTAATCTACAACAAAATTGGTTCCGTATTCTCGGAAAATGACTTGAATTTGATGACAATTTTCCATTCAGTTCATGCTTTCTTCTTCCATACATACTACATATTATTGTATTGTTATTTAAACGTTAATAATTACGTAATAGTATTGTATTGTACACAATATTGAAACATATATTATAGTTGGACGGTAGGTTCATCTTATTTGAAAATAAATGTAACTAAGAAGAAAATTTAATATGCGAGCAATTTTGTGCAAAGAATATCTCTCTTAACAGCACGTCGGAGTGAAATTTTAAGATTGATGATTTTTACAATTATGCTAATTTAACAAATCTGAACGAATTCAACAATTAATTTAACAAATATTTACATTTACATTTTTAGAAAGATTTAAAGTTTTACAATATTTTAGAGAAGTTCTTCCATAAACGTATTTGAACTTCCAGGGAGATTTGTGTATACTTATTAGTGTAAATCAAAACCTCTTTTAAAAATATTTCCAACAGTTACAAGCAAAGAATTGTATAGTATAAACTGTTTACTTGTTCTTATGACTTATGACCTAAGGTCATGTATGAGACGTTTTCCCATGAGACAGTAATATATAATAACTTAAAATGTTAAATATTAAAAATTAAAATTTAGATATATATTCTAATTTGTCTATAGTCTTGCCACTGAATGAATATTCTCCAATCTCATGACAGCATTATCTATATCAGAATCCCACGCCAAATAGGGAGCGTATTATTGCCTATTTGTAGATTCATGTCATTGAAAGCTATCGAGAGTTGCCACATCATACGATTTGTCAGTTGTCGAGTGCGGACATGTTTTCGTGAAGCTCGTAAGTTCAGTGACCTGCGCAATGGGAATCTCAACCGAGCAGTGGAGAGCTAGAATTGGCCTATTTTGTAGTGCCGCGAGAAAACTTCCGATCTAAAACTTTCCGAAAATGAAAGCATCACCGGCGTTCTTATCTTACGGTTTAGTGATTCTTGCACTATTAATCATTGGAGGGGTCGAACCCCACCCCGGCCCCCCGCAATCTCAAAAAGGTGGAAAAAGTGAAATTGCTGAGATAAAAGAAATTTTGAACAACCTCGTCACCTCTAATGAGGTACTGGTGAAAGAAGTGAAGCAAATTAGTGCCACAATGAACTCTCTAGTGAACAGAGTGAGTAGTGTTGAAAGTGACCTCGAACTTGCGAACCGAGAACTAAGGTATCTTCAAGATTATGCAAGGTACCTAGAAGATATGCTTGATGATCTTGAGGGTGGATCGCGACTACAGAACTTAGTACTTTTTGGCATTCCGGAGAAAGCTGGTGAAACATGGGAGGAAACTGAGAAAAAAGTCAGGGACACAATAAACGATCGATTAAAAATCTCATTAAGTGATGATGACTTATAACGTGTGCACCGTACTTAAAGGAAGAGAAATGCCAATGCGCGGACAATTGTCTGCCAATTCTTCTCGGACAAAAAGAAAGAGACTGTACTAAGAAACAGGAACAAACTTCGAGGCACAAATATGTATATTGAACAAGACTTCTCTTACAAAGTTCGCGAGTAGCGCAAAAAACTAAATCAGCACATGATTAAGGCCAGAAGGAACGGCAGCATTGCCTATCTTCAATATCGCTATCTCTACATCGATGGCAAGCGTCATAGTCTGTACGACCTTAAACCAAACACGCAAGAGGCAGCAATCCTCAAAGAAAGAAGATAAATACTACCAGAAGCCTCAATCCCCACGGCAAAGGCAGACCTAAATAATGGACAAAAAGAGGAAAAGAAATGTTCCTCCATCTCGAATGCAACGGGAGAGAACGAAAACTCATTTGCACCCCCTCCAGCTCTAAGATCATCCACCCGTCAAGCGAGTACACAAGAACTCTATGAACAGAAGGACTATCCCCCTCTCAAAACTCCTCCCCTTCCCGTACGGAATATCTCGTAGGGAAACAATGAAATAACTGTGACAAGGCTCCAGTAGAAGACCAAGAAAGTGTAAGTATAAAAACATCATTTAATATAAGTTCTCTTCAAAGCATCGTAAACACAAGTGCATAAGTATCTTTTACCAAAAGACTCGTGGCCTGCGTACAAAACTCAACAACATATATAAAAACATACTAAGTAATAATTATCACATTATAGCACTAATCGAGACGTGGCTTACAAATACCCACACCGATTCCGAAATTGTAGACGAAAGATATTGAATATTTAGATCTGACCGTAATTTAATTCTGTCTGCCAAAAAATCTGGTGGCGGTGTACTTCTAGCTGTAGAAAAGAACTTCCGTACATACGAAATTCCTTCCCCACAATTAGGTGTGGACTCTGTCATAACTAAGATCGTTATTAATAATTACATGTCATTAACCCTGTGCTTAGTATATTTCCCCCCCGCCACTAAAGTCTCAGTGTATTTATCATTCATCGATTTTCTATGTGCTATTGTAAACCCAAATGACAATCTCCTCTTAATTGGTGACTGAAACTTACCGGAAATACAAGGCTCGAGTTTTGCAATTTGACACCGCTACTGGTACCTACAAGGACCTCTATATTATGTGCTAGCTCAACTTGAATAGTATTAATAACATCATCAATTTCTACGGCAAGACATTAGACTTAGTGCTTACCAATATCTCTAATGCCACTGTTTCTCACGAACAGCCCCCCTTCTGAAATAAAACCGCGTTTTAATTTTTTCCAAACCAATTTTTTTTACTCGTATAATGAACTTTCGCGTGCTGACTGGAAACGGGTAAATGATTGTTCTAATGTTGACCTAGAGGTAGAAGAGTTTTATAACATTTTATGTTCAATTTTTGATAAATGTGTTCCATCAAAAAGATATTCTCATAACTATCCCGTATGGTTCACTAGAAATATAATTAATCTTGTGAAAAGTAAGAAATACTACCATAAAAATGGAAACGTGGAGGAGTTTTTACATAATATCATCACGAAAAATTTGGTATTATTAGAGCTTGCCTTAATAGAGAAATCAACGAAGCTTATAAGAACTATGTACATGACTGTGAACAAAATATACTAGAAAATCGAAAAGCTTTCTGGTCGTATGTATGAAACAAAACTAGAAAATCAATCATAACACTGTTCGGTTTGAAAATAATATTTTAAAAGATAACTTAGAAATTGCAAATCCTTTTAAACAGCACTTTCAAAAAATCGTCAGCAACTCATCACCTACCTATGACATACAAAATACTTCAAATCTTGAAACTTCTGAAATAATCGACAACCTGAACTTTCACCCCATACATCTGATCGAAGTAGAAAATGCAATTAAAAATCTCAAGTCTAGAAGCTCTCCTGTCCCGGACGATGCACCTCCATATGTAATAAAAGGATGCGCTGAAATCCTAAAATATCCACTACTAGCTATATTTAATAAATCGCTATCTTCATCCCTGTTCCCATCTAAGTGGAAAATTTCGAATATTTTACAAATACCAAAAAGCAACTGCGACAACCATGATGTTCAAAATTATCGGTCCATTGCCTTAATATATGCCCCAGCTAAGATATTTGAATCAATCGTTTATCAAAGAATTTTTAACCATATTCATCCTTTAATATCCTCATATCAGCATGGTTTTCTGCCGAAGAGATCTACAGCAACTAATCTCGTTGAATTCATACACTTGATTGCGGAAAAACTTGACAGTAGAAATCAAGTTGATGCAATATATATGGATTTCAGTAAAGCTTTTGATACACTGGATCATGATATTTTATTGAACAAGCTTATTTCGTTCAACTTCACTCCCAAAGCTAGGCAATTCCTAATGTCATACCTCTTTCATCGC
This sequence comes from Thermobia domestica, assembly GCF_964235325.1. Taxonomy (NCBI): domain Eukaryota; kingdom Metazoa; phylum Arthropoda; class Insecta; order Zygentoma; family Lepismatidae; genus Thermobia; species Thermobia domestica. The sequence continues at coordinate 39,053,211 of NC_137454.1, read as the reverse complement.
AGACAACATATAATTTATAAAAATATGACAACTCCAATTTTCATTGTAATGTCAAGGGTCCCTCAGGGGTCAAACTTTGGTCCATTTTTATTCTTAATTTTTATAAATTATCTCCCAAATGTGCTACCAAATTGTACTAAATTATTATTTGCTGATGATGTAAAACTCTATCGAAGAATTTTCCAGCCCTCCGATGCTCTCGCACTACAAGAAGATCTAAGCGTACTACATACTTGCTGTATATCGAACAAACTTAATCTTAACATTAAAAAATGTAACGTTATTACATTCACTAAGAAAACTAATAATCTAAAATTTAATTACAGTATAAACAACACTCCTATACAAAGAGTGCACACTGTAACTGATTTAAAGGTTAGTATTAGCTCCAACTTTTCCTTCAACAAGCATACCAATCGCATTGTTAGTGAAGCCTACAGAAACCTGGGCTTCGTAATGACTTGGCTTTGACTTTTCAGAAACTAATGTTCTTAAAACCCTGTTCAATAGTTACGTTAGATCCAAACTTGAGTAGTCTTCAATCATATGGCATCCCAACAGTCTGAAAAACAAAGCACGTCTTGAAGCGATTCAATCTCGTTTTGTGAGGTACTTATAAGGAAACCGGACTATATCCAAAATTCGAAAAATATGCCGACCTCCTTCGTAAGCACGATATCTCATCTCTCAAAGATAGACGTACCACCAAACTTTTGATTTTTTTAATGAAAATATTGCAAAATAATATAGACTCTGAGTATTTACTATCCCAGTTAGAATTACATGTTCCAGGTAAACGCACGCGCCGTAGAAATATTACTTTTCATTTACGTACTGCAAGAACAAATACGCTATACATGTCATATATTCGGAGAATGTGTTATATTCTTAACTCCTATGCTGAAAGTAATCCCGAACTTGACATATTTACTTAAATTACCGTTCTCCAAGAACTATTGTACAATTTTATTGAAGATTCGTTAATTGAAATGGCCATATCTATAAATGTGTATTTGTAATTATGTAAGTGAATTCTTGCATGCTCTAACTATATACAAACTGACTAGGTCACTATCATTATGTAATATACCTGTTGTGATCTATATGTAACCATAAATAAATAAATAAATAAAACCCATAAATCAGAAACACCTTAAGTTTTAGAAAGCTATTAACTTCATGTGTTTTCAAGTCAGTAAGGTAAATAAGTGAATTGTCTTCGATCAAAAGCTACAGTGGCGGAAGCATAATAGCATGCTTGCGTATATTTTAGTTAAATTTGTCCTAGTTTTACATCAGTAGTGGTTCACTTGGGTCTGCAGAATATTAGAATATATCTCATCCATAAATTGTTCTCTGCTATTTTGTTACCCCTACTTTGTGTCATTGTCAGGCTGTATCATTTTCAAACATTTTCCGAAACTTTATGTGAAGTAACTCCGAATACCGCGAGGTAATATGTAAATAAGGAAAATGATGTATATGCTTAGGTATAAGGCTTAGAAACTTTATTACTACCTACTATTCTTGTTTCAAATATTCGGACGAGAATGTTTTTAACATTCTGAACGATTACAACTTGAAAATTACACAAACACGTGTGCGGTATTTGTAATAGGTATGACCTTAGACACTACTGAGGTAAATATAATTTTTTTGGTTTAATTTGATTGATATTGTTCAAAAGAAAAATTTGCTAAAATGTGTTCTTTTTTCGAATGTTCGTTTAACACGGGTAATTATCTCTCTCTTAAAAGGTTGAATGGAACTAAAAAGGAGAACATTGAACGTACTCTTAGTAATTTCGTAAAGTACTACACATTTTCCTATGATGACCTTAGTAAATATGAAAACGTTAGTGACCCTACTAATTTTCCTAAGATAATTTATGAGGTAAGTAAATTACAAAGCTTTCTGTTTTCTAAGTATACATAGATTGAACCAAATCTCTGGTAACAAAAGTAAACATGTTTTATCTTACAAAATCGTGTTTTCTTCACGCTCATGCTCTCTCTATTCTATGTGATAGTCGTAATTTCGTACTTTATTCTGCAGCATATTTTCTATTAAAGATAATTGATACGAAGTACAGTATTATCGATATTTGTCTATTTCAACTGTAATATTTCGTATACATTCAAACCCTTTTTCAAACACCCACTACACAATACGGATACTAGATACTTATGCAAAAACATGTGCAGACAATAGAGTCGTTCTATAATAGGCCGATTAATGAGTGACATTTTAGCTGTGCTGATAGCCATTAACTTGCAATTGTAAATGGATCCATGAAGTGACCAAGAAAACTTCGAAAATATTTTCAATCGTTTTTTAAAATTAGGTTCAAAATACAAGAGCAAATAAACGAACATGTTACAGGTTAAGATACGCATAATACCCTGGGTAAGCAAACTGGCGTCTTGAGAGTGTTTAGATTTATTTGATCATTCTGTTATAATGGTACACTGTGCTCTGTTTTGAAGTGTTCTTTTAACTTTTGGTCATATGAAAGTTTCTCTGAGAGGAATTCAATTTATGCATCGAATGTTTTACTAGCAGTAATGCTCTGAAAATTTTATTTATTCAAGTCACTTGGATTCTTACGCAATATTCAATGACAAAGTGGCTAGGTTAATGGAGATTAACACGAAAGCTATGATATAAACGTCTCAATATCTTCCTCCGTTTTTTATGTTTGTTGTAAGTGGAAACAATGGAAAATATAGGCTTTTATTCACTGCTGTAGATTATTTTCTCCATGCATTTTCAAACTTTGAAGTCAAGCAGAAAAAACAAAACGGAATGCGCAATTCATTTGTATGTATTTGTGAAATATAATTTTTGGTTTCCAGTAAAAGTTGGCTAATCGATATGGCATCAAACAAAGAACGTGGCTATCCTCAACAGCTGGAGATTTTCAGACAGAACAAATAAACCGGAAGGGTTGATGTGTGTACAAGCAACAAGTTTTGAAGTGGACATAAATATATGTTACAAATTCCTGTGAACAATTTCAATAGTTTCAGATGTAACGGGATTGAGAAAAAGTGATTATAGCAGGTTTCTACCAACCAAATAGGGTTACGCCTGATCTGACTTACAAATCTCAATTTCTAACTAAGACATAATTTTAAAAAATGATTTAATTAACAGATTGTGACTTATACCCATACCGCACTGAAAGTGACAATAGTTTTTTTTGGATAATGGACGCTTGTATTCTCACGTTGGTATGACAACAATATAAAATATTCAAACTAAGGAAGATAATTAATTAAATTTATATATTCCGTTCAGCAACCAAAGGTAATAACACAATTACATGTATTACAGTTAGGTCATGATTCCTTGCTTTCTTTCCTCTTTTCCCTCAGTAAAAGGAATAAGTAAACCGAAAGCAAAGCCAACTTTCACTCTTTCGAAGTGCGTCATCAAAACTTTGTAAGGAAAATAGCTCATACTCTAAGTTACAATAATATCATTTGAGTTGGTGAAAGCAGATGGGAAATTTTCAATGAAACATTTCTTGGCATATTTTCTCCTTATTTCACCTACCACATCACCATGATGATCAGATATGCTTAGAATCACATTTTACGAATTACTAACACACTACGAGCAGGTTTGTCTGGTCTTATTTCTCACTTCCGCATACCTTTCTATCTCCAGATAATATACGTACACCATACTACTTCCAAACACTTGTGCTTGTGTATTATCGCAACTGTTAAAAAAGGCTTTCCTAAAGACGATTCTTAAGCCTTTAAACTTGTAAACAAACATAGCGCCTATATATATATATACAATTATAAATACTATATCTTCAAACAGACCAATGTCGATGTTGTTGCATCTGTTAATTACTTTGCAAAAAAATGATAATTCTAAGATTCACCTCACTCTCCGTAATATTCTCTATTATAGAAGCTTTGTCCATTATACTATAATTAAATAAACTAATCGCTGAGCTAGGCAGGCAATTGCATTATAAGTCTAGCATATTTCAGTTTCTACAAGAAAATACTAGCATTTTGTATTTAGTTGGCCAAACTGTAACAATGCATTAACTTAACTTTTTCAATAACATTGGCTTGGCTTGCTCAGTGATTAGTTTATTATTCAATTAAACCACACTTTATATTAACTCCGTGGTTGTCTTCCTGACAGTTCTTACTTAACACACTTGTTAGTTCTATATTATCACGCTATGATGTAGTAATACACAGTAAGGAATATATCTAGATATAACTATTCTGTAAATCGCCCCTATTCTTCAAATAATCGAATAAACATTATATATATGAAAAATAACCAGAGCTCATTGAAAGCTACAAATTCGAGGGGCAACAACATATAGTTAATTTTAGTCAGGCATCTGTTCTTCAAACAGTATAAGCGACTGTTTCAGAAGGAAGTGTCATTGGACTCTTGCTTTGCATATTGTATATATATTCCCTTTTCATTTTTCAAACAGCACCATTAGTAGGGCAAGGTAACTCAGTGGTGCTGCTTGAGGTTCCTGATTTGATCCTCAGCTAAGTAAGCTCGTGTTGGACAACATCCTGTCCTCGGGTATCTCGTGCATTCTCATCTGCTTCATCATTCTTATTCCACAAATTCTTCTAGTGTTATCCATTTGTCTTAAGTATCACCACCCTTAGCTTGAAAAGCATAATCTTGGAACAATCCATTGAAACATTTTATTTTCAAACTACATCTAGCTAACATTATTATATTTCCTGATTGTTACAAACTCTGCAGAGAAATATCTAAACACCGAATTTCCATGAACATTTCAAATAAACGTAAGTCTTTCTATGGAACATAACACTTGAAATTAGCCCTTAAAAGCTCACTTTTTTTTCAATTTATGTTTGAAAAAATCGTATTACAGACTATTGCCAATATGATTGCTTAAATCATGCAGCCGCATAAGGATGCTATTTTTGAAAACAACACTTCTTCCAGTGAACATTTTGCTATAGTTACAATACAAGGCAATGTGAAACTTAGTACTTATTACAAGATTATTATTTTATTCTCCATAGAAAAACAGGGTGCAGATTTTGAGAATGGTTTATTCCACACAACGTTAGAAGGTAAACACTGACTTACATAACTTATTAAAGCATTCTTAGTTACATATTTTCAGAGTTATGTAGTAATGAAACAATCATGACAATATTCATTATCGTATACGTTTCGTCGTTGATATAAATCGTTTCTTCATAAAATGTTAATGCTAAGTCAGATTGTAACTCTATGCTCGCAGAACATAATGCGAGACTACTCCTTTGTAGAACAAGATATGAGAGAAATATATTTCGGATCTACCTTGCATATAATCAAGTTGTAAATATTGTTTCGTAAATATTTATCATCAGATGGGACCTACCGGATTCGGGTCAGAATTCATTTAGGAAATAATATCAGCCTAATTCAAGTATCTATGTTTCAGAATTCTTCGGTACTTCTGCAACAATTTTTATAGAGGTAGTTGGTGAGAACATGAAGGTTCATGCCAGTAGCAAAACTGCCTCTATAAAAAGTGTTACGTGAGTACCTTAGGATTCCCAAACATGTCTTTTTGATAGCGCACATCCTAGTTCCTAACTGGTCTTGACCCGACTACGGCACGTCGTACAGGTTTTTAGCAATGCCTATCTAAACTTTCTAAATTTTTTCATGATTTCGGTAGCATATAGCTCCGAAAGGCATTTTTTTGCACCCAGATTGGTCTATACTTTCTGTCTTATCTTGGAGTCAGAAACACCTCTCAAACCTTGCCGGTGCTGTTTTGAAATACACAGTATTTTACTTTTTCTTAAACTTTCCCCTCGAGGAAAAGTGGTCATCGTCCTGTCTCTGGAACTACACATAGATTGAAAATAATCATATTTGTTTTTCACAGTATATTAGGGAATGTGTGGCCTATATTTCGGGCCACTGCGTTATGTAAATGTACTTTTCATGTAAAATGACCGCATGTATCAACCATTGTTCAACAGGATGAAGTTCATGCAGCACGTAATCGATCGTGTCAGCTTCTGTAAAGTCTGTATAATGCACATGTGAACTCTACGTTGGGTTATAGTCTCGTTTGTCAATAATTTATAGTTTTCTCTGAGAGCCTGAATGTCATTGCTTTTTCAGACAATGAGAGGAATAAGCATTTTCTGAATTATTTTCCAGATAACGATTTTTTCGGACTACAGACGCTCCTAATTTTGCTTTCTAGACCTTAACCTCGTCTACGTTTTCTTTCCGTGTTTACCGACAATATATTACCATATATGCTGAAGGTTCCAGTCTCATACTACATAATTAACAGGAATAGCAGTGTTTTGTAAAGGAGAGCGATACAATGTACACCTTTCAGAATGCTGCTATCTACGTCGCCATTGTAGCTATCTAATGCTGTAAATTAGTTTACTTTCTTCATTTGTCTGCGAAGACACAGACACACGTCATTATTTTTTACACGTTGGATTCCACAGAAAGAACTGGTCTGCTCATGATTAGAAGTATTGTGCTACGTAGAACTTATCTGTTTCGAATTGATATTCCACCAATTTATAAATGATAATAATATATTTAATTAAATACTTATACTTGCCTTGTATTGGATCAAAATATTAGAATATAGTTTCTTAAGGTTGGTGTTGTTTTATGTTACTTATTTAATAAATCAATGGGAATAAACACTGAGCTTATCAAAATCAATGCATTATATTCCAATTAATTAACGATCCCCCGTTAAATACCAACAACACTTCTTAATGGCAACATTATTTTAACCATTTTAAGCTCAATAACTATCAAAAGGATAAGTTGCTCAAAACCTGTAGTTCTGAAATTATGACAAATTCAGTGTGTGTTATCATTGGCGGCAGACAACCTGTGATGCAGTGGAGAAACATTTGTTGTTCTTTCTGTTGACTGTCATTTGATTTTTTTTAAATTGAAGTATAAGTAACTGTTGTAGTGGAAAACAAGTCATTTGTCAGCATTTTATTTCTTTTTTGTTTTCTTTGGGAAAAAGTGTTACTCTTTACAAAGTTCCAAAATTTTGTTCATTATGTTACTACATGGAATTACGTTTACTTTGGAGTATCTCAATTTTGTTGTTTGCGATGATTCCATCTATCAACATTTCTTACCAGCCTTATTTAAATTACATAAATTGGCAACACATATGTTGCATGGTAAAGATCTAACAAAAATGCTATATCAAACCTCTATATCTCTTAGAAACTGACATATTGATAATTTTATTATAATCATGTTTTAAACTTGATTTTTTCTAGGAGTAGTTAGAGAAGTTCAGATATGCATTAGATGGTACTGTTCATATTTTAATTCAACACTATCATGATATATGAGGTTATTTGTAAAAGTTGCTGTTCATATATAAGCATTACTTGAGCACTGTTATTCAAATGGTAGAGTGTTAGACTAAAATAGGTTGGATGATGACGACGTAGGTTAACTCTGCTCGGAGTTCCAGGTTATACCATTTCAAATTTGTAATTCGCCACTTTATCTATATAAGTGTACTCATCCTTCTCTAAGTCAGATGACCGCTGGGGTTATACCTCTTATTCACGTACACATATGGGAATTGGGCTCTGCACTTAAGCAGTTCCAAAGGAGACAACGTAGGGGTTTAGGTGGAGGGTTACATAATTAGAGATTTAGAGATTATAAATTTATCTGGGTAACCATTGTGGTTCATTCCTATAGCCCATACTTAGATAGTGAAATAGAGGCTTGATGGAAAGTTATAGAAATGCCTACAACCATTACAAAATGAGAGCGTAGTAAACTAAGTACTGACCGAATAAACTTTAATTAAGTGGAAGAAAATAAAAATTAGACGTGTCAAAAGTGGGAATTAAGTAAAAGAAAATAAGGGCTAACAAAAATCTCTGTCTCTCTTTGGGAGGTAAATATAACCCCAACCAATATAGCCCTGGCCGTTGCAAGTATATTGAGAAAGTTCTCCAAAGAGACCACATTTGTTAAAATAGACTTTATTTTTTTTAATATTTATTTGAATTTTTCATATGGATTTATATTTAAGTGTATAACTTTTTCTACCATCCGAATTTTCTGTTACATAAAGTGTGCAAAAGAAAATGTTAAGATCTTCACGAACTAACTCCTTTCTTTAAAATCGTTTGTCGCAAGGCAAATTTGTTGTAATAATTTCAGTAAATTGTCTTACGTACTTCAGTATATGAAAATGCTTTAAAGTGAAAATGCATTAAAATCGGTATTATTAATAGTACTATGCTATTTTAAATTGAGAAGTATCACGTAAATCAAACTAAACAAATTTAATCATTATTTCAGTTAGAAGACAAGGATGATTTATATCCAATTACCGTAAAACATGATAATGAAAAAGAAGTCGTAATGCTACCCAGAATACTTACGGATGAAGCATTTTGCTATAGTTACAACTCAGAAGATATACTGAAATATTACGGGTGAGAATACATTATTAGTGTATCAGGTTGTCTAAAACTTATTGAACAGTTGGAGGATTAAAATTGATAGTCATTGATTTATTTTTCAAAATGAATCTATTAGACCCTATATGTAGTATCTTGTTGACCACCAGTACCCTAGACCATTATACGTTCGTGCCTATATCACTTTTACCATGTCTTGTTGAGTAAAACGCGGCATATAGATTTAAGAGTCAGGTTTTCGAACTTAAATAACAGTATTCAGAAAATTCTTCAGAAACAAAAACAAATGATAGTCTAACTCTGGAGGTAACTTCCGTAGTAAAAATAAACCGACACCTTCCAGAAATTGTTCTTTAAAAATAGTTCGTGCATGTAACCCTCGCGTTACAATGTATAGTACTCATATTTTTAAACCTTGATATTTTATTCAATATTTTTAAACCTTACTGTATAACAATAGAAGGTATAATCGCGTTTTACTATATACATTCCTTTAGTTTATATCTAGAATCCGTTCTGTCCTCGTTTAACTATAAAATAGTTCGGAAGATTCGAATCATTAATTATGTAAGTTTCCCGTGAAAATTATTCTTTCAATTATACATTACTTTTCTTCATAATTTCCACGTGTATGTTCATCCGATTTGGATAATTAAAAAATAGCTATATATAATTATCTCAATGTAATTCGTATTTTATTACTGCAATACAATTTCTACCGAAATTCCACCATTTCGAAATCTAGTAGGTTACTAAGTCCATCTTCAGCCCCGATGAGATACCAATATCCTGGCAAAATCGGGTGTTATCCAGTTTTAACAATCTTTTATTCCTATTGTTAATGCCCCAGCGCAAAATTTCTGCGTTGTGATTAGACATTATATGCAACCTTAGTGGTCTCGCGCGTTTCTACGATGCATTTGTTACAAGGACAGTCTTCGAGGTAACATATTTTACGTCACGGCTGTAATAATGATAAAGTTTGAGGACAAACTACTAAAGACTAGGTAAATTTCGGTAGTTAAATAAACAACTCAGCAGTAAAGCAAAGTCCTGAACAATTGGAACGTTCCTAAAACTGTATAGTAAGCAACGGACTATGGAATCTGGTGTTGTGGTCGTAATGCTTGAAATAATACACATCTCAGGACAAACGTGAAGTAATAATGACAGTGAATTTTGATTTTTGGTTTTGTGAGCGGAAGAAATGAAATTGGAGACTAGATTTTCCCCTTACTATTCATTATACAGTTAGTAAGGGTAATCTGCATTTTGTACAGTTTTGTTTTATTTAGTTTATTATTTTGTGAGAGAGTTGGGACATTGAGAGAGTTGTGTACGTAAGTTTATGTATTGCTTAAGCCAACTCTTTAAATGTAGGAGAAAATTTCAGTATATACTCCTATTTACTTTCATTTGCCATAGCTTCTAAATTTTAAGTATGGGTTGAATAAAAACGGGAAGATTCCTTTTCTGCAGGAAGAATCTTCCTCAACATTCCTTTATTGGGCAAATTATTATTACAGAATGTAAAATGTCTTAGCAGAACTCAATCCCATGGAAAATATGTGGAAACGAACTCTAAGGGAAACGAACTCTAAGGGACAGTTAACCCGAGGCAGATCAACCAAATATTCTGGATGACCTGTGGCATCTTGTTTTCATGACAAGGCTGGAGGTAAGGGAGGGAGACAGGTTTATCAAGCATTTAATAGATTCCATGGCCTGAAGAAAGAAGAATGTAATGCATTCAGAAGAGTCTTGGACACAATAATAATGTCCGCACTTTAGCTCACAAAAACGGCAATTTTCAGGGCAACCTAAACGTTTCTCGGAATATTTCCAAGAGTAAATGCGTCCAATTTCTGTGCAATTCTACAAACAAAAAATTGCTTTAAACTAAAGACATCCTCATTAGTAGGCTCCGGATTCTTAGGTTCGAACCTATTTTATTCCTGTACAGTGAATGCAAAAAATTCGTGTTTTCTTTACATTTCAACTTACTATAAGTAGAACTATATTAGTTTTATAGAACCTATAAAATGTCCTAATTGGGGGGTTAGGACTTAAAAAATCCTAAATGAGCTTTTAGAACCTATAACGTCCTAAATTATTCTTTATAGTTATTTTTAACTTGAAAAATACTTTAATTCACGTAGTCAATCGTCAACGACATAATTTCATCTGTAAAGAAGGTTTTCTTGAAAGCTCCTAACAGAGTGGCTACCTTCAAGGATATGCTTCCAATCACACCACTGCCACCACAGCCCGTTGTGTCCCGTTGGAGAACGTGGCTCTCAGCAGCACTGTACTATGCAGATAATTTTGAAATCATTGTTCAGGTCATCGATTTGCTCGACGAGATTGAAGCCGCTTCAATCACATCTGCAAAAAAATCACTGAAGTCACAGTTTGCTCTACAACAACTAAGTTACATTAAAGCCAACTTTTCTCATCTGCTTCAAGCCACCACTGAATTGGAGAAGAAGTCTCTTCCACTAACAGAAGCTCTTCAAGTTCTTCAAGAAGTGAAAGAGAAAGAAGTACCTGGGGAAGTTGGAGCAAAAATTGCGGACACGTTGGAGGCGGTTTTGAAACGCAGTCCTCATTTCACACAGATACAACTAGTGGGCCAAATTCTTCGTGGAGACAATGTCCAAGAAAATTTGCTATGGAATCCCGAGGAATTACCAGTATGAAATATCCGCCTCGTACATCGTGTGAAGTGGAACGCAGTTTTTCTGCATTCAAGAGAATTTTGTCAGACGATAGGAAAAAGTTCACAACAGAAAATCTTGCCAAATATTTTGTTGTTCAATGCCATTACAGGGAGTGACCATTTTCTGAGCTATAAAAAACATGAAAAGTGCCGGAAAAACCATATTTGAAAATTCGTATTTCCTCAGTGTATCGTTAGAAAAGTGAAGTGATATTTGTGGTGGTGTATAAAATTTCAATTATAAGAAAACTGACAAAAATTACTACTACTACTATTACTACAGTACGACAGGCCATACATATGTTAAACTATATTTCAGCTATCAAAAAAGTCCAAGGTAAGAAGAGTTTTATTATTTTTATTACGCAGAAGACTGATTAGCATAAAGCTGACTAAATTAAGGTTACCATTTAAGTATGAAATAGCTAACAAAGTGTTTAAAATGTAGTAATATCCCGTTTTCAGTAATATAACGCAAAAATCCTAAACCATGTTTTTAAAAACGTATAAAATCCTAAAATGCACTTTTTAAAATCCTAATTTGATTTTTGTGGGACCTAAAAATCCGATGCCTACTCATTAGCAAGCCCTCAGTCTACCAGTCAGCTACACAAACCCAATGCGAAGAAACACGACTTTGAATTTTCGGTGTTCGATGACAAATTTAGTCATATATTTTGCAAATCTTGAATCCGATTTTTGATATTCAGCAACACATGCAAACGCACATACACACACACACACACTCTCTCTCTCTCTCTCTCTCTCTCTCTCTCTCTCACACACACACACACACAGAGAGAGAGAGAGAGAGAGAGAGATGAAGATACAAAAGCATATCAATGTATTGAAATGAAACTCTACGTAACGACTTTCTGTTCTAAAGAGAAAATCTTTTTCCTTTCTTGACGTTAATGGGATTGGGAAAAATTGTCTGTCTGGACCCATGATTATACTTTTTATTCTCTGTTTATACACTTTCTATATCCGTAGGAATATTCTGTATTTCAAGAATGTAAATTACATGCTCTAATAATGATGTTGTGAAGGAAACTCTGTATAACAAAGAGCAGCAAATAAATACACCTCATAATTCATTTATTGCTATTAATGATTTTCTTAATTTGCATTCAACATTATCATATACAACACCGACATACTGTGAACACGTATCTCAGTTGTTATATTTGAAACATAATAACTATTTATGTTCTGTATATGTATGTATGTATGTATGTATGTATGTAAGGGATGTATTTTAATGTAAATTTCTCATGTATTGCGGAAAATAGAATTTCATTAAAAAGCATTGAATCAGATGGAACGAACTCACAACCTTACGATTTGAAATCCAACGACGTATCACTGAGCTAAAACAACAATTCTTCGTAATATTCTTCTAGAGATGTATAACGGGCTCTCAAAACAATGACATCCACATCCAATGCAAACGCTGTTTTTCTTCTGCTTTAAATTTTATTTTAGTACCCAGGCGAGAATTATGTTCTATGTCTTAAGTTAAGTATGGAAAGGTTCCTTTACGTATCTAAATATTGCTTTATGTATGAAGAGCTAGATGACAAACAAGCATGTGCTGACATTAATACAAGGTTTCGAAATATTGTATAATTAAGTATTTCAATCAATGTTGCATTCTTATACTTGGTATCAAGTCTTATTATATTTGAAAGAAATAAAACACATCTGCAAAATTTTTCTCGATTGTAAAGGTTGGTTTAGAAGTTCGAGCCTTGTTTACTTTTTTCAAGGTACCCGAAGTTGAACTTAGAAACTTTGTGCATCAACATTGCAATAAAGAGTGCGGCGAAGCTTTATGGAAGTATACCTCAATGTTGACTATATGTCGAAAGAAAAGACGAAATTTAATTAAATCTTTTCAGAACCTGTGGTAATGGAGTAGCTTTAAAGACTAATATAATATATTTTAATGACTTTATGCCTGCGTGATATGGATCAGTTACTAATGATCAAAATTATTATATTATGTGTACGTTTGAAGAAAGGTAAATCGTGCATGGACACCTAGTGAGAAAGAACATGGACACACTAAATAAGTGATATCATTTAAAGCGACGAGAAAATATGTCCGTTTCTCATGTCAGGAGATAGTATGTCAGGGAAAAGAGCACAGCTGGTATTTAGGAATTAATATAATTTCTATCACATAATGATGAATTTGTGAAAACTCCGGAGAGTAGAGTTTAAGAGCCCAGCAAGAGTGCAAACATTTTGTACAATATTGAAGCTCGAGATCGTTGTAGCAATAAACTACATCCTATTGCTTTCGAATTTAATTAATTTTTTTGAGTGTAGGTTGTTGACCTCATGAACTTATTTATCATATAGTTTTAGCCTTAAGTACAAAGCTCATTAGCTTACCATTATCTACAGTGCGACACCAGTTTATGTCAAACCTAAATTATATCTTGGTGTGGCATTTTTGATATATATACACCTGTAGTTGAAATGATATATTTACGGATCTAAACCTCTTGTAACACGTGTAGGTAAAAGAACGAATTATCCTAACTAGTAGTCAGTTAGCAAGTACCGTGCCAATCTGAACCTAGGTTACAAGGAGTATAAATACTTTGGTGTATATAGAATTTTAAGATCTGCATCACATGATATTTATCTAAAAATCTACTTTTGTGTATTAGCCTGCACATTTTTGATCATACTTGTTGTTAACATGTAGAGGTTACTAAATGTACTGTGTAAGAATCAGGCAACTTGTTATAACATTAATGTATTGGGTAATTACAAATAAAATTATGTTTTGATTAAGTAAATGTCTTATAACTCAATGCCTATTTCAGTAGATATATTTTCAAATACAAGTATGTGAGGAGATTTTTTTTTTACATTTCGATTTGCACTACTACATAAGGATATTGTAACCAGAACCACATGCATTACCTATTATAAAAATTGTGACCTTGTGAGGCGAAAGTCATGTGTTTTCTCGAGCTGAAAACCAGTGTATTTAATTTGTTATCATATTTTGACCAGTAGCTATTCATGATATAATACTTACTCTTTACGAACAGTAAGTTAAATTTACAATCTCATTTTAGAAGCTGCGCCAAAGAACAAACGAAAAGGAAGCCATCCTTTCAGTTATTGCCATATGGAGACAATGGAATTGAGTTGGAAGGACGGTATATTCCGCTACGGACGGGATTAATCAGTGACAAAATTAATCCAAGAATAAAGGTAAAAATGAATCGTTTGTTCATGATTTCCTAGAGTTGTGATTCGAAGATTTTGTTATTTGTCCCCCTAATAAAATAATTTGTGAACTCTAAGTTGCATATGTGGTTTGTTATAAAATAGTATACTAATCCTTCTTGCTGTATACTCCTTGGTAGTGCCGTTTAATAGCATATAAATCTGTTTCAACCCTTGTATTACGTATTAATGTTTGTAACGCGGATTAGCGTGGGAGTGTATTTTGTATCCACCTGTTAAGACTAAATTAGAAACAAATTAGAACTTCGTAAAAGAAACAAATAAGAATCCCTCAAAAAATATACAATGACTGACGTGAACAGTGCTCAGGAATAGACAAATAGCCAAATTCAGAAAAGGTGGGATATAGCTATTTACTATACTGTCATTAAGAAGTTACATTTCTAAATGTCAGCCACATTTCCTACTAACCGAGGAATAAATAGCAAATTTATGAGAAAAATTAACGTTTAATGCCATTACCATAGGGTATAGGTTTTAGCTAAATTTGTTGAGCAATAACATATGTTTTCTTTAGAATATTCAAGAAGCAAACAGAAGAATAATTAGAAAAAGCATACTGTGGTCGGCACAAAGTGTCCCCCGTTTGTAGTCAACTAGGCAATGCTAAAGCTAAAGCTGTGATAAGTATAACTGTTTTTCCTATTTTTACAATTTTCCATATATAATAGTGATTTTCTCAGAAACTATGAATTCTCACGTTAAGAATTGGTGTTTTATAAAACACATTTATTTTGTTGATAGCCAGAACTTATTTAAATTCATGGTTTGGAAAAAGATTACATTCAAAGTTGAAATTAAAGAAAGACAAAGAAACCTCACTCCAAATAAAAAACAAATGTTAATATCCAAAAAGAAACAAGAGCCTCGATTAGGCTATTTCATTTATTCCAAACTAGCAGCGTTCACCCCGCTTCGCTGCGGTCACCCCGGAACGCAATAAACTTTGTTACTTAGATAATTTTTACTTTTTCGCTTTCAAGTGATGATAAAAACCATAGAAGATTGCAGTAAATCTTAACATTATATCGCCTGTCATTTATGTTAACCCGCCCCGCTTCGCTGCGGTCATCCCGGTGCTGGTATATTGTAAAAGTGTCTGTAAAAATAAGCAAATCAATTAAAAAAATTTTAAACAGAAGATTCAAGCTATTTTCCGCTGTATATCGCCTGTCATTTATGTTAACCCGCCGAGTGACACGGTCATGCGGGTTGCATATAAATACGTTTATTTTTACCTATGATGAACTAACAAAGGATTTGTGGACACCTGAATGGTCAATTATCTCAAGACACTGGTAATTAAAAATTAAAGTGATATGATAAAAACCATCTAGGGTCCAAATCCTAATAACCCCCCAAAAATGAAAGAAATTGGTTCAGCCGTATTAGCGTGATGAGCGGACAAAGGATTTTGTACGTTCTCTTTTATATATATAGATTAATAGGTCATTAATGATTTCATAGTATTAGGGATTCATTTTGAAATAAAAATACTGTATACCTCTGGGGAACAGAATACTTATTAGAATGTTTAATTAAAATGTTACCTTTGAATTACAAAATCTGTTACTATTGAAACAATAAAATTGTTCGATTATAACCAATATCATTCTAACAATTATTAGTATGATAATAAGCTGAATGCTGATTAACTTGAAGCAGAATAAACCAATTAAAGTTTTAAGCTAACTTTTAAATTTAGAATGTGATGTTTGGTAATACCACATACACTAGTAGTAATTTGGTTGAGTTGAGCTGATTTTAACTTCCATTTCACCAGCGTGGTTATATGAGATGATACCTACTGATTAACGTGGAATCCAAACTACATGAGCTCTCTCCGGAAAATGAATCTCTATCTATCACGCCAAAGAAGCATACGCTAACCGCCTAGCCACGAAGGAGCTCAGAAGTAACTTGATGCTAGTAGTTAATAATCTATGCTTTCTCCTCACTTCACTTGTGCACTACAACTATCGGTGACAAATGTTTCTTAAATATGAAGTAAGTGTTTGTGTAAACCCTGAAGTTGTAAGTTATACTCAATGTATGAAAGTAGACAAGGGGTGCATACAAACTATATGCATAGATGGGTACTTTCCTACTGAAAATGAATTCCTCACGGAAACATATTTATAGTAATGTTGTTGATTTGCTTCTGGATCTTTTCCTATTTATCTGGGTAACACAAAGTTCAAACACTATCAAAAAGATAAACATTAGTTGCTCAAATAAAATTTAAAAAAGTCATAAATTCAAAGTATAAAACAGAAGTCACTTTTAGCGGTCATAGCCGTCATGAATCGTAAAACATTAAACAATGAACTTCGAATGGTATGTTGTTCGGATAGGAAAGGCCAACGATCTTCATTCTTCAAAATTCTAGAAGGCCAACTTCTATCAAAAGCATTTTCGAAATCAGGGAATGCAGAAACACAATAAAGGGTTTGTTTAATACCTGCAATTCGTAATTCGCAAAGCTGTATTTCGCATTTTAATGTAAAGCTAAAACCACATTGAAATTTATTCAAGGCAAAGCTTGACTGCAAATAACTTACTAGTTACTCCTTAACTACACTTTCAAACATATTATAGTAGAGTATGAAATGAGCAATGAGTGCTAAAATTAAAAATGAGTCACGACCTTCTCAGTTCCAAATGCCAAGACCAAAGTCTGATGTCGTTACTGAAGGAAATTCCCTCTGTTGGGATATTTATGAGCAATTAAAATCATGCAAGTCGGGTACAATGTTGGATATCGCACAACATAAGACATAATTAAAAATCTGGGCCTTTATTGATCGAGTTACATAAGAGAGAGTAGAATTTCAGAATCAAAACGATATAATTGTTTTCGTATTAACGCTACGATAACAAATTCTAATAGGTAGGAGATAAAAATCGGCTAAACTCTTCATAATATTGTATAGAACAGAAACTCAAAATTTCATCTCAAAATGGTCGCGATGTTTGTTAGATTTATCTGTAAGATCCATTTACTCATAGTGCAGGAATATTATTATAGAATGCAGTCATATAGTTTGTGAATCTGACGGCATGCAGTAATAATAAGTGTAGATATGCTAAGGGGCGGAACATTGTGATAAAGTTTGAGCCATTGAGGATTTAATAATATACCATGCACGAACTTACCGAATCAAAACCGCTGAATACAAAAAATATTGGAAAGTTATTTCACTGAATTTGACAACATAAGAGCACCACACTACCACCTATTTAAGTTTCAGTATCAACAATATGTAGCCCTCGTCTGATAGATATCAAACACACAACACAACCTAAAGTGGATTCCTTTGTTTAGTTTTCAATATGTATTATTCATTATTTAAACTCAATAAAGGGTATAATTCGTATAATGATACCTTGAGTCAATAAGGTAGGTTGAACCCGCAGAAGAACGAAAACGTAAAGCTGTATTATGAGGAAAAAAACGTATATTTCAAGTAAGCGATTCGAGAAAACACAAGAACAAATAACAATGCGACTGGTCAAATCAGTGATTTCTTCCTGTAACTGCATGATAGTTTAGTAGTAAGAATTGTCTGGTCTTCATAGATACTTATTCTTTAAATTATATGTGTCTCGAATATTAAAAATATAGCTATTACTACAATATTACATGAATCAAAAGTCAACTAATTATTATATTATAAGATTGTTATTTAGTATTTCGATTCTTAAATTGTTTGAAATTTGTCAGAAGTGAAAACATGAATCATTTCAGTTTTACCACCCACGGTTATGCCGCGAAAGCTAAAATGGGTGTTCCGATAGAAATGAGCTGAAGAGTGGAATGAAGAAAAATAGTAGGAAGGGGGGAAAAGTGAGAAAGTATAAAAAAACGGCGTGTATCCATTCCAAACTCAGTTGGAATTTTTGGGAGACAACATACGCCAATGACGATCGTTGTACCACTGGGTCGACACGTCTCTTGAAAAGGGAACTTAATTTTCATCCCTGTATAAAATGTTACCAAATCAAGTGACAAAGTACCATATAATTTATATAATTAACAAATAATTCAATATTTTGATACGAAATACTAACTCTGCAATGGGAACTCTTACTGTAGTGAGATTGCTTCGAAATCTTAATTTTTATATTCTCCGTAAATTTCGAATTCTCCTTAAATTGATGTCATTCAATGGTTTCTAAGGCATCATTTTTTAAATTTCAGGTAGCAACACATCCGTCATTTGACATTCCAAGAAAATACTATTCCTTTCATATGAGGGATCCACTATTCATGTGGTTTGATATATTTTATATTACTAGTACAGAATCCGTCAGAAGCTTATTTCATTGGCAAAGAAGATGTTCGTTTACTAACGAAAGAAAGCTTACATTCTCGTCAATATATACATTTAACCTATGCATAATGGAATGCAGAATGAGAACATCTCAAAGAATATGTAATTGTACACCACATGTTTATCCAAACTCAGGTAACAACCATAGTTAAAGTTATACGAGGATACATTAGAGCAGTGAAACAAAATCAAATAATGCACTTTTAAAATAATTACTTACGAAATTGGTAATTTATTTAATAAGATAATTTTAATAAGAGAGAAAATATCACAATAAGCTTCTTATATTGTTTGTTTTCTTCAAAATCCTAGTATACAGATTCTGGTTAGTTTTCTTATCTACAAATGGAAAATATTATCATACCTATTCAATTAACATTACACTTCTGTATACATTATTGATCAAGGAAAACTGAAAGTTATAACTAAAGGACTTAAAAGGAAATCATATATTATCTCTTTGTTAACTATTGTGTGTCTTCTTACAGATGCTCACAATATATGCGGTCCTGAAAAGCTGCAATGCCTTTACAGGAATAAAGGTTTGTTTTGTTTAAATTCAATCAGAAATACCAAAACCTATCTCTTCCAGGAACGTGACTTTAACGCAAATAATTAATTCAATGATGTAAGAAATAAACGATAATCAATCACAATATAGAACAAGAGAAAAGATTGCTCAAATAGATCGGATGGTCGAAAAACACAATCCACTATACTTTAGTAGTAAAATGCACCAAAATGTATTTGTATAAGTTTAGCTGCATTGCAGCAAATATATACTATTCCTTTCAACTTCAGTATAACAATATAACTTAAGCATTTGAACGCACCGAATTTATTTGCACGTCACTAAGCGGCATTGGTTCACAGTAGGTAATTTATAAGGACAAGTACAAGTCCTAGGTACTAGTTAGGGGTCTAGACATCTTCAGAGTCTTGGCGTGTTTTCTGTAGTGTGCAACGTGAAGTATCCTCTAAACTAATGAAATCACATACATAATTTTAAAACACATGTTGAGTAGAAATACAGATATATGAACAAGCGATAGATGATGCATCAAATAGAATTACCAAACGATCTGTCTTACCACTTATGCAACGATCTGGCTACAAAGAGGTTTTACGCAGTATGTGCCGATGAATTGGAAACGGTAATGATACAATCATGAGTAATGTGCAGCAATTAGGATTTTGTAATTTTCTTAGAATTCCTAGAAAGATTTTATAGATAAATCAAGTGTAATTCAGAATGATTTTCTTATCTATCGTCAAATTAAGAAATCAATCGATGGAATAAATACTCTAGATCCTAAGCTACGAATCAATAACTAATACATATCAGGACTCGAGACAAGAAGTGCACTCATAAAAACCAAATATTTGGCTACCTGGATGGACAGTAGCATCAGAGCAATCTACAGTAAATACGTAACACACCAAATGCACACATGGTTGAACGAATAAATGCTTGTCTTTTCCTGATAAAAAAAGTAGTTTAGACTTGGATACGTGTTCATTTCGTATGTGAGAATGTAGTGCAAAAACGAACCTTTAAAAATGCGCATTAGTTGTATAAGACAAAGCTGACTGCCGTATGTTGAACCAAATATATATCATAAAGGGGTAACATTTCTAAACCAACAAAAGGGTACTTTCATCTACCTACAAAATCTTACTTCAAATTTCGTAATATATTAATTTATTATGTTTGTTTTTTTCAACTAACATTGCCACTGAACTCGATAAATTACTGTCGATTTTTTTCCTTTTTATAAATTTGAAGCAAATTGTTTATGACGAAAGAGAAATAATATTCGATAGAACTAACTGAGGACTACATATCGAACCGAACAAAAAGTTAATATAAAGTATATGAATTAAAGAAACGTAACCGCATACAGTTAACATTACTGCTGGGTTAATTTAGTAGGAAAATGTGGAAAGAAACAATCAAGGTCTTTCTTCTAATTCAGAGCAAGGAGTAATTGCCTCAATAGAGTAAATAATCAATTATTATTCCAATTCATAGAAATGAGGCAATACTGCTTGCAATAATTATCAAGCTTCGTAAGCATATTGAGTTATTGTAGATTAACAGTGAAGGTTAGTTTTACCATTGGCTGTGCTTTTACAATTCATCAAATACTTATTGTTAAATATTTATTATTTCCCGTATATTAAACATTTATTGTTTAAGTATCCTATATTAAATATGTATTGTTTCGTAAATGCGTACTACTCTGTCTGAAGGGAAACATTGTGCAACATTCTAACTGTACTTTATGTATTGGTAAAGCTAGGTAGAACAATCACTCTGTCCTCAAATGTACAATAAATTAAAGTCCGAGTAGGAATATACCAGTTTAAAATCATTCAGATGAAGTACGTCCCAGAAAAAGGGGGTTATTATTCAATTTCGTTTTTCAAATACGCGGTAGGGAAAGATAAAAATAGTCATTAGGGCCTAAAGTTGAATACGATTAACCACGATTTGTCATGTATTAAAGATGCAAATATAACAGAGGACAATCCAATGGCAGCAGAAAGAAATTCAGAGGCTTTGTATGTTTAAAATACGTAAATGAATCGGTTTGATAACTAAATGAAGAGAACAAAACAAATGCATGGAAATTTGCAGTGGCTATGCTGCAAAAAATTATAAACTATCAATTAATACTTTCTACAAATAAGATATTAGAAATATTTTGGCTCAATATGAACAGAACAAAATTATAATTAGGAATAAATTAAACGTGTATTAAACTATATAATTTCGTGTTGTTTAATCCAAAACAAATGCATTCGCTAATTGTATCGAGGAATGTGAAGTTCAAAATATATAAAATAATAATTATGCCGAATGATATGAATAGTTGTGAAACATAGACCCATACTTTCAAAGTAGAATCCAATTATTTGAGAACAATATTATAATGCTAATGTTTATACTCAAGAGAGAATAGAATTGGGATCGTTGAAAATCTAAAACAATGAATTATATAATTTATACAATTTGCTAAACATTGTAAAGCAAACCAAGAATTGAAGTTTCAGGTAGCCATAATGGACGAAAATAAAAGTTCTTCCAATGAAATATATAGAATATAGAGTTGATCTAAGTGGGTAAGGACGAAAATCAATCGAGATTGTTTCTAAATGGAACATTGCATCGCTCTGTAAGTGTATGTTATCATTATCGTATTATGTTATTCTCAATGCATATATAAGTGCCTCTGATATAATAATATCGAAAACTCTAAATATACGCACGGAACTAAAACAGAAATCTTGTCGAAACCTGAAAAGATACGTAAGAGAAGTACATGGAAGAGAAGTGGAATGTTAGTACGAAATCGTATTAGATTGTACGTTAAAACACATCTACTTTCCGGGAGAACGACACTTTACTACGACAGTATATTGAGTATAACATGGTTAATGTTTCGTGTGTATGTAGATGCTGTTGTAACACTGTTCTTTCGTTATCATTCAATTGTTTATGTTTTGTGTTAGTATCAACAGTTGCGATATTTTTCAAAGAGTAATGTTACATATTAGTAATGTTACATAGTATTAGTAATGTTACATGTCACTAATATTAGTAATGTTACAAATTCAAACTAAGTAAGAAGAATGCCGATGCTAGCATGAAGGAGTTGAACTTTACTTTCTGCAGGCAGATGTGATGTAACGAACAGAGAACCACTTTTTATATTGAAATGCTTGTTATATTTTCTTGTACTCCATACATTTTGTTGTCCAACAGTGTGTAGAGAATGTTACTTATTCTGTAGTATTTCTAAATTTACATGTGTTTCCGAAAAGGCATTGAATGGTCTGTAAAGGAAGTAATATAGTGTACGGCAACCAGCATGGAAACGGGGAAAGGAAATGGTCCCACCAAGAAAACAGGAAAAGTTTAAAATTTTGAAATTAAGTTTCCCCTACAAATGTAATGCTTGATGCGTCTTGCTGTCCTTAATGAGCTTAGCTAAGTTTTAAGTGTCGAAAGTATACAATATATAAATACATATATTATACATCGGTGCCTCATTTCTTTATATTAAAACTATGATGGAATCAATCCAACAGGGAATGTACCTGACCTAGAACACCTAGAGGTGCAAAAAATGCCCATATAGATTGCTGATCCGAGAAAATAGTGATATAAACAATTCCTATGAAAAACGCAGCTGTTTTCTGCTATTGCATATCATAGCGTCATGAATAACTTCCACTAAAAAAAACATTTAAAGGACTTGCTCAGTGCTGGCAAAATGTCTTGATCCGTGGCAAAAAATGCGAAATAATGCACACACACAAGCGTTCAGCCAATAAGGATTGTGTTGCTAAGCGATAGAGCGGATGACGAATTGGCGTGTCAGTCGATAGCAGCGCTTGGAACGGCAGACTATGTGTCACGTCAATGTGGTATATCTGTTGTTATGTGAATAATATATCTGCAGTAGGAGGCATTTTTTATAGTATCTGTTTGAGGGTTATAGTGTAAACAGTGTAGATCAGTCATGAGGCGAATTAGGCCTTTGAATGTCGTCAAAGTGTTAGGGGCAAAGTTACTAATTGATGAATATGGAAACGTAATCGGAGTCGCTGATCTGCAATTCGAGAATGTGTTATATAGCTTAATAATTAAAAAAAATACAATGGGAATGATACACATATGTATGAAAAGATTCTGAATAGGAATAGTGATTCTGAGGGACACCAAAGTCCGTACGAGAGTTAGCCAGCTCAGCAATACAACACTTTCATTTTCCGAACACCAGGAACGTTGAAGTGAAAGTGGGTACTAACTATCTCAACTTAAAATCTAGAGACCAGTTTATTGTAAGATATTGATTTCAACATATTGTAGGATTTCTATGAAGATTATTAGAAAATTGGCTTCAACTCCTTCAACTATCCTTTGAGGTTCTATAAGTTTATTCGATGTAAATCGAGTTACAAGGTAATGTTAGATTATATGTCTATCTAAATTTATTAAGTTCACTAAAATGGAACAGATTGAAGCAATTAAAAAATGAAAAGATTATGTAATGTCACAGTTTGATACGTCGTATCTACTGTTACTTTTGACATGAGCAAATGAGGGCACTAGAAGTGTCTAAGGAGATTGTCCTAGACAGTTGCAAAGCTTCGCTTAAATTTAGCGATTAATTTACGGAGGATAATGTCATTTCTTCTAGTAATATTTAACGTTTGTCATAAGTTAGGACAAGACATGAGATGACACAAGGGTTTGTTGAAGAATTACCAAATATGTCAGAGAATGTTTGGAACAGTGACCAAAGAAAATTTAATCATTAAATTTCATCATTGTCAGCACACAGCGAAATAAGGCTGATGGTTGTAGTATGTGCATTATTCTAAACCCGTCAAATCAATTGATGTGACATTATCAATAAGTGGCAAATTAGCAAACAGCTTCTATATCTGTTTCTGTAAACCATAAGGCGCATTTAGCACAAATCCCACAAAGAAACTTAAAACAATGTGTTTACGAAACATTTATGTGATGGCAAGAAAAAGTGACAAAATGACAGAAGAAAAAATGAAGAGTTAGATTGTAGTTTTCCAAAGAATTGTGTTAAACTCAGGATATTTACACCAAACACCATAAACTATTACGTCTTTTGTGGTGTACTTGTTTAGTAAATATATGGCCTATTTGTGAAGGATCGTTGATTTTGTACGAATGCAATGTGAATAGCCAGAATTATAGTTACACGAAAATCAATTTATTATCAAATTTTACTCTATGCTATATTGCTAACTTCCGGCAGGAAAGCACAATGTATGTTACAATACGCTTAATTAAAGTAGGTTATAATATTGACATTCTAATATCATCGTATGAAAATGTGATTTGTGTAACCTTTGCTATTTTATGGCTTCAATACAGAAGTGCTGTTAAATGTGAAAAAGTGGATTTAAACAGATATTAATTTTATTCTGTCAGCACTTCATTTAAATACCATACCTGAAATTCGGGACTGAATAGCAGAGTAATCCTATCAGATCAGTGGGAAAAAGATTTCAATGAGAGAGCATAATTATTTTAAGCAGACGAAAATATAATAGTCGATTCCAACATGGATAAGATGTGCTTTTCGCAGCTTCATATCGATATTTTGCTTCTTTACGTTACCAAAGGTATCCTGTTAGACCATTTATAGCTGATCATTTAAACGTATCTCATGATAAAAAGCGCAGTTTTGCATGGGAATATCTCAATGAGATGAGTAATTTGTATTCTAAGCTTATTTTTCAAACGTTCTGATCATTCGAGGTCAAGCACATCCCTTGAAAGAACCAAATTTGTAACTGTGAAAATTCGTGTTAGTCCTGCGGCCACTACCTAGTGAATATTATCTACAGTTTTTATAATTAAAATAAGGAAATACAGTAGAATCGGTAATGATATCATGAATATTGTTAGGATCAATTTTGGAAATATATATTATGCGTAAAAATGTCAGATGAAAATACAAAGTTGCTTGCACTTACGATGAAAAAACTGGATACTACAATTTTAAAATGATACATAATACTTAATAAAAATAAAGTAATTAAACCATTGTTACCATTTTAACTTTATATAGAGAGAACAAAATCGAATACTTTACACAGAAAATTGTTAAGTAAAATGAATATATTACTTGATCGACTTATAAATCTGTTAAACAGAATTGTAGCTATTACTAACAATCACATAGTTCTATGAGAATTGCTTTTGCAACGTAAAACAAGGCAACTATATATTTGTGTCTTATTCCCTTTGTGAAAATTACAGTAGATAGCCTCAAATCTTTAATATAAGATATTACCATATTGTATTTAAATTTACAAACCTCGAATATACCTTTTCTTTTTTAAAATATGTTTTAATATCAATTTTATTTTATATTATCTTATAAGTTCATTAGATTCACATACGACCTAAATTTATTGCATTATTATCTTCACTTCTTTTCCAGATTCATTTGTTTTAAATTCTATGAAAAGGACGGATAATTGCAAGTGTGAATCGAATTGTGATGAGACTAATTTTATTTTAATTCAAGACCAAATTGAGGAACGGTAATATCAATATCAACATAAGAATATTAACGCACATTAAACTTAAATGTATATAATGAAAAATAAAATATATACTAGAATGTGATAATAAAGATTCATTATACCTTTGAAACATGGAATGAATTTTAAAATATTATTTTCAAAACTTTTACTGCAATATTTCTTGAATATATGCATTTTTAACTAACTAACTAATGGATTCTATGCCTTATGGAACTAGGTGCTGCTATGGCTTGTTCAAAAAGATCACGATTGAATTATGTAGTTTTCCAACTATGACTAATTTTTATTTTATAGGCCTATTTCTTCAATATCCATCTTATTATTGTTCTCACATGTTCAATATCTGTAGGTCTTACTAATAGTCGTTTTACGATTCGATTATCGGTTGATATTTTTAAAGCGTTCCTACATTCTGTATTCAAGCTACATGACCTACCCGTCTCAGTCTCCTATACTTGATAACTTTAAATATAATTTGTGATCAATTATGAAATTTCTGATTGTGAGAGTTTCGCTATTCCCCGTACCCATTCTTCTTGGATTCAGGTAGTCGTTTCTGGATTTCATTTTCAAATATATTCAGTATGCTTCCTTCCATCAGAGAAAGAGATAATGTTTTCGATCCATACACATCACTATGTGATTATCATTTTATATGTTTAAGAAATAAAATCCTGGAAGACGACAACATTTTTGAACTCAATAATTATACGAAATCTGGTTGCTCGTTTTGGCCTTACTAAATCGTGTCCTGTTGCCGTATGTTTACAGTTAAGGGGGTGTTTACTCTCTTAATCTCCCGTGTCGGACGATGTAAAACTTTTTGTGCTACTTTTGATCTTTTATTCAGTGCATGAGTCTCAAAGAAACCAAATTGAGCGTTCCTAGTTAAAGCCTTGGTAAAAAGTGTCATATTACCCTAAGGTAGCAGTTTAGGGCGTTTTTACCCTTTTCATTCTTCACATTGGCTGATATAAAAGCATGACGTCCTACTTTTGATTCCTTTATTGTCTACAGGAGTTTTAAGAAAATCCACACTGTACGTTTCAAGCTATGACCTTGCTACAAGTTGTCATTTTGCTTTATGTTCGAGGTTTAGGAAGTGTTTACCCCTTCATCCCTAACTTACCTGATATAAAAAAATATGCAAATCAGTGTGATGCTTGTTAATTTCTGGAAGGCAATCTATGTTTGTCCGATCAAAAGTATATATATACTCTTTGAAGATCATATAAATTTACTTTTATACTATACCTTTGCTTGTAAATCTATTATTCGCCAGTAATTATTTTAAGGAGCTAATGAACGAAAGGGAGTTACTTGTTTCAAGAGAGATGTATTTTTTAACACTTAATCCAAGCCCAGTTGTAACATCTGTTTATGTACTATGTTCAAAAATATAATTGTTAATTCTCATTTAAAACAGCGATTTACAATAACCGCTACTTCAAATTCTCATGTGCAATAATACTTTCATGACTATTCTTCCTACACCTGCGTCTTTGGTCAATTCTTATTATCTTTATTGGAAACAAATTTTATCATTACTTTCGTTGCTCTACATATGCATTGCTTATAGAAACAACAATCTTAATGATCAATTGTCATTTCCTTTATTTTTTTCAATTTACCTCAAGGAGTGAATGATTCAAGAAGAGAAGAAAAATACAGATAAAAGCTGGATGACCAGTATATTCTAGTTTGATCCAAACTTGGAAATTGTGAAAACAGTTAGTTTTCTTTTGCTAATTTCTCCGATTTTTCTTTTTTTTAAAAATAACGAAACAGCAAACTCAGATTAAATTCTAATAACCACTTGCTACGAATTCATTATACGCACCTGCTATCGAGATTCCCTCTGTTGCTTCCTAACTCCCGTCGCGTGTTCCTGTGCTTTAATTTGCGTTTGCACACGCTTGTCACACAGTCGATACTGATTCGTGTTTTTTCCGAATTTCTCGGCACTTTCCACCCGCTAGCTGCGCACGATTTTGCATATCGGTCACGCCCAATTTTGTTTTCAGTTCACAACTACCCTGAATGGCGTAGTTGATATCTGTCGACATCTGGTCTCTTACCAGTCCGGATGTCTCGAATTGATTTTGCATCCACATAACATAGTAATATGATATATCTTGCTCTGTCGGATTACACATACATTCACCCTGTGATATTTATGTTCTGCATAATTTCTTTTTTATCTTTGATCAGATTTTTTAAATTCTCCCTTTGACATGTTTAGCATATCCTTCAGTTATTAAATCTGATTTCTTTCGTTTCATGGTTTTCTGAATCCTTCGTTAGCGGTTCTCAACCGTTGAGCCGCGGCTCGCGGGCTTTAATGGCTTCCCTGTGTTTTTTTCCCTGGCGTGGGAACTCTTTTCAATGGGGGATGTGAATAGTTTGTTCTGGAACTTATTCTGCTGCTCACTATGGGTATGCTATATTTCGCTATATGCTATGACCTCTGCGGGCTTTTGGATCTTGAGCCCTAGAGCCACCGCTAGACACTCCATTAAAGGGACATAACCTGGTAATACTTCGTCCAACGTGTGTTATGCTAATATATCGTGATAAACAATACTACAGTATTGCCTGCATTATCTCTATTTCGTAACCATTAACTTACGTTTTCCCAACTTTGAACCAGTAATGTGCCGTAAACTATAATTTTACGTCTACGCGATTGTCTACTCTAATCTATACGTAATTTACATTACACCTTTTCCCACGTAGACTATGCAGATAGCCAGTATCAAATGTAAGGAACAATTTCGTTGCTCGTTTGTTCATATTTCCTCATTCAGTTGTTTTGCTTCGGTGCAGCGAAAGATTAGGGAAACGACTAACATAAAAAGTAGAGGGAATTATCTAATCTGTATGTTTACTCTGCTCTGCATATACCACTTCCTTAGATTTCCCACTTCAAGCACTGCTTTTAATAATGAAATTTACAAAACTAATTCTCACCTGTGGGCTTTCAGTCTTAAATCTGCTGTATTTGCCAATTTGTTCTTGCATATTTTACAAAATGCGTAATATTTTTCTTTTTTCTTCATCAAGTTGAAACTAAGTATTCGAAAGTTACTATTCGCTGGTCTAGGCATTTTATTTTGTACGCAATTTCGCAAGGTAAAGCTCCTTTATTGTCCACGATGGCATATTAAATTACGTGTTGACATATTCTACATAGTCTACGTTGTTTACATTGTCTACGCATAGTTGACACGTAAGCGTAAACTATCGTTTTTTACGCGTAGACGCACATCTCTGCTTTGAACCAATATTATTTTCTTATTCACATACATACACACACACACACACACACACATATATATATATATATATATATATATATATATATATATACATGACTGGTAGACTGGTTGGTGTAAATTGTACACAGCACATTGTTTCATAAACTGGTAGTCGGATCACTTGTGTTCCCGTAATATGGTTTGGGAAACGGGGACCCAAACATAGAACATCCAGCCTCTCAGAACTCGGATCTTTAGTTGCCGTTGAACATATTTTTTTGTTGAAGTTCATTCTATATATATTTTCACCCCAGGTTCCCATCTTCTGTGTTCGACAGCCAGTATTGTTCATGTTAATCCATATATGTGATTCGAAGTTATTCCTGGTGTTTTTGTATAGCTTCATTATGTAGCTTCGCCGTGTTTATATATAGATATATACTTATGCTACCTGATAAAACAGGAAATTATTTCTTCTTTTATTTTGTTGTAATATTACATTTATCATGTGACGGAATAAAAAATTAAAAATGCAATGAAGACACGAACAATGAATAACAAGAAAGGGAAAATTTCTCATAACTTCAGTCCCTTTTTGGTGTATGTTGTAAGGATCTCCACATCACGACAAAATAACATTTTAATATAGCACTTGTTATTGATTTTAAACAATGAAGCAGACGGGAAGTCACCATAGAAGACATGAGAGGAAGCCAGAAAGAGATGGACTTCACGAAAGGACCCGAAGAGGACAAATAAAAGCGCAACCACCGATCTGGGACAAATATAGGCGCGCACTTGGCATCAGTCGACCAACTGATCGTAATCTATCCTAAACTCTGGAGGCTGTTATGAAGCTAAGGTTTTATCCTAACTGCAACTAATCCCTAGAGGCTGCTATGGAGCTAAGGGGATTACCTTAAACAGCACCACACCTCTCAAAGTCTGCTATTAGATGAGGTTTTCTACAACCGAATCCTTGTGAACACTGGAGGCTGCTATGATGCTAAAGAGTTACCCGTGCAGAGCATTATAACCTGCAAATCTTGGTCATTATAAAGAAACTTTGTTATTAGAATATTTGTAGACACAAAGACTAAATTTTATAATAAAACTGGTGAAGGGATAAATCTTGGCCCACCATTGATATTACGCATAAACATTTATTTATATATATTGTCAGTGTATTTACCCATTCAATCAGTTACTGTTTACATTGCTTTCTTCTGATTCAACGCGCTATGTTCAAAATTGAAGGTCAATATGTAATTTGATGTATCGTTATTGTGTAAATTAGTGTAGTGTAATTAAAGTATAGATTATTTTACAATTTCGTCTTTTTATTAATTTATGCTTCTGCGTAGCCTCAAAATTTATTCAATTTCCCAACTTTATTGAATTTTAATTTCCAATTTTAATTTTATTTCGCTATTTTCATTATTACTATTACTAAATACAGGTCACTTTCATATTATTTGGTTAATATATTGTGTATTGTGCATTACTTTGAATGTTTCCACTACACACATGTAAATTTCTCAACGGGTTCAATGCTGAATCATCCTTGTTTAAAAGTCAGGGTTTCCTTGCTTTTCATTTTATAAAACATTTTCAATAAGTACGAAGTTCAATAGTTCAATCATATAAAGGAAACTGTTAAAGGAGTAACGAAGCACCTTACATTACATTATCGTTAATGTTGTAACACCACTGGTTCTTAATAAATATCTCTTGAGCCACAATATCTATAAAAAACATTGAAACGTAAATATTATTTTATTTATACCTTCGTTTAATATTCCTATTACAAACCATTAATTTGTTGGACATCAATTCTTCTGAGAACTTCGAGATCTTTTACTCAACAACCTCACTTATTTATCTTTCAATTACAGTAACTAAGGAGCAATAATAATCTTTACAATTTCCTTTTTCTTTTTCTTTACCAAATATGCTCCGTTGTCGCAACTCTGATCGTCTTTCTAAGACCGGTACAGGTAAATAACAGTACAACAGTACAACACATACAACATACCGTTGTAATATTCTTGTTAATATCGATGTTTCTTTCACCGCTGTTCATTATGCCTTGTGTTACAATGTTGCTACATTTGTGAATAGGATAAACCAGTAATTTTAATCTCATGGTTTCAAAGTGAATGTGGTGTTACTTTACACTTTAATGATATATTTTCTAATTCCGTTATTATGTCATACACCGCAACTTGGTTGCTGCACCTCCATACACTCTATGTTAATCTGATTCATGTATTATTATATTTCTTTACTTTGTACTTTGTTATTTTTTGTTTTATTCCTTGTAACATTTGTGGTTATACATAAATGATATATTTCGTGTTTGACTAACCACTCACGCGTCATAGTGTATTCAGTAATTCCAGTACTTTAAATTCTGGTATACGTACGTATTTCACTTTGAAACACAATATTTGTGATACGAGTTCTTCATCTCTATGCCATATTGAAGCGTCGAGTTGGCTTCAGTTTCACGTAAATTGTACTCCATTTTCGAATTAACCATTTCAGTGCCAATCATATTTGCTCTTAACGAGTCGCTTGTGAAAGCTACTGCAAGGAAATGTCACGGGCTATAATTTCGCGACTATCCTACCTACTGCTAGTTCCTTGCTTCAATTCTACTTAACTTTATTGGAAACAAACTTTATCATTACTTTCTTAACTCTTCATATCCATTGGCTATACTAACAACGATCTTAATGTTTTATTTTCATTTCCTTTAATTTTCAAATTTACCTCAAGGAGTGAGTGATTCAAGAAGAGAGGAAATTGAGAGTTCACAATTGGACGACCAATACATTCTAGATTTATCCAAACATGGAAATGGTGTAGACACTTCGTTTTCTTCCTGACGCTAATTCAGGGGATGACTAGTCAAGGAAAGTGTCCATGCTTTGCAGGTTCATTCAAATGGCGTGTAAAGAGATAGAGATATCACTCACAAAAAGTCAATGCTCGTTTGATTGGAGGCTACGAACGATTTAATTTTTTTTTTGCAAAGTACGCTTAAGCATTAACGATCCACTAATTACACTAGACACCTTCACTGTTGAATACATTAAAGATTCTTGCAATCCATCATATATTTAAGTACTTATGTCTGCATCATAATGATTCAGATATGTAATATAAATGGGAAATGCCAGTGCTACAAATTGCATTGACAATTTTGTGAATTTGCATTAAAATGATGTTTAGGAGGTACAAAAATTCGCTATTCTGAACGTAGATGTTATAAACATTAATAACAGACTAAACCATATATAATTTTGAATTAAATATGCATGCTGTATTCTACTATCAGTTATTATATACACTAATAATTAAATTTATATTACAGTTTAAGCACTTGGGGATGTCATGAGTACTGTGGTGTAATATATTTTAACTTCCCCTCTAAAAGATACGAACGGGATGTTATATACGGATGGAAAGATCTCTTAGGTAACTATTGTTTATGTAAATTTGAATGGAATGTCAACTTTAGAGGTCAATAGATTGTAATATTCTTCTAATATGTAATTCAACAACTTTCTGTGTTACTTTACAACTGGAAATATAAAACTTACAAACTGGAAATATAAATAGAGAATATTGTCCATAAAAGAAAAAAACGGTTAATAACATTTGGAAGAAACAAAACTAAATCTTGTTTCTTCAGAGTCTCATCTTTTTTATTTTGATATAATATTATCATAATTTGGATAAAAAATATTGAAATTATATTTGATGTCTTTTAGTGTTAGGCAACCTTGTAACAACCCTCCTTCACACTTCTTTATCATTCGTATATGACTGCACAGAAACTGTGTTTAGACGTAGTTTTAATCCAAAGTTCAAAACGTTATATCGTGCACAAACCCGACACGAAGATGGTTTCTGACTTGTACACTTCAAGTCTATTAGCCTACCGTATTCGGTTTGTTAGGAATTAAAGAAAATCTATCCACTTTGTCAAAGCTTGCCCAAAACCTGACGGGAATAGGAAATGGAACCTGTATAAAACAATATACATATATATATATATATATACCAAGACTGGACAAATGGTTGTTAGAGGTATATCGATAGCTACTACACCAGAGAGGTAATACGTGTACGGCCAGAATATGTAGTAGCTATTTCATTAGGAGCAGCTTGTCTAACGTACCGTTTACCGGTAACGTGTACATTATTTTTATTGTTATTAAAGTTTTCCGTTGTTTGATTGAATGGTCCCCACTTTGTGAAATCGTGTCATTCATTTCAATACATGTTAACTTGATTTGTTTTGTGATGTTATTCTAATGATCGTTTATGATATATTAATAATATAATGAAAGCCTCTAAATAGTGAGGTTATGTTACCACTGCACCACACCGTAATTACTACGCTTAAATCAAAATTAATTACAAATGTGATTATTCTATCTTAAACCGATAATTATTTTTGATGCTTTAATTATAACTCCTGTTTAAAAAAATTACTATTTATTCGTATTTAATTACACTCGCTCATATTACATTTCGAAGCTCCATAACAACTACTCTTAGTGTCGTGTTGCGTTGTTCATTTGTCGCATGTTAAATTGAATAGTTGTAAAGATGGCGATTTTAGATTTGGAGCAGGCGGTTAGGTGTACGTCTAGTATTGGCTGCTACGATGCGGAAATGAATGACAAACGTAAGTGAGAATTACAATTATTAAAAATTATTTTTGTTCTTAGTTTGGGAAATATTAAGATAGTTGAATATTTGATATTTATTATTAATTAGTTAGGTCTTTAAAATCAAAGGAGGTAATTATGATTTAGTTTTCAGTTCATTTTCAGTTTATGATGTAATAGACACAGCTTAGCCTGGGGTGTGTAATTGCCAGGTATTAATGACGCACTATCTTTTGAATTAGTGTCGGAAAGATGTGACGCATTCAGGGCGTCCAGAAAATATTATAAATTAGCCAGCATAAATCGCTGTATTGGGTAAAAAGATTACAAAATTAAGTTTTAGGCACAACCTGCTATTGTTAGACAGAAATTGGAGGGTTTGAAATCGAAATTTAAAACCTAAGCCGGTTTAGACTAAGCGTCACAAGAAAGAGTCCTCTATCGCTTCGACGCAGAGTTCGTGGCAAATGATTGATTTGCTGTAACCCACATCTGCACTACTCCGGATCTCATCTCTCCATTTATGGTATTGAGGCGATGACCAGAGGAGTTTGGGTGAGGTAGACAGCTCATAACGAGAAGGTAAACTAAGTTTCCTTATTTATTTTGTTGAACCAATCAGATTGGTGACGACCGAATTTGCGGTACAATTTCTGTGAGCTTCAAACCTTTTGTCAATATTAACTGTTCAAAATTTTTGGATATCAGCACAATATCATGACGAATATGTGTGAACAAAATCTTGAGTTGCGTCACGCATTTTATAGCTTCACTATAGGATTTCCGCTAATATTAGTACAAAATTTAATATGCTAACACTAGCACGACTCAATATGTTGGTTACAATATATTTATTTCGGTACAACTGTAGAATTAGTGTCAGAAAATGGTTCCGGTACAGATTTTGAAGGAACTTATACATAATTTATGGAAGTCCGTAATTTAAAAGCTTAGGTCAGGTCAACCTGTCATTCTCCGTTAAGTAAGGATATTTTCTTCTCACTATATTGATCCATGAGAAATATATTAGGTTCAAGCTATAACAAGGAAAGTGCTAACTCTGTCACATAGCGTAGGTTTTTTTTCAGTCATATTATCTGTATATAATTATTTTTTTATTATTAGCAGTAATCGTTATAGTAAAAGTGTTGTCCCGTGGCTAACTATGTAGGCCAAGTTTATGACATGTTATAGATATAATTTTAAACTAGAAATGAAATAATAGTGTGGTATGTGTATGGGACATATAAATAAATGTCAGAGGAGTGATTATGTTGTATCGCGGAACATTGATTTTTTTATTTTATTTTATTTTTATTTTTGCCTTTCCTATTTCTAAAAAATCAGATTAATGGATCAGTTTATGATTATGATGATCATTTGTATATGAAATGTCTTACAGTTATGTATATATTAGTGAAGAGTAACTTTATTAGTGAAGAGTGACCTTCCAAAGAAGGCTACCTATAATGTGCATGTGAGAATAACTTTGTAACTTTGTTTGACCTTCCGAAGAAGGCTACCTATAATGTGTACGTGTCATCTATTCTGTTTTCTCCTTTCTTTGCACGGGAAGCTATTGGGAGACACATTAAATAAATGTGTTAAATATGATTAAGTTTTGGAAATAAGTATCAAAATCAAATAAAATATATACGTAAAGTTTATTGATAGTATAACAACAGCTAAAATAATAATTTGTGTACAGTAAGATATTGAATGATAAAATGTAAAATATTGCAAAGTCAAGGCTCAACATTTTTTTGCTATTAATACAAATTTATCTGGAAAGGATCAACATTTTTTTCAGAACTTGTGAATTGTAATTGGATTCTGAATCTGAAACGATAAATAATAATTCCGAGTTGAATTTATGATTTGAGTTGAGAAAGTCCTACTAGAAGATAATTACAGATATATCTGTATATATATATATATATATATATATAATATATATATATATATATATATATATATATATATATATCTGTATATATATATATATATATATATATATATATATATATATATATATATATATATATATATATGTTGTAAAGTAGTGTCGAACATGTGCTAGATGGAACACAGATTAAAATCTCATCGTTGGTTTCCTACTTTAGCAAGAACCTGGTATTAGCTTTTAAATTCCGTTGCATATATAATTTTTTTATCAATATTAACCGTTTCAAAATAAGTTGCGTTATAAAATTCGCCATATCATTCAGAATTTGATTCGTTTCGAAATTTTACTCATTCCGGAAAAAAAAGAGTCGTTATAAATTGGTGACTACATCCATGATTTTTTAAAAAATAAGTTAAGAACCGTTTTAAAATTGGCGTCTCCAACCTAGGATTTGGCTAGTATGTTGTCATTTTCCTTTATGACGTAAAAAGATCGTTTTACTTGCAACAAAAGTTATGGCACTATAATGGTTTATTTCTCACAACTTATAACCAATATACCAGAAAGTGACATAAAGATATATCTGAAAGGTATCACAATCTGTCGAAAAAATCTACCAACACTCAATCCACCACGAGAAGTGTCCGCTTAAAATGGGTAATGACAGAAAAATGGGCGTTAGATTCGAAAAGTACCACATGTTGCATAAACGGGTGTCCTAACTTTCCTAATGCTTAACACCATAGTCTGTATTGCCTTCACGTGTATTAATCTCTCTTCCAAATAAATTTTGATAATGATATAAATATTTATGAACAGTCAATATCAAAACACTGTAGATGTAGATGCTAACTGTCATTTAGGAAATCTATGGAGTTGTACTATTTTTTCCCCAATTAGAATATTTTTTTAAAAAACAATGAATTACTCATGTTAGTGAGCAAACCACACATATTTCTGCAGACTGAATTGATTTCAATGCCAAATCGCAATTTTTCAGATAGAAAATGTTTTTTGCATTACACATAGGATGATCAAAATTTTCTAATTATTAGCTCCCCTGTGGGTGAGTGACAATTTGGTAGTTGATTGTAGGATGGTACGCTAAAGGTTTTTATTTTCAATTCATATTTTCGAAGTCATGTACACAAAATATAGGATCAATAAGTACAGCGCTATAAATGATATCACGAGAAACTTACTCAATGCACTCGGCGATGATGTGTATAGATTGTGGTCAATAATGCAGTAATTGCTTTATCTTACTTGTATGATGGTATATAAACGTTGAATTAGAAAGAAGAATAAAATGTAGTTTAATCTATTGCATAAATACCTTACATGCAGTAAATGGTGAATATTTTAAAGACAGATGTTCATACTGAAATTTAAATTAAGACTTCTCCCACAAAGGAATGAATTGGAAATGTTCTACTTGCATATTTTATTTATATTGTAAGTAAAATAATTTATTTCATTTCATGCATGAATATTACCATTTTGTCTCTCGAAGACAAAAAAGACTAAGGCAGGTATTTTATATTTACACTGTTTAACTGTGACCTAACGTGTAATTAAAAATGTACTTCTATACATGTATTTTTATACACCAATATATATTACGGAGGGGCGATTTGCACTTTTGTTAGAAATTCGATGACGGCTAGTGCGGAAAAGGTACCATTAGTGGCACCGACGTTACTGATTTGTTTATTTTTTGGACACTCCCTTACCCTGCCCCAACAGACAACCCCTTACCCTGCCCCAAAGTTTTTAAAGTGTTTTGTTAGGCAACACGCACAACACAATTGACAGAAAAGCTACTTGTGGTCGTTTTCAAAGTTACCTGATGGCTATAATACAATTATTTTCTTAAAAGAAACTTCTAGCAATGAAAAAAAAATAGTTATACACTGTATATGAGTCAAAGTACAATCATATTATCTCAGTGGTTGAAATTAATGTCCAGATGTTGTTTTGAATGCCACGTTAACGATGATTATAGGCATTGCCCATGACATAACACGATTTTCTTTGTGAAACTATTCGCGTATTTTGCTCTGTAAGCAAAATAATACAGAATGCACCTTGTGGAGGTGGTTGGACATCGAATTGCGAAGTAAGCATGCGTTGACACTTGATCTTAGGTCGTGTACTTCCTCTTGGTCTCGAAACGGGGAAATCTTGTTAGACATTTAGGCTCTGTTAGATATTTAGGCCAATTAATCATTTCGTAGTAATCTCGGAGTCTTCTAGCTGCGGCACTTTTTTATCCTTCTTCAGCCTAACGTTCGAAAACGTGGATTTTCATCTGCTGTCATCGCTATCAGTAAGTTTTCATGAAGAGTGTAGTATCCGTTTGTTTTAAGAACAGAATGAAGTATGTGTTGTAGATTTTTTGGCAGAAAACGCCATAGCTTAAGTATGCTAATCAGATGCATGGCGCCCATTTCGCACGAAGGATTTCGCCGTATTGAAACCAGTCGTGTACTTTAAGAATGTACTGGAAAAGTAGACAAAAACTTGAAATGCATTTATCAGAACTGATGTACTGGCGAAACATCTTACAGGCCAATGTAAGCCATCGTGAATGTGATAATGTCCTGGTTTCCTGTTTCCTACATCGGTAGTACACATTCCTGTAGCAACAGCTATACAAATTTCAAAGCGATAATTCGTGTCACTGCTTAAACCATCTCTCTTTCTTTCATTTCAGACACCCGTTCAACGGGAATGGGTGTAAAAGATATGATCGGTGAACGTTCACAATCCTAATTTATTTCCGATGGGGCCGGAAAAAGCATTGGTTCCGGTAATCCCACCTTCAAATTCGTTAACCAGGCGTAGAAATGGCAACTCGTTGGTATGAAGGAGGCAAATGAGATGATGCAGTTCCTTTCCTAGGGATTTTGTATCTGCCTTATCACGCCGTTATCCCATCCTGTGTTCATGGCATCACCATCGCTGCCGGCTGCCTCAAGACTTGACACATCGTACTTGTTCTTCTCTAAAAGCTCCAATATATAGTCGTCAATATACTTGCCACTGCCTGACTTAGGTGTGACATGACCCAAGTATTCTGAAACGGGCTCCTAGAACTATGATATGTTTTAGTGTAACCTCTCGTCTTGATAGTTTGCCGTTAAGTTTTTTCTTCCCTAAGAATTGCATCATTTTTCCGTCAAAATAGATATTTGTAATCGCGCGCCTAGGTGTTCCTTTTCTTTCTAAATCTTTTCACCCAGTTTATTTTTCCTCTTTGTACCTTAGGTCTATCAACAACAAGATTTTTGTCCTGAAGTACGGCAGAAGCGATCAAAGCTACCTGTCTGTCTGAATCTCCAGTTCTAATCGCAGCCTCCGTTGTATTTTGAAGACAGATGCGCTTTAGACTATGTTTCCTTCTTGGTCTCGCCTCGAAGTCAGATCCCGACGTGCGTCCCTGCTTTAACAGCTTCGCTGGATTACCCTGACAATGCCAATATCTTTGACCTGTTACCATGTCTAATCCTACTATTTGATGGACTTGCTTCAACACTTCCAGCGTCTTTCTTGGTTGTCTGTCCCTTAAGTATGCTCACTTTACTGGAAAACATCTTTAACAGACAAACTTATGCGGACGGCAATGTTACCAATGCTCATTTTCCGTGATGATCTCTAGTCCAAAATAAACTTCTATTTTCGTTTTGGAATCACTCTTCTCTCACAATTGCAATTTTCCGTGGTTTTACATTTGCAAGACTTATTATCAAAAAGGGCCTTTTCAGGGTGTGCAACAAAACCTGCACGAAATGTACCTTCTTCTCATTGTCGAATAAAACGTTTTCCTTATTGAGACATTTATTATAAAACGTATTCCTCATGTCAAAAACTCTCTTTTCTCAAACCACAGGAATGCTTGCTTTACGCCAAATATGTAAGACTCTTTGTCCAACTAGTTTACAAATGTCAGTCACTGGTAATTTAGTTACACTTCCGTCACCGCTTAAACCACTTCGAAAGCAATGATAATGTCGCATAACGTCAGCGTACGTGGGTAACTGCACTTCACTCATTTCATTTGGAGTGTCAAATAAGCCTGGCTTCACTCTTTCCCGCGTTGGTCTTCTATGCGGCTTTTTCTTAATTTTGCATTAGATTGCTTTGGAACTTGGAATCCAAAGTATACAAAATGTCTCTGAATCGTATCGCAATAAGAAGACTGTAACTTTAAGTACAATGCACAAACTCTCTGTCTTAACAGAAACAGTAGCGAACTAAAACTGTTAAGTCTTAAGCTGCAATAAACTGTTGGATTGGTTGACCCAAGTACGCAATATTTATATCAGTGCGGAACATTGAGGGAGAATGGTTTGTCAAAATTAAAAAACAGTAAGATCGGTACCAGTAATGGCACCTTTTCCGCATTAGCCGTCATCGAATTTCCAAGAAAAGTACAAAACGCTCCTCCCTAATATATATGGAAGACGGTTATTTAGGATATTATTCTTAATTGTAATGGAATAGATGTCTCAAACTTTGCAATTGGTATCTTTGCCACCATGCTTTTAGTATAGAGATTCCCTGCATTTTGGTGTGGTCCCATAGAAATTTCTGGCATACTTTTCTGATTCGTAGAGAAGTATGTTATGCTGTGTTCATCCATAAAATATTTCTAATAGACCTCGCTTCTCAACACGTCACCTACTTAAAGCAGAAGACGAACTGCAGGTTTAATATGAATTAATCCGTAGTTTGCTTCGGACGGAGACTGAGTCATGTGATAATCTGGCATAAGCATCATTAAATGCGAACTTGCAATATACTAACATTATCCATCATTGGTTTACTAGTCATACACAATTTTATAAACTAACCATTTCAGACTCACTTTAGAATTCCTTGGGGTGATGCCAGTTACTTTTAGTGATTTCTTGTCACTTAGACCTATAACGTGCCTGTAAGGAAACGACCAGTAAACGAATAATAAATAAAAATTAACCGTCTTTCATCAATAGGGCGGTTTGGGCGCAGTCAGCCTGAGGAAACTTGTGCATAAGTATTTCAGCTTAATCCTTCAACAGAAAACTTACCTTTAAATCACATAAAATGACGCATAAAAATTCCTTACCTTTATTTGTTCAAAAGTAGTTGAATAAATATATTGAAATGTATGGTAGGTAAAGTTAAATAACTTTCCGGGTGTCGTTTACTTTTAGTTTCACTAATTGTATTACAAACTTCTAGATACAATGTCTTTTGAAAGACTAATTCAATAGTGTTATTTTCTCTCAAGTGACCTGATAAAGGATATGGGTTTTTGCATGGTGCCCCTTCTACCTCATGGCAATATCGAACGAAACAGCCAGGTTTAGTTGAGACTTGTTGGAAACCCACTCACCTCACACCAGCTTTGCGAAGTTTTAGTTGTGGTTAGCATCCCTACTCCACTCTGAAATAGGAAAAAATGAAATGAAATCTTTGAGTTTTACGTCCCACGATTATGCCGGTTAGCCTAAAGGAGATGGTGATGATGAGTAATGAATGAAATGGTGGAATGAAGAAAGTAGGAGGAAACGGGAAAACCCCGAGAAAACCCACGCACACGTTGTTTGTCCACCACAAAGTTCACTTGTCGGGGGCTGGGATCGAACTCGGGACCCCAAGCACCAGAGGTGAACGCTCTACCACTGAGCCACCGCGGCCCGACTGTGATATAGGGTTTTGGTAAATGTGTACCCCTAGTCCAGTACAATCGGAGCAGGTATTGTTTTTTTGATCAGTTGCCAGACTGATACCTGGTTCGTCCGTGGTCCCTCTTTTATGTGTCCTCTTCGGGCAGCTCGTTTTCTTTCGGATTTCCTTCGTGTGGTCCGTCTCCTTTCGGTTTCCTTCGTGTCCTCCTCCTTAGTTTATCGCGTGCAAGTATGTAAATATCAGCACGCGTCGTATAAATATGTGTTTCTAGGGGGCGTGGTGGCTCAGTGGTAGAGCTTTCACATCTGGTGCATGGGTTCCGAATTGAAACCCTTCTCCCGCCAAGGGAACTTTGTGGTGGACAAGCACCGTGTGTGTGGGTTTACTCGGGGTTCTCCCGTTTCCTCCCACTTTCTTCATCCCACCATTAAATTCATTTCTCATTATAACCGTCTCCTTTAACCTAACCGGCATAAACGTGGGACGTAAAAATCTCAGATTTCATTTCGTTTTCATGAATATGTGTGTCTGTAGTGACGTGGGGTTCCTTAGAACATACACATTTATTAATCTATAAACCCCAAGCTATCTAAGTACAGTGTTATATTAATAATGATCAAAATTTCATTAATACTAGAAATAAGACTTATCTCCACCTTGTTCAGTCTCAGCATTTTTATTTTACTTATAACAATAGAATAAAAGTAAATGCATAACTTTACTTCAATCTTTGTCAGTGGCCGTTCCACGTGATATATATTCAATCTACTGGGATGGATCCCGTTAAACACCACACTTAAGTTTTATTATTTTAAGAAACATGTATTCGTATTTAAGAATGTAATAGTATTTCCAGTTAGGATAGAGCTTAGAGTACATAAAAAGAGGAATTTGGAACAATTTGGAGCAATTTGTTCGAGAAATTTAACTTATTGGTCAATGATGGGAAATTCCTAACCATATAAATTAAACTGTGAGAAAGCCAAACCTTCGGTAAAATTCATTTCCTAAACATTGATAAAAACACAGGAGCACACAAAAAATAAAGCAATGCTCACCTTGAAATATGTTTATGCACATATATAGGCAAAGGGCTCACTCTGTAAGCGAAATTGTGACATTATTATTAAGTATTCAATAAATTATGAGTAGTCAGTCATGTTCGTGAAAGGAATCCGGATTTCCTCCGTTGCACTAGTTTTCATCAGACCTCCACACAGCAGTCCATCTGAAACTGAATACGCTAGAGGACACGTTCGTTCGAGAGATGAAGGACAGAGTTGCAGGCTTGAAATACTATTAACAGATACTTAACTCAATTTCGTTAATATTTTAACGCATACAGTTTTATTTAATTTTTAAAATTTCTGCTTCTTTTCCCTAAATTATTTAAAATGTTACAATATTCTATAAAATTTTCTTTTGTTTCCAACAATACCCTCCTGGAGATTGGTCGGATTGATATTTAATTCTGTATTAATGCTCTTCTTACTAATAAGTAAAACAAAACTATCACCCGAATTCCCGAAAAGTTATACAGAAATCTGTTTCATTCAGTATACTTATGTTCTGACTTATACCCATAAGAAAGAAAATATTATTTAATTGACAAAGCACAACAGTAGAATGTTGGTACAGGAACTAAGGGTCCCTTAGAAGTATTTTATGTAATAAAATTGTATTTAATTTTGATGTCATGGTTAAAGAAATCTTCTGGGGTTCTTGAAAGATAATCTTGGACAACTGCTTGTACCAAACATTAATTTACTGTGGTTTATAGAAATTTATATTCGCGATTTTCTTGTTCTAATGGTTATAGCAATGAATTAAAAAGTATGTGATTTGTGTAGTTCAAGAAATAAAAATCGATGAAGACAACAAATTTCACGGTCTTCACTCGTTCCATATAATTAGACAGCACAAAGATAGACATCGTTAATAAATTCAATACTTAAATTCTTTAAGGAGACTCGGACATACATTATATTAACTCTTTAACATATTTACGTGCTCTGAAAGTGCTCTTTCAGTTCCAACCAAACTTAATTTCTACAAATTGTTTAGACATATTAGTTGTAAAACATATTTTGGAATGCAGAAAATTGCTGTGTTTTTCAGTTGTACTATTGATTCGGAAATATAGTAGTGCCTTACTCAAATTTATTTGAGAGTTTTAACGATAAAGTTGCTTTTACCTTGTTTACTTAAATACGCGTAAGCTACATTTACAAATGTTATAATTTTATCTCTTAATTTAATATACTATACAATTGTATGTGATATCCTGTCTACTATTCCAGGCTGCATAGAGGTATACACTGTTGCATAACACCTATTGAACCAAAACATAGAACTGTATTTTGAAAACATTTCTATGGCCTCTGACTATATCAACTGTATGACCTCTGACTAACTAGTCTCGCTTACCTTTCTTGACAATCAAAATGCCAAAATAAAAAAGCAGATCAATTGTATCAAAACGTTCAAATAAAGCGACATAAATAAATTACTGACATAGCTTTTAATTTCTCGTATCTATCCTTCATTTCGTTTATTCAACAAAGAAAGATAATGCAAATAGGTAATAGAACAACAAGTATTACTCGTTGCGTTAGCAGCATAAAAATTAAACTGCTTTATTTTCTTTGCAACGCAAAAAGAGAAAGGCAGTGCTAATCATTGCCCTTTTATCTTCCCACTTGAATCACAATATAAGAAACATTTAGTCTGCTGCATGACAAAACAGAGACAATGAGTTGTCGTCAATATAAGTATCACATATTTTTCACTCTGCGCTTAATTCATGCATAATTCACACAAATCACACAGGTGTATTACATCTGGAATTGTTTCATTCGGAATTAAAAATCTCTAATTTGCCTGATACATAAATTACAACCGATGAGCAAGTGATCCCATTCAACGGTTTGTGTTCATCTACACCAATATATGCCAACGAAACCAGCAAAATACGGACGGAAAGTGTTTCGGTTATGTCATGTTCATTCTGGTTATAGTTTCGATGAGTATTTCTACTGTGGTAAGAAGCTTGGAGAGACAGTGTAAAAGGAATAGTGAAGTTGTGAAACGTCTTGTGTCATGTCTCAATCAATCAAATATCAAGGATACAATGTAACCACAGATTGTTATTTTATAATTGTTGCTTAGCAAAGTATTTGCTCACGAAGAACGTATCATTAGTTGGAACGATGAGAAATAATAACATGGGTATTACACCAATTATGGCACCATTCGAACAACGAGCCATTTATGCATTCAAATTAGCTTTATCTGACAAGGTGACTATGGCTAGCAATTTGCAAGAATGTTATCTTCATTAACAACGTGCAAGAGTGTTGTTAGAAAAATGAACAAGTGT
Organism: Thermobia domestica; assembly: GCF_964235325.1. NCBI lineage: Eukaryota > Metazoa > Arthropoda > Insecta > Zygentoma > Lepismatidae > Thermobia > Thermobia domestica. The sequence goes on along the minus strand of NC_137454.1, from coordinate 39,008,395 downwards.
TGTCCTCATTAGCACCAAGAACAAAGATGCAAATATTGATAAGAGTAATGCAAGGAAGGAACCGTAAATTATCAGTTATTATAATGAAAATAAAGGAGGTGTAGAATTGATTGACTAGTTGGTTCGAGAATATTGCTGCAAGAGACAAACAAGGAGGTGGCCTCTGGCATTTTTACGAATTTATTGGATCTTGCTGTATCAAATTCGTTTATTGTTTACGTGAATCATAATACACAATCGAACGTCAAAGTGCCACATCGCAGAAGGATGTTCATCAGGTAATTGGATACGAATTCATACTATCCTTAATATTGGGGACAGGATCATCTTCTAGTTTGCAGAAAACTCTAATAAATGTGCGTGTCATCGCGAGGGTATATGTAATTCTCAGTTTACTCTTAATAAAGACATGTACCCATGTTACAAGAGTTCTAATCAAACTCAGTCCCTTTATAATACCAAAAATGAACAGTTACCTGTCAGGCCGCCAAGCTGGAAAGTAAGTTGTAAAAAGGGAAATGCTTTTAAGGGTAAAATAACCTTGTCAAATAAAACGGTAACACATCAGACCCTGGGGTTATATTGATTCGAATGTCTAACATTACATATTTCGAGTTATCTTATTTTCCGATGTTTTCTATCTTTTCGGTTTGTCAATATTTTTGTATTCCTCGCCCTAGTCTAGTTCTTAATTAGTTTAATTAATGTTGTTAAATAGAGACGTAACACGTCAGATGTGGGGGTCAACTTGACCCCAATGTGTAATATTATAGTTTATCCAATACTGTTATTATTATTATTATTATTATTATTATTATTATTATTAGTAGTAGTAGTAGTAGTAGTAGTAGTAGTAGTAGTAGTAGTAGTAGTAGTAGTAAACCACCTCGAAACACTAGATTAACTATTATTTAGTCTATTTTATCATGTTAGCACGCCCTAATGACAAAACTAAATAATTGGAATCAAAAAGACCCCAAGAACGAGCGTGTGTCTAGATCTGAAGGGCATAAGAGGGTTAAGGTAGTAGTCAAAATATTCCTTATATATTTTACTTAATTCAAGCTATGCAAATGTGTGAAGCTAACAGTGAAATTTTTCTATTATGTTGCAAATATGAAAGTTTTGTATTAGAGAACACTTTCCAGTCATGTTTACTATCTATTCATAGTTATCGATGACACTATTTAAGTATTACTCGTACACATGTTGATACTTGCTACACATCATAATTATTAAACTAAGTGACAATATTATTTTTGACTCTGTAGATATTGCACTGTTGTCTTCAAAGATAGTTATATATATTTTGTGTAATATTATTTTAATTTATTACAGCATCTTTTGGAGGAACAGCTAGTTTCTTTCTAGGATGCAGTTTGTTAACAGGTGTGGAGTTATTATATTTTATAATCGCCCGAACAGGTTTGCAATATAAGGACTGGTTTCGTGAATGGAAACTGTTTAGGAAACACTATTGTGGGAAACACTATCATAATTGTGGGAAAAATAACGTAAGATCTTATGTTTCTTGTCCACGTTTTAAAACTACGTTGAAAGATACGTGCTCTGAGAGCAGGAAAAGGAAAAGGTTAGTATTCACAAAGCATATAGCGACTATAGATTATATTATTATCAGTCCAGTTACAAAAGTGGAAAAAATAAAGCTTTTAACGTACGTTTATGCTAACTGAAAATGTATCACTGTTTTAAACAGATGTTTGCAATATTTTTCCATGAGCGTTTCAATTTTTAACAAGATCTTCAAACAAAACTACCAAACACAAACATTCAAAAAAGGACTAAAAACTGGGCTAGATTTCTTTGTGAACTAATAAGACATATTTGAAATATACGGACTAGTCGATGGTGTTTTCATGATGACCAAAAAGAGTCCAAAAGGAGAACTGTTCGTGTAAATTATTTATTTAATTACCAACTATGCGCTTTCGTAGTTATAAACTCTAGATTTATCTTGAATCCATCATAATTGTTAAGTCTAAAAGAAATAATCTATCAAAATTAAGTAATATAAATAAAATTGCTACCATCTAAAACTTTATTTTATACTCTAATGAACTTTATTATATGAATCGTCCTCAGTTTTTATTTTGTATTATCTTCATCCTAGTAACATGCAAAAAATGAAGCAAAATAAAACAAGTAGTACGTAATATTAAGGAATTGTTTGTATACACGACTCCAAAAGTGCCTTACCAACTGGAATTATCCTATTCCTGCAATAGCAGGCAACCGAAAAAGCTCGGTGCTTGGGTTAGTTGCGAATTCGAAAAGCGGTGGACCAAACTTCAATTTGCAACAAATATGTCAGTGTGGCAAACTGAAAAATATAAGAATAAAACAAGTGGTTAAGAATGACAATTTCAATTGGAGTAGGGTAACATCAAAAGTTACAACATGATCTTACTTAAGCAGTTCAAACAAGATGAATGGCTAGAAACAGATATCAAAGGAAAGCATTTCTCTCCTTCAAACCTCTAAAAAAGTATCTCATAAAAAAGTTACATAATGTAAAGGTTTCATATAAAAGTCCTACCCACGAATTTGAAATTTGACACCCGAAAAGGAAAAAGAAGTGAACCGAACTGAATGAAATTGTGCACATATATTGTAGGCGTAAAATAAAGGAATACAGGTTACGCATTTTCGTAGAAAAAACGGATACTTCGGGCACTGACTCCTCCAAAAATTTGATCGCGAAATATCAAAAGTGCTAGTAACAGTATATCAGATGTGCGTAAAACACATGAAGAATTGCAACGAAACTTTGTGTATGGACAATACGCAAAAAATAAAAGAATACTGTGTTTTTATTGCTTTCTGTGGAAAAACGGTTTTTGGGGGGCAAATCGCCAACCAAAATTTTGAAAGTTGACACGCGAAAGGCAAAAAAGAAGTGAAACGAAATGATTGAAATTCTCACAGATATTGTAGAAATAAAATAAGGAATACGGGTTTCGTATTTTTTCTTAAACGGTTAGGTGATGCACGGAACCCTCCAAACCTTTAATCAGGAAATATGAAAAGTGCTCATAACAGTATGTCAGATGTGTGTAAAAGACATCGAGAAATGCAGCATAACTTTGTGTATGGACAATATGCAACAAAATGCGAAAACTGGTTCTTTATGTTCTGCGGAAAAACAGTTTTTGGGGGCAAAAGCTCCCACCAATATTTTGAATGCTGACTCCCAAAAGGCAACAATGAAGTGAACTGAATTAAATTGTACCAGATACTGCAGACGTAAAATGAGGATACGGGTTTCTTACTTTCCTGGAGAAAACCGGTGGGTTGGGTGCGGACCAATCCAAAAGTTTCTTCAGGAAAAACAAAAAGTGCTAGTAACAGTATGTCAGGTGTGTGCAAATGACATGAACAGTTCCAAAGTAATTTTTTGGATGGAGAATACTCAAAAATAAATGAATACGGGTTATTATTTTCTCCGGAAAACGGTTTGAATAGGCAAAGGAACCCACCCAAATGTTTTGAAAGTTGACGCCCGAAAGTAAGAAGAAATGCACCGAAGTGAATAAATCTTTATACAGCAATTATAGAAATAAAGTGATGGAAAAAGGGTTTCGTACTTTTTTGGAGGAAACGGATGGGTGGGGTACGGACCTCTCCGAACATCTGATAACGAAATGTCGAAAGTGTTAGTTACGGTATGTCAGATGTGTGTAAAGGACATGAAGAAATGGAACGAAACTTTGTCTAGGAACAGTATGCAAAAAATTGAAATTTGAAGCCCGAAAGACCAGAAGAAGTAAACTGAAGTCAATAAAATTGTGCACAAAAATTGTAGACGTAAAACGAGAGAATATTGGTTCATATATGAGAGAATATGTATAAAGAAACCCGTTTAGATTGGACACAGCACTCTTCAAAACTTAGATCTTGAACTACCAGTGCTAATAACAGTATATCATAAGTGCTTGAAGGACGGGAGAAACGGGACGACACATTATTTAGGGACAATACGCAAAGAATTAAACAAACACGGTTGGTTTTTTATATCCTGTAGAAAAATGGTTTTAGAGAGCAAAAGACCCAAAAAAAAGCTTTGAAATTTGAGGCTCGAAAGGCATGATTAAGTGCACAGAATTGAATGACGCTATGCACAGATATTGTAGAAGTAAAATCAGATAATTGGGTTTCATATTTTCCTGGTAGAACAGTTTAGTTATATAGACCTTATGCGAAATAAGTCCTTTTGTGTTTCTCAGGTGTCATCTTCCTTTTTCCTCCAAATTTGGCAGATCAAGTCACCTCGGTCCACTTCTTTTCACCTTTCGGAGTTAAATTTTAAAATTTTGGATGGACTCTTCTGCCTCCAAAAACCGTTTCCCCCAAAAGAAAGCGTAGCCGGTTTTCTTTCTTTTTTGCGTATTGTGAATACGAAAATTTATGTTGTAATTCTCCTTGTCCTTTACAAATATTTGATATACTGTTACAAGCACTTTTGATATTCCGTGATCAAAGAACGGCACAGGTCCGTGCCCAACCCAACAATGTTTTCCAGGAAAATATGAAACACGTATTCCCTCATTTTATATCTACGACATCAGTGCCCAATTTCCTTCACTCCGTTTCAATTCTTCGTACCTTTTGGGAACGTCAACTTTCAAAATTTGAGTTGGTGTCTTTGCCACCTAAACCGTTTTTCCACAGAAAAACGCATTCCTTCATTTTCGGATATTCTACGTACAAAACATTTAATTGCAATTTTTCATCTCCTTTACACACATCTGACATAGTATTACTAACACTTTTGGTTTCTCGTGATCAACGTTTTCGAGGGTACAGGTGTCACAGGGATTTTTTACCCCTGGAAACTTTTACCCCCTGGAAATCTTTACCCCCTTGTCGGTTTCTGGTAATTTCAAACGAAAAGTCAGAAGTCACTTTAAAAATTCATATCATTGAATGTGATCTCTCAGTGTACGCACTCACTTTGGTCAAGATGGCTTTAAATCCGAAGATTTGGAAGGGGAGTAAAAATTTCCTAGGAAATTATTACCCCCTGTCGGTTATAAGTTACTTAAAAGACAAACTCAAATGTTACATTATAAATTGATACCACTCCGTAGTATCTCTTAACAGACACATTTACTTTGGGCAAGATGGCTTTAAATCCAAAGATTTGGTAGGGGGGTAGAAATTTCTTAGGAAATTATTACCTCCCTGTCGGTTTTTAGTTACTTCAAAGACAACCTAAATGTTACATTATAAGTCGATACCACTCCGTAGTATCTCTTAACAGACACAATCACTTTGGGCAAGACGGCTTTAGATCCAAAGATTTGGTAGGGGGTAAACATTTCCTAGGAAATTTTTACCTCTCTGTCGGTTTCTGATTACTTCAATGACAAACTCAAATGTTACATTCTAAATTGATACCACTCCGTAGTATATTTTAAGATACACGATGACTTTGGGCAAGATGGCTTTAAATCCAAAGATTTGGAAAGGGGGTAAAAATGTCCTAGGAAATTTTGACCCCCTGTCGGGTTTGGTTACATCAAAGCCAATTGCAATGTTACATTATAAATATATAATATTTCGTGTTATGTCTTAACAGACGCACTACCTTTGTCGAAGATTGCTTTGTATCCGAAAATTTGAGAGGGGGTAATATTTTCGTAAGGAATTTATATCATCTTGTGCGTTCTTGGTTATTTCAAATAAAAAATCTAATGTTACTTTATAAATTGATATTATAACATGTTATCTCTTAACAGACGCACTGACTGTCGGTAAGATGTCTTTATATCAGAAATGCTATAGGGGTGCTTATACTCTTGTATTGGTTGTGTGCTACTTCAAGGAAAGGTCAAATTTTTACATTATAAATTGATGTTATACCGATTTATGTCTTAGCAGACGCACTCACTTTAGGGACGATGAAGGATGGTTTCATTTTCGAAAGTTCATAGGGAAATAATATATGAAGAAAGCTAAAACTTATTTTTGTTTTAAATGAGATGTTGAAATACCAAATTTGATGAATGGGCTTTAATCAAGTCCGAAGATGTACACGTTTTTATAAAATAATTTTCACACGTATTCTTCGCTTCCGTTTTGAAATTCCAAAAATTGTTTCTCTGTGATATATCACGTCTCAGATCCCATGTACTGACCAAGCTTTAAGATTCCAACTTCAGTGGTTGTACATACGACTTAAGAATCTTCTTTTTACAAGCCTTGTACGTTGTTCTGGTGGCTAGCTTGCACTAGCTAGCTACGCCAGTTTCAACAGTGTTGGCAACTTTATCAATGTTTATTATATTTCCGGTACGGTTTGAGAAATCGAAGTGTTGTAAACGGTAAAATAATTTGAACGTTCATTGCAAACCACACATATAACTAGATATAGTATTTACCTATTTTTTTTAAACACAGACTTTCAAAAAATTCAAAATTTTCAACCCCTGTAACTTCGTTTCTATTCATTTGAGAAACGTCATACCATGACCATGATATTCAGCGCTAAAGTTCTTTCGAACTATATTATCCTGTGCATCTCTGTTGTGCTGTGTCTGTGTTAGAGGCTTCCAAACTTCGGATGTTTGTGATACCATATCTTTAGCTTGTAACACTGATTAATAAAAGTAGTATTTTAAGTTTACATTTGACATGGTTAGAAATATGTAATAAACTGACGTAGTGCCATTTGAAAAATATAAACTTATATTTGGTTGTCAACACTGTTGTGAATTTATGTCTAAACCCGTTATAGCGGGTGATCATGATAAATTGTCTACCATGTGTATATAGGGGGAGAGAGAGGAATAAATTGCAACAACGTTGCTTTTAATTGAAAGATGTGTTTTATGTTTACAATCATTTATGTTATAAGCTGTGTAATAGCACTTATCAATATTATAAGGCAACTAATATCTAATATTTTACACTGCAAACTAGGTAATATTTTGGAATCAAAGTCTGCTTTCTTAGTTGCATATAACAAAATTTAAAGTTAGACTTACTTACCTTTGTTTCGAAAGATTGTTTATTTTTTATATATTTTGCTTCCCACATGTTCCACACTGTCAAAAGAGTCAAATTGAATTTCAAAATCAATATTTTCCTTTCGACGCTACTAAATCCTTAAATCTCAACTGCTAGTAAAACAAGTCAAGAGCTGCTTTCGAAGGAAACTATGAAATATTTTTTAACAGTGCAGTGTTTCGGAGGGAAGTTTCTCCCTCCTTTTATACGTGGCCGCTAATGTGTAAGATTTGAATTGTTCCTGTTGAAGAGCAGCTTATACAAATTTCATTGATATAATTAGACAACAATTAATAGAAATTAGCACTTTGAAATTGCAACCATCTTAAGACACGTGGGGGGCGCGGTGGCTGAGGGATAGAGTGTTCACCTCCGGTGCTTGAGATCACTGGTTCGATCCCAGCTAGTGCCGTGTGGAGTTTGTGGTGGACAAACACCGTGCTTGTGGGTATTCTCGGGGCTCTACCGTTTTCTCCCACTTTCTTCATTCCACCATTTCATTCATTTCTCGTAATCACTGTCTCCTTTATTCTAACCGGCATAGCCGTAGGACGTAACACTAAAAGATTTCATTCCATTTTTTCTTAAGACACCCTCGTCAGACAGCAAATCAGGTGCAAAACTGAAAAAGCAATTATTTCCTAGAAAAACATTACAGACTATCAAGTTTTTGGTCATGAAGCTGTAGCCACCCCTTCATTCATTTCGTTGGGCCACTCCTCTGGACATCATGAAACCAAAACAAGACGGTTCCAAATAGATTAATATTTGTTTTTGTTTGGCCCGGATATCACTAAATACGCTGCCAAGTTCCCTGGTGGTGGTACGTTGTTCTGTAGAACTACTGCGTGCTTTGTAGTGTGTAATTGGAATCTCATCCATGAGATGATCCACACCAAAATGGAGGAGATAATTCAATATAAGGATGAGTATATAAGAGATACTGTATTATATGCTACCTAGTGTCGATTAGGGTTCTTAACCATGGGCCACAGACATTAATACTATGAAGAGAACAATACGCTGTAACTAATCATACGCGGGCTCTTCAGCACCAGCATTAACATATTGCAGCATTGAATCTATTTTACACATTCACCATGACATTTTTATATACACCTGACCATTATACGTAGTTAATAGCTATGAATATATACAGTACTCATTCACCATGCCATCCTAAGGAAATAGAAGTAACTGAAATGAAGAAATCTGGATATCTCGACGACCATCTGTATATATTTATGCTGACTATAACCAACGACATAACTGGTAACTAAATTTTATCTATAGCACGAAAGAAGACTGGGACATCATTAGGTGTTAGGAGATTTGGTCAGGGATCTCAATTACTTACTCGAACATGTTTCTCATATTTATAGGACTTCACGAACAAACATACCTATTCAATCGAAAAACAAAGATACGTGGTTTAAATTATATATTTATATATAATATTAAATTTGGGATACTAACATCTAGTATAATCCCTGTATTTAAAAAAATATACACGTTTAGTGGTAAATAAAACTTAATTAACCTTCAACACTGATTATCATGACGTTTATAAACCTCCATGTCAATAAATTCTGTAACTACATTTTTTCTTTTTCTTCTTTTCATATTTTTTTCATTAAGAGTTCGGTTTTTCATTAAAGTAACAAAATTATAGATTGGATTTCCAAAGGGTTACAATGGTAAAATTTATAATTATTTTGTTACATATTTTTAAATATATTTAATTACAAAATTAGATTTTTATTATATAGTTCATTATTCCGAATCTGCATATTTACTTATAAATTGAACATCTAGATATAAATAATCTTTGAAACAACGACGAAATCGACCAAATAAACAAACTATTTCAACCTTTCAATATGCAGATAACGTAGGAGTTGACGTATTGGATTTCTATTACAGCTTAGATTTACTGTAAGGACCATATGTCAAAATGGTCAGTTACAAAGCCAAATTATCGGATATAAAGCAGTCTTGACCAGAATGATTGCGTCTGTTAAGAAATAACACGGAGTAGCATCAATTTATAATATAATATTTGATACTGCCTTTGAAGTAAACAAATAACCGACAGGCGGTATAAATATCTCAGGAAAATATTACCCACTATCAAATTTTTTCGGACATAAAGTCATATTGACCAAAGTGAATGCCTCCGTTAACGAACAACACAGAATGGTAATAATTTATAACGTAACATTTGATGTCTTTAGAGTAGTGCTCTCAACGGGTAGGGTCGGGTCGGGTTGAAGAGTGACCCGTCCCGACCCGTAACACGAATTGACTGACCCGAACCGTGATCCGACCTGATTGACCTGACCCGACAACCCAACCCGAGCTGATCCGACCCGACAACCCGACAGGACCAGACCCGTAACCCGACCCGAGCTGACCCAATCCGAGTCGGGTCGGGTCGGGTCACGGGTCGGGTCGGGTCAACCCGATCCGTTTGAGAGCACTATGGTCACGACACTGGGTGAACGCCAAAATGCACTCCCATTGAGAATTAAACACGGACCACGTGTACAGAAGTCTTACACTTTAACCATTAGCTAGATCAAGCGGGGGATTTGTATATTCATGTTAATGTATATTTGGCACTTTTGAGGTTTGGTTATTTCTTTTTATACCTGATACCAATGTCCAACGTGGGATTTTTTTTCTTGCTTTAGTTCTATGCGACGAAATTTTTTCTTCAAGGTCAGTGTTATCACCTGCTCGGACGGCAGGGGATCTTCTCGGAATGCAGTAGCAAGAGTCTCATGGCGGAGACAAAAGGAAATTGACTGACCCGAACCGTGATCCGACCTGATTGACCTGACCCGACAACCCAACCCGAGCTGATCCGACCCGACAACCCGACCCGAGCTGATCCGACTGACCACATCCGACAACCCGACCTGAGTGACCCGACCCGATAACCAGACCCGAGCTGACCCGAGTAGTCTGATCCGACAACTAGACCCGGGTTGACCCGACTGACCCGACACGACAACCCGCCCAGCTTTGACCTGACCCGACCCGACCCGTAACCTGATCCGACTCCTTTGAGAGCACTACTATAGAGTAACCAAAAACCAACATGGGGTTAATAATTTCCTAAGAAATTTTACCCCCTATCAAATCTTCGGATTTCAAGCCATCTTTTCAAAGTGACTGAGTCTGTTAAGAGGTACAACGGAGTGGTATCAATTTATAATGTAACATTTGAGTTTGTCTTTGAAGTAACCAGAAACCGACAGGGAGGTAACAATTTCCTAGGAAATTTTTACCCTCTACCAAATCTTTCGATTTAAAGCCATCTTGCCCAAAGTAAACATGTCTGTTAAGAGATACTTCGGAGTGGTATCAATTTAGAATGTAACATTTGAGTTTGTCTTTGAAGTAACCAGAAACCGACAGGGAGGTAATAATTTCCTAGGAAATTTTTACCTCCCTACCAAATATTCGGATTTAAAGCCATCTTGCCCAAGATGATTGTTTGTGTTAAGAAATACTACGGAGCGGTATCAATATAGAATGTAACATTTGAGTTTGTGTTTGAAGTAACTAATATCTGACAGGGGGTAATAATTTCCTAGTCTTTGGATTTAAAGCCATCTTGATCAAAGTGAGTGCATACACTGAGAGATCACATTCAATGATATGAATTTTTAAAGCGACTTCTGACTTTTCCTTTGAAATTACCAGAAACCGTCAATGGGGTAATAATTTCCAGGGGGTAAAATTTCCGGGGGTAAAAAATCTCTTTGACACCGGCATCACTCAAACATTTTCTTCAGAAAAAATACGATACCCGTATTCTCAACTTACGCCTGAATATCCCTGCACAATTTCATTCACTTTCCTTCAATTTGTTTTGCCTTTTAGGTCTCAAATTGCAAAATTTTGGGTGGGAATTTTGCCCCCTAAGACCATTTCTCCGCAGAAAATGAAAACCGGAATTTTTTTATTTTTTCGTAATGTACGTACACAAAGTTTCGTAGGAATTCTTCATGTGCTTTACGCGCACCTCACATACTGTTACTAACACTTTTAATATTTCGTGATCAAAGGTTTGGAAGGGTCAGTGCCATACCTAACTACATTTTCCAGATGAATACGAAACCCGTATTCCCTCATTTTATTTCTAGAATATCTGTGCAAAACTTCATTAACTTCGGTTCACTTCTTCACACGTTTCGGGCATCAAGTTTCAAAATTTTTGGGGTGGGTTCTACCTTCTAAAACCGTCCTTTCGCAGAAACTAAATTAAGACGCAATTCCTTAACTTTTACGTATTGTATAAAAATATAGTTTCGTTCAATTCTTTGTGTCCTTTACACACATCTAACATTCTGTTACTAGCAGTTTTGATTTTTCGTGATTACATAGTTGCAGTGGATGTGCCCCACCCAATCGTTTTGTCCAAGAAAATATGAAACCCGTTTTCACATTTTAAGTTTGCGATATCTCTGCCAAATTTGATTCACTTCTTCTTCTCTTTCCGGCGTCAAATTTCAAAATTTTTGGTGGGGATTTTGCACCTTAAATCTCTTTTTCGAAGAAAAAAAAGGACGTCTTCCTTTACTTTTTGTGTATTGCCCAAACGCAAAGTTCTGTTGCAATTCTTCATGTACTTTACAGACATCAGATATGGCGTTTTTAGCAAATATTTTATTTCAAGATCCAAGTTTTCGATGGATCCGTGCCCACCCAATCCTTTTTTCCAGGAAAATATGAAACGCGTATTGCCTCATTTTTTGACTACATAGTATGTGTCCAATTTCATTCACTTTGGTTAACTTCTGTATTTTAGAAGTACCCTGTACTTACCAAACACAATGCCTGATGTGCACTGTCTCCCTCAAAAGATAATTGCCATTTGGGAGCGGTGGTTTTTCTGGCAGGGTCGTAAGCTCTGCACCCATAAAGTCAACAAAACCTGATGCGAAGGGTAACTTTTCCTCACTGCTAATGAGTAACGAGTGTGTGTTTGGATACTAAGTATTCCATCCCGCAGCCAAGAGTACGCACGACACGCTATATTGCTTAATCCTCCCAGTAGGGCGTTGGATCCCTCCATTAGACACACCAACTACCCACTCTTCCATACGTATTCGACTACCACGTAACCTTATCTCCCGCACAAAAGAGCACGGCTTAACGTTAGTTCATCATTTCGGAATATAGCGGAAGCCTCACCTCCTATGTTAAGGACAACAGTTTCTAAATTACCTACCTATCTGAGGTCGTCACAAGATTGCACGTACTCTCCCGAACCAATTGCACGAGTTAGTCGCCCATTGCAGATGATAGCCAAAGCCTCACCACTGGTAGGTTGTTGTACAGCTTTCAAGACAGTCTATGAGGAATTTGTGCCAAGGGTGCTGGACATTCGAGATAGTTACTTGTTTACAAACACCACTGAAACCTATCTTCCACTCAAAGCGTCTAGCCCGCCACAATGCACCCGGTAATCGAAGTATAATGGCGTGTCCCTCCACCTTTCTCAACACGGACTCGGGGCCGGCCATACAGTAAAAACAAAAAATAGGTTGACTAAGTGTGGTAAAAAAGATACAATCTAAGTTATAAGTAAACATCAACGCCTACAATATTTTTGCCAGGTTGTGATTTCGTGGCTAGCTCTCCAAGGTGCGACATAAATATTTAAATTCCAGTGTAAGAAGTTGTGTGTATTCAATCCAATCAAATCTCTGATTCTATCTTCACATCACAAACATTTCGGGAACTTATAACGATCCGTCACTTTCGAGCAAACTTTGACAATAGATGTCTTGCCCAATTTGTAACCTTTCTAATCAGTCTCTCGAGCACAACACTTAATGCTGTTATGTGACGATTTCTTTTTCTACAATTTGTGACAGAAGGTTATTGCGTAGTCCTATAAAGGTACATGTTCCTATTATCGTAACCGTAACGATCATTTTGACTAGTCCATGGACTGCGCATTCTTTCGGAAGCAGAATCAAATAAGAGAAGTGATTTTAGTGGAGAACAATTTTATTGTTGTTGTGAAGCCGTCGTTCAAAGAAATCATTTCTACCTGAACTAGAATTACCCCACACAGCAATGAAATATTTTCAAAACGTTTTTAAAACGTGCCATCATTTTCCTTCAGAAAATGTATCCTACTTCCCTTAAGGAAATATATTCCATATGTTGTTGAAAACATTTTCCAAATAATACTGAAAATATTCTCGCAATAAACTCAAAAACGTTGTAGAAATATTTTATACGCCGTTAGAAAAGTTTTCCAAAAAATGTTTTCTGTACGATTTCCAAACATTATTGAAAATGTATTTAAAACGTTTTATACAATGTTAACGGAATGTTTTTTAAAATATTTCGCATGGAATATTTGAAAATTATTTACCACTAACACAGAAAATAATTTGTCAAGAATGAAGAATTTTTTTAAAAATATTTTTACAATGTATTGGGTACATTAGTCGAAATATTTTATAAAGATTTTTAAATCATTTTAAACAAAGATTAGTATTCTGTAAAATAATTTTAAAATATTTTCATACATGACGAAAAATGTTTTCTGTACATAAAAAAAGTATTTAGACAATATTTTCCTGTTTATGACAAAATATTTTCTTTATATGACAGAAAATATGTAGAGAATATTTTCTCTACATGACAGAAAACATGTAGAGAATATTTTCTCTACATGACAGAAAATATGTAGAGAATATTTTCTCTACATGACAGAAAATATGTAGAGAATATTTTCTCTACATGACAGAAAATATGTAGAGAATATTTTCTCTACATGACAGAAAATATGTAGAGAATATTTTCTCTACATGACAGAAAACATGTAGAGAATATTTTCTCTACATGACAGAAAACATGTAGAGAATATTTTCTCTACATGACAGAAAACATGTAGAGAATATTTTCTCTACATGACAGAAAACATGTAGAGAATATTTTCTCTACATGACAGAAAACATGTAGAGAATATTTTCTCTACATGACAGAAAACATGTAGAGAATATTTTCTCTACATGACAGAAAACATGTAGAGAATATTTTCTCTACATGACAGAAAACATGTAGAGAATATTTTCTCTACATGACAGAAAACATGTAGAGAATATTTTCTCTACATGACAAAATATTCAAAGAAAATTTTCTCTACATGACAGAAAATATTCAAAGAATATTTTCTCTACATGACAAGATATTCAAAGAATATTTTCTCTACATGACAAGATATTCAAAGAATATAAGGTAGACATATCAAAAACGATTTCAAATTAGTTTTCTTGCTGTATTGTAACAGTAGAAAATGTTTAGAAAATATGAAACTAGTTTCAGGTATGAATTTATGGTAAGAAAGAAAATATTTACGATTCATTTTTCAATTAGCAATTGATATGCTTTTGATTTGATATTATATGTAGTTTCAGAACGTACTTAAAATATTTTCTAACATTTTCTGGTTTTCGCAGAGAAATATATAAAATTCTTTCAGAAAATTTTTTTGTCATTATCACGATAACACCTACAGTTTGAAATACATTTCTTCAAAACTGAAGGAAATGCATACTGAGCAGTTTTCCAACTCTTGTGAGTTAAAATATCTGGATTTCATTTTTATAAATTGATGGCGTGGCAGAAGTTTATGTATTTTGGAACCGGTTTAAAACACACGGAAACTTCTAGCATCACAAATTTGTAAAAATAAATGCTAGTATTTTAACTTATAGGTAGGAAAATTTCTTCAGTAGGCATCTACTTCCGTTTTGAGGAAAAACATATTTCAAACATGTAGGTTTGTTATTATGATGACGATCAAATAATACCAAGGGAATTAAAATATACAGTATTTAAAATATTTCTCAGTTAAAAAAATCTTAGCGGATATTTAATGTGTTCTGAGGCTACTTACAATAACCAATCAAAAACATATCAAATACTGTTTGAAAAATGAATCAAAGATTTTCGTTGCATAAATTCACATCTGAAATTAATTTAACATAATCCTATCTTTTTACATTATAAAACACTTCAAAATTAAGTAAACTGGTACCTAACGCTAACTAATTTACATCTGATAAAAACTTGTAAGGCATGCTCAAATGAAAAGGACATTTTTACTGTACCAGCATTGTACTGAATCACAGAGGGTACATATGATCGCAGGTAGATGGTGTGGTGTGCCAGTTTGCAGTTGTACCGAGCAGCTTAGACCTTGTTTATTCAGTAGAAGAAAGTTGTTTTGCCGCATGGAGGAGTGCAGCAAATTCCTCCTGATCAGAGCAAGGAGCTGTAATCCAATTTCTTCGTGCAGAAAAAGTGCATCTTCCCATGTGATTTCCACCTCTTCGGCTCCTTAAAACAGTCACCTGTGAGAAACTGGCTTCGTAACCCCAGTGTTTGTACACTGAAACAATTCATTCACTTCTTATGCAGTGGGATCAATATTAATGGAAATTATGTATAGGTATCTGCACACACACACAGACACTGTAAATAAGGCTCTAGTTGGAGCCTTTTCTTTTGGGCAATTCTTATACATTAGTGAAAAAAAGTACCTTCTAGAAACTCAAAATTATTAAAAAATAAATATCAACTTTTATACTTTAGTTTTTTAAATATATAGTTTTTTTTATTTTAGTGAATTTTGGTTCCTATTTCCGTTGCAAATATACAAAACAGGACTATTTTCATATTACCAAATAAGTAAAATTATAATTTACAGTATTGTTTTTCGATATTGACATTAAAAATACTTTTTTTATTGTTAGTAATGTTGAAGATTTTATTAAAGTAGTAAAATGCTTGAAATTATAAACTGACGCGAACAAATGAACGAAATAAAGAACTGAGGAAATAATTCAGAAATGAATTCAAAATATATGGACTGTCCACTTTTTTTTTATCGAGTACCAATAAAATAATTATTGACGAAGTAGAATGTATTGTTTTGCTTTCTTGTGAACTGGATAAATGGGTGTTCATTAGAAAAAAATATATTATGTTGCCTTTTTAGGGAATTTATAATAATTAGAAAGACGTCGGTAATTATAGTAACAAGATCTTGGATGGAAGCCACCATTTTATAATACACTCCTGTGATAATTTTGATCAGTTTGTAATCACGTTACCTATTCCACCCAATCAGAAAATCCGGACGGGTTAAAAATATTACGAACTCAGGCCATAATAACAAAAACAAAAAGTTTAATTAAGTTCCGAAACAACAATTACAATTAAGCTAAAAAAAAACTTGAATTTAATGCGAAAATTTACCTTGTTTCCCTACAACCAATTCATCATATGAACTGCAATGATTATCCTCGTTTCCTACGAATTCCTAATTTTAGGATATTCGAAAATAATAAAAAAAAAGTAAATTATAATAAATAGCAGTACCATTTCGGTTAGTATTCGCAACGAAATTTAAATCTAAATTTGTATATTTCTACTGACAATTGCAATTTTTGATCAGAAGCCCTCAGTTCCTGCAAGGACAATCCTGTTATAAAGCCATCTCACTAAATTATGAGAGAAAATATTTAATTAATCATTAGTGTGTGTTAATGTGTTATGGTCTAATATGTTAATGTGTTATGGTTTAATTAGTGTGTTATGGTCTAATATTCATTCAATAAGCAGACAACGAATATTTCAATTTGAAAATAACCTTTATTCAGATGACTAGAACAATAAAAAACGAAAAAAAGGTATAACACCATCACCTCATATTTATTTTGTGAACAACAAAACTATCAGTTTGACAAACAAAAATATATTTTGATACGTAGTTAAGATTATGATATAGTTATTGATATGACTATGAAATATTCTTTCATATTCGTACATAATAGTTGTAACAGTGAGAAAAAAAACTATCAAAAACACTTGTGTACCTTTACAATTATTTTCCTTATAAATCTTTCGACAATAATGTTGTATGATTAGAACATGACAGCATTAGCCAGGATAATTCTTAATAGCCCTGGTATTTAAAATTTTGTTTCAAACAATATACATGCAACAGCGCTACATTTTGCAGTACGCTTAACGTGTTTCTAAGGCTTGTTTCCTTGTAATCATTTCAAGTAGAGAAAACACATTTACTTCCACTATTTTTTTCAGCATCATAACTCTTCACAAATATATATTTTTTGTTAATGAACTGTACCGACAAACTGTAAGAGCTGATTCCTCACATCAAAATAGGAAAAGTTCATATGGACCTATGGAGAAAAGAGTGTAGTTTCAGAGCTAGGGTTGTCCAAAATCGCGAAAAAGGTAAATTTCAAGAGACCCTATTTCGAATTCCAGAAACTGTGGATGGTGGTCCTTATTGGCGTAAAGGAAACCACACATACACAATCCAAAAGTGCATATTTTGTCAATTTTCAATAGGTATACAGGGTATTTCCTACAGGGTGTAATTCTCAGATATGCTCTCAATAGTTTCCAGATATACCCTGATTTCAAGGAGGGTACAAAGTAGGCAAGAGGTAAGCCTTAACAACAATGGACATCCAATGCTCCGGAGGGAAGTCGGAAGTGTTAGGAACCGGCAGCCCAATGTTTTCTTGTGTTCGGATTAACGTGTGATGCGATGTATTTCGCCACGGTATATTTCACGTTTTCTTCATTTTTAAGCGTGAAAGAAAACCTTGCAGCATTCGTTTGACCGAGTACGAGAGACCGTGTTGCTGAAGATCATTAACAGTTCCGATATCGCGCCAAAGGATTTCATGTTTACTGCTATCAACACTTATCGTTTGCCTACTTTGGACGAATCAAAGAGCATATCTCAAATTTAGACTGATGACATGTCAGGGAATTTCACCCTGTATGGAATACTCTGTACACCCATTGAACATTAATGAAAGATGCATTTTTGGATTCCGTATGCGTGACTTCCTTTACGCTAATAAGGATCACCGTCCACAGTTTCTCGAATTCGAAATAACGCCTCTTGAAATTTAGCTTTTTCGCAATTCTGGACAGCCCTAGCTTTGAAAATAAGCACTTTTACCCACAGATCCATATGAACTTTTTCTCTTATTTTGATGTAAGGAATCACCTCCTACAGTTTGTCGGTATAGTTAACATCCCGTATATTATTAAAAATCTCAATTTCCGTACCACTCACCTTAAATATTATTTCTCTGAGACTTATTTCCCAATTTCTATTTTTTATTGTATCTACACTTCCCTGCTTTTGCATCAATCTGCAGTCTATTAGATTTCGAAGAGCATGCTTGTATCCCTGGTTCTGCATATGAGGCTCCCTGAGCAATCTATGTGTGATCCTTTTACTTCCACGCACGACTTGATGGTAACTGTTTTCATCGCATTTCGAACGTCTTACAAAACAAATTCTGACGAAAGATTCTTCGTGAGAATTGAAATGCACCGGAATTGAGATAAGAAATATCATGCTATCAATTAAGATGTTATATTAACAGATTTGACTTCATTTTTAGCAGGTTTAGAATTTTATTCACAAGTGGAAGTTTATCTCGGTAATATTTCAGGTGTCAAAAAATTCAAGGGACAAACTTGGGGAAGTCATACCTCACATTAAAAAAAAAAAAAGGCAAAAGTCCATAGTTTCAGAGCTATAGGCTGCCGAAAACGTGAAAAAACGAACTTTTAAGGGCAAATAGCTCCACTATTATGAGACCGAACGTAGTCGGATCATCACTTATAAAACCGTATGCGCCCTATTCAAATATCCAAATATTTGCGGTACTTGCGCAACGAATTGTATAGAGGAAGTTGGAGTACGAGGAGATACTTTTAAGTACTAATTAAGCATTAATGGCAATAGTCATATGGATGGCATTTAAAAATCATTTCATTTTACTATTAGTAATCGAAAATCACTAATTTCATTTTTCCCTTTCATGCAGCAACAAATATTTTTCGGAAGTTATGCAACCACACACAACATACGCTAAAAATATTTTTCAGAAGTTATGCAACCACACAACATATTTTAACTTAAAAGAGAAGTCATGAAATACCTCAAGTTCCTCTGTACAATTCGTTGCGCCTTTACCGCATGATTCTGAAACATGGATATTTGAATAGAGTGCATACTAGTTTCTAAGTGATGTCTTGACCCGACTAAGATTGGTCCTATAGTAGTGCGGCTATGAACCCTTAAACTTTTCATGTTTCCGCATCCTATAGCACCGAAACTATGGACTTTTGACCACGAATTCATATAAATATTTTCCCTTATTTTGATGTGAGGAATCACTTCTCGAAGTTCGTCGGTTGAATTTTTGATACCCGATATACAGGGTAGCCCTAAAGTAGGTATACAACCCCGCATTGATCAAGTTTAACATTCTAGCTTGTGGGTTTATTTGCTTCGACTGTTCCGAGATTAAGGTATAAGCAAAAGGCTTTAAGAACAAATAATAAACTAAGCAATAACATTAAGAAATGATATAAAATTCAATGAGCTGATCAGTACGGTACTGTATACCTACTTTTGAGCCACCCTGTATGTACGTTTACTTTCACAATTTACTTTCCATCTCTTGTAACTAATACAATAGTTACATTATTAACAGTTTGGTAACATTTAAGACATCACGACATATCAACCTAACACAACATACAACCAACACCGAAATAATCTACAACTACAATAATGAAAATAGAAAACAAAGCTGAGACTTTGGAATAAAGACGCATTCAGTCTTGAGTACAAGGTACACTCATGTCCAAAATTATTGTCGCATGTCTATAAATATGTTGTAGGAATATAATTTGATGACGAATTCTCCCGGTATTTCTTATAATGTTAGTATGTATTTAA
This sequence comes from Thermobia domestica, assembly GCF_964235325.1. Classification (NCBI taxonomy): domain Eukaryota; kingdom Metazoa; phylum Arthropoda; class Insecta; order Zygentoma; family Lepismatidae; genus Thermobia; species Thermobia domestica. The sequence goes on along the minus strand of NC_137454.1, from coordinate 38,988,525 downwards.
TCGGTAAAGACCTGTATGCAGCAAATTTCATGTCAAAAGAGCAGTAAACAACAATAAAACGAAAATAAAACTTCCTTGTCCATTTAGTAACATTTTGTTTTATTCTCTCTAATTTCCGTATTTATAATTCTTTTCCTATGAAATTTACCACAAATATACATTTCCCGATTATACGCATAGTATCAGTATTAAAACTACACTGCAAAATCATTATCAAATTATATTCTTACAAGAAGATAGTTACAGACATGCGACAACCATTTTCGACATGAGTGTACAAGAAATGTTACAATGTTACAAGGTACAAGCAATGTTGGGGAAAACGGCCCACAACAAACTAGAACATGATTTACTATTTCGCCGACCCCAATGTTGCGCTTTCTTCAGACACGCCTGTTTGAGAGACATCATGTTGCGGGACAATGCCCTCATCGCCGGATGGACTACTTGTTTTTGTCCTAAGAAAAAAAGAGATTACGAAATTAGGCTTAATACTGACAAAAACATTTCTTCAAACACAGAAGGGTAATAAGGAATTAGGCTAGCGTACATTTACATCCCAAATCCTTATTTGAAGTTATTTTTAATACGGTAAACTCCCGATTATCCACAGAATTGGCCGGCATAGTAACCACAGATAATCAACAAAACAGACCAAAAAGGACGGACATAAATAATCTTTACAGTGATATTCACTTACAGCAGTGGTCCTTCACATGCAATTATGACTTAATGAATTTTCTTTCCATATGCGTGCTTCCACTTCCCTACATTTCCTTTATTTATGGTGTTACATGTTTCGGTGTAACGTTCTGTTATAGGCGTTATTGCATATCTTATTCTACCGTTGTAATTTTCATTTAATACCGTAGATAATCCGCCCTCGAATAATTGGGTGTTCACTGTATTTTGTACCAGGTGTGTACATAAAGTTGTAAGGTGATTCGAAAGTCACAAATTGGTAACACTGCGCGTATGACTTACCACAGTACGTACGCGTCATGTGTCAGTGTTAACATTTTGGTGTAGAGGTGAAATGAAGGTTCAACGTTGTGACCTAAGTTGTACACCGTCATGAAAATGTGAGAAAGAAGTTACGAGCAACAGTATTTTATCAAGTTTTGTGTCGAACTTTGATACAACGTAACCGAAACTGTACAAAAGGCAAAACAAACCTACGGCGATGCCGCTTGGTCGCGATCGCAGATGTTGAGAGGTTCCAGGCACTTTTTTGATGGTGGGGAACAGTGGGAACCAAGGTCCTGTCTAAAATGCATGCAACGTACACGCATGATGTAAATGTGAAACACTCTAAAATCTTTTTGCGTAATAGCAGACGAGCTTAACTTCAACCACAAAATGACGGTATCATACTTTTACCAACGAACTGGAGATGAGAAAAATCTGAGCTGTTGTACCGAAAAAAATCTCACGCCATTAAAAAAAGCGTAATGAAAATCCAGATTTTTAAAAGAATATCATTACAAGTGACGGAACTTACCAAGTTTCCTGTACCGGCACGATCAAAAAACCAAATGAGTAGAGTGGCAGTCTCCTAGATCAATATGGCAGAAAAAAGCTAGAATGAGCAAGTCACGAATGAAACTCTTGCTCATTTTCTTTTTATTCCAGTAGAGGCTTTCCTGCCCTTAAAGATTTCGTGTCTCCAAGGCAAACGTTCACAAGCTGGCGACAAGAATTACGGGAAGAGTTCCTTGACTTTTCCCAGTTTTCCAGAATATGTAATCTAATTACCTACTCAGTCTTTCCCATATTGGTGGAAAAACGACAAAAAAGAAAGAAAACGATGATACATATATTTTTCCGTGATCAACTAGAATAATGAATAATAAAAAAACGTATTTTATTATGAAGTTACAAGACTTGCGCAATAAAAATTCCTACACAACGCAATAAATCATTTACTCTGAAATTTATTCAGTAACCTGATTTACATTATGAAGTCTCGTCACCTATGAAATATGAAATTAAAAACCTTGAATCTTCTTTCGACTCAAGATGTGTAAGTAAATCTAAAATACATCCGTATATAAAAATGGATGCTTAACTTTGCTTTAAATATCATCGGAAATATAGCTAATCAGCTTAGCGACCCAGAACTAATGGATTCGACACTAATCTCGATTAATTTAGACATTTTTCACCCCGTCTCAACTGTTATACCAATAAAGACTGAAAATGAACTTAAAATTTATCCAGAAAGTCCCTATATTTTAACGACCCAGAAACCTATTTATTCGACACTTATATTGACCTTGAATTTGGACTTAAGCGTCACTATTAATTTCAGCAACACCGAAAACTAAGGATACGACACTGATACGGTTTAATTTCGATTAGTTTTATGTTACCACCTTCCACCCGCCTTTGCACTAAGGACTTCTGTACTAAACTTTTTTAGGAGTTAAAATATATTAAAAAGAAACTACAAGTACACAAATAAAAACAGAAAGCTAAAATAAGACGATCTTTTAAAAACTCAAAGATACTGGAAACTTCCTGTGATTCAATTACCAGTTTACTAAGAAACGATTTTACAGTGTTCTGAGTATTAATATATATTAAACAGCGAAATTAGCCTAAAAATGTCACAAACAAACGAACAAAAAAAGATAGAACAAGGGAGCTTTGCTAAAAAAAATATGTGTATTTTAATTTCTTTCTGGCAGAATATGCAAGGAGAGAAAGTGTTCTTCAAAAAGATTGAGATATATCTGTTGCCCAATAAGTAATTAATCATTATATCGCTTGTTGTACAATATGGCTTTGTTTTTGTTTCTCTTTAATAAGTTATATAGTACATTTCTAATTTCATTCTTGGGAAAACAAACAAACAAAAACAAAAAAAATGAATGCACCTCTTAAACTGTTATGGTTATATCCGAAAACGAAACAAATCATTTTCATAGGCGAGTACCGTGTAAGCTTCTTCATATAACCCGCTTAAAGCTGGTTTCTTTGTAACCAGCTAGCTGAACAGGAAGCGGAAATGACGTTTACTTCACCAGCGTATAGTGCTTGGCGTTCATCTCGGAATGGTAATCCTGAGTTTTCTTTTTTCCAACAAAACACACTTCAGCTCCATCAAGAAATCCCTCCTCGTTGCCAATATGCAGCATAATTATTCTCTTCCCAGCACCGGAAGGAGTACGAATGCCCCTCTCCAACTCGAAACATGTTGAACAGCACTCCGGTAGTAGTCATACACTGGTGTGTCTTCTTCTGGCAGAATTTGCTCTTGCCATCCAAACTTGTCAGAATGGTTCGCACCGCACCAAGGCTCATCGGTGTAAAAGACTAAAATTATTACGTCTGTAAAATTTCAACAGCCGTAGAAACTGATGCCTTTGCCCAGCAATCTTATCACTTTCCATTAGAACTGGTTTCTTGTTAAACTTTTTATACCGAAATCCCAGTTTTCGCAACACACGCCATAACGAAGTTTCACTCATTTCTGGAGCATCAGTAAAGTCCTTTGTTATCTGTTCCAAAAGTTTTTTTTACCGTTGGATACTCTTTTCGCACATAAAATTCGTGGAGCTTCCGGCGAATACACCCTTGAAGGAATTCATCTATAACCAACTTGTTTGACGGGGAACCTGTTTTTTTCCAGAGATTCTAGGACACTATTATTGCGAAACTCACTTGAAACACGCTTCACAGTTTTTTCAGACACCTTTAAGCATTCGGCAGTTCTTTTGACGGATTGGGAGAACGAAAATTGTGGAGCATTGTTTTGTTTCTCCAAATCAAAAAATGATCTTGCATTTATTATAAACTGTTTCTCGAAACTTCGAAAATGATGCTTTTTCATTGTTTATATTACAACCTAACCAAAAAACACACAAAGATAAAAAAGAAACCACACGAGAACAAACACAGCCACAATTTCTGCTTCCCGCGCTTCGCGCAACGCTGACTCATGAAGTTCCATGCGGCAACGTCGCAACAGCTAAGTGGTAACTGATCGTAAAAAATATGACTATTGTCATATTGTAATTTCGGATCTTTTGTCTGTATCTGAACTAAAACTGTATACGTTGTTAATATTGCCATTCAATGGAGCGTACTTCAGTGCTTTCCGTTCTTCACTAATAGAGTTACGGGCAGAGATCTGTACATGTAACAAAATAACTTATTGTACATTAACTATAAAATTAATTTTAAAAATACTACTGCACTTTTGTTTAGTATACTTTCGTTCATATTCAGTAAAAATTTCATTCCTGTATTGCAAAAAATAACCGAGATATTTTTCTTTAAACTTCAAGGAAACCAATTTATTGCAAAAAAAAATTACGTTTTTAAATACATTTTTTATTTTATAACCTAAAGTATTAAGCAGAGAATTGCAAGCAAATAACCTGTTAAAGTAAACACTTCTGTGAGTAAATTGGTGCATATTTCATGTCTCTACTTTAACTGGGCTCGAAGATATAGTTGTTTGAACCCAGGGGTCTATAACGCTGAAATGGAGAGTAGACTACCTCCGTATCCGATAATGAACAGCTCACTACTAAAGAAATGGTTCAATGTCTAAATTGAGATAACTGATTTTTCCATAAACAAAACTTATACATATATTTTTTTAGAATGAAAATTCCACATCAGTGTACAGAAAATCGGAAGTTGCTCAATTTCAACATTGAACTAAAATGTATGTTTAGCTACGTTTTTAAATAAGAAAAACTAATATGAATAACAATGTTCCTTCAAAAACTTAACTGTACAATAAGTGTTTCTCAGTTACTTCTGAAAATTTCTGTATTTACCTTTTCTCTATCCTAAATTTTGCTCTGGCCAACCAATGCCCGATCATCTCTGCAATTTTATTATCCGTTAGATCTTCCTGGTTATGAACGCGTCTCATAGTATCTGAAATACAGAGACTAAGTTCGTTTATAGGAATGACTTAAGCATTACGTACAAATTACGTTTAACTTACTAGTACAGTTATAATGTTTCCAGACAAAAATTAAGATTCCTTCACTGCCGTAAACAGCGATTCAAAAAATTCGAACGAAGATAAGTCAATGGCCCGTTCTAAGCCGTACCTGGAACATGATTCAGAGTTAAGATCTTTGCCACTGGTCCGAACCCAGCAGTACAGAAAACCAATGTTGTTCAATTTGGTAATTTTAGTGAGCGAGTCAACAACATTATAAGAGATAACTGAACATAAAGAAATTGGCGTAGAAGTAACGTTGTTCTCACAGCTCAACATATTACCAACAGTGGCAAGCTATATAAATGCTGCCAGTAAGATAATTTTGAAGGCTCTATAGATTAGACCTAACCTTATCTGCATGAATGCACACCAGTCCGGGAAAAAGAAGTAGACACAAAAGTTTCCCCCCCACTCGTTTTAGAGTTATTCCAAGATTCAACTAGAAGGGTAAGTCAACCCTAGGAATACCAAGTTATCTTACGTACTATGTCATATTAGTGATGGGCAAAACCATTCACCTCTCAGATTCGTCGCTCAGTAGTTCGCTCACTAAAATGAATCGGTTCATTTCAACGGTTCAGTGACTCACTTATATTTTTACAACTGGGAATGGGTGAGGTTAAAACATAAAATCGTATTATCACACTAAATACAATTAACAGATGTCATGTACGAAAAAGTGTAATTCTAATGCAAAATCATGAACAATATGGATTAAATAAAAGTTTCCCGTAATCAGCTAACTCTGAATTTTACAGAGTAATAATAATAATAATAATAATAATAATAATAATAATAATAATAATAATAATAATAATAATAATAGAGTTTAGCGTCTATTTCAGCAGCGAACCTATGTAAGACTTGGATTTACAACTTAACGTGGAATCCAAGCCATACGAGTCGCACTGGGAATTGAATCCCGTAACATTTATTAATAAATCTTAAGTGCCTACTGTCTTAAAATTTGAATAAATAGTTCAAGTTCAGTATGATTGCAGGCTTATCCAAACGTAGGAGGAAAAAAAAAAAAAAAAAACGGTGAGGGCAAAAATGGGAAAATGTTGTTACGGCTATCGCATGCTTTTCTCTTCTGGAATTGAAATTAGGCATGAATCCAGGTTTACGAGATGCGAGGCCGCAGGCCGAACAAACATGTGAGTCTAGGGGATTAGGAATTGAAATTTGGTATGAGGTTTCAGAAGTGGTTATTGTCTTGAAATTGGAAAATATAGTTGAAACCCAGTATTATTAGAGCTATGAAATACGAGATCATATTGCCAAAAAAGTATGGATGATTAGGTAAACCTCCAAACGATGGGACAAATGTTATTGTTACGGCTTTCGCGTGCTTTTCTCTTCCGAATTTTACCGGTTTGTTTTTCAGAAATTGAAGACAGTTAAAATTTGGCGTGATTGCAGGGTTATGAAGTGCAAAAACTTACGCTGAGCAAACGAGGGAGACTAGAGGTGAAGTTCCAAGGAATTTGAACCGAAATTCGGTTTACTCGCGTGTTTTTGAGCTGCGAGGCCGTAGGGCGAACAATTTTCTATAAACTTATTCCTCCTCTGCAATGCCAGGCACTTCAGCTAGCATCTTTATACAAAAGTAAAGGAGTTATTTTAATGTTCTTAACCCATTAGCTTGTATGTTCTTTCGGACATAAAATATGTAAGATTTATTTCAATTGCTTTAGAGGAAGGTGGTGTATTTTGTTAACTACGGTACCATGATATGAACGAGTGTAACAATACACATAACTGACGCATTTTGTATAAAATATATCCTAAGTTGCCAGATCCAACTGATCTCAAAAATGATCATCTAAGCTATTTATGAAGTAATTTTTCACACTACTGTAGTAAACTGTCTGGATAACCATAACAAATAACTCAAAATGTACAACAACTGACTGATAATATTTTGTTAGAATTTTTAACAAAAGTTACGCCGAGGGTTCGATTTACTTTTGATTTTAGTTTGTCGTCTCGTTCAGCATCGAGGCCATGAGACGCGAACCTACAGTCGGGAATTGAACCCGGGGCTCCAGCGCGAAAGGCGTGTATGTTATCTACATATCTACGAGGGAGCTCCTTGTGTATTCGAGAAGCTCCCTCGGTATTCCTAGTGATAACCCTCCGCCACGTACATAAAAATGCGAAAATCAATTCAGCCTATTATCAGACTACTGTTTCGCACAGAAGTTCAGCCTCTCTAGGATAGATTCCCAGAAGGAATGATTGCTTCAGGAAAAGCTGATAGAAGACGCTGAACAGGAATATGGCTACAAGTTATTCGTCCTTCCAATGGAACTTGTCGAAAATGAACGCATAGTTTCAACAAGGTGCCACCTGCCTAATCTCCACACGAGGCCTACCTAATCTCCACATGAGGCAACTACATTACGACAGGACTCTTATCTTCAACTGAACCCAACTCAAAGAACTGCTACGTTAATCAAAATCTGCATTCTTCAGTCATTTATCCAATAAAGTGATGCTAAATTTTGCTTTAATAATCCAGAATTTATAATTGCTACATCCTATATAAAGAAACTGATAAGGGGAAATGTAGTAAAAAGTCTCCGGTCAAACATATATGACATTCAACTAAAGCACAGTAGTAAATTGACATAATCTACAGTACGAAGTTTGGCTATAGTGCAGTATTTACCTATAACAGTTTTGCACGTTAGTAACTCTCGAAACACCCTCTTTCCTTTTTGACCTTTGTAACTATAGTAGGCAGCAACCTCATCACAGATAATCTTTGACATCATGTTGCAGGCAGTTCTGGAAGAAGTTCCTCCTTTTGCTAAAGCAAGGTAAGCCATCTGAAAAAATAAAAACAAACATGTATACATTAACGAAGTTTAGTTTAAGTAATAATCTAGAAATTATCAGTAAGGACCTAAAGCAGCGGACACGTCATCTTTCCTTTACATATCTTAAGAAGGCATATATGCAAATCACATGCAGGAGAGTCAGAACCCGTCACTCTGTCTCCCCCCCCCCTTTTCATTCTTAGGTTCACTTTTTCTAATATTTTCATATAAATTAACAATTGCTTAACTGCCACCAAAAACACGTAGGACGCAAACGTCTTTATGTGACAACAATTAACCACAACTTATTGATAATGCTAGGCGCTGAACAGACAGGTTTATAATGAATCACAACATTTTATTTATTTATTGCATGCAACAGTTACTAGGTGGCATATTGTAAATGAATATTTTATAGGCCCTCCTCAATTTTTCGGACATCTCTTTTTATTTTAACGTTTTCTTAAGAGCTCTTTCCACTTTTAGGTCATTTACTTTTCGGATCCTAACTACGAATTTATACTTCTAAATGTACATATCTAAAATGGAAGAACAGGGAACTATATGCGTACTAAACACGATTGGCAAAAGCTACACCTTTTTAAAATTAGTTTTGGTTTAAATAAATTCTTTATTTATTCAGATTACATATGGTTAAAAGAAATGAGTTTGTTTGGCCCTAACGTCCATATGCAACACTGGGGCTATGAAAGTATGCCTTGTTCCGGGATTAGACAAGATTAAACGGAAAATGTTCAACTGATGCATAGGAATAAGTAATGCACTTGAAAAACAACTTTTTGTGAAAAGTCCTTAGTTCAGTTTGGTGTGTTCATTACACTAGATTGTGTGTTCATTAATCACAATCCGATTTCCTACCGCGAAGTACCAGAATGTAAGCTTCACCCACATTACTCGCTACCCCAATACGGATAGTATATTCAAGAATCAGGATTAGTATAAAGTTGGATGGTATATAATTTTTGTATCGAGAAACTCCTGCCTTAGTGTGATTATTTATCAGCAAATGCTTTACAAGAAAGTAATTTGATTATCACCAGAGATGCAAGGACTCGAAAAGAACGGCTTTTTTTTAATGAAAAAAAATTGCACGGCTTGGGAAATTTAGGGCTTTTATGAATATTTCAACTTTTACGAAGAAATAACAGTGTGCCCCACCTTTTGTTTCCTATCATAAAGAAAGAAAAAAAAACTGCATTGTGAAGACTGTTATATGTTCAATAATCAAAGATAACCGGTCAATGGATAGGAAAGAAAAAGGGCAAATTAGTAGACGCAGTAAGTTTCCTAGTTCGAACGAAATGTTTGTAAAGCTATTAGAATAATATTTAACGACCGTCATGTATTAGTAAAAAATTAATATTAGCAATAATTGTTCTGAAAATAGTAGTTACACTCAGTGGAACAAACTTATTTATTATTTTATGCATAAACTGAAACTACATTTAGTGGTTTTTTTTTCTTTCTTTTTTTTTGTAAACATTTTACGTAGGAAGTCATGCGGAATACTTGTGTGTAAATACATATTATTTATTGAGGTCGTTACAATTCCAGCGGAAGGTTTAAAACGCTAATACACGATATAGAGAAAGACGGAATAAATTCTTTAAATGATGACCTGTTACTAGTATTAAACTAACATCAAACAGCATGATTGTTCATGACTAATTTTCTCAATTGAACTTATATTGCGTTCTAATAAAGTATCTGAAGCTCACAATAAAGGGTTTCTGGAACTAAGATGATGTTTTTTTCTTGTCTGTCGGTGTAAATTTAGGCAACCTGCACAACACACGTCAAGATGTGTAACTTTCAGAAACATGATATTGTTATTACGTAACCAACTTGTCCCTAGTAAGATGTTGGGTTGCGTAACTTACGCTTGCAGCTTAGCAGTGAAATCAGTACGATAACCAATAAAGACAGACAGCCACACACTGAACGTAACTTACAACAGTAATAACTGTTGTAAGGACACTTCTTTCATTGTAGAATTCAGTACAAAAGGGGGTACATAAGTAGGAAAACATAAAAGTCAAAAAGATTTCCATCTAAAAATTAAGAAAAGCTTTATATATATATATATGAAAAAACAATCCCAAAAAAGACTGCTTTTTGCATTTCTAATTCACAGTATTATAACCAGTGCACTAAATAAGACATTCATACAAATAATTTATTTTGGAATTTTAAAATAGAAAAAATAGTATGTTAATGCTGTTCAAGAAAACTTAAAGATTCTAGTTAAGCTACAGATTAAGATACAAATTTTTCCGAACTTTTATCAATACATTTAAAAGCAAACTAGCTTCTCTGTGACAGAACAGGACAGGTCTTACTGCTTAGAGTGACATCCGAGGCGCAATTCGGTTTACACACACAGGAGAAATGTTGCAACCCCCACAATCAAGCCCTGGACCCTAGATTACAATTAACGCAGCCAATTGATATTTAAACACCGGTTTAAACCACCTTGATTTAAACCAACCAACATTGGTATTAAATTAAGGACACCAATATCTTAAAATATCCTGACTTTTCATGATTTTTGCTGAACAGTTTCTTAAATGTCACTGTCTATCGTGGAAATTTTTGTACCAATTAGATTGCGTAGTACCAAAATTTTTCGCACAATCTTGAACATTTACATAGCTGCCAATCTGTTTTTATTTCATTCAAATAATACCTTATACTATTTCATAAGAAATATGAAAAGTAGGTTTAATAATAAAACATACACAAAAAGAAAGTAATGCCATTCTAGAGACAGGCCGACAACGAAGGTTCTGGACAACATTCAGAAATTCTATGAGTATATATCGAGTTACTAAGTCCGACTTTTTTAAAACATTTTTGAGAGGGGGTAAAACTTTCGAGAGGAGGTGAGGGAGGAGACGTGCCGCAGATTGTGCAGCACCTTCATGCGTTCGCCAGTGACAACAGCACGTTATATGCATTTCATACGTGATAAATTCTCAATGCAAAATTAGAAATAAATAAAAATAACATCTGAAACTTAGAACTAATCGATAGAACCGTCAGGTGGACCAGCTGAAAGAAAAAATAATACACTATGAAATCTCTATTATATTGCACACTGAAGGAGAATGTCTTAATTCTTGAAAAACAATTAACTAATCTTAATAGACGAAAATATGAGAGATGAAATAAGTACATGAAAAGAAATAATAAACTAACTTCAAAGAAAAGTTCATACAGCAAGGAATAGATAGACTGTGGAGGGGAAATAAAAGTCATGTACGCAGTTTTCACTAACTAAACTTTGAACAGACACTCCCCAAAATTCCTCGACTTTATCTAGTAAAGAAACGAAAGCTTCTTTAATTCTTTCCGATCAATTTCATTTTACCCGACTTTTCAGTGCTGTTGAAATCTTGCAAATACAAGTGTGTGATTCTCGACTGCACGTAAGCTGTACTCGAAACACACACAACATAAAAAGCCGAAGAGAAACTTACCAGCTGCTTCTTCACTTCTTCGTCAGATAAACTCTCCTCTAGCTTCTGCAATTGTTCTTCATTTTGAGCTGGTAGGCTTAAAGAACATAATATATCGTTTCCTTTATCATCCATCTTAGACGTCACCTGTAAATTCATGACTTCGGAAATAGCCTCGACTTGGGTTTTAAGATATCGCTGGTAACTTATCATCTTAGACATCGACTGCCTCATATCTGTAAGTGAAATAATTACACAATTAATACCGACTACGGATGTCTGCACGTTGCGGACGGCAACATATGATTCGTTTGCAAATTTGTAATGAGTCACTGCGGCCAGTCGTGCTGGTATCTTTGAAAATTTAGCTTTTTAAATACAAAGAAAAGATTGAGATGGGGTTAAAAGTCGTAGTTCGACTACAACACCTCTATGTATGAAACAGTTATAGGTGACTGTGGCCCTGTTGTAACCATATGGTCCAGCTTATCGAATATTAATGAAGAAAATTTTAATTTTTAAATGAACCTCGTATAAAAGCACTCGCAGCAAACAGACGAGTATGCATATGTGTGTGTGCGTCGCGTCTGCGACGGAAATCTAGCGCATCCTTTACCAAAATAATTATCAGGGTATAAATTTACATTTGCTAGTTGTAAGAAATAACCTAATATACTTTTCTTTCAGCATAAACAACTAATGCCTATGCAACGTAATAATTTTCACATTATTAAATTGCATCGGCATTGAGAATACAATTAGAATCAGCTTTTGTGTCGATTTCCCAGAACGTTCTGATCCGAACTCTGAACCGTGTTGTCCAGTGGCTATTTGGTCGGCTTTGGTGAACGATCCAAACTGTTGTTAAAGTCTAAACGAGACGACCAAAAGATAACGGATCGAAACCCGGACCGTTGTAAATGCCCAAGCCCCCTAGGGATCTGTAGGACACCAACCACATACACTTATACTGTTTTGCTTTATGATGCCTTTAAGATTGTACAAAAGTTTTGAGTCAAACAATTTGACAATAAAATGATCGTTGTGTTTAACGAGGATGAAACTAGAAATTACTTCCATCAAGATTCCAGCCCTGGTTCTGAAACTGATTTTGATGACTGGAACGGACTTTTTCTTTTCTAAGAATGGAAGTAGTGAAAACCTTTTCACACAATTAAAACATTACGATTTGAATATGGAAAGTCTTTTAGATTGTAGTTCACACTACATATTAGTCTATAATAAATTCACTACATCTAATATTATCGTTACATATTCTTTTAAGAATTGATGAAAAACTTTAAAAACACGCCGTATTCTGAGGAAAGCCACAGCAAAATCTAGCCGTATTCAAAATGTGAATAGCAATAATAATTAACTGAAAACATTAAACCGGGTACATTTATTTTTTAAAGGAATCCTTCTCATTAGTGTAAATCGGTGATGACCAACTTCTAAGGACTATAGTTGCATCGCAAGAATTACGAAGCACTTTCTCCGCAGGAACTAAATCGGAACACTATATAATGAGTAAAACAGAGTGAAAATTAAATTCTTTCAAAATTATTGACGAAACAAAATGCAGGTTACAAAAAAGCCTCCGGGAAGCATAGACACGCCAGTTTAGCAGTTGGCTAGCACTGGTGTTAAATATCTGATATTAGTCATGTATAAGGAAATTAGGCTAACATATATGAATACCGTGAAAGATTTTTTCGCTGCATTATCATATAAAGTAATGGAAGCAAGAACAACACTTATGAATGTTATATTTACTGTCATCTAATCTCGAATTTTTGCAACTTGTCAACAGCAACATCATATACAAAATTTCCACTTGTTTCGGTTTAAATGAACATTTCATGAATTTAAACAAATTTAAATGAACATTTCACTCTAAATTAGACTAAAAGTAACAGCGTAGTTACATTCCACTAAAATTCTAGAACTGATTTTTTTCTGTATGATCAGCTTTAATTTTTTTTATTATCAAAAGACTTTCAAATCTTAAAAAAAACGACGCTTCTGAAACTCGAGAGCTTACAATACCAATTCTAAGAAAAAGTTTTACAGAACAGTATCATGGAATTTGTTAGTCCACCTAATTTCTTTAACCATTTACTTTTTCCACGAAATAAAGTGAACTACCTGATTCACCTACACACATTACATAAGTGGTCCAGTGGTTACCGCCCACATATCTGGTGTAGGTTCTTGGATCGAGTTCCAATACAGAACAATGCGATGTTACAAGACGAAAGAACGGACCCATAGGTTCGAATTCTAATGAATGTTAATCATCGTAAATTGTAGACCTCCAGCTCAACTATTACGTATATACAAAATCAAATTAAGAAGACCCTCCAAGGTGAAATAACTCCAAATACAAACTGCGAAATGTTCTGCCTTGCTTGCTTGCTTCCTTCCTTCCTTCGCGTCTTTAAACAATTAAAGAAATACTATATATACTCATCACCCAGAACATTATGACCACCTACCTAAAAGTCGGTATATCCACCTTTGCCACGGAAAACAGCGGCGGTGCGTTTTGGCATGGAAGCAATGAGGCCTTGGTAGGTCGCTGGAGGGAGTTGGCACTACAACCGCGCACACAGGTCACCTAATTCCGGGGAAGGGGACGACGCGCTCTGACGTCAGCCACTGCACTAAGGTCCATGGCGATGATCGCGTGCCCATTGCAATCGTAGTTACAGATGTCGTGGTGTTAACACTGGCACACAGCGTCGGCTGCGGAGACCCATCGTTAGAAGTGTTCAGACACATTTGTACTCTGACCAGCATCAAAGTCTGATGTGACTTCCGCCACAGTTCGCCGCCTGTCCTGATTTACCAGTCTGCCCTAGCTACGAAGTCAAACATCTGTAATGAGGGGGAGGGCAACCCCTCAACGTTTAGACGTCGTTTCACCTTGGTTTGCCACTTAAAGACACTCACCACAGCAAGGGTTTGAAAAAACCTGGGCTTTTTTGAAAAAGCCCAACCCACCTGAGCCCATATGGGTTTTTTCGGGTTTAATCGTTTTTGTTTTTTTTTTCGAAATATTTCAACGTCTCTGGGGGTAAAAGTGTTAAAATGTGATTTATATTTCAAGATTGTCATTGTCACAACTTGCAACAATTTTCTACTCACTGCCGTTTTGAAAAAATGGCCGCCATTTTGAAATTTTACATTCGATCGCCAAGAAAATCTATACAGCAAATTTAGCATATCTTGTACTTCCACCGTCAAAATTTCAATTTAAAAGACTGAACATTGCGCTTCGTAGCGTAGATAGATATTCGCTGTTTTGAAACAATGGCCGCCATTTTGATATTTTAAGTTGGTATGCCGCCAAAATCTATACAGGAAATTTAGAGTGTCTCGTGCTTGTACTCTGAAAAATTTAACTTAAAAGGCCGAAAGTTGTACTCTGTAGTGTGCGTGGTAGAGGCAGACAAACGAGTTGATTTTGTGTTTAACGTCCCTTTCAGCAGCGAGGCTATGAGATGGGGCCTACTGATTAAAGTGAAATCCGAACCACATGAGCTCCCCCCAGGAAGCAAACCCGGGTCACCCACGCCGAAGACGAGTACACTAACCGCTTAGCCATGAAGGAGCTCGGCAGACAAACGAACAAATGTAGATCAAGTCATCCAGAAGCCTGACTGACGTTCGCCAAATATGAATACCAAAAGGGATCTATTAATTTAAAACAAAGATACAATTCATGTTGTATGAAATAAATGTTTCAAAATGTCTTATATGAAATTAACATCTTCCAGCATAAATAAACCTGCCATATTTTCTTCATGAGAATACGGGACACATCAGATTCCCCCTCCTTAACTTTCCAACACAATGAATTGAACTATAGTCTGGTTATGAACAAAAGTATAATAGGCCGCGGTGGCTCAGTGGTAGAGCGTTCACCTCTGGTGCATGGGGTCCCTAGTTCGATCCCAGCTCGCGCCAAGTGAGCTTTGTGGTGGACAAACACCTTGTGTGTGGGTTTTCTTGGGATGCTCACGTTTCCTCCCACTTTCTTCATTCCGTCATTTCATTCATTTCTCATCATCACCGTCACCTTGAACATAGCAGGCATAACCGTGAGACTAAAAGTAAAAGATTTCGTTTGATTTAATTTTAATGTTTTTTTTTTCAAGAATATAATAGGCGAAAGTTCACTAAGCAGCAGCTGCTTTTCTCTCTTCGTACCCTGCAATTAATTGTATAGACTAAAGATGCCTAAAAACTTAAGATGTGCTATAAAAATCCTTTACAGGAAAACAATATGCAAATTATTTAAATCAGTGGTACAATCTACCTTCAATATCCTTCGTGCGTTTAGCAATATTTATTTACATGGCTGTATTTGCCAAAACTAATTTCGTCAGTTTAATCTGATTCTTCTCCCTGTGTCGTGCGTAATTGTCAGGACCAGTTTTACATTTTTCTAAGACCTGGACCAAAGCACAATTCTGTGCCCTAGTCTCTGAAAAAGATTATAATTCTTGTTGACTTATCTAATGTGTTGCTGGAGAAAAGGTCAGCCATCTTCCCTGTGTTTGTAAATGTAGAAACACTCAAAGCCAACTTATATATATATATATATATATATATATATATATATATATATATATATATATATTCCGGAGAGCATCCGAGTTTCCATCAAGTTCAATGGAAAAAGTAGCATTGCAAATTTTGCTCGCTATCAAGTCGAACAGGGTGGTGTAATAACTTCCTCGAAACTATTACATGCAACAGCGTACTGTTCATTCACTAATTACAGGATTCCCAGCCAATGTCAGAATGTTTTGTTTTTCACTTTTCGAATAAGCTGATATTGATAGTAGAAATGGAACGGAGTTAAAATACAGGACATTTCTCTGTCCCGCCTAAATTTACGGGGACGCGGGACACTCGGGGCCCAAAAGCGTGACTGTCCCATTTCTTACGGGACGTATGGCAGGCTTAAACGTAAAATAAATAGTTTTATTGTTGAAGTATTCATTTCCGATCTTTCTGCGTTTAATTCGGGAATTTCCCGAGCACCACCTTCACGGCGTGTACATCAAAACTTCCACTAGTACGGAAATTTGAACTCAGCACTTGAAATAGCAAGCGTTACATTGTCTTCGGATCCCCGAGCATTAAGCTTCTTAAATTTGAAAGAATTTTTACGCTATTGCTGGTGTTGATTCTACAGAATGCTTATTTGAAGAGTAGCAACAAATGACTGAACTAAACTGTTATTGTTCAACCAAATTTTAGTTGAAAAAACTTGTGTTTTACATCAAAGGTAAGAAATAATACCAATAGTTTTACTAATGTATTTACATATGTACTATTAGTACCGGCACCTATGACCTTAAACCCGTCAAACGTATGAGTGATAACGTTCCTCCGTGTCGCCGAGCACACTATTCACGGAAAATATTTTCTAAAGTACAAAATTGCTTATTTTACTTCAAAAGTCTATAAGCATATTCCATACATTAATTTGTTCTACAACTATCTCAAGCTGTTTTTTTTTTTTTTTTAATTCATTTAGTGCATTCGGAGCTTTATAAAGGTCTTATGTTGAATCTTGTTGTATACCTTAACGTGAAAGCGTCTAATTCGTCCAAGGAAAGTCTAAAATCTGATAAAAATCACTTACAATGTGATCACCTTAGGTGTACCAATAATATACTAACAAATAGGTCAGAAACCCAGGTGGGTTTTAAAGTGTTTTTTTTTTCAGGTGGGTCCAGTTTTTTCTTAAATTTGACAAGAATTGTTACGCTGTTAAACAGGAATAAACTGTTGTTGTTGGAAAACAAAATTTTACAGAAGAATACTTGTGTTAGCATCAAAGGTAATAAAAAATACTAGTAGTTTTACTTTACTAATACACTAGATATTTACTGGTAGTACCGGCACCCATGGTCTTAAAGCCATCAAATGTATGAGGGATAACGTCCCTTAGCGTCGCCGAGCACACTATTCACGGAAAGTATTTTCTAAAATATAAAATTGCAAATTTTATTTTAAATAGGTTACAAGCATAATTCATACATTACTTTGTTCTATCTCAAGCTAAGGTAAGGATTTTCTTTATCCATTCAATGTATTCAGAACTTTATGAAGGTCTTATGTTGAATCTGTTGTATACCTTAACGTGAAAGCATCTAATTCGGCGAAGGAAAGCGCAAAACCTGATAATCACTTTCAATGTGATCACCTTATGTGCACCAATAAAATACTAACAAAAAGCTCAAAAACCCGGAAGGGTTTTAAAGTGGGTTTTCTCAGGTGGATCCAATGCGAAAAAATTGACGGGTTTTTTCGGGCACCCTGCCACATTTTAAGACACAAAGCATCAGAACTGAATACTTCAACAGTAAAACTATTTATTTTACGCTGGAAAATATTTAATTTCATATAAGACATTTTGAAACATTTACTTTATAAAATATGAATTATAGTATGTATTTGTTAATTGTTTTAAATTAATTTTCTGGAAAGAACCGTCTTGCAACAAGTGCTAGGGAAATTCCCGTAATTGAATGCACAAAGTATCGGAAGTGAACTTCAACAATAAAACTATTTATTTTACACTGGAAAATATTTCATTTAAGACATTTTGAAACATTTATTTTATGAAACATGATTAATATATTTGTTTTAAATTAATATATTTTGTGTTCATATTTGGCAAATGTCAGAGTTTCTTGGGATTATTCGATCTGCATTTGTTCGTTCGTCTGTACTACAGGGTACCACTTTCAGTCTTTTAAATTTAAGCTTAAATTTTGAGGGTACAAGCACGAAACACACAATTTTCTGTACGTATTTTGGGCGGCATACCAACGTAAAATTTCAAAATAGCGACTTTTTTTTTTTTTTTTTTTTCAAAATAGCGGGTATCCACATTACGAGGGTTGGCAAAAACCATGGTTTTTATTGAAAAAAAACAAAAAACAGTTTTTTTGGTTTAAATTTTTTTAAACCAGGTTTCTTTGGTTTAAATAATATGCTCTATGTATTTATATCACATATGCACAGAAATAAGTTTGTTTTGCCCTGATGTTATTATACAATAACCAGGTTATGAGGGAAGGGGACATATGAGCTTAAAGCGGAACCCAAACCGCTTCTCTGCTTACATTCGAGAGGGATTGTCCTCGATTTGAACTCGAAACCGGGACTGATTGGCCACAAATGCGATACGCCTGCCGACTCACAAAGGACTCCTGATAAAAAATACGTTGTACTGATCTTTACATACTTGTTAATATAATTGCCAAGAGTCATTTCAGAAGGACAAAAAGATAAACAGTTGCACAAGTGAAACCATTATACAAAATTACATATGGACAATTTTGAAATATTGCAGAGTACAGAAGAACTAATTTAGTCCAAGTTAGTTCACTACGACTTATTAGTCCAAGTTAAACAAATACAACGACTTAATTTGCATATCAATAAGAAAAGTGAATAAAAATACGAATTATTTGAGTCCACTTTGGCTCTGACCTATTTGACATAGATACTTCTGATTTCAATAAATGCCTCTCGTGGGGTTTTATGACCAGCCCAAATAAGGCATTTCGATGTATTTTGTCAATAGTAAACATTATTTAGAATTTATCTTTGATTGCAATTGCATAAACTATATAATAAAAAATTACAAACGAAACATTCATAAACTTATATATATAAAAAAAAGTTGCTTTTGTAGTATAATCTCCGAGTTACGAATGGGTAATTTAGGTCTGAATATAATACTAAATATACGGGAGTGGAACGTGATAACCCACAAATGTGTGTTTATCAAAATTTTACGAACATTAATACTTTAACGAACATTTTTCGTTTTTTGGTTTAAACCAGCCAACCCTGCACGTTACAAAAAGCAATTTTAGGACTTTTAAATTGAAATTTTCAGAGTAGAAGCACGAGACACACTAAATTAGCTGTATATATTTTGGCGGCAATCGAACGTAAAGTTTCAAAACTGCGGCCATTTTTTCAAAACAGTAGTGATTAGAATATTGTTGGAATTTGTAACAATGGCAATCTTGAAATATAAATCACATTTCAACACTCTTACCCCAAAAGGCATTGAATGTCACGAAAAAAAAAAACAAACGAAAAAACCCATATCGGCCCTGGTGGGTTGGGCTTTTTTTAAAAACGGTTTTTTTCAAACTCTGGTTAAGAGGAAATTAAAATAATATATTTGCGTCAAGGAATCGTTAACTTCCATAAAAATAAAACACGTGACCTACCATTGGTCTACTTTAAAGCATTCACCATCGTTCCGAATATCATCTAACAACAGAAAACCTCAGATTAATAGTGTTCATTTGTAGCCGCAATTGACATCAAAGAAAGCTGCGATTGATTTCGATAAATATTCAGCAGCTAGTACTAGTAGTAGTTTTTCTGCAACTACTGGCCAAAAAAAAAAAAAAAAAGGTGTATAAATAAATATTTTTCTTTGTTGTTTCGTTTTCGTTGAGATAAAAAGAAATATTTGAAGGAAATTTGTTAACTAGAGGGGTAGTAAAAGAAAGTGAGGAGCGCGTCTTGCAGCGCATGAGCGCGTCACAGCAATCTTTGATCATTTCAGTGCGTCTCTCCGAAAATATTTGGTTGACGAACTAAGAGTCGCTCTCCAATTTCCACGATGTCCAAGATATTGTCAGAATTGGTTAAAGGAAAAGAAACAATAGCTATGTAAATTCCGTTGATGAAAATGTAAAAGCAAAGATATCGAGAAATAGCGAAGAAATTCCAAAGAACATGGTAAATTGCCAGTATTATTTCAGAGAAAGACGTAAGCGTATTTATTTCACATCATGATAGTTTGTTATGGCATCTGCGGCTTGATGACGTCAGAGGGATAACGTTCTTCGTTCAAGGCATTGGAAAGGAGACAACTTGTGGGCTATAAATTCCAGTCTGACATTTGCCTGGTGCGAGGGGAGAAAAGCCTCTCTTAGGTAGCTGATCTGCAAGGTTTTTTCACAATATCTTGACCGAGTTTTTATTAATACTGGAATTTACATCTATATGTACGACCCCAGGTTCAAATTTTGCTGGAAACAACTGTTGAAGTAATTCTATTTTTAAAAATTCGATAGCCAGCCATCCTCACTAGTCTCCCCAAGCTTTTCTTTTACAGATTAAGTGAATGCTGGAATAGTATCAGCAATAAATTCAGGCAAGGACCTTTTCAAATCCTTTTTTTCTGACAGTGTGCTCAAGGCTTAATAATTTAATAAGCAGGGTTGGCAAAAACCATGGTTTTTATTTAAAAAAACCAAAAAAACCGGTTTTTTTGTTTAAACCAGGTTTTTTTGGTTTAAACCAGGTTTTTTTGGTTTAAACCAGGTTTATTTGGTTTAAATAATTTGCTCTATATATTCATATCATATATGGACAGAAATAAGTTTGTTTCGCCTTGATGTTATTATGCAACAGCCAGGTTATGCTGGAAGGGGTCACATAAGCTTAAAGCGGAATAAAAACTGCTTCTCAAGTTACATCCGAGAGAAATTGTCCTCCATTTGAACTCGGAACCAGGACTAACTGGCCACAAATGCGATACGTCTGCCGACTCACTCACGAAGGAATCCTGATAAAAATACGTTGTACTGCTCTTTACATGCTTCTTAATATAGCTCTCAAGAGTCATTTCAGAAGGACAAAAAGATAAACAGTTGCACAAGTGAAACCATTACACTGAATTACATATGGACAATTTGAAAGTACTACGGAGTACAGAAGAACTAATTTAATTCAAGTTAGTTAACAACGACTTTTATTGGTCCAAATTAAAGAAATATGACGACTTAATTTGCATATCACAAAGATACGAATTATTTGAGTCCACTTTGGCTCAGACTCATTTATACATAAATAGATATCAAAGATATTTCTCATTTCACTAAATGCCTCTCGTGGGGTCTGTATGACCCTCCCCCACCCACCCACACACACACAAAGTACGGCATTTCGATGTATTTTATCAGTAGTAAACATTGAAACAAAACAATATTTAGAATGTTTCTTTGATTGCAATTACATAACAATAATAACAAAAAAAAAAAAAAAATCACAAAACAAACATTTATAAACTTACATAAAAAAAAGTTGCTTTTGTAGTATAATCTTTTTGAGTAATGAATGGGGAATTTAGGTCTGAATATAATACGAATAATATACGGGAGTGAAACGTGATAACCCACAAATGTGTGTTCATCAAGATTTTACAAACACACTTTTACGAACATTTTCGTTTTTTGGTTTAAACCAGTTGGTTTTTTTGAAAAAACCAGCCAACCCTGTTAATAAGTAGTGATGGAAACACCTTTCAATATCTGAGAAAATAGCTGATCACGGTTATTGTAATCTAACTACTGTAGAAGAGCTAGACTCGCAGGTTTTCTTACTTGCCTCCTCGCGTTTAAATTAAAAAAAAATAAATAAAAATTACATTTGAATTTCAAAAGTAGGAAGCTCCCATTTTTTAGTTTACAACTTTATTTCTTTTAAGAAAAGAATCTTTTATCTAATTTTCCTTTTTTCCATGATGTGTTTGTTGTATTTTATTTAGTGTATTTTAGTTTGTTCATTTAGCAATCACGCCAGATACAGCTCAGAAAACATTTTATACTTGATATTTTTTAAAACAATAACAATGTAAAGGATTTGAGAAGGTATCGGCGGGGGCCTGTTTAGTAGGTACAACACTTGTGTTGTTAGAAAATACCAAGTTCTAGGGTTTGGGTAAAGTAAATACAAAATTTCACAAATTAAGTCAAGGTCTCAGATAATTGTGGATTAAATGGGTCAAGGTTTAATCAAATCTTGCGTAATTTCCCGAACATCTTGAATGCGGTATGTTTCGAAAACACAAATATGGTTTCCACTGAAACTCACCATGTAATAAGGGCAGTCAACTTGTTAATGAAAGTCGTACCTGATATGCACGTATTCGCCCATAAGGTAAGTAGTGGTAGATTAATAAAGGACAATCCTATGTGCGACAAATCTAACGAGCAAATGACTAACAAAAAGATGTCTTTATATTGTGAAAGCAGGTTCTCGACAATCCTCGCTTACGCGACCCACCATCGCTGACGCATGTGCTCTCTACGTACTACCTTCCTGCCCTGACTTAGCATTCGTTCTTTCCAGTAGCTTCCAAGCAGAGGTTGGTTGGTAATTTTGTGCAAGACCTCTTAAAGTGAATCTGCAACGGGAATGCAAGTGGACACCTCAATGATTACTGAAGGTACAGAAAGTGAATGCAGAAAGAAGTAGGCTATATGGATGGTCATATGCCAAAGTAGTCTATCTACTGTTTTCACCAATTTTGAGTTCATGAATGCTTGTTACATAAAAAAAAATGCTCTTTTTCTTATGCCAGAATGAGCCAGTGGCCCTTTTCTTTTGAAATTAATGCTGATATTGCCTAGCTCATTCTGGCATAACAAAAAGCGTATTTTTTTTTTTTTTTTATGTAACAAGAATTCGTTAACTCAAAATTGTTGAAAAAGGTAGATAGACTACTCTGGCATATGACCATTCACATGATTTCTGTATAAAACCGTATAATTAATCTGCAAGTAGGTTAGAACTTTTCTTACCATTCAAACGCAACTAATTTTTCCGGTAAATTAAAAAAAGTTGGTATGACGCTTCGTCAGTTATACCCAAACTTTTAAAATTACACTATATGGTTCAAAAAGCGACTGGCACACAGACAGGTTGAAATTTGATATTAGCTACACGCTAATTGAAGAGCTTAGAGAATAAAGGTGTTACGTAACAAACTGAATATCACGGAAAAATAGACTTTCACAACTTTGTCCGTTAACATAGCACCATCATTTCCAAATATCTCCATTCAGACTAGGATTCACTAAATAATGTATTACGCATCAATCGCGAGAATGCAACGTTTCAAAAAATGTAACAGAACATGTTTATCATCTAAGCGCTTCAATTATGTTAAGTTTTAACGTACATATAACTTACGTTGAAGAAAAACAATATTTATATATTAAAATAAACTTCTCTATCAGGTAAGCGAATCTCAGCTTAGACTTCGGTTAAGCAAGCGATCCTTTGTCTGTGCTGAGTATTTGCGCGGCTAAAAACAAATGAACGTCGCAATTAGTATTGCCAACACTCAACGAAGAAAAGTGGCTAAAACCAATAGTTAAAAAATCCAGAAATGGCTAGAAAAAAATCAAGCCTTCAACCTGAGACAATTATAATAAATCCGTATTAAATATCGTCTTTCTCATTTTTGCGGCCGCAACACAAAGCAAATTTGGTGACGTGTATGTGGATGATTATCGCAAATAGGAGCTGCGATCACGCAAGTAAATTTTCATTCTGGTCCCGATTCTGGCAACTTTGTGATTGCAACGCATTTCAAGAAATGGAAAATCCAATTTAAATATAATTTCCATGCCGTTTATCGCAAACGTAAACATTTTCATTTCATTGACACAAACCAGATGGGCTGAACGGGGGGGGGGAGGTTACTCTATTAGATTTAGTGTCTTTTGCCCCGTAATTAGCAGCCCTGGTCCACCGCTAGGCTAATGAGATTCCATACTTGATCCAATAACGTGACTTGAAAGAGCGTAATACAGTTCTATTTGTCAAAATTAACGTGCCCGAATCAATAAACGAATGAAAATGTCACATGTGACCCTCGCTGGAGAGGAAGACTAACAGAGATACCAGAGAACAGAAAAGACTCACTATTAAGAAAAAAGTATTAAAAAAGGAAATTAAAATTTTCTTTTCGCGACACCGCTCCAATAAACGTTCCGCTTTTACACTCTTCAGCAGTGACTAACGTTTGGCTCGTTCCCAAATATGTATTGTGTAACTTAATACGCAATATCTCTTTGTTTAATCAGAAAGTGCCGAATATTTGTATTTGCTTAAGTTGGAGATCTTGGGGGTACATTTCCATGTGGTTTGTGTCGTCTCAACGCAAAAGTTGCGTACAGCGAATCAACGCGAGAAAAAAAATCGAAAAGCCATGATAATTGCTATGGCCAATACCACAAACCAATACACAAATAGTGCGGTGCGTCGATGCAAACCATTATGGAAGAAGATGTGAATAAAGCGGCTGGTCCTTTATTCCCTGTCTATTTGCGTGAACGCAACGTTAAATTTTCGCCCCTTTTTCTTAAACAGAATGTTTCAAATATCAGTGTTCGCTTAAGTTGGAGATATGAAATTCGCTTGCACTTTTAAATAATGAAACACTATTTTATGGATTTCAGAATATTCCGATTCTAAGGGGTAAAAGAACATTGATTGTTAAAATTCACAAATTTTCATTAGAATTTAGTGAATGTGAGTTTTCGCTTAAGCTGGAAATCTGAAATTCGCTATGTAGACTTTTGATTATAAATGGAAATCGGGTCTTAGTGCTTCCGAATATTTCGCTCCCAAGAGGAAAAAGATAAACATTTCTTTAATATTGAAGTTTCTCTTTATTTATTAAGAAAGTGCCGAATGTGGGAATTCGTTTATGTTGGACGAATGAGAATATCTAGTTCGCCACACGAGGGAGAAATCCACCGGTTTTTAGAAGGGAAGAACAATGGACACCACATAGCCAAGCTACGAACTGAGAACATTCGTAACATCAAAAGCCTGTGTACGATTGTTTAAGTGTGCGTAGCCCTAACCGCTGGTCTAGTGGCTAGCATGCAAGCCTTTGGCACATGGAGTCCCGACCGGGTTCGATTCGCGGTGGGAGAGCATTTCAACTACCAAAGTGGTTCGGATTCCAGTATAATCAGTAAGTCCACGTCTCCTTTAGCCTACCCGGCCTAACGTGGGACGTTAAACTAAATTACACCATACCAAACTTAAGTGAGCGTAGTGCGATGTACGTTAGTTAAGAAACCACGGCGCTGTCTGAACAACAAGGGTATAGACAAGAGGACTCTCAATGTAGGCAGTCAATATTTGTTCATTTTATTGAACCTTGCTTGCACACTGTATTCTTGCATATAACAGTGATAACCTAGTAAGTGTGAGAGGAGCTTAATATCATACTAGGAACTTAATGTCACTCTTTCTCCTTATTGTAGCACTTTCTAGTAGCTTTAGCTCGATTCCCATCCTCCTCCTCCTCTATTAACGAACTATGATCTCCTTGCGATAGACTTACTAATTCTTTCACCAATTGGGAAATATGTCATTCAAAACTCAATCGCCTCTTCAATGATTTCAGAATTATACTATTACTACCTTTCCTGTAAATTAAGAGTGTATTCAGGAGGATTGCGAAGTTGAGTTCTTTTCTCCTGCACACGAGCAATTCTTACGTGCAGTTTACGAAACTAGATTAAGTTCTGCTTTCTCACTTGGTGGTTATAAGGTAATTTGAAGTATATCTTTAGCAACTGCTAACTCTAACTTAACTTATATCCAGTGGCGGATCTAGGCCATAGCCGGGGGCCAAGCCCCTCAGTTTTTCCAGTGACAAAATAATTTAAGCTATTATTTATTATATTTTTGAAAGTTTATATATGCCTATCATAGTCTGGGTACTGACTGCCCCCCCCCCCGTTTTTATCTTCTAGATCCGCCACTGCTTATATAGCTTAATTTATATAATTTCAGTGACTCTTCCTTCCCAGATAGCACGAATACTTGCGGCAAATTTTTGCTTCGTTTAGTGGAGCAAACAATCTGAAAGTTTGCGAAGGCAAAATTTCTTAATATTTATTAAAAGCTTTCAATATGATCTGCAAATTTTCGCTGATTTGTAAAAATAAATTCATCACTGCAATTAACTTGCATCTTTTTTGAAAATATAGCGTTGAAAGTTTGCCGTCGCAAACAGTTTGCTACTCTGTAAAAAAACTTGTTTCGAAAAACTTGCTGAAAGCAAATATGTGATGATATTACCGAGTGTGCGCGAATCGTACCCAGAATTCACTGCGCTACATCAACTGTGACAAAGCAAGCGGGAAGTGAGAATCGAGAAAAACCAATGCACCAGAGGACTCCAGAATAAACTCACTGGTCTCTTATCAGATGGTTTTATTGACCCAGGCAGCCTGACGTTATTTTGTGAATGTGTGTGAGAGTAAGTACAGGGATATGATCGTTGAGTAAGTAGATAAATTGCGATATCCTTTGTCTGTGCGTTTATCGTTCGTAAGTTTATTATCTTTGGCAAGTAGCTAAAGATGTTTAATGCTTGCCACTAAGAAAAGACGGATCCACATTATAAAAATTTTGATGTTTCATAAAGTTAGGTTTCACTTTATAATTTTGCAGCAAACATTACCTGATACATTTACAGCAAACATGATCTTGCGATCGTGAAAACACTTTCTGCAATGTTGATGCAAACCTTTTAATATTTTCACCAAATTTATCAGCTCATTTTCGGAAATTTTGTCAAACAAAATTTGCACAAAATATTTGCAGCAAAGTCCTGGAAAACTTTCTTGCTGTGCAGTCGCAAACATTTCGTTTATATTGGCAGATGTTTTCATTTTCTGAGGCAACTTTGCTGCAAACTCAGCCAGCGTCAACTTCGTTATTTGCATTGAACTTTCGGCAAATTTTCTCATTTGAAAAGGCAAGTATTTTTTGCAAACTTTTTAGTTTGCCTTTGCAAATTTTTAAACATTTTTAAACATTTTTCTGTGCTATCTGGGTTATAATTTAAATCCACCTGCCCTTAGGTGGTTGGATTCCGTAGGATTGAATCCTAGTCTATACAAGAATATCACCATAACATTAAAAGAATGTTACCCTTTACCAAAGAGACTATAGTCTAGACAAGACCGTAGGTTCATTAGAATTTTATGGTGCATGTTCTAATGGAGGAGGAAGGGATTCAAAGAGAGAAAAGAGGTTTAAAAATTATACAAAAATAGAATATCTCATGAGGTGAGGTGATGTAGAGTTCACTGGCGTCAATAGGTCTTATTTAGGAGGGTTCAAGCCCCCGTAAATTTCACACCGATAATAATAAAAAGATAGTAAGAAAGAGTACCGAGATTACATTGTTGAAGAATACATATCCAAATGCAACTGAAGAGTGACTCACAAACCTTAAAATTTAGTATATTTCCTAAGTGATTGATCTTTGATTATTCTTCTGTTACTATACAGTATAAATATCTTCTTTAAAATGTAAAAGAATTATTAAGTAGCTCTCAAGGAAAATTTTAGATAAATGACTATTAAGCCTTCAATAATTTTATATGCTATTTAATAATTCTTTTTCTTATCGTATTCTATTGTCATTCCGGCAGAAGGCCAGAAGTAGAAAATAGAAAAAAAATGAAAAAGAAGTAGATTCTCTTTAAAAAAAGCAAAATGGCGTCAGGATATACATTTCCGTAACAATAAAAATAAAATAAACATGACTATGATGCCAAAAATGTACCCGAGTAAAACTAACCATATTCTTTTGCCCAACAGCAGGCAAAT
Organism: Thermobia domestica; assembly: GCF_964235325.1. Lineage (NCBI taxonomy): Eukaryota > Metazoa > Arthropoda > Insecta > Zygentoma > Lepismatidae > Thermobia > Thermobia domestica. Next base: position 38,960,758 of record NC_137454.1, on the reverse strand, counting down.
TTTACTGTGGTCTTGAGTGAACAAAAAATGGAATTTTGTAGTAATTGGGTAATCTGCAAAGGGACGCACCCAGAGCTTTGATTTCTGGGAGGCACATTTGCAAATGCCCTTCATTATATATATATATATATATATATATATATATATATATATATATATATATATATATATACACATATACATATAGATAGTTAGATAGATAGATAGATGTGTGTGTGTGATTTTAAATATTTGGTGGGCGAAGCGAAGTTTTGGGGGCGTGTTCCCACATGCACTCCCTAGCAACGTCTCTGAATCTGCACCCCCAGAAAAGGTCTTCAGCCCCCAAACAAAAATCCTTGTGTTTGCTACTGGTAGAGTTAGCGTCCGTTTCAGCAGCCAAACTCTATGAGACGTGGATCTACAACTTATGGAGTCCGAACCACACGAGTTCAACTGTGCATCGAACCCAGAATCACCCTTTGGGTGGCACAGGGACATATATAGAATCAAAAATACTGAAATTTGTGTCAAATCCATGGTTTTCGGAGTCGCTGAAATAAACGGTTTGAAATGTTTAAATTTAGCCCTATTAGTATGAGGCAAGAAGGAGCTAAAATAAAATGTCAAAGATGTCCATAGCCAAGGAAGGGGGCCTGGTCCTCCGAAAAGTTTGCATGGAACCCGCTATGATCTATTACCTTTTCTCGGATCTTTACTTGGTTGTCTGAGAACGATCCCCCCAAAGTTATACACATATCTGAATTCTGGTTACATGAACACTCATGTCCAAAATTGTCCCATGTCTATAGATATGTTGTTGTAGGAATATAATTTGATAACAAATTTGCCCGGTATTTCTTATAATGTTAGTATGTGTATAATCGGCAAAGACATGTATGTGGCAAATTTTATGTCAAAAGAGCAGTAAATAAGAACAATAAAACGAAAATAAAACTGTCTTGTCCATTTAGCAACATTTTGTTTTACTCATTCTAATTTTCATATTTATAATTCTTGGAATACATTTATAATATATATGGAATACTTTTTCGTATTGTGTTTCGTATATCATGTATGTAAAACATTTTTAGTATTATTTCGAAAATGTTTTCCCTCTCAACATTCAACACAATGTTTCTAGTACAATTTGTGAAAATTTTCCTTACATTATTTTCCTGCTAACGTTCTAAAATGTATTTCCTGTACTTCATAAAAAGTTTTCCAAACATTTTTAAAAAATATTTCTGGTAAATATTTAGGATACTTCTTAAATATGTTTTCTGCAGTAGCAACAGAATATGTTCTGAAAACAATGTAAAAATGTTTCTTTAATATATCAGAAAATGTTGTCCACTAAACACAACACCTACTTTCCAGAAAACGACGGAAAACATTTTCTATTCATTTTTAATATGTTTCTTTTCCCTGTTTTGACTAAAATGTTTTCCAAACATTTTTGGGAAATATTCGGAACACGTTGGGAGAACCAGCATGGAAATCTTCAGAGAAGAAAAAACTTTTGGAATCCAAGGAAAATATTTTCTTTTGGTTGAGTAAATATTCCTTCCTGTGTGGGAAAATATTTCTGTAGTGTATCAGAAAATTATTAACTAAAAGCACAAACTATATTTCATATACAGGATGGTAAACAGCTTCTATTCATTTTTAATATCTGTTTTAAAATTTTGTATTCAACATTCGATAAAATATTCTGGAAATATTCCTAAAATATTGTATGAAAGTATTTTATTTTAGTTACAATAGAAGGTAACAAAAACATTTCCATAGAAAATTAATATGTTTTAAAAATATTTCTGGAAAATATTTTTATACATTACAAACGAATTTATTTTGTAAATATTCAAAATATTTTAAAAAATATATTCCATATGTTTTTTCGTAACAATAGAAAAGATTGCAAATAACATGCTGGAACACATTTGTGAAATATATGGAATACATTTCCTATTTTGTTTTCTATATCATGTATGTAAAACATTTTTAGTATTACTTCCAAAATATTTTCTCTCTCAACATTAAAAGCACATTACATACAACACAATATTTCTAGTACAATTTGTGAAAATTTTTCTTACATTATTTTCCTGCTAATGTTCTAAAAATATACTTTCTGTACTTCATAAAATGTTTTCCAAACATTTTTTAAAAAAATATTTCCGGTAAATATTTGGGATACTTCTCAGATATAACAAGGAATATATTTTCTCCAGTAACGAAAGAGTATATTCTGAAAACAATGTAAAAATGTTTCTATAATATATCAGAAAATGTGGTCACAAAAAAAAAACAATATATTTTCCAAAACATAACGGAAAACATTTTATATTCATTTTTAATATGTTTTCCTTTCCCTGTTTTAAAGTTTTATATTCAAAATTCGATAAAATATTCTGGAAATAATACTAAAATATTGGTCGGAAATGCTTCATTTAAGTTATATGAGAAGATTACCAAAATACTTTTGTAAAAAATTAAGTAAACCTTTTTAAAACATTTCCGAAAAATATTTCTTATATTACGAAATAATTTATTTTTAAAATATTCTAAACGTTTCTAAAAATATATATTCAATATGTTTTCTCGTAAAAATAGAAAATATTGCTAATAACGTATTAGAAAATATTTTTTAAATATATGGAAGATATTTCATTTCATTTTTTTCCGTATCATATATGGAAAACATTTTTAGTATCATTTCGAAAATATTTCCCCTCTCAACAGTGAAAACATATTACAATACATCCAAAACAATATTTCTAATATATTTTGTGAATATTTTCCTGGAATAACTTTCTGGCAATTATTCTCAAAATGTACTCTCGATAATTTCTAAAATGTTTTACAAACATTTTTAGAAAAATATTTCCGGTAAATATTCGGGATATTTCTCAGATATAACAAGGAATATATTTTCTCCAGTAACGGAAGAGTATATTCTGAAAACAATGTAAAAATATTTCTATAATATATCAGAAAATGTTGTTCACTAAAACCACAAAATATTTTCTAAAACATAACGGAAAACATTTTCTATTCATTTTTAATATGTTTTCTTTTCCCTGTTTTAAAGTTTTATATTCAAAATTCGATAAAATATTCTGGAAATAAGACTAAAATATTGTACGAAAATATTCCGTTTAAGTTATAACAGAACGTTACCAAAATACTTTTGTTAAAATTAAGTAAACCTTTTTAAAACATTTCTGAAAAATATTTCTTATATTACGAAAGAATTTATTTTTAAAACATTCTAAACGTTTTAAAAATATATGTTCAATATGTTTTCTTGTAAAAATAGAAAATATTTCAAATAACCTATTAGAAAACATTTTTCAAATATATGGAATATATTTCCTTTCATTGTTTCCCATATTATATATTGAAAACATTTTTATTATCATTTCGAAAATATTTTCCTTCTCAACAGTGAAAACATATTAGATTATATCCAATAAAATATTTCTAATACATTTTGTGAATATTTTCTTGGATATACTTTCCGGCTAACATTCTCAAAATGTACTTTCGGTAATTTCTAAAATGTTTTCTAAACATTTTTGGGAAAATATTTTCCGGAAATATTCGGAATACATTAGGGAAACCAGCATGGAAATCTCCAGAGAAGGAAAACCTTTTGGAAACCAAGGAAAATATTTTCTTTTGGTTGAGAAAATATTCCTTGCTGTGTGGGACTATACCAACATTGCAGTTTATGGTTAAACTGTGTAGTAGAAAATCATATTGGACCTTAACATACTCGATTTCAGGCGAATGAGATATAATGTAAAACCGACTCATAGATAAGGAGTGGAATTTGATTTTTTCGTAAATTTGCCCTTAACCATTGGTATCACCTGTATGGAATTAATACAGCAGATTATAAATGACTACAGTAATCGTACCAACAAATTGCAACAAATATTATTACGTAGCAGAAAACTATGTTTAACCGAAACACACACACCCAGTCTTATTGTAATTACACAGTGTGTAGACATGATAAATACTTACGTGCTCATTCTCACTACTGGAGGCATTGCCATAGATATATCGTTTGCTCTCGATTGGAGACATATCAACCCATTTTCTCGTTTATAATAACTTAGAGTTTCAATGTTCCTTCTTTATTTAATTGCCACTTTTTATTTAACAATAATTTCAATCCCTTATGTTAATTTTAAATGCATGCGTACCACAGCTTGAAGAACTGAATCTCACTCAAATTCGTTTGCATATTCTCACTACTGGAGGCATTGCCATAGATATATCGTTTGCTCTCGATTGGAGACATATCAACCCATTTTCTCGTTTATAATAACTTAGAGTTTCAATGTTCCTTCTTTATTTAATTGCCACTTTTTATTTAACAATAATTTCAATCCCTTATGTTAATTTTAAATGCATGCGTACCACAGCTTGAAGAACTGAATCTCACTCAAATTCGTTTGCATATTATGTGAAAAGAGTAAGATAATCGTCCTAAACGATTGTAGTAATGTTCATGTCTATATTAGACCTTAATCACATTCGTGTATTTAATTGGTATCTTACTGTGGCCTACAGTGATATTCTAAAATAGAATGTACATTGAAATATCTGTGACATTGACCCTAACAGATAATCACTGTATGTTTACGTTACAGATTTGGACCTAAAGTATGCAAATTCCCAAACATGTCTGGAGCTGACTGAATTCCATTTCCAAATAATTTACCTTCAGTTGCGTCAGGGTATTATTACTATCAATGTAATGCATAGCGTCTGTAAGTTTCTTGTACAATGAGAACAATAATGCTCAAAATAAGTTTGCCATGGCAATCTCAAAACAATCAAAGCACTTTCCTTAGTGTCCACTTAACTTTTTACCGTTCTTATGTCGCACGAAAATTTGTGATGGTAAATAGCATTGGCTATAGGATTTTTCAAGGTTTCATGCTCCCTTTTGCATTTATTTCCAAAAAGATACAATGAAAGATATTCAAATGCCAGTGTTACAGTAGCACAATTGAACGAAATAAGTATATTACAAACTCGCACTATAGCAGTCCAAATAATTAAATTCTAAGTTCACATTAATCTTATTTCTTGATAAATATTTAAAGAATTCAATGTCCGGACCATTTATAATTTCTCACAACGAATTTTGCTAGCTCCATTTTAACGATATGTCACTTAGGTTAAAGAATTAAAACGATATATGAAGGTAGCAATTATAAAATAAAATTTGAACACAACGAAACTGTAGGATCATTTAAGCTATGTGTGTTTTGCTCATTCCTCACAGCTTTTTTGTAGAAAGTAATGAGGTTTTGGAGGAATTTATGATGCCGATAACAATGACTGAATATAATAGAATGAATAGAAGAAAATAAAAATGAAGAATGGTTATAGTTATACCTCATTTGTAGAAAGGTATGACATTTCTTTCGATGGCTACCACAATGCTGGGGTATACCTCGATTTAAAAGTCTATTCTTGAAAACCAAGACCTGCTTTTAAATGTACGTGCATGTATATATTAATTTGTAAACATGCTATTTAATTATTGAAATTACAGGAATCTAGAAGTTATCCTTTTACCTTATCGCTAACCATAAGACTGTGGAAGATGTCAAATAAAACACTTAATTTTAATAAATTAGTGACTGAGCTTTCACCTAATTTGAAAGTGATTTCATGCGCATTTGTGGTAGAACATATGATCATCGGTTGGAATCTTGCTCACCCTTTTACTTTTTCTCGCAAAGCCTCTTTCCGGAAGTTATGGAATAAGTTTCTTTAACTAATCATGCGTCATACTTTACTTTCTATCCACGAGAATAATCAATGTTCTGTTTAGTCAATGTTAAAAAAAACATGAGTTCCTGCATATTTAAAGAATTCCATCCTTCACTTATCTACAGCAACGGTTGTTTCCTTTCATAATGAAAACAAAAAATTAAGGCATGTTCTTCTCGTTATTCAGCCCTGCAGCCCATCCAGACTTTGAAACAGAGAGTACTTAAATATACCAGTCGAAGTTTGTCGTCGACCAGTATCTTTATTTAAATATATCATCCCGATATGGAGCAAATTTATCAGAACTTAACAATTTGATGTAATTAAAGTACTGCAACAACATTATGATTTTTACTACAATGATAACTATTTGAGTCCAGAAAATGTTAGCCCTACCATGGTCGGTCGGAAAAAAATCCTAAACGGTCGGACTGGGTCTGAGAGGGCCCCAAAAATAAAACTGCATAATTCATTTGTTATCGAAATTTTAATAGAAAAATACTTTTATCTACTTACAAGTATTTCTAAAGCAGGGAAAAGCATTTTAGCTCAGAACTGGAGTTTTCGTTTTTTTTAAAAAAATCGTATTTATAATTGTTAAAATATTTTTATTAGTAAATTATATGAGCTTTTCTAGAAAAAAGAATACTTGCTCTCATGTTGTTATAAACAAATTATACTGTAAAGGAAACGTATAACTTTATTTAATATAATCTAAGGCACTACCTATGCTCAAATGTACTGAATGTCAGGGGTATCTTTTTTTTTCAGTTTTCGTTCTTGGCAAAATTGTAATCTAATGGCGGAGCGGGTCGTGTTTTCTTAGCAACGCCAGCAGATAACGATTTTTCACTCTTATCATCTTCTTTACCATACTCACTGTTACTATCACGGCCACTAATAATTCAAAATCACGATCTGCATTGGAATCATCCAGTTTGCTATCATTATCATATAAAATTCTATTAATTTCACTCACAGTAACAGTTTCACGTTCGATTATGTTCTAAAGTTGCTCAAAATACCAACTGAAATTTTGCTAGTATATACACATACTCATAAAATGTCGAATAGATAGTCAATAAAAATGTAAACACCCTACAAGATTCTTAACACTGGAAAAAAAGTAACGTGAACAGTCAGGTGGGGTCTGGCAGACCCACGTAAGGTTCGGAGCTCATTAAAAGCAAACTAACAATAAATCAAACTGGTTTGCAAAACTATCTTCTCTTGTCGGTCATTTTAGGAAGGTAAAGGAAGTTACAATTTCAAGTGCTAACGTTAAGTTGAAATTTTATTTAAAATATAAGTAGATATGTCCACAGACCCAGGCCGACCATTCTAGGGTTAAACAACATTTTTTGTATTGTCCGATAAATAATAATCGTTTGCAAACGTAATACCTTACCCATAATTGCCCTCCAGATATTATTGTATTGTAGCATCGTCTTTGACCAGTTAATGGCGACTGCTTTGAAAGAAATTCAGAGCATGAGAATTAAATCTGACATATCTGTAGTTTCTTGTGGTGAAGAATCAAACTTGTGAACCAAAGGTTTAAGAACAACATAAGGTATAAATATAAATTTTGCCGAAGATTATTCACTTATATCATCATAAAAGAAATACGAAGGACCTTTTGAAAAGAAGAAATAAACCATACAAAATTGGAAGCGGAGGCAAAGAAACCAAAAGTAAACAGACTAAACACGAATCATTTAAGGCGCAGTGATCGTGGATGTGTGGTCAAAGCGCTCGACCAGTAGTCAGGAGGTTCTTGATTCCAATCAACGCCGTGTATTTTTTCGTTATGATTTTGATGGCGATTGATCGAAGATGACACACGTTTTATTATTTTTGAAAAGTCTAATGATTCAATACTTAAACTATCAAATCTTCAGAAATAATAATAGTAATAATAATAAATTAATGACGATTATTATTATCTTGTAGAAGTTTTAAAGACATTAGCAAATTATTGCTCAGATCATACCATTACAAGCAAAACTTTACATTTGGCAAGAATATTTCGTTTTGGTTTAATGTTCTCCACGAGAAGAGGAATCTCACATCTCGTTTCTAAAACAAACAAAATAACATTAGAATTGATATTTTACATTCGAGATGGTGGAAGGTTAACTCAAACTACCCTAACTAACGCCCCAAAGATTGTTTATCCATTCATCCAGTTCTTCTACACAGTCGCGAAATGTGTTCGTAATCAACAAAATTACAAAGCTGAAGTGGTAAATTCCTCACTTAAAACATTTACGAAATTTCAATCACAAAAATGAAACTAGCACAAAAGAGGTAGTTATTTCACGAAACAAATTACTCAGAAATTGGATCTAAAACAGAAGGGCATGAAATGAAAAACACAAAGCATCGAACTGGCCAATTACGTTAAACAACTAATACTAATCAATAATTAGCTCGTTCTGTCACCACGGCGTGGCGCGTCCTCAGCTTGCGGATCGAGGAGAAGGCCTCTAGATATAGAGGTTAGCTGCGAATATACTGAATAAGCAGTCGCGGGCAGCCGATTGGGAGTGGTCCTCTAGCTTGGGGGTTTGGGTAAGGCTAACACCCTCATCCTGTAAAAAAAAGCACTTGTTCAGAAATATTCACAAAAGCCTCGGACAAGGACGGATAATTTGGCACGACCTCAGCAAAAGAAAATGGACATGAGATTTGGAACATGGAATATTAGGAGTCTTTATAGAGCAGGCGCGTTAAAATCCAGACGAGTGAGTTAGAAAAATACAAGATGGACGTAGTAGGAGTTCAGGAAGTTAGGTGGGAAGGAAGTGGATATGAGAATTCCGGAAATTTTACGTTCTTTTACGGGGAAGGAAACAAAAATCACCAGTTAGGGACAGGGTTTTTCGTCCATAAGCGTATATTGCCAGCAATTAAACGGGTTGAATTTGTTACTGACAGACTTTCTTTTATTACTCTTAAGGGATGGTGGTGTGATATTATTGTTTTAAATGTACACGCCTCAACTGAAGATAAGGATGTCGATATAAAAGACAGTTTTTACGAAGAAGAAGAACGGATAATTGACCAACTCCCGCGATACCATATGAAATTCTATTAGGGGATTTCAATGCGAAGGTAGGACGAGAGGATATTTTCAAACCGATTATACGGAACGAAAGTCTGTATAAGGAGAGTAATGACAACGGTGTTAGACTCGTAAATTTTGCAACATCCAAAAACCTAATCGTGAAGAGTACAAAATTTCCACATCGCGACATTCATAAATACACTTGGACATCACCAGACGGGAAAACACATAATCAAATTGATCGCGTTTTAGTAGATAGAAGAAGGCAATCTAGCATAATTGATGTCCGGTCATTTAGAGAGGCTGATTGCGACACCGACCACTAACTGGTAGCAGCGATAATACGAGAGAGGTTATCGTTGAATAAAGGTAATATTCATTGTCCGAAAACGGAGAGATTCAATTTAAAGAAAAGAGCCAGGTAAGAGCGAAATACCAGATTAAAGTTTCGAATAGATTCTCGGCTCTACAAGATCTGGAGTGCACTAGGGTTGAGGATTCCTAGATTGAAATTAGAGATAACATTAAAATTTCAGCAAAAGAAAAATTGGGACACGCGGAAATACGTAGGAACAAACCATGGTCCGACCCGGAATGCATAAAACTAGAAGAGAAGAGAAAACAGTCAAAATTACGATGGCTACAAAATCCGAATGAAAGAACTACACAAAATTTCGCAGATATCAGGCGGGAAACTTCCAAAACTTTTAGAACAAAGAAACGCGATTTTCTGAAAGCTAAAGTTAAGGAACTTGAAGATAATAGTAAAAATAAAATCATCCGGGACATGTATAAGGGAATCAACGAATTTAAGAAAGGCTATCAACCTCGTGCTTATATATTACAGACATCTGACGGTACAGTTCTCACTGACAGGGATAGCATCTTAAATAGATGGAAAGATTTCTTTGACGATTTGCTTAACACGCAACCGAAAACTAGTGTGCGTGGAGAAAAAGAGATACACACCGCAGAACCGTATATTCCAGAACCCAACCGAATAGAAGTAGAAACTGCTATAAAGACATTAAAGAAACACACATCTCCGGGTGTAGATGAAATTCCGGCTGAGTTAATTTTAGCTGGAGGCGAAAAATTGTGGAACAAGATACACAAACTCATTCTCCTTATCTGGAACAAGGAAGAATTGCCACAAGAGTGGAAAGAATCAATCATTGTTCCAATTCACAAGAAAGGCGACAAAACTGTCTGTAATAATTATCGAGGCATCTCTCTTCTGTCAACATCCTATAAAATTCTTTCAAATATTCTCTTAGCAAGACTGGCCTTATACGCAGATAAAATTATTGGAGATTATCAATGCGGATTTAGACGAAATCGATCAACTATAGACCAAATATTTACCATTCGCCAAATACTCGAAAAAAGTGGGAATACAATACCCCGGTATATCAACTATTTATTGATTTTAGAAAGGCGCACGACTCGGTTAGGAGAGAAACATTATACGTCTTTACAGAACTTGGAATACGGAGAAAGCTAATTAGATTAATTAAGATATGTTTAAATGAATCCCAAAGTAAAGTCCGGGTAGGATTTTTTTGTCGACGAGCTTTCACGTCGAAAATGGCCTGAAACAAGGAGATGCGTTGTTACCATTATTATTTAACTTCGTTCCGGAATACGCTATAAGGAAAATCAATGATAGCAACCAGGGCCTAGAGCTGAATGGTATTCACCAGGTTATGGCATATGCTGATGACGTAAATTTAATAGGTGATGATAGGAGAACAATAGAAAGAAATGCAGAGATCTTATTAAACGCTTGCAGAGACATGGGTTTAGAAGTAAATGCAGATAAAACTAAATACATGGAAGTGCGACGGGACCGGAATACAGCAAACTATGGATGCCTTGAAATATTAAATAATACTTTTGAAAAAGTGGATAGTTTCAAATACCTAGGATCAATATTAACAGAGGAAAATCATATTCACGAAGAAATTAAATGTCGACTAAAAGCACGGAATTCGTGTTACTATTCGGTTCAAAATCACTTGTCGTCGCGAATTCATTCGATAAATTTTAAAGTTTAAAATATACAAAACGGTAATCATGCCTGTTGTTTTGTATGGCTGCGAAACATGGTAACTTACTCTGAGGGATGAACATAGACTGAAAGTATTTGAGAACAAGATCCTGAGACGAATATTCGGACCCAAGAGGAACGGGAAAGGGGAATGGCGGAAACTTCATAACGAGGAAGTACATAATTTATATGGTTTACCCAACATTGTTAGGGTCGTGAAGTCTAGGAGGCTTAGGTGGGCGGGTCATGTAGCTAGAATGGAAGAAAGTAGAAACGCTTTCAAAGTTTTGACTGGAAGACCAATCGGAAAACGGCCGTTAGGAAGACCTAGGCGCAGATGGGAGGTCAATATTAAGATGGATCTCGCAGACATTGGAATACAAAGTAGAAACTGGATGCAGTTTGCTAAGGATAGAAGTCAGTGGAGAGCTTTTGTGAACGCGGCATTGAACCTCCGGGTTCCATAGGCCATAGAGTTAGTTAGTTAGTTAGTTATATCAAATATATTCACACTTCACTTCTGTGTTCATTCCGAACTTCCATTACAGAACGGGGCTCTTCAACACTGAACTAGATATCCAAGGATGGAACGAAGTAAGAAACAAATAAATTCTATATGTGGCAACGTTTTTCTCCAGAATTGGTACCTCTGGTACCTTTTTACCAAGTAACAAAGTAACTCGGAATACTGGAGCTTTAATTAGTTACTCAAATAAATATCGTTCGACAACTCTATTTTTTAGAAATAATTTGTATGAGTCTATTGCTTCACAGGTATCAGTGTACGGAAACTTACATAACATAATAAAACTATCCTGGAAATTTGTTGAAAAATTTGGAGTCAGTTTGGGTCTCAAAATGTATTTTCTCTTTTTATAGAACGTTTATATAATATACAATCAGAAAAGTAGACTCAAACATGTAAGCAATTAACAATTATATACGTTACGAAATATTTCTATTTATATAAAATTAGTATAAAATGTAGCATATTATGCATTTTAAATTTACAATTAAGTATATTTTTGTTGGATGTGATCCAGTAATAAATTAGATTTATTTTTAGGAATAACAAGGCAATAATACGTGTCTCCATGAAAAGTAAACTTCTAAATGCTTATAAGACCACGCTGCTTGAATATGTTAGTAATTCGACTGTACATGGTTTCACCTTTGTAGCTAAAGGAATGAATAAAGTGGAAATGTAAGTAGCTGAGACTCAAACGTAAAGTTCCTGGTTGTTAATACTGAAATTCTATTGAACTTAACCTTAATATAAATCGTCATTACAACACAGTTAATATATTATCATACGCTATTCTTATATGCGTTTTAGGCAAGTGAACAGTAGCAAGAAATCACTATTAATATAAAAATAGAATAACTTTCTTAAAGAGTAACGTTCCTTATTAAACTCGCCCTTTCCTTCTCACTTTATTCTGTTCTTTCCAGAAGAACTATACTGTATTTCCCTGCAAATAGCCAGTATGCGGTTCATTATTCTACTGTGGTAGAGGAGTTGAAATTTCTTAAATATGACATAACGAAAGTAAGTTTGAATAAACTAAACGTTGAAAACACACATATTATTGAATGTAATAACTACTCGAATTTTTAACAGTAATGTTCAAAACTTATCAGTGTTCTACCTTGATGCTGGGTACCTCGTAACAAACTAACCTTTAGTTTTCTTCCATTTGAAAATATTAAATTATCACATGGATATCATGAGTACCTTAAATTGGTAACATATCAGCATATATTTGGTCTAAACCTTAGTAACAGTCAATTCATTTTATGCGTTGGTAATGACCTTCTTTTAAAGTCCTAATTCCCAGTATTGTTTTGATAAACAGCATTTGTAGTTCTGGCTTAATGGCGTGTTAATACCAGAGTTGTGTATTTTCTGACTAAATCGATGGGTATCTGGGCAAAGGTGATATGTGCATTTTCTTCGAAAATCAGGTTTTGATTGATATGGATAATGTCCGAAGTGTTTTTGCTTTTGCGGCACATTACATATAAACAAAATAACCTCCAGCAAATATTTCATTAACAAAAACAAAGTTTTGCATGAACCTCTGATTTATGAGATGCCTTGAATTATGTGTCCTGCAAAAATTAAACCATGGATGTATCATCTTTATCCAAATACCCATCGAAATATTATATACTGAACTTTATCAGTCATTTTATTTGTTCTCAGAACCCAGCTTTGTTTCGTGTGTTCCTTGTTTTCCTTGTAATTGTATTAGCAATGAACTGTGTACGAAGTACTGAGCCCCGTGAATGAGAATTGCAATTGTTAACATTAAAATGAATAAAATATGAAATATTGTCTTTGAAGTCTTGCATTGTACACGAAAACTCTTTTTGACTTTATGAACTATGAAACCTAATAACTCAGTCATGCATTTTCAAGAGGTAGAACTTTGCTTATGCCTATACATACTAGGATCTAGTTTCTACTTTGTAATCCCATTTCTGCCTGAGTTATTTTTACTACAGCATTCCTATGTATATCTAGATGATTCTAGATTTTTCGACTAGAATTACAGCAAAAACTTGAAAATATATTATTACATTCCGTTCTAGTTATGTTTTCATCGTACATGAGCATTCGTAATTAAATGACTAAAACAATGTTAAAGAAAAGATGTTCCTGATACTACGCATTTTGTCCGTTATGAAACGGAAGGTGAAGAACAATATGATACTTTAGAATGCTTGTGCCTTGCAATTATTCTTCAAAATAATCGGCATGTTTCGGTAACATGTAGTTCTACAGGCACTGTGGTAGTTTACACGTTCTGGTTTGGAAAGACCAGAGAAGAAAGTCAGTTGGCACGTTATTTCTTTTCATGTGACATAGATCCTTGAAGTTAGAACACACGTCAAATATATACGATAGTATGATGCATTAAAGAGGAAGAAGCATGTTCTTGGAAGATCAAAAATGGCAATTTTGTGCATGGCTTACCCGGGAGTACTTTGATTCATGAATATTCCTCTGACGATGCTGAGGGAGGGAAGTATCTATCGAAGTGCCTGTTATCATCACAAAAACAATGCATACATATTCTGCAATATTCAATATTTTGCTTGCAAATTGCTTTCTTCCTTCTCCAGCACATTTCAGAATTTCTTTTTAATTTTGGTGCGTCTCAACATGCTGCTAGTCTTCCTATAACATTACACTTATCCCGATGGTATATACGTCTGTGTAATTGGAGGGCATTGCCCGGCGTTTGCGATGTTAGAAGCGGTCATGCTTTTTTCCGATAAAGTTAATATCGGACCCGACGGCACCTCTAAAAAGACTCATAAGTTTTAGGAGTACAATATGAAAATTCATCGACTGCTTCCCAACAAAAGAAACTTCATTGCCAAGTGGTTATGTTTCACAACCTTCCTGGTTTAATTAAGCAACCCGTCTATCGCCAAATAAGTGTAGGTCCAAATCACCGCCCAGAATTAAATAACTCAAATGAGAAGATGTAGCAACTAAACTTATTGATAGAGTTTTGATGTTCTTGGCACAACAGCAAACGGTATATCCAATGTGCGGCTGGTAAAGTAACATATTGTAATTACCATCGGGTAAAGATACAACACATACAATGTGGAAGCCCACTATTAAAGCCTGCGATTCGAGCCACGGTAGTTTTGTTAAGTACGTTTGCAATTGTATTTTGTGTTTGACGCTGGTCTCTCCTTACATGTAGAACAATATAATAGTTGTCGAATGGTATAGTTGATAGTGGTCTATCGCCCCCTCTCCATCAACGATCAAGGAGGTATTTAGAAATATCACCATACAAACTCCTGCGCGATACTCATCACATTTCGTTGTTCTTTCAGCTTCCCAAGATACTTCCCCGTGCGCAATAACCTAACATTGAATCTCGAAGATGTTGTTATATGGTGACACTTCTAAAGTTCCTCTTAACAGCAGAGATTAATAGAAGCTACAGCGTTCCTTTCATCTATCAACATTTGTTGGCGTGCATAATGATCGATAGTGGAAATTGGACATTTCATTTACATAGTATCAATTTACATTCGAGGGAGGGCAATTTTCAATGGAAGTACACATGTAAGATATTTACCAATGCACTTACCTTGACAATGAAAAAGCCTTCGATACTAGTCCATCCATAATTATTACGATTGCGTTTGCTGTTCTTTCTGCAAATTAAAGCAATCACTCATCCCTTTCGCACCTGTTACATGCTTCAGTTTTGAAAGGGAAAATGCACAGGAATTGTGTTATTGTGTCCCAATTCATTATACTCTCCACCTAAAATGGACACTAGCTTTCTTCTTTCTTGATTTGTTTTAGAAATTCCTATTCTGCGTAATCATAATTTAACGTCTTGAGACTTTCATTAGGCATAGCATATCCTTTCCTTGGGGCTTTTTAGTAGAGTTCGTTACTTCTTGTGGCAATACATTTATGAGCTGCATATGACTAAAATCGCTTTACAGGAGGAACTAGCAAAGCGTTCTGTATATACAATAGGTTCGAAGAGTAGTTTTGTGTTATTTATTTTATTCTTACGACTAAAAGATGTGCAATTAATGTCAGTAGCTCATTTTTAACTATTTTGCCAGACGTTGAAATTATCTGAAATAATACCATGTTATCCAATCATTAAGAAAAGTGTATCTCACGATGTTCTCTAATGTATTTCACTTTCATGAAATATGAATTTATTTCCTATTAACTTCCACTATTAAAACATATAAAACGGGTACTAGGAAACTTTTGTAATACAGATTTCTTCTTTAAACAATTTCCACTGTATTCATTACACGTGTCTATCCTACAAAATCAATTGTTAAATCATACGTATCAAGTTTTAATAGTTTGTAAGGCACTCGTTGTTCGAAGCCTTTCAGTGGAAACCCACACCGCTTTCACCAACATTTTCCCATAAGGGAACTGTGCACAGTTGCAAGGGAGCAACGTCTGGACTGGCAGGGAATACCCAAGAAGTTTCAGTCCTGTAGTGTGTCGAATATTTGGTGCTAGTTTCCTGTATGGTGATATTGTCAGGATTGAGGGACAGGTGTCAATTCCAGAATTCGACTCTAGGTTCATAGTTCGATGGCTTTAAACAGTCAGTATTCAATGTACCACTTAGCGATGAATGCATTTTTGTATCAAACAATACCATTAGATTTGAGAAAGACATATATCGTTTTATCGTTTACCGATTGGGGTATTCTGACAGCTGGAGGTGTATGTTGATTATCAAAGACCCAAACTTTGTTGTGAATCTTGCAAGGCAAATCATAAAGACATAACCAAGCCTCGTTACTTTACACAATGTTGAACACATATCCATATCACCTTAATCAAATATCTGGCACCACGTCTCACGTCATATTAACCGTTCTTTGGTCAGGCAACGCGGTATTAGGAGAAAACAATGTTCTTGCAAATAATAACGCAAAATATAATTAATTCCTGATGCATTTATGTCTAATGTCTCTTTGTTCGGTCTTAGGTAACCGGGTTGTCTTCGCCCAAAAAATTTCCCAACAGAGAAATGTTTTCCTTCGTAGCTCATGTTCGTAACCACTACCATTTTATAGTTCTCCTTCAAATTCTAGGTACAATCTGAATATTGTCGTTAGGATGTAGACATACATCACCCAGTTGAAGAATAATTTCTTCTAACGATTGCCTAAGTTTAAACCACATTCGAAACTACACTGCAAAATTGCTCGTATTTCGTTTCGTTACCAATATGACTTAGGAAGTACTTTACATAATCATTGCTATTGAATAACGCAGCCCATCGACTTGGTGTAACTTCCCATCGACTGTGGAAGTATGAAAATGTCTCAGCATACACTAAGAAGTAGACTACAGAAAACACATGATTCTGTCGTATTGAAAAAGTTTTCTAGTATACGTTTCCTATGCCGTGAAACATTAGGATTAATTCCTCTCAATAATTTAAATGTTTATTTCCAAGATATGAAATACGTATTATATTTTATGACTTCTCCGTTATGACAAATTGTGCCAATTTATTGTTAATCAGGTAGGGCGCTCCTAATATCTAGTTATACAATTAAAATGTGTGTTGCAGTGTATTGTTTATACACAAGTGTTATACTATTCCATTAGCAAATTAATGTGAATTATATCTTTTCGTTACATCATTTAAAACTTAATACTACCTCCAGCATTAAATTCAACATTAGCTAACTAAAATGTGTAGCATTCTGCGCATTCTACTCTGGTCGATGTAAATGACATTCCCAGCTACACAATGGAATATTAATATATACATTTAAGATAAAGCTCATGTTATAATAATTTATCTTTTTATTTCAGATTGTTGTGGGTACTGATCTTCTTAATAGTTCTCGTTTTATCTTCACTTGTTTCCAAGGAATTATACGATGAATACATAGCAAATCCACTCACCATTGAAACTTTTACTACTTCGCGCGCATTAACTGATGATATCCCTGCTATATTCTTTTGCCCGCCTCTACAAACTGATTTAATCCAAAATCATATTTCACTTAACGGTACAAGGTAAGCAATATGAAAATTTAAATTAAAAGAAAAGTAAATTTTCTATGGCCATTGAAGACGGATTATTTAAAACATCTAAGCGACATTAACTTCCAAAATGCAAATATGTTATACTCACGGTAAACATACTGCTGTGATTAGTTTCGTATAGGAGTATAACAAAGTTTGCGGCTTAATAGAGTTTGATAAGTATATCATTCTCTGCAATGTTCAGAATGCCGTCTTAAGTTGCATATCCAATGTTTTGTTTAAAAAATAATACTTAGCGAAAAATATAATTGTAATTTATTTATCAAATGAAAGGTATTTTGTACTAGGTATTGGGTGAAAATATCACTGAGCATGCGCAATGAAAGAAAAAATAATAAATCTATAATAATATATTTCCGATTTTGGATTCATCTCTCAAAGAATCTCATGTCTAATTGAAATATACATACTAGTGTTTGTATTTCACATATAAATATTTGTCTCAAAAAGTTATGTGCACACTGTGGATTTACATATAAATTCGAGAACATAAAATTCGTTGCTTTTGTTAGCTCTATTTAGGTTATATACTCTTCTCGATTTATTAGGTTCAATTGGTTAGAAAAGGGCTATTCTGATATTAATACTTAATTTCATACCGATTATATGCTTAATGTACGTTCCAATGTTGTTTTCGAACATGTATTGGATTTAGTGTCTAAGGTATATATTTTTAACTTTCTCTCAGTTTCTTTGACACATATTGTCCTTTGCAGTATATTTCTTTTAAACGACGCTTCCTACCTTGCAGTTGTGCAAGAAAAACAGGAAGGTAGTATCGTAGGCAAATATGGTTTAGTCGAAAGAAATGAAAGGGGAGAGAGACTAGTGAATTTATGTAAAGAAAATTCACTAGTAATTGGTAACACTTGGTTCAATCGGCACCAGAGAAGAAGACATACATGGAAATCACCAATAAATGGCGGAATATATCAGATACACTACGTGATAATTCAGGACAAGTACCGGGATAGCTTAAAGAACTCTAAGACCCTTTCCATGGCTGATATTTTCTCTGATCATAATCTTGTGCTGGCCGAAATAGACATTCAACTGAAAAATATAGACGGAAGAAAAGTAGGCAAGAAAGTTATGAATACTGAAAAGTTGAAAAACCGGAAATAACAATCTTTTCGTTGGAAAGATCGAAGAAAAACATTCAAACGATGAAAGAATAGGCGCAGGTAGTAAAGCACAGTGGACACATTTTAAAATTTGCTTACAGCAGGCTGCAGAAGAAGCAGTAGGTTACCGCGAACACAAAACGGCTAAGAAACTTTGAGTTACAGAGTAGATGTTGCAGAAAATGAGGGAAAGGAAAACGTGGAAACAGGTTGATACCGAAGAGGGCAGAAAGATGTACAGAAAGTTAAATAATGAATTACGGAGAGAAACAGACAGAGGGAGGAAAGAGTTTTAAAAAAGAAAATGCGAGTACATAGAAGAGTTACAAAGAGTTGGAAATTTGAGGAAATGTACAAGGAGGTGAAATCTATGGAATTTCTGAGGAAACAAGGGGGTGCTTCGATTTTAGTAGAAAATAATAATGGGAATGTAGTGAGGGAGAGAAATGAAGTCACATGAAGATGTAAAGAATACGCTGAAGACTTATATGAGAGTTAGGGTAGACCGTGTAGCCTAAATCTTGAAGTAGAAAATGAAGTAGGCGAGGATGATAAAGGATTTAGTATTATTCAGACTATGAGTGGCCAAAAGACTTTCTGAAGACGGTCATGATACCAATGGTTAAGAGATCGAAACCAAATATGTGAATATTGTAGAACTATTAGTCTCATATCTCATGCAGCTAAAAATACGGGTTTACCCGTAAAAGAGGTAAGGGCACAAGAGATACTATTGGATTATTAAGGGCGATTGGTGAAAGATTTATAGAAAAACGGAAAGAGGTGTATGATGTATTTTTAGATCTAGAAAAGGCTATTGACCGAGTGAATTGCGAATTGTTGTTGGGAGTTCTAAATAAGATAAGGCTGGAATGAAAAGATCGAAGACTCAAAGAAACTTATACATGAACCAACAACTAAGTGTTAGAATAAGGATAGAATTAACGGAAGAGAGTGCAATTGAAATGGGAGTTCGATAAGTATGCTGCCTCTCGCCAAAACTATTTAATGTCTATCTAGAAGATATAGTGAAAGAGTTTACATGATGATGATCGCATTTCCGTAGGGGTATAACGATTAGATGCATAATATTTGCAGACGATATGGCGCTTGTTGCAAAATCTGAAAACAAAATCAATAAAATATTAGAAAACATGAAGATGGGCTTTGAAGAATATGGGATCAAAATAAATGTTAGAAACAAAAAACCCGTGGTGAATGGAACGAGAAGATCTATGTCAAATAGAAAAGTGGGAGAGTAGAAAATAGAACAAGTAAATAGTTTTCGATGTCTGTGTAGTATTGCTAGTAATGACATGAAGTGCGAACATGAAACAAAGACAAGGATAGGAATGGCGATAAAAGCATTTAGGAGGAAGAAAAGTGTGTTTTGTTGGACCTTCAATGAAGAGTTGAGAAAAAAGACTCATAAAATGCTTCGTGTGTAGTGTTGTATTCTATGGAGCGGAAAGGTGGATATTACGTAAAAGTGATGATATATGGGTATTGTGAAGAATGGAAATAATTAGTTGGGTTGCACGGAAAACGAATGAGAGGGTGTTAGAAATGGTGGATGAGAAAATAACACTTTTTAGATATTGTTAAGATAAGAAGAGAAACTGCCTGGTACATTGCGCAAGAAAACTGTATCTAGAGGGACGTCCTAGACGGTATGATATAGGGTAGGTGAGGAAACGGGCGAAGGAGACTACAATTAATGGGTGATGTAGAAACAGAAAGATCATAGTCAAGACGAAGAGGATAGGGGAGGACCGTGGAGCAACCTATGATGATGAGACCCTACGCTGCGCGGCATCCTCATACAGTATTAGCTGGAAAGTACTTAGGTGAACAAAAATACATAGTATAGTGTGGATATGCTGCCTAAGGTTTCTAAGATTCATGGTAATTAGGTTCAGAATGGTAATATGTTTTTTTTTTCCTGAATTGGTTTTACGAAAGCTGTACGAGTTAAAGTTTGTACACATAAATAATACACCTTATATGACAACTTCATGACTATTATCAATGTTTGGTTCTTTATTAATCATTGCTTCTATCAAAACTTACTTTATGAAGATGGTGTTGTTTTAGTAAATGTTTAATTTAGAATAACATTATCTAATTGGAACAAGAAAATAAAATGTTAGAAAGTGTAGAAGAAATAAATAAATAAGACAATTGCTAGAAAATTTATATAAAGATGTTGTATGAAATTTCTTTTAGATTCATTAATGTGATACCTCTAAACTTCAATAATTATTAATGTTAGGTGAACAGAAAGCACTCTAACCAATCAAGCAATATAACAGTTAGAACGTAAATACATGAAAATTATAATGTGTTGTAAATAAGTTGTTAAAAATTTAACTTTTAAATAGGATAAACAGAACACCAAACGGTACGGTGTTATTGTAAACATATTTGATAATTGATGTAAGGCGAGTGTTATGATTATTGTTAGTATTATGTATTTCTGTAGTGCTATCCTATATAATAACTCCTTATACAAATCAGTACTATATCCAAGAAAAGAACTTACTTTATTTACAACCAGACAGCATAATACAGTGTATGCTAATATAACATTTTAATACATCAATTGGCGAACAGTAATGCTAATTAAATAGTACTGTCTTAAATTAGTTCAATATGTAGGGTGGCAATTAGTACCATTTTTACTAACTTGCGTGTTATAATTATTTCTTGTTATTTCATTTGAGCGAATCTTTTTCGTTAAACAAATAATGAATGCAATAATGCTTTGAACAAAACACAGACATATTATGCTACATCTTATGATACTTTCTATATTAAGCTATCAATCTATTTATCAATTATAACCCTAATGTAAATATGATATGTATACTATTGCATTTCATTAACACCGATTAACATTCTTATTACCAACTTTAATGTTTCATGTTATTTACCGAATGCACCGCACAAGTAAATCGCTGTTTTTCAGTAAAAATATTTAATTATTATAATATAACCTTTATTGCATAGTTAGTGTTCCAATATATTAAATAATCTAGTAAATTCATATATTTTCTAACAAATAGAGTATAATTTGAATTTCGTGTTAATTCTTTTAGGATTTATGGCATATTTTGTATACCATGACAATATCCTCTTTGGCCGCTTATTTATTACCTATAACGTGTGTTTTAGCCTGTTCTTTTATAGGTCAAGTCAAGGATGGACCAATGAACGTTCCAGTTGTGTTTTCTAACCGGATGGTCAACTTGGTGGCGCGAAGTGTGGGCGGAGGGGCGTGATATATTTCTTTGCTAAGTACAACTTAAAAAAATCTCTCCTTTAGTTTTCAAAAAAAAACACATTGATATTATGCATAAGGGTTCTGTTTTCATCTTTTTATTCCTCATATTTTTTCGAGATATCTACATGAAACCAGATGCTGCGCCCGAGGGACGCAAGTAAATCAAAATTTACAGCCCAATACTAGCGTTGAAATCTGACACTAAACGGCGGGGACAGCGGAAATCATAGAAAAAAATAGGTTTCGAAAAGATAAGGGTGTAGGTGAGATTTAAGATTTAAATTTTGAACTTTTTTTGTGGAAAGAAACTCGTTTTTTATAACTGGTTTCCTAACTTAGCTTATTTTGTAAATCAGCAACATTCTAAATATATTCCCTTTCTTAATTTGAGGACATAATTAAGAAGTTTGAACTTACAAATCTGAATACAATGCAACAGCGAGGCAATACATACTTCGAACACAAAGATTTATTCACTTCAAAATTGGTCACCAGTTTTTAATTTCTGGACAAATTGCAACATAGAGTCTGATAAAGCTAAAACAGTAGAACTGACACTGGACTAATAATTTAAGTTATATATAATATTTACTGATTTTCTGGTCGGCCGTAAGATCTTTTGCATTTCCATAAGCAACACTCGTTATACACTGCAAGAAATCGTTATGAAAATGTTGACCCCTGTAAATCCTCAGGCATTTTCAGAATCTATTCATCGCTGTCTACAGTTATCAAGAGAATGCCAAAACCTGCTCTGCAAATAATCACTTACGTATGCTGTAATCGTAGAGTTCGACTCAAATTGACTCAAACTAAATCTTGCTTTGATTGCCTATGTTTGGGCATACTGTATAAATATCCTCATTTTTAATATGTATAGTTTAAAATGAATTCATACCCAGCTAATATGTTCTGATACTAAATTTTAGACACCAACAATATAACATACCGAAAAAATATCATAGGGTGACAACTGTTTTCAGATATATGTATAACTCACCTCAAATTGAGGGATTGGCACATTAACAAGTTATTGAAAAAAATAATGTTGCATTTTTTATGCAATCATGTGAAGAAAGAAGTCTTTATCACTATTCGAATCGAAGCATAAAGCGTATGATGTACAATCTCCAAGCATATATTTATGTTTGCTTTTCATAAGTGACACAAAATCGAGAAGAAGCGTCTAGCCGGTTCTATCAGACTTCTTATGACGTTTGACTTTTGGGAAATATGAACAATTGATTACACGCTATAGAGATATTCTTTACCTTTACCTGTACAGTGCAAGGCAGAAAAAGAGAGAGAGATAGAGACAGACAGAAAGAGAGAGAGAGAGAGAGAGAGAGAGAGAGAGAGAGAGAGAGAGAGAGAGAGAGAGAGAGAGAGTATGTTGCTTATCCAAAGTGAACAAATTTTGCCTACCCTTTGGCTCTTAATGTTTTAGAAATTGTCGGAAGAATCTAAGTCATAAAGGATAAATCAGAGAGCCATACTTTCCAAGAGCCATAAAATAGTAAAGGAGGTAGTTTAATAGATATGGCACAATAGTAACAAAATAACTTGGTAAATTTACTAAATTCCACATTTTTAGAAGGTAAATTCTCAATGTCTGAAAACTTTTGAATATTAGTCTTTTTAGACAATGAATAACAAGACCATGAATACATGCAGATGTGTATATTATTCTACAGAAAACTTGCCATCCCTCCAGGGGAATCAACCGTCTCAGAGGAATCTAACTGCCCCTTCGAAGTTGATAAATATAAGTTAAATTTCAATTATATTTCAGACTAATGAAAGGAACCATCTTTAGAGAATGGCTCATTGCTTCCTAATCTCATTTTGGTTTTAATCCTGTGTCTAAAACGTTCTGGAGAAAGTTCTAGTTTTGTTTCCAAAATTACTTTTGACACCAGTCGTTGAACATTGATAAACCTAGTTATGAGTAGATCACATTTACACAAGACATGTCCAAGTGCGTTGAGTTGACTCATATAGTATGATACCAGTTCGCGACACCTAGGATTTGTAATTAACAAATTCCGTGCAGTCTTATTCTCTGGGCTTCGAACTTAATTCCCACTCCTTCATTCTGTTATTTAATCCATCACAAACACTTTTGTCTCATTCGTTCTCAGTTCAAAATACAAAAACACTAAACTAAAATAATAAATACCGAAAAAGGTATCTACTGCTATGTGTACAGCCCTTTAAGTGGCAAAATTTCCTAAAATTCCAACACGAATAGCTCGCCGTATTTTGTTTCCTAGTGTCATAACATGGTGTTATAATATTTTACATTGTCTGGATATTAAGTATTATGTACCCTGTGAAAAAATCGAGTTATTATTTAAGTAAACAATGTACATTTAGGCATGCATTTTATATTATTATTCAGCTTAACTAACCATATTTCCCATTTTTTATTTGTTAAATTTTATTAAAGATATTTCGTCTGTGCCTGCTTATCTTTGTTTTTATCAAGTAAAAGGGATATATCAAAATACAAAAATTTATATTTCGTTTTTTTAAAAATCTTATAGCTCGGAAAGGAATTACCTTACAACCTACATAAACATTACTTTAGTTAGCTATAAGTAAAAGCATTCTCTTCAGGGTGCAACTTATGAAGTAACTATGTAAGAAATTAGAGTATGAACCAAAACAAGAGTAAAAATTAATACAAGAAGAGAAAAGAGAAGATGTTTTACAGACGCGAAAGTCACATCCGCCATACTCCCCAGACATTTCACCGTCCGATTATTACCTCTTCCTTTCCTTGGATAATCATCTTAGAGGAAGCAGCTCAAATCCCTAGTAGAGGGTGAAAATTCTCTCGATATTTTCTATGCTTCATGGCACACCATATTTTAGCGCGATGGAATCCTTGTCTCTTCAAAGCTTTGGCAGAAGGTTGTCGATGTTGATATGGAGTAGTTTTTTATGTGTCAGTTACGTCTTAGGTGAAATATTGATGTTATCGTAAGCTGCTACAGCTAATCCCCTTTCATCACAAACTAACATATGGAATAGAAATAGAAATCGTTAATCCCCTTCAGCCTATTTATAATGAAATTTACATAATGAGTTGGTATAATGAAATTTACATAACAATCTTACTAATAACTCTTAAATATGAATATTAAATATATGAATAATGTAAATATAATATAGATAAATAATACTACGTAAATAGTACGAAGTAACGCACACTAAATAAAAATATATTTATTAAAATAAACCTCTACGATCAACTTTAACTTTACGGCCTGCTCATCAATTTTAAATCCTGAATTTCAGTTCATGACTGTATCGTCTTCTTTTTCAATAAATCTTTCTTCTTTCCAGTTTGTGACCAACCTTCTCTCTTCTTGACTCAACACTTTCTCTTCAATTCTATTAATGGTATGTATTGTGTTTCCTATGTGCTTGAAGACTACGTTTCTGTCTCCCTTCAGCATAATGTCGACCTTATTTTCTTTTATTTGCTCTTTTAATTTCTTTCCCGTTTCCGAATATAGCACATATCACATTTAGTTCTTTCTTCTTTCCAGTTTGTGACCAACCTTCTCTCTTCTTGACTCAACACTTTCTCTTCAATTCTATTAATGGTATGTATTGTGTTTCCTATGTGCTTGAAGACTACGTTTCTGTCTCCCTTCAGCATAATGTCGACCTTATTTTCTTTTATTTGCTCTTTTAATTTCTTTCCCGTTTCCGAATATAGCACATATCACATTTAGTTCGCTGGATAATGTATGTTACACCTTCTCCCTCGTCCTTTCTTCATCATTGTGTTTTCCTCTTTTCTTCCCTTTTTCTTCGCTTCTCCATTATTACCTGCAGTAACTTCTTGCCTTTTTTTTTATCGATCTGTCAATACCTCCAAAATTCATCATCATTCTTTTCATGACCTCTGTCTCATCCACCGTACCCTCTATCTCTCACCATATTTCCTCGTTTATTTTTCGCTACAATCTTCCTAGTCTTTTTCTTCTTCTCTTAGAACATTCCTTTTGTACCTTAGTTACCTTTGATCATATCCGTTACCCTCTAACTGCTTGTGGAGAGCTTCAACCACATCCTCTGTGTATTCTCTTTCAATCACTTATATATATTTAAAGAAAACTACAGAAAAGACCACCATTTTAGTAACTTGTAAGATGAACCCATATCCCAAAATCCAGGGATGGAGATTCATAAACTAGATAAATAAATTGCAAATGCTTTTAATATAAAAGAGTTGTGTCAACATTGCTTCCAATATTACGTACGCGAAATGAACGGAACTAATAGTTAAAAAACGTTGAATGATTTTTTGTTGCATAAATTCACATGCTTCCTTGCTTTCTTCATTACATGTTCATCGAATATTACTGTATCTCATGTTTTAAAATTTTGATGTGGAGATCGTAACGAATGGTAGATGTTACACAATAGAATGGATATCTTGAACTTCTATGCAGAAAATCTCTTCAAATTTCCAAAATCTAGATATATTACAGAAATTAATTTCGTACATCATACAGAGTTATTTTTTTCCCACCTAGTACAAAGCAATTTCAAACTCTTGATGTAATACATGTGGGATTTGCTTAATATGACAATTGAAAAAGTGGGGTAAACTAAAACTACCTCTATAGGCTACAAAATATAGGGTTATCTTAATATTGTCGTCCCATCTGCACCTAGGTGTTCCTAATGGACATTTTCCGATTGGTCTTCCAATCAAGATTTTGAAAGCGTGTCTATTTTTTTTTCATTTTAGTTAGATGACCTACCCACCTAAACTTCCTAGACATGATGACCCTAACAATGTTTTATATATAGTCTAAATTATGTAGTTCCCCATTGCAAAGTTTCCACCATTTCCCATTAGACTGCCTCTTTGGTCAATTATTCTCCTCAGGATCTTGTTCTCAAATACTTTCGGTCTATGCGATTCCTTCAGAGTAAGCGACAATCTTTCGCAACCATACAGAACAACAGGCGTGATTATCCTTTTATATAATATAAGTTTCAAATTCATTGACATACTTCGCAAGGATAAGATATTTTGAACTGAATAATAACACGAATTAACTGCTTTTAGTTGACATTTAATTTCTTCGTGAACATGATTACATATCGTCTGTTAATATTGATTCTAGATATTTGAAAGTTTTCAATTTATAAAAAAGTATTATTTAATATTTCAACGCGTCCATAACTTTGCTACTTACAGTTCCGTCGCACTACCATATATTTAGTTCTCTTAACATTTACTTTTAAATCCATGCACACGAAGCGTTTAATAAGGCCTCTACATTTCTTTGTATTCCTCTCCTATTTTCGCTTATTAAAGTTCCATCATCGGCACACGCCATAACCTGGTGAACACCATTCAACTCTAGGCTCCGGTTACTATCTTTGATTTTCCTTATAGCGTATTCCAGAACAAAGTTAAATAATAATGGCGATAACTCATCTCCTTTCTGACGGGAATCTCGACATGAAAAGGTGTGGGCAAACATTTTGCTACCCGGATTTTACTTTGGGATTATTTTAAAGATACCACAATTAATTTGATATCATAATATCATATCAGAAACATATCATAATTGCTTTCTCGGTATTTCAAACTCTGTAAGGACGTTGTACAATGTTTCTCTTCTAAGCGAATCGTAAGGATTTCTAAAATCAATAAGTAGTTGATGTACAAGGGTATTGTATTCAAACTTCTATTCGAAATGAAATGAAATCTTTGAGTTTTACGTCCCACGGTTATGCCGGTTAGACTAAAGGAGATGGTGATGATGAGAGATGAGTGAAATGGGGGAATAAAGAAAGTGGGAGGAAACGGGAGAACCCCGAGAAAACCCACGAGCACGGTGTTTGTCCACCACAAAGTTCACTTGGCGGGGGCTGGGATCGAACCCGGGACCCCAAGCACCAGAGGTGAACGCTCTACCACTGAGCCACCGCGCCCCCCAAACTTCTATTCGAGTAGTTGTTGAATGTTAAATATGTGGTCAATAGTTGATCGATTTCGTCTAAATCCACACTGATAATCTCCAATAATTTCACCTGAGCATGAAATCAATCTTGCTAATAAAATGTTTGAAAGGATTTTATAGGGTGTTGACAGAAGAGAAATGGCTCGATTGTTATTACAGTCAGTATAATTGCCTTTGTTGTGGATAGGGACAGTGATTGATTGTTTACACTCTTGCGGGAATTCTTCCTTTTTCCAGATAAGGAGAATTAGTTTGTGTGTTTGCTACACAGTTTTTCGCTTCCACATAAAATTGATTCAGCCGGAATTCCGTCTACACGTGCAGATTTATGTTTCTTAAATTTATTATAACGTTTCATGTGTCAATTTGGCTGGGTTCTGAAATATACCGTTCCGATGTCTGTATCTCCCTTTCTCCACGCACATTATTTTCTGGCTGCGTGTTAAGGAAATAAGTAATATGCGTGAAGAAAGGGAGATACACCCAAAAGAACTGTATATTTCAGAAGCCAATAGAACAGAAGTAGAAAATGCTATAAAAAATTTAAGAAATACACATTTACGGATGTAGACGAAATAACATAGTAAATTGAATACTAGATAACTCGAATTAAGCAGCAAAGACTTGTACTTGTATTCTTTATTTGAATTTCAGAACTTATGAAACCAAAACAATTTTCAGTAAAACTAATTTATGTTTCCTTAATTACTTACAATATATAAATCTTTGGGAAAGAATGTGATACACAAAGTTACTAAAATAATTACATTACAATAAATGTTTATAATAAATGCTTTACATTATTATACATTATAACAATGTAATAATTATTAGTTACATTATAATAAATGTTTTATTTAAGAGAATTAGGAAAATTATTTACTATAGTATATATATAAATCACTTCCAGATTATCTGTTGATATGATAACTATTTTCATTTACAAAATGATGTATCCATTCTATTTTCAAAACTCTGGCTTAGAAACAATGTCGGATCCAGCCTTCAACTTAAAGTTCAACTTTACGGAACTTTATAGTGTAAGTATATATTGTTTCATAGTAATGACAATCATGATGTTATATGATGATATATATACAAGAACAGGTTTTATACAAACTATTAGTCTTAAAATATATAAATAAAAATAGTTTTTGAATTTTGGTTTAAGAAATCCCGGCTATAAGTACTTATAATTAACTTTTATCACTAAATGTACTCTTAATTAGCTTAAGTAGTGAAGATGACATGGTCAAATTAAATAGGTGTGAATAAGATATAATTGCATTTATCTACAGTGTGTAAATGTAAAATTTAAATTCGATGTGCTTTGAAGTTAAATTATAAACTATCACAATCGCCATAAAATTATTCCAACCAAAATGTTAATTGATATCAAAACTGTCAACTTTGATGCAACTAAGATAAAAGATGTTATGCTTCAATGTAAAAATTAATATCAGCAGGTTATAATAATGAAGTAGAAACATTAAGTGGAAGACAAAGGAACATTGCGAAGTCAATAGACTACTAGGGCAGGGGTAGGACATGAACAACTGCCTTAATTGTAATTTGTCCTCAGTTTTGCAAATATTGTTGCAATTTCCATAAGATGTTTCTCGAAGTTACTGAATGCTTTGGCGTAAATGAAATAGTTCTAATAGTGTAATCAAGATTCAGTTTCATATCCTGTTAAATCAGCCAGTGGCAATGAACGGATTGTCGTAGCTCAACTAAATGATAATATGAGGTTAGTAGTGTGAGCTGTTTTTATAATCTACTCCTGACGTTAGGAACATTCCATTATCCGAATTGCAAGTCTGCCCTGTTTATCCTAAAATCTAATACGATCGTTTTAATGGTGTGTAACTGTTTTATGCAATGGTTGTGATAGGAAACAGCAATGATATCGATCATTCAATCTAGAAGGCTCGACTAATCCAAAAGAATATTGGACGACAGTTAGATGAGTCTATCATTTATTTTATTTCTCCATACTGAATGACGAAATAACTGGAATTATCTTCTTAATGTTTGCTAGTTGTGTGTAGTAAAGTTATCATTTGTATATAACTTAAAGAAATAGAAAGTTATTGATTGAAAAGTTGGCTAATCATTTTGATTTTTGAAGTTCGTTATTATTCAGAATTGTCAAATTTGTGATTGAAATTTAAACTGTCCCTTGAATATATATTTGAATCATTGAGTTCGAAAACCGGACATCTCCATCGAAGCTAATTTCAGAAAAGTGACAAACAAAACAAAATTAGTCAATATGCATTTGGCGTATAAGGCTGTTTACAGTTTTGGACCGTACAACAGACATATTTGTATTTTCCAAAAATGGAAATAACCCTATATGTCAGCTAGACATTTATTAATTTAGTTTTGTTTGTTATTACTCCCAAATTAGCTTCGATAGAGGTGCCCGGTTTTTGAACTCAACGTTTCAATACTAATAACTCTATATTAATTTCGCAGTATTTAAAAGTACTACCCAATGTCAGTAGATTATTTTATAACATTTTACACAAGCGTAAACTAATTTAGCTACTTATCACAAGCGTCTCCTAAATTTGTAACTCGAACTGGATGTAACACAGTAAGGAACTCTATTTTGTTTTTTGTGATTTCTAAAAGCACGGCATGTTAATCTCCATTTTATATATAATATAGTGGAAATATTTAGTGATGAAAAAATATTGTACTAACTTGCTTCGCAATTTCAATTTATCTATAAAGACAATTCGATAACGCATGAATTTATGTAACTACAAAATCTAAGTGTAACTCTTGTGTCTTGTTTGTTTTTCTTAGCGCAACACTATAGCAGGTTAAGTAACTCATAAAGGAACTTAAAGAAATATTTTCATAGACCTAATGTTATTAAATTTTATACTGTAAAGGCTGGATGGAGTTATTTAAAAACTTCCATCAGTAGAATAGCAATTCGACAGATCCAAATACTAAGTTTCTTACCATATGAAAGGGCCCATTATTTGTTCCGTTCTAAAATCTGACTTTAAATGTGAGGTTAATGTTCGCCAATCCAGGTTTCTTCTTTTCTTATGTGCCAAAGTAAAGAAAATATATTATTTGAAAGAATTATGCGTGATTCAAATCCTGCAATTTCAAAATATCCATGTAGTCTTTTATCAGGTGCAAAACTATGTCAAATTTTATCTCAACTATATACACTTTAATTACAGTAAGTGGTAGATGTAGGCAGGTAGTTGTTATATATAATGAAATATCAAATTATTAGGCGCTATCGACTATGGTATATCAGAACATGCATTCAGTATTTAAGCTTTGCAGATAAGCTCTAAAACTAATATGTCCTTTATCGTTAGTGCATATCTCACAAGTAAACCTTACGTTTGGGTGAATCGAGTTGCTGACTGAGACACATATGAGAAAGTAGTACTAAATGTGGTCAGTATTTCAGTGAAGTTGTAGGTGCGAAGCTCCAGGGGTTTAGGAGATACAGCTACCAGAACATCACATGGAAGTATAAAATAGTCTTCATACAGTTGGAGGTAAAAGCCCTGTAAGACCTCTTATAACGACAAACAGTGAATAACAAATACATGGGTACATATTAGGACTAGGGGGAAGTCATATAGTAAGGGTATACCTGACGGCGGACATCTTGAAATCCGCCATTTTGAATTAAGGTTAAGTTTTTAAAATAGAAATAGGGTCATGTTATACATGATTTAAGGCGCAAATTTAATCAGAAGAACAATGGTGACGTTAATTTTGATTTACGCGCAATTGGTAAAGAGTTACAGGGAAATTAAATATGATTGCAGCATATGTATTAGTCCTTTATCCCACCTTGTAAATTTTGTGTTAATTATAATAATTAAATAAAAAGCAGGTGGATAAATATTAGGTCTATGGTAAGAGTTGCCTTGATGGCGATCATGTTCAAATCCGCCATTTTGAATCAGACAAAAGTTTTAAACAAAACGCATAACAGTGACACCTTATTAGTAGCAAATTTTACCATAAATCCAACGATATAACCCTTTTTGCTTTATCATTAACCAGTACAAAATTAAATGGGAATAGAGTAATGCAATAGATGACTTCGGGCTAGAAGTTAATCAGAAATACAATGAAGGCGCTAAAGCAAAAATGGTTATACCGTTGGATTTATGGTAAAAGTTGCTATTAATAAGGTGTCAATGTTATGCGTTTTGTTTAAAACTTTTGTCTGATTCAAAATGGCGGATTTGAACATGGCCGCCATCAAGGCAACTCTTACCATAGTCCTAATATTTATCCACCTGCTTTTTATTTAATTATTATCATTAACACAAAATTTACAAGGTGGTGTAAAGGACTAATACATATGCTGAAACCATATTTAATTTCCCTGTAACTTTTTACCAATTGCGCGTAAATCAAAATTAACGTCACCATTGTTCTTCTGATTAAATTTGCGCCTTAAATCATGTATCACATGACCCTATTCCTATTTTAAAAACTTAACCTTAATTCAAAATGGCGAATTTCAAGATGGCCGCCGTCAGGTATACCCTTACTATATGACTTCCCCCTAGTCCTAATATGTATCCATATATTTGTTATTCACATTTTGTCGTTATAAGAGGTCTTACAGGGCTTTTGCCTCCAACTGTATGAAGACTATTCTGTACTTCCATTTGATGTTCTGGTAGCTGTATCTCCTAAACCCCTGGAGCTTCGCACCTACAACTTCACTGAAATACTGACCACATTTAGTACTACTTTCTCATATGTGTCTCAGTCAGCAACTCGATTCACCCAAACGTAAGGTTTACTTGTCAGTTTGCAAATGCTCTACTTGGCAATCAATGTTCAAAAGTCAAAACATTGATTACTGGTAATTTTGTCTCCTCTCTCCAATATTCGTGGTGTCTCTTGCACAATCAAACAGGTAACTAGGACTATTGCAACCAAAACTTCCATTCATTGATGTGTTATCGAAAGCAAAAGGTAAGAGGGTTGTAATGCAGTGGCCAGCGAGTTCCCTGAATCTCAACTCCCTTGACTGTTTCTTTCGAGGACAGGGAGACTTGCTTGCAGGAATTCTAACAGCCTGCTTCATTTTGCAGGACACACCAGGAATATTTGAGCGAGTGAGGCAGAAATGCAATAGACGGTATATGTACAGTGAGATTGGGGTTCGTCACATTGACTAGTTACTGTGAGTGTTTAGTACATACAATGCAGCAGTAGATTGTTTGTAGTTAGCCTCCACCACCCTTGCCTTGGGAAAATATTTTGGCCTCATCAGCAGACACAAGTGCCCATTCTCAATAATCTCTCTCCTCTTTTCCAGATCTCTCTCTCTCTCTTGCAATATTATCCTTCCCCATTTAGGTAGCTGGTGGTGCTTTTTAGACCTGCGTTCTCGCTAACTATCTCAGGTCTTTTTTCTTCTTTTTTTCATTTGACCATAACTTAAAGAAATAAATTTCTTATTACATGATTTACAAATTACACACACACACACATAATACATAACATATATACATAAAGTACAATATT
Source organism: Thermobia domestica (assembly GCF_964235325.1). Classification (NCBI taxonomy): domain Eukaryota; kingdom Metazoa; phylum Arthropoda; class Insecta; order Zygentoma; family Lepismatidae; genus Thermobia; species Thermobia domestica. The sequence goes on along the minus strand of NC_137454.1, from coordinate 38,927,321 downwards.
GAGAAAGTCGCATGTCAACTATTAATAAAACATTATTAAAAGAAATATATTTGTTTGTTTGTTTGTTTGTTTACATTGAAACCAATTTTTTTCGGTTTCATCTGTGCGTTGGTTTGTTAATTTATATATATTTGGTTTCACTACTGTGTTAACATATCGACGAATAACATTTATTTATTTATTTATTTAGTACTTGCTTTTACTTACAAAACTTATTTGGTTTCTCACCTTTGTTAGATAAATCGACAAAGTTTTTGTTAGTTATGGGGCCCATTTCGTTTCATCTGTATTATATAGTTTGTAAGTCAATGACTTAATAATTACTTTCTTGTCGTTCCCCGTAACATTTCTGTTTAATATAGTTTGTTATGTTAAGTTTGGACTTCCGATCCTGTTGCTACTAAGTAAGTGGTCGTTGAATTATTTCGAATGTTAACTTTAACTCTCCTTTTCAAGATAATACACTAGACACAAGGGCACTACACTGGACTAACAACTAACACAAACACTATTTGTAACTTGAGTACCGTTATTATTATACAGCTTTCTGTTCATTGTGGAACGTTCAATTTTTTCACTTAATTATGTCTTCGCGCTAGATTTAAACTTATTTGTCCTTTATTTATTTATAATATTTTAGTGCAAATTTTGTTTAAACCTTTCCTAAAGTGTTCTTTACGTATCAGTTCTATTATTTCGTGTTGTTTCTGAATATTCTCTAGATTGACTCTTAAATCCTGATCTTCATCTGATAGGATCACCTTCTAGCAGTAGAAAACAAAGTGATCTGGAGTTTGAATATCTCCACAATTTGTCGGAGCCCAATAAGACAATATTTGTAAACGTTGTACGATAAGGTCTGTGTCCTGAAACTAACTGTATTGTATATCTATTTAGCTCAAGATCTTCTAGTTCTAATCTTGATTTTATGTTTGGGAATATTTCGTAGACTCTTCTGGTTTTCGTACTATTGTTCTATTTCTATTACCATTTTTCTTTCAAAATACTCTTTATGTCCTCAGGTGTTAAACTTAAAACATTAAAGAGTCTTCCCACTTTATTAGTTTCATTTTTTTTCAATTAATCTTTACCAACGGATCTCAAAACTGCTAAATGCAATGGTTCGATACCTAAGATTATCTATAAGGCTTCTAGTTGTGTAGTTGCCATTGATCTTGACACATCTAATAAAACTGCTCTTTATTCTGTCAATTGTTTGACGGTATTTAATATTTTCCGTTAATCTTTGTCGCGAAGCACTTGATCCGTACGAAGCGATTGCCACAAAAATCCAGGAGATCCACGCAGTTTTCCCCTTCTTGCCTCTTCTACCCTCTATACTTAAGCCACTAATTAACAACTTTTAAATTCACAGAACGGAAAATTGTTTTCACTAGCAGCATTTTTGTTTCCATATATATTCCCTACAAAGAAATCAATTGATCGCAAATATCAACTCCACACACATTTTCATTATATTTCCTTATTGCAGCAAGTCTTACAAATACCTTTCCACTGAATCAGAAGTTAGAACCAACAAATGAAGAAAACATTAACCGCCTAATTTATTTATTTTTCGCAAAAGACGTTCTAAATGTTATAAGTGTTTTTATTTGTTACTTTTTTCTATATTGATGGTAAAAGCGAGTGAAAGCAAATAATATAAAAATTGCACACATTTTAGGTTCAAAATACGTACTTGAAAATTGCCGATTTTAAAACCATGAATATATTCGTTCAAGATATAAATAAAAACATTTTATTTGTTGGCGATACTTTCTGAAGACGGTGTAAATAAAGCTAAAACGAATGTTTACAATATATTGTTTACAGTTTTTTTGAATTTTTTGAAATTTAGGATGAAACTTTCTACAAAAAATATTAACATCCCAAATATGTATGTTCTAACCACGTATTACCAAATTATACTAGAATATTATGCAATAGCAAAGGAAATATATATTCTAATGCGTGTCAAATTATTTTAAAATATTTTAGAATACAATATCACATTCTACTAATTAAACGGCGGAGTATATTTTTTTAGGAACAGCAGTGTTTAAACATTTATTGCTGTATGGAAGGCAGTACAACAGGATCAGCGTTAGAAGATTCATAGCTCGGAATTATTCAAAACCTGATCAAAATTATGCTAGATCACAATAATTATTAATTAAAAAGTTTTTGAAGAAAAGGAAACCAATGTTGAGATCGGATAACGTATTTAAAATACACAGAGCCCAAGAATGCGAGGATAGAACGCAATCCTCTTCACGCACCAAATCTTAAACTCTACTAAATTAGTGTAGTTTTGCCAGACTTACAGTTTGGAATTATTTTGAATAATCTTTTATATTAAGAGCAAGAAAAGCTCGGCTTCTAAGAAGAATAAAGAAAGAAAAATATGTCGTACAAGTGAATACAAAGTGTTTGTTTACATATTTTCAAAGAAAATGACCTTGCAGTCAAAGGATTAGAAAACCCTTGGGTGAAGCTACAAAAAAAAAAAAAAAAAAAAAAAACGAATCTTTGGTTGAACTGGGTGAAACACATGGCCAAAGGCCTTCGAGTCACGTGCATTTGTGTGCTATATGATTCATCTTAACGTCAAGAAGACTCGTCTGCAACAATACTATTTTCTAACTCATTTTCCGAGACATTAAATTGTTTTTTTATTCCCACGCCCCTTCTCTAAACGCATCGGTAAAGAGATGACATCTCGCCGTTTCGAACTTGCTTCGAACAATAAGACTGCCTGTATGGTTTACAGAGTAAATGATTCAGTGGAAGATGACACATTTCTGTCGTTATTTTTCTTTTTGATAAACTCGCAGAAATTATGCTAGATTTGAACAGGATATTAAAAGCAAGATGCTACTTGATAACGACGTGCAAGGATAGAATATATAAAGCTACTTTCAATGTTCTCTAGTAAGCGTCAAAACAAGTGCATTATAAGTAAACATTCCGTTCAATTCATATTGAAGAAATTTGTAATATTTTGCAAGAAAATACCACTATTTCGAAGAAATAGAACCAACAAAGTTAATTATTGATACAATGTACTATTTTCCTAGGACCATTACGTGAATAATTAATTGCTTGATACGCAAATTACTAGTTAAAACTGGCATTATGAAAGTTTGCTACATCTAGTAGACACCAGTGTACTTAGCCGAATACAAGCAACGTAAGAATTCGATGTTTAAAACTAGAGACAGACTTTTGCGCTGCACAAATATTCTCGTGATCATAATTTATAGGCAAAAATTCCCGAGATAGTTCGTGATTTTAAGTTAAGGGGTTAATACGGAATTTTTATCCATCAACTTTGTGCAAAGTAGATCATCATCTACTGATACAAGTTTGTCCCAATTCACAAGCTCCGTCTTTCTCATTTCTTTGTCTGGCAGAACTGAGCATGGTGTTTTACTTTTCAGAGTAGCTCCTGTTGCATATATGTTCTTCGCCATGAATAATCTAATAAGTTTCTCGGATGTAAAATATCTGCCAAAAACTGTATTCTGCTGATGAATTGTTTCCACTTGTCTCATAAGATCAAACAACATATAGTAACTTATCATTAACGACATTACTGGTAGCTCCCTGATAAATTTCAAAACCGACTCCTAAACCATAAGGGGAAGGAAATATGAAGTTCTTCAATCCCCATGGGAAGGGTCTAACTCGCACGTACTGTTTAGGAGACGCTTTCCCTGTGAAAGATATCATCTGTTGATCAATAGAATATATACTAGTACGTTGAAGAGTTAGCATGAGAGCCCTTATTTTTTCTAGCATAGATCTTATTCTGCACATGTTATCCGTGCACTCGTTAGTGTGTCCCTGTTTTTTTACAAGATGTAAATAATTTCAAAGCATACAAAAGCGACTTTTAAGTATAGAATCTACAATTAGAAATATATTTGTACCACAGACCCTACTCCAATGCTGTTTTATCGTTGGTAAGCCAAGATAATCCATCAGAATGTGTACACCGAACAGACATCTTAATTCTTCACTGTGTGTAGCGAGGCTATTACCATGATCTTGCATGTACCTCACATTCGTTCCGTCTGGAAACCTTTCGAATAAATAGGAGGTGAAATACCTATCCCAATTGTCTCTGGGCGTGGAATCATAACACATAGCCGAACTTGAATCATTAGGTTTTTCATTAGGAATCTGTACTGCATGGAAGGATTTACGCCGCTATAGATTCTTGCGTATAGTAAGTGGCCCTGAAAAACACAAACAATTACCATTATTTAATTACTAAATTACTTTATAGAAAACCTTGACAAAGAGTTATATCATCTGCTTCACTTTTTTCTAAAATAATGAAAAATTCTTAGGATGTGTAAAATCTTAACAAAAACTCGCACTATAGTTATTACTATACAATGATACCAACTGTATTTCTAAATATTTCCAGAAAATATGGTCAAAACTAATAACTATTAAGGGATCATGTCTCTATATTATTACATTACCAGGTGAAAGGAAGATACTGGTGTGGGTTCTATCATGTCCTGCTGGTGTTTGTCTCGTGCGAGTAAGAAAATCAAAGAAAATCCTACTTCGGATTGCTGACGTGAAGTGGCATTTAGACCTTCTCATCGAATGTCCTCACTAGATATACCAGCAGCAATCGCTTGCACCAGTAGAAAGAGCAGTATTAATTATGCTACGCATGTCCACTGCTTTCATATCAAATGAGTTATGGGTTATAATACTGTAAATGTTTTTAACATATCTCTAAAAATTAAGTGTAAATTTACTTTATGATGAAGCACAGAATAAAATGATTACTCTTGAATGCTAATTGGGAAACATCATTTAATATTAATTCCATATGAAAGCAAATTTACACAAAACATAGACTCCTCGATCACTGGGAACACAATCCGTATATTTCAGCTGTTGATCATAATCGTCATTAGAAATCACACTCGATTTTACATCGGGTAAGAAGTCAGGATCATCACCCACGTCGTCAATAGCTGAATCATGTACTGATTCCAAAATCTCATCCTGGTCTAGATTTCCTGATATAAAAACAGTAAGCTACAAACAACTGCATTTCATACACAACAGTTCAATATATATTGTTTTATTTTACTGAATGTGTTGCAAGTTGATTGTGAAATATTAGTTTCAGAAAATATTTCAAACAAACTGGAAGAATAGTCAGAAAAAAGGTATTTCAAAGTACGAGGAAATATAGACATATGGATGTATATTACTGAACCAATGTAGGCAAGTGTACACACACAAAAGTACAACGTAATAGATCAGAACCATAAAAGGTAATTACAAACGAAATTACATTAAAGTAATATTTTATGTCTGTATTATCACCTTGATGCTTTGAAAGCATGAGACCAAAAAGGAATATTTTAAAGAAATACTTAGAACCTTAGGACACACTACTTTTTCTTCAGTCCTCCAAGGTAAGCAATTGAACAATCTCTTCCGCAAAACTATTACCAGATCAAACATATTTATTTATTTTTCCATGCACACGCAAGTGTGCACACGGATGCGTTTCTTCAAAAAAGCAAGTGTGTATTAAAAATAATATAAAGCTTTGTACACAAATGAGTACGCAGGGACCGGAGGGGCTAGAATAACTTGGCAGACAGTTGTTACAAAACTCAGTTCAACGCTGTGGTTCAAATATTCAGAACAAAGTAAGACGATATAAGGATTGTACAGGTTAAGCGACACTACTTAATAGAAGAGAAGAAAGTGCAAAGTTGTATAACAACAAATACTTGCCCTTGGGCACATAGTTACCTCAATTTGCTATAACGTTAGTGACAAAATAATGACAACGTAGTAACAACAATTCTTAATGAAATTAACACATTTTCGTTTTTTTTTCATTGAACTAACAAATTATTCCTGCTCAGTTAATGATAATACGCTAGGTATACGAATTAAATTGCGCGTGAAATTTTTGATGACTTCGAAAAAGCAAGACAAGTGTGATGTGTGCCCTACATCAACAAATTAAGAACAAGTATTGTTTGAAATGTAAAAATGCAGGAAATGAATGTGTGAAAGGCATATTTCTTGTATAACTGCAACAACACTGAAGGTAAATACCATGCATTATTACTCTTATGGTTATAAAGTGTTATTGATTTGCAATGTTTCTATTTGAGTTGTTGTGCTAATTTCTGTTCGTGATATTACATTTTCAACAAGTATGCCTCCTCTCTTTCTTTTTTTACAAAAACATTTTTCCTTTCCTTTCCTTTACTTATGATAGTGGAACAAATCTGAGTTGGAGTTTTCTGGACTTTTTCCATTTTCTCTAAGAGCATATCCTTTGTGATTGGGGTTGAGGCAATAAACAAATGCACTCCCTCATGCCTTTTCATCCATTTCACCAACGAAGTCACCGTTCCATTACATAAACGCGCGCGCACACAAACACAAACATGTTTCTTCCACAACCGTACTGCGGATACTCAGAGGACACTTCCTAGTGACTTTTATTACCTTTGGAGAGGAAAAAGTATGCCTATTTAGATAAACAAAAGAGTTTAGCCCATTAGTTGTCTCCTAGCACAACTTTTTAGAAGGTTCTGAGAATTTGAAATAAATGGGAAACGCTTACATGGTAATGACATGTACGGAAGAAGATTAACATACACACATTATCTATTCAAATAACGGTATCAGAATATACCAACACATACCCAAGCATTAATGTTATTTAACAGAAATATAATTTCTCGTTAATCTCCTCGAGTAATTCAAATACGCACTAGAGTATTTTCGTATTGCATTTTACGTAGTTACGTTTATACACAATGTATTAAATGTATATTATATAACACAATTACCGTTGTGAAAAATTAAATTTCTGTATCGTCTCTCTAACTGAAATCTCTACAACGGACACAAATTCATGTCCCATTGGTGTCTGTTATTCGGAGGTTTCATTGTATTTTGATTTTAGTACTGCGAGGGTCGAAAGCAGTTATTATGTGTCTCGGACGAAGATTCAATAATAATTTGACATTTACAATCCGGATTTCTTTCTTAGGAAATTAGGCTTTTGAAAACTTAGGTTACGTTATAAGACTTAATAAGAAATTCAGAAGAAATTAATCTCTCTAATTACTTTAATTTGCTTACGTCAGGTGAAAACTGCAAACACTTCTTAAATACGAAATACGGAGCACAATCAATAAGCACAAACATTTAAAGTATACCATCCATCTCTTAAACTTTCTCACTTCCCATGATAGCCAGAACAATCAGAAACTTATTCAGTTTCCAAAATACACGTTAAATTTAATTTATCAGACTTGGAAAAGAAGAAGATTTAATCATGGTATTGTGTTCTTAACATAAAATAAAATATAATAGAATTTATTTCATGCTTTTTCTTTTTTGCAAACGATTAGCTTTAAAACACCTTTTCAAACACACGATACGAACATTTTATTATTCTTTTGCAACAAATTAAAGGAAATATGTTAAACCAGTATCTGCGTTCGATAAGTGTTTCCTAAACATGGCGGATGTGTGTTTCCTAGAATACTGATTACTGCTTTTGATAGTCAACAAACATTGTTAACCATAGAGGCGAAAAAGAAAGACACTGGACGTAATAAGTTGACATCACTATAAAAGTGTATTTGTCCATAGCTTGTGCGCTAAACCTTATACTACGTCCATTAGAATATATTCGCCTGACGTTACCTATTTTCGAGTTTCATCTAAAACTCTCTCTCTCGGAGAGAGATATATTTTAGATGTGACTTGTTCAACAGTCACATAAAGGTCACGGTACTTTTACAAACTACTGTTGAAAATACAACATTGTAACCGAAAGTGATTTGAATCCAGCATCGAATTAAATGCTCTTCTTGCGACACATCGCCTTATAATGGATCTATCTGCGGACACCAGAAGTTTCTTTTAAATCAAAGATCTCTCATATAAGACACCAAAGAGAGACAGTGATAAACAAAATTTTAAATAAAACTCTTTCTTGTTGAGGAGTAGTTTAGAACATGACTAAAGTTAGTTTATGTTTTTTAAACCGAGCGAACAGAAACTTATAGTTGAACTCCGACATGCTCGTATGTCACAGTCCATTGGCAAAAAGTAAATAATAAATAAATAATTGAAACATAACAAAAGCCAAAGAAGTCGTTTTTCATCATAGATGACCATTCTTTTAGAATACTGTACAAATTCATGTAGTATCATGTACATAAGTGATTATTCTGTTATATATTATCATTGCTACTCGTTTTATAGTTAACCTATTTTAGAAAACACACACACACTGGATATGAAAATTATCTCATTAATTTTAGAAATCTAACAAAAGGACATATTAATTACTTCATAAGAAAATTGTCAGCAAATAACCAATGTTTCGTCTAGATGTTCTTGCACAATTGTAGAAAAAACTCTGAACAAAAGCCACAGCTAGTAGCAAAAGGTTTGTCCTCTATATTTTAAAGAGAATTGGAACATTTGGTTATAACGAAGAGCCATTTCGTTCTAATTACTATTCTATCCCTGACTACGTGATTTTAATTTATGGAAATGTTTCAAAATCGCATAAAACACAGTAGAAAATAGTAATGCAAAGTATTTTTCACCTGTATCCATTTTATTTATATTATTTTCTGATGTTGATTCTGATATTTAATTTATATTTTTCAGGCAATAACAAATTGTAGTGCAATATTTATATCCTGTAAGATGAATGAACTCGAATTTGAATGTTGCCAATTCTTCCAGATTATGATCAACGAAGTAGGACTTTGCTTTGTTCTGAATTCACTTCAAGTATCGTAAGTATATATGAATAGTATTTAAGAAAACAATATGATACGTTTACAGAAAACATGGAACCTTCGTGAAGTGTCTCTCATCTTTAGTGCAAGAGATCCACCTGAGTGAGTTTAGGTTGGAGAGCATCTCGTTATTGTGTTTATACGGCATTATCTCGTTCTCTTCTAGGTTATTATTCCACTACATATGTCATCATTATTTGTATTTATTAGCAACTCACCGCCTTTCGACTAAAGTTCATAACCGTGTTTAGAATCTCGTTTCACTTTTGTCATAAATACTTCTTTCATTAAGTAGAAGCAGGTGGAAATCCACTCATGAAAAAGTTTATTGCTGCAAATTTGAAACCGTTATATATTGACTGAAGTGTATTTATGTATGTCAGAGTTATCATACGAGTCCAAATATTTAAGATTGTTTCGATATTGGTTATAGTTAGAGTCATTTAAGGAAACATTGTATGACAAACACCTTCTGTTTATTGCTGATTGGGATACACTCTGTTGAATCGTCACAATAATATACCCTCTATTGTTAGTTGGTCTTGTAATATTTTGTAACATATACATTATACACTTGGGTAGCTATTGATGTTCTGGGAAAGAGCATTTCTTCATACAGAATGAGAATATACCCTTTAAAACAATTGAGGGTACATAATTGTTTCATTACTGTAAATTACTTAATAAAAATCATTGTATGCTGTAAATATCTACAACTCTTGACTTGTAATAGACAATCGTCACACATTATGAAAAGAGAAACAAGCAGTTGAAATTTTTACGACTGTTTTGGCACTGGGTATTTCCAAATAAGTACCATTTCTACAAAGCATTGGCTGAAATATAATGGCATGCGATAAATGATGGCCATCTCTGCTCTTTGGATTACTAGATGTCCCTCTGTTTGAATAAGAATACGAAATTAAGATTCACTTAGTTACGTTGTTGTTATAATTTACTGTCATACTGATGATTTTAAGATTACCATAATATCCACTGCTCGTAAAGGATTGAAACCACTATTCCATCTAGATAACTTTCCGTATATAGAAATAAGCCTGTCGTTTTTATTCACCGGGGCAAGACTTAAAAATAAATATTAAAACGAGCGGTAAGGATCTTTAAACAAGAACTCCAGGCATTGATGTGCATTATCCTTATATAGTCCTACGATTTTGTGTCGTTGAAAGAAAAATGGAACTCTCCATGAAGTATCAAAATTCACAGTTTTAAAAAAGTTCCTCAAGAGGATTTCAAAATTGCTTTACAAAACTGTGATCCAAGTAGGTCCCCACTCCTGAAAGATGAGATAAAGGTGACAGATAATGTACCGAGCTTCCTTATGGAGTAAAACACTGATGCATTTGAAGTGTCTCCTATGCGGTAAGGAATTCGAAATTACGTATAAGATGGATCAAACTTCCCTTATTAGTTCTACTTTGTAATTTTGCGTCAGAGTTGTTAATCGAATAATTTAACATCAAAACATTGTTTATATATAAATGATACGTACACTTAAGAAAGCGATTTAATAGTTTAAATATCACTTCCTGAAAAGACACTTGAAACCGTGTGAATACCGTATGTATGCTATTAATCCTGTTATTAATCACGCTGTTTGCAAAAGACACACAAATATACGAAAAACACACAAACATACACTTGCATGTGTATAAGTTGGACTATTTATATGACACACCTTTACAACTTCTAAAGTACTGAACATAATACTCTGAAATTTTGTATCGTGCAAACACCGGCAGTGTTCATTGTTACACATAATCCATGATACTACAGAATCAAGAGTATTGCCAACACAGAATAAATGCCTTTGTTTCTAATGATACTACCAGATTATTATGCTTTTTAGATTTGCATATAAAACGGAAACTTATATTCCACGTGTTTCACGGAGTGATGTAAAATAAGAACGCTAAAATATCTTCTACAGAAAATAACTAAATCTAGAATTGACCTGTATCAGTAATGCTATAACTGAGACGTCTGCGCCATGCGTAGCAAATGTGATTTAATTTTACATATTACGATCACCTTATTGTGTATCTCCAACAAGCCAGTTATAAGAAATTCATAATTTTATTTTTTTTTCAAAACAACCTCAAAGTAAATAATTAAGTATCATATCGAAATAAGTATATTATTTTCAGTGCATGCTAAGTTGACCATGTTCTCTACACAAGTATATCTAGCCTCTTAATATGATTTAAATAGAAAATTTGAATATAGCTTAAAAATGGATTGTTTCTTACACTATTGAAAACAATATTTGATATATTTTGTTTATGCCATTTTGCGTCAATACATTTTTGAAAGACTAATTGCAGTGAGTTCCTCGAATTTCTTAGCTTTTAAAATAAATGTTGCAAAGTTTAAAACTTGTTTCGCATATACAGGTTCAATACAAATCATTCATCGCGTTTTGTATGCATATATTGAAAAGTGTTACATACAAAATAATGATTGATGCATCATTTCAAAAAGTATATTTTCAAATTTCTTACACATTAATACATTAATGTTCTTACACTTACACTTACACATTAATGTTCTATGTGCGCTCTTCGTGTTACAGCACACATCTATGCGGTAGTCAACTTCAGCCCATACACATTTGAACATGTCCGTGTCAATGTTCTCTAGCGCAGCAGTGATGCGATCCTTGAGTTCAGCGAATGTTGTCGGCATGGGTAGTACGTACACACTCTCTTTCACATACCCCCAAAGAAAAAATCTGAAACTGTAAGATCGGGATACCTTAGGGCCGCAGATTCTGTCTTTACATATTCCATTACACAAAATGCTTTATGTTGAACAATACCTATTTTGCAAACTGTTATCACCCTGGTACGTGTTGAGTCATAACAGAACCTGCAATGACATAAACTAAAAAAAAACTTTAAAGAATGCTGTTTCAATTAGGACTAATATAATAGGTCAAATAAATTCAATATTTGAAGTTATAAGACTTTAAGACCGGATGAATCTTTGTAATAACTCTGGTTTAATATATATTGTAAAAGAAGTCTCTAATGAAGTGCAGCTATAAAAATATGAGTTACAAAATTATGCTTTATATTATACCGCTAATTTTTATATTATAATTGTTAGTAATAGTAACTCTAATACTATCTACCTGTCACTTGGATTTTATTATCTCTAGATAACTGTTACTTAACACAGAAACGAAGGATCAGGATAAAACATTTGTATTCGAATGGAAAATAAGAAGTTGGAAATTTCTACTTTCATTACAAAACGAATAATTATGAAGTAATGAAATAATAAATCTTGAAGATCGGAAATTTAAGAAAAATAATAGTATTTTCAATATTTTGCAATCTGCTCATTGACCTGAAGGGTCCGGCTAGATAATTATAGGTCTGATAGCTGAAGGCTAACTTTAGAACTTAATAAAGTAATCTAAATATACATGTCAATGCGTCTCAATCTGTGCGAAAATTTAATAGAGTTAATGAGTTCTCTTTTATTTTAAGTTAGAAACCTTAGAGGATATGAACGTGCGTTTTACTTACTCAGACCAGCATAACGCGGACTTCAAGAACTGGACAGACCTTAATACTTAATTGTACATTAATGACGTAATATTAGATCATTTGATGTGGTGTGGATAGTTGAGTTGCTAAAAATTGAATCCTTGGGACATTATACCATTTTTTCGCTGTGACTTAGTAATGTTACCGCTGCAGCTCAGATCGCTGCTAGGGTCTGGATTGTATTCTCCTCGGTTAGCAGCTTTTCGTGACGTTTCTGGAACCTTATTCCTTTGAGACTGGAATAATGAAAAACAGTTCTTCGCCCTTCTGAGGAGTCTTCTCAGAGCGTGACTTCATGGTGGATTTTAGGTCTAGCTGAATACAATACTTACGGACATCAAGTACAACATGAGTAACTCAGAGCTCCTCCTGGACCACAAGTATTACACTGGATTGAATGAAATAACTGAACAGATAAACTTTATAAACCTTTGTTATTAAACGATCCTATTTCCGTATTTGCTGTGTTCGGTTTACGCTTTTCGCTCAAAGACAGTTTTCAATTAATAGAACATTCGTGAAGTTTGTGAATATTTTGGGTTTTGTTTATTACACGATTAACCTCTTTTGTTCTAAAAGAACACTGTTAGCCGGACATTGTTCTCTTTCTGACGAAATGAAACTTCCTTAATATTTAAAAACATTTTTCATAAAAAGTTTAATTCTGCCGATTCTGTCTTAATGGTTGACACATTCCTCCGATCAAGCTTTGTCTGCGAGCGAATTGTAGATATGTGTAAAGAGTCTCTGTATATTATTTCAATGTTCATATATAGTCACATGTATAACGGTTTACTGTATAAAAGGTGGACTAAGTTATCCGTCGGTGAAGCAAGAGAAAACTGGTGACGTGTGAAAGGTGACGTCAAGAAGAATGTTGGTTTCCAAAGCGCTTGTTGGTCCGCTATTAGAACGAGTTAGTTAAATATTATAAACAAATGTATTCTCGAATACAAAGCATAAGAAGGCTTAAGGAAACGGAAAGAGATCCACGCAATTAGTCATTTAAAAAATGCATGAAGGGTGAAAAGATGTACGTCGAACATACAAAAGGCAGTAGTATACAATACATTGAAAAAAATAAAAATGCATTATCAGTCGACTTCTTCAATTTTATAAAGTTTCAAATGTGTTCTTTAGTGATCGTTTAGCGAAGAAGAAGCAAATGTTTGTAAATAAATTATATAAACATATATTTGTATAATGCATCACCAGGAAAAGATAAAGAAATACAAATGTAAGTGTCATTGAAGTATAGAGACTTCAGCGATTACTTCCAATTTTACCAAAACGGTTGGTAGAAAACAAGAAAACAATACACACGCACGCTGGTTCGTGGTCGGAAGTCCACTTAAGTGACACCAAAGGGACAGTTGTTACAGGTAAGGGATTCCCTCTCAATAAAGCATACAATGACCTTGCCTCTCGCTGATGGTACGGGGGGAGGTTTGCCATGTGTGATACAAATAAGAACATGCATTGTGTGAAAAAAGCACTCCATGTTAAAACCCAACATATTCACGTGCAAATAGTGTATCGCTGACGATCATGATCTCGTCGGTGGGAAACACAACTGGGGATCACCTAAACGTTTTACACTCTATAGAGTTTATCTTAGTAACAATCTTATTCATGCTCTCAAGTTCTCCTTACTTATGTGCTACATGCACTACGCAGTGCTGCAGTGAAATCAAGTATACAAATTGAAAAGTTTATAGAAGAAAGCTTAACTCAAGTCAAGTAAATGAGACACTAAATTCCCTAACCTAAAAGAATAGAAGAGAAGGTATTTCATTGCAGAATTGATACTGAGTGGGGAAAAATAAACCCAAACAAATGCAAATTTGCAGTCATGGGAACAAGATAAAATCTTAGAAAATTGGAAATTGAACAGATTGATATTAGCGACACGCTATTAGATTACTCACCCCCAGTAAAAAATCTCCGATTAATACTAGATGATGAGTTCAACTATAAGCTACATATATATACTGTATCTAATAAAGCAATAGCAATTCTCCGATTATTATATAAATATATTGAGTTTCTAAATCAGAACATAAATCTGTATTTAGTGAACATGCTAATTTTTCACTATTCGGCTCTTGCGATTCTGCATGTGTACTAGCCATTACCAGATCATTACCAATACTAATTCAAAAATTCTAAACGCCTGCATGGGATTTATTTATAACGCGCCAAAATCTGAAAATATACTGTTCTTACTAAATCAAAATAATGTTCTAACAATGTCAAGGAAGCGTTTGTTGTGTCTGTGCTGCCAGATACATAAGGGCATACACAATAATGTCTCCCTTTATCTTAAAAGTAACCTGATGTTCCGAAATGAAATCCACCCATACCAAACAAAACGACCCCGTACACTTTACATTCCGCGGTATACACAGACAAACGATGCGAAACTTTTCTCTACTTTAGCTGTGAGATTATGGAATTCATTACCTGCCGACATAACCGTGTGCAAATGATTCTTGACCTTCACACGTAGAGTGAAGAATCATCTTTTATATCACCTAAAACTTAGGTCGAGTACCTACACCTTAGATTGCAGTAGGTAGACGAATTTTGTATGCATATTATAATAAAGAGGACAAGTTTTACTGTATTTGAACATCCGAAATATTCTTACTTCATATTGGTTTTAATCATACATATATTATTTTGTATACAAATAAACCCTATATGTTATTGTCTTTATATATGTATGTATAAAATCGATTTATTTATTAATATGTAACATCTCTGTATCATTTCTAATTCCAATGTTGTTAAGTTAGTTGGTAGAGCATCCTATTTCTGTATCTCGTCCCATGGATAAAGACATTTTCAATTCAATCCAATTAATTCAATTTTTTGAGTGTGTATATACTAACAACACTTCAGGCGTATTTTTGCAACTTTAGAATATAATGGAAGTGAAACAGTTTCTGTGACTGAAATTCATACAATTTTATATGATGATGAAAGTGAACTGGATGATTCCGATGCAGATCCTCATTTTGAATTATTTAGTAACCACGGTAGTAACAGTGAGTGCGGTGAAAAAGATGATAAGATTGAATAATTGTTATTTACGGCCACTGCTGAGAAAACTCCGCCCACTCCGTCATTAGATAACAATCTTGCCAACGATGAAAACTAAAAGAAAACTCTACCCTCTGAGATTAATCACATTTCAACATAGGTGATACCTTAGGTGACGTTAAATAAACTTGTGAGTGTCCTTTAAAATGTTACTTATCTATAACAAAATTTAAGCAAGTATTTTTTTTATAATTTTCAAGAAAATCATATAATTTAATAACAAACATATCTAAACAGTAAGATATATATATTTGTAAAAGAATATGCGCAAACACCAGATTTGAGCTGAAATCCTTATTCTGTTTTAGAAATACTTGTAACTACATAAAACTATGCTTTTATTTATAAAAAGATATCGGAGATACCTTCATTATGCAGTTTTATTATCTTGGGTCTCTCAGACCCAGAAGGACTGTTTGTATTTTATTCTGCCGGACCATTGTTGGGTTAAAAATGAGAGAATATATAATCAAATGCAAAAAAGTTCTTCAGATTTACTTTTTATGGTTACATCATATGGAGCAAAAAAGATGGTAACGGGTGAAATAGCTGAATGAAGAAATTAGGACTGACACCTGCTTACACGTAAAGGGTATTTGCCAAAAAAATCCACTCGGCTTAGGCTATGATTGAATGGCAAATTCCACGAACTAAAAGGGAATGCTGTACACTGTACCATCTGTGTCCAACATATGATTAGTTGAATTGTTGCAATACTATATATATTTTTATGATTGAATTAGTTAGTTAATATTAAGAGAAGTGTTTTTTTTTCCATATGAAGAATATTTGCACACTATTGGAGAGAAATGAATTATTTACTTTGCATATTGATAAATTTTTAATTGTTGGAAATTGATAATGTGGTACCGGATAAGTGTAGGGTAACAAGTTGGAAAATTTACTCATCACACAGGTCTGGAACAAATAATGTACTTGCGTACGTTTAGCTGATTTTTACGCTTCTGGGCACAACGAAGTAGAAAATGACTCCCGTTTCTTCATGGGACGTCAAGTTTTTGCGCAATCAAAATGTAACATGGCCAAGCAGGTAGTTGGAAACTTGCTAAATTCGAAATGCATCACACGGAAAGAAAAACAAACATGGAAGATTAAATGTATTTCTGCTCCCAAAATATAAAAATGCACTTATATTGGTCTGGATGAAGATCAGTGACATATATCGTAATGTGTCATGAATGAGATTACGAGATTACAAAAAAAAAAAAAAAAAAACAATAAATTTGTTCATTAAGCGAATTTAGTAAGATTACATGTTAGATTTGTAGTAGTTCTGGATACACTGTTTGTTGCTAAAATACTACGAGTACGCGAAAAGATTTATTCTAGTGCTCGATACGCTGGTGGTAGAAACTGAGTAGAGGAACGTCTTATAGTGTCGCGAAGACAAATGGGGGATACACACGTTGATTCTGGACATTGTTTGCGTTAAATACTTGTTTTTACTATTTTGAATCCGTTGTTGAACGTAGTGTCTCTAGTGTCAACTTTCTAGATTGCACAGAGTCATTTTACTAGGGCATCGATTCTGTGTGAAATCTAGGATAAATTATTGGGGAAAGGACAAAATAAAGTCCTGTAGTGTAGAGTCAGCTTGATAGGCCTGCCTCCCACTTGACTGTATCAGGGGAATTTGAATGTTATGGTGATGGCAGACAACTGCTGGATGTTGTGTAGGGATCTTCCGCCAGCCACCTACAAAAGGAAAGCTCCAAACGAAGTTTCACCTTTAAAAGAGTCGATTTCACCAGCAATCTGACTGAGGTCGTACTACTTTTTTTTATTTTTACGTGTGTACGTGTTTCTGTATAATAATGTTTGTTACGCTGTTAATGGTGTTTCTGTAAATTGCATATTTGTGTTAATATTTTTGTTCAACTATGACCGTCCGTTTGCCTGAAACCCAGACTTCTCAAGACAATACGGTTGTCATTCCTAGGTTCAGCGCAGCCCAAAACATACGAATCAGTTAACTAAACCGAACCAGCTTATCATTGTTTTACTTTGGCAAACATGTGTAATATCTTAAAACTAACTACACAACATTTAACAACAAATTCATAATTTTGTGTCCTCTAAGTTACTTTATTACATTTACTGTGTGGAACATAAATACAATGATATAGTATTTTGTGGTGTTCATAGTATGGTACTAAACTACTCGCAGTACTACTCAATGCTATTCTGTATATATATTCCAAAGCGGCGTGTTAAGTCTTACTTGAAATTAAAAAAAAAGCAGTCGGCTAAAATAAGAATGTTGGAAAAATTGCGTTGTTTATTTCACTGATATGACAAACTGAAATACATACTGGATACAGTCTCCGATACAAGATTGCTGTTTCTTCATTGGTTCATTTTATTTCATTTAAATTGACTTCCTCATACACATTTCTCGAAATCTTGCTTATACACACTATTGTTAATGGTATATTATTGCCACGGTTGAGACGTATATATATTCATTTTAAACATTTGCGTCTACTTTAAATAAACAGTGCTAAGACATCCGCAATGCTAAGAAGTTCCTAATAAAATTAAGCGTTACTAAAATGTTTCATATATTGTTTTATTCCGTTTCTGAATTTGAGAAATTAATGAAACTCTGTATCATAGATTATATATTTTAATATTCGATCAATGGCTTTATTTTGTGCCAATTGATACGTTAGATTGTAAAAAAATATATTAATATTATTTACTGATTAAAAACTTTTAATTATTTTAAATTTGTTTTCCAGGAAACCAGCAAATATGTCAACCCTCTTGCGTAACACTGATTTATCAAAACTAATGCTAACCGTGGATTATTATGTTTTACATAATAAGTATTTTAGTAGTTCTATTGTAAGTAAATACTTTCATTTGATAGTACAAATATATTTTTGCATACATAGAGTTTTCAAACATAGTTGATTTAAAGTTATGTAAAAATAAAAAATATATGCCTGTTATCCATATTTGGTCTATGGTGCACCAAGGTTTAATAGTACATACCACATTCTTTATTGATTTTTTTCCTTAGCCAACTGTATCTAGCTTCTACTTTGAATTCGAAGTTTTAACAGATCCATATTAATAGTGTCCTCAAACCTGAACATGAATCTTTCTGATGACTTTTTTTCTGATTGGAACGATTATAGAAAGATTTTCTTCTATTCTAAGAGTTTGACCTGCTCACATAATTCTACTACAGCTAACAAAAAACAATCCTATGTAAACCTTAAAAATATGGAGTTTCACATTAGGAAGTTTTCACCATTTTCCACTCGTATTCCTAAAGTGTAGAAATATCTGAATTATATATTTTTCAAATATTTGAATCATATATTATATTTTTATAAGCTTTCAGTCAGTGTTCTTATATGAAGTAAGCGGCCACATTCTCTGACTATGTAGTAGAATATTACTACAGTATAATTCCATGACAAGAACAATTTTTCCGAACATCTAGCGTGTCGCCCGCCGCCTTGGACATAATTTTTATCCCCGGGCGCCCGGGGACCACTTCGGAATCACGTGGTCTGACGTAGTACGGATACGTGAAGTTAGGTCCCGCCTGTTTGGGTCACGTGATGATATACCACACCTTTTTGGGTCACATGGTGTAGGCCCTGTCTTTATCGGGTAGTTCCACCGAGGGGTGGACTTAATTCACTTTTACTAAATAAGATTTTGGAGATTGTTATTTTTTGATAAAATACAGGTGTACGTATAGTCCATCTTGCAGTATCTGATTTCAACTTTTGATCCCCTGGCGCCCGTATGCCACCGGGTTTACACTCCGCCTTTATGGGTACTCTCACAAAAGGGGTTTATTTTGTTCCCTTTTACGGCATAAAATTAGGAGATTGTTATTCCCTTTCATACAGTACAGGTGTATGTATAGCTCATTTTATAGTACCTGATATTAAGGTTGCGTCCCTGGAGTGTGACGCCCTCCGAAATATTGTGTCCCACCCCTCTGGTTTACATTTTTGTACACTTTGCCTTTATGGGGTAGTCCCACCGAACGGTAGGATTTTGTTCCATTTTATAGGTATATTTTTTTAGATTGTTATCTTTATTTCTTACATTATAGGGAGTATGTATAGTCCGTTCTGTTTGATGGAAATAAATAATGTATTTTGGAACCTACGTTATATGTTATATGCAGGCGTACTTAAGATTATTCCCTTAAAAATTGATACTTCGCCATCCATTTCATTCCTTAAAATATACCTCATCGATAAACAAGAATACGTTACATGTGTCGTTTACTAAGTTACAGACATTGTAATCGTCCGAGTTCGATTTTTAGAGCTAGATTAAAGATTCTTAGTGTTAGTTTGTTCTGATTTTATTCAGATGATTGAAAACCTTTTCATTTTTGCTTTTATTTATATAATCACAGACCTTGAATTAACATTTACAACATATGCCTTGTACCATCATTAAATACATTTGTCTAAACAAACAAAAATATGTTTCGTATCCAACCGATCTTTTTTTAGTTCACTCCATTTTTTTATCTTCTCTTTTATAACTCGGCATGTGCTAAAATTAAACTATTTTCGCCAATAACTAACTTTTGCTTCCAACAACTACTCCCCCGTCTGTTATTTATAGTGCCCCCTCTGTCAGGAGCTCTTCTAATCATTTGGAACATTCTAAAATTAGTAACAATAGGTTTATCTTGAGACATAACAGAGCATTTATTAATTTTACTGTCAAAAATACTCGGTGAAACATTATACCACCTACTAGGTGTAAACGAAAAAATTAAAGCAGCTGGTGAAGAGTTGGTTACTTTAGTAGGAGTATGTAACAGGGCATAATCAATTTCGTTTAACCAATTAACTATATTGTGTTTAGTAATCCTATATCCATTTTGTATTACCATTATGTGCAATTCTCCAACATATTTTAAATATTGAACTTTAACAGTAGATTTACCTACAGTTTTAATAGGTGAACCATCCGCATTATTTAGCCGTCCTTGAAATGGTTCTATTAGTTTTCCTTTTAATACAGATGAAGTATGTCCTATTGCAGATACCGCACTTCCTGTATCTACCAAAAATTCTACCAACTGCTCGTTACAATTTAACGTTACATATAATGGTTTCATATACATGGTTATAGTACAATACTAATCCTACCGACTGCGCCAGTTGAAAACCTTTTCATTTTTGCTTTTATTTATATAATCACAGACCTTGAATTAACATTTACAACATATGCCATGTACCATCATTAAATACATTTGTCTAAACAAACAAATATATGTTTCATATCCAACCCATCTTTTTTAGTTCACTCCATTTTTTATCTTCTCTTTTATAACTCGGCTTGTGCTAAAATTAAACTATTTTCGCCAATAACTAACTTTTGCTTCCAACAATGATTTTGAGCTTAAATTCCCTCTCGAGGTTAATAGAAAAGATGATGGTGGGAAATGATAGGACGGAACAGGAGAAAACATGAACTTACATGGCAATTGAACCAGGGACCTCACACATCAGAGACAAGCGTTGAACTACCATACTCCATAGATAAAATTTCGTTTGCGGTACGAGCATTTTCACGTATGAAAAGAACACGATCAACTTTTTTATACAGGTTATGCTACATTGCATATTTTTGCTTGTTGTTACGCACACGAGTTTCTTATTGTGAAATTGCAGAATCTGATTTTAGGAAGAGTACGACTTGCTTCATCAGCATTGTTCTTTCAGTTGTTATAGCAACGATGGGCTTTTTAAACTCAGCTTTACATTTATGTCAAAACACAGTTTCGTAACATATGGATGAGTGTTACATTTTTTCAATGAAGTTTATCGAAAATGAATTACTTTTAGATGTGTTAATTTGAATTTCGTAATAAATTAACGAAACCATTCTTTGTCAATGCTATGATGTCGTGATCAGAATTGCGCTACTAGATGGTGAATTACAATATATCGAAACTATTGATGTGTCAGGAGAAACGTGAATGACGTCACAACAATGATCAAACAATCAGATTGTTTTGTTACATATCGTTTCGGCTAGTGATACATAATGTTCTCACTATTGAAAGTTTTGTTTTTATTGGTTGTTCATGATGTCATTTATTAACTTCTTCGCTTTTGATTGGTAGATATTATTGACACTTAATAGTTGAAGAAATTTAAGACCTAAATATGAATCAAAATTGCATTTTTCAAATCCTACATCTACGACGATCGCGAATGAACGAAGGTGTACCTCTTGTGTCAGCGTTACTTTACTTCAGTGAGTTCTCGTTCCTTGTATTTGAGGTAAGCTCATTGTGTTTCTATCCTCAGAAAAGTTTATATACCGCCTTACTCGATATCGTATGAATTAACGCTTTCCTCTTTATTGCAGGTTTTAATCTTCTCAAATGTATATAACTGGAGCAACTTTTCTTATATTTATGAAATTTAGTTTTTCTATATGCCACATATAACATTATATATGAAGTACAGACGAAGAGTGTTAAGAGTACTCTTTATATGTGCTCTTAACCCACATTTTCCTGAATATTTTTTTTTCTGTAAACTTCCTTGATCTTTATACGGAATACTCAGTGGAGAAGAAAAATCACAAAATGACCACCAGGAATATTGTGTTAAGTCACAAGTTTCGCTTTCGACCAATTGGGAACATGAGTTAATGTAATAAGGCAATGTTAAGGGCAACATGGATTTATTTCTTTTTACATATAATTAAAATGTATTAACTGAAATTGTTACATTTTCACCTCATACTTTTTCTGTAGATCTACAATACCTAACCAATAATAGAAAATCATTTGAGCAGTTTATTTGGACAGTCTGATGTTCTCTAATTTCTGATACGAAAGATTTACATATTAGAAAAATGATTTTTGCATGCAGTTAGTATTAAATTGTAAGGACGACGCCAAAAGTGCATTACCACCTGCAAATTCTACTTTCCCTGCAATAGTGGGCACCCCGAAAATCTCGGTGGTTGGGTTGGTTGAAAATTAGAAAGGCGTTAGCCAAATTTCAATTTTGTTAGAAATATATCAGTGCGGAAAACTGCAAATAAGAGAATAAAATAAATTGTTAAGAATGACTGTTTTGTTATTGTGAGGGAAATAGATG
This sequence comes from Thermobia domestica, assembly GCF_964235325.1. Classification (NCBI taxonomy): domain Eukaryota; kingdom Metazoa; phylum Arthropoda; class Insecta; order Zygentoma; family Lepismatidae; genus Thermobia; species Thermobia domestica. The sequence goes on along the minus strand of NC_137454.1, from coordinate 38,904,674 downwards.
ACATAAAAATTTAGAAAATGATCTTACTTAAGCAGTTGAAACATGATGAATGTTAAGAAATAGATATCACAAAAAAGCAGTGCCTTTACTTCTTAATAGTAGAAAAGGTAACATAATGTATAGGATTAATATAAGAGCCTAACAGAGCAACAACAGACTTCGACAAAAAAAAAGAAAAAAAGAGAGAGATAAACACAGACTAAGGGACACCATTGCCATAGCATACTTTTGGGCCTCCCGTGCAAAACAAAGACATGTTAACTACTTGTAAACCCTATTGTTGCAATGATGATAATAATAATATAATAATAATAATAATAATAATTATTATTATTATTATTATTATTATTATTATTATTATTATTAATTTTATTATTGAAAAATTCTTTCCTTTCCAAAACCCCTGACTCTGCATATAGCGGTAAAGTGTGCATTAATTCAATCACCGGGCCCAACAGCCAAGAGGGACAAACAGAAAAATTTCTAATGATAAATCTTAGGATAAATTTTGTACGTTGTTTGTCGACAAGTGCTTTCCTCTTTCTTTTTGGGGGGAAGAGAAAAGTTTTGGCGCCTAGGAAATTACAGTATATAATATTGCTAATTTACAAGTGGATTCATTTACATTTCAATTTGTACTAATAGAGAAATTGTCATTAGAAGACCTTCTTGGAAAAATTAAGTCTTATGATCACTTAATATCTCGCTTCCTCACAGGGAAGAACGATATAGAAAATTTAGGATATGGAATATACTCTATCAACAATCAAAATCGAAATGTGTTGAGGGGTAAGTTGTGAACCTAAGGTTGAGGGATAAGCTTGAGGGGTAAGGGGTGAAAATTTACGAACATCTTAAGCCAAAAAATTGTGAAAACAAAAGTAGTTGTACTTCGCCCTTAATTGAGAACTATTACTGTAATTTATTTTTAAAATCTGTTTCTGATTGTGATCAGAAATCAACGGCAGTACGCATACTTTACGTAGTATAGTATGCGTACAATATATATTTACATATGCTTTAAATATACTTTATGATGTTTCACAACTAAACGAATAAAAAAGATGAAATTCTTGTAATAATGAATTTGTATGTTGTACAAAATAATCATTATTCATTGTCCTGATTTGTTTCTGTAATCTCAAGACAGACTCAAACTACAAGATTAATAGAACTAGAAATGAGAGACTTAATTCCTTTTGTGTCTCACATTAAAATATGTCTGCAGGGTGCAGGGCAAAAGACATCCATTTTTAATACAGGGTGCTAATTAACTATACCGACATACTGTAAGAAGATATGTCTCTCATCAAAATAAGAGAAAAGGTTCATACCTACCTGTGGGGAAAAGTGTATAATTTATACTTATATAATTTATATATACTATTATAGTCATATTATTATACATATATAATTTATACTTATCTTTATTTTCGATGTCGATCTTGGAGGTGGTGAGACATAGAGGCCCTTAAGACTTACGATGGTGACGAAAAAAATTAATTTTTAAAATAATGTCAATTTCTTTATTACTAAAAATAGCTACGTAAATAAATCCAATTGCAAATTTGCAATATTATATACTGTAATTTCTTAAGCGTCAAAACTTTTCTCATTCCCAAAAAAAAAAGGAAAGCGAAAAGCATCTGTTAATATCAAACCTTCAAACTTTGACCTAGAATTGACCTAGAATTTGACCTAGTTTTTTCCTCTCTCTCGGACTCTTCCATCCCATTTGGGCTTTGAGAGGGCTCGTTGACAAATACTACACACATGACCTTTATATGCATACATGCTTTTAGGCAGAATCAGAGATTTTGAAAGAAAAGGAGTTTTCAATATAATAATAATAATAATAATAATAATAATAATAATAATAATAATAATAATAATAATAATAATAATAATAATAATAATAATAATAATAATATAACAATTGGGATACAAGTAGGATCCCACCTCTTAATTTGCATGCGAGACCCACCAGTCTGCTACGCTAATGGTGTCTCTTAGTCTGTGTTTGTCTCTCTTTCCGTTTCCACTGGATGTTTGTTGTTGTGATGTTAGGCTCTTATCTTAAACCTATACAATTTTTTTTGGAAAAAAGGAAGAAAGTGCTTTCTTCTTATATCTATTTCTTAACATTCATCATGTTTCACCTGCTTAAGTAAGCTCATTTTGTAACTTTTTGTGTTATCCATTTCCTTCACAATATAAAAATCGTAATTCTTTATAATTCATTTTTTCTCTTATTTACAGTTTGCCAACTGATGCATTTGTAACAAAAGTAAAGTTTGGTCCAACGCCTTACGAATTCTCAACCAACGCAACGAGTGAGCTTTTTGGTTATCCTACCATTATAGGAAAAGGTGTATTGCAGGTGGTAATCGATTTTTGGAGAGCTGTGTGCAATACTTTGTACCAACATTAGCGCCCCAATAACGCATATTTAGGTTCGAGTATGAAACGCATAGAAACATTTGTAATGCAGAAATATTTTGCGTTTAACACAGTACCTGCGTTTATTGTTTTAATATTACCCACATCTCCTGCCTAAAATTGTAGCTATCATTTCATGATATATGTTGTAGCTGGCAATTGTATCTTAATATCTTCAAGTACCAACAGTAGCAATTGGCCTTACTCAACCAGGCTTTAAATTCCCATATTTCCTTAAAAGTACCTTGCAAATGTTTCTGTGGTAGAAGGTCACCGATATATCCAGTCTTTATCCACCACTTTACTTTAACAACCCCTAGCATCCAGTCTATAAGGGAAAAATGCCTTTTTTCCACGAATTGAAGAGCGACAGAGCTACAGGTTTTCGTCTAGTATGTCAACCCATGTTTGTATGTAGTTGAAAACCACTGTTGGTATTTTTACCTAGATCCCCTTAGCAGTCGAATCAGAACGTTTCGGTGTTGCCTTCAGTGGTTGGCCACCGCTAGCTGTTGACGAAAATGTTACAGCTCTGTTATCATTTACCCTCAATGCTATACGTCTTTCTCTCCGATAATAGTAGTATTTTTGTAATTTCTGCGTTTTCTTCAAGTCTTTGTGTTGACAGATTCTTGTTCGTGCTACTTGAGCCGTCCCTGTCACTTCACTATGTCTCTCCTCAAGTTCTTTCTGTATATTCAAAGAAGTGATTATATTGTCAACAATTTAAAGAGAAGGTATAATCGGGAAATTGTTCTTTCAAAATATCCCGAAAGCTCAGCACGATTGATCCATCAACTCCAAGTTCTTTAACATAACTTTGGTGATCCTTGTCTTTACCTTGATAGTCACAAACCAATACGAGTAGGCACCAAATTGTCTTTACCTTGATAGACACCGTGATTGTATAACTAAAACGAGTAGCTATTACCCGATTTAAGGGTTCCTATCTTAAGGGTTTACCTTTTATAAACTGTTCTAACTTATGCCTATCATAATACTGATTCATCAATACAAATATTTGTATCTGGATTGAAGTATCGAAGAGTCTATTTTGTTAAGAAGATGCAATACTGGACGCAATTAAGCAACCTGTCGTTCGTATCAAGTTGCGTGTTAGCAGTTACATGTAACGCGCTCATTATTTCATCAAACCTATATGACTTATTGAGTTTGCAACCAAATTATGTACCGTCTGAACTATCGCAATACATATGCCGCCTCGGTAAACAAAGTAACCACTCAATAGAGTAATTCCAAAAAGTACTACTATTTACTCACCCGACATAGTAAAACTATGATTTCTTTTTCCACATCATTTTCTATTGTGTCTTATATAATTAAATTTTTGAAATTTTGATACTAGAATATAATTTTATGAGAGTGTTTTAATAGGAATGTTACAAATACATAAATCAATGTTATATTACATTTAGGTAGCCGCAAATACATGAGCGATGTAGAATTACGTTTGAAATAACACAATAAACGAAGTGTAATTGTGAATTTCATGCATACATGGAAAGATACATTGCTGCTGGTGTATGTATCACGTTCCCTCAACGTAAATGAACACGGGCCCATACAATGTAAAAAGCAGTGAACGAAGTCTCTTCTCTTACACCAAAGTATGTAACTTCGAACTGTTGTTGGTGATTAACGCAAACAAAATGACAATATTTTCAAAAACCGTTAGTGTAATTTATGGTTTCTATTTAAAAGGAGATCTTGCTCGTTCTGCTTTGCAACAAAACATAGAAAAACGTTACACTTACAATTCGTTTCATTATATTACACTAATGTATAATGTTTGTTCCGAAGTTTAGTTTGCTAGCTTAGACCTTCTAACTAAATTTTAAATATGGGATTGTGATATCCTTTCCCACCTATGCCTGAAACTTTAAGCTGTGCAGAAGTAAATAACACACTGTGCTAATTCATAATGCACAAAACGACACAGAAACAGAAAGCCCTGACTGATTTTCATATACATTTTTAATATACATATTTTTGGATATTCACATGCATAAATGATTCTCTTAGTGATATTACAAATGTAGAAATATCACATATCGATAATAGTACAACGAATACTCACCTTCAACCTGGAAACGCAACGTTTAATCATTCTCCTCTGCCGAACTTTCAGACAAAATGCCACCTAGCATCTGAAATATTGAACTATGTGGATCCCCAAAGACATGGAAAATAAAGCATCCAAAATATGTTTATAAGAAGTATTACCTTATTGTCGTTAATACTGAGCCTATTTTAATTAATTATTTCCGGTTTGAGAATTTGGGTCGAAAACGACCCAACGGGAACAAATGTGTAAAGTATTTAGTAATAAATAATATTTAAGATTATGTGTGTTGTGCTGCTCGGCTTAGTATTTATTAAGGTATATGTCTTTATATAGTAGTAAATTGCATTTTCTTTTATAATATATGTTATTTCGTCTCATAGGGAGTGTACGTTGCTGACAAGTATGACGTGGTCGTATATGTAAACAAATATTCGCCAAAATTTCATTCCAATGATGAATACTTGAGTGATGAATACAAATTAAAATTGTCATTGGTGGATACCAATCTAAAAGGTACCAGTGAAAGTTCTAGGGATTGTCGTTTTCCTGATGAGATAAAAGGATTGTGGGCCTACAAGTATTACAGCACATCAGCTTGCATAGTGCAATGTCAAGCAGAAGAAATGATTGAACGTTGTAATTGTACTTTATATCAAATGGGGAACACAGGTTAGTGTATTTTCATTTCTATAAATTTGTTTACTTTATCTGTGCAAGTATTGAACATAATCAAATCGGATTTTATGATGTTTCTCCTATTTTTTCGTTAAATAGTTTTAATATATTTTTTTAATTTTAATTTCAAATTCCCTTAGTTACATTAAGTATAATGACTGACTGGTAAAACGTTATATAATGTAAACATAATTTTTAAAAATCAACAGTAAATATTTCATTTACAATTATGTACTTTGATTTTAAAAGCATTTGATTTGCAGTATTCTTTATGTCTTTAACTTATGATCCGCTGGAAAATGAACTACCTAGGAAAATATTTTAGTGATACGTTCTATTAATTGATATTTGATTGTTATTAAACTCAGATAGAGGGCATATTGTGGCTATCGATAATATTGCGTTTCATTTTCAGAGGGGAAACCAATTTGCGACAATTTCAATCATTATAAATGTTTCTACGAGCAATGGGGTAAGTTTTATTTATTATCATATTTATTTTCTCTGTTGTAATTTGAGTGTATTGTGAATACCGTATTGTACTAACTCCAGATATAGAGCAGAACAATTGTTGTATATATATCCTGTAAATATCGTAGTAACTTCAGATCACTAAAATAGTAATTCAGAACATAATATTAAAAATCATTGAAACGAAAAGTCGAATTCTACGCTCCTGAAGCAAAATGATATTTGCGACTGTTGTATTGTGTGTGAATATAGCATATTGGTAAGTGTATATCTAGTTTATTTACATAACTTGTTTAACGTAGCCATGTACTTCGTTTGAAAAATCGAGACGATCTTCAGTTTTGTGAAAGACAAAAACTGTGAACTATGGACACAGAAATGTTTACTACATGCTCTACCGTACGAATCACCATAAGCCACCTCAGGTGCTCCTCATAAGTTAGAAATATAAATTATTGGGATTCATAAGTCATGGAAAAAGTACGTTCAAAACTGCATTACATTAATACAAGTACTACTCGTATACTTTATCTGAAATTATTTAACGACTTTCCTTCATCCGTATATAAATATCCTGAGAAAGAAAAATGTAACAAACTTTTTCACTTGTCGTATTCATTCGACACTAATTGATTCCATTATATGACAGTGAGACATTGTAATACCATGGAATGCGTACAAGTGTACCGCAGAGTCTAAAGAAACACTGACCGGAGTTCCAAAACAGTCATCGAACTGCATCACGTTAAAAAAGACTGCATCCAGTCAATATCATACAGCAGAAACTTGAAACTGTAGAATGGGAAATGGTTGCTTCCCCCTCTGTAGTGCGGACGTTATCTGAAACGATTTTTTTAGTTTAGTTTTTTTAAGTTCTTGCTTTGGTGCCCAGTTTTCTAGCGACGAGGAATTCATTGGCAGTGTGACATAGTGATGGCATAGTCAGCGTCTGAATTTCATTTACGGTAGGCGAAGAACGGTTGAGTAAAAATGTCGAATCAGATGTAGGATCGTTTGAGCAACATGAGTACGAGAAGAACATACATAGTAGAACACCAAATTTTATGGTTCTAGTCAGACTTAAAAAGTGATGGTCCATTATGCAAAATATTCGCTGTGCCTTTCTGGAAAATATAGTAACTACAACTACATGCATTAAAATTGTTATTATGAGCACATACACAAGAAAATAAAAGTTTTGTATTTAAGGTAACCATTTAGACATATAACGAATGCAACGCCATATAACCATTCAACGAATAAACTGTACAGTCGTAGTATCCATGAAAAAAACATAATTAGGCCCCAGATCACGTCCAGACGGTTTTAAGATTTTCTTGCTGTTAGATAATTAAAATCAAAAACTTAAGTAGAAAACATTCAATAAAATACGTTTCATTACAATTAAATGTATGACATAATTAATAATATTATGAACAAATAGCTATTAACCCTGGAACTCCAGACATATTTTTATACCTTTGTGTACCAGTCGGGTCCAATGGACCCACAGTAATATATTGAGACCATCTAGACATACAATTAAATTTTGGGGAGAAAATGAAAAACGAAATACTAAATTATGTCATTTTTGCAATGTATTTATGACGAATTAATAAAATACACTTGGTAGTTATCGTAGTTATACCGTACACTAGAAATATGCTAAATTAGCAGTATTACTATTTCTTTAAATGAGCTCAAATAGAAGTTATAATTTTTAGTCATAATGAAATAGTCAACCTTTTACATACACATAATAACAACATTTGAATACAAGTAGCAAATATTTCCTTCCAAAAAAAAAACTGAAAAAAACGATCCCTTTGCCTTTTCTTTAGCATTTGTTAAGGTTAGTGTACGAAACATTTTTCACAAACAACTCTGCTGTGCTAGAACACATTTTTTTCTTGCATTTGGTACACAAGGTTCTTGTCTTGCGATCCCGTTTTGACGGGCAGATCGCGCATCGAGCTTTCTTTTTCGATAACTCTTTTTCCGTGAGCTTATCCGTTTCTCTGTGGCTTCTCTTCTGTGGAAAGTCTTCTCCAATATGGGCCAAATTTTTGCTGAGGGAAATCAGGAAGTTATGGCGTTTCAATCTCTGCCTCTTGTCTTTCTTCTGTAGTGACAAGATTATAATATAAGCGTTGAGTGTGCTTATATCAATCATGTTGAAGAATACTACCAGATGCCGTATCCTTGTCATTCGCTTTGCGCTGTACCAGCGGGTCATCTGGTTCATAGTGTCGACGCCAGACTTTGTTTTGTTATAGTAAAGCATTACTTCTGGCTTTTTCTCTGCTGTAGAAGTGTCAACTTCAGGCTGGTTATGCATTGTACTGGTTATGCATTGCTTCTTTGGACAGTACGAAACTATCATGGCATCCTGTTGGAATCCAAAGTAACTGCTTCCTACAGCCCTACTTTTATCCACTTTGGTAAATGAAGTTGGGAGTTCTGGTTTACTCTTCCGTATAGTTCCGATGTAGGTGAGTTTTCGTTCCTTCAATTTACGTGCAAGAGAAAGACTTGTAAAGAAGTTATCCCCAGTAATATTTCTACCACTTCCAGCAATTTCTTCTGTTAGTTGAAGAACGACTTTTTCCCCTTGATTGACTTCTCTTCCTTGTTCTGACCTTTTCCGCTATATATTTGCATCTTCCACACATAGCTTTTGGTGCGATCACAAATAACCCAGAACTTCATTCCATATTTACCCGGTTTACTTAGTATCTATTGCCGAAAGGGACAACGTCCACAAAAAGTCACAAGCTGTTCGTCCACCGTCATGTTATCTCCGGCAATATAAGCGTCCTGTAGAGTTTTAACCCAGTCTTCAAACACTGCACGAATTGGAGATAGTTTATCATCATGTCTTCTCTGGCGCCTGAGCTGTGCATCATCAAGACGTAGGGCGGAACGGATTTGTTGAAAACGATTCCTCCTCATAATGGAATTGAGGATAGGTCGACCGTTTTCCTTACTCCAGAGCGACCGTGATTTGTATACCCCACTAAGTATTAGCACGCCGATTTATTTCTGAAGTTCCTCAGCACTAACAGGTTTCCACTCACGAGGAAATTTTATCCTACCTTCCTTGTTAGTCCACTTGCAAATTGTTTCCAGAATGTTCCTACCAAAAAATAGACAAAAAGCAGATTTCTCATCAACTTCCCTGTTAGCATACCGTGTAGGACCAGGGTCCTTTCTAGTTACATTGGCAGCACCAGCACGCCCGCGACTGGTAGTGAAGGGTACTAAATTCCAATGTTCTAAGCCACTTCTGGAGTGGAAAATTGCTTCATCTTGCAAGTCACTGTCACTAACATGAGAAAAATCACTCTCACTTGCAGATAACTCTAATAATTCACAGTCCAGTTCTCCATTATCTGTCGAATCACCAGAAAAATCCTCCTCTTCTGCCAACATACATTGGCGTATATCGTTATCATAAAGTCCGCCACGTGTCATTATCCTCACACACTAAATCCAATTACTAAAGTGAAATGTGCACTGGCTGGTTTAGAATATGTTATAGGTAGAAATGTGTGTATTATTTTATTATTATTGTTGTGTAGTTGTGTATCGATATGTCGAAAGACTGTATGTTTGTATGTAATCTATGTTTGTCTGCTTCTTCGTCGCTATTCCGTCCGTTTGCCCAAAGTAAGTAGCTGGTCTATAGGATACGTCTCTAAACGTACCAATACGACATTTCTACCACTTCCAGACAAGTTTTGGGCTCTTCCTGTATTATCCAGCAACACGACTAATAGCTCATGGTTCTATTTGCTTCGTATTGTATATCAATCTTTGTCATTTTTAGATATGTCTATGAAAAGAAAGAATTAATATTTTCTATTAATTGGAGAAATCGGGAAAAGAACACCGTGTGTTAAAACAACCCGTTAGACTATATACTTAAAATGGATGATTATTTTTTATAACGTTTACTACAACTTAGAAACTCTTCATCGTTGTGATTATAACCGACACTAGGTTATATAAATATTTTTGTGGACGCTCTGTATATTTCTTAAATATATGGATTTTCTTCGATTTATAATTTATTCTGCAGCCCAAATAAATCCGTTCTTGGGTTGGAATTGATTACATACCACGCAACTAGACAAAGAGGTCTTTCATTTTTTCATATATATGCCCGAAACATTAGTTTCTGTTGAGAACGTTTCAGTGAGCGACAAACCTTATCAGTATTTCTCTCTGACCTATGTATATATTCTACAGTTATTTGGAACTGAATTAAATGCTTTCTTTAATCTTTTATGGAAATATTGCAGTAGATTAGAGCAGTTTAGAGTAGACCAGGTATCCAGGCGTCAGATCATCGCCAGCCACTTCGTTTTTGCAAGTTCGTTATCTGTACGTTCACATGCTCGATTTATCGCAATGTCTTGTGCGTCGTGGCCAGTGGACTAAAATTAACATCAATTCTTTCCATCTTCTGTTTGCATTTACATACAGGTGATTTACCCTGAGTGCTTTTAAGCATGAGCTGCCAACATTGATTAGTGCACGAATGTAGTTCGTGTCTCAAACTTCTTAGTTCGAGAAGTGTAACTCTATGCTTCGAGACAGCAACCACACACGTCCTGTAGAGCATCAAGTATAGTATTGTGCTAAGAGGCAGAAGCTATTAGGCGGAGATTCTAATTATATGATTTAGTGATAGTTTATTCTATTTTCTTCAAGATACAACGAAGCAGATTTGTTCACTATGATAACGTCACTTTCTCAAGAGCATTTTGATAGATTAGAGAAAGAAATAAAGAGATTTAGGGCAAAAGGTACACATTTTATGGGACGTAGAAAATAGCCAGCATATAGAAAATGCTGAAAACAAAACACCGGAAACCCCAATCACAGTCAGATCTTAACAATTGAAACGAAGCACAGGAATCCGAACCTCAACTAGAGTTAGATACTTCTATTGAAAACAAAACATCTGGATCGGAGACTGAAGTAGAGACAGACGTCCTTCACCAAACTCGTAACAAACATGATAATGATTTTGCTTATTCATCATCTAGTTACAACGCTAGTAGCAGTAGTAGGAACAATATGAACTTAGGATTGTAGACGCCGGAGGTCGCAAGCGCACTAAAACAGCTACCACAAACCGCAGAGAGAAAAAGCGCAAACGAGGTTATAATTATTGTAATAAGCAAAGATACCAAGATCAGACCGTAAACAATACGAAATTTAAAGAGAATCAGAAGAAAGACTGTACACGAAAGAATAACAGAAAAAAAGGAGTAAATCACGGTCACCTAATGAGAGGTATAATGAGAAACAAACAAGAATTGTAGCCTGAGTGACAACATCAAGAATATATTTGTAAGTAGAGGTAAACATTGTAGGAATAGACAAACGAACTGTAGCTATCAAAATAGAAATAGTAATCTTAGAAAAAGAAAAAAGTAACCGAGACACTGTATATTGAAACAAATTTTTCTTCCAGGAAACCTACACATTTCTTAACCTTTCTTTCAACTGTTAGGTGATAAAGATGTGTTCATTCTTTTCTTTTGGATTTTAGATTTCGATCACTATAAATGGACAAGAGAAGGAGAACTACACGTTTCTGTTAAACTCGTTTTTGGTATTAGCTTTTAACTGTTCAGTAAACACAAAATATCACGTTTTTCTTCTTTTGTTTTGTTAAGCAGCCGCTGGATTTTCAGCCTGCTGTGTTTCCATTTATGGATAACGTGCGATACACCGTTGATGGATTTGTTTTCTTCTCTCCTCAAAGATTTGAAAATTAGTGATGTAAACATTATTAATAACTTACTTTTACTTCAATGTCATTATTTTTTATTTCAGATGTTAGAATTTAGGACTTACTCTAAAATAAACATATTTTATATACGTAGGGAAATTGTATTTATCCAAAAGCAATTTTTAGCTAGTGGCGCAGCTCCGCATTCCTAGCTAGTGGAAAGATATTTTGCCACTATATATTTATTAAGTGGTTTAAAATTTTAAAATTCTTTTTATAATCCCTTCCCACTTTCCAAATTCTTAATTACGTTTTTGTATGTGATTTACAATTAATGTTTGATTTTCTTCCTGGAATTAAAAAATGTTGATGCTCAAGATGAGAAAATTTTTATTTGTTAATTATATATACATTTGTACATTTGTAATTGAAATTGTGTATGTAATATCATGTGTAGAATATAAAATTTACACTTATAATGAATATTAAATATCTTATTTAGTGTTACTCTCAGATTTTAGTGTTCATTTTGAAGTGTCTTTTATAATTTTGTTGAACCTCATTTACGTCATTTACGCTATTTTGAGTAATTTGTATTTCCAAGATATAACAGAATATATTTTCTTCGAATACATAAGATTAGAAAGGAAAGTAGGCTAAGCCTTAAACGACTAAAAGAGGCATATCCTTGTTGGTTAATAGTATGTTCAGGAAAGTCGCATGAAAAGTATATTCTTCGCACTAAAGTAGTATTTTTATTTTAGAAGGAAAAGAACAGATAGTATGAAAAGATAGTATGATGATGAACGGTCGTCTTTCTCTTATATTGATTCGTATGTGGGAATATATTTAATTCATATATTCTTGTAATTTCAAATTAACGTTCTTCAACTCTTCTTTAGACCACTGAACGACCGTAGGGAAACTTCTTCGGGTAGGACATTTCATAGGGATAAATAAATTTATTTTACAGGGAAGCATTATTTCCTGGAATTGCAGTTCAATTGCAAAATGGACTTACCTAATCCATTGGATAATCCTTAGTTAACTCTATATTTCGTATCAATCGCAAAATATAGTTTTTCTTTTCTTTTCTCCCTTTAAAGTAACCCTTAACTATGCGTGTGTATTCTTGGGTTATTTACTCAGTATATTTTGTCTAGTAATACGGTAATGAATATCTTAGAGTTTATGAAGTGTAATTATATCATGTGTAATTATATGATGATATATTTTAAGGTTTCTTATACTAACTTGCGAATGTTTATATTTTTAGTTACAATACGTCTCAGAACTATTTGAATTCGATATATAAATCCCAAAAATATAGGTATCTAAGCGTCAGATCGTCGCCAGCCATTTCGTTTTACCAGTTCGTTATCTGTACGTTCACACGCTCGATTTATAGCAATGTCTTGCGCATCGTGGCCAGTGGACTAAAATTAACATAAATTCTTTCCATTTCTGTTTGCATGTGCATACAGGTGATTTAACCTGAGTGCTTTTAAGAATGAGCTGCCTACATTGATTATTGCAACAATGCAGTTAGTGTTTCCAACTCGTAAGCTCGAGGAGTGTTACTCCATGTTTCGAGGCAGCAAACACGCACGTCCCGTCGAGCATCAAGTATAATATTGTGCTAAGCGGCACAAGCTATTAGAAGGTGAAGGACGTTTCCTTACTGCTAGCCTCAAGTAATAAGTTCAAGTTCATATACTTTGTACGTTAAAGTTATAAACACGCATTCCAACATTAGGATTCCAGTTTGGAGATTATGTAATTTTGCCGTACGCTCATATCGACTCTTGAGGATTGTTTGTATCAGCAATTATCTTACTTCGTGAGATTATCACGGCGACACTTCCCCAGTGCTAATTTCACAAATGTATTAATGGTATGAGACAAACATTTATAGTGAAATCTCAATTATAATCTTCCGTATATAGGGTGGTATGAAACTCCCCGACAAACTTTGGGAGGTGATTCCTTATATGAAATGAAAGAAAAAAGTTCTGATAAACATAGGTTGTAAAACGTCTTCTTTCAGTGTGATGAACCCCCGAAAATTCAAAAAATCATGTTTTGAGACGGCCTGGCTTAGAAACTATAAGGCCTATCCCAAAGGGTGTAAGTAATTACATAGGAACTAGTATGAGATCTATCTAAATATTCATGTTCTAACATCCTACGTTAACGGTGAAACGAACGCGCCAGTAATACAATACTTAAATGAGTATTCCTATATCGCAACTTCATTTTTACAGTTCGTTACGCCGATAACGGTCCAGGGTTGACAGTAGTGTGAAAGGGCCACAGTATAATCAAAACGTAAAGTGTGATGTTAGTCATTGAAATAATTGAAGAGTTTGGGGGATAAATGTTTTATGTTACATTTTTTTGAATATAATTGTGTTATATTTGTGTTATATGTCAATCATGCCACGTGACACCTTATTTAGTGAGTACTCGTCTGTGTGCAGGTATTTGGAAAGTATGATTAACACTGCGGATTCATACTACGGATGACTGTATGTTAAGGTGCAAAGTTGTGAAAGTCAATTTTCCCGTCATATTCAATTTGTTACATAACACCTTTACCCTCCAAGCCCTTCAGTGATACATATTCAGTGTTAAGTGTTGTGTTGTTTCTCTTCGTCATATTCTTCTCTTAATAGTATTCTAATAAATATATATAGTGTCATTTAATCCAGTGTGTTTTCGTTGTGTGTGTGAGTGATGTTTTTGCGAGTTATGGAGTGAATGGCCGTCTGATCGGTCGTGAGGTTCTAAAGATAAAACATCCGAACCTCTCAGTGCCTAGTGCTCATCTCATCATTGCGACCGACGACCAATTTGGGAGCAATTCTGTAATCCCTTTTTGCAGGTGTCGTTCAACGTCTTACACAGGAAAGTCCAAGTCTAAGGAAAATACTTACTGGCAAGAGAGCGGACGGGAGAGTACGAAAAGCGGTTATATGAATATATGCCACGTGGCCAATAAAAGTTCCATATAAAATTATGGAACAAAACGTTCTAAACACAAAGTCAAAAATAAGGATTTCTCAATTAAGAAAACGAGCTTAGAGGAATTACTTTCAAAACAAAACTCGCTGAAACTAAAGGAACTTTTAGCAACAGTTAGAATACTTAACAATAAAATGTTCGAAAACAGGAATGACAGAAAATCATGGAAAGAAACGTCTAACGTCGTTTTGTCACGTTATAGAATCCAATCGCCGAAGTGAAACTAAATCATCTAAGGTTGCATTAGCCTCACTAACCTAATTAAGTTCTGAGCTTAGCCCGTACCGTTTTCTGCAATCTAGTTATTATTTTACAAAAACATGCTGAAGACACAGTGGATTGGTGCCACCTTCACAATAGGCATGATGACAAGCAGTTAATAGTAATTTCAGAGAAGAGATTATCTTATACATCGGTAGTAGATCACTTTATTTTGGAAGTCTGCCAATTGGTTTTACAGTCCTGAATTGTTTGTTGATGTCGCTCCAATTCTTTTGACAAAAAGTGTGCTCTCATGTGATTAAATAGCTACATTATTTTCAACATGAAATAGTATATGCTGCCTTATCAAAGAAGTGTTCTTGGTGCTGAGTTTGCATTGTTGTTTCCCCAAATGTCGTTTGTCAGCAAACAGTGAAGATAGTGTTTGTCCGCGTGGCTGGTGGCATTTGCCAAACATATCCTACATTGGGACATGTTTACTGAAGGCATTTTACAGTCTTATAAATCAATGTTTCCAGTTTCAATTGATAATCTCACTAGTCAGCAAAGACTGAAGCACGCGACTAAGTAAAAGTTTAATTATTGGTAGTGATACCCTAAACATTCAATATTAACTATGATACCTATGCAAAATTGTCCTTATTTGTCACGAAAGCACATGCGACACTTTTAATACTATTGGCAAACATTAAAATCGGGTTTTTCTGCACCAAGCTGAGATTTCTTTCTGCTATTTCTGGCTACTTGTGTGCTGCTTGTTAGCTGATGGTTATCAAAGTTGTAACCTTGTCAGAGTTAACAGCCACAGTTTAAAACATAAGTTTCTTTCAAACAAAGATATTACCATACATGTTGCCTAGGACGAGAATGTCATTCCCAAGAATGTCTAATGGATGTGTTGCTTAACGAAGTTTTACTGAAATAGTACTTGATTTAGAATTCCCGCCAATATTAAAAATAGCCATAAATTCGATGCCGTCGAAAAGCTTCCTCTATCTGACAACATTGGATTTAAGTGGCAGCAGCAGTGCACGGATGCAAGGAACGTGAATTCAGAAACGTACTAACACTGACTCCCTCTCGGCTCGTCACAACAAACCCAGAACCACAGACTAGAATATTATAAACCTTAAACTGTGGAAAACTAGAAAGGAGGAGAACCATAGAGTCTCTAGCATACGAGGGCGTGACTAGCCAGTTGTTTTGTTACTCCACAACCCATGACGTCACGCTCGAAAACCAATGGCAGCGCCAACTCTCTTACTGCGAAACGTCGTCCCCCAACAAACATTGATTGGCTTTTTCACTGTGCACACGATACAAAGTAATTTCAATAGCAAAGTGCAAAAATGTATTTACTAATCTCAAACATTCTATCTTAAAATTATGAATATATACGTAAATTCAAATAAAAACCAATGAAACTATTCGAGTGATTAGTACGAGGTTCTAATTAGCAGTCCTGTTACAATTGTATACATGATATTCCTGATAGTCGTTTTTGACTCCTAGTGTCACAACCGACTCTTGTTTTCTTTCAAGTATAATATGTGTTTTAGTAAATATAACGGAGATTTACATCTGACCAACATCCAGAGTTTATTCGACCACTTGGAACAATTTAACTGAAAGCAAAATTTTAGTCAATTACTAATGCTGACCACAACTGATTCCTCAGAAGATATTTCAGATATTTGTATAAACGGTCATTTTCAACTGAAACATGTCACAAGCGTGGAAACATACATAAACCTACAACAATCAGAAACCAAAAATCCATAAAATGTTCATGAATTTTCAATAGTTCATTCATTCCTCTCAAGGCTGTCATAGCTGGGTTAACTAATATTACATTTTTATCTATTAGTGAAATAAATAAATCGATAATACATGATAAGGTAATTTTACTTGATTCCAGATACAATTGTCAACATTAGGTATATGATGCAGAAGTGCGATTGTTTACCAAGTTGTACAGCTTCAGAGATAATTCCTTTGATCAGTCGCAGAGATATGTAAGTAACATATTTTAATCCGCTATATCCACAACGCATATGTGGTGTCATTTGTACAAATTACAAACAGACATTTCAATATTATTTTCTAATAACCAAGTACATTTACAGTCTATGTAATCCGAAAGATGAATCCTACATTATAAACATTCCTTATATGACATGTCTTTAGTCAACTAGGTTTAGTTTTCAATGTGCATTGTTTATAACATCGATCCAAATTTTGTCTTTTGATCCGCGTAGATTCTGTAATTACCTTGTTGCCTATTGGCGCTTTTCTCAAAATATAAAAAAACGTTCGTACTTTCTTTTATTTTAGCTATATAACTTTCCCTCTTAACACTTCCAGACATTATCCTCTCACAGCAACAGGTACGAAATAAAAACTATACAGTTCCTTAAGGAGAAATTATCGTCATTCCTGTTGTGTAGGCTCATATATCGCTTTCAAATTTCATACAAGTACTTTCAGTTGCCTTTTTTCCTTCCAAGTATTTGACATTGCTATAACGCATCCGTATAAACATAAGTTCTCAAATATTGTACCATTGAATATTTTCAGATGTAAATAAATTGCTCAAAATTTGAAACGAAAAATAGTGAGGCCTAGATAATAGAAGCAATTATTTAACATGCTTTTGGCTCGTTTCCAATTTAGTTATGGATGATCCACTCGGTGAGCTACATGTTTCAGAACTCTTCTTGTTACATAACCAAACTTCACAAGTTTATTTTCCTGCAGTTCTCCTACTATTAGTCCCAATTTTACCGTTACTTGGATCACCTTAATCTTGTGTTGGTCCACAACCCACCGAAGTATCTTTACCTCAGAAGCATGCAACATCGCTCATCTCCTATATTCGTCCTTCAACATACACTCAGTATTTCTTCACAGATCGCAGTGTTGCCTTCTTAATCTATTCTTCTATGGTACCTTGCTACTCTGCAGTAAAATAATACTTCTTGCCTTAATGTTGTCCAACCGATGATAATTACATTTAACTTCCTTTTATATTTCTACATGTTCCTCCAGCATTGATACGAACTACTTGGTTTCTCACGTCATTAAAACCTGGTTATCTCGTGTGTTTGTAATCATGTATGCTCAATTATCTGATTTCCTTAAAAATGTAAACATTCTGTTTCTTGTTAGGAAATTCTAAGCTCTAAGCCCTTCACTCTTCCAATTTGTCTCGCAGTGTTGATTTGGTCTCACACATGAGCATATTATCGTTAATAATTGCATATTTTGAACTGCGTATATAGTATATTTTTACTTTTTTTATTTTTTGTACGAGCTTCGATCCCCACTGTAAAAATGTATGGGATAAGACTATATTCCTGACGCAGTACATGTTTCACTGTAACTCTTCTGTTGTCCCAAGCAACTTTCTCACCCTTGTCCTACATCAGCATACATATCTTGAAAAATACTCATATATGTGCTGTCATTCTTCAGTGTCCACCAAACAAGAAGACAAGTCGCTTTGTCATAATCTCTAAGAAGATGGAAACTATGTGGCGTTACTGGTATTTTATTATATCTGTAACTAATATTCTAAAGTAAACATTCCACACGTTGAAACATGAAACTAAATTGGGTCCCAAAACTTCCCGGTATGGCTCAGAATGTATATTTCCTTGTAGTTGCCACATTCTAGCATGTATTCGCTTAATTTGAGTCAGGACGCTTCCTTTCGGCTCTTATGATATATTTATTGATTCAAATATCCCATTAAATAGACGTATTCATATTCGTCTTTGTCTAGATTTGAAACATATTGCTCTTACTAGTATAAATACATTTTCTCATTATTGGAAATACGCTAAAATATTATGAAACAAGTTTTGAAACGAGGAAAACCATTTAGGTAAACACAAAAATTAAATTGTGAAATAATTACCTTAATCTTTATTAAAATCAAATTTGAATGTCACTATTTAAATTAAATTTCTTGTTTCAAATGTGTTTCTAATGTAATGTGGTCTAGATTAACGTACAAGGTTCGCAATATTTGTCGCTGTACACGATTTTCAGTAGTTATTTAATTCTCACATTTTAACTAAAACGAAATTTCACATTTTATATAAATTTCTTCTTAGTCATTAACTCGAATGATTCATAAAATGTTATATTATTATTTTCTGTATTAAATAAAAAAATATGGTAATAGCCTGGCACGCTTTCTACTCATATTATAACATTGATTACTACTTTACTTCAGCATTTGTCTATATACGAACAGAAATTGCTTATACCATACGTTCATTAATTTCCATTTCACTATTTATAATAATAATGGCCCCATAATTTATAACAATTATTCCCAACTAATCAACTTTCCTGCATCATTAATCTCGCATCTGTGCAAGTCTAAATATTTATGAGTATATTTTTGTAAAAAAAAAGAAAAAAAACTGAAGAATACTATTTTTAACAAAATAACAATATCGTTAAGACGCATTTCTTTTCATTGTTACTTAGCTACTGTGTTTATGAGTAAAATGTATATAGTAATATTGTTGAAAATAAAACTGTTTTTTTTACAATTTTGTCAACACTTTAAATTTTATGTCATTAAATTAAAATGAAAATCACATTTTCGTTTAGCAAGACTCTTTCATTCTGTCAAGATGTCAGTAATTGAGGAGTTCTATGTAAGAAGGGCCCATAACGAGAAACCCTGTTCTGAGAAAATCCCATGCGAACATTTCAAACATAGATATATATATATATATATTATTTAACGATTGTACCTTCGCACCCTAGAAGAGAAATACAGATTTATTTTTTTCTACAAAAAAAGAACCTAACAATTTCTTTTACTATTACATAAATATGAATGTTTTCTTAAAATGTTACATAGGCCTTTTTTTTTAGAGAGAACGACTTTGCTGGATTCTCTTGTATATGTATCGCAGCAGTATTGTGATACCCTTTGTGAAAATGAATAAAGAAACATAATTGCAAAGTAAGAAACTGAAAGTATAAAGTAAACCGAACAATATATTGATGACAACAATACATTAAAATAGTAAATTTATTATCTAGAAACTGGATATGTAACAGTATTGGGCACTGTTAACAGTCTATGCATTATGGAGGGCTGGTAAAACACTTGTAAAGATCATATTCTGTGTTCCCTCTATTTGGTTCTTGGTTTACGGTTTGGGCTTCAGGGAACACTTCCTCATACAAATCAACAGCATCCGGGTCCAGGAAAGGGAAGAAACCCCGTACTACCAATTTTAGCTAAATACGTCTACTCTGTAGTAGGGCTGACAGCAGGGCATCTTGTTCCTTTGAACCACTTTCGTAAACTTGAGGAAAAACATTGTTTGTCCCCAGCATTTAAATTCTTGCAACATTTAGCTTTATAGCACCTGTCAACTAATACAATTTTCTTTTCTCTAATATATTTGCCACTAATGGTTGTATAGCTCTCACTTAAGTTCCTTTTCTCTTTCTGTGCATTAGGATAGACTTTTGACTGCCTTTTCTGGTTCTTCGGATTATAATCGAACTCTTGCTAGTACCCTGTGACATGTTCAACTTTGTTCAAACAACTTTCCCACCGATATAACTTTAACTGATATTCGCTTTCGTCTTATGACGACCTCTATTCCTTCACCATAGCAACACCAAGACTTACGATATTAGAATGAAATTTTGTACATGTATAAACTTGATACCAAATAATTTAAACATGCAAACTTCTTAATTCTAATATGTATTAAAACACTGTGCAATGTTAGAAAGTATGGCCTGTTTGCTCTGTGGAAGAAGGGACCACCCATCAATCCTGTTGCCTTTTTCGTTCTCTAAAAATAAACGTCTATCTAGAATAGAAGATCTGAAAACCCTTCAAAACTTTTTTACGTCTAGTAATTACGTTAATGATGAGAAATTTTCATTGAAATAATATATTTGCTTTTGAAGTATTGTGTTACATTTTCTTATCAGCAAGCAAATCAATCAACTTATGTCGTTGATGAAATAGAAGAGTATTTGCTTCTTGAATCTAGATATACTTTTGTATTTGATAGGTATTGTGTAGGTTGTACATATGCTTTAGCACTTTACTAATTATACTTTAGGGGTATAACGTGCTTTACTTCTGCCAAAAGTAGCAAAAGTAAAAAAATATATGTGGTATAAGAATTTCTTTACAACTGTATCCACTTAAAATTACTATCTATCTACATAACGCAAAAGAGTGCCTAATCTCAGGAACCGAGCTTAGAGATTCGCACTCCTGTTTACATTCCAAGGTTACTGTAAATCATTTGGAAAAGTAAATATACACAATAACATAAATAGAATCCACATATTTTTATTTCCATTGAAGTCTCTAAATAAATAATTTTAAAACTATTTATCCAAATTATCGAAGTCTAATATTTAGAATGAAGCAATGCTATATTATATAAATCCACATAATGTAAAGGAATTTTCCTAAATATATGCATGAAAATGAGTAAGGAACTTGATCATTGGCATAACCATGGCACATTAAACCTGGTACAATAACGTCATTACTAACTAATTTACGTAAATTTAAACTTTGGAATGTGAAAAAATAATATTAATAAACCAAATTGGTTAGAAAATAGAATAATGTTATAAGAAATAACACGATAGGAGAACATAGAAATTATATGTATACAATATACAGGTTGTTCTAAAACAATACCGACAATGTTTGGGAAGTGATTCCTGACAGCAAGCTAAGACAAAATGTATATATGAATGGGTGCACAAATGCTTCCTTTCAAAGTTATAGGCTACCGAAAATGAGAAAAATGAGTTTAAGGCCCGTCGCTCCAATACTATAGGACTTACTTTAGTCGGGTGAAGACTTCACTAAGGAATTAGTACGTGTCCTATCCAAATATCCATGTTTCAGAATCCTGTTGTACTTCTGTAACAATTTTTATGGAGGTAGTTCGTAAGTATTTCAAATTATACGTCCGTAGCCCAACTGCATCTTAAAAATTGTTGTGTGAGAACCAGAGTATTCGGAAATATGTACTTTTTAAAGCACACATATTACTACCTAAGTAAAGTCTCGATCCGACTACGGTAGGTTTCATAGTATTGGAGCTATGGTACTTTAAACTTCCTTTTTTATGTTTTCGCAAGAATATAATTCCGAAATGAAGGATTTGTGCAGCCAGGAAGGTCTATGCATTTTGTCATCTTGTAGTCAGACATCACCTCCCAAACGTTGTCGGTATTGTTTGCAAACACCCTGTGTATACGTATATGAAGTAATTGCGTCTCTACAATAAGTATAACCTAGTTATTGTGAATAATGCGAATTTCCTCCTTAGCGCAAGTCACATACGTGAGTTAAAGCATCTGATTTTGTTATTTCAGAAGTCACTCCAATACACGACGGCGTTCTAAGTTTGATATCCGCATTGTTACTCTTAACGAAGTAACTCGTTTGAAAGTTCGTTATAGTACCTTGGACATTTTCAGTAAGTAAAATATATGCACATCTTTCCTAATTAAATAAAGATAAAAAATATAATAATTTAATATAATAATAATAATTGTATTTCTTAGTAAAATGTGTTATTAATAAATATAATAATTTTAATATAATAAGAAATATACTATTTTTATTGCATAATGCACTCAAAGAAAAGAGAATATGATATTCCAATTCATGCTAAAGCTTGTGGAAGGTAAATTACATTTTTCACAAAATATAATGTAAGTTGAAATAACTCACGCTATCCTGTCACTTTATATTGCATGAGTGATATTGAAACTATCATTGGTAAGTCAGTCTCAAGAAAAGTTTATTTTATATGCAACAAACCTAATCACAATTAGCTTGTGTTGAACCTGTCTCAAATGTATCTAACAAAGATATATATAAACATATTCCTACATTGACAAAGTATATCGGTGTAAGGAACAATTTCGAGAATCCTTCATTTCATCAAAGCCGTAAACTATGGATTGCATATTAATATCTGTCTTTATCGATTACATTTACGTATTACTTTTATTTTTTGGAGAAAATCATGAGATTTCCTCACCCTTGCGTTATAATTTTTAGTCCGTGCTTTAAATTCTCGGAAGACCATACATTGATAATTATAAAGTATTAGTTTAATTAATGCAGTAAGTATTCTATGATTTGATTATACAGGAACTCACATCTGCTTTTATATATTTTATTACATATTGTACTAATAGTAAAGGAATGGTACAATTCAAACATTTATTCTTAATTCCAACGCATTAGTTCCCATCTAGTCCATTGTGATCTGTGACTCATATCTTTAAGACATCCACCTAAAACATTTTCTATGCAGCTACATTCAGAAGCTAACGTACACCTCAGAAATCAATGAATATTATCTTACGTTTCATTAGGTTGTCTACAGAGTAATGCATTTCTCTCCCTTTTAGGATTATAAATAATACGTGCATTCCAAGTTTCGGGTGGTAATTAACGTGAATAAAATCGACTTAAGAAATTTAATAATATATGTAATATAATATGTGAAGTTTTGCATGCTTCGAAAAAAAATGATTGGTCCATACAGAGAACTATTATTATCAAGACAGAATTCAACTTTAGTTTGCGTAATACAGAGTGGGCCAGAAGCACTGTTTCTGTTTTCTGTTAAGGGTTTTACTTCCTTTTACGACAAAAATATAAAGAACTTCCGTATTCTGAAAAGAGACTTAACAATAAACGGACATGAAAAAAGACAAGATATACAATTAGTAAATTAAAACCAAATACAAGCAGGCCAGCTATTTTGATACGTCCTTTTAACTTTTAAATTAAATGAAGAAAAATTGCTGCTATTATATCTCATTCAAATTTAAAAAGGCTTAATGTTCGTCATGCTCTGTGATACCAGAAGTTTAGCCTTAGGAAAAGTAATGGGGGCCTCGGAGACCCACAGATTATTTTTCTTACATTTTTAACATTTCTAATTGCATAAAAATCAAAAATAATTGATGTCTTCAACCTTCACCCCATTCATGAAAAAAAGTATACACTATTAAGTGTATTGTTTTTTCCATTTATAAGTCAAGAAAGTGCTGTGGGTCTCAGAGGCCTTCCTTTGGCATTATTATGGAGCTATTCACCGCATACGCTAATTGTTATAGTTCAGTGTTTTGGCTATTTATTTTATTTTCCTTTTTAACAATTTTGGTATTACAACATGCAGTGGCACTCCGAGCTATTATTTTGCTTCAGTATTGCAATTTCACATTACAAAAATTAAGTATATATATTTTTGCACCTAAATATTTTACTTTCTTTTAATTTATTCCTTCAAACTTGCTAACACTTAAATATGTCAGCTTATATTAAATATTATAATTACACACACAGACACAAATATATAAATACACTACAACAATTTCAAGATAGCGAATCAAGTTTCAATAGTAACTGGAAGGAACTGTGATACTGTGCTGCTGCACCTCTGGTGTCATCAAGTATTTTTAATCATAGAAGCTAAAAGCTGGAGCGTGCAACACTGCCTGAAAACATATATTTCATACGAAATTGTCAGTTCGTTATTCTGTGACTGTGACTGTATGTAGGAATCTCCAGCACCATTAGAACAATGACAAATCGTGCTCTTCGCCAAAGTTCAGTTGAGAAAGAACGTAAAGAATTTTTAAGTGAATTTGATATAGAAGGTAGTGAGCTCGACTATAGCTAGATACAAATAACCATATCACATTTTGATGCGAAAAACAATGATTTGAACATCTTACTTGATAATACTAATGAACAAATGGTAACAGTGGTACGTTTGTTGATGTGAATCATTTTTTTAATATTCATGATGCTGTAGTGGTGTTAGTTTAGAAAACTGAGAAAAAAGTCGTAGTTTGTATGGTTACGTTTAACATTTGCATTCCATATGTGTAAAAACCTGACGTTGTACTACTAGAAAATTGTAACTCTACGTTGGGTTGGCAACATTGCTTCTATGATACATCTCCTATAGTGTCCAATGAATATCCCTCATACTACCTCTATCTTTTCGCGGAAACACAATTTCAAAGAATTTCGCCACTCCAAGGATAACCGGGATGGAATTATACAAGATTAATCCTGAATTCATTGGAATACTGAAGTGTAACCTACTCTTCTCCATTCTACCGTAATTTACTGTACCACCACCAAATTCTTTCAGAAACCACTTTGGAACACATATTACACTGCACTAAGTTGATATTGATCTGTTTCATGGTTCATCTACACAAATACATAAAATAAATAGCTCATAGTTATTGACATAAATAAAAAGTGGTAACTTCCCCAATTACATACATATAGCAAGCAACACTGTACTTAGAAAGTAGTAATAACTGACAACAAAAATGTATAATATATCAGACATCCTAAGTTCATATCAAAGAAGAGAAATCATTTCCCGTGATAAAGAATGGCCTTTAAGCTGTGGGCCTCATTGCCCCCTCCCGTTAATATTCTATGTAACCCAAAAATACCTTGGTGTTTCTAGGTTAAAAGGTTTCCAAATTAAACATAGGGTTCTATTATTAAATAGAAATAATTTAGGTTATAACATATTTCAAGAATACATTTAAAGTGATAACATAAAATATAATACTTGTACCACGTAATGCAGCGTTACAAACTAAGGGGATTGTACTATCACAAACATCAAAATTTTTGTAGTATTCACAGCAAGGACGACGTAAGTCAACAAACGATGTAGTTAACGAAAAGACAATCGTAATTTAGAGTCTATTGCAATGCACATGATACGACGAATTTTGAACGAATTGATATAACGTTAGAAGGGATTAACAATTTTACTGTTTTCGCAACAAGTGCTTCATCTAATTTGGCATCAGTGACTCGATCAATTCTTATAAAATTTTCAAAGTGTAACAACTGTAAAATTACTTTCAACTCCATTCCTACTTGTACTCAAAATACAGTAAATGAGTACGTCCATCTGCACTTTGATTCATCTGTTCATCAAGCCAATCAGAGATCACCTGTAGTCGTTGCGCGAACATTTTAAAAACTGATAGTCATGAAAATTAATGATTAAATCTCTAGGCGACATGGTTGGTTGCATCATTAACTAACTCGTACATTAAAATTAACATCTTAACCCACAATAATTTCACGACAGAAATAAATGTGTAAAAATAGTCTACTGCAGTTACATCCTACAACACGTAACGAGATCTAAAAAGCGCAAGAGTTGTCAATTTTCTGTATCTGCAATTTATGACTCGTTCAATTAACCCTTATCCGGGCAACCGGGGCCTCCCATGCTCAGTAGCTTCATTTTTCTAAAATTTCTCAATAACCAGACATATTTCGAAGACATAAAATACTGAATTCTTCTATATTTCGTCGAAGTTAAAATCATGAACATATCGAGTTGGCAACAGACATTAAATTTTGAGTGTTCTGCACTTAAAATATATACTGGGCCTGACAGGCCCCGGTTGCCCGTTTACGTTATAAAAATGTCTGGACCGGATTTGCTATTCTGCTTGGCTTACAAAAGCGTGATACGAAGTTTCGCTAATTGACAAAAATATATACCGGTACATTCTAGACTACATTCTAGACTAGTCTAAACAGTAAGTGACAATAAGCATTGATTTTGTGTATTCTGCACTTAAAATATATACTGGGCCTCACAGGCCCCGGTTGCCTGTTTACGTTACAAAAATGTCTTGCCCGGATAAGGGTTAAAAAAAAACGTGCTTACTTGATACGTAAATCCCTGGTAAAATAAACAGAAAATCAAGAGTAAAATGTAAGATTGATAGTACTTTCCAGAACGTTTTAAAACTGCTTGTAGATGGCTAGGAACGATCCATTATTCTATTGACGAGTGTTATATTCCACTTTCCCTCTTACACAAAACACAATAACTGACCAATGCCATAAATATGTCTAAATACGTGAATGCCATAGAATACAAAAAAGTTCTAAATTATATGGCTCTACTCTTTTAACATGAGTTGTCTTAAAATCCTTATAACTTGAGCTTCGGGAATTTATAGTTGTTTCACAACCACGATTATATGTTTCAGTTCTATAGACAATATATATTTCAATAGTTTTCTATTTATAAAATAGATCTGAATTCAGCAAAATATTGGGACAACACCCGTCGGTCAAAAGTTACTTCTTGTCCTAAGTATGTTAATTGCGATTTTATTTGAAGGAAGAATGTTGACAATTCTTGTTTTGACACTGACCACTACCTGAAGCCGTGATAATAGGAGTGAGATTACCTTCAATAAACTAAATATTCAATGTATGAAAACGGTGAGATGTAATTTAAAGAAATTGGAAGAGAGCCAAGAAAGTGAGAAATACCAGATTGACATTTCAAATATATTATTGGCTTTAGAAGATTCGGAGTGCACCAGTGTTAAAACTAAATATATAATTAGTATTTCAACAAACAAAAAATTGGGACACTCAACAATACGTAGGAACAAACTGTGGTCTGATCAGGAACGCATTAAACTAGCAGAGAAGAAAAACACGCAACATTACGTTGGCTAAATATTCTGAATGAAATAACTGCACAAACTAGATATCAGGCGGCAATCATCCGAAACTTTTAGAACAAAGAAAAAATATTTTCTAAAAGCTAAAATTAAGGGACTTGAAGATAATAGTAAAAAATGAAATACATTCGGGACATGTATAACTGAATCAATAAATTTAAGAAAGTCTATCAACCTCGTGATTATATATTGAAGAAAGTCTACGGAACAATTCTCACTGATACTGATATCACTGTAAATAGATGGAAATATTCTTTGACGATTTCATTACACACAGCCAAAATCTAATGTGCGTGAAGAAAGGGAAATTCACACCATAGAACCGCATATCCCAAAACCTAACCGAATGAAAATAGAAATCTCTATAAAGAATTAAAACAAATATAAATCGCCGGGTGCAGAATGAAATTCCGGTTCACTTAATTTTAGGTGCAGGTGAAATATCATTAAACAATATTCAAAATCACATTCACCTTATCTGGAAGAGGGAACAATTGACACAAGAGTTGAAATCATCAGTCATTGTTCCAATTCATAATCAAAGCGACAAAGTTGATTGAAATAATTGTCAATTCATTTTTCTTTTGTCAACATCTTATACAATCCTTTCAAACATTCTTTTAGCAAGATTGATACCATACGCAGATGCATTATTGAATATTATGAACGTGAATTAAGATGAAATCGATCAAATATCGAAAAG
Source organism: Thermobia domestica (assembly GCF_964235325.1). NCBI lineage: Eukaryota > Metazoa > Arthropoda > Insecta > Zygentoma > Lepismatidae > Thermobia > Thermobia domestica. The sequence goes on along the minus strand of NC_137454.1, from coordinate 38,876,726 downwards.
ATATTTACCATTCGACAATACTCTAAAACAATTTCGAACACAATACTTCAGTACATCAAGTATATACTGATTTTAGAAATCAGATTAATATGGAAATGCTTAATTGAATCCAATATAACAGTCCATGTAGGAACGTTTTAGTCCATGGGCTTTAACGTCGAGAATGGTCTTGAACAAGCGGATGCATTGCCGCTATTATCATTGAACTTTGTTCTGGAATTACGCTGAAAGGAATATCAAAGTTAGCAACCAAGACCTATAGTTGAATGGTATTCGCCAGGTGAAATGCAGAAAGAACTTAATACGTGACAGTTCGTCGGTATGGCAATACGGCAAATTATGGACACGTTCAAATATCAAGTAATACTTTTGATAAAGTGTTTACTTTGAAATATCTGGGAATAATATTAAGAGTCCCTGCGAAATTAAATACCGCTAATTTTACAGTAATTATGTGATATCTTCAAATAGATAAAATATAATTGAAATATGGAACAAGAGCGCCCTAGACAATATTATTTTACATGATGTACCGTTATCACAAGTCACCTTGTGGCTTTCCGTTTTCAGCTGTTTAGAAACGCAAAAATAAATGCCGATTTTCAAAATGGCTTGAATTCGAAAGCAGATAAGTGAGTCGTGATAACGATATCTCATGAAAAATAATATTGTCTAGGGCGCTCTTGTTCCACATTTCGGTTATCTTTTATCTTTTTGAAGATATCACATAATTACTGTAAAATTAGCTGTATTTTAATTTCGCCGGGATGAAGGCTCTTAACAGATTAAAACGATATTCAAGAAGAAATTAAATGCCGACAAAAAACAGGGAATTCGTGTTGTTATTCAGTTCAAAATCTCTCGTCTTCTAGAATTCTGTTGAGGATTTTGAAGCTTAAAATATATGTAATGACATCATATCTGTTATTCGATATTGTTGCAAATCTTGGTCGCTTATTCGGAGGAGAGAATATAAAGTGAAAGTTTCTGAGAACAAGATTCTGAGACAAGTCTTTGGATCCAATAGGCATGGAAATCGGAAATGGCGAAAACGCCATAACGAGGAATTGCATAATGTATACGGTTTACCGAACATTTAGTAGAGTCATCAAGTTTGGGGGGCAAGGTGGGCAGGCCGTGTAGCCAGAATGGAAGAAAGTAAGTATACTTTCAAAGTCTTAACTGGAAGACCAATCGGAAAACGTCTATTAGGAAGACCTATGAGCAGATGTGAAGACAATATTAAGATGGATCTCATATAATATAAATACAAAGTATAAACTGGATCCAGTTGGCTTAAAATTGATTAGATATATGGATCCTGTTCTCGACATTGAACGTATAGTATTCATAGGTCATAGGGTTAGGTAGTTACTTAGTTTATATTCAGAATAGAATTTTACGGCGATATATTGTTGCTATAGAAAATTCAATACAAATTGCATATATCTATGGATTAATCTACATGGATTTCTTACCTACAAACGAACGAACAAATCTAGGAAGAGACGCTACAGTCGAACAAAACGTTACTTCTGACTAGTCATCGTGACCTAATAGCGGCAAGAATTGACCAATTAGTATGCGCTTCATTGTTCTGTAACTAAATTTCTATACAGTTGTTGTAAATTGAACCATGAGAATCTAAGAATAAAATCATGCGCATTTTAAGTCTCATAATGAAAATATACCACTTTTAAAGCAACAATCACCAACACATACACAATCTTTCGGTCAGTCGAGTGTAAAAGAAACTGGTAGCACCAGCTATAAGTTCTAAAGTGATGACAAAGTTTTCTTAACTCTTGCCACATTTTCTTTTAAAAATAAGACACTTTTTAATGTTGATTGCACGTTGTAATGATACCTTTAAATGCACGTGAAAATTGCGATATATTTTACATCAATAAGATACCTAAAACTTTTCTATAAATATAGAGATAAGTCCTTTAGCTTGCAATAGTGCTAACAATTATGCAATCACAACAATTTATTGTAATTACACTGGCCATAAGCAATGTTTTATGAAACATAGAAACGAAACAATGAGAAACAAAAAAGGTACCCCAAATATGTTATTTTAAAGATACTGATATAAATGTTTCACATTTTTCATTTCTCCTGAATTATTTAAAATATGAAGTTCGTGTAAGCTTTATTAGATTTTTTTACATCTCTTTAAGACCATCTAAGAACATTGATGTCCTGATTTCTAAATACTCTTTTGAAACAAATTCCTTTAGAAAAAAAGTTTTCTGTTGTTCAGTACTATTTTTTTTTTGTTACGAAAAATATCAGATGACGATTGTAGTATTCTGCTTTTAAGTGCTTTGGATAAGCGTTATCCTTTCCATCTCATATTCAATTATTACTAAATATTGTATTTAACTTCTACCTTTCTATTTGAGTACGATAATTAATTTATACCTTGTGGAACTTTGATTGTTTTTAAATTGTTGATTATAACTCTCCTTGACGTTATTCCTTTTGCACAGTATCAATTGAATGATAGAATAATCCATAAGCGTTTTGAAATACGGCATTGCATTTTGTTTAATAGAATTGTGTACTATGAAATCCATAATTGTGAATAATAAATATATTAATCCCGTTGATAAATAATGGTTTTTTCCAATTGCCATTATGACAAGTGGTACTTGGGGTCGAGAAGGACCAAATTTTATCACGGGAATCGGCCATCTTATTTCACTTATATCGGGAGAAGAAACATTTAATTTTTTCCATATTCAACGGATCAGTATCGCAGTCAATATGTGAACGTTTTAGCCATTGTGGGTACGTTACTCACCTCTAGAGAATTAGAGGAGGTTCTTCTCATATGAGGAAGAAAGTAACGAATTGGTTTCTGAGTACCAACGACTCAGAGATATTTGAAACATCATGCACTTATGATTCTAGCTCATCATGACTGTCATTGTCATTAAAATATAATTTTTCATTTTCACGTATAGTATCCAAATTTGATCTCATGTATATCTTTCTTTTGCCATCATTTCTTGTTTTTTTAGCATTTCTTGTTATTTTGCCACAATTCAGTCTTCTCTTAATAATATTTGTTTTTCCATTAGTTGTGTTAAGAGCTTATAATCATTATGGATTAATTTAAGTCGATCATATAATAAATCAATATGTCTTATCGTATATATTTTATACAAAGATTTGTCAGTTGATAATGTGCGTTTAATTTATTTAAATTGTCTCCTGATAGCATGTGGCTTACTTAATACTCCTCACTCTGGCTAGAGACACTGATCCGCTGTAAGCAGATCGACAGAATACAAGTGCGTGATACATCGTTCTATTCATGTATGTGTAGTTAAATATTGTGATTTATTATGATGTCGGACAGTCTGCTCTCTATTTCACAACAAATAGGTCTATGTTGTGTTTTACTGTTTACTTATTTTTTTTAAAAAAAATCTAAATTAGTGAACTGGTAAGTTCATTCGGAGGAAAGGAAAAATTCAGAAAAAATGAACGTATGCAATGCTGTTCAGCAGTTGCAATCCAGAATTTCATTAAGGGGGATAAGCTTCTAAGTTTTCATTGTTTCAGAATTTTTGTATACATGTCTTAATATAATAAATTTGTTTGGGAGGGATACATAAAAAATGTGAATTGACTCAGTGTAAATAGAATGCCATGATGTTTCCAAGAACATATTTTTTTAACATTTGTAGAATCCTTGTCCTTATTTAAGTGAGTATCCTTTCAAGTGACCTGTGATATCCAGAAATCTTATAAAATTAATATCAACTTAGTTTCCATAACAGTCAAAAAATTATGTCCAAGAAGTTTATACGATTATCCGATTTTCCTTTCTGCAACACTAATAAAACGAAGGATTCGAATTATCTTTCACTATTCTGCAAGAGTCTTATTCTATACCTATGTTTAGAAAAGTGTCTTAATTGTTTTTATTGACTCTTCATAGGGTTCCGTTAACCATATTAATTCATGAAACGCATCGATGTGAGAAACTGCTACCAATGTCTTTATTATAAAACTCAACCGCTTAGAATCACGAAATGGGGCAAACATTCTGACTTTCTAATACCAACCTTTATAAGTCAGAGGTACTTGTAAAATTAGAACTCTGGAAGCTGTTTTAGCAAACGTAGTGTCTTACGTCAGTATAATATGATATGAAATTATCATATGCTGCGCAAATCTTTCTGTAAACTATACATTCAGCGAACAAATATACGATAACAGACATTTTTTTGTGGTTCCGATCATACTATGTAATTTCCCATGTTACTTATATAATTTCCCATTATACGATTACAAATTAATTAAATATACAAATAATATTTCCAATATACAAATGTAGAACTTGGTGGATATTACGCACGTTATGACAATGAAAAAAAAAACAGATTTTACGAAAAAATTTTGTCTAATTTAGTACTGTTCAGATTCAGATGACGATATAATTATAAACGAAGAATAAGAGGTGTCAAGTAGGCCTATATTTATATTGTCTGGTTTATAGTAAATTGGATAATTTGAATATGTTTTTCTGGGCGTACTGTTCTTCAGCATCGCAATCACATTATTTGGGTTTTATTTTAAGAATACAATAACGCATACTTGTCACAAGGAAGGAAGGTCGACTCAAGTTTTTAAAATAAAATGAGATGTAGGTGCGGATTCTGGGTTCATTTTCCCTTGATGTTCTTAGTTCAACGCTGTATATAGATTGGTAATTTCTATGTAGTTTACATCATCTGACAAATATATGAGTGCAGAGCCATTCGCAAACGGTTTGTCTTCTTTCAACGTCTTTCTTTTCAATTCATGTGAAACCCAATAAGACATCTTTTGAATCATTCCTATGGCTTTGAGACGTTTGGAAACTGTTGTTTGCTCAACTCCAAATGCTTCTGGAAGTTCGTCCTGCGTTTGACACGAATCCTGATCAAGCAATGCTCTCAATTGTTCATCTTCAAATTCTTTTGGCTGTCCAAATTGCTTTTGGCCTTCCAAGATGAAATCACCACCTTTAAACCGTGCAAACCACTTCTGACACGTTCGCTCAGCTAGAGCATGGTCACCAAACACTTCCACTAAAATATGATGACTTGTGGTAGCACTTTTCTTCATGTTAAAGCAATGAAGAATAACTCCCCGCAAAAACACTTTATCAGGCACAAAATGCGCCATTTTCAGTTGAAGAAAAAATGTTGTTGTTTCCGCTTCAAGCAACTGACATATACTAAACAAGATGCTCAATGACAGTAGTTTTCAACGCATGTTTGGATCAACGAAACTATGGGACAATAAGCTAGTTACGCCATCTTTTGTAAAACCGCACGAATCAATTCCTAGACCAAATATGTCAGGAATTCTGTACCGTTGAAAGGGAATAGGACGCGAGAAACCGAACAATCATGTGAATATCATATAATTACATAAAATGTTAGTTGTTCACGAATATAGGTACTGATCTAATCAGTAAGATGTGTGAAAATCTCCTGCAGCAATATGTGTTGTAATTCTCTTCGAGAAGCTGCCCACGAGAGATTAAATGAAAAGAAAAAACACCATTTCGACCTGAAGACAACTCTCAGGTACTGGGCGTTCAAATTCGATGGACACCGTTTAGCAATCCATGCCCGAGTATGCACAGTGGGACTTGGAACTGAGGGATATAATACTCAGTCCATTAAATTGTATTTAGGCGCTTTCACGTATCTTCAACTTCAGTGGTTCTTTATTGATGTACATTGTTGACCACGAATACTGAGCACGTTTCTGTCATGATCTCGTTACAATTGCATTAATCACTGACTGACCAGGCGGCAAAGATGAGCTGTGTTGTTCGTCCTTTATTGAAATGACCAGACCAGAATACAAGTCCAGAATAACTGACGCATAATTCGTTGTTGGTAATACGTTTAATGTTCTCCCAACACTAATTGATTCGGTGAGTGGAAGAGCAATACTAGTCCAAGAAACGAATTTTGAAATATTTGCAAAAATAACTTCCTTTCGCAAATGTCATAAATTTAGTAGATATTATGATAATGTAAACTCCTTAGACCAGTTATCCTAACCCATAAGAACGTCCTTAATAGTCTAATTGTTATTTAACATGTGCCAAAGAAATAAATAAAATATTAATTATTGCTTGACATGTACTGTTTTTCCAATCATTGTCACTTAACTAACATTTCGCTGCTAATAATACAACATAGAAACAACATTTATTGAAAATAAATTAAGCATTTTGAAATTAAACAAAGCTAAAAGAACAATATTTTTTAACCAAATCAACTTCGGGACTTTGAAACATTTGAAAAGTGTGAAACATTCAAAATGTTAGAAATTAGATATCCACCTCTGTGGTTAATTTGATTTCGATTTTGAGATTAATGTCCTTCTCAGCAACGAGGGTATATGAGACTGGATTTACAGATTGATGTGCAATCCGAATCACATGAGCTCATGCGGGGAATCGAGTCTGGGTCTCCCGCGGAAAGGAGGTGTATTTTTTCGGTGGTTTCCCAAGTAGATATTCCATGCAGAGTGGTGATGCTTTGTTAGGCACATAGTTCATCAACTTCTCTCGGGGATGCACTCCTGCTATCACTCATTGTTCATAACTTTCCAACCTTCAATGTCACATCCCATTCACAAGATAAATAATAGGGTTTGCACAAGTGACGGAATAAGCGACAACACGTATAAAGATATAATTTTTAACCAGAAGCGCTGCGCTTCTATTGCCATGTGAAAACCGGAGAAGGACAGCAATACTATTCCAGCACAGATACTGCTTTCCCAATCTTTCACCACCATGCCTATTTTGTATAGCTTCTAAAGCGTGCGATAGCTTGCCAATTGTACTTACCTTTATTGCAATGTGAAGTAAGTTGCTTTTAGTGTTACTTTTTGCAGTTATCTCAAAATAGTTTATTTTGGATTAGTACTGTTTTTCCACTCACCGTGTCACTTGATCCCCGTAATCATTGAACGCTAAAAACAATGACTTATCTCAAAACATGAGATTGGACAAGTTTTCTTCGTCACATATATGGTATGGACGAATATAATATAAATCAAAATTGACGGTGAACATTCTTGCAGCTGCATTTTACACTGGAGAACGTCATTTTTACAACATCCTATTTAAAATTACTTCTCATTTTCAAGTAACAATTATCCGACACGTTGTGCTCATGGAGAAACCAAGTTCCAAACAGAGATAGTATTTCATGAACTTACTACCATATCTTTCCAAACTGCTTCTCATTTAGTGTGTCTGATACGGAAGAGGGGTTGCACAAGGGAAGCATTCATGTTTCTCTATTGAGAATCTGAAAGCTACCCTGAGGAAGAAGGGAACCACATACTGCTCTTACGCATTTACCTTCAGTAGACAACACAATTAATCAATTTGCACGCATGCACTCTTACCCATGGTGACTATACATTTTTGTGGTTTGCTTAGAACCCTTTCTATTCATGATAAATGAAATGTTACGTCAGTTGATAGTGATTTTGCATTTTGTTCCTGACCAATTTCCCATTATTTCCATATTTACTTAACGTCAAATATTTACTTGACTAAAAGCGCTCTTTGTAAGGTAGTTTTAAGTTGATAGTACGAAAATTCAATTGTTGGTTATCTTGTAACAGAGCATTTCGTAGAGTTGAATTTCCTACTTTCAGTGTCTCATCACTGCAATATACTTCGTCCCTTGGAGGTTTGAAATATACCTGTAAACAAGCCAATTTGAAGATGTATCGTCCAACAATTTAATCTTTTAATTATGCTCTGATAGCTATTATTTCGTAAAAGGCCCTACTTGGAAAAGAAGTATAATATTCTATAGCTCCGGTGCTTTATTAAAACATTTTTAATTGTCTTGTAGAACAGTTAAAGAGTCTAAAATGTTTATTTAACTATTTACACTTTTTTAAAAAATTTATTCACACATTCATTTTTTCTCTTTTAAGACTTACTACAACATTATATTTATACAATCTTATTCCTACACGGTTTTCTTTTTAAAAGATCTGTTACTTTTTTATAAATTTACAAAACTTATACACTTAAAAATCAAGTTATATTTCAAGTATTTGCCCTAAATTAATGACGAAGAAAATATTTTATTGTTACATACTATGAGTTGTTAGGCTCAACCTAATATCTTGAAATGTGGCTGCAACTTTCATTTTGATTTCTTTAGATAATAAAATACGCTTATTATTTATATGTTTCATAATTTTCCAGTTGTCATTTAAAATATGTATGTCTTTATTTTAGAAATAACAAAAGAGGAAAGTTTTAGGCATACTGTACCAGATAAACGTCCCATATCTATTTGGAGGAATACACTTAGTATAAATATATCCCACTGCTGCTAGCTATATTTTTATAGGAAGTTATTCCAAACTAATAGAATATGTTATATCTCTTCTTGCAGTTGCTTTGGCTGGCCTTAATGGACTTTTCCTTGGAATAAGCGTAATGAGTATTGCTGAATTACTCTACTATAGTCTCATCAAGGTTACTTGTAAAATGTTACAAAACTATAATAATTCACATTAATATTCCGTGAAAACACCGTGTTCTTAAAATTGGATCAGAAGTAATGAACATTACATCTTTCAAATGTAATGTTTACGTTTTATATTTAAAAAATATAATTGAATGAATTGGATATAGTGATGTAGAGTTAGTATTTTTGTCATTTTTTTGTCTTGGGAACTTATCTTGTTATAGGAATCTCGTCTAAAATTTTTCACTAGATTCGAATGTATAAAACATTTATTTAAGAGTCAATTGCTTCATGTCGTGAAACCTATGCATTTGTTAATAATTTGAGTATCGAGATAAAATTTAATTTAATATATACAGTATTTAAGTTTTTTCAGTTATATACACGTATAGTTTTGTATACTATATATTATAAAAATAATATACCATCAATGAACTAATGATTACTAGAATACGTACAACGACATCTTTGTGACGTAGATTATCTCAAAATCTAGTATCACATTTTTATTGAATGCTGCAAATGTTATTTTATTCGTATTTTGCTTCTTATGCATATAATGCTGTTATTTGTGAATTGTATCTATAACGCTTAACCCTAGAAAGACTATGCTCTCATCTGCTGCATGAAGGACCACTGAACGAGACATGTTTGCTCGTGCTGGTTTTAAATAATTTTCTGAATATATTTCTTCAATTTGAGTTAACGTGTTTAACTAAAATTCAAAAGAGAAACTTTTCAAATTATTGTGCCTTTTATTTGTAAAAACCAGGCTATACACTCTGAGGAAAAAAACTACTTACAAACTGTAATAGATTTCTTAGAATACTATGAAGAAAACTAGTATCATAACTAACACTGTATAAGTTCTATGAAAGTCTAATTACTTATATAAAGGATGAAACTAACGTTTATAGAAAGTAATAGAAGTTTTTGGTATAAATAAATTTTGGGGAACGAATACAAACTAAATAAGTTTTGGGGAAAGCAATTGTGGATAGCAACTATGACCAGGGGGACGGCCCGCACAAAATTATTTTTTTTACAAAAATCAATGCAGTATTTCCCAGTTGAAAAAAGAATAACCTTTCATCAAAAGAACCAATAACAAAAATACAGAATAGCTTGATTACACATTAATACATATGAAATAAATAATTAAGGACTCGCCGGCAAAATTGACTTCGCCTGGTGTTTCTAGTGTTAAAATAGCACGAGATAGCACTGTCTCTAATAATTCTTTACGTTTTCCTTGTAGCCCATTTGTTACGTGTAGTAAAATTACATGTTTTATAAAATGAATGGGATTATATTAACCTATGTTGTAGTACGTATGTCAGATTACAATTTCGTAAGGTCAATACAGGAACAAGGTGTCAAGAACAGCACTAAGCCTCCTTAAGACAGTTGGAAGAGAGAATATATTATATACAGAGCAATTTAAGTGATGGTAAGTTGAACTTGAGTCATTTCTCATTGCAGGTGGGGGATTACAAGAATACTTTTACTTACACAATAAAAGCATAAACATTAATATGAGTAAGCATCATCTAAAATTTAGTAAACCTTCAGATAAGGAATGTCTTTTAGGGGCAAATGTCTAAGCGGAAATTTCGGTAGTTTTACAACGCAGCAGCAGTGACACAATGCATATGTTTGATGTTTTGAACAAAAACCTGTATAGTTACTGAAAACGTTATTTTAGTTTAAAACGAAATAGGTCATTAAAATATTTATCAAATAAGGAAAATAAATAAAAGAATGGAAAAGAATAATATAACTATTATTGCTAATATTACAACTATTGCTACTACTCATACTAATTACACAATCCAAATACTACTAATAATATTGGCAATAGCAAAGTCATACAATGTACATATTCAACAAATTCACAGTTTGGTATTTTCCATCCCGCTAAGCAATTGCTGCTGTTACTGTTTTACTAATCTGATTCTTGTTCACAATTGAGGAAATTATATTTTTAATCGAAATTAACTAATTTACTTTAAATGCATAGTTAAAATTGCTGTTCTAATATAGGTACCTAGTATGATAACCTACAAAGGTATTCTGTATCGTCTATGCTTTAGTTTATTTCAGTAGTATTAAATGTATTCAAATATTTGTACATGGAGAAATTAACACTCATGATTTGTGAAATTATTCACACACCTATATTTTGAAGCAGGTTTTTTACTTGATTTTCTTAAACATTATTTTCATATTTTGACTATGAATATTACGAAGCTGGGTTTCCTATTGTAGACGCTGTATATGGTTCAACATTTTTCATGATGTATTGTTTAATAAATTAAATAACATCATATTCTAGTCTGATTTTTTGGGCAATTCTAATACAAATTAATACAATTTCCAGTTGAACATTCACCTTAATTTCCAGAATGGAGATCAAATTTGGTACAGTTCTTGCTACTCCAAGAAATTCAGTGGCATTTACATATAATGTTACATGTGAACTTGTTTTAAAATTACGTAGTAATTTGTTTGATCAACATTTGTGGTTAACCTAAGGAACCTTATTTATTGACTAATGTTTGAGTTCAAAATTTGTAAAAAGAGTTGGCAGTATCACAAGTGTTTTTAAAAGGTATTTTTAAATAATTAAAATTTTCGAGTATTATTTTTTTAATTGAAAATATTCAATCGGAAATACAAAACAAGATATACCGGATATTATGAATGTATAACGAAACTATTTTTTTTCTTTTTTCGGGAGAAGAAATGAATAATTTGATTATTTGATACAAGAGTATAAACTTCCAAACATTGAGTTTAAAATCGCTTTGATATGAATATGTGGGTGTATGCAAGAAACTGATATGTCACAATTGATGCATTTTGAAGTAAGAGCTGCAAAGTTTTCGGAATACAATACCTACATTTACCGCTTTGGTTATTACACTTTCGTTTCAGGTTTTAGTAACATATCATCCATCATGATGATAACATATCATGATATATTATCCAGAAATCACCGTCTGGTTGTATGCGAAAATTTTACACACACAATTGTTGGAAGAAAAATGACACCCTCTACAGACATTTCTTATCGTGCATCAACCTGATATGTTATATGACGATGACAGTAGTATCTATTATCACAAATTTCCTCCTCCGTTAGCGTTTCTTTTTCGCTTTATACGTCTGGATCTCTTTTGGTATGTTGACCTGCAGAATGCCGTAATTTCTTTGGCGGTGGAGTAACACTCTGAATATATTTGCTACGTTCAAATCGTTCTCAACCGGCTTCCTTTGCACTTAAGTAGAACATTTATCCTAACCACTCATAAATAACACTCTAAACAAACCACAAACTTTACGAGTACGAGTATAATGTGTATACGACGGGCTGTTCTCATTGCTAAACATATACCTATAATTTGTATATTTTGCTAATGTATCAATAATAATGATCGTATCAGTAATATAGAAAATGTTAAAGAAGTCATTTTAAAGTAAATTCAATATATGAATTATGAAACTAAACACATAATACAACGTCGTGACTAAGTTTGTACATCACTTTATGTACAAGAAGGTAAAAGTGCAACATCGCCTTTTTCCCACCAGTTCAATCGAAAGACCATCCTCAACTATAAGTACTTCGTGATTTATCTCTCTTATATAATAAGGAAGCTTGTGACACACCTTAATGGTGTTCAGCTTCCTTTCAAGCCGTGTGAGGATGATATGGTCGCTCTGACTTTACTTTTGCAGTAGTATCGCAAATCTGATGGAATATAAGTGCGAACATTTCGCAAAACCTTTAATTTTGCAGCAGACAAGTTTCTTCATCCGAAGTACAGAGCAAACAATTCCTAGAGATGTGGATGCTGGCCACGCATGGTGATTTTGATTCTTTCTCACAGTTATATCGGAGAGTATACGTACGATATATAAAATAACAGATTTTTCCTTCGTAACTCTAATTTTGGAAACTTTCTGTATATAAACAGATTCACCTTAATAACAATATTTGCGGAATACTAATGACGAAACGACGAAAGCAAGGGAAAAGAACATATCCCTCGTCATTTCTTAACTTACAAATATTTGGCTCTTTTTAATGTTATAATGAAGGCGCCTCACATATGGAGTTCTTTTTTTAATTTTTCTTGCAAACTCTGAAATTTACTTGTATTTCAATAATGGAAAAATGAGCCTAACAATCCTTTATCAACATTGAAAAAATGTCTTCTGCTGATCAACCCAATTGGAGCCTATAACTCATCCGAAAACAAACGTTATGTACCACAAAGACACAGAACAAACAGGTCAAGAAGTTATTAAAATCTGTTCTTAATTTTAATAATCCGCATTATCCTCATTCTTCGTTTTTCCTTCTCGGCCAGCAACCAGCATCTACATAAACAAAGGAAGGAAAACAAGTGCCGAAAATGAAAACCCAGAGCAAACTTGCAAATACAAAAAATATCCTTCTGCAAAACCGCATGGCTCTCGTAAAGAAAACAGACACATTTTCATTCACTACAACGCACAGCAACACCAAAGAGAAGTAGTGACAAGTCACCACTTACCTTCCGATACCAAACGGAACATGAGGCAGACAAGAATCGAGTTGTTGCCCCATCGTCTTAACTTGAAACACATCTTTTTCTTCTTTTTTTTACAAAAACAATGTATTTTAATATATAACATATATATTTTAAATATAATTTCCTTCTTTTTAACGTACAAAATGAATAATTAATTTAATCACTATTGAGGTTATATTTTATTTTAATCCATATGAAAGCCTCGCCCATTATGTTAGTGAGTATTGTTTTCTAAGCCTCGTACAAAGGCAGGGGTGGCTCCCAAAGAAAGTCACAGTCAGTGTAGATTCTAGACGAAAGTCACGTTCAGAGGCGCTACAAAATATAAGCTATTACAAATCCTGTTTTGGAGCTCCTTGCGGGTATGCAGTTACCGCGGGAGATACGTCGGAGACCTGAGTTCGATTCCCGGTTGGAGCGCATGTGGTTCAGATTCCACGTTAATCAGTAGGTCCACGTCTCATATAGGTTCGCTGCTGAACGGCACCTTAAATCAACAACGACAAGTCCCGCTCTGGCAGTTTGTGCTTTTTAACTTTTATACTTAAAACAAATGTTTAAAGTGTAATAAATTCTCAAAGTTACTTCAGTATTATTTTTTAACCTGTGTAACTTCAAAGTGAGATGTTGGAAGGGTATTTGTATTGTGCAATATTTTCATTTGAAATATTTTAATTTGAATTTCATATATTTTATGGTATTTTTTTACAAAAAATCTTCAGGTGTTAACGTCTTAATAAGATTTACTTTGTTATATATAGTATGTTCTTCTTGTTGATAACCTTGATGTTTAAATGGATAGATTAGTACATATTTTCTTAATCAAAAATATCTTGCTGTATTTCTTTACATAGCTTTCATTAAATCTCTTTATAAAATTTAAATTTCAACAATCTTAGTTTTCCTGTCAAATCGTTTGATATGATTGGGTTTTTCATATTTTACATCACTCTATTAAGACAACCCATATCTTCTGTTTCCGAAATGTTGCATATAATTCTAGCTTTTCTAAAATATTGCGTAGTTCACATTTTGGAAAGCTTTTGTAGTCGAGACGTCGATATGTTCAGCAAAACTTGCTGATTCATGGTATGCACTAACACTTTTATAAAACTTTTTCTTAATCATTTAGAGTTCTCTCAGGTTTCTTCTCCCTTTTCTTCTACTCTTCTCTCTTTCAGTACTACCAGGTGGCAGCACAATTAACGCAAGGCATATTCTGTACGAGTTGTACGAATCCAAATGAACGTCACAAAGTACACTAACGCAGAATTTGCGTTGAAGCGAAAAATATATCAAGAAAAATTTGGAACAGTTACAGTGTTACCTGTAGATTCCGGAGAACATTGGTTTACAGAAAAATTATTTTTTTCTTTAAACTTTCTGGCAATAAATCCCTTTTCACAAAATATAGAATGCAGAAGAATAAATAATTGTAGTTTATATCTTTAGATGATTATTTGGTTTAAAACTACACAAAATTATTTTTCAAAATTATTTAGTAGATTTGTTTTAAGACAATACACTATATATCACACTTACTTTCTTCTTTTTAAACTTTTCTAGGATATTTTCTAGGAACTATCGTCCATATTTGATATTGACTAGAGATACATTCCTATGTATTTTCTTAAAACTTAATTTGATAAATAAGCTTTAAAGTATCAAATATATGATATTTTTAATTGATAAATATGTAGTTTACAGATAGAAAAAGTAAGCGAAAATAATGTAGAATAAAATAAAATTCACACTGTTATTAAATTAATCTCAAGTACAGGACAAAAGTAAAAGTAGGTTATCCCATACTAGGTTTACGTTCCTTTTCGTCATTTTTATTTTTTAAAGAGATAGTTGTTAATGTAGTATTATATTTTTTTACATTATGAACTATTGCACTGACGAGCTGCTTGTTATATCGAAATTACCCTTGCGCATCTACAGCATGAATAAAGATCAATACAAGGAATTTAGTTATCCTGTAAACCTGAATGCACAGAGTAGGAATGAGTGAATATCAAAGTACGTGAGATAAAGATATACGAAAAAGTAAAAGTTGCCAATATTTTCCTCATGTAAGATAAAGAAAAGTAAATCGAAGAAAGGATAAAATTGTTGAGTTTAAAAAGACGCCATGAAGAATAGGTAGATTAGGGATAAAGTAGGGTCTAATAATTCCATAGTTCTTGAGAAAATTTATCTATGGTCCTCCTGAGTCCTTAATTAAAGATTCGGGGGAGTATCAGTTGTTCACGTTATAAGATTCCATAAAGCAAACTAGCTAACTCTATGGACTATGGAGGCCGTAGGTTTAATGTCGCGTACACAAAAGTTCTCCATTGACTTCTCTCCTAACAAACTCGATCTATTTTCTAATTTGCATTTCTATTTCTGCAAGTTTCGTCACAATAATGTTCTCCCATCTGCGTCTAGATATTCGTAAAGATCCTTTTCCGATTGTACTTCCAATTAAAACGTTAAAAACTATTTTACTTTCTTTCATTCTGGTCACATGCCCTGGCAACCTGAGTCTCCTAGTATTTCCGCTACGGTCAATCCACAGTTGAGAGATATGTTATTCAGATACTGTGATACTTGTCTGGTGCTCTATTACGTTGCTGATTCTCCAGCTATGATTGCTCTAATGTCATGTCTTCTAAATCCTATCAAGAAATGTGCGTAAGCGGCAACTGTCATGCGATTTGGTACTAACACAAAAGATTCCGCATTGTCATCAATCATACTACAACAATCATACTACGTCATTAATCATACTACATTTACACAGGATAGGTATGATGATATAACTGTTGTCCAGGATATATTGGTTTTGAGTAGGTTGGTAAACCATAGGATATATTCTGCGGGTTAGGAATATTATTCTGGTCGTAGAACATGCAAATTTTATGATAGCTCTTCGTGTTCTCTTTTTCTTAAAAGTTCATTAGTCTTCCAGTGTGTTTAATTTAGTCTGTAAGGCGTCTACCGTGGCTAACTTTTCCAATGCAAACCCAAAGATCTATTTTATTAAGGAAATCCTGCAAACCCAAAGATAAATGGTGGATCTTTTGTCCTTCGTTCGCTTCCGGTAATAACTGTATTATTGCTCGAAGTTTACGAAAAGAGTGTGAGTCTATTGGCTCGTCCATTTCTTGCTGTATCTCGAACAATTCCTGCTCTGTTTTATACGATGAGAAGTTTGGCCTACATAAAGCTACTAGCTTAGATTTTAAATTGTCATAGATCATCGTATCAAATTGATTTTGATTTTTAAGCTGTAATACTAGATCTAGTGCCGTGTCATGTAAATATATTGGTAGAATCACCTTTTCGTTAGCCGGCGACCATGCCTGCATTGCTGCCATATGATAGAATAGCATGAAAAACCTGTCCAGGTCTACGTGCACGTGTCCCGCATACTTCGTTAAATGCGCCATATTAAAATATAAATTAGATGCACCCTGTGTCATATTGAAGTTAATCTCTACTGATCTGTATGCCTTTTCACCGATCTAGTTTCCGGCATAAATTGCGCCTAAGTAAAGTAAGAGAAAAAGGGAGAGAGAAAGAATTTATATATATATATATATATATATATATATATATATATATATATATTAGCTGCATTTAGATAGTAAAACTTTGATAAAATATATTCTGATACTGATCTTGTTCGTGTTAAAAAGTTAATAAAAAGAATGTCCCATACAAAACTCCGGTGCCTATCACAATGTAATGACTTTGGTAGAGTCAATAATGCACCGAGATTTTATCCCCTTCACCAAGTTATTAAAATTTGATAAATACAAAAGGTATTGGATTTACAAAGAACAAAATAGCATATATCCTTTTAATGTCCAAATAAGAGGAGAATAAGTGACTTGCACGGTGCCCCTTTTCTCAAGGCAGTCTCCAAGACAGCTGCCTGTTCTGGTGAGTCTCGAAGGATAGCTCTCTCAGCTAAAGGCAGCTTCACAAGGCTTGGTTATAGAAAGAACCCCTAATCCAGTGCGACCTTGCGAAAGGATAGGTGTACCCCTAGTCCAGTGCGACCTCAGGGCAGTGTAGTGATTCGATCAGTTGAACGACAGATGCTGGGTCCCTCGGTGGTCCGCCTTTTATCTGTTCTCTTTGGGTCCTTAAGTGAGGTCCGTCTTCTTTCGTCAATCATCGGTTTCTTTCCTGTTGGCTTTTCTTCTGCTCTTATGTTTATAATCAATAACACTTGTTGTGTTGCCGTGTGCTCTTGTCCTGATGTGGGGATCCTTACAATATACATAAGGAACTATGTCATAGAACATCCAGGATTAACATCCGAAATTTTGGATTCAGATTTATTCCTCCTAATTTTATTTTCTAGTGTCCTCCTCGGGTGCATTCATTCCCAAAACGCTCATCGCATCAACTTCTGATATAATGTAATTGTTCACTAATTAATTAAATTTTAGTTTCCTGTACACACGTTTCGGGATTAAAAATGAGCACACACTGCAGATATAAATTTAACTTATAACGAAGTTAGCAAAGTCTCCCAGATGAAATCACCATACAACGCTAAATGCACCTTTCCTAAAAATTCATCTCCACAACGGGAAATTGATTCAGTTAAAATCATAGACAACGAGTAACTCGTCTCAAGCAATATCTTCTCTATACTAAATAGTACCTCACATATCTGCAACCAATTGTTACCTTCTTCACTACTAAAATTATTTAGTTTATTATCTAAAATTCGTTTGTTTTTGAAAAGTTACTTTAACATCAAATTATGTTCCACTTCAGCATCAGAAATTGCAAACATTATAACCGATCGCACCTCTTTCATTATTAGTCTTTGCATAGATATTTCAGATGATTGTGATTAACATTTAATGACTGAATTGTGTCCCCCCTTTCATTTCCAACTCTCGTTATTGTATTTTGAATATTCGAAATCCATCGGTAATAATTACCTAAACTCAGGTACCTGTTGCCAGCATATGGAAAACGATCATCCAGTCCAAAATTGGAGCTGAGTTCTCCAATCACGTCTGTGACATAACGACTATAGTTAGCGGTTTGAGTTGTAACTTCGTATACCTTCCGAGCCCGACAAGAGACGCTAAAGTTACAAACCATATTGATTTATTGTTAGTTTGTTTTTAACAGAGCTCTGAACCTTCGCGGGCCTGTCAGACCCAACCCGGCAGTTCAAGTAACATTTTTTGCTTTTGCTAGTGTCAAGAGTCTTGTATGGAATTTAACTTTTAATTGTGATTACTAGGGTTCGAAAGTTGAAGACCTAAAATTGCCTACAATGAAATCTATAAGAAGTCCTAAAATATCTACCAAGTCTGTTCTTCTTCCACACACGGAAGTACAAAATAAAATAAGAAAAAAAAATCCCCAGCTACGCCACCTTTGCTGGAGGACATTGTTACAACTCCTCATCTAACTTGTGATTGTTGCAGATCTTGTCTTGTCAGTATAGTTGCTTAAGAATGTCTTATTTTTTGAATTTTCTTTATTGAAAAGAGATGTTTAAGAGGTGTTGATGCTTCGAGTTAATGGCCAGTAAATTTACGGTCGAAAGATGAAGTGTCAAAAGACGTTAAAACCTATGAAAAACTCACATGCAGACAAATAAACAAAACGCTGGAAAACGGAAAAAGAACACGTAATTTACTATTTTCCGGCCTACAATGACTCAAAGAAATATCAAGGCTAATAAATATGCAAAATGCCAGTATTGACCGCACAAATTAGTACAATACACACTCAACCGCTGATAACATTGCATTTGTATTAATTTTACACGAATCTCGACGCAGTACTTCATTAATTAATGTGCCTTGTATATTATTTTCATACGCTCAGCCTGACCAACAAATCTGCTGTCAAACTTCCATGTATTCAAAACTTTGCGAGCTTCAACCAGTTTTCAGTAATTGGACATGAGTTTTGAAGTTGGATTACCTATGATAAAAACACATGAATAGCATCATATTTATAGCGAGGGCTAGCATCAAATAATGAGGCAAAGCATACACTATCCTCCAGGAAGGATATGATGATTATTTGATAACGTTTAAAGTATATTTGTTGTCTAAGGCTTCTGTCGCCGGACTAAACGATAAGCTAAGACCTCTACTGCTGACAATTTGCGGAAGTGCGCTCGCAATTGAAAAGGAAGGACCTCAACTAGAGAAAATGAAGTGTGTTGTATCATAAGCTGACAACGCCAGACACACACACATTCAACGACCTTTTCTTCTTAGGTTTCAATACATTCACCTTATAGATCAAACCTTTAGAATATGGTTTCCTGACCCTCTGCAGAATCCCCTGAATGATACTAACTTATTTTAAAATTAAACACATGTCACATTCCTATTACCAATATCACAGAAGTTCAACATACGGGATCAAAGAAATTCCAGAAACAGATACGATACCTAAAATGTTTCTGGCTTTGAAGCACTTCTGGCTAAATGAATTCTTGAGTATTGAGTAATACTTAATGATGCAAATAAAAGTTTCCTGTGATTAATGTAGGTACTTAATTAGGCTCTAAGCAGTAACAGAGAAGATTAAATCAAATCACAGTTTTTAGGAATGTCACATTGTTGCATAATTATAGTAAATGTATCACTCTCAGGGTAATCATGATTCTAAGAACTCTTATCTCGCTCAGGTCTTGTTTGTCAAAGCCAGAAACATCTTTGCTGCTAGTAGCAAACACACTTCTTAGCTTTTATGAATAAAATATAAAGTATTTTCTTTGGAACGTTTTACTATGGGTATAAGTTTCGAATGTAGCAAATACGAAAGGATGCCTTGTATTTTATAATTTTATTTGTGATAACGGATATTATTTCTGTCTAACGCAAATTGTGTGACAAAGTGCTAGAAAATGTGACGTATAAAATAGTTTTACATTATATCGAGTATTGGCAACCGTGAAAAGCATTGGAGTGGAAAGAATACGACGGAGTGGAGAAATATATCATTATTTATGGATTGTACTGATACAGACAACTCTTAATTTACAAGTTAGAGAAATAATGCAGGTTAATGAAAACTTCAACTTACGAGTTGCCTTGTAAGGCTACCTTACATCTAAAGATCACAACGAGCATTGTTATTAAATAAAGAATATGTAACAGTTTTGTATACATTACATTATTTAAAAAGTACACATACCACTCAAAGTATAGCAAACGTTTTATTGATTTTACACATACATTTTGTAAGTTAGAAACACTGAACATCAGGGCACTACTAGTTATTATTCTATTCTTGTGTTCGTACATAGTGAGTATTAGGCAAGACGATGTAATATAGTTTCGTTATTGAAATGTGAAAAGATGGCGGTTACCAGTAGAACCACGTTATGTATACAATTTTTTAAAGGCATCAAATTGTGCAGATCATGCGGCTACTTGGAGAGAGACCCAAAAATCTGAAAAAAAACAAGCCAAAAACATTAATCAGACCACCGATTGTTGGTAAATGTAAACTGAATCGATACATCAACTTTTCCGTTTCTCTTATCTTCAACTACATGGCTTATATATGAGTATTGGCCAAGGAAAATAGAGCAAAGAATTAATTTCCAGAAGTATATAATAAATTCCTCTGATTTATTTTAGTTTTATTTTTCAAACCAATCGGAAATTAATTTTCAAATGGCCCTTTTGAATCCGCCAATATATAAAGTAGTTGCTGTTGGAAATATCATCAAACTGATAATTAGAAAAACATACGAGATGTCATTGTTCTCAGTTGTAAACCGTTTCCTAAATATTCACCTCTAAAATGTAAGTGGTTGTATATCCAGGTTAAATGATTAGTGAATATAGCCCAATAATTGGCTGAATATAGTAAATGAAAGAAAATGTGAGACAGGAAAATAGTAAAGGGTACATTAAATGGATAGTATTGTTTCTCAACACGGCTCCTTATTGTGAGCCACTTAAACGTCTCAACATGAGGAACTGTCAGTAGTTAGATATTTTGTTTTAAATATGGTATAGGGGCTAGTACTGTATAACTGTTGCGTTTTATATAATTTGTCACGCCTAAACCATTATCCAATATTACCAATTACATATCAAATCTGGGAATATTGCACATTTATGGAAGTTTATAGTCGTAGGTGAAAATTTTCTTTCTTAATAGAGTTACTCCTATTACGATAAATATATCGTGTCAGAAATAAGAGTGTAGTCGAGATAATAAGTATATATTCATATTTGAGGGGAAGACCATACATTTCCCAAGTCTCGTAAACAATGCTAGCTTACGAGGTCTTGAAGATGAAAATTTATTTTAGAGTTACATGATTCGTTTGGTAAAAACTAAAAATACAATAAAGTGATTGTACGTTCTGACTGAAAAGCATTTTGAACGTTTAAAGTTAGACTAGGTGATACACAATACACTAAAATAATAAATATGTTTCAAAGGTGTGATACTAAAAAAGTGGTAGACCTCTCGTGGCGTAGAAATATCCTGAGGACTTTTTTAATGAAGCAAAAAAGCTATCAGAATACAGAATTTGAAAGTACATTTAAAAATGGTATGAGAAAAATGTCAAGAGGAAACTTGGAGTAGATAGGGGTCACTTGCGGGTGTTTTTTTTCCTACTGCGCATGCGCAAACCCTGGACGCTGATTGGCTGGCGCAGGTCACGTGACCCCGCCCCCTTGGCCACGCCCCTTGACGCTGATTGGCTGGCCACGCCCCCGGCCACGCCCCTTGACGCTGATTGGTCGGTGCAGGCCACGCCCCCGGCCACGCCCCTGACGCTGATTGGTCGGCGCAGGCCACGCCCCTTGACTCTGATTGGCTGGCGCGGTTACACCCCCTGACACGCTCTTTTACGACCTCCGATTGGCTGGTACCGGACCCCACCCGTTCACGCTGACTGGCTGGCGCGGGACCCCCTTCCGATTGGCTGACGCCGGACCCCGCCCCCTTAACGGCGATTGGTCACGCTTAGGAGTACCGCGCTGATTGGCCGGCTACGCGCACGGTCTGCGCAGATCGGTCGACGCCGGATCACCGCACATACCACATGCCACATAAGATTCGTTCCCTTTTATGAGCACTTTACGAACACATAACGCAGCAGATATTACACAGAGACTCGTTCCCTTTTATGAGCACTATTTTAAACAGCAAAGACTCGTTCCCTTTTATGAACACTTTACAACTCCATAGCAGAGCTAATAAAGAGTATGGCATATTTTCCAACTTTAATTTAAACATAGCAGAATTAATAAAAGAGTATGGCTTATTTTCAAGCCCATTCATTCAACATGAGAACAGAGGGTGGTGGAACACTTGAAAACTTGTTCTTTAAGCTGTATCGAAAATTGCGGTTTTCGAAAAAAAAAGTTGAAAGTTGGCTGATGTTTACCAAACGTAGGCGGATGATACATTTGATGATCCTAAATCGAATACCGTTAAAATTTTATTTTTATCTCTCACTGTTTTCCAGATATAACGATTCGAATTTTTTCAAAATTTCGACCCATTTGGTTTCTGAGCTTTTGAAACTCTGTATATGTGTACTCCACTGGAAAGACCGGTCAAACAATGTGGCTCTATCTCTTACTGCTTTCGAGATATGACGGTTTAGAGGCAAAAAATTTCGATTTTCGAAAAAAACGTTGAAATTCGGCCAATGTTTACCAAACTTGGGTAGATTATACATATGATGATCCTAAATCGAATGCCGTTAAAATTTTATTTCTATCTCTCACCGTTTTCGAGATATGACGATCTGAAGTTTTTTTTGGCAACTTGGCCCACCCTTGTCGTACAGGTTTGAAACATGGTTCCATGGGTTCTTCATGTGTAAAATCGGCAAGGGGATTTATAAAGGGGAGATTTTTTCGATTATTTTTTTGATATTTTTGACCGTTTTCGAGATATGGGCCATTTTATGATTTTTGGACACCCCAAGAAAAAAAATGGACTTAGACGATTTGTCTGGAGTATTTCTAGCAATGACGCTATGGAAGACGAGAAACTGCACTTCGGTGTGTTATTTTTTTTTTTGGACCCGCCGTGGCCCCCCACTCTTGGCGTACAAGATTGAAACATGGTTCCATGGGTTCTTCATGTCTAAAAACGCCAAGGGGTGAGGTACGGGGGGATTTTTTCGATTATTTTTCGATATTTTTGACCGTTTTCGAGATATGGGCCATTTTATGATTTTTGGACATCCAAAATGGGCTTAGAAAATATTTAGCACATTTCTTAGTCGTTTTTGTTTGGAGCCAATAGTAAATAGTTTTATTTTAGCCAATGAGATACTTGACTTGTAGATTTTGCTCCAATGAAAAAAAGTTTTATTTTAACCAATCAGAGGAAAGCAGAACACTATATAAGGGATGAGGTTCGAAGCAGTTCTCAGTCAGTTATTCGTCGGCGTGCAAGAAGATAACATCGTGTGCAGTGTGTGAGAACAGTGAAGTGAATTTTGTGTGAATTAAAGGTAAGTATTTTTTGAACTTTGTCAAAATTTTCGGTGCAGATTTTTAAGTGTTCCTCATAACCTCACCCCGGACCGATTATTTTTTGAAATATGCATTGTGTTGAATACGATCGTGAAAACCCGGTGTCACAGCGACCGAAAATAAGCCGAATATAGATTTTTTTTAAAATAAGCATTTTTTAACTTTGTCAAAATTTTCGGTGGTGGATTTTAAGTGTTCCTCATAACCTTACCCAGGACCGATTATTTTTTGAAATATATGTTGTGCTGAATACGATCGTGAAAACCGCGCGTCACAGCGGCAAAAAATAAGCCGAATATAGATTTTTTTTAAAATAAGCATTTTTTGAACTTTGTCAAAATTTTCGGTGGTGGATTTTAAGTGTTCCTCATAACCTCACCCGAGATAGATTATTTTTTGAAGAATTCGTTGTGTTGAATACGATCGTGAAAACCACGCGTCACAGCGGCAAAAAATAAGCCGAATATAGATTTTTTTTAAAATAAGCATTTTTTAACTGTCAAAATTTTCGGTGGTGGATTTTAAGTGTTCCTCATAACATCACCCAAGATAGATTATTTTTTGAAGAATACGTTGTGTTGAATACGATCGTGAAAACCACGCGTCACAGCGTCCAAAAATAAGCCGAATATAGATTTTTTTTAAAATAAGCATTTTTTAACTTTGTCAATTTTCGGTGGTGGATTTTAAGTGTTCCTCATAACCTCACCCGAGATAGATTATTTTTTCAAGAATTCGTTGTGCTGAATACGATCGTGAAAACCACGCGTCACAGCGTCCAAAAATAAGCCGAATATAGATTTTTTTAAAAATAAGCATTTTTTAACTCAAAATTTTCGGTGCGGATTTTAAGTGTTCCTCATAACATCACCCAAGATAGATTATTTTTTGAAGAATTCGTTGTGTTGAATACGATCGTGAAAACCGCGCGTCACAGCGTCCAAAAATAAGCCGAATATAGATTTTTTTAAAATAAGCATTTTTTAACTTTGTCAAAATTTTCGGTGCGGATTTTAAGTGTTCCTCATAACATCACCCAAGATAGATTATTTTTTGAAATATACGTTGTGCTGAATACGATCGTGAAAACCGCGCGTCACAGCGTCCAAAAATAAGCCGAATATAGATTTTTTTAAAAATAAGCATTTTTTAACTTTGTCAAAATTTTCGGTGGTGGATTTTAAGTGTTCCTCATAACCTCACCCGAGATAGATTATTTTTTTGAAGAATACGTTGTGTTGAATACGATCGTGAAAACCACGCGTCACAGCGTCCAAAAATAAGCCGAATATAGATTTTTTTAAAATAAGCATTTTTTAACTTTGTCAAAATTTTCGGTGGTGGATTTTAGGTGTTCCTCATAACCTCACCCAAGACCGATTATTTTTTGAAGAATACGTTGTGTTGAATACGATCGTGAAAACCACGCGTCACAGCGTCCAAAAATAAGCCGAATATAGATTTTTTTTAAAATAAGCATTTTTTAACTCAAAATTTTCGGTGATGGATTTTAGGTGTTCCTCATAACCTCACCCAAGACCGATTATTTTTTGAAGAATACGTTGTGCTGAATACGATCGTGAAAACCACGCGTCACAGCGTCCAAAAATAAGCCGAATATAGATTTTTTTTAAAATAAGCATTTTTTAACTTTGCCAAAATTTTCGGTGGTGGATCTGCAAAGTAAAATTCCGTTTTTTTTCTATTTACAGGTTTAGAAAGAATACGTTATTGGGAAAAACATTAATTGGTGTTCTGTAGTTGGAACAGTCCCAATTACTTTTTCTTGCAAATACCTGATTTTTCCGAGAAGAATTTTGCAAAAAAATATATTGCTTTACAGCGAATAATTGTTGAACGTTAAGAATAATAGGCTATTAGAAAAAACACTAATTGGAGTTCTATAGTTGGAACAGTCCCAATTACTTTTTTCTTGCAAATACCTGATTTTTCCGAGAAGAATTTTGCAAAAAAATATATTGCTTTACAGTGAATAATTGTTGAACGTTAAGAATAATAGGTTATTAGAAAAAACACTAATTGGTGTTCTATAGTTGGAAGACAACAATATTCTAAAAGTTAGATAAACAGCAAAAAAAATGGAGCGATTTAATATAATATCCGAATCTCAGCAATATTATAGACAGTTTAAAGATAATGGGAATTTACTGACAATTGAATTAACTCCTCTCCCAGAGGGAGAAAACCCCCTTGAATGGGTAGAAAACGGTATTAATGATTTGGTACGGTATGTAATGAGAGGTGTGCTCCCTCATCATCGTGTAGGGTTGACTTTTATAAACCAAAATCACCCAGATAAACCATTCTATTTGTCGTTTCGAACTGCTAATAATATGACTGCTGAAAATGTGTGGGGTGCGTTAGAAAAAGTAATTCAATCCAATACTTCATTCTTATATCAAGATCGCTTTATTCTCTATTTTCACCACGTCGAATTACCTATTGGTATGGGACGAGTGAAACAGAATTTTTCTGACATAAACGAGTACATAAAACATAACAGAGGTATTATAGTCATTAAAAACCCTGAATACTATTGTTTGGGTCAAGCTCTGGTGGTGGCTATAGGGCTTATTGAACATAAAAATGATACAAAAGAAAGAGATAGATATCGAAATCAATACGCAAAACACATGTTTCAAAAGGTATCCGAACTAAGTGAAAAGGCTGGTGTTAGCCTAGAGAATGGCGGGGGGATACCGGAATTAAAAAAATTTCAGGCATATTTAGCGGACTATAAAATCACCGTGTATGATGGGTTATCGGGAGAAAAAATATTTTTTGAGGGTCACGGTCATGGCAAACAGATTAATCTGTTATATATTAACAACCATTATAACGTGATCACTAGCCTAACAGCAGCCTTTTCATGTGTTTACTACTGCGAAGAATGTCACAAAAAATTTCAAACGAAAGACAGACACGTAGGGAAGTGTAAGGCTTTATGCAATAAATGCCAGAACAGACCACCATGCACAATTACGGAACGTGTAGTATACTGCCGGGAATGCAATAGATGTTTTTATGGGCCTCAGTGTCTCAAAAACCATAAGGCTTCATTATGCGCTATTCTGAAAGTGTGCCCTCAATGCCGTAAAGCCTACGCCGTGAAAAAAGGGCGGAATCCACATGTCTGTGGGGAGGTATTCTGCACAGGGTGTAATAATATGATGCCGTCAGGGCATTTATGTTATATACAACCATGCCGAACGCGTACCCCACAGAAATGGCTATTAGTGTTTTACGACATTGAGTGCCGCCAAGATAAAAAAGTAGCCGGTGGTATTTTTGAGCATGAGCCCAACCTGTTAGTCAGCCAACAGGTGTGCTACCGTTGTAAAAACAGTGAGACTGAACGGTGTGGTGTATGCGGCGATAGAACACATGTATTTTACGGGGACAAATGCATCGGCGAATTTTTAGACTATTTAGCACAAAGACGTTCTGAAATAAATAAAATAGTCGTCGTGGCCCATAACGCAAAGGGCTACGACGCCCATTTTATTTTACGTGCAATGATGCTTCATAAAGAATGGACACCGCGAATAATTATGCGGGGGTGCAAAATTTTATCGATGGAGTATTTATACTTAAAATTTATCGATAGTCTAAATTTCTTGCCGATGCCTTTGGCCAAATTAGGCGACGCGTTCGATCTGCCCGTCTCGAAGGGTCATTTCCCTCATCTGTTCAATGCAAAAGCTAATCAGGAGTATAGGGGTGCTTTACCGGCTATCGAGTATTACGATGTGGAGGGTTTGAAAAAGAAACAGAAAGAGAAGTTTTTGCGTTGGTACAATGAGGAAAAGGAAACACTCGGAGAGACGGGTTTCGTTTTAAAAGAACAACTTATAAAATACTGTACGAACGATGTGGACGTGCTGCGCAATGCTTGCGTAAAATTCATGAACGAGTTTGAGGCTATATCGGGCGTCAACCCGTTCGTGGAGACTATAAGCATTGCCAGCGCGTGCAACTTAATGTATCGAAAAAAGTTCCTATGCCAAGACACCATTGGTATTATCCCACATAGTGGCTACCGGTGGCGTGATAATCAATCTGTCGGCGCCGTTCAGTGGCTCGTGTACGAGGCCGACAGATTGAAAACACGAATCCAACATTCTGGTAACGGGCGAGAGGTTGTGGTGAGAGGAGGATATAAAGTGGATGGATATGCACACTATAACGGAGAAGAACACGTTTGGGAGTACCAAGGGTGTCTATTTCACGGGTGCCGGGAGTGTTACCCCACAGGCCGTGACAACCCCATATATAATGACGCGTACACTACTTTTAATATGCGTTATGAAAGTAGTGTAAATAAAATTATCCGATTAAAAGAGCTGGGGTATATAGTTCATGAAATATGGGAATGCCGGTGGCGTGAGTTTTTAAAAGAACACCCACCGGTGAGTATATTTGTAAAAAACCACATCATGACTAAAAAAACCCCAATTCACCCGCGGGATGCCCTGTATGGCGGAAGAGTCGACAACGTGAAACTCTACAGAAAGACGAAAGAGGGAGAACGTATCATGTATACAGATATAATCTCCCTCTATCCTTACTGTTGTAAGGTGAAAAAATATCCTGTGGGTCATCCGAAAGTTTATGTGGGCGATGACGAGTGTCCCGATATTTCAGCGTTTGAGGGAATAATAAAGTGTTCGGTTTTACCCCCGACCAATCTCTACCACCCGGTGCTGCCCTATCGGAGTGGTGGAAAATTATTATTCCCCTTATGCCGAACGTGCGCGGACACTCTGAATGAGGAAGAAGAATGCCGGCATTCGGAGGGGGAAAGAGCTTTGACTGGAGTGTGGGTTGTAGACGAAGTGCGGGTAGCTGTCGAGAAAGGATATAGAGTGCTAGAAAAACACGAGGTATGGAGCTATGAGGTTGTAATGTATGACGCTGAAAAGAAAGAGGGCGGTCTTTTCACGGAATACATTAACCTGTTTATGAAGATCAAGACTGAGTGTAACGGTTGGCCTGCAGGATGCGTCACCGAACAACAAAAAGACCAGTTCATACAGGAGTATTATGAGAAAGAGGGTATCCGATTAGACCGGGAAAAGATTATGCGCAACAAACCTAAGAAACGAATTTCAAAGCTAGGAGTAAACAGCCTGTGGGGTAAGTTCGCACAAAGAGAAAACATGGAGCAAATCGCTATCATTAAAACTCCCGAGGAGTATTTCGATAAATTAACAAATCCGAATATTGAGGTTAATTCGTGTATTCCAATCGGCGACAAATTCCGTGTGCTCAACTGGAGTGTTAATGAGAGCGTTATTGCTCCTGCTAAAAACATTAACGTGATAATCGCCGCATACACCACGACACACGCTCGCCTCGAGTTATTTCGTTATTTGGATTTACTTGGCGAGCGTGTGTTATATTATGATACCGATAGTATTATTTACACTCAATTGCCTGGCGAGCCACAGTTAAAAATAGGAGTGCATTTAGGGGAATGGAAGAATGAGTTGGCAGAATATGGTCCGGATGCATATATCGAAGAATTTTGTGCTGGTGGTCCCAAATGTTACGGCTATTCCGTTGTTAACACTCTTAATGGTAAAACAAAGACAATATGTAAAATCAAGGGAATCACACTGAATAATAAAACATTAAAATATGTTAACTTTGAACAGATGAAAGATATGATTTTAAATAATTCGCCTTCTATTAGCGTTCCTCTCGGTCGACAAATTGTACGTACTAAAGATTATAAATTGATTACTAAGCCGGAGGCGCATAAAATCTATCAGGTTACTGCTAGTAAAAGGAAACGAATAGAAAATTTTGATACACTTCCCTACGGGTATAAAAGAAGTCGAATAGTGTAAATACAGTATTAGTAGAAACGATAGTTTTTAATTAAGTAGAGAGTAAAAAATGGATAATCAAATTTTAAATCGTTATTATTTTTATTTCGATGAAATCGAGGTATGTGTTGGTCTAGCATACGATGGTGGGGGAGAATTTTCTGTTATTATCATTTTACATAATTACTATGATCGTATTCGTCTTTCACCTGATGAGTGGTATACTTTTCTATCATATTATTCATATATTGAAAACTACTTTAATGCTGATACAAATTCTTCATTGCCTACACAATTTTTCATTAGTGAAAATTATAAAATATCATTGTCAGATACTCTTAACGGTATTCGTCAGTGTTTTATTCAATCGTCAGATGACGATAGTAATGGTCAGGTAAATTTCAGTGTTTGTACATGGCGAAAACTCCAGCTTCATTTGCCGTGCATTCAGCGGATCATAATTACTAGTTCTCAATTATGTAAAGTTGTAAACATGCCTGAATTTACTACTTCTACTACTACTGCTACCAATCTACCGTCTGAATCGTAATAATAATATGTTATTATATCCATAATTATTTTGTGGTGTAACAGAATATGGAGTTTCAACACCCATTTACTTCTATTATAGCTGGTCCCACTGGGTGTGGTAAATCATATTTTGTAAAAGAGTTTTTAAAACATTATGCCGAAAAATGGAAAAATATAGTATGGTGTTATGGTGAGTGGCAACCTCTGTATGAAACTCTATCCTCAGGTTGTACATTTAAAGAAGGGCTCCCCAAAATAGATGATTTTCCAGCACAAGCTGGCCCCCATCTGGTAATTATTGACGATTTAATGCGAGAGTGTGATACACGAATTGTTGACTTTTTTACTAAAGGTAGCCACCACCGAGATTTAAGTGTTATTTTTATAACACAAAATTTGTTTCATCAAGCTAAAGGTATGCGAGACATATCATTAAATTGCCATTATATAATATGTTTTAAAAACCCCAGAGACCAGGCTCAAATTAATTATCTAGCACGCCAATTATATCCTGGTAACACAAAATTTGTACAGGAAGCCTATCAGGACGCAACACAAGATCCTCATAGTTATTTGGTTTTTGATTTAAAACAGGGCACTCCAGACGAACATCGTGTTCGAACAAAAATTTTCCCCTCAGATTCTTACAATTATGTTTATGTACCGGTAAAAAAAATAATCTCAATAACTGATATGTTTTAATACTCAATTTTAATATAATAGCTACAAAAAAAAATGATTAGCAAAGAGAGTGCACATTTACTAAAACTTTTAGCAAAGGCAAAACCCAAAGTACGCCAAGCAATTTTACAAAATGCTGATCCCGAATTAATTCGCTCTATTTGTGAATGTTCCTATAACGTATTACAAGGAAATGTTCCGTTAAATAAAAAAGAGAAAAATAGATTAAAAAGGTATAGAAAGGAATTGAGGTATTTAGCGAAAAAAGGTCCATCATTAAAACAGAAGAAAAAACGAATAATTGTACAAAAAGGTGGGTTTCTTACTGCTTTGCTTGCACCTATTATTGGAGGTATACTATCTCCTTTAATTAAATAATTATGCAGCATGCACAAAAGCTTGTTTTAATTGCACCAGAAAAATTGCACCAATATCAAACTATATCTAATTTAGACGATGAGATGAAAAATATTTTAAATAATAAAAATATGAGTGTTGAAGAAAAATGGATACGCTATAAAGAGGTGTTACAAAAATATTTACACATTGTGCAAAAACCTACTGCAACAACATCAACTAGTGTTGGTACTAAGAAGGAGGAGGAGGAGGGTGAGGACGATGAAATACTATTTACTCTTCCCGAAAATTGTCTGCGTAAAGCAAGACCTTTATTACGTAGATTAAAACAAAATTCCAACATTCATTGGGATGACAGTGGTAATGTTAATATTTATAATAAATTAATTCCTGGAGCTAATATAGTAGATCTAATAGCAGATTTTGTCAGGTATCGCAAGAAAAATATTCCCCCTACAGGTTGGGAACCCTTTGCTGTACTGTTAGCAAAATCCAATATACCTTTAGAGTATATAGGCAACCCACAACGTATAGAATATATTCGTAAGCTGACATCATCTGCTGCTGATCCAAAACAGGAGGAAGAAGAGGAGGAGGAAGAGGAGCCACCACGTAAACGTAAAGTTGTCAACAGATGGTGTGATTATAAAATATGAAGAAGCTGGCCGCTATTTATTATAACCCTTCACACCCTGCCTCGTTTTCAACTGCTACGTCATTATGGAGAGCTGTGAAGAAATCTATTCCTTTACACAAAGTGCAACAGTGGGTAAAAGAACAGTCGACTTATACTCTGCATAAGCCAGTACGTAAAAAGTTTCCACGTAATCCCTATTTAGTGTTCAATATCGACGATCAGTGGCAAGCGGATTTAAACGATATGCACAGTCTGCAGAAGTATAATGATGGTAATAGGTATATTTTAACAGTGATTGATTTATTTAGTCGTTATGCCTGGGCTGTGCCTGTACGTACAAAAACTGGTGAAAACATTATAAAAGCATTTAAGCAAATATTTGCATCTACACGTCGTAGACCCTTACGTCTACAAACAGATAAAGGTACAGAGTTTGTTAATAGACCATTTCAGTTATACTTAAAAAAGCAAAATATTAAATTCTTCACAACACAAAACGCCGATATTAAAGCAAGTGTGGTGGAACGTTTTAATCGAACTCTTAAAGAACGAATGTGGAAATATTTTACAGCCAAGAAGACTTACCGATACATAGATGTGCTATCGAAACTTGTTCAGGCATATAATTCTAGGCCGCATAGAGCTCATCAATTACCATCTGCCAGTGTGAACCAGGACACTTTTCAACAAGTTTGGAATAAATTAATAAAACCAGTGCCACATACTAACTTTGCAAAATATAAAAAAGGTGATACTGTGCGCATTACTAAAGCAAAACGGAATTTTGAAAAAGGGTACAAAGAAAAGTGGACTGTAGAAATATTTAAAATAAAACAGGTGATACATAAGGAAAAGAAAGTGGTTTATGTGTTGGAGGACTTAAATGGTGAAGTAATTGATGGTATCCTCGTCGCCATAAGTGCCTTTACATCGCAGTGACGGGTATGTGACCGCGCAGTACTCCAAGGAAGGGATGGTTGTATAAGAATTTTTGATTAATTTTGAAGAGTTTTTATTTTGACTAGGGAATTAACATAGGTATAGGGAGTAAAGACACAGATTTGAAGCATCAGTGCACGAAAAGATTCGTATTCTCAGTTTTTCTATTTATTGTTTTATATGTTAAGTTAAACACCACAATATGTATCACTGATATCGCAGATCGTATTATTTTGTAAAATCGTGTCTGTAACCTATTGTCAAAACATTCATCTCAAGACATGATGTAGAGAAAAGAGAAAGAGATGAGACATCTGTAATATATGTATAATTACTCAATAAGTAATTATAAGTAAATTAGACTCAATAAGTAATTGTAGAAATTAGTTAAAGGACACGTAAGAGAGCGAAAAGGAGGTCTGGAAGTCTGAACTTTTTAGAAACGTCCTAGATAGGTGAAAATATAGTTAAAAATTGCAAAAGGTATCATGTAATTTATCTTTCTTTTCTTATGTCCTAGTATACTTTTTTCTTTCACATCCAAACATCTCTATTCAGAATTACGAGATGTTTGTGAAGAGAGGTGAAGAGAGAAACATTTCCATCTCAAGAATTATATCAGAAAAAAAATCTTTTGACTTAGGCTAGATTCGAACTCGTAACCCTTGAATCCATAAGTCTGCGCTCTACCGATTGAGCTAACAATTGCTGTTGCAAAAGCCTGATTTTTACAACTACCGGTTGCTGAATGGTGTGTATTAACGAAATTGGCCGAGATAATTGCTTCATATAGCTATTGCAATAATAATAATAATAATAATAATAATAATAATAATAATAATAATAATAATAATAATAATAATAATAATAATAATAATAAAAAAAAAAGATGAAGAACAGAATTTAAAAAGTCGCATTGTTAAAAGTTTGGTGTGCGAAGTTAGTCCTAATATGTGATTTTATTAATTATATATAATAAATGTAAGCGTGGTTTATTCGTGCGTGCTACTCAAACTGCGCAACTCATAAGGGTTGTACGCGTATGGTACAGTAGCCTTGCGTCCTCCAACCGTGAAGAAAGATTCGGTTTGAACCTATGCGTGTCCTAAGAGGAAGGAGGAGATTCAAAGAAAGAGAAATGGTTTAGAAATTATGCAAAAATAGAATATCTCACGAGGTGAGGTGATATAGAGTTCAGCGTGTCTTTCAGCTGTGACTCTATACAAGATATGCATCTACGACTTAACGTGGAACCCGAACCACACGACTCCTGCCGGGAATCGATACCCGTATCATCTCTAGCTCTATCATGAGAGACACACAAGGGCGCCCATATTGTGGTTTTCAAAGGGGGCAAGTATAAGCGACATTTCAAATATAGTTCCAAATTTTGGGGTAACTATTCAAACAATTTTTGGGTTTTTGATCTTGCAAAGTATAATTTCCTCTAGAGGGGGCAATCGCCCCCTCTTACTCCCTTAATGGGCGCCCCTGGAGACACAGGGACATGCAAAAATAATCGAAAATAAACGATATTAATGTTAAATCCATAGCTATTGAGTACATGAATTATGAAACCTTCTATATCGTTCACATCAAAGTTTAGCATTATCGGCATGGAGGTTTAATGGGAGGGGTGAAAATTTAATAATTCTTAATTGAAAGATATGAGTGTCTATTCAATAGTTTTCGGGGTTGCTGAAATTAATAATTACACTCCAGGTACCATTAAAGCCCAAAGCTTTACTCTTTCGTTAGCAGGAACGTTATTCATTTACTTAACTCAGGAGACCTTAAAGTTAAGGATATGAAACTCCATGCATATATTTCTAATTCAAAATTATTAGATACGTATTGTAGCTTAGACTTCTAAGGAGGGGAAGGGCCAATTTATGCAATGATTTCCTTCACATTCGAATAAAATATTGATCCATTATATTGCGAAAACTCATTTCGAGTAGTGTCATTGCTAATAGTTTTCCGTATTTGTTTAGACCCCTACTCATTTATAACAGAATCTCACTTTTCCTGTAACACCTAAGCAAGCACTTAGTAAAGTAAATGCAATTAAAATCTATATTCATAGGACAGTGGTGCAAATGCAGTTGAGCTCTTCGGCAATCTTTAGCATGGAAAGAGAAAAAAGCCACCTCATTGATATTGGAAAAGTAGCTAATGAATTCCTCCCCGAAAAAGGTCACCGCACATTTATTTTACAGATGGTGGTTTATAGCTATATGTAAGTTTGTTGAAATTGCTCCATAGTTGTGGGGGCGAGACACTGAAGTCATCCGTAATAAGGGGGCAAGTGGCATGTAAAAGTACTCAATATGAACAATATTAATATCGAAATCGTTATGGTATTAGTTTTCGTAGTCGCAGATGAATAGTGACGCTGTCGATGTTGCTTAAGTTCCAGTTAAGCCTTGGTTGGCATGGAGGTCAGAGTGG
This sequence comes from Thermobia domestica, assembly GCF_964235325.1. Classification (NCBI taxonomy): domain Eukaryota; kingdom Metazoa; phylum Arthropoda; class Insecta; order Zygentoma; family Lepismatidae; genus Thermobia; species Thermobia domestica. The sequence goes on along the minus strand of NC_137454.1, from coordinate 38,841,659 downwards.
GAGGGTGACAGGCAAATAAATAAATAAATAAAATAAAATAAAATCGAAAACATCCTTTATTTGTGTCGAATATATAGTTTTCGGGATCTCTGACATAAACAGTAATATTCCAGATGTGGTATATGACCAAGGTTGGCCCCATTCGCATGCGGTTTCAGAGGAGAGAACCGGTGAAGATTTCAGAACAGTTCCTTTGACTTAAGTTTCAATACACTTAGAGTGAGGAGTGGTAATACACAAATACTGGTGTCACATCCGGACCTATCAGAGGTATTTCTGGGGAACTGTCGTTGCTCCAGGGAGGCATTACCCCATGATCAGTCCCTAAAATTCTTACTGCTTTACAGGAGCGTAGGCAGGAATTTATTTCAGTGATCGAAAGCATTTTTAGGGTTAAATTGTTCAGATGGTAATGTATACGTATACTAAATTCGTTTAAAATCCCTCCAGGAGCCCATGTTGCATCGTACGTTCAACTGTACTTTTTTCTGAATCAAAACTTTCTTTCTCTCTCTCTCTCTCTCTCTCTCTCTCTCTCCCTCTATATATATATATATATATATATATATATATATATATATATATATATATATATATATATATAAACAGTAACAGGATCGGTTGTAGACATTTTATAAGTGTAAATAAACAATATTTAGTCGCCCCCGCCTAAATGATAATAAAAGAATAGAATGCTGTAATGGACAAAAATTCTTCAGATAATTGTTACAGTTACAAATTTCTTCAATATATAATAATTCAGTCTTCCTGTGAGTATTAAAGGAAAATGGCGAAATTAAACCTAATTAACTGTGGATGAATCATGACCAAAGTTCCAGTTTTAATAATTTATATATTTTTTTATTAAATAAGCACAGGAAACAACTAAAATGTATACCTAAGATGTATTTTGACAAATACAGTTGAAACATAAAAGCCGAAATAGAATAAACCTAATGAGCTTTAAGTTTAACATTATCACAGGTTTGATTTTGACAAAGAGATATGCTCTTACACTTCATTAAAAGCATATTAAAATAGTGTTTTCCAGTGATACAAATATTGTAGTGAGATTAATTTCTCGTTTTCTTTGTTACTGTAAAGTTCATGTTATAAAGACACTTTTCTGGCTTTCAATTTGGCAAAATCTCTTATTATTGCATCAATATCAATTTCATTCAGAATGTAATTTTCAATGGCCATCAAAGCTAGTCCATTTAATCGTTCTTGAGATGTACTTGATTTCAAATAATTCTTTATTAATTTTAGTTAAACTAGTTCAATACACAACAAATGACAAAAGTGTGTGTCTTAATTGATATTTAATTTGTCCTCGATCCAGTAGCAGCACTTTAAAATCAGGTTCCTTCGCAAAAATTCTTTTCAGGGCCTTTTAGGCCTATAGAACAATTCAATTCTTTCATGTTTCTTTCCAACATAAACGTACGAAATCAAGCAGTAACACAATGTAAACACAAGCAAAGATGCACCTAAGATTCTTCTTTCGGGTTCGAAGATTTTTCGGAATAGCCTACAAATGCAAATAATTTTGTGTATCTGCCCCTGAAATTGTGCTAATTGAAGGATCCAGACTCTCAGACTACCTGTGCAGTGTTTCGTCCACACATATGTTTAGGGGGCCATTTTCCCCCGGGAGGAGATCAAAATAATACGTCTGTAATATAATAATAAATAAAAGAATAGCAGCAGTGGCCCTCTGAATACTAAGTGTACCCCCCGGAAGATTTTTTCTGAAAGGAACACTGCACCTATTAGGGATGCCCACGAGACAAGATGTGTAGCTGTCTCGTCTCGAAAATGTGTTGTAAAAATGATGTCTCGACTCGAAAAATGTATATTTCGATATTGGAAGAACCGTGTCTCGACTCGAATTTTGTTTGGAAAATCCTGTCTCGATTCGTCTCGTGCGCATCCCTAGCACCTATGTCGGTGCATCCCTGAACACAAGTAACTAATAATCAAAACTCTACTTTGCATTAAAATTATTACTAATTTAAAATATCGCTCCATCTAAATTTAATAACAGAGAATGGATTAATACTTATTGTTATACTGTTATAAACAACAAGCATCTGTATATGCTGCTGTGATTGAAAGTGAGAGTACTGAAAAAAAAAACTACTTGTCATCCAAATGACCTTTCATCGCTTTCGATTATATCCTTTCAAGTTATATACTTATATGCCGCGTGAAAACTAATTGTATTCAAACATATTTTGAAATACATGAAATTTAATTCAGACCCGTAACAGAAATGACCGTATCGTCCCATTTTAATTCAACAATTAAATTACTGCAATCAGGTAAAATAACCTTACAGTTTCAAAAGAATGTCGACCTGCAAATGCTTCGTTAACAGTGACTGGTATTGACAACTCCCCACCTCAACATTTGTATGATTTTGTCCAGAACGCGAAAGAAACCTTTTAGAGCCTTCGGTTGCCTCTTATCTTCTTTCATGTTTTGTAGCTTTATTTTCCGATAAAATGCTCACTTGGTTTTATATCGTTGCTCATTATTATTACATGAAAAACAAAGTACTATTAAAAAGTGAAAGCACACATCATCATAAATTTAAAAAATAAAACAAAAACGAAATGACTTAGGATAGAAATGAAAATCTTGACGAACGACAAATGAACTAATAGATATTAAACAAAGTGAGCATTAAGCAGTGGACAGCGATTTGAGCCATTAGGAACTTAAGTTAAAATTTCCCTCAGAAATGATTTTTAAAAAATCCATTTGTACTGCCCGTCTTTTCTTAGTATTCGCTCCACTCCCTGGGCGAATGGACAAGAAAAGCCTACTTGCTTGCACGGGGGCCCGAAGAATTGTTTAGAGGGGTCATCTTCCTGGTTGGTATATTACGTTTGGTATTTTTATTTGTATTAAGAAAATCTTAAGAAATTATACATATATATTATACTTGTCGTAAGCCAGGTGGGGCCCGGCCCCCTCGTCCCCTTTTGGACGCCCATGCTTGTTTCAACTTTGATAATGTGAATTTCATTTACGGTGATCTTTCTCAACCCTTAACTGAGGTCATTGAACCAAAGTACTATGCGAAGACACTGTTTAAGACAAGATGGACGAGCACCCTTGGAGATACATTTCTTTCTACTGTGATAATGCCACCCAATCCATAAACAATACTTGCGGTTGAATTCCTTTCGTTTGTTGATCCATTCGGATTTTAAAGACATATTTGGCAATGATATTCTCTAGCAAGGTGTCGGAAGGATTGTTAAGGAAGGAATGAAGAGTCTGTTATATTTGTATTTTGTGCATATGGTGGGATTGTGGAAAGAATACCACTGTCTTTAGCTCTACGGTCATAGTGCTTAATACAACATCTATTGGAAAGCTAAATTTACCTTCATTTTATCTCATATTCGTAAAATATCCCTTTTCCCTCTTTAAAAAGATCTATCCTGTGCTGTGGAAATTTTCCTCAAACTAGCATCACTTGTGCGTGTGGTATTGGCATCAATTGATGTACGAGTCCATTTCATTTGTAAAGGGTGTTTTACAGCCAACCACGCAAAGATTCGACTTTATTGTCCTTTTGATGTATTTTATCTGTATCTCAGTCTGTACAATATTTATTTGAAGCTATATGAGGAAAAAATTTTATCATAACATTTTTGAAATAAATATTTACATTTAAAACAAAATTCATTTTTCTAATTTGGCTCCCTGTTCACCTGGCGCCTCCTGCGAACGCGTAGTTCGCAGGCTTCAAGATCCGGCCCTGCAGTAACAATGAAATTCTGTATTACCGCCCGACTATCGTTGTTGTTAAAACATTCATGATATGACGTAGGGAAATGAGTTACATTAGGGTTCTAAGATCTAATATCAAAGTTGAAACATCGCAAGTAAAACAAAAACATGTAATAGCAAATAGTTTTGAAAATAATTTCAGTTTAAACTAGCTGCGACTACATTTAATTCAAAATTGAACTTCTGGAGTGCAACACATGAGTGTAGCTAAAAGAAAAAATCAATAAGAACAGTCGGGATTTGAACCTAAGCCACACAAGTAGGAGTTCCTTACACTAATTATTCATCTATTATATTTTGTTTACTAAAAATATTTTCCATGCAGCAAAATGCCATTTCACACTGAAACATTAACAACATAAGAACAAAGATTTCAAGAAAATTTGCCAAAGCTCATGTATTAAAGGTATCCTGGTATTCCCCCAGTGGTACTGCAAAATCACTAGTCAGGATGCCTCGTATCGAAATTTGTACCGGGAGACTCTCAATTACGAAGCGTCAACACTAACCAGTAACCTTCGTTCGCTCAGTAAATGTCTTCAAATTACTTTTCTGTAATTATTTTTCAAAAATGTTTATTATTTTCATGAAGCAAAGAGTGCATCTTCTACTTGGGTTGAGAACTATATCTACTATACTTCTAACAGTCAACTAATAGTTGATGTTCATTATTTCTATCGATTTTCTACGTCTACTAAGTTATTTCAATTTTTTATAAGTTTTCCCTTCCGTTTATGACAATGATTAGAAATGAAGGCTCCTCTTCTTATACAAATCTTGATCATTGTAACATTTTTTAGTCAAAATTCTGAATTATTGAAAATATTTAAATTAGTTAGAATGAAGAGAATAATACTAAGAAACATGCTTAGAAAAAAAGAAACATTGTTGTTTAACGAATTGATAAAATCAAGCTTTTTCAAAACAAAAAAAAAATACTGTATGGTATGGGATGATCATGGAAAAAGTAAAAATAGCCATCGAGGACACACTAACCAACTACTGTACGCGGATAAGTCCAGGTTCGTTAACTTGGTAGACGTATATGAAGAAACCACTAACAAAAAATAGCTGATAGCTTTACGCCTAGTCACCTCAGCGACCTCGAAACTATATTTTCGCAAACACCGCGAGGGGCAGGGAGGGATTAACAGAACGCACACAGCTCGCTGTATGGCTTTAGGGCAAATACCTAAAGGCATAAGCAATAGGCCACTTGACCAAGAGCAATGTTGCCAAACGTAAACAGCGACGCATTACCTTCGACACAAAATCACTGACCCTTCGAACAAGATAACATTGTTGCGCTCTCAGAGTCAGGTTTTAATTGCATTTGTGTTGAAGAAATGAAATGAAATCTTTAAGTTTTACGTCCCACGGTTGTGCCGGTTAGACTAAAGGAGACGGTGATGATGAGTAATGAATGAAATGAAGAGAGTGGGAGGAAATAGGAGAACCCCGAGGAAACCGACGCACACGGTGTTCGTCCGCCACAAAGTTCAATTGGCGGGGGCTGGGATCGAACCCGAGGCCCCAAGCACTAGAGGTGAAAGCTCTGTCACTGAGCCACCGCGGCCCTAAAGGAAAAGAAAAGAAAAGCGCACCCAAGACAATACCTTTAGAGTTGTGGGGAAACTTGTCCAAATAGACTTTTCTTTTTATTTACATTTAAAAAGAAATAAAATATATTTCCATGATGGAATAAAATTCCACTAATATAATAGACATCTAAATTAGAAATAGCAAAAACACCTGAAAGTAAGGAGAAAGCAGTAATTTCACATCAGGTTCCAAAGAGAATAAACAGCACCGAGTAAGCAAACAACAGCGTTACTCCTCCTGTAGTCCTGTCCCGAGCATGTGTCAAAGGTGACGTCATTGCACGATATGACGGAAACGCGTTCAGTGATGAACTTACCAAGCCAGTAACTACTGTATTTACACCACACTCTACAAAGTGCCTTTTATCTATACAGGATTATGCGCGATCAACATTATAACTGTTACATTTTTCATTCTCTGTTGCAAGAAAATAATTGACATGAGGATAGGACCTGTACTTAAACGCAAAATTACATAAACGGTCTGGTAGTTTTAGTTAGAACGATCCGTCAAGTGGAGGTGGGGTAAGTTCTCAAACATTTAAATATACGACGTCTTACATGCTGTAGGTGCACTACGCAACCAGTTACTAGAGAACAAACCCCGAAGTAGGACTGGTATGAAAAAGAAACAGTACGAGACTATTTACAGTATTAGTCTCCTTTCAACCGACAAATAGCGGTCTCAGTCTCGTCTCGATAGTTTCGAAATAAATTATTTGAAATTATTCCACACTAAATTCGACAGTAGATAAATAAAATACACCTCCAATAGTTCTCCCTATTGCTTCAGAATATATAATGGATGCACCTAGAATACTACTAGATATCTACTACTAGATAAAGTATGAATTAGCAATTCATATACAACATTCGAAAATACATATGTCTGTTTCCATTAAATATACTCATTGTTTCTTAAACTATTTATTTACTAATTGAAATACCCGGCATTGCACGGGAAGAATGGGTTCATATTTCAGATATATTTGAGATTAGTTTTCCCAGTAGAATACATATTTGAATCGGAATGAAATAGTACGAATCCATTTCCAGCAGGAGCAAATGAATTAACTTGCCGCTAACGAAGAATAAAAACTTGGGCTTTTATGGTATCGGGAGTGTCATTATTCACTTCAGCGACCCCGAAAACTATTGAATAGACACTCATATCTTTCAATTAGGACTTTTTAGGACCTCGAAAGCTATGGATTTAACATTAATATCGTTTATTTTCGATTATTTTTACATGTATCTGTGTCACCCATGATAGAGCTAGAGGTGATATGGGTTTCGATTCCCGGCAGGAGTCGTGTGGTTCGGGTTCCACGTTAAGTCGTAGATGCATATCTTGTATAGAGTCACAGCTGAAAGACACGCTGAACTCTATATCACCTCACCTCGTGAGATATTCTATTTTTGCATAATTTCTAAACCATTTCTCTTTCTTTGAATCTCCTCCTTCCTCTTAGGACACGCATAGGTTCAAACCGAATCTTTCTTCACGGTTGGAGGACGCAAGGCTACTGTACCATACGCGTACAACCCTTATGAGTTGCGCAGTTTGAGTAGCACGCACGAATAAACCACGCTTACATTTATTATATATAATTAATAAAATCACATATTAGGACTAACTTCGCACACCAAACTTTTAACAATGCGACTTTTTAAATTCTGTTCTTCATCTTTTTTTTTATTATTATTATTATTATTATTATTATTATTATTATTATTATTATTATTATTATTATTATTATTATTATTGTAAAAGCTATATGAAGCAATTATCTCGGCCAATTTCGTTAATACACACCATTCAGCAACCGGTAGTTGTAAAAATCAGGCTTTTGCAACAGCAATTGTTAGCTCAATCGGTAGAGCGCAGACTTATGGATTCAAGGGTTACGAGTTCGAATCTAGCCTAAGTCAAAAGATTTTTTTCTGATATAATTCTTGAGATGGAAATGTTTCTCTCTTCACCTCTCTTCACAAACATCTCGTAATTCTGAATAGAGATGTTTGGATGTGAAAGAAAAAAGTATACTAGGATATAAGAAAAGAAAGATAAATTACATGATACCTTTTGCAATTTTTAACTATATTTTCACCTATCTAGGACGTTTCTAAAAAGTTCAGACTTCCAGACCTCCTTTTCGCTCTCTTACGTGTCCTTTAACTAATTTCTACAATTACTTATTGAGTCTAATTTACTTATAATTACTTATTGAGTAATTATACATATATTACAGATGTCTCATCTCTTTCTCTTTTCTCTACATCATGTCTTGAGATGAATGTTTTGACAATAGGTTACAGACACGATTTTACAAAATAATACGATCTGCGATATCAGTGATACATATTGTGGTGTTTAACTTAACATATAAAACAATAAATAGAAAAACTGAGAATACGAATCTTTTCGTGCACTGATGCTTCAAATCTGTATCTTTACTCCCTATACCTATGTTAATTCCCTAGTCAAAATAAAAACTCTTCAAAATTAATCAAAAATTCTTATACAACCATCCCTTCCTTGGAGTACTGCGCGGTCACATACCCGTCACTGCGATGTAAAGGCACTTATGGCGACGAGGATACATTTTACGAGGAGGAATTACAAGGAGTGCCTCTGCCTAAAGTTTATGAAATAGACGAAATTTTAGAAGTTAAAGGTAAACGTGTACTTGTTCGTTGGCGGGGATATCCCCCTTCCTTTAATTCATGGATTCCTGTGTCACATTTAAAAAACATTTAGCCACAATACAATATTATAAACAACTGTTATATTTGTGTATATAGGAATAAATAATAATAATAATGAATGATCCATACTTTAAATACTATACTCACCAAGCAGGAGGTGGTTATAACGTGTATAGAGGTGCACCATACCAAGAAGGTTATGGTATTGGAAGTTTTTTAGGTGGTTTATTTCGAAGTGTATTTCCGTTAATTAAACAAGGAGCAAAAATTGTTGGTAAAGAGTTGTTACGTACAGGAATTAATGTAGCTGGAGATGTATTAGGTGATAATAGACCTATTGACGAAGCTTTAACATCACGTTGGCAAGAAGCTAAAAATAATTTAAAAACTAAAGCTCAAAATAAAATAAATCAAGTGTTGGTAGGATCTGGAAGAAGAAAACGGAGAAAAGTTCATTTTGCAAAGACGACTGGTGGTACAAAGAAAAGGAAGAGTGATATTTTTGATTAATATGGAACAGACTAGCTTTTATCTTACACTACCGAGTAACAGTTCTATGGAGTATTTTCCACAAAATACTTTGTCATGTTATACTACCAAATTATATCATCCATTGGTGCTAGAGAAAGGTGAGTGGGAGACGGCAGTTGTTGAAGTACATTATACAAATTCATTTCAGAATGTTTCCAAATATACTAATAATATTTATTACCGCCTCATGAATACAGAAAGCTGGAACATAACTAAAATCTTACCAGGACACTATTATAATGTTGATGATATTCTATCTCAAATTAATCATAAAAGTGATATATTAAATTTACAATTAAAAGTTAAAGCATCAGTAAAACGAATTGAAGTCAGTAGAGTAATAAAAGATCAAGAGAGGCGTATAGAAGTACGTCTATCTCCTGAACTAGCCAGAATACTAGGCTTTGATCACATACAACAAGAAGATATTGCAGTTGTGCATCATGCTCGTTATCCACCTGATTTACAGAAATCGCTACCTACACTTATGTATATTTACAGTGATATTGTAGAACCACAAATGGTGGGTGACACAGTAGCTCCATTGTTACGTATTATAAATACAAATATTACAGAGTATGGTATTAATAATGTACATATTTTTGACAATCCTCACTATGTCCCCGTGCAACGTAAACAATTTGATCAAATTATTATTGATTTAAGAGATAGTACAGGTAATCCGCTTCCTTTCCAACATGGCAGTGTATGTGTAAAATTACATTTTCGCAAACGTAATACGGTATTATAAATTTTACCATGTGTGAATATTAATAGAGAGAAAAGAGAGAAAATGCAGTGTGAGTGTATGAAATCAGAATTAGATTTATTTGCTGGTTTACCCACTCAAACCAGTATTATAGGTAATAAAATAGTTCCATATAAGCCTGTGGCTTCGATAGCTGATAATGCACCAATAGAATTTGTTGTCCCCGGTCATGGGGATGACTATATTGACTTATCGCACACAATGTTTTATATTAAAGGTAAAATTACTAAATCAGATGGTTCTAATTTAACTTCTGCCGATAAGAAAATCGGCCCTGTAAATGATTTTCTCAATGCAATGTTCAGTGAATTGCAATTATATTTAAATAATCAACTTATTTCCTACTCTTCACACACATATCCATATCGATCGTATATTGAAAAACTACTAAATTATAATGCTGAAGCTAAATCAACGCATCTTCAAACATCGATGTGGTTTAAAGATACTGCAGGACATATGGATAGTGTGGCCGATGCTAATGTAGGATTTAAACAACGTTTTCTTCTCACTACTTTAAGTCAGTCATTTGAACTATTGGGTTATATTCATGCTGATATATTTAATCAGGAGAAATTTTTACTGAATGGTGTACAACTACGCATTAAACTAATTCCAGCTAAACCTACATTCTGTCTAATGGGTGACGCAGATGCTGATGGAAAAGTTGTAATTACAGATGCAACATTGCTTGTGAAAAAGGTTGATGTATCACCAGCAGTTAAAATAGCGCATAATAAAGTATTACAAAATCCTAAATTTAGAGTAAAATATCCTATAACAAAAGTGCAAGTGAAGACTGAAACGCTGCCACAAGGAATTATGGATAGTACACTTCCAGATCTATTTTCAGGCCTAGTGCCTAAACGTATTATTATTGGTTTTGTTACTAATACTGCTTTTAATGGTACTTATCAGACAAATCCGTTCAATTTTCAGCATTTTAATATGTCATTTTTTACACTGTATGTTGATGGAATGCCTGTGCCTTCCAAACCATTACAACCTGATTTTGATAATAAGCTATATATACAAGCATATTCCACGTTATTTACAGGTTCAGGTATTTATTATTCTAATCAAGGTAATAATATTTCACTAGCCGAATATCCTAATGGTTATACTCTACTGGTGTTTGATTTAACTCCCGATTCTAGTGCTAGCGCTGGATTTCATACTAGCCCACAACGGCAAGGAAGTGTACGCCTAGAGGTTCATTTTAAAGAAGCACTGCCATCTCCTGTAACAGCAATTATTTATGCTGAATTCTCTTCAGAATTAGAAATTGATTTCCAGAGAAAAGTATATATTAATTAAAGATGTTAAATACAATTGAGCTTTATGAAGCATTACAACAAAATTTGCCTAAAGATCATTTTATCGGAGTGTATGCCGCCGATGAGTTACCTTTGTTTATTCATACATTTCCATCCGCCATAATTATAAATACTGATTCTAGTGATAAGCCTTTTGAACATTGGGTTGCTGTTTATATATCTAATATGCGTGTGGGAGAGTATTTCGATAGCTATGGTATACCTCCCTATATACAACATCATATAAGGTTTTTAAAACGAAACTGTCTGTATTATACATGGAATAATAGACGTATTCAAGGTGATTTATCTCGATTTTGTGGACATTACTGTTTTCTATATCTAGCATGTCGTGCATCTGGTTATTCACTGCACGATTTCTTAAACAAATTCTCACTCACCAATATTGATGCTAATGATGTTATGCTTTATTCATTTATGAGAGTATGATGGTATTATTTTTTTAAACTCCGCCATTGCCGGTCCCAAGCCCTGGATGAGAAAGGAGGAGGGTTGGGGGTGTTGCTACCCCCGTAAAAGAAAATAAGCCATACTCTGCTATGCGCTAGGATGAAGAATGTGATATCTGCTCTGCTATGTGGTTGTAAAGTGTTCATAAAAGGGAACGAGTCTCTGTGTAATATGTGCTATGTTAAATAGGTGGATGAAGAATGCTATATTTGCTCTGCTATGTGTTCGTAAAGTGCTCATAAAAGGGAACGGGTCTTATATGGCATGTGCGTGGACGGGGATCCGACACCGGACGATCAGCGTGGTACTCCTAAAAGACCGTGCGCGTGGTCCGCCAATCGACGTCAAGGGGCAGGGTCCGCTGCCAGCCAATCGGAGGTGGTCCGCTGCCGGCCAATCGGCGTGAACGGGGCGGGGTCCGGTGCCGGCCAATCAGCGGAGGCCCCGCGCCAGCCAATCGGCGTGAACGGGTGGGGTCCGGTACCAGCCAATCGGAGGTCGTAAAAGAGCGTGACCAATCAGCGTCAAGGGGCGTGGCCTGCACCGACCAATCAGCGTGAAGGGGCGTGACCTGCACCGACCAATCAGCGTCAAGGGGCGTGGCGGGGTCACGTGACCTGCGCCAGCCAATCAGCGTCGAGGGTTTGCGCATGCGCAGTAGGAAAAAAAACACCCGCAAGTGACCCCTATCTACTCTTGGACACCTTTCCTAAAATTGATACGATATGATACTTTACGAAATTCACGAGACAAAACTTATAAACTTTGTCATCTCGTCTCGTTTCGTACGGATCTCAATTGTTTTAATCAGATATGCAAATTCCGAATCTAAACATATTTGTTCGGTTGCTATTTTCTTCAAGTGATACAATGCGTTATAGTCAAAATTTTCTAAATGGAAATTATGAACAAACAAAAGCAAGTGTGACGTTTCCCTTTTCAACCGCTAAATTAATATATCATATATTTTAGTTTGATATCGCTTAGTTACTAATGTTTAACAACACTCCGTTAAGTATCTGACATTTAAATAGTATAAGAACTAAGAAGAGCTTTAAATACCGGAAATATATATTAATGTATGTAAAAGAATATTTCAGTACTACTAGTATTACCATCAGTACTAAAAGACTTTCTTTGGGAATGAACCCCGGTCTACTGCTACGAAGGTTTGCAAGCTAAACATTTAGTCATGAGGAGGTTCATTATATAGTTTTAATATGTAAATTTTGAGAACTCTAATTAAAGGGCAATTTCGGTTTTATAAATGTTGACACTATATACTTGTAGAACATTGGCGAAGTTTTCTCATTGTAAACCTCTACGATTTAATTAAGACAGGATCAATTTCTTGTTTATGAATGAACAATCAATTCTTTACTGAGCTTTCAATTACTGCCTGACTTTTACAGTATTAATATACACAGCATGAGTAGAGGACACTCATTATTCTTTCCTTCTTTATAAACTTCTCCCTATATTTGAGTCAAGAGGCTACTTCACAGATTTGCATAAATTGAAGAACTATTAACTAAATAGATACATATTTGAGAATTATAGTTAACGACAACCAGACAGCACTGCTAGAAGTTTGTTAGGAAGACACGTCCCTATAGATGCATTATGAAATGTCGAAGGCATTTGTCTTAGCAAAATGTGAGTCCTATGTTCCTGAACAGTAAACTAATGCAATGAGTACGGGGCGTAACTAGGATTGGCATATTTTATGTTTATCCACTAAGATTATGTTATTCTAGGTCGTTTTACGTAATATTTCTTTTCCTCTATGGAGTAATGTGAAAAATGTTATTCATAACATTAGTGTTACTTAATTAAAGAAAAGAAGATACTTTGAGAAAGCGATTTCTCACATGTTGTTAAGAACTCAACCCACAATGTAACCAAGTATTCAGCAAATGCAATATATTACGTTTTTACACCTTTCTAACCTGCGTCGAACTTAATGTTTCGGAAGATATATTGCCGGACATGATTTTGATTTGTCATCACAATCTCGATTAAAGTTTCGATACACTGTGATATACTTATGTCAAGAACTAAAGTTAATGGAGCTACTGTAAGCTAATAGAAGAAGGAGTTTAAGTAGCTTTTGAATTATGATGTGATCTGGGAGCATTCTTGAAAGGATATAAACAAAAGGAAAATGAAATGAAATCTTTTAGTTTTGCGTCCCAAGATTATGCCGGTTAGGTTGAAGGAGAGGGTGATGATGATAAGTGAATAAAATGGAGGAATCACGAAAGTGGGACGAAACGGGAGAACCCCGAGAAAAGCTACGTGCACGGTGTTTATCCAACACAAAGTCTACATATCGCGAGCTCTGATCGAACCAGGGACCCAAAGCACCAGAGGTGAACGCTCTACCACTGAGCCACCGCGCCCCCTGATATAAACAAGAACGGGCATGTTGCAAGTTACCAAAGATTTATAAAAATATAATTTAAAGGCTACATATGTTTATTTCTTTGATATTTTCAGGTGAGGGTCTATATGGCACGAAAACTGTCAAATTCACATGAAACGGAAATCGCAGGAACTTCCACCAGTAATTGTAACATACTTTTAGTGTTTTATGTTTTGGATTTTTTATTTGATGTAGTTCCAAGTATAGGAAGTCCTAGTTTTCAATTATAATTATTCTAGGCTACTATAGGGAAGTATACTCAACTGTCATATATAAAAATTAAATATTACATTTCTTCAGAAATTTGTAAAATCTGCCTCATTTTTAGCTTTAAAATCTGGTAACCCATAACTCATAACATTACTTGCAATTTTATGTGATAATCACATTACGATACCAAAGTTGAATTATAACTACTATTCATCGTCATTTTCATGCTGTGTCATAAGCCTCATAGTAGTCTCCAGAAATGTGTTCTTCAGGAAAGCTCGGCGATGGGGTCGTTCAATAAATTTTAATCGTTAATAAATTTCTACATTATTGCACGATTTATAATTGTTTATTTCGTTTCAAAATACGTTATGTGATGTTCCCTTCTTTCTATAAGTTTTCCCCTTGGAGAAGCGCGTTCAGATAATAAACTCTATATTAAACTCTACATTTCTGGCAAATAATAGAAATTTCTTATGTTTGATTCATATAAATTTTTTTTGTGTTTGATTATTAAATAACAGTATGAGATTTTTTTATCGTCTGCAAATTTTCGTTTCCTGGATGAAAGGTACCAAGTTTTACATTGTTTCTGTGCTGGTAGCCCAAATTCTATATTTCTAAGAAATTTCAAGTTTTCTATTTACAGGTGGTGTATGTAAGTATCTGGATTCAGTATGAATTTAAAGCATTATACATCTTCAATCAAGTGACCTAATCATATGTAAACTTGCACTCCTTAAATTTTGGCTTGGAGTCAGGACTTCCAGATATGGATTCATTTATGTTTACGTGTAAAGCAGTTACTACATTCGTTCAAGCTGCTAACGCTTGATACACTGCTGTCACTGTCTTAAAGAAGGAGAACTTTCATTTAGAAGAAATGCTTTCCTTCGTTTTGTTTTACATATCTGCAAAATGTTAAAATTCATGTTAACAAGAAATATGCATTAGTTGTTGATGCATGAGTGAGTCAGGGCGAACATTTGACTTGGTTTCATTTTTCTACCACCATCTAGAATGGCCATACGGATGTTCGAAAAGGATTACACAGCATAAATACGGATACGTACTTCATCTCACAAAAAGCGACAACCTACCTTGACACACTACAATTCTGCTAGATATGTGTGATTTATATAGCGTGTTGAGCAGGAAGCGGTAATTAGAATTCAACATCATGACTACTATCTGATGATTATAAGTATCCATACATGGATTTCATTGACAATTACTCGTCGGAATTTTGAATATGGATGCATTCCGCGACATTGAGCGAGCAGATATTACATATTCGGCCGAATATAAGAAACTGTAGTCCGCTGCAGTCAGATATGAAGTGCTCACACTGCTATATGACTCACTTTAAGAATTGGAATTTGCTGCATTATGACGTACACCTAATGCTTTTCTATTTTGCCGGCGTTAAATACTATGGAACGGTTTAGTTCTATGTTTTCAAAAATGCACTTTTTCGAGAAATTTCTTAATAACTCATTGAGTTTAGGAGTAGATATTATCTTAAAGAACACAATGCTTTAAGTATACACAAATTTATTACTTATATTAGCTATCTATCAGTGCGTGGCGGTAAATGAGTGGAAAACAGGAAGGAAATTATTTTGTTAAGTCTAGTTTGCAAATTAAATAAAACTAACAACTAATTTCATCACAGCATCTATCTGAAAATTTTGCACTATTCCCTACATTACAATACATGATTTAAATAATAATTTGACGATATATACTGTACTGAGCTAATAACTGGTCAAGGGTAAAACAATAGTTGATGTCGTTACATATGGTACTTTGTCATAGGCAAATTAACTTATTACAGGTAGTATTTTAAATATGTTTATTCTTCCCTATTAACAAAGGAATTAATACACTGGCTATCTCAAAATTCATAATGAGCTAGGAATAATGTTTTTTCTCTCATAGATCAAAAGAATACAGAGTTGGATATTAGAATATAGGTTCTACAATATATTCAGTTCTCGTGTGAAAATATATATATTTAATTTTCGTATAGTAAATATGTAAAAGTCTGCTACAGTATAAAATACAGTATAAACGAAATATTGCAAGAGAACAGAGTTTGCATTGAGAATACTACTATAACTCCAATAGAAATTTACAGTTTGACCAATTTGATCAATTTTGTACCTCTAGTGCTAAAGAGTTTAGCTATTACCAAATTGCAAACTACAAGGATTTCTATTGAGTGTACTAAAATATTGGCTTACACTCCCTCCCTCTGTTACATTTCTCTTGATTTATTCCTTATCATACACACAAAAAGCAATATGTTTATTTTCAAATGAATTTTTAAAAAAAATCTAATAGACTATGAGTACGCATATAGAGTTTGTAAACTTACCAGGTATAAAATTCTAAAATGCAACTTAAAAAACGAACAGGATACCAATTTTTCAGTTAAATTAGGGGCGTTAATTTTTCCGCTAAACACAACCACGAGATTTTGTTAATTCTAGGCATTGTCCTTTTTAATATTCAACGTCTTCCTACATGCATTAAAACAAGTGATCAAACACTAGTAATTTTTTGAATTATTATGACTCGATACCATAGTACATTTCAAGCTTTGAATCTTTCCTCTGTGAAAAGTATTTAAGTTTTTCAGTGGTTGTTTAATTACCTCATTTGTAAAAATTAAACAAAATCTTCAAGTTTTATTTCCGATACATGTTCCTGAAATAGTCAATGATATAACTGAAATTTGTTCTGTTTTGAATTGACCTTACAGATGAGTATTCTACTTTAGATAGCTCCGATTCTTTTAGTTTTAAAGGAAGTATCAAGTTAATTGAGGAATGGTTTAGTTCAGGGTTTCTCAACCTGGAGTCGTGAGAGACTTTCATAGGCGTCACGAAGATAAGCGGAAGAAATAAATATAAATAGAATTTAGTACCGGATATTACTCAAAGTGATGATCCTCCAAAACTTAAGTACTCAATAACCTTATAAACAACTGTTCAAGTTTTTTTAACCAAATTAGAAATCACTTTTTTATTATATTTCCAAAAAAAATAAGGAAGTAATGAAGTTCTAAAATTTTCAACGAACTCCATTTTGAGAACGCATGACATAACGAATTCGATATTTGCAGTAAGAATGAACTCACCATATGTTGTTTTAGAGAAGTTACTGTATTCACTAAATACAAAAAAAAATGATTCTACTTTTTTTAGAAATAGATTAATGTCATGAGATGTCCGCAATAGCTATATTGAAAATCCCACATCAGCTTATTACAAATCAGAAATTAAAGGAGGATGGCTGGCAAAAGGATGTGATAAAAAAAAATGGAGGTCGTGTTAGGAAATAGTGTAGAGGATATCAGGCTTAGCGCCTATTTTCAATTCTCCCTGTATGTTGTTATTTTGTTTTCCAAACAAGAAGTTGTAATTATTAAATAATAAAGAAGAGCCTTCCCTATGTTGTCACCTCATCCCAATACAAATTCACGCTTACCATTGTCTTCCTAGTTTCCGTAACTTCATCAAAACAAACTCGGCCACGCCGTTTCAGCAATTAACAAATCCCTATTGACCAAGATAATTGTGATGAGCTAGTCACCCACGTGCGGATCACCAGAAAGAAGCGAAAGCAAGGAAGTAGAACAAAACCAGGGGACACGGGACCCTCCAGGTGAGAAGTGTGACAGAAGCCGTCAGAAACACACTTTGGACCCCTATTCAGAAGAGTCGTCGTAGCAGCAATTGAGAGACGATCGGCACGCCTGGGCCCTCACCAACCATTGCATGACAGAGGTATCATTCCGAGGAGGCCAGGACATCCAGAAGCTGTTGCCCTGAGGTCGAGAGTTTCTTCACTCTCGAACGTGAGGTTCAGGATCGATACCAGACGGAAACACTCAACGAATTGGAGGATAAGGGTTCACCGGATATTTGAAGAGGCTCATCATATCGAAATGGCTGAGGTACACTAAAACCCTTTCCTTTCCTAACCTTTGCGTCTCTGTGATTTCTTCTATTAGAAAACATGCATTTCATTTCATTCATCCCCAATTAATTACTTCAGCGCTGTACTGCTGAGATCCCCACGTACTTTCTCTCTTGCCATGCGAAGTGCTATCCCCACATTCTTTCAGTAAAGAACTGATAATTGAGAAAATAACTGAGGGTATCTTGCTCTACTGTACTGTGCTCTACTCTACTGTACAACCACAGTTATTTGCTCAATTATCAGTTCTTTACTGAAAGAATGTGGGGATAGTACTTCGCATGGCAAGAGAGAAAGTACTTGGGGATCTGAGCAGTACAGCGCTGGAGTGATTAATTAGGGATGAATGAAATGAAATGCATGTTTTCTAATAGAAGAAATCACAGAGACGCAAAGCTTAGGAAAGGAAAGGGTTTTACTGTACCTCAGCCATTTCGATATGATGAGCCTCTTCAAATATCGGGTGAACCCTTATCCTCCAATTCGTTGAGTGTTTCCGTCTGGTATCGATCCTGAACCTCACGTTCGAGAGTGAAGAAACTCTCGACCTCAGGGCAACAGCTTCTGGATGTCCTGGCCTCCTCGGAATGACACCTCTGTCATGCAATGGTTGGTGAGGGCCCAGGCGTGTCTACCGTCTCTCAAATGCTGCTACGACGACTCTTCTGAATAGGGGTCCAAAGTATGTTTCTGGCGGCTTCTGTCACACTTCTCCCCTGGAGGGTCCCGTGTCCCCTGGTTTTGTTCTACTTCCTTGCTTTCGCTTCTTCCTGGTGATCCGCACGTGGGTGACTAGCTCATCACAATTATCTTGGTCAATAGGGAAGTTTGTTAATTGCTGAAACGGTGTGGCTGAGTTTGTTTTGATGAAGTTACGGAAACTAGGAAGAGAATGGTAAGCATGAATTTGTATTGGGATGAGGTGACAAGATATTGAAGTCTCTTCTTTATTATTTAATAATTACAATTTCTTGTTTGAAAAACAAAATAACAACATACAGGGAGAATTGAAAATAGGCGCTAAGCCTGATATCCTCTACAATAGCTTGAGAATCACTACCTTAGAGTACACATATAGGTTATATGTATCGAATATGAATTAATATGTAAGTATTAGAAAGTAAACTCTACTTAATAGGTACGCTGGTAATACCGATAATAGCCATATGAGTTTCGTGGCAATGTATGTGTTTAAAATCTGATACATTTCCAAAATTTGCGTATTATATAATCAAATATTAAGTGCAACATCTATAACTACTGGTTTCACTTATTAATAAGATTCAGAGTAGAATCTGTTCCTATAAATAATCCACATACTTAATTGCTATACAATTAAACAGTAATGCAGGTATTGCTTTGTAGAGTGTCATCACATAATTACAGTTTATTGTATTTATATTAGACATTAATAGCAATAATAATAATAATAGTAATAATAATAATGATGATTTTATAGAAAATTCCAATTAAAACTCTGTTTAATAAGTTTAATAAACAGTATTATATATAGTTATAATTTTTATCATATTTCTTTAAATATTGTGTTACAACCTGAGATAATGTAGTTACTAAACATTTTTTTTAAACGTTGCTTCTATTTAATTAAGTAAATGACGGACACAATTTGTTAGTGTTTAGACATACACAATTATTGAAAACAATTACTTAAGATATGAAAACCTTCATGTTAGTTGGTAATAACTTGGGTTTAGACAATGTTAGCAAATCGTTCATACAATGATGGTCTTCTTTGAGCTGGCAATCATATTATTCAACTACCCTTAATTTAAATTTTGGTAATTAAAGTACGGCAGGGATTGAAAAGTGCCAGCAAACTGCGTACGTCGACGACGTGAGTTCTAGATTAAAAAGTCAGTTAGTTGTGTTTCGTTTCAAAATGACAACCATACGCAACAAACATTTAGATATTACACAGAATCAGTTGATTCCGATTCCTTAATTGTTGTTTTGCCTATCCTCTGTAATATATTTGTTTCATGGTGCGACGCCTTGCGGTTCAGTAATGAACTAATTAATGTGTTTTAATGTTAAATGGTTTGGCAGACAATAGCGAATAATTTTTACAGCGAATTTTCCGAAAAATTAATTTCAATATAGAACAAAAAAATATGACTCGAAAATAATATTTCGACATTTATAATTTTTAGATAAACAGAAGATATTTATCCTTGTTCCTGCAAGGTATACTCACAAAAAATAAACACTTCTACCATCTGTTTCTTAATAAAGAGCCAACATACTATATTTAAATGAAGAACAAATGAAAGAAGAAATACATAATATTTTATACATAGCCGAGAAAATCGGATTCAAGAAAGAATACAGAAGTGGAAAAAATAAAACTATGATTCAACACCTGTCTCAACTTAGAGTACTCAAGAGAGAAAATATACAGGAGAAGATGAAACCTACAATATTGTAGTGCTCCAGTGACAGAAATGTTGTCTAACGCCAGGAAAATGAAAATAAGTTCATAAATGTGTGCACATGTTATATACGATATATTCCTCACCCAAAGTAAAAATTAATTTCCGATATTATATTTAAAATTAGAATCGTCTTTCCCTATAAAATTTACAAAAATCTCTTTCATTTTACTGATCGTGATCCGAAAAACTCAATTTTTAAAATCCGTGTATATAACTCAAGTTAATTGTTCTTGTAGAGAAAACATAGATAGACAAATTGGCGTTACTGCCCAAGATGAAGAAATGTGGTAACGTTAAAGAAACATTGTTCTCAGCCGAAACTAAACCATTAGAAAAGTCTAACCACTCAATAACTGAATTGAAATTAAAATATAGTAAATATCGATATTCAGAAACTTCAAACATAATATAGTTTTCATAGTGAATGAAAACCTAAACCGTGGTCCTGGTATGCAATTAAAAGTAGGTCACAAGGTTGTAAGAATAAATTAAGTAGAAATGTGATACATAAATAAAAAGAGATTGCTCATAAGTTGTAATTAAAATGAAGTTGTAACATTTTGGTTAGGTTGTCATATACTTTCATTTTCTTTCGTTTGTGAATGTTGTCGTCTGTAATTAATTCACGTAAAAATAATATATTCGCTATATTCTGATGATTTAGTTATGGCGTGATTGTTGTTGATCGGTTGAAATAGAGCTGCATGGGTTAGCTCGAAACATACAATACAATTAAATATTTGCTCTTGTTATAAATATTTGGCTTTTCTTTCCTTCTTATAATATTTGTCCGCTCACGCAGTTCGATATGACAACATTAAATTGTCAGCAAGACTATTGTTCATATGGAATTCTTAAAATAAGAGAAGCTAAAGACTACGAGAAAGGTACGAGAAAGTAAAGACTAAACACATGTAAATCCTTTGATAATGTTATTAGTAAGCATTACTTGTGAATAAAGTAACAAGAATAAGTGAATATTGAAAAAGCATGTAAGGAGATTACTTGTTTATTTCTCAATTAACAGTGAGTAAGATCATTCACAGAATGATCCTTCCGAAGTGTAATGTATTATAATAATGCGGAATTAAACAATGACAGAATGAGAAAATAAATTTTTGACGATTTGCTTAACACGCAACCAAAAACTAGTGTACCTGGAGAAAAGGTAATACACACCGCAGAACCGTATATTCCAGAACCCAACCGAATAGAAGTAGAAACCGCTATAAAGAAATTAAAGAAACACAAATCTCCGGGTGTAGATGAAATTCCGGCTGAGTTAATTTTAGGTGGTGTCGAAAAATTGTGGAACAAGATACACAAACTCATTATCCTTATCTGGAACAAGGAAGAATTGCCACAGGAGTGGAAAGAATCAATCATTGTTCCAATTCACAAGAAAGGCGACAAAACTGACTGTAATAATTATCGAGGCATTTCTCTTCTGTCAACATCCTTTAAAATCCTTTCAAATATTCTGTTAGCAAGACTGACCCCATACGCAGATGACATTATTCGAGATTATCAGTGCGGATTTAGACGAAATCGATCAACTATCGACCAAATATTTACCATTCGCCAAAAATTCCCACTCGAAAAAAAGTGGGAATACAATACCCCGGTACATTAACTATTCATTGATTTTAGAAAGGCGTACGACTCGGTTAGGAGAGAAACATTATACAACGTTCTTGCAGAACTTGGAATACCGAGAAAGCTAATTAGATTAATTAAGGTATGTTTAAATGAATCCCAAAGGAAAGTCCGGGTAGGAAAATTTTTGTCCACGAGCTTTCATGTCGAAAATGGCCTGAAACAAGGAGATGCGCTGTCGCCATTATTATTTAACTTTGTTCTGGAGTACGCTATAAGGAAAATCAAAGAGAGCAACCAGGGCCTAGAGTTGAACTATATTCACCAGGTTATGTCATATGCTGATGATGTAAATTTAATAGGAGATGATAGGAGAACAATAGAAAGAAATGCAGAGATCTTATTAAACGCTTGCAGGGACATGGGTTTAGAGGTTAATGCAGAAAAAACTAAATATATGGAAGTGCGTCGGGACCGGAATACAGCAAATTATGGATGCGTTAAAATATTAGATAATACTTTTGATAAAGTGGATAGTTTCAAATATCTAGGATCAATATTAACAGAGGAAAATCATATTCACGAAAAAGTTAAATGTGGACTAAAAGCAGGGAATTCGTGTTACTATTCGGTTCAAAATCTCTTGTCGTTGCGAATTCTGTCGAGAAATTTGAAGCTTAAAATATACAAAACGATAATTATGCCTGTTGTTCTGTATGGCTGCGAAGCATGGTCACTTACTCTGAGGGAAGAACATAGACTGAAAGTATTTGAGAACAAGATCCTGAGACGAATATTCGGACCCAAGAGGAACGGGAATGGGGAATGGCGAAAACTTCACAACGAGGAACTACATAATTTTTATTGTCTACCCAACATTGTTAGGGTCGTCAAGTCTAGGAGGCTTAAGTGGGCGAGTCATTTAGCTAGAATGGAAGAAAGTAGAAACGCTCTCAAAGTCTTGACTTGAAGACCATTCGGAAAACGACCATTAGGAAGACCTAGGCGCAGATGGGAGGACAATATTAAGATGGATCTCGCAGAGATAGGAATACAAAGTAGGAACTGGATGCAGTCAGCTAAGGATAGAAGTCATTGGAGAGCTTTTGTGAACGCGGCATTAAACCTCCGGGTTCCATAGGCCATAGAGTTAGTTGGTTAGTTAGTTAGTTAATAATTTATACCACACTTCATAAGCAATCACTTTAAAAGCATGATGTGGAAACAGTTACCGAAAGACGTTAACACGTATAAGCCACTCAATTTCCGTCAACGTACAAAATATAATGGTGGTCTCTCAACCAGCAAAGATTATGTAGGTCTTCAGTAAAAACGGTACAATCACACAAAGGCATGTACACAAAATATAATCGAGACGCTGATTAAGAATATCTTATCGAGAAAGTTCCAGCACGTAAGGCTTTTTTCTGGAGGGGTGCTGTTTCCATAATTGACAGAAAAATTGTATTTCTCGTATTAAATATGTGTTTTCCATGTTTGGAGTGTATAATTCTGAACTTATATCTTAATCCAAGAACTGTTACTAGCCTATATCCTAGGAACATTCTTTCCTCTAGCTCACGACCCGCCGGAAACATACCCCTCTTCTTGGGTTGAAAAGATTAATTGTCGTTCCACACTGTATACACTTAAACCTAGGCCTTATTGACGCAAAAAGGTTTCGTAATGAACTTGCGATCATTCGTCGACTCCCTTTTGTCTAGATGACAGTCTGATTGTTGAAAAAAGGCGCCAAGACGTACACCACATACACTGAAACAAATATTTCAGTTTCGAGTTGATCTTCGTGTTAGAAGGTGGTGTTACGCTGTGTCTGTATATACCGTAGGTGAAAAATAATTCTGCGTGAAAAATTCACCTTTATGTTAAACGAACATGCCGAGAACTTTCAACAATTGGAGAGATTAATTCTGATAATGTGGGGAAGTGATTTTCAAGGACAAAGTAGGCATTGTCACCGTTCCTGAAGACAGTATACCATCTGTACTTCGGGTGTAAAATCGGCGATGAGGATCGCGTTTGGGCTCTGTTACAAGTTGTAACTCGTGTGCGCGTACTCTCACAGAATGGTTGAAAGGTACACATAAATCGATGCCGTTCCAGGGGACCTATGGTTTGGCACGAACCCCGTGATAATGTTTCAGATTGCTACTTCTGCCTGACTAATATAAAAGGATTCTCGAAAAACATGAAGCATAAATTACAGTGTTCTAACTCCGGTTCCGAGAAGAGACCTGTGAAACATAATGTTCGTCTGCCTGTACCCGTACCACCAGACTCATACACCCTGTGCAAGGTTTCATCCGATGAAAGACGTGCTGCTTGTGAGACTGTTGCTCAATCTTCGAGTAGACAATCAGATCTCAATTACGCTTCAGTGCCTGGCACTAATGAACCATATGAAATAAGTCAGGAAGAGCTAAATGATCTGATCAGAGACTTAAACCTATCCAAGTCTAAGGCCCTGTTGCTTACATCACGACTTCAACAATGGAAACTACTAAACCAAGATGTTAATATATCGATGTATAGGAAAAGGGAGGTGAGCATAGTTCCTAATTTTACAAAGGATGGTGATTTGGTATTTTGCAGAGACATTCCATCGCTTATTGGACAACTGAAGTTTAACTACAATACTGAAGATTGTAGGCTATTCGTATATTCCTCTTGGATAAGTCTCAAGGCAGTGTGGTACTACACAATGACAATGAAAAGCCAGCCATCCCTATTGGCCATGCTGTACATATGAAAGACACATACGAGAACATGCGAAACCTATTGCAGAAAATAAAGAACGAACAGTTCCTGTGGCCTGTTATCGCTGACCTTAAGGTTATTGCAATCCTCCGCGGTTTACAAGGAGGTTACACAAAACACTGCTGCTTCTAGTGTCATTGGGATAGTCTAGCCAAAGATCAGTAAACCATCACAAAATGGCCGCAAAAGAAGCAACTGGTCCCAGGGGAGATGAACATGGCTAATGAATGACTTGTGGATCCGGAAAATATATTCTTACCATCCCTTCATATCAATTTAGGGCTCATGAAGGTCTTCGTCAAGGACCTGAACCGGGATGGTGAAGCATTTAATCATCTCAGAAAACTATTCCCAAGACTCAGCGAGGCCAAGTTAAAAGAAAAGGTGTTTCCACCGGACCTCAAATCAAAGACGTTTCTAAGGATACATTTTGTTCTAAGCTTAATGAATTGGAAAGTGAGGCTTAGGAGGCCTTTCGAGAAGTGTACAATAACTTTCTAGAGAATCATAAGTGACATGATTACAATGATATTGTGGGCAGGTAAATTACTTCATTTCGTAACACGGGATATAATATGTCCCTAAAGTTACACATCCTGCATTGCCACCTGGACTTCTTCCCTGAAATGTACAGCTTGAGGGGTCTCTGACGAACACGGGGATAGGTTTCACCAGCAAATAGCTAAAATGGAGAGGCGCTACAGTGGTAAATGGAGTGTGAATATGTTGGCAAACTTCTGATTCAATCTGGCACGCAAGACACCCTGTAGTAATTACAAGTGGAGGACGAAAACAAAGTAACACGTAAGTGTTCAACTTTAACCTTTTATGCAATTTTGTCTGCAAATTTATATTGATATTTAAGTTATAATGTGCAAATTATTATGGGTGGAGAATAGCATCTTTGGGCGGATATTGAGACACCCCCTTCTCCCTGAAAACTTTTACGTCCTTACGAAAACGGGTTACGGATTCGATGTCAGGAGCTCGAAACCTATAGGAATCACTATCACGTGGGAGCGAACATAAGTTTCATTTTTCCAACCAGTCTTATGCACGAACTGCAGGAGAACCACAATAGATCTTTTAGCAGCTTTTAAAGTAAATAAGGCGTACGACTCGGTTAGGAGAGAGACAGTATACAACGTTCTTATAGAACTTGGAAAACCGAAAAAGATAATTAGACTAATTAAGATATGTTTAAATGAAACCCAAAGTAAAGTCAGGGTAGGATAATTTTGTCCACGAGCTTTCACGTCATAATTGGCCTGAAACAAGGAGATGCGTTGTCGCCATTATTATTTAACTTTGTGCTGGAAAACGCTATAAGGAAAGTCAAAGATAGAAACCAGGGCTTAACTTGATCGGTATTTACCAGGTTATGGCATATGCTGATGATGTAAACTTAATAGGGGATTATAGGGGAACAATAAAAGAAAATGCATAGATCTTATTAAACGCTTGCAGGGACATGGGTTTAGAAGTAAATGCAAAAAAAAAAAAAAAACAGAAAAAAAACGAAATACCTGGAAGTGTGTTGGAACTGTAATACGGTAAAAATGTGGATATTAAATAATACTTTTGGTAAAGTGGATAGTTTCAAATACTTAGGATCATTATAAATATACAGTATAAATAGTATAACACTGCTCAACAAGAAATTGTTTATCATAATGTTTTTACATTTACCGAATGATTTTAACGTGCTAATTACGAATCTGGTATTAGTTTTCCTCAAATGTCGATTGTTTGGAAGGAATTTTACAAAATCGTCTTTGTTCAAGAACGCCATTTTAGAGTAAGAATTTCATCCTTTACTTCGGCTGTCCATAGAAGGCAACGCAGAACATACTCTTGCGGATTAATTAGCAAGTTCTGTTTCGTAACATATGCGTTCTATGATTACAAATTTTGAATGCAACATTTATTTTGAATGAAAATAACTGTCTAGAAAAATATAATTTCTTATTTTTCCCCTTACTTTTACAAACAATATTAACTTTTACTTAAGTAAAGTCAGTAAATTTCTATATGACTCCACTTGGATAGCCAGCTGCATACAGTATTGCGTAACTATAGTGGTAACTATATTATATCAGTGGCATTTGATTTAATTTCACTAGGTGCTGTGTGTGAAAGGTAAAATGTCTACAAGTAGGCGTTGTAAAATGTCAGCAGATTCATTTTGTTATGTTTGTGGATATCACATAAGCCCCAAACAACTTAAACATAACATTGTGCTTGGAACAATGTTCTGTGTCGCATATGAAGCTTACTTTCGATTGCCCGTAGGTGGTCAAGAGAAACATTGGGCTCCGTATGTGTGTTGCGGTAGTTGTCGCTCTACATTAGAAGGTTGGTTACGGGAAACCAGAAAGTATATGCCATTTGCTATTCCTCGAATTTGGAAAGAGCCTACTAATCACCATAATGACTGCTACTTCTGTTCAGTTGACGTGACACACTATAAAAACAGAAAGAATAGGAGAAAAATAAAATACCCCAGTTTACCTTCATCCATTGCTCCAGTTCCACATAGTGACGAACTTCCTGTACCCAAACGACCAGAGATATTGTCATTGGAAGGAGAGCCAGAGGAATCTTCCGATCTTGATCTTAGTTTTTTGCATGAAACCAGGAAAAAAGGAACCACATTTGCTTAATCAGCAAGAACTTGATAAGAGATTTAGATCTTCCCAAATCAAAGGCAGAACTTGTTGCTTCACGTTTAAATGAGTGGAATTTTCTCCTTCTAACACGTAAAATATCAAAATATAGGAAGATGCATAAGACCTTTTCACAATTCTTCAAAATGGAACGAAGTTTGTGTTATTGTCATGACGTTAGT
Source organism: Thermobia domestica (assembly GCF_964235325.1). Taxonomy (NCBI): domain Eukaryota; kingdom Metazoa; phylum Arthropoda; class Insecta; order Zygentoma; family Lepismatidae; genus Thermobia; species Thermobia domestica. The sequence continues at coordinate 38,814,158 of NC_137454.1, read as the reverse complement.
GGTCTAGTTGAAGCTATCGGTTTCCCACATCAACGAGAGGAGTGGCGTCTTTTCATAGACAGTTCATCTAGAAGTTTGAAGGCAGTTTTTCTGCACAACTGAAATGAGAATTTTTCTATACCAGTTGCACACTCAGTCCACATGAAGGAAGACTACGAAAACGTGAAATTATCGTTGGAAAAGATTGAGTACCAAAAATATAAATGGAGATTTTAAGATGATCGGTTCTCTTCTAGGTTTGCAGAGTAGCAATACTAAATATAGCAGTTTGTCAGAGCATTAGATTCACATTCTGCAGCTCTTTCTTACGTAAGACAAATGTTTCCACAGTTCACTGACGCTAAAATCACAGCTGGCGTATTTACTGGCCCACAGATACGTGAGATGCTTCAGTCTCAAGAACATAAGAATAGAATGACTCGAGAGGAAAGAAGTGCTTGGGAAGCTTTTCAGGGCGCTAGTGCAAGGTTTCCGTGGTAAAAATAGGAGTGAAAATTATAGGGAGTTTATAGATCCTTTGATTGCCCTATATCGCAATTTGAGTTGTAGAGTGGCTTGAAATTGCATTTTTTTTGTTGTTGTTGTTTTCCCATCTTGATTTTTTTTCGTCCAAATTTAGCAGATGTGAGTGAAGAACATGGTGAACGCTTTCATCAAGACATTGAACAAATTGGAAAGAAGATACCAAGGGCGCTGGGACACCGCGGTGATAGTAGATTACATTTGGACATTGGTCTCTGATGACAAATCAACTTCGCACAAGCGAAAAAGCAAGCGTGCTCATTTTTAAATGTTCTTCATTATGTTCTTGTAGTGAAAGTGGATATATTTTTGCTAAGTTTTTTTATTTTGTACGCTGTCTTCGTACTCCATACTGACTAAGTTAATTCTGCATTATTTCTTCAGTGAAGCATATTGTAAAATAGCAATTAGCTCTAAATTTCTCGATAAAAATCAAAACCGGGTCAAAACTGCGGCTTATATAGACTAGCCATTTAATATTAACTTCTGCGTACGAAAAGTGTTAGAAATGTAATATATTTTAGTTGAAAATAGGCGTTAGGAACTATTACACGGAAATGGAAAATGACTTCAAGTTCCAGTTGATTTCATAACCAAATTTCTGATTTTGTCCCCAACATTTTGTCGTCGTCTCGTGAATATCAATTTAAAACTTACAGAATCAATCTCTGATCAAAAAAATATCTGATGCAATTTGTCTAACTGTACAGTGTTGCCAACTCCAGAAATAAAAAAATACTTAATTTTGAGGAAAAATTAAGAATTTTCTCAAAATTTGTTGAATAAATTTTGTTTCGCATGTAATATTGCAAATGAACTTACACAGTTTAAAATCCTGTTTCTTTGCTTAAAAAGCAAGGCATAATTGGTTGTGTTAGGGCAAATGGTTTCTTAGTTATTACGCTTTAACGAAAAATGGAGGAAAAACTCGACAAATTACCCGATTTCTAAGGGTTAAAGACGAATTTTAAGGCGATTTTCGACATTTCGGGAAAACTAATGTTATGCACGTCATTAGTACCACACAACGATATTAAAAAAAGAAAAAAAATCAGATAAACACAAAGTTGGTCAAAATTTGTTACCCAGTGTAATCAGACGAAAATCCTATTCACGAAGAAATGAAATGTCGACTAAAAGCAGGGTATTTCTGTTACTATTCAGTTCAAAAGGTCTTGTCGTCCCGTATTCTGTCGAGGAATTTGAAGCTGTGACCGTCTGCCCGGCCACTAAACTATGTTTTTGGACCACCAGTGTATTTCTTTTTAACTTTTATTCATGCAACGAAATTATTATTTTATTCAAAGAAACGAACAGCTATTTTTCCTTCTGGTGAGAACTTGAATTTTTTCTGTGTATGCAGGTGTTCTTCGGTCGTTCTTATCGTTTCTCGCGATAGAACAAAGAACTTGTTGTTTTTCTATGCAACTCTTATCGTCTGACCAGAGTGTTTCGTCGCGGCAAACTTATTATTTTCTTTCTCTAAAATAGTTTCCAACTTGTAGTTTTCGTCACCATGACTGTACCGCATATACTTTTCTATAGTAACATTTATTAGGATTGGGAATATTTTTGGATACGAAGTTGATATTGTGTGGGAATGATATTATGTTTTTCGTGTTCTCACGCACTTATATTACGTCATTTTTCCTGCCGTGAGAAGAAGTGTCCATATCCTGCAGGAGTCGTAGGTGGAATGACTCATACACACAATTACCATCGTTCGCTCCTTTTCAGTAAACTGTTTTATGTATAACAGTAGTGCATAAAAATCTATAACCATGGGAAGAATTTATTAGTTAAGACTGCTACACTTTTTTCAACTATTATTTCCAAGCGTCTTTCCCACGGGATCAAATCAAATGTTGCCAGTGTTCTTTATTATAACGTCGACCCATTGGCACTGCGTAGGGATACAGAAAACATTAACATTTTTCTTTATTATTTTACATAATGCATTGTCAACCCTAAGTAAGCGGACGGGTTATTCCCGAGCGTGGGTAGAAGCGAGGAGTGAGCAATAAGAGTTGGTAGTAAGTGGAGGGTTAGCAAAAAGTTCGTCGTAGAGAAAACCGTGCAAGACAATGTATGAATTGAGAGTATGAAGAACTTCGTGATGCGGTGTTAACCTATGGGATGTGAAGCAAAAGGGACCAACAAATACCTTCTGGATATGTAGCGTCCTTTAGGATTCAAAATACTTCATCCATCAGTGTTTCCCCTTTCCCCATATCGTTATCACGCAGTGAAAGCTTTGACTCAGTGCAAAGAGTCAATTAATAGTGCAAGCGATCTTTAAACAAGGGCTATATTTCTATTGTTCGTACATAGTGTGTGCATATCTACATTTACCATGCAGTGTTAAGAATTTATTCTCCATTTCGTTTATTCGATTGCCTCAGTGCAATTCCTTTTATTTGAGCATTTAGCTCTATAAAATGAGAATTTTGTGTGTTGTTAATGTATATATATATATATATATATATATATATATATATATATATATATATATATATATATATATATATATATATATATATATATATATATAGTTTATTCCGTCCCATACCCACATATATCCATACTCAATAAATGGGAATTTACCTAAGTAAATATCGTTGTCTTCATTCACGTGTGTGTGAATTCCTGCGAGCAGACGACTTGCCAGTTACGTGTATGTATGTGCGTGCATACGCAAAAGTAAGTATAATATAACCTGTCTCAAAAGCACCAACGTGGCTCATGCCAAATCACTTGTCATATCTCAATATTATCAATCAGCGCCCAAACAGAGTATGAGCCTGGACCATAATTGTTATCAGCTGTTTTCTTAGGGAGTTCTTCGGGAGCCAGCACCCAAAGGAAATGATAGGTAGCAATTTTAATGACGCCCGAACTAGCGACACGAGCCAAGACCGTCAGTGATTTGTGCATGGAGACAGTAGTTATATATGAATATGTACTAATAATATTTGAATAGGAAATTTTACAAATCACATTTTGTTTTTGCAGGTTGTCCCAATATAAATAATAATACTATAACTTAGTATTTTCTTTCTCATATACTGTTCTGTAATATATGTATTTTATTTGAGTTCTAGTTACATTTATTATTTACGATTAGTAATTGTATTTTCATCATGGCTCACCAACAAGTTGACATACTTAAGATACTCGAACAGATGTAAGCTGAAAACAGAGAACATTTTAAGAAAAATGAACAGGCACAAATAGAAAATCAAGGAACATTTTGCAGAAGTAAGAGAAAAATTAGATAGACAGGAACAGGCACAGAATGAGAACAAGGAAAACCTTGCTAAATTAGAAGCAGTTGAAATTAAATGCGATGAAGGAACTATAAAAATAGCTGATAGAATACAAGCGTTAGAGAATAAAGTAGATCAAAATATTGAAAGAGTTCAGAGGGGAATCGAACGTAACATAGTAGCTATTCAGCAAAATAGAGATAACATAGAGCTCATGGTTCGCAATGTACATTCAATGGGAATGAAAGTCACTAAAAACACAAATCATTTAATGGGTATATCCGAAAAGTTAGAATTGACACAAGGACAGATAGAGGCTAATCATACCATCTGTAACGCTAATAAAGAACGTTGTCTCGCAGCGCATAGAGAAACGGAAGGTCATTTAGACGAAATACACGACTAAGTTGTAGATTTAAAAGAACAGGTTCGAAAGAACGAAGGGTCATTTCAGATGTGTTACCAAGAGATTAGACAGTTAGATTATCACGTCAAAGTTAAAAATGAACAGGCTTTCGAGAACAATGCTGAAATTAAAACAGACAGCGGGAAATAGGAGAAATTAGGCGCGATTTAGCGTTACTATATCAAAAAGTAGAAAGAATCGAAAACAAATCACGGGAATCGGAAGCCAATACTGATAGTGACATTCATGTTAGAACTGGATACCAACCTAACCGTGATTCAGCTTACACCGAACATAGTGAAGTTAGCAGTAGCGACGGAACTCATGTTAAGCGCACTACTAATAGAAATTTTAGACGTAATAATCGTGAAACTAGACATAGGGAAGTAGAAACAACTAAATTAAAAGACCACCTTACACCGAAAATTATTGCGTATTTACCTAAGTTTAAAGGTGATCCTGCTACTGAATCAGTACGTACATATCTGCGCAAGTTAGCATTAGCCGCGGAAGTTACAAAATTGTCAGAAAAAGCTTTAGTACAAGCCACACCTCATGTATTGGAGGGTGTAGACTTAAACTGGTACTACACAAGTAATGAGGAATTTAAAACCTTACAAGATGTTAAAAAAGCGTTAGTTGAATCTTTCGCTGGAGACGCGACAATACAGCACAGACTGTCAGCTTGTAAAGCAACTCGATTCAATCCTAAGACTCATGATTCAGTACATGCTTTTGCTTTAGATCAGTTTAACAAACTTAGAGTACTGACACCGCAATTACCCGAGAATTTGATATTAACAGACATTATACATATGTTACCTCAGAGATTTCGTACAGAACTTTATTTCCATTCTTGCACTAATATCGGAGAATTTTTGACGTCTATTCAGAAATTAGAAACATTATATTTTCAGCAAACTAGAGAGGAAAAACATCCGCAGGGTAACAATTCGAACAATAGGCAGAATCAAACTTCTCAAAATTATCAGAGATCTTTCGGTTATGGTAATAATAATCAGAATAGGTATTACAATCAGAAAGTTAATCACACCAAGGCTCAAAGAAACGGTAATTGGAACAGGAGAAATGCAAATGATCGTGACAGAACGATCGACAACCACGTCCTCGTAATCATAACACTAACCACGAGCAAAATCGGAATCGTAACCCTCATAATTACAATAAACGACCAAAACCACGTAATGCTAATTCAAAGGATCGAAGAAATGACCACCGAAATAAGCAAGGTAGAGGTAATGAACCATTCTATGCTCGCAATAATGACAACCAGAAAAGGAATAACGAACATGATTATAAAAGGTTAAATCATCATAACGAACGAGACTCTGATTCTCAGGGAAACAGCTAAAAGGCTGTACTAGGGGTCGAGTATCAGCCAATGTTAATCATTTCACGGAAGGCCCAAATAAATATTTTTACGTAACCCATACGCACATATGCAACTGTAAAGACCCAAATTTAGCCAGAAGTGATTGTGAATCGAATACCGATAGTATAGACCACTACGTTAATTCTAAACAAACCTAGATTTCTTCGAAAATTAAAGTAAAAGTTTATAATACAGATGTAGAATGCTTATGCGATACAGGTTCGGATCTTTCTCTTTTATCTTTAGCTCTTTGGAAACGTATCAGTGCTGACGTTACGGCACCAAAACTAACTCCAGCCGATGACATTTTCCTAGTTGATTTCAGTGGGTCTGTGAAAAGAAAAGTAAGGGCTATACGTTGATTACAGTACAAATTGATAACATTTCCATTTATTTGAAAGTCTATGTTACCGAATCACTAAACCAAGACCTTATTCTAGGATTAGATGCTCTCACAGCTCTAAGTAGTAAAATAGATTTATCTCAGGGTACAATCTCTATGGAGTACAACAATTTAAAAACTCTTGTTGACCTTTTACCTGACCAGCACGAATTAGAGGAAATTTCAGATGACGAAGAAGGTGGTATTGCCGATAAAAACTTTTCGATCTCTGCGTCCACATTCATCAGGCAACATGCTCCGGATGAACAAATTCGAGATGCTGTGAATCGAACTCACAACCATACACCACAGCAAAAGGAACAATTACGTTTTCTTTTATCTGAATACAGGGATATTTTTACCAACTATCCTGGACTTTGTAAGGATTTTGTTTATGAAATGGAAGTCAAGACTGACAAACCACTGGTTCAAAAACAGTACGCTATCCCACATAATTTACCTGATGTTCGAGTAGAGATTAATAAATTATTAGAGCTAGAGTTAATTTGCCACTCCAATTCTATCCACAGCAACCCCATCTTAGTTGAACCTAAGAAAAATGACAAACCGAGAGTATGCGTCGACCTGCGTTTGCCGAATAAGTATATCGAACAAACAACAAACATATCGAACAACAAACGTACGACAAACTAAATCAGAAAGTATACAGGACCTGTTGCTGAAGGTAAGGTGTACACCATTCTTAAGCTCTCTTGATTTAGTGAGCAGTTACAATCAAGCGTTACTCACTCCCAAATCACAGGAATACACCGCATTCAATTTTTAAGGCCAACATTATCAGTATCGTGTTACAAGTTTTGGATATAAAAATGGTAGTAGTGTATTGAATAGTATGTTGCAGAGAGTATTAGGACCCGAACTACACGCTAAAATATTAAGGTACATAGACGACAGTAGAATACAGGGCGTATAGACGGCCGAGTCAGCGAAATTTGATCTTGTTTTCCTAGAGATCGATATTATTTCCTGGAATTGGTAGGCAAGTTTCGACAAGCCTTTAGTTGTTATGTTCATAGCCTTTTACGGGTACCACAGAACCCCGTGGGAAAATTTTGTGTTGGTTTGTTAGAATCCGCTGTTGCTATGCTCATAGTCTTGGACGCCTACCAGATGTAAAAAAAAAAACAAGATAAAACATGCCTTTTCGTGTTCTTGTCGATTATTGGCTAATAATTTGACGCTTGTGTACATCATTCTGTTAGCAGCTGTTGCAAAGGAAGAAACGTCAAAAAATTTAAAGATGTCATCGTCAATGAGTTTATTAGATAAGCTTAATAAGCCATCAATGGTACCCTTTACAAAAATGCCAGATTTGGAGATTGGAGTACCATTTCGTATTGTAAACTGTGAGATAATTACAACGGTATATGGTAGGAAGGCATGTGTGACATTTGAAGGAGGCGAAAAAGTGATTTTACCTGGACGTTGTACTGAAAAATTGGAAGCAGATAACCGTGCATTATTAACGTATTTAAAAAGTGTGAATGTCTATTTAATATATAAAGGAATGAAGATTAATGTATCTGGACGTAACATGCACGATCTTGTATTTACTGAACTGGTTTACTCATCGTAAGTGTATGGTAGCATGTAAAAACAAGATGAAACATGAATTTTCCTCTACGTCCCCTTCCTCTTCATGCATGCGCAGTCATATGTATGCATAGTGTCGTTATTCTGTGCTGGGCAGCGACTGGAGTAACATGTCTTTAAGTGCTTGTGCATCAACTATGGACACCAAGAAAGAGTACTTGTTAAATGTTGAATACGGACTTAATTCAATGAAAACCAAATTAATTTGTATTGGACTGGATAATGATGCATTTGAACGAGTGATTCGTGTTGGCAAAGGACTTGTGTTTGGAGTGGAGTTAAATTTGGCAGAGTGGGAGAAACTTGCACATTTGACCCCATTTGTTACGGACTATTTAAATTCTCAAGTGGAAATTACAATTATAAACTCTCTTGGTCGAAAAAACGAACTGGTGGTGCGAAAACTAATGGGTGAAAAATTAGTGATGTTAGAAAAGAAAGGAACAGTTCATGCTCCTCGAAACACTGTGTACTTAACTTCAAGTGATTGGCTTTATTTCTTGGAAATATTACCATGTATTGAACATGCTGTGAAAAACAGTAAAGTTTGTAGTGTTTTGCTACGTGAATATTTTGACTTGTGTAGAGATACTATTTGTAATCATGTACAATTGCAGTGTCTTACATGCAGAGGACTTGCCGGAATCCATACCTGTGTAAACGAAGAGAGTATTATTAATTGTATGAACATCAGTTTTCCAAGTGTGTCTCTTGATAAGAACAGTGATGTGAACATTGATGGTGAACGATTAAAATTGGAAATGAAAGTATTTTACAAACAAAAACTCATAGATTCAATTATGGCTGATTTATTTGATAGTGTATTGACACAACCATGGTGGGGGGAAACCGATACTCAACCTTCGGAAGGTATCAATGAAGTGAACGTCTCTTCATAAAGAAGAAGAAAATTGATTTGTTTTTTCATATATACTAAACAACGTAATATCAAATGTAATAAAAATACATATAGTGAAAGTGAAATGTTTTATTTGTGTGTGTGTGTGTTTTGTGTTCGTTTCATACACCTCAATAAGATAGGATTTTAAATATTAAATTAGAAAATTAAATTAGAAATTAAAAAAAAAAGATCCTAACATATTTCTCTTCGTATATTATAAGTGATACGTATAATAATAATAATAATAATCATAATGAATTCAAATTCTTGAAATGAATGTTAAAATAAAAATTAGTATTTGAAATTATTATTATTATTATCATATAACTTTGGCTTAAGTATGATAGGACTTTTTTATTTTTTAAAAAAAGGAACTAAAATAATTAATATTAAAATTTTAAAAACAAAAGTCCTATCATCATAATATTGAATTCACATACTTGATTTAATTTACGAAAGAATAACTGATTAAGTATTTGAATTCATTATTATTAAGTAGTTATGTAATTACATCATTGAATTAAAAATCAGTTTTAGAATCTTTTTTTAAAAAAAACACTATGAAATTCTTTAATTCAATGACTTAGAAATATGTTTTATGATATGTGTATTTAATTACATAATTGATCATAAAACATTTATTTATTAGGAAACGGAGAAAATAAGAAATAAAACATTTGTTTTCAAAGAGAAAAAAGAATACAAAGTGTTTATTGCTGATGAAACTATTTACACAATTAAAACGACGGTAAGTATAGTACATTTTTAAAAGAACGTTAGAGTTTTTTCATTGTTCATGTGATGATAACTTCACAACGGCCTTATACTGTTCACTGATGATGACTATACACAGTTCAATTAATGATACTACTGCTCTTGATGATGGTGATGAAACGTAGATAGAAGTCATAGTGTACAATGATGATGATGTCCATACACACGATGACGATCTTTTACTCTCTGAAATGAAAAAAATTGAAAAACAAACTTAAAATTTATTTTATCTATAATCATGAAAAAATAAAACAACAAATGATAATATATACAAACACATTATAATAAATAATAATAATAAGAAGAAGAAATGATTACCTGCAATAATATGAAAAGAAAGTAATCAAAACAAACGAAGAAGAAGAATGAATGGCATGATTACCTGTAAAATAAATACAGCAAGCGATGATCAGTTTTTTCTGGAGTTGATGAGAAAGTGTAATGAAATTCATTTAAGGACTTTCCTTTAGCTTTGAAGCATAGGAAAAGATATGAATAATGACCACATACAGACGATTTCACACTTTGAATTTGTTTATTATTAAATGTATAAGAAGTGGAATTTCTACGTAGAAATTGAATATGTTGCATTACATATTGAGGAAATCCAAATGTATCGAAGTAGTGGGCACGTCCATCGGTATGAATATATACGGAAATCCAGTGTGTGCCAAGTTTGTTCGAGGGATCTGTATTTATGATGATAGCTGCAGGTAGTGGAACATGTGTTGGTAATTGGTTGGCTGCATATACGCCAACGAAATGATTGTGAAATAAAGAATTTGTTTGCAAAGCATTCAATAAATATAGTGCAGAGGACATCATGTATAAAAATGCAGACATGTACATATATGATATGATATTTAAATAACGTACCTTTAAAAATCCATGATGGTGTTACTCTGATGATCCACTTCTAAGAGAGATTGGAATTCTCCATACGTTATGCAGGGGATAGGTGCTGGTAGAGGCTTCGTAAAGTGAACTTCCAGACGAACACAGCCATGACGTATAAGGTTTCAATGCTGCACAGCACTGGCTTCTCCATCTTGAGTAATGTCGAAAACAAAAATAGTGTATCCTTGAGGAAAGTTAAGGCGAGCAATATTGTTGCCATGATTGGGAAAGTGAATACCTGATCCACAGAATAAGGTATGATCTGAGGAAACACAGAGGTTGTTTTCGAAATTTGGTTGTAATGGTTTTGAAGGTACAGGTTTCCCATCAAGTATAGAGAGAAGAAATTGATGTCAAAATGTTTGAAATGAAGTGGCTTTGAAGTTATTGTTCGTGTATAGGCATCATTTTGTGTAAACGCCACAATCACTCGAGTTGGTAATACTCCCATAAATAAATTAAGAATTGTTTTTGATTGAAGATCTTTTGGAATGACGAATGATTTCATTTGCACTCCTGTGAGAGGATATTTGGCTGTTGTTGATTGTAGAAGCTTGTTATGTGCTAGTTTTATTGTAGGACTAACATTAATATTTTTAATATGTAAAGCAGCGTCTAAAATATTCACTTTAGCCTCAACAGACGCATCACTAGCGATGGGACAAAAGCTTGGCTTTGCAGGAATTAACTTGAGACGTAATTCTACTCCTTGGATTAAAAATTTATCTTGATTAAAAATATCACAATGAAGATGTCCAAGCATGTCGAATTTTGCACTTTTTTGTTAATTCATAACGTTGTTGAAAACCTCTATTACCATTAGATGTTGCATCCATATGTCCAGCAGTATCTTGAAACCAGAATGCACACTGAAGATGAGTATTCTTAGGAGACTTATCATAATTTAACAGTTTTTCAATGTATGATCGATATGGATGATTATGAGACGGAAATGAAATCAGTTTGTTATTTAAATACACTTCCACTTCACTGAACATAGAATTTAAAATGTCATTAATAGGAGCCACAGCTTTATCACTTTCACCAAATGCTGATCCATCAAGCTCAAAAATTTGAGCTTCAATGTAAAGAAGAGTATGTGGTAGATCTATGTATTCATCACATGTTCCTGGGATGGCAAACTCCATAGGAGCATTATCAGCTAGTGAACTGATTGGTTTGTATGTAACAACATGATTATCCAATATACTGGTTTGCGTTGGTTTTGTAGAAAAAATATCTAGTTCCCTTTTACACACTCGCAGGATTGATGATGTAAGAAAGCCATGATGGTAATGATTTAATCAAAGATATCGTGTGATAACTTCCTCTTCTTATAAGACTGATTTTTCTTTGTTTTCTGTGTGCGGTTCCTCTTGCCCTTCTTCTTCTTGCGCTTGATGATCAGTAATGATGAAGGGTTAAAGATGGAATGATATGTAATTCTTCTTTTCCTTCGTTGATATCCAGATCCTAGCATAGATTTCAGTTTATTTTTTGCTTTGTCTTGCAAGACGGATCTCGCTTCACCCGTTCGTTGATGAAAGGATTCTTTAATAGGTTGGTTATCGATGATGGCATCAGTAATAGCGTTTGCTCCAGATTTTAATAATTCCTTTCCTACTGCTTTAGCTCCTTGTTTTACTAGTGGCATGACAGAACGAAATAATCCTCCAAGGAAAATTTCAATACCATGTCCAACTTGATAAGGGGATCCAACATAAAAGTTTCCAGTTCCAGAAAGAGCCTGTTTTTGATAATATTGTAAATATGGATTAGTCATATTTGTCGATGTTGACGCACTGGTCGAAAATGTAGTTTAACCCTTAAGTACTATGGACGAAAAAAATCACGTAACTACTATGGAACGGTCTGTCAGACCGCATTGTTGTTTCACATTTTCTGAATGGTAGTTTCATTGTATATTTTTTAAAATGATATCCTACATATCTTAGTTGCTTATAGAAAAGTAAAGCATAGTAATTTCACGATGTAAAAATAAAACTTTATATTTTTAAAACAATGAGAAAGAGAACGTAGTCAAAATTTGCAACAATGCTTTCATTGTTATTCTAAAATTTTAATTGTTAAAATATTCAATTTTTTTCTCCGTTTCTATGTAGCCAAAATAACACTAATTTAAAATACATTGTTCTTATAGATGCACTCAGAATAAGAAATATAGTAAAAACGGAGAAAAAAACGGAATTTTAGCTTTTTTAAACTTACAGGAAGGTACTGTATAGTTGTACTCTTACATTTTTTTGCAGTGAAAAGACAATGAATAAAACTTATTATTAGTTCTTATATGATGGAGAAAGTAAAATACGTTTTGCCGGTAAAGAAAGTACCGCGCTAACTTTTCTGACAGCATCCACTTTCTTCAGATAGGCACTTATATCTTATTTTTCTGCACTGCAAGGAAATCGTTACCCACACCGCTGAGACGAATCATTATCTGTCCTTTCCGCTTACAACTCAGTTGACAGAAGACTATATTTTCCTTTTCAACTCCTTGTGCGCGATGGTGGGAAACTCACTTTCAAGCTGTAGTTTGCTGTTCATTGAAAAACTCAGCTCTCGTGACAGATGTCCAATGAGCAATCTACGTTCTATGTGAGGCCTAACAAGTTCTTTTGCCAACGTTTTCATGAAATCAAGTCTTGTCACCACTGCGGACTTAGCGTAGACTTGATGCAAGACATACACATTGACACCACACGCAACATCCACCAGCATAAAGAAAATTGTCAATGGCTATCGTCTTTTTCGACGACTTGATGTGTAATCTGTACATTTTTGTCTAGAGTATCCACCCCGCCTTTACTCATGTTATAAAATGTGATTATTTCAGGTTTTCCAGTCTCTGGGTCATTAATTTATGTGTGGTGCAAGAGGTGCCACACGATAAGACACAAAACTGCTAATAATCGGTAGATAACGAAAGACAACTGATCAGCAAAATACTCACGTAACTACTATAGTACGTCTGTGAGACCGCTCGACCCCTCCAGCGCCGCGCCCAGGGGATCATTATAACACGAACTTCACAATACGTATCTATTTGCTAGACAGGAAGGTAGACGAAAAGATCCACATGTAGTAGTGAGACTGTGGAAAATATAATGATATGAAAAGTCGCAGCGGTCTGAGAGACGGTCCATAGTACTTACGGGTTAACGCATACAGTTCCGAAAGTGAATGCCAGTGGAGAGTCTGTACTATCTCTTATATCTATTTTGATGTGTTCAAAATGCATCTTCTCTATAGGCACATAATGTGGAGGATTAAAAATTTCTATAACACTACTTCCAAATGTATGATTCACAGGATTCATATTTATGATACGTAATAATGGTGCTATTGTATCTCCAACAAATATAGATTGAATTATATCACAATACACATACATTGTAGATGGAAGTCCTAAACGTAAATTTTTAATGCTTTGGCATTGTTGCATATCCTTTAAATCAACGCTTGGATCAAACTCCAACATCGCACTAACACTTGGTGATAATGCAACGTCTACATCTATGTCGTTATGAAGACGTCGTATAAAACTGGTATTACTCTCACGAGTATAAGAAATATGTAAATTTGTGAATCCGTTGTATGTGTTTATTAACTTTATCAATTCTGATATGTCTGTGTAATAACGTACAGGAATAGTTATAAATTTCCATTCATCACTTTTTCCAGGTTTGTAAAAAAATTATTATTTTCTTCATTAATATTTAATATTGAATGAGGATAATGAATTTCAACAATAGCCACTTCCCACTTTTCATGGAATTCCATTCTTTGCTGAAGTTTCGTAGTGTATGATGTTAAGGTGTTGTCAGGAAAATATTCCATAGAACTATTACTGGGAAGCGTAACGTAAAAATCTCCATCAGGTTCCATTGTACTTCTCGATCTTCGTTACGAATGATGCAAGTATCCAGGAATCGAAAGAAGAAGGATATCCTTTCCAATGAACAAGATATTCTTTTATGCTGCCTTTTCTTCTTGTACGTATGATTTTATCTATGTAAAATGTCTTTGATAACGTCACAGGTTGTAATTCCTCTCTGTAAATTAATCCATCCAGCGGTTCCTTGTTTAAATCTTAAATTTCATAAACAGGTGGATCTCTTGGTATTATCTTCTTCACTTTAAATATTTCCCAATTTTCATATATCCTTTATCAAATGTACGTTTAGTTTTACTAATTCGTACTGTATCACCAATCTTAAGATGTTTTGAGAAATTTTAATTCTTCTTCTTCTTTATTTTATTATCATATTGATTATGCCATACTTGTAATAGGTTATTTTGAGAAACATTTGCAGGTGACATCTTTATGCTTGAATGATAACATTCATTGTATTATTTCACAAGAAGAGGTAATACATTTAAATAATTATACGTTTGATAATTTGTAAAATACTTCCACATTTTTTTCTTTTAGAGTTCTGTTAAAACGTTCTAGAATACTAGCTTTTATATCAGGATTTTTAGTTGTAATATGTTTTATTTTGTTGTCCTCTAAGTACTTCTGTATTGTTTTATTAGTAAATTCACTTCCTTTATCTGTTCGGAATGTAATTGGCTTTCTGTCTTTGAACACGAGTTTCAATGCTTTTAAGACATAATTTGTATTTTTAGATTTTAATGGCACAGCCCATGCATATCCACTGAACACATCTATCACTGTAAGAATATAACGATACCCATCATTAAATTTATGAAGAGATTGAAGATCATTAATATTACTTTCCCACTCATCATCAATGTTATTCACTACATAGAAATCTCTTTTAAAACAACGACGTACAGGTTTGTGTAACGTATATGTTGTTTGTTGCAGTAATCATCTTCTTATACAATGTATAGGAATTTTCTTCTTTGTAGCTATCCACAATTTTTTAACAGTTGAAAACGAGGCAGGATGTGAAGGGTTGTAGTAAATCTTGCTTAACTGTTTGTTTACGGTTTCCACCTTGACCATACTGGACGTTTACAGGCACGTTTCCTTTTCCTTATAGGAGATACTACTTTTTCCTTTTCTTCTTCTTCTTCTTCTTCTGCTTCTTCTTTTTCTATTTTTTTCTTTGACGATGATGCTGTTGGTGATGCTTTAGTTCGTCGTAAAATATATGACAAACGTTTTGGATTTCCAATATGTTCTTGAGGTGTGTTATTAGAAGATAAATAATTACAAAATTTCTCCCATCCCGATGGATTTGTGTGTTTCCGGGGTTGCGACACATAAGAAATTAAATCTACAATGTGAGATCCTTCTAGTTTATCACCTCTGATGTAAACAGTTCCTTTATTATCCCACGTGATATTATCATCATGTTTCATTCTATGTAGTAGTAATTCAGCTCTTTTACGATACATTTTGGGTATAGATAATAATATTTCTTCTTCTATTTCAGGCTTCTCTGATTTAGATGACGTAATTGAAACTGTCACACGTTCTTGTTTTCGTATTAAATGTAAATATTTTTGAAGAATATTATTATACTGATTCCACTTTTCTTCATCACTAAGCGATGATAACTGTAACATCTTTTGCATTTCTTGATCCAAATTAGATTCACGTTTCTCCAGGACTGATGATGATGATGATGCTGGTGTTTGTATACGATTCAGAACTTCAGGTGGAACTAAGAACATCTCCTTTGTGTGTTACATTGTACTAACGGAATAGTAAACTTGATAATGCACCAGTTAAAATAGGAGCTAATAATGCCGGTTGGAATCCACCCTGCTGCTGCACTAATAAAGGCTTCTTCTTCTTTTGGATGGAGTTTCCTTTCTTCACAAGATATCGAAGCGTCCTCTTGTATCGCTTTAATCTTGCTTTCTGTGTCTTTGTAAGAGGTACATTCCCTTTTAATACATTATAACAACATTCGCAAATACTTCGAATCACTGAAGAGTCCGCATTGGCAAGTATAGCTTTACATAATTTGGGATTTGCTTTGCTCAGCGTACGAAGAAGATCTCCGTGTTTTACTCTTGGAGACATATTGTCAGAATGAAGAAACACAAGAAACACAGTTTAAAACACACATTATAAGCACATCTTCTATTTCGTTGGAACATAAACGTAATGATAAATATCATCAGGAAAGATATTTGTTTGAAAACGAAGTTCATCTGGCGTATCCTGTTTTAAATCAATAAACAAATATCCATATGGTAACTTTGTTGCATTGTTCAAACTTTGTTGAAGAAATTTTGGATTCTCAGGAGTTAGTTGATAACTCAAATGTTTAATTTGTGATTTATCTCTTGGATTTTTAAATAATACGAGATAAGAACAATTCAAGCTCATATCTCTGCTTCCTTTTCCCTGATGAAATACGTGTTGTGTAATAAATAGTACACTAAGATTTCTATGATGAGAACCCTTTGTAAAGAAATCAACTTTATTGCGGTTCACTTCACACATCTGATCATCAATAATAATAAGATGTGGTCCAGTTTCAGGTAAAAAGTCTTTTGTTCGAGGTAATCCTTCAATAAATTGTACTTTTGTCGAAATTTCTCTGTATGCATTTTGCCATTCTGCATAGTACCAATAAATATGACGAAACGATGTATTAACCAAACGTGATAAATTGGACAGAAATCGTATTACAAAGGAAGTTTTTCCACATCCACTTGGTCCGGCAACAATACATGAAAAGGGATGTTTCCACGTCGTGTCCATGTTAAAGAGTATGATCATTCTTTCTTCATACGTATATTTATAAAGGGCCTTATTACATTTCTCTTCTTCTCTTGTTGGAAGTATTGTAGCCATATGGAAGAGTGTCATATGAATTTGGTATTCTACGTCGTTTAATATTATTTCTCTTATAAATTTTCGTTTCGGGCATGCTGAAAATAGTATGGTCTTTCCTGCGGCATTTTTTTTTCTCATTGGTAATTTTGACTTCCGTGGGATGAGATTCTTCTTCTTCTTCAGACTTCTCTTCATTATCTAGTATCATTTTCTTCATTACATCAAAATTTAGGTGTTTTGAAGATTCATAGTTTAATGATAAGCCCCGTATCTTGCATACTTAAAACTCCTTCTTCGTACTGGGATCAAAAATACGTAATCCATAGTTCTTGGGTCCAGTCGAGACGTATTCTGAAATATAGGTCTCTTTACCATACTCGAGTACTTTATTTGTTAAATCGCCTAAAAAGTCACCAGTTGGGATTGTTTTTGCGTATAAATGACTGAATCTGTATCAAAATACAATACTCTTTCTTGCAGTTGATATAAATACTTGTACAATTCTAATCTTGCTTGTGCTGTTGTGTACGCGGCTACGACGATATTTACTATTGGTAGTGAAACAGGAACTTCATCTGTGTATTGCCAATATACATATATCATATCATCATTTACTGGAAATATTTGATGAACGTCTATATCATGAGATGTTAATTTCTCATATAATTACTTTGGATCATTAATAATGCTTACATGACCCATGTTCTCACGTTGTCCAAATTTTCCCCAAAATGAATTTAGCATTAATTTAGCTAAACTTCTAAGTACTGGATTATGATGAATTTTATTTTCATCGAGACGTATTCCTTCCTTTTCATAAAATTGCTGAATGTACTTCTGCTTTATCTCATCTGTTTCACACCATGCTGGCCATCCACTAGCTTCAGTTTTTGCTTTCAGGTAGGTGTTTATGTACTCTGCAAATAAGCCACCATTTCTTGTTTCTTCATCATATTGAACAACATCATAAGCCCAAATTTCATGAATATCTATTATTTTGTATCCTTTTTCTAATGCTTTTCTTTCTTCATCTGCTACCCATGTACCATGTAGAACTCGGTCTTCATCGCTGTGATTACAAGATGACAGGTTTAATTCTTCACAACATGCACGACAAAGTGGAAACATCAATCTATCATTTGACTTGTAAGGAAGAACTGGGTGTAAGAGATTTTTTTGAGGTAGAATACTTAGTTTAACTAATCTGAATCTCCAGGCAGATAGATAGTAGGATGACGAATTGGAAACTTCTTAGTCTTAGAGATATATGGATAAAGCGAAATAACATCTTTGTTTATGAACGGTTTCTCCTTCAGATTCTTGTGCTTTATGATACAAACGTATGGCATTCGCACGTCCTCCATAAAAAGCGTCACGATGATTTAATGGTGTTTTCTTTGTATACGGATGATTACTAACATACTTCTTCATCTCTTCATTTCCTGCCAATTGTTTTTTTTTTTTTTAAATTCACAGCCCCATATTTCATGCACTTCACAGCCAAAACCTTTTAATTTTTGGATTTTCTTCTTTGTTGCTTCATATCGAAATTCCATGGTATCTGTAGCATTGTTATAGATGGTTTTATCTCTGTCGTTAGGGTAACAGTAGATACAGCCATGTGTGAAATCGTCTTCATATTTCCACACGTGTATTCTTCCTGTATTGGGATCTGTCCATACACCATCTACTTTCATTGATGCAATTCGTTTTTCCTTACTATGTGCAGCATTGGTAATTTGTATGTTTCCTGTTTTTTCTTCCCAAGCTATCCATTGTACTGCTTCAATTGACTGGACATCTCTCCATCGATACCCGTTCTTTGGTATGATACCAATCGTATTTTCCTTTAAGAAATTTCTACGATACACCAAATTACATGCACTGGCGATTGTAATGCATTCAAGTAAGGGATTTACATTTGTTTCAGATTCAAATGTATTCATAAAGGAAATACATGCTTGACGTAATACTTCAACATCCTGTACACAATATTTGATGAGTTCTTCTTTCATTTTAAAGGTATCGTTTTTATCTTCAGTATACCATTGGAGAAACTTGCGTCTTTAGTGTACTTTCATGGTATCTGCTCCATAATATCTGTCTGGAAGTGTACCTTCATATGTTTGGTTCTCACGTCGATTGAAAAAGTGTGGGAAATATCCTTTGCACGATCGAAGACCAAATGCACCACTTAATTTACTTAAGGGCATAGGAAGAAAGCTTAGTGAATCAATGAATGATACGTTCCCTATTTTAAGAGATATAATTTTCGCTTCATTCATGATTACTTCTGGAGTCCAATTCATCTTCTCAACCATGGTCTTAATGATGAAATGTGCATCATAGCCCTTAGAATTATGAGCTATACATGTTACTGATTTAACCTTTCGACGACGTTGCTGAAGATGTTTTAGAAAATCTTCTATTACATTTTCTCCGTCAAATATATGTTCTCGTTTTCCACAAAGGATACAATTATTTTTGATGTCGTTGTCTTCATAACATCTGTAACATGTATGCTGATAACCCAAGACATTAGGTATATGCTCATATATGTTTGCGTTCTCCTCTTCTAATTTCGTATCTTGTGTGCATTCAATATCATAAAAAAATCATAGCTTTCTTCTCCATGATAATTTTTTCATTGACTTTTTTGATTTTCTTCTTTCATTCACTTTCATGTAACATCGATGATTGGGTGGTACTATAGCATAGCAAATGTTGCAATAAGTTTCTCCACATACGTGAGAACGTTTTTCTTTGACTACATAAATTTTCAAACACTGGGCACAACATTTTACAATGGAACTTAAAGGCTTTCCATTTTGATACGGCGCTGACTTGTGATAATCATAGCATGATTGGCCATAAATTTCTCGATTACATTCATTGCAAGTAATATGAGCTTCTTTAAAGTCACATGGTGGCTTCTGATGACATCGATAACATACAGCTGCACAGTGTTTCAAATGTTCATGTTTCTTTTCATATTTCTTATGACAGCTTTCGCAATAATAACTACAGCTAACACATGGTGTCAAGCTTTCAATGACGTTGTAGTGATTATCTATGAACAGTAAATTTAAAGCAGTTCTCTCGTTATCACTTGGTGGTGCTTCAAACATGACATCACTTCCTGAAAAGCCCCATATACTGTAATTTTATAATCCTTTAAATAATCGTGAAATTTACGTATATCAGGAATTCCACCACCATGACTAAGATCTACATCGGCAGCTTCACACAGTTCGTCTGCTTTTTTTTCTATGATATATTTACTTTGATGTTTTACATATCTATTGTACTCACAAGTAAACCTTGCGTTTGGGTGAATCGAGTTGCTGACTGAGACACATATGAGAAAGTAGTACTAAATGTGGTCAGTATTTCAGTGAAGTTGTAGGTGCGAAGCTCCAGGGGTTTAGGAGATACAGCTACCAGAACATCACATGGAAGTACAGAATAGTCTTCATACAGTTGGAAGTAAAAGCTCTGTAAGACCATTTGTAACGACAAAAGGCGAATAACAAATATATGGGTACATATTAGGACTAGGTGGAAGTCATATAGTAAGGGTATACCTGACGGCGGCCATCTTAAAATCCGCCATTTTGAATTAAGGTTAAGTTTTTAAAATAGGAATAGAGTCATGTGATACATGATTTAAGGTGCAAATTTAATCACAAGAACAATGGTGGCGTTAATTTTGATTTACGCGCAATTGGTAAAAAGTTACAGGGAAATTAAGTATTGTTGCAGCATACGTATTAGTCCTTTACCCCACCTTGTAAATGTTGTGTTAATGATAATAATTAAATAAAAAGCAGGTGGATAAATATTAGGCCTATTGCAAGAGTTGCCTTGATGGCGGCCATGATCAAATCCGCCATTTCGAATCAGACAAAAGTTTTATAAAAAACGCAAACATTGACACCTTATTAATAGCAAATTTTAATATATCTCAAACGGTATAACCATTTTTGCTTTATCATTAACCAGCATTTGTTATCACATAAACAAGTTGCTGATTTAAGGAAAAACGACCAAAGTGGAATTGAGTTATAATTGAACTTGGGTCTTTCTTCCAGAAAAGTCCTCAATTAGTACAATCAATATGTAGTTCAGAAAAGAGTGCATGACTTGCACAAATGCTCTGCTCACAGTGAGCACACCTGACAAAGGCAATCGAGTTACACTTGACACATTTGTCGTTAACAACTCCGTCAAAGCAGTAGTCGTAAGGAGCGAGCCATTTAATTTTGTGCTGGTTAATGATAAAGCAAAAATGGTCATACCGTTGGAGTTATGGTAAAATTTGCTATTAATAAGGTGTCACTGTTATGCGTTTTGTATAAAACTTTTGTCTGATTCAAAATGGCGGATTTGAACATGACCACCATCAAGGCAACTCTTACCATAGACCTAATATTTATCCACCTGCTTTTTATTTAATTATTATCATTAACACAACATTTACAAGGTGGGGTAAAGGACTAATACGTATGCTGCAACAATATTTAATTTCCCTGTAACTTTTTACCAATTGCGCGTAAAACAAAATTAACGTCACCATTGTTCTTGTGATTAAATTTGCACCTTAAATCATGTATCACATAAGTCTATTCCTATTTTAAAAACTTAACCTTAATTCAAAATGGCGGATTTTAAGATGGCCGCCGTCAGGTATACCCTTACTATATGACTTTCCCCTAGTCCTAATATGTACCCATATATTTGTTATTCACCTTTTGTCGTTACAAATGGTCTTACGGAGCTTTTACCTCCAACCGTATGAAGACTATTCTGTACTTCGATGTGATGTTCTGGTAGCTGTATCTCCTAAACCCCTGGAGCTTCGCACCTACAACTTCACTGAAATACTGACCACATTTAGTACTACTTTCTCATATGTGTCTCAGTCAGCATCTCGATTCACCCAAACGTAAGGTTTACTTGTCAGTTTGATTTCTTCCCTTGTATATTTTCAGTCCTACGGCAACTACAATTGCATGTCCTAAACATCTTGTGCCTTTATGCTTAATTGTGATAATACCACGTTTTGCCTTTACATATTCTTCAGTATTCATATCATGTTGTTTCAAAGGACCTTGTCCTCTCGGCATGCGTACATGATGAAAATTCACGATGCAATCTTCATTTATAAGAAAAGCCGCATTACTTTGCAGTACTTTCTCATAACTTGTCCATAGAACTTCTGCCGAGAGATTTCTTGCTTGTATGAACGATAACCAAAAAGGGCGGTGTCCTTCTCTCTCATTTGTGATTGTTATTCCTACGTAATCATGCTGGTCCAAATCACGTAGCAAATAATCTATTAAAGCACGTAGACTTGTTTCAATTGCAGTAAAAGGATTTTCACCTGCACACACAGGGGCTAGACGAAATCTTAGCATTGTACCAGCCATATTTTATCTTCTGTATTGTCTTCTGCGTTCTTCTATTATATGAAATCTATTGTTTTCATCATTACGGCTGTTATTTCCAAATCCTACTTGCACATTTGAGTTTTGTTCTGCTGCAAATACGGATAGCAACTCGTCCATTCTTTTTTTGTATTTCGTCTAATTCGATTTCTATTTCTGTATGTTCTGTATTAGCCTCAGCTAATATTTCCATAATTGATGGATATATTACTTCTTGCTGATCTTCTTCTTCTTTTTGAGGATTGGGAAATAAATTGGTAATCCATTTTTCTAGCTCAGTTTCGTAGAACTCATCTTCTTCTGTCTTCTTCTTCTTCTCTTCCTCATTGCAAGTCTCTCCTATTGTTTGGGAGAACGTTAAATTTAGCAATTCTTTTTCTTCTTCTTCTTTTGTTGTTTCTTCGACGTTTTCTTCTTCTTTTGCTCCTTCTTGTAACCATTTTTTTAAGTTGGGCAATACGTTCGGATGCTTCCTCTTCTTCTTCTTCTGTTATCATTCTATTACCTGCACTTTCCAATATTTCTAATAGTTGTTCTTCTTCTTCTTCTTTTTCTTCTGCAAATTGAATTTCACTAGCTGCATCTCTTTCTTCTTCTTTTTCTTCGGTATTGATGATCATCTCTTCTTCTTTTTCTTCTTCTTCTTCTTTTTCTATGAGTTCTTCCTCCTTTTGTGTACCTTTCTTCATTTCATCATCTTCTTCCTTCCTTCCCTGATGATCTACTTCTTCTTCTTCTATTCTAATTACGGCATCTATTTCTCTTAGAAGAACTTGCGTCTCTAAATTTACTTCGATTACCTCTTCTTCTTCTTCTTCTATGTCATTAATAAATGCGGTAATATCTTTTAATAACTCTTGCGTACACTTGTTTTCCATTTTTACTCCCCGGATGTATATACGTAATGCAAAACAAAAATTTTCCAATATGTATATGTAAATAGTGGATATATAAGTATTATTTCAAGTAGAATATAAATAAAAGCGCTTTAAATGAATATATGAATAAATAAAAAAGGGCTATATATATAAGTTATTAAGAATGGAATAATAATATCGGTAAGGATAAGGAAAGTCTGATACACTTATCTTTATTTATATTCAATCTAAAATAAAAAAAGAAATGAACTGGTTACTTATAACCATATTCCAAATAAATATAAACTGTATATATACACATAAATTTCAATTCGTTATACGGAAGAAGCAGAAGTTTCAAGGGAAAAAATAGCATACCTTTTAAGTAGTTAAAATGAATTGTAACTTTTTTTCCTGTTCTCTGGGAGTGAAACGAATGTATGTTCACAGTTTGCTTCAAGTGTATTATCTAATGTATAAATGATCTGTAATTGAATTTTATACTTATTCCCCGGGAGACCCCCCAACTTTAACCTCTTAGATGATGTGTTATTGAGTTCATAGTATCATCATTGAACACAGCGACCACGAAAACTATGTATTTGACAATAGTGTTGTTCATTTTAAATTATTTTTACGTGTCTCGATATCCCCCACAACTTTAACCCCCCTTAAATGATGTGTTATTGAGTTCAGAGTATCATCATTGAACACAGCGACCCCGAAAACTATGTATTTGACACTAGTATTGTTCATTTTAAATTATTTTTACGTGTCTCGATATCAACCCTGGAAACTCCCCCACAACTTTAACCCGGTAGATGATGTGTTATTGAGTTCAGAGTATCATCACTGAACACAGCGACCCCGAAAGCTATGTATTTGACACTAGTATCGTTCATTTTAAATTATTTTTACGTGTCTCGATACCAACCCTGGAGACTCCCCCACAACTTTAACCCCCTTAGATAATGTGTTATTGAGTTCAGAGTATCATCATTGAACACAGCGACCCCGAAAACTATGTATTTGATACTAGTATCGTTCATTTTAAATCATTTTTACGTGTCTCGATATCAACCCTGGAGACTCCTCCACAACTTTAATCCTCTTAGATGATGTGTTATTGAGTTCAGAGTATCATCATTGAACACAGCGACCCCGAAACTATGTATTTGACACTAGTATGGTTAATTTTAAATTATTTTTACGTGTCTCGATATCAACCCTGGAGACTCCCCCGGAACTTTAATCCTCTTAGATGATGTGTTATTGAGTTCAGATTATCATCATTGAACACAGCGACCCCGAAAATTATGTATTTGACACTAGTATTTTTCATTTTAAATTATTTTTACGTGTCTCGATATCAACCCTGGAGACTCCCCCACAACTTTAACCCTCTTAGATGATGTGTTATTCAGTTCAGAGTATTATTATTCAACACAGCGACCCCGAAAACTATGGGAACAAACATCGTGTACGTGAATTTCCTCCCACTATCTCCTTTCCAACATTTCATTCATTTCTCATTATCACGGTCTCCATTAGCATAGCCGACATAACTGTGGGACGTAAAACTTAAAGATTTCCCATTAGCTTAATCATCATAAGAGTGGGACCTATAACTCAGATTTCAGTTCATTGTTTCTCTCGTTAGATCTTAGCTCAGGGAGGTTTGGGGGTGACGGTGGTTCACTGGTAGAGCGTTCACCTCTGGTGTATGGGGTCACAGGTTCAATATCCTGTTCCCATCAAGTGAACTTTGTGGTGGACATACACCGTATACGTGAATGGTCGTAGGTTCAAAATCCTGTTCCAATCAGAATGAACTTTGTGGTGGACAAACACCGTGTACGTGAATTTAATCCAACTATCTCATTTCCAACATTTCATTCATTTCTCATCACCACCGTCCCGGCGGGAGCTCATGTGGTTCGGATTCCACGTTATTCAGTAGGTCCACGTCTCATGTAGCCTCGCTGCTGAAAGGGACGCTAAACTAAAATCAACTCAACTCAAAAACTCATCACCACCGTCTCCATTAGCATAGCCGACATAACTGTGGGACGTAAAACTAAAAGATTTCCATCCGTGGAACGTAAAACTCAAAGATTTTCCATTAACCTTGTTGGCATAAACGTAGGACGTAAAACTCAAAGATTTCATTTCAATCTTCAAAGATTTCATTTACAGACAGAAAGACAGACAGACCTTGTTGGCTTTATTGTGGGACGTAAAACTCTTCATTGTTCAAAGATTTCATTTACAAACAGAGAGATAGATAGGTATGCATCATATTATCAAAATTAAAACACCAAGTCTACAGACACTTCTTGCGTCAGCTGATATATAATTGCAATGCGAGTCAGAAAACATTCAAGAATTCCATCTTATCATTTTCTTAGAAATCAACGTACAGCGAACAGAAGCATCAAACAAACTCGCTTATATTTATGTTTTCAACGTTAGAATTTCATCTCTATGAAACACGGAAACGCAGATTAAATGCACTGTCTGGTGTGCATTTTAGCTCGGTGGACGTGTTCTTCCCATATTTCTATACTTTTTTTCCATCAGGGTCCTCGGTGACTCACTGATAAAGCGTTCACTTCTGGTGCATGGGGGGTCTCAGGTTCAATATCCTGTTCCCAACAGATGAACTTTATGATGGACAAATACAGTGTACATGGATTTCCTCTGGGTTCTCCAGGAGCGTTCACCTGTGATGTGTGAGGCACCGTGTTCAAAATCTGCTCCAGACAAATGAACTTTATGGTGGACAAACACCGTATGAATGGATTTCCTTGGGAGTTCTCCTGTTTACTCCCACTTTCTTCACTTCATCATTTCTCATCATCACTTTCCCTCTCCACTAATCTAGTAGTGAACTATAGGACTAAAACTCAGAGATTTCAATTCTTTTTTTCTCCCGTTCCACATTTTTATTCTTTTATCATTACTTAAAGGTGAAGTGGTTCGATGTTCCAGAGGGGCTCCCACCAAGCACATACTACAGACACATATAACATTTTAAGACATAATATGATTTAACATACAATTAAATGTACTGTACCTTTTATCATTCGTTTAGCAGGGCTGTAGGTCAGTCTCTTAACAATACGAATCATCAAAACATTTGACAATGTTATCTTATCTGTTGCTCTTGAAACTAAACCATTTTAAGATGGAGTTCAATGTGCTAGGAAACAGAGAAAGAAAGAGACTAGCAAAACAGACATTCTCATATATGTATGTGTTTGTTTTTAATGTTCGAACCTGAACGGAACTATGAATAAATACACTTCTTCTTTCAACTGCCTTTATAACTAAATGAAGAAAGAACATATATATATATATATTTTTACTTACTTATTTTAATAAGAACGACCGGTATCACAAAACACACACTACAGTTTTAGGCTGAAAACACAATCAATTTGTAGGCTTCAATTGTGATAACTGAAAGCACAAAACGCACACTACAGTTTTAGGCTGAAAACACAATCAATTGCTAGGCTTTAATCGTGATAACTAAAAGAACTCTGATGAAGATCTGGTAGCCGTCCAAGAGTCTGTGCGGGAGGGGGCGGGGCTTGTTTCTTGCAACAGCCTGTTCTCACAAATCAACATTTTCCCACGCGCTCCTGTGGTATAGCCGTAAAAGGCTATGAACATAGCAACTAAAGGCTTGTCGAAACTTGCCTCCCAATTCCAGGAAATGATACCGATTTCTAGGAAAACAAGATCAAATTTCGCTGACTCGGCCGTCTATACGCCCTGTATTCTACTACGATCTCGCATGTTTTACTGACACTTTCGAAGAACATCTTCAGCTGTTAAAACAAATCTTTCAGAAATTTAGAGAATTTAATCTTACTCTCAACATCGAGAAATTTTTATTTTGTACAGACTCTATTTCTTTCTTAGGTTTTCGCATCACCTCTGAGGGCATCAAAAAGGATCCCAAAAGTGTAGAAGCTGTACGCAACTTACCCCGACCTACTAACATAAAATCTTTACAATCTCTTATAGGATTTTTCAATTGGTCTCGTTCTTTCGTTCCTCAATTTTCAGAGAAAATGAAACCACTTTTTGAGCTTCTTAAGAAAGGTAAGAAATGGCGTTTGGAAGATGCCCACGGAAACGCTTTTCGACAAATCAAATCCGATATATGTAAAGATGTTGACCTACCCTACTATATTGAATCAGATGCCTCTCGGCTCGGAATTAGCACAGTCCTTTATCAATATGTATTAGATAAGAAAAAAAGTAATCCAATTTATTAGTAGAACTGTGACGTCACCAGAATCCCGATACAGCGTGAGCGAGTTAGAATGATTGGCGATCATCTTTGATGTTCGAAAATGGCGTCAACTGTTAATTGGTCATCATGTTATTTTTATTACAGACCACAAAAACCTCAGCTGGCTGGACAAAGCTAAACCTTGGAACACCCGTCTTCTACGGTGGAGTATTGAATTACAGCAGTTGGATTATGATATTCGTTACCAGAAAGGCTCCGACAATTTGTGTGCAGATGCACTTTCACGTTTATTTCCTTCTACAGATCTACCCACCAAACGTGTTCTTCTTTACAGGTCATTCAAGATGAAATCCTTAAGGTATCACCTGAAGAACTTCGCCGTTTACAACGCGAAGATTTTGAATATTTACCTATAATTTCTTTTTTAGAAGATGAAGTAATGGAGGATTACCTCGAAATTCCAGAAACTGGTCAAAATTCTTTAAGTTATGATAATAACATTTTATTGTACAGAGATTTTCATTTTCCCGATTCATTGAAAATTTGTATCCCTAGATCTTTAGCGGAGAAGGTAATAATTGCATATCATGATCAATTTCAGCACCCAGGTACTGACAAGACAGTGATAATTATTTCGAAGTCATTTTACTGGAGAAAGATGGGGTCAGATGCGAAGAAGCACGTCAGGGATTGCATCAAGTGCATGCAGTTTAAACCGGATCAACATCCACCCGCACGTTTATTGTCTACTAATGCTTATTTACATTATATGGCATTGTTAGCTTTAGATTTCCTAGGGCCTTACCCCACAGGAAAAGGTGGCGCTCGTTTTGCATTGGTTACAGTAGACGTATTCACTAAATACTGTACAGCTTATCCTTTGAAATCTGCTACAGCTACTGCAGTTCTTAAATGCTTATTTGATATCTATATGCATCACTTAGGTCTAGTGGAAGCTGTCCTCACTGACAACGTTCCAGTATTTCACAGTAAGAAATTTTTATCAGAGATGCAGGAATACAATATCAAAGTACATCACACCACACCTTATCACGCCCAAGCTAATATTACAGAACGCTCTAATAAAGAGATTCTTTGTACTCTTAGGTTGTTGTGCAGTCAGTCATATCAGCAATGGGCTGAGAACTTAACCCAGGCAGTTTTGTTACATAATTACTCTATTACAGAGAGCCTCGGAGTTTCTCCTGCGAGTATACATCTTAACATTCATTTTTCTCGCCCTATTTTTAAACATTTCGGCCAACAGATTTCTGAAGACTTTGATGAGGAAGATGGTATTGATTGGTCAAACAAACTCCTCATGGCAGATAACCGCACAAAGTCGACTATCGAGAAGAGGAACAAGCGATGGAACCAAACCCAACAACGACGTCGTCTAGTGGTACAAGGTGACTTAGTCTTTTTAAGGCAACGGAATATTAGTAACCTACTAAAAAAGGAAATCTCCAAGTTTTTCGACATTTACAGGGGATCCTTTCTTTGTGTAAAAGCCCTTGATAATCGTGTTGTCGAACTTATCGATCCCACGACAGGTGAATATATAGGTTTGTATTCCATGGACAGGAAAAAACTTTGGAATCCGACGCCTGAAACTCGCAAAATCTGGTTAACTTTGGCACAAAGGCTGGAATCTATCCAATCTATTTGGGTATCTTATTAACATTTTTTTGCTTCTTTAGCATCTTGATACGACCGATTCTTCGGGAAGGAATTTTAGGGTATATTAATAAGGGATGATTAAATTTATTTTCCAAGATACATTCTAGGTAGACATGGCGTGGTGAACCATGAAATACTTGGACAACCCAGTAATTAACCCATCATTCGGTAATTATTGGAAATTGTCCCCGTCTTTATGTGCACATTGAGATTTCGTTGTAACCTGTGTATTCATATCCCGTATTTTAGACATATGCCTCTGTGTATATTGAATATTAAAATTTAATGGTGTTTTATGCCTGATGAATATTTCAACATTTGTGAATTTATGATATGTATTAATGCCATTAGCATATTTCAACAGATTTCCACGAAGAATCTGAACTATTTCCGCATAACTGATATTTTGATTTTGTGAAATATTCGTGTATTGATATTTTGTCTTATGTATTTTAAAACTAGGTTAATATGTATTTTAATATATTTCAAATATTTCTTTTATTGCATTTCAGTAATCGTAACTTTTATCTATTTAGTGAAACAAGAATGCATACAATTTTAAGAACTAATCACATACCATGTCAACTAATATCCGTTAATTTTTGTCGATGCCAAAATTTAAAATTTATCTAGGTGGAATATTATTCACGTTAATATTCTTGTTGTTAATCATTTGTTTAGATTTACAGCTGAAAAGTTAAAAAGTTTATTCGAGAAATGGCGTCCTATTTTCATCGATAATGAATATTTCAGGAATGTTTACATCTTGTGTCTTTATCTTGATATCCTAAGGATTTACTTGTTAGTGTACTTCTATGCAATGAATCGCTAATAGGATTTTATTTTAGGCATACGTTAGTTAAATCACAATTCGAGATGGCGAGTGTGTGAATGTTACGATAAATATACATGCGTCGTTAATGAACATGTTGATATATACTATTGCAGACTTTGTGGACATTATGGAAGTGCCGATGAGCATCCATTACGACGAAGCCAGGCGTTTGTTTACGATGGAAGTTTGCATCATGAGAGATGATTGCATTTTTAAATATGCTTATATATTGTTGTCATGCATTGTTGGTTTTGAGTTAACAAAATTTTACTCTCCTATTACAAGCATTAGGAGTTGGACTTCAAGAATTTCCTTGGAAGTATTCAAGATTAGTATTCCTTTACATTCTTATATTTTGTTTTGAACATGATTATGTTCTACAGACGTCTTGCGTAACATCCCACTACCTTATAAAGACTAATGAATATTCTTTTACATGTATTTTTCGATAATGGTTAACTAACTTTACTTTAATAAGACTAAAGAACTGTTTAGATGGAACCTGGCATTTTCGTCAGTTAATGGATGAGACTAGTTAAAATGATTCAACAAGAGATATATGTACTGGCATGCGGATTCATAGAATGTTTCGGATACACTTGGATGAAGAAATAACTCGTAAATGTTTTTCAAAAGAATTCTTCTTTGTTAAAAGTATATATGTGTGTCTTACCCATATTTGGGAATTTAAATTTTTTGTTTATTAGTATGCAAGATTTTGTGTTCTCACAGTTCACACAAAATTAATCTCACGAATGTTTATTCGTCTAAACCCTCAGGATTGTTATGATTTAACATCCGTTTACAGGTGAATTAACCTATATTCTACGATTATTCATAAATCGATTTTTTTAATTCTCTTTGAAGCTAACATATTCAATCGATATATTCCAGTATTTTGAAAATAATTAGTGTTTTGTATTATTACATTTTATCTATACTTTTCAATTTTTATTTAAATATTTTAACAATTCAATCATAATATTTTGAAAGAAAAAACTGAAGAACTAAGTATATAAATAAAAATCAATAAATAGAAACAAAACTTTATAGCCCTATAAACGTTTTCACACATACAGGTGAAACCACGTATTCGTTTTCATGTAATCAGTTTAGCCCAAAGTGTTATACGCATCACAAACAAATAGTGAATATATTAAAGCTTAAAGTGAATGTTCACAGTGAAGCGAGAATATTTCTTCTCAGTGTTGAAAAAAAATTATAAAATATAATAGAGGCTTTCACTTATATGGTACAAATATTTTCGCACCCCATAACCACAATTGTCAAGAAGACTGGATTTCACCAATTGGAACTTTCATCGCAGAAGAAAGAAGACACCTGGATATGGAATTTTCAGGAACATCTAATGGAATCTGGAATCAGCTGAAGTCATTCATCTGGATCAACAGTGTTCTAAATAAAATAAATAGCCCTAGTGATTCATAGTGAGAAATCTATATTATTTTAACTATTCACTGCGAATAGTGTTCAACGAAAACAGTCTTGGTAGTGTTTTCCCCATAATCCTCCATACCCAGTGAACCAAGAACACTGTTGCAAACTCCGTATTTTGGAAAACAAGCCATAAACCTCCAAAATTGTTTTGCCGTGTGTGTTTACCCAGTATTCTCAACAAATTACTTCGTTGACTCGCAATGTGTTGTTCCCTTGCGGCTCGTCAAGTTGTGGCCGTCTGCCCGGCCACCAAACTATGTTTTTGGACGACCAGTGTGTTTCTTTTTAACTTTTAATCATGCAACGAAATTATTATTTTATTCATAGAAACGAACAGCTATTTTTCCTTCTGGTGAGAACTTGAATTTTTTCTGTGTATGCAGGTGTTCTTCGGTCGTTCTTATCGTTTCTCACGATAGAACAAAGAACTTGTTGTTTTTCTATGCAACTCTTATCGTCTGACCAGAGTGTTTCGTCGCGGCAAACTTATTATTTTTCTTTCTCTAAAATAGTTTCCAACTTGTAGTCTTTGTCACCATGACTGTTCAGCGTATACTTTTCTATAATAACATTTATTAGGATTGGGAATATTTTTGGATACGAAGTTGATATTGTGTGGGAATGATATGTTTGTCGTGCTCTCACGCACTTATATTACGTCATCCTTCCTGCCGTGAGAACAAGTGTCCATATCCTCCAGGAATGAGGGTGGAATGACTCATACACACAATTACCATCGTTCGCTCCTTTTCAGTAAACTGTTTTATGTATAACAGTAGTGCATAAAAATCTATAACCATGGGAAGAATTTATTAGTTAAGACTGCTACACTTTTTTCAACTATTATTTCCAAGCGTCTTTCCCACGGGATCAAATCAAATGTTGCCAGTGTTCTTTATTATAACGTCGACCCATTGGCACTGCGTAGGGATACAGAAAACATTAACATTTTTCTTTATTATTTTACATAATGCATTGTCAACCCTAAGTAAGCGGACGGGTTATTCCCGAGCGTGGGTAGAAGCGAGGAGTGAGCAATAAGAGTTGGTAGTAAGTGGAGGGTTAGCAAAAAGTTCGTCGTAGAGAAAACCGTGCAAGACAATGTATGAATTGAGAGTATGAAGAACTTCGTGATGCGGTGTTAACCTATGGGATGTGAAGCAAAAGGGACCAACAAATACCTTCTGGATATGTAGCGTCCTTTAGGATTCAAAATACTTCATCCATCAGTGTTTCCCCTTTCCCCATATCGTTAACACGCAGTGAAAGCTTTGACTCAGTGCAAAGAGTCAATTAATAGTGCAAGCGATCTTTAAACAAGGGCTATATTTCTATTGTTCGTACATAGTGTGTGCATATCTACATTTACCATGCAGTGTTAAGAATTTATTCTCCATTTCGTTTATTCGATTGCCTCAGTGCAATTCCTTTTATTTGAGCATTTAGCTCTATAAAATGAGAATTTTGTGTGTTGTTAATGTATATATATATATATATAGTTTATTCCGTCCCATACCCACATATATCCATACTCAATAAATGGGAATTTACCTAAGTAAATATCGTAGTCTTCATTCACGTGTGTGTGAATTCCTGCGAGCAGACGACTTGCCAGTTACGTGTATGTATGTGCGTGCATACGCAAAAGTAAGTATAATATAACCTGTCTCAAAAGCACCAACGTGGCTCATGCCAAATCACTTGTCATATCTCAATATTATCAATCAGCGCCCAAACAGAGTATGAGCCTGGACCATAATTGTTATCAGCTGTTTTCTTAGGGAGTTCTTCAGGAGCCAGGACCCAAGGGAAACGGTAGGTAGCAAAGCTTAAAATATATAAAACAATAACAATTCCTGTTCTCCTATATGGTTGCGAAACATGGTCACGTACTCCGAGGGACGAACATAGACTGAAAGTATTTGAGAACAAAATTCTGAGACGAATATTCGGACCCAGGAGGAACGGGAATGTTGAATGGCGGAAACTTCATAACGGGCAACTACATTATTTATACGGTTTACCCAACATTGTTAGGGTTGCCAAGTCTAGGAGGCTTAGGTAGGCAGGCCATGTAGCTAGAATGGAAGAAAGTAGAAACGCTTTCAAAGTCTTGAATGGAAAACCAATCGGAAAACAGCTATTACGAAAACCTAGGCGCAGATGGGAGAACAATATTAAGATGGATATCACAGAGATAGGAATACAAAGTGGACACTCGATCCAATTGGCTAAGGATAGAAGTCAGTGGAGATCTTATGTGAACACGGCACTGAACCTCCGGGTTCCATAAGCCATAGAGTTAGTTAGTTAGTTAGTTATGTGGGAGGGGATAACATGAAATCTAAAATAACATTCGGAAAATACAATTGAAAATATTTTATTTATATTTTATTTAGCTGGCAGTGTTTTAGTGTTATTTGGAATATTTGAGACTATGTGTATCCTGTTATATCTCTTTTATTGGTTTATTAAATTTAGTTATTTATTTAATATGAAAGTGAACGTATTATAACAAGAGCCATTACAAGGGAAGTTATTACACAGTACCTCGGGAGAGTATGCTGTCACAAGGAGAATATTAATTACTTAAATTAGTATACATAACTCGTAACTCATAAAGTGCGTATCAGAATGATGTAGGTTTTCTGAATAAAATGTGGTGTTTGGATTGTTTTACTTTTATTGCAAGTGATAAGGGTTAATTAAATAAAAAAACGGAGATCAAGGGATTTTAATAGTTAGAATTATTGGATAAAATTTATCAACCAATCAAGGCTTTGGCCTAAAGGGTCCCGGTATAGATTAACTGAAAGCTTTAAGAGATAAAAATGCCAATGCAAGCGTATGTGTAATAAATAGAAAATTCGATTTTTCCCCAAAAGAACACTTTAGGGAACATTAAATGAGTGCTTACTCACGTTCGTAAGTTTGACTATGTCTACGGGTACAAGAACTAGGTGGCGTTGTCACTAAATATTGTGTTAACGGCACACTGTTACTTGTGGAAGGGCTTGGGGACGACTGCCAATGTAATTGGATGGAACAAGTGGAGGTATTCGTTCTGCTCTTCGGTGCAGCTTTACAGTCTTGGGGTTGATGATGCTGCTTGCCTCTGGACGCTAAAGTACCAGGTTCGTTCTTGTTGGTGACTCTCTCTTAATCTCTCTCTTAGGATCTGGTCTCTTCACTAAAAGGGAGGTCTGGAACAGGACGTTATTAGAGACATGGACGCTGGCCAACTTAACTTCGTGGACTACTAGGCGTCGAAGTCTCCATCAATGGTGAAAAGCATGGTGATCCATTGGCGTAATACTGCGCGGAGTGACTCGCTGTCTCGAATAGAGTGCGTGACATACACTCAACATGAACTGATGATAATGGACCACTGAACTTTCTAATCGCTAGTTTCTACATGGAATCGTTTCCGCATAAATTAGGTTGAATATTCAATTATAAACAAGGAAAAGTATGCTTTTGCAGGACATCCGCGTATCTGTTGTTGAATTTAGATTGGTTGTGTTCTTTGAATAACTCGTTTATTCTGAAATCAAAATAGTGTCCGGATGTTTTCTTTTCTTTGGAAAAGTACCACCTACTTGATTATAACGTTTTTCATGTACATATTATTCCCTCCATTCCGGCAGTGTGGTCGCTACAATATATTGTGCCTTCTTCTTAGGAAAAAATAATATAAACATGAAATTTTATCCGTGGTTAATGTATATAAGTAATCACCAGATATTATGGTATTTTCAGGGCTTGATGAATTTCCCTTGACCTCTTGCCGCCCACTTGTAGAATGCTTCCCGGACGGATATTGCCAACCAGTAGTGCAGAAGAAATATGCATATTGCCCACCAGGACAAACTTGCTGCATTTTAATAACATAATGTTATTATCTTCTGTTTAATCACTCGTTGTAGGATTACTGTTTGCTTTCTGTTCTATACTATTGGAATTTATAACATTGAGAGTTAAATATTCAATGATACATTAATAAATAGTAAATGTTCAAAATTGTATTGTTACTCATGGACACGAATTTTGTTGCTTGTTTTTAATTTTAACTTCTAAAATGCTAATATTAGTGTTTGTTTACTTAACTAAGATCACTTTAATATATCATTTAGAAAAACACAAAAGTCTCGTCTAATATCAACTTTGGATTGTATGTGACTATCGATAATTTTACTAGGATCAACAAATACTGAGATCTTCATACTGCAGAGCAATTAAATCTTTGCATTTGGAAATATTTCAAAGTTAAGCATTACCAATATATGTAACTTTACTTAAATGTTGTGACAAAACTTTATTATAGTATTTATCTTACCGAAATAAACGCGAGAGATACAGATGGTTATTAAGGTAAGAGACATATCTGTAGAAGCAATTCAATTCAAAAGATATTTATTTATTTATTTATAAATGATTCAGATACAGATCGTTGTCCATTTTACACTGAAACAATGTAACATCTATAAAAGAAATATAAAAAATAATAAATATTACAAAACATGCATGTATATGTATATTCAAAATTAACATATTTAAGGAGATTTTGATTTGTATTTAAAATGATTTTTTGATTAAAAAATATCAACATCTATCAGTACAATGATATAAAATGATGTCAGCCTGAAGTATGGAATACTTCATAATTGCTAGTCTGGGTGTTACATATGTTAGTACCGTATGACTGCGAGTAAAGCGAGAACATACCCGAAACTTGAGAATAGAGACAAATAATTCGGAGTTAATTTTCTCATTGATAATATTATAGAGAAACAGCATTCGTGCAACAATGAGTAGTGGATGTGGAGTTTGTTTAGGAGTTTGCTGTTCTTAAAAATACGCATTGAAGGAACTTATTGTGTTAAAATAGAAAGAAAGAAATTAAGGACAGAATCAAAACTAGTTAAATTTGATGCAAAAGCCGTATTCCTTATCTGTAAGTAATATTCAGTTTTGGAAGACAAAAGCTTTGAAGAAATTACTGACTGTTTTTAGAATTAAAAAATGCCAAGTATTCTCATAGCACTCCTCAAAGTAAGTGTGATGTGATCGGCAAATATAAGTTTGTCATATGATAATATTCAGAGGACTTTATGTGTTACAGCTCTTTCAATAGGACTGTTACTTCAAAGAAATACTAAAGGTGTAACATGTTTGAGGATTTAGTTTTACGTTCCAAGTTACACACCAGTCAATGTATTTATTGAGGATAAATTTACATTCGTCAGCAAAGAGAAGAATGTTCGTAGATGTTAAAGACAGAAAGAAATGGAAACCATCCAAGTAAAGAAGAAATAGCAGTGGTCCAAGAGGTCTCCAATGGGTAACTCGAGTAAGAACTGGAAAAATTAGGATGATGCATCTGGCAGAACAACACGTTGCATGCGATCAGCGAAATACTCCTTTACCAGATGCAGGAATTTCACACGAAGATTAAATCTGTTGAATAGCTTGCAACGAAGATGATGAGTGTCAATTTTATCGAGAGCTTTTGAGAAATCTAAGTACATTATATGAAGTTGGTAAATTTCAGAAATAAACTTTATACAGGGTGGTCGTGCATCAAACAAGAAAAGAATGTCGTATGAACATTGGCTGAATGTGGCTTCGTTTGGACGCTAGAGGCGTCTGAAATGTCACCTTCAGAGGCGGCAATTTGCAATAAGGCAAGAACGGAGAGAAATACGAATGTCGGGTCCAAAAATATCAAAGGAAACCCTATGCGAAGAACCCAATTGTGCATTGGTGATGGCGAAGCAGTTGCGGCGCTAGAGAGGGGCACAAAGAAAGTGTATGAAACATTGAGAAAAGTGAACAATTTACACTGAAAAATTGTAGGAGGGGATGTTACTTGGAACATGCAGCAAGAAATTTTAATGAACAAAGGCAATAGTGGCTACGCTGTAGGCACAGTACGGGAGGCAGAGTGTAGGAATACAGTATCTTTGTAACTGAAAGAAATAGGAATGTCGGGTCAAAAGATATCAAAGGAAACACCATTCGAATAATTCGGTTGTCCATAAGTGATGGCGAAACAGTGGCGGCGCCAGGGGGCACAAACGAAGTGAATGTAACGCGGAGAAAAGTTCTAGCAAAGATGTTGTTCTCGGATGAGGCGTTCATGCGGGATGTCATCACAAATGTTCACAATGACCATCGATGGACACCCAACAACCCGCGTGCAATTCTAGAGACGAAGAATCATCAGCGTTTCCGATTCCATGTGTTGACTGGTATTATTGGTGATGACGTTGTGAAATAACAATTCTTACCATAGCAATTGAACGCAATCAATTGCTCCAGTTTCTCCAGTTTCTGACCTAGGACCTACCTATTCTACTTAAAGACTTGCCACGGAGGACCCGAGAGTGTATGTGGTTTATGCATGATGGTGTCCCTTCCCATTCATGTCCCACAATTCGTGCATATCTGAACGAAAACTTTCCACGCAAAGGAGAATGCCCCCCACGTTCACCCGATCTGCATACCCTAGACATTTTCCTGTGGGATTACATAAAGAGCCTCGTGTATACACGGCCCGTGCATGACATTGAAGATCTTCGCTAGCGTGTATGAGTTGCATTGCCACAGTACGGCAAACTCCAGCGTTATTGCCAAAAGTCAGCAAATCCTTACGCCATCGTGTAACTTTGTCCCGAAGAACAAGGAGGACTTATTGAACACCTTTTTTAAGACAGTATAATGTTGACCACGCTAGGTACTCGTACAATACCTCTTGTTTTTACAGTACACTAGACCTCATCTTCCGTACGTGTTTTGTACGATTTGCATGTATAATCACTAAGAGTGTTTAACAGTTTCTTTGTAGCACCCATGCGCCGCCACTATTCCGCAGTTCGTGCGTATAATTGAATTCATCGGATGGGGTTTCCTTTGATATCTTTTGACCTGACATTCCTATTTTTGTCCGTTACATTCCGCCTCCCATAGTGTCCCTACAGCGTAGACTTCATTAACATTTCTTGCTGATGTTCTATGTAAAATCCTCTCCTGCAGTTTGTCAGTGTAAGTTGTTCACTTTTCTCCACGTTTGTACCCCCTGGGGCCGCCACTGTTTCGCCATCACTTATGGACAATCGAATTCTTTGGATGGGGCTTCCTTTGACATCTTTTGGCCCGACATTTATATTTCTTTCAGTTACTATGATACTGTATTCCTACATTCCGCCTCCTGTAGTGTCTCTACAGCGTAGCCATAGTTGCCTTTGTTCATTAACATTTCTTGCTGCATGTTCCAAGTAACATCCCCTCCTACAATTTTTCAGTGTAAATTGTTCACTTTTCTCCATGTTTTATTCACTTTCTTTATGCCCCCTCTAGCGCCGCCACTGTTTCGCCATCACTTATGCATAATTGAATTCTTCGGATGGGATTTCCTTTGATATCTTTTGACCCAACATTCATATTTCTCTCCGTTCTTGCCATATTGCAAATTGCCACCTCGGAAGGTGTCATTTCAGACGCCTCTAGCGTTCACCCAATGTTCATATGACATTTTTTCTTGTTTCACCTGTAGATTCATCTCCCGAATTTTCCGTCATTGATGCACGACCACCCTGTAGAATGATAGGTTGGAGAGGCATGATTTCTGTTGCAGCAA
Organism: Thermobia domestica; assembly: GCF_964235325.1. Classification (NCBI taxonomy): domain Eukaryota; kingdom Metazoa; phylum Arthropoda; class Insecta; order Zygentoma; family Lepismatidae; genus Thermobia; species Thermobia domestica. The sequence goes on along the minus strand of NC_137454.1, from coordinate 38,775,036 downwards.
GTCATGCTGTGCAATGTTCAAATAAGTGGCTCTGAGCTTGTAATTTTCTCCCAAATAATTGGCAACGGAAAAAGAAGAAAAATCGGTCTATAAGAGTATCCATCTGACTTAGTGCAAGATTTATACATTTGTATAATGTTACCTCGCTTCCAAACTTGGGGCAAAGCCATCTGCAAAACACCTATTAAATAAAATATTCACGAGATAAGACATTATCGTGGGTGTGTTGCGATGGATGATTGTATAAATATTATCAGGCCTAAGGACACGATGGGCAGGTAGACCTGAGAATAGTGACTTGACTTCAGCAGTCGTAGTAGAAAATTGAAGATATTGAGTGCGATCATATAGCCAAAAAAGCAGTGAGAGGATTTTGTATGGTCTGGGTGGAGAAATGTATATAGAACCAGTCTCGAACAAAACGAGGTTGAAATGTTAGAGACATAATTATTGATATTTTTCTATGTAGGAAATTGGCGACTTCAAGATAAATTATTGGAAGTAAACTTTTATGGATGTTGTTTCCAGAATGCCTACTCGAGATTCTTGTTTTAATAAGAGCAGACTGAGTCTGAGCATCAAACCAACAAGAAAATTTAGATAATTTTTGTGTCTTTTGGGGAACAAATGTTTCGACAGTAGCTACAGTGATATCAGTAAGAAGCGCTGTAGCATCATCAATGGCTATATTTTCCAACATGAACTAGGGGAAGAGATTGAAGGCCTGACAGATAGTCTATTAAAATGTTTCACGGAAGTAGACCACCGTCAATAATTATGACATTGGACTACCATTTGCTCTCAGAAGATCTAAAGTTATGTGAAATGCAATATTTGAAATCCTCAGTGGTAACAACTGGTATAGCGCACTATTTCGCGTTTAATATATTATATACTTCTATTATCAAGAATGGAGAACGAAATGTACCTAAGCTTTGTTCCTCCAAAACAGACTAACCTATGTCCAAAATCGGTAATTTGGCACACTAAGGGAGTGGTTCTGAACCTTTTCGGCTGGCAACACAGATTCTGAACGCTAGTGACATAATAATTATTCCAGAAGCCAACCGAATAGAAGTAGAAACCGCTTCAAAGAAATTAAAGAAACACAAATCTCCGGGTGTAGATGAATTTCCGGCTGAGTTACTTTTAGCTGGAGGCGAAAAATTGTGGAACAGGATACAAAAACTCATTCTCCTTATATGGAACAAGGAAGAATTGGCACAAGAGAGGAAAGAGTCACTCACTCTTCCAATTCAAAAAAAAAAAAAAAAAAAAAAAAAAAAAGTGACAAAACTGACTGTAACAATTATCGAGGCATTTCTCTTCTGTCAACATCCTATAAAATCCTTTCAAATATTGTATTAGCAAGATTGACCCCACACGCAGACGAAATTATTGGAGATTATCAGTGCGGATTTAGACGAAATCGATCAATTATCGACAAAATATTTACTATTCTTGAAATACTCGAAAAAAAGTGCGAATACAATACCCCGGTAGATCAACTATTTATTGATTTTGGAAAGGCGTATGACTTGGTTAGGAGAGAAACATTATACAACGTTCTTACAGTACTTGGAATACCGAGAAAGCTAATTAGATCAATTAAGCTTTGTTTAAATGAATCCCAATGTACAGTCTGGGTAGGAGCATTTTTGTCCACGAAAATGGCCTGACTCAAGGAGATGCGTTGTCGCCATTATTATTTAACATTGTGCTGGAATACGCCATAAGGAAAATCAAAGATAGCAAACAGGGCCTAGAGTTAAACGGTATTCACCAGGTAATGGCATAAGTAATTGATGTAAATTTAATAGGGGATGATAGGAGAACAATATAAGGAAATAGATAGATCTCATTAAACGCTTGCAGGGACAGGTTTAGAAGTAAATGCAGAGAAAACTAAATACATGGAGTTGCGTCGGGACCGTGATACGGCAAATTGTGGATGTGTTAAAATATTAAATAATACTTTTGATAAAGTGCATAGTTTCAAATATTTAGGATCAATATTAACAGAGGAAACTGATATTCACGAAGAAATGGAATGTCGATTAAAAGCAGGGAATTCGTGTTACTATTCGTTTCAAAATCTCTTGTTGTCACGAATTCTGTCGAAGAATTTGAAGCTTAAAATATATAAAACGATAATCATGCCTGTTGTTCTGCATGATTGCAAAACATGGTAGCTTACTCTGAGGGAAGAACATAGACTGAAAGTATTTGAGAACAAAATCCTAAGACGAATATCCGGACCCAAGAGGAACGGGAATGGGAAATGGCGGAAACTTCATAACGAGAAAATACATTATTTATACGGTTTACGCAATATTGCTAGGGTCGCCAAGTTTAGAAGGCTTAGATGGGCAGCTGATGTTGCAACGCTTTCAAAGTCCTGACTGGAATACCCATCGGAAACCGACCATTAGGATGACCTAGGCGCAGATGGGATTACAATATTAAATGTATGTCTTAGAAATACGAATACAAAATAGAAACTGGATCCAATTAGCTAAGTATAGAAGTCATTGGATACCTTTTGTGAACACGGCATTGAACCTCCGGAATCCATGAGCCCGAGAGTTAGTTATTTAGTTAGCTAATGACACAGTAATACATACCTTACTTTTTATTAATTTATAATAACACAAATTGTAGTAATGAAACCATGTAATTTTCTATAAAATTGTGATTTTATTTAGTAATGAGTATTGTTGGTGCCACAGCAAGCTCTGACTTCTACAAGGTATCCTAAAATTAATTTTAACAAGCTATTAAGTGATCCATCACATTTCTGTTCCAAATTTTTATGACTCAATTTTTTGCACTGTAGAGCACACTAGAATTTCGCGATAGCAAGCTTGAGAACTAGTGCACTATCAGATCTGTTCTACTTCATTTTAACATACATTTAACTCTTCATACTCCTCTAGGGTAGCAAACTAATGGAACTGACTGGTTATATGTTTTAATTTTCGGTGTGAACTATGACTAGGTATTTCATCCTACTTCTGATACTTCTCACCACGCGCTATCATAACTAATCATGTAGTCCACCATCACTTTGGCTCAATATTTTGCGCGCTTCCAATGTCATTCTAAAATTGAAATTGTTGAAATACTCAATCTTTAACCGTTTCTATGTAGTCAGAATAACACTAATTTAAAATAGATTGTCCTTATTGATGCACTGAAAATTTAAAAAAAATGCCGTAAAAACGGAGAAAAAACATGGAATTTTAGCTTTCTAAAACTTACAAGAAGGTACTGTTATAGTTGTACTGTTACACCTTTTGTAGTAAAAAGTTAACAAATAAAACTTATTTTTAGTTCTTATGTGAAAGCGAAAGAAAAGAAAATGCGTTTTGCGGTAAAGAAAGTACAGCGCTAACTTTTCTCACTGCATGTACTTTCTTCGGGTAGGCATTTATATCTTCTTTCTGCACTGCAAGGAAATCGGTGCCGGCACATCGTTGACATAAATATTTTTGCTTTCCGCTACCAACTCAGTGGACAGAAGATATACTTTTCTCTTCAACTCCTTGTGCGCGATGGTGGGAAACCCACTTTTAAGATGTAGTATACTCTTGATTGAGAAACTCAGCTCTCCTGGCAGATGTCCGATGAAAAATCTAGGTTCCATGCGAGGCCTAGCAAGTCCTTTTGCCAGCGTTTTTATGAAATCAAGTCTTGTCATCACTGTGGACTGAGCGTAGACTTGATGCAAGACTTACGCATTGACACCACACACATCAACCACCAGCATAAAGAAAATTGTCAATGGCTATCGTCTTGTTCGACGACTTGATGTGTAACTTGTATATTGTTTGTCTTGAGTATCAACTCCGCCTTCACCCGTTATAAAATGTGTTTATTTCAGATTTTCCAGTCTGTGGTTCATTGTTTGATTTGTGGTGTAAGACGTGCCACATGGTAAGATATAAAACTGCTAATAATCAGTAGATAATGAAATACAACTGAACAACAAAATACTCATGTAACTACTATAGTACGTTTGTGAGACCGCTCGACTCCTCAACGCCGCGCACAGGAAATCAAATATAACACGAACTTCACAATACGTAACCATTAGCTAGACAGGAAACTAGACGAAAAGATCCACTTGTAACAGTGAGACTGCGGAAAATATAATGATACGAAAAGTCGCAGCGGTCTGAGAGACGGTCCATATTACTTACGGGTTAAGGACAGTAATCCATTTGTTTGCAAAAATTTCTGGCGCATCATCCGCGTATTGAAATAAGTAGACATTCCGTGTAGGTTGTGGTATATCGGAGGCGTACAGTATATAGAGAAGTGGACTAAGTGCAGAACCCTGTGGAACTCCGGAGTATGGAAAATTAGGACGGGAGATGCAAGATCCTATGTAAACATATCCGATTCTATTAGTTAAGAAGGTATATATAAATCGTAAATAACTGATCAAAAGGTTAAGTTTCTGCAGCTTTTGTATGAGCCTATATTACCAAACTTTGTCGAATGATTTTTCCAGATCCATTAAGACAAGACATGATGGGAGACCTTTGTTATGTTGATTGGTTATAATCGTCGAAAGACGAAGTAACTGGTCATTAATCGAAAATGTGGGTCGAAAGCCTGCTTGATGTGTAGGTAATAAATTATGTTCATGGATATATGGATGAAGAATTTGTACTAGGAGTTTTTTGAATAGTTTACTAAAGACTGATGTGAACTGGATAGGACGATAAGACGTTACATCATGTGCCGGTTTACGAGGTTTGATAAACATGCAGATTTTGGATACCTTCGAATCCAGAGGATAAAAGCCGGTACGGAGAATAAAGTTGTATACTGCAACAAGTAACGTAAGCAAAGATAGCGGAGCCTCTTTTAGTAGCCGGTCGGAAATACTATCAATGCCTGGTGCAGTATTGTGTTTCTTATTGAGTGCACGTTGAAGTTCCTGAGTAGTGATTGGTGATGTAAGAGGAGCTTCCTCATCGAGGATGTGTAAAAGTAACGGCTGTAGAGCAGGAATAGTAGCCAAGTCTGTACAGTTACGTGAACGAGGAGATACTGCAAGTGTGAAAACTGTCTGCAATTCCGTCGCAAAAGCGTTGGCCTTATCTAGTTCAGTAAGTAGAGGAGCACCATTGTCCAAAAGTTGATACGAAAGTTTAGTAGTTCTGCCTGTGAGTCTGTTGAAAGATTTAAAATACCGGTTTGGAAATGCTTCGTCGTTTAACTTATTAAAGGCGCTGATCCAGCTTCGACTTTTGTATGCTATTAGATAATTAGTTACTGTGCGATGCCATTGCCGATGATGTTGAAGACATTCCTCGTTTCCGGTTTGTTTGTATTCACGGAAATGTTGGCATGATTTTTGTACTAAAGACATATTTTGAGGAGGCAATTTAGCTTTAGAAGGATAACATTTCTCCTCGGGGATGGTTTGTTGTGCACCGACACGTATGATATCTGTGATCTGGTTGACTGTGTAATACATTTCGTTTTAAGAAGTTGGTGTATGAAGTGTGGAGACCTGGTTGTGTATGAACTGCCGAAATTGAGGCCAGTCGGCTTTATCATAACGAGGAATAATATGAGGTTTTAACTGCTTTACAGGGGAATGACCCTTGTTGATGGACAGTTTGATCGAACAATGATCACTCCCGATCGTGTCGAGAACCTGCAATTCACAGTCATTTACAAGCGATAAAGAAGTGATTACTACATCTGGAGTTGTTTGACTGGCTGGTCGAGTAGGAGCAGGAATGTTGTGAATTTTCTTCTAAATTCTTCGCTCTCTTTAAAAAATGAAAATGATACAACTTTATTTTGAATTTAGATTTTAAGATTTACCTTACTAGAAAAAAAACATATAAAATTGTGAAATGCGTTATTTTTATTCAATGTAGAATTTTAATAAGATACGTATTTCGTTTTCTGAGATGCACGCGCAACATTCACATTTATCCTTGTTTTTTTTTACTATGTTTTCACGTTTGTATAGAAAAAATATAAATCAAAATATTGTCCATTTTATAAGTTTATAATTGCTTTTGCCTCTTGATGGTTATTTCAGTTTTTAGTTTGGGTTTGTTTCCTTACCTTCGATTCTCTACGCCTGTTAGGGGAGTAGCATACGTTCGTTTTTGAGGCGACCACACGTAGATATTATTTAATATGATATACTATGAAATATTTCATCCCATCTTCCCTTTATTATGCTCATTATGCTAATTTGGAAGAACGATTTAGGCAAGAGAACGATGTGTGAAATAATTGGCGAATTGGAAATGCAAGAGGAAATATTAAAACTCGGGAACCCATATCACAATTATGACCACCATAAACGTAGTTGGCCGGAAATTGAGCTCAGTGGACCTCCCGCATCTGACAAGGGAAGAGAGGTAGGTTATGTATTGAAGTGGAAGATGATTTACACAACAATCGGAAGCACGAATGACGCCTATTATGGAACTGTAATAAAAACTTTCCGAATGTATATACTGTGCGAGTTACATTAATGTACAGAGTGTGCAGAAAATCCGTTGCCTCCCCAAACGGTGAGACAGATGCCAAAACAGGAATTTACCTGTTTGATCATTTTAAAAGTACAACGTAAAGAAAGTTAAAAGTGTTGTCCCAGGGCCACCCGCAGGGTCTCAGGCGGAGTCCAGCTCAAAAAGTACAAATTGCAAGGGGATCAAGTAACATATCGGGCATAACAGGAAATTGAAAAGCTGTTGGGAAATGAAAGGAGACAAAACAAGTATGGACTCTCTAAAATTATCCTGTGTAAAAGTTCGGCCGGCAAAAAGTTCTGCAAAAACGTCATTATAAATTCTATGACCACCCCAAAAACCTGAAACGGCGAGATAGACATCAAAACAGGAAAACACGTGTGACATTATTTCAACAATATAAGGATTGAAGAAAAAATGTGTCCCAGGATCCTCCGCATGGTCCCAGAAAGGGTCCTTCTCAAAATTTTCAAATGGCTAGGGGGATCAAGTAGCAAATCGCTTGAAAGCTGTTATTACGTGCAAGCAGGTGGAATAAGTCCAGAAGCTCTACGATAACACTGTGAAAACATCTTGCCTTTTAATTCTTCTCTCTGTAGTCAGGTTTTAGTTTGTTATTTATTTTAATTATTGTACTCAACTGAAAGAAAGGAAACGCCCCTAGTTATTGTACTGAACTGAAATAATGGAAACGCCCCTGTGAGATTCTGCTCTTTGGGCCCAGTAATGTCTAAATAAATAAAAAAGTATAATAAAAAAAGAAATTAAGAAATAAAGTAAAGAAAAGAAAATTTAAACATTTGACATTTTTAAGTATGGAACTAACTAGTTAACATATAATGTACTATAGTGGTGTTTATGTTCGTTGTCTGTATTATCAAGTATAAAATGATTGAAACAATTTTCTTGCACTAGGAGCAGTGAATACGTGCAAGTGTCTCACAGTGACACCAAGTGCCGATTGAAAAATTGAAAGCCAATGCGCTCGCGTAACCGAAATGAGGATGTACATTTTGACCGGCCGCCATTTTGCACAGGGTAACTTTAGATAGCTGAGGCTTTTTCTGTCTTCTTTCATTTCCCAACAGCCTTCCAATAATATGCTACTTTACTACCCATTGCCATTTAAAAGTTTCCAGGAGAACCCCGTCTGGGAGCCTGTGGAGTACCCTGGGACAAAAATGTTCACTTTAAATTGTACGTTTGAAATAATGAGAAACGTGTTTAATTGTGTTTGCAGCTATCACCGTTTGCGATTTCTAGGGGGTGTCATCGGACTTTCTGGACACCCTGTATATTAGTATAACTCGCACAGTATACGGAAACTTTTTATTAGAGTTTCGTAATAGGTGTCATTAGTGCTTTAGATTGATGAATATACCATCTTCCACTTCGATATATAATATCCCCTTCACCCTTGTGAGACTAGCGCTTTTCCGCTGCGCCACTAAGCCGTCTTCAATGTACTGAAGAAAATGGAAAAGTAAAAACGTTTTCGATTTACATAGTTTAACATATTAAATTCACGAAAAAAATGTGATTGTGCAAATGTGAGGCTTGATCATCCCAGTAAGTGCTTCGGATCTTTTCCTTTTCTTATAACTAATGTTATCACCTACATAGCCGGTGAAATTCAAGGCATTACCGGAAGTGGTAGATGATAAACAAACTGCAAAGTTATTTAAATTGGATTGTGTTGAGTTGGCTCATATTGCTCCCACAACCTACTCACCGTCGACCGGAGAGAGATTTCGTATTCGGATCTCATAAGTGTTGGTGAAGAAGTAATTATGTCCTTAGCCAGCATACTAATTTGTTGCAAATGGTTCGTATTAAACATAAGACCTCAAGAGAACTCTTCTAACGCACTGATTCGTCCTTACAGATTGCCTCTGCTCCCGTAAGATCTACAACGCTAAACTGAAAGTTTGAACCTATATTATCAGTAATGTTAACGGTTTGAAATGCTGACATTTTGGTCGTACTATTATATTTTGTAATGAGGAGGTTGATATGTATGCGAACTTGTGGTCAGACAAGTCATGTTGCATATCTCCTTACATCGACTTCTCTTTTGTATCAATTTTAAAAGTGATCATTGTGTTTTGATTATTGAATATATACTTTCAAACAGAAAAGCCCCTTTGATTGCTTATGGTTTTCCAAAAAAATCGTCGCCGATGAAAAATGACAGGGCAAAGTGAGAACACTATCACGCTTTTTGCTCCGATTGCCTCAGTTATTGCTACTACTTCCAAACCTGTGTATAAGAGACATCTCACATTTCCTTGCCAACTAAGATCTCTCTAGTTAAGAAGCGTGAAATGAAAATCCTGGTAATCACCTTACCTCTCGAAATTCGTAAAGTGCATCTGGTTCTTAAAAGCGGTCTCTAGCTAACGCCACCATATCGTTACTACTAAACTTCGTTCGCATCCAGGTAAATCAAGAAGCATATACTAGACGTCGTCTTAAGGATCCTATTATCACAGAAGCAATTCCAAAACACCCAACAGTTCGCATGTCACACTCAATGTTACTTAAATCAGATATGGTGGAGAATTATTGATGCTGGATATTAACTGACTCAGCAGCGATATTTTGTCTTAAACGATTATATTTCTAACTATTGCACTCCTAATTCTATATGAAATTATTGAATACTCAACTTGAGGATTAAACTTACCTATGACAACTCACGACTGTTTTCTGTTTGCTGAAAACTTATTCTCTTCCTACAGTCACCAATTATGCCTCGTTACAGAATTATGTAGGAATGACAAACTCAGTAACGATCACGTTGTTGACTTCGTATCCACTACTGTACTGTGATTTTCATTCCCAAATTCTCGGCGGAGCTCATGTGGTTTGGAATCCACGTTAGTCAGTAGGGAGAGTATCATATAACCTCGTTTCGAAAAGGGACGTTAAACTGAGTTCAATTTCATTTCCAGAATATTGACATAAGCCCATGCATGCAAGCACGCATTTTCTCAAACTCAATAACCATACATTCATTTTAAAGCGAACAAACACATCCGTTACAAACGGAAAAAGATACATTTAATGAAAATGAAGTGTAAATCCATTCAAAGTGAATAATTATATTTTGTTACATTTTGAAAGCGAAGTGAAACACTAATAGCATAACTTTAAAAAAATGCAAATATGCAACAGTTAAGGTAACCGGGGGTCAATACCCTTTTTGTTTAAAATTTTACATATAGTAAATAGTTCAGCATTATATTGTAGCATCCGTTTACGTATTATACACACAAAATATATGAGTTAGTATGCCTAAGGTAGACAACATAGTTTTAGAAACGGCGCTAGTGTTTAAAGTTTGCCTCAGCACATTTTATGTTATTTGAAAACAGATTATCAACATGTTCAATACATTTCAGAGCGTGTTCCATTTACCGCTCTTATTTTCGAAACTCGTGAAATAATATATACTGTGGGGAGGAAAGTGACTTTGAATATTATTTTCGATCTAATATGTAATCGAAATCTCAAAAATGTCTAACCTTAAGCGATGGGAACAGTGACGATTGTGATTTACTGTCGACTAATTTGAGGAGATTAACACCAAATTAGCTTCGTAAAAGACCTAAACTTGTGTTGTACAAAGAAACTGACACTTCTATCCCACAGGTTAGATCTGGAAATTCTGGGGATGCTGATCACGAAGAGGAAGACAACGCTCTGTCTTACATTATCCAACCACGAATCCATTGTCAGTTTCCTTCAAAGATGTAACTGGAAGAACTATTATATTACGAATATTGTGGATATAAAATTAAATTTCTGAATTTCTTCCAGTGGGTTTTCTTCTAGATATACGACTTTGTGAAAACATTAACTTCCATGAAACCAGTTCGCACCACCATAACCTACATACCCACTACGACCCACCGACAAACTCTGCTTAGTGCATTGTATATAGCATCTTCTGAACAGTGGTGAATTAGTTTACATTTTACTTTTAGGATCTCCATTTCCTTCTTTTTATCCTTCTTCTTTTGTATTTGTTTCTATTTACTTACCTGACATGACTATATCTAACAAGGAAAAACAGACTTTGTTAAATGAACTTCGGGTTCATTTTTCGCTAGGTAGTAGGGCAGATTTATAGTTAATATTAGAAACTGGGAGAGCGCCTTAGCCAGAAATAGCCTAGAAAAATCGTCTTAAAGTTTCGACTCACCGTATGTATGATACGACGCCTAAAATTATAAAGTGACGGTGTAGCAGAGACTGGAGCATTCACGACTCACGTGAAAAGGGTCCAGCGTTTGCTTCCCGCTCGGTTAACTTGTTTTGCATTTTACCAGTAAAGTAGTCATTTATAACTACAAGTAAAATGCTTTTTCCGAGACGAGACGTGACAGGACTCGTCGCGTTTTAAATGTCTCGAAATCATTCCATAGGCCTCTCTTGTCCGATTATAAATTCTAACTTGTAAACTTCGTTACATTTCGAAGCCGCATGACTTCCAATTTTACTTATATTACTATGAGGTTTATGGAAGGAGAGGAGATAACCATTTGTATCGTTTCGGAAACACGAAATGAAACTGAGATAGCCACGAGACGAGACACAGGTTTCGTCTCGTATAGCTAAAATGAGATAATATAACATGAGGAGAAGAAACAGGCAATCATGTTGTTCTATTGCATCATAATAATTTCTTCTCTAAAGTTCTGTTTCCATTTCATTATGAAATTACTTCTCGATGTCCGACATCGTATTATGTTTCATTGACAAGCACGGTTCCGGAACCTTAGGTGATAATGCTTGCAATTATCACTTTGATGTTTTATAGTTGTTTCTATTCGTCATTCTCATTAAGTAACTGTTTATTTCTCATCTCGTTGATTTGAATGGAAGCACCTCACTCTCAGTTCCGAGAACATCTCTCTCTTCTCGTCTTTATCCTTCTCTCTTTCCGTCTCAGAGGTTATAATAGACAAAGGGGCAAAATTGCAGAGAAATTTTACGGCATTTCTGACAAGACGGTCTCTGCAATAGGCAGATTTTTGAAGAACTTAGCCTATTGTAGAGACTCAGATGTGCGAAATTCGGGAAAATTTGCAGTTTTTGCAATCAACACTCACTGATACATATCCTGGATAAATATACCTGCTTGCTCATTTTCATTGTTTCACTTCTCTAATAAATATCACCGAAATTTTTAACTCTTTTCCGCTTAACATATTAAACGCATAATAAACTCTCTTTTGCCACCTCTCATGTGCTTTATGCATTATTTAAAAAAAACTATAAAATATATACTCCTTGGAGCAACTCGAACCACCGCCTTTGGTTTTGCAATCTAGTGCTTTAACCACTACACAAGGATCGTTGCTTGGTAAACGCTTAGTTGTTGGAATATATTTCGCATTTGTATTTTGTGTTCCCACTTCGTCAATTTGTACTCTTTTTTCTCAGCTTTCTCTGTATTGATTTAATTATCATATTATAGATGGTTAGAGCGCAGGAATGTAGCGCCTAAGACGCTAGATATAAAATACAAAGGACGAAAGTTCGAATCCACTACAAATAGAATGTTTTTTGATAATGCATACAGGACGTGAGAGGTTGTAAAAGAGGGCATATTACTCATTTGAGATATTAGGCGGAAAGGAGGTATAACTTCCAGTGACATTTATTAGAGAAATGATACAATGAAAACGAGGAAGAAGGTATCCACAGGGCGGTGATCCATAGAACGAATTTTTCCGAATTTTAAACATTTGAGTTTCTACAATAGGCAAACTTCTTCAGAAATGTGCCTATTGCAGAGACCATCATACTACACTAATTGCGCTACCCAAAGGTTGTTAAACAAATGATGTAGTGTTTCTTCTTTAGAACGATAAATTAAAAAGTGCATACTGCAGATGAACGAAGTGTTTCGAATGTTCTAGTAATTCCCTTGCCCTTTCCCAATTAACATGCGTAAATCGTGTCTATCATGATACAAATGTTTCCGTTTACTTTCTTAAGGATTCCTCTTTAATATGATAAGTCACTCTTTGATTCTTCACGATTGCTTTGCAAACAAATAACTTGAAAAGGATTTGGAGCTATATTGATTAGCTGTATTACTCAGAAATCCAGCATTTCACTCCTACATTATCTACTCATGCAACACCATCAGCTACGTTCAGCCCTGATGTTTGGAACGAACCGGCAATGTTCTTCCTGCAATGATATTTCCATCAAAGTGGATGCCGAAGTAAATTTATTTGATGATCTGTAGACTATTTTATACCCATTACTAAACTAAATAACATACAATGAAGGAAAATTCGAGAAATGATATCGTATTATAGAGTAATTTTGCCGTGCAAGTTCAACAGTATAATAATAATAATAATAATAATAATAATAATAATAATAATAATAATAATAATAATAATAATAATAATAATAATAATAATAATTTTCCATCCGTCCTGTTAGTTAGAATTAAATCAATCATATGCGTAGTTAAGGTAAGGAGAAAAGCCTAAACTGAATAAGACATTGAGGAGGGGCACAAGCTGGGAATAAGAATAGTGAATAGTGAAATAGAGACCGACACCGAAAGTGAAGTCCAGAAACAGCAGATAAACAGAGATAAAATACAAATATGAATATGGAAGAGCACGCGTCGATCCGAAACACGACTCAACTCGAATTCAATTCGTGCCGACTCAAAGGTAATTTTCTTGAGTTGAGTTCCGAGTCGAGTCGATGTTTTTGAGGTCGAGTTTCGAGTAGAGTCGAGTTTGATAATGGCTTGCTCATTCGTTCAGCTCGTTTTAACTCGTTTTGAAATAATGGCCTGATTTCGCTGGAAAGCGAAAGCCATCAGAAATGTAAGCAGTAATGTGGAATACTTTTAGTGTTGCTCACGACAGGGGTGCATCTCGTCTTGTAATTTTTATTGCATCTCGTGGGGCAATTTTAGTGTATCTCTTCTCATCTAGATAACAAGAGCACAATAGTTTTTTTCTTTTAAATTACGAGACAGCCTCAAATATCGTGATCACCAATATAAATATATACTGTATTTCTTAAAATCAAGGCTAAGACCTGTAGGGTCGAATTCTTGAGCCCAAGCAGAAGACTAGCCAAGGTAGTGGCATCAACCGTCTCGGCTCGTTTCAACTGAGCGAACAGCTAGAGTCTGATCGGTTGGGATAAGCCGTCAGTTCGACCCAATTGAGCCGATGACCTGAGCCGGTTCGGTTGGAACGAGTCATCGACTAGGCTCAATTGAGCCAATGGCTCGAGCTAGCTCGGCTGGGATGGGTTACCAACTCGACTCATGTGAACCATTGGTTCGAGCCAGCTAAGTTGAAACTAGTCCATCTTCATGGTTCGACTCAGCTCAACTAAGCCGATAGGTCGAACCGGCTCGGTTGGGTGAGCTTTTGGCTCGGCTCACTTCTCTGTTCGGTTCGGTAGTAAATGAGCTGCAAACCGAGCCGATCGAGCCGTTGGGAACCCTAAACCGGCTCCCAGTAATTTTGAACATGTTTGGCTGACGCCTGTAGCTTTTAACAAATTTTTGGCTCGAGTTCGATTGCTTGCCAGAACTCAAACCTAGAACATCGCGAACTATGATCTGGCCTCCTCAAGACTTCTCGACGACCGAGATCGACAGTCAATTTGCTTTTACTATTCAGATACAAACCGCATATCTTTTAAAGATTATACACAATGTTGATATAATAATTCTTCTTCTTGTACTACTACTACTACTACTACTACTACTACTACTACTACTAATAATAATAATAATAATAATAATAATAATAATAATAATAATAATAATAATTACTAGCTTTACCGTGCGTATATTTTGCACAACTTAATGTTATATTAATATGTGAAAAGAAGTAAGGGGCTGATGTACCCCTCATATTTTTTCATGTTAATTGTGGGCCCACACTGCCCAACTTCGGTCCAATCCCTCTACCACCTCCTCCTCTCGACATCAATTATTGACATTTTGCCTATAGAGAGTTCTACTGTGGCCCCATAAGTCCCCATGACAATGCCCCGGAGGACGCTCTTTATTATTATTTGGATTGAAATCACTTATTTTCACTTGTTTTCATTTAATCGAATTGTAGCGGGCTATATCCTCGACACATTTCTTTTTCGATGGGCCTTATGAGTGCATAGTGTCCAACGTTGCTCCCATTCTTCTACCATCTCCCGTTCTCTCGATATAAGTTATTAATATTTATTAATATTAATGGAGATATGGCGTTTCATCATTACGTTTGATGAAGAATTGAGGAAGATATGCAGTTGCCACACACAAAACCTTTACGTAATTATTATTATTTTACTTATCACTAATGTTGCTTATCACTATTTCCTATGTAATGTGTTACTAAAACAGAAATCAAATAATACGCCTCGCCATTTACGCTCTGGAACATCAAATACATCATTTATAGTTCTCTGTGTTAGGGAAAAGCACATTTATTATATTATTCTTTCAAATTAAACGTTTTACAAGTTGCTTCACTTTCAACGTGTACATTTACAACTTCACTAACAGTCGTCTTGTTCCGATAGGAAAATATTCTTCTCCCAAAATCTGAGCCTGGCCGTAGCGAAAGGATGTGAACCTCCTTTAAGTGACTAATCGGGTCCAATACTTCAATAGAAGCGGATACATCTCTCCACATAAATATATCAATAAAAGAGGAAAAGTCACTCAAACATTGTAAGTACCCATTTATGGGCTAAATTTGGTTCTTTTGGAAATTTTTAAGAGTTTGAACTGTCGCCATTTTGAATACTTACAGCTGATTATTTTGGTTAACGCATTCATACAAGATATTTCAACAATTAATGTTTGTGCCAAGTTTGGTCTTCATCCGTTGAAAGTTACGACAGTTCTGGCGTTCACAAAACGCTTTATCTATCTATCTATATATCTATCTATGTATATATATATATATATATATATATATATATATATATATATATATATATATATATATATATATATAAAGAGAGAGAGAGAGAAAGAGAGGAGGAACTTTCGATCTCAGAATTGTTTTGGTTTTTATCTTAGAGAACGATGTTCGGCAAATGTGCGTACTAATTTTGCGGCATTTCTGACTTGATGGTCTCTGCAATACGCACATTTATTAAAAAAATTTCCTAAGTACAGACTCACATGTCCAAATTCGGGAAAATTTCGTTTTCACGATCACTGTCTTCTGATTAGATTACCTGCTTCCTCCTTTTCATTATTTCACTTCTCTAATGAAAGTCAATGGAATTTTCACCTCATTTTCACTTAACATATTAAACGATCTCATTTACCACCTCTCATGTGCAAGACTCGTTCAGAGAAGTAATCGGCAGAAGCAGAAATTAAATATACGGTTTTGATTGGTTTCTTTTATCTGTTTCTCGGCATGCAGTACATATATAGCAAAGAGGAAATGTTCAGGCTCTGTCGCTCTTCGTAGCCGAGTGTGCTAGTGTGTGTGGACTATCGATGAATTTCCCTTTTGGCGTCGGTTATTATTATTATTATTATTATTATTATTATTATTATTATTATTATTATTATTATTATTATTATTAATATTATTATTATTATTATACTGTTGAACTTGCACGGCGAAATTACTGGATAATACGATATCATTTCTGTAATTTTCCTCCATTTTATGTTATTTAGTTTATTACTAGGCACAAATTGTCTCCAGCTCATCGAATAAATTAACTTTTTCTTGCACTTTGAGGGAAATATCATTACAGGAAGAACATTGCCGTTTCGGTCCAAACATCAGGGCTGAACTTAGCTTATGATGTTGCATGAGAAGATAATGTAGGGCTGAAGTGCTGGACTTCTGACAGCTAATCAATATAGCTTCTAATCCTTTTCAAGTTATTTGTTTTCAAAGCAATCATGAAGAATCAAAGAAAGACTTATCATTCTAAATGAGCAATCCTTAAGAAATTGGACGCAAACACTTGTATTATGATAGAGACGATTTACACATTTTAATTGGGAAAGGGCAAGGGAATTACTTGGATATTCGAAACACTTCGTTCATCTGCAGTATGAACTTTTTAATTTACAGTTCTATGGAAGAAACACTACACCATTTGTTAAACAAGCTTTGGGTAGCGCAATTGGTGTAGTATGATGGTCTAAGCAATAGGCACATTTCTGAAGAAGTTTGTCTCGTTTTATCGATCACCGCCCTCTGATTCATACCGCTGATTAGATATACCTGCTTCCTCGTTCTCATTGTATCACTTCTCTAATAAATGTCTCTGGAAATTTTACCTCGTTTACACCTAACATCTCAAAGGGGTAATATGCTCTCTTTTACCACCTCTCACGTGATGTATGCATTATTAAAAAACATTCTACTTGGAGTGGAATAGAACTTACGTGCTTTGTATTTTCAATCTAGCGTCCTAGCCACTACACCAGAATCTATGCTTGGCAAGTGTTCAGTTGTTGGCATATTTGATCGCGTTTGTATTTTATGTGTCAACTTCCAAAATTTCTACTCTTTTTTCTCTGTTTACATGCTGTTTCTGAATTTCTCTTTTGGTGTCGTCATTTATTTACACCATGCACTTTACGTACTCAGATTGTGTGCCTCTCTTCAATGTCTTATTCAAATTAGTCTTTTCTCTTTACCCTTCCCTACACATTTAATAGATTTCATTCTCATAATCTCCATGGTTAGAGCGCAGGAATGCCAGATTCACAAAGGAGATGTACATTTATTTTTCTGATGGAGAGTATCTAATTTTAATTAGTCGTTCGTGCTACAGTCGAGAAGTCTCGAAGTCTAGTATCTAGCACGGAATAAAGTGAAATTTCTGAAAAATAATTTTATGCTTTCACTAGCGTCCTAAATAAGCAAACATATAAAATAAATCAAGATGTTCAACAAAAATCTCTAGGGCAGAAAAGGGATAAGGACACAGTTAGAAGATACTATTTGCTACATTATTTTAAAGTACTTTATTTTGATAACGCTCTTACATAACTATTACGTCAAAGGACATACATTATTTCCAATAGAAAAAAGTCACAATCTCGTTTACAATTTAATGAAATCTCAATCAATTCCGGAAATAATTTATAAATGGAAGGAAATACACGGATAAGGGATGAATTATTATTTATGGAAAATGACCATTTTCTCGGTAACGTCTAAAAGGATAGCTATTTCTTTTGCTCTTGTATCATTACGACAAGAATTTCTTATTGTTATTGTTTCATTCCTATCAATTACAACTCGGAGTGCTTGAAGAGGTTTAATAAAGGTCGCAAAAACACTAATACACTTTAGCAAGTTTAGTTAGATTTGAGGTTATGTTCCGTTTCAGCATCTATGACTTGGACTCTCAACTTAAAATGGGATGCGAACTACAAGAGCTCCCGCTGGTAACTGAGCCGAGTTTCCTACCCCAAAGACACACACGCTACCCTCTAGCCACAATGAACCTCTACCTCAGTAAATGATAGTGATATCAATGATGAGAATAACAATAAATATAGAATATTATATTTTATACTATATACTGATGATTTCCTCACTTTTTTGGTCAAAACGTGACTTATTCCTAGAATATACGCAAATCATATGTGTTATACACATTAAATATTTCATTTAAAAAAAGTACTATCTTTACCAAAACATGTCTACTATTGCAATGAGAATCTTCAAATGTTTTCATGAGTAATGCCGTAAAATTCATATGATCAGAATGAAAAGTATCATACATATACACGTTACATAAAGCATATCATAAACATTGTCAAATTTCTCGTGTCTAGCCCGTGCAGCTCTGCAAGATATTGTCCCGAGTTGCATTCCTGCTGTAACTATATTAAAAAGTAAGCGCGTTGCTGTAATTCGGATTCCAGCTTTAATTGTAGTCCCACATGTCACACATCTTGTATGCTCTAAGATATATTAAATATGAACATAGAAAGTTATGTCATTACGTTAGTACAACATCCCACAAATATTTGGGAATTAGGTGTAGTCTCACGTATTACAACTCTTACTGATTGTAGCTTAGAAAAAATCCGCACTAACCCCATAATAGCATACTAATAGCATACTTAAGAACAAAGTTAGTTTTTTTAAAGTGAGTCATTTAATAAGCGACTTCTCGCTACAATTGCATCATTATTTGCAACTATCTTCAAAATGAGTGTATTGATCTCATTTGTGTGCGCCACGTTAAAACTTATTCATATATGCAATAAAGCTTCATTTTGCCGTATTAAACAAACGACAATCACAAAATTTTGCGTCTCTATTCCAAGTTCAATGATTTGATTTTGCATTACATATCTGTGACTTGACGAGGGATTTAGCTTTAAAAATCTAGAGAATGAGAAAGTCAATTTCTTCTTACTAATTCAAGAACATAATATTTGTAAATCTATTTTGTCTAATTATACGTGAAATACCATCATCAATGGAATAATTTTGAAGTAACTAAAATTTGGGTTACATCTCCATCCAAACAAGAACAAAGAATTACAACACATTGAGATACATGTAAATTAAATTTAACTCACGCTAGCTGTATTCAGGTCTTCTTTGATTTAAATGCAGTCCTAATAATTGTTTAAATTGCTTTGCGCATGTTATGAATATGTCTCGCACAAGTATGCTGTATCATTTATGTGATCTGATGGGTGCATCTTTTGTTAATACCCTCCAATTGTTTCTGAAAATCTTAATTGTTTATCTTTGTATTATTATTAAAACTTTTCAATTTATTTCTGAAATAAACTTATTTCTGAAAGATATTTTGAGTTTTCGTGTGTCCGAATTTCATTAAGCCATTCACGGGAAGACTAGTAACTCATTAGGAGGAAGTATGTTAATAAAAAAATAAAAGTAACAAATCATAATATTTTGATATCAATTTTGTGCATTTGTGTCATCATTTATCAATCGCAATTTCATCAATCGAATCTAAAATCTCCCAAAAGGCCTCTGAGAAGTTCATATATATGTACACATACAAACAGTTATATTTAGAACTAATAAGGAAAGAAATTCCCAACTGAAATATATATATTAGTATAATACTTGAAAACTTTGCAAATATTGTCCTTAGTAGTACTGATTTATACTTCATATTTCATATTCCTATGAAGAACATGATGGAAGGAATCAGAAGTCACACTAGAAATTACATAGGGTTCATTTCCGTATCTGCCTTGTTGTCATTGAGGAAGTTTTTTCTTTGAATTACTCTTCAATAATTATTCATTTGTTAATTGTTGTAGTCGCTACAATCAGGGAAAAATTGACATTATGTTTCCTCCTAGTTTAGGGTCAAATCACCTGATTGCTGATCCATTATGATTTACCCAAATAGTTTATGTGCAATTAGTTACGCACATAGTTTGTGTCCCAACGTGTTAGGAACGATATGATGCGTAGTGAAGTTATCATATTTAATTAGGAATTATTTATCATATTTCCTACAAAATATGTTCCTCACTTCTACTACAAAAGCCAAAATACTGAAAAACAGTCCTAGACCATAAAAGAAGAAACATGCTTGAAGATGGTAAAGAGATAACGAAATGTCTTCCTCATTCGTACTATATTGACGGGCTCTATTTAAGCTATTACTTTGGTAAAACTCTTTCCACCACTGTGTAAGAAAACCTGCTTCTACCAGTTTCTGAATTATAATATTGATTCTTGGCAGATACGGAGAATGCCTAGGTACAGGGAAAGATTGAAGAATTAATGCTAAATGGTCATTTGAAATGTGATAAACAGGACCATCTTTATGTGGTTTGCAATATTTAGCAACGATTCTGGCTACAGGGTCCAAGTCTATTATAATTTGATCTTGTTTACGTGAAAGAATAATCATGGATTTCGCTCCGTCTCCTAATATTGCTCGTGCTGAAATTGTTCTCATTATTGGATCGGATTTATCGGATATAAGACCAATATATCCATGATAAATAACAATGGGAAGACTGGACATTGCAACATCTTCTCGTGTTTCAATTACTGGGTAGAATTGAGGATTAACAGTATAACTTACTATAGAACTTTGATACAATGCACTGATTATTAAAAACCCTGTTACCGATAGAATAAATATTGCTCTTAGAACGAACCCACTAGGACCACGTACAGATATTTGAAGAGTAATTGATAATACATACATAAAACTTTGAATGATTCCTTCAGTTGAAATCTTCGATGTAAGGATATATCGACTGTAATTCTCTGCGAGCACAACTGAAATGAACAATGCTCCAACTATACTCCATATTATCTTACTGAATGGCAAAATAAGGTTCATCCATTGTGGAACAGGACTCGCTCTCGGTGTAATAAAAGTAATAACTGTGAAGTATGTCACCGTTGTATACTCTACTATATCATACCAACCAGATATCATTGGGATAGGATAAGTCGTAATATCTGCGGATGTACTTAACATTGGTACTACTTCTTCAAATTTTGCTTCCAGCACTTGATTACTGTCATTCATTACTGGTCTTACTGTAAAGTTCATATGGGTAACTACAGAATCAATTAGTTCATTCCTGAGATAATATCTTCCATCTTCGTTTAGCTCAATTGTTTTCATTTTGAGAGCGTTATAAACTAAAATGTCCAAAGGATAACCTTTAACATTTTTGAATTTATCCTCAAAAAGTGAACTTATATCCGATAGACTATTTTCTAATATATCAAAATTTGTATAATCATTTGAAGTATGTTGAGTGTAGGAAATTAGACTTATGCATTCTGAGACATGTAAAACAGTAGATTCAGAGCAATATGGTTTCCTAATGAAAACTATTACGTTCGAAGATTTAATTTTCCAGAATAAGCTAAATATTGTTTTTAAACTAGAATCGGAAATATTTTTCCAGAATACGACACTGATTTTCGCTCTCCCGTTCCAGTAACTTAGTTGCTGAGCCATAAACAATATATTAGGAACATCAACAACATCGTTAATGAAGAAAGCGAAGCAGTCACTTTTACCAATTGACTTGTAATTGGAAGAGGATCGTTCTGAATTTGATTCATTTTTTCCGGTCCAGTATTGTAACGTTAATGGTGTGTGGCATTTCTGAGATAAATGTTGCAAAAATGACGTGATATCACTTGGTTCATAGAGCAAATTAACAATACTCAATTGAGTTGTGTTTCTACAATGTTCTGAACAAATTTGAGAGAGAGCAGTTTGCATTTCCTCATGAGGATTGTTCCGAACAAAGTTTGTTGTGTCCAAAGAACCACTGACGTTTGAAATGTAGAATACGTTCTGAGCAATTAGTATTGTGAGCACAACATGCCAAAGAAATGATATTTCAAAATAATTTATCATCTTCAAATCTTGCTTTGAAACTGGGAATCTGCAAGAAAAAATGAATTATTATGGATAAGATAAAAAAAATATTATACCAATCAAGAAGAAACCGTTTCAAGAATAACATTTAAAATTAAATTCCACTATCCATAAATTCAACTTGCAACGTTATTTGAACCTATGGAAATATTGAATATTTCTTTCCATGTTTTACAGATTTCTGCCTTTTTATAACATACAATCGGTACTTTTTATTAACTATGGAAATCTAGCTCGCTGAAGTGTTCTCATTTACGTTTTAAGTTGTACTAACTTAAAACTGAATTTTGAAAGTTTCTTGTTTATGCAATATAATAAATAAAGGATAGGGCAAGATGTAGAATTTCATCTCTCCTGTTCAACATCTATATAGCAAAGGCTATGAAAGATGTCTTTGACAAAAACAAGAAAGAAGTAAAAGTAACTGGCCGGATTTCCAGCACTTTCGAACTTGAACGACCAACTGGAAAAGACATGCAAAATGAAGACAAATAAGAAAACCAAAGAGATAAAGTGCAGAAGAAGGGAACAGGAATGGGCAAACGTATGGCTAGGTGGAGAGAAAATCGAAGACTTTAAGACTTTCCCCTACATAGGAAGTCTATTATTCTCGGATGGAAGAAGTGAAAAAGACGTAAGATACCGCAGGTTAAACCAGTATTGAATAGGAAAACAGGACTGCTAGCATCAAGAAATATGTTGTTGGACTTCGCAAACGATCTTTAAGGACCCTGTTATGGAGTGTGGCGTTTCACGGATTAGAGACCTTGGCATCGAGGAATCTGAAATATGCAAGTTGGAAGTATTTGAAGTGTGGTGTAGCCGCAGAATGCTGCTGATACAATGGACCGAAAGGAACAGGGATAAAGATCATGAAAATAATAGAAGAAAGAAGAAACAGCATGCCTGGGTATCTTATTTTCACTCCGATTGGATGGCCGTGCTGATAGAGGGAAAGAGAGAATGAAAATCGGGAAGAGAAAGACCAACAATACAATATCTAGTGACACGAGCTTAGTTGTTTCCAAATTGTTTAGGTCTTCTCGATAGACGTTCACTATTTAGTTGTTTTTATTTATAATTCTTTCCGTGTCTTTGTCAATATGTCTAAAATCCTATTAGTGTATTATGTTTTGTATATATACACGTATGCTTTTCTTTATCTCAAAATAATTGATATTCTTTTCTTGTGTAAAGGTTATATGGTTTATTTGAAATAGTCTGTGAAGACTTAGTAAACCTTGACAAATCTCACGCCATCTGTTGGTGGTTACAAATGTATCAGAGAGTTGCAGGGAGTACTTCCTGTAGAAGAAAGTTCTAGAACTCTCTAGATCTTCACACTTTTTAGTTTATTTCTGTTTCTTCTATTAACAACGTTTAGCCATTGGGATAATTGCTACGGTAAGTACTAATGACATAATTTATATATAGAGACATTGTTTACAATTATAGTAACGGTTTAAGAAATTAAACGAAAAGGAATTTCGTTGTCGTTCCGGATGGAAGAAAGACGATGCGAGTAGAAGAAGAAGACGAAAGAGCAGAACAAAAGAGATGTGTGGTGGGCTGATAGTGTTGATACAGCTGAAATTTCTGCCCTCCTTTCAACAAGAATTAGATGCCAAACTGAGGAAGGAGAATTTCGTTTTCTAAGTATCATATATAGTGTTGAAATATGCAAATTTAATCTGCGTGAAGGTACTAAATATTCACTTCGACATTGTTTGTTTGGAGCCACTTAGAGCAGATATATTAATAATAGTTAATGCCGTATAGGCACAGTCAAGAACGTAGTTAACTGGATTATAAGCATGCTTGGAGTTGCGTGATCAATAGCAGTGACCGGCAAAGTCAGGAATTTTCTATTTTCCGGAATGAGAGGGTGGTACATACATTACAGTATAACTTACGAAATGAAACTTCCTTCGTCGTAACTTCGTTATAGGTCTCATACACAGTAAGTAACATAGCAAACAAGTATTTCGTTTTCTTTCACGTCCGTTTTGTACAGGGGCAGTACGTAAATGAAATGATATGTGATGGAGGAAGAATTCTCACGTCTCCACACAAATGTAACATCAGTTCCCTCGCTATTTCTTCTTCGCTCTCCGTCGTTCCAACGCTATTTTTTGTTCGTACGTCTTGTCTTAGAACGATAACAAAAGGGATTGGCGCACTATAATCTTATTTTACAAATATTGTTGTATTATGTTTTTTAATGCTTATGTCTTAGAATTACTGTTTGTACTTATGACTTATAGATTCTCAAAGTTAAATCCGTATGCTTCATCGTTTACAACTCTCTCGCTGTCTCTTCAGTTGAAATATACAACGGTGTTGAAGGTCGCTGTGTCTGATTTCTTTTCTAAACTTTGTCCCTATGAATTTAGGCATAGCCATAAATACCGAAGTAATAAGTAGTATATGTCTCGATTTCCCCATCTTTAGGTCGTCTTAGTCTCAGATCTCAACGTATCGAGATTCTCACGTACCACTCCCACTCGGCTGAAATATAGATGAACTATGGTATTTCTTAGGTGCTCGTCATATAAAGTAGTATCATTTCTTTTCTTGTCATTTAAGGTAATTATGTAACGCTTCCTCCATCTTCCAGCCAGAGCTGACAGTCTTGATATTCATAGTAACTTTCAAGTATACTTTTGATTGTGGTGTGTTATAAGAAGCTAAGAGGATGAGAAAAGTAAAATAAAACGGTTTAAATACAGGACTATCTGACAAAGGTATTTTAGATATGCTCGTCTAACTTAAAACGAGTACGATATGAATTTATTATGGTCAGTGTCAGTAGCGTTGTCATATGTATACATGTATTATATATATATATATATATATATATATATATATATATATATATATATTTTTTTTTTTTTTTCTCGGAGTCACTCATATATATTTATTTGAAACATCCTCACTTCCATTCATCACAAATCCTCTTTAGAGATATGCTGTGACTTATATCGTTGACGAACTCGAGAGGAAAGCATGCTAAGTGACGTTCGTGCTACTTTCGAGATTGGAAGCTTACCGCACTGAACGAAAAAATATACTGCATTAAAATTCAGTTATAATAAGTTCGTAACTTTTAATGAGCTACATTTTATTCTTAAAAACAGCAAAATTAGTTAAACGTTTCTTTGCGAACAGATGAGGATTTCAGTATTTTGAAAATTTTATTTAGAAATGCATAATGTTCTCAGCCATGGAACATTATTTAACATAAACATAAATCAACTCTACTATGCTGAAGTAAAGTATAGTTGTGTGCACTTTTGACTTAATTTATTAAATTTAATTTTAGCTATTTTATTAGATTATGTTCTGTCTACAACTGATTTTAGCTAAATCATTGAACTCTTAAATTCTATCAAGACAAAACTTTTATTTATAATATTCGTTCGCAGGCAGCTTAAATAAGCATGTATTGAATGATCGTCATTACGAAAACTGCTAATAAATATGACTAGTTTCTCTTCCTGCTTTCGTACTTTCCCTTCCGCCTATCCTGATGCTTCCTAGTTCACTGATCGCAACAGTCATAGCTTTCTGTTGAAGAAAACTACCGAGGACATGTACACAGGGATTTTCACCATGACGTATTGATAGTTCCAGAATCGTGAGAAGAAGCACAATGCACTATTGGAGACCAACCAACTCCATGACTTTGTAACAGAATTCTGTGGGTTCATTGCCACAGATCCTCTTTGACAAAACGCCTTATTAGTAAAGTGGAAATGAAGAAGAACATCGAAAATTAATTATGGAAGAAGACTCAACGCCCCTAAGAGCTCGATAGGATGAGGATCCAGTTGTCAACTAGCTTCAGTGTTCGCAGATTCCTCCAGAAAAACTACCAGGATATGGATCTCCAGGTATAAGAGAGATCCATTCATCGTTTTAGATGACGAGGACGACGCCAGTAAAACAGGAGTTACTGAGGCTAGTGCTCTTCCTTTGTTTCATAATTTAAACCTTTTCGTCTTTACTTTTCCCTCCAACTGGTCACATTTTTTTATATAAAATTGAAGCATTTGATTTTCATTTAAATGCAAACATAATCCTTTACAGTTAAGTGCCGTAAGTATCATTTTCAACCCCATATGTTACATCTCTTTTATGAGCATTTAGTAATTACATTCTGAGATATTAAGCGACGGTCCCACATCACTGCACATGGCGAAAGATGCTAAAACATTTAATGGCACACCTGGCACACACTTACATTGCTTAATATATAATGGACAGAAAAACCGTCTTAATTAATATTCTTTTATTGATACGAGATTATACTAGCAATGGTTAACACTAATCGATAGAGTAATTGCTGGATAAGTCTCAACTTGAATAACGATAGTTTAAAAAACAAACCATATCTCTAAGTTACCGTTTCACCTGATGAGCTGTTGGGTAAAATAGATGAAGATTAACAGCTGAACGAATTTCCAAATTTATTTGAGGCGTCTGAGCTTGCTTTAATAACCAGAAACCTGAAAATATATTTGTTGCTTAAAGTTGTTACAATATTTGTGTCGCTAAAAGCAATACTAAAGTGTTTACATCACAAGATGTTATTCGTACTAAAAGCAATTTTGAAGGTTAAATGTTTTGACCATTCTTAAAAGGTAATATTGATGGAAAAATTTTATCGCTAAAATATCTTAATGGACACACTAGACATTTATATATGCGTGTTTAGATCTAATGGATGTTATGTGTACTTTAATGTGTTCTTCTTCCTTTCATGTTTTAACTGACAAATAACGTAATGGAGTATACACTATCACAAGCAGTGGCGTGTTTAGGCTTCCGGGCTTAAGCCCCCCTCCAAAATCTTCCTTAGTATAGTAAAGTAAATTAAATATCTTGCAGAATTTTCACATTTCCAGGCAAAGCACCCCCCCGAAAGTTAGCAAAGCCCCTCCCGAAATAAAATCGTAAATACACCACTGATCACAAGCATTAGAGCTGGAGGCTGAATCAAGTTATTCAACCGGAAACTATATATCTATTTAAGCGTCAGACGTCATGTACACTCGTATACAAAAAAATAGCCAACAACCTTCCATTAAACGGCGATATTTTGACAACCGTACATGAAAAATTTTAAGACTTTGGCTCTAAATTATTATCCGAATTGGTTGCCGAAAATCCAAGTTGATCCCAATCGGTTGTAAATTATTAACAATAATTTAAATGTAAAAATACCGTTATAATTATCTGATTGATATTAACACATAGTTTAGGGCTACCCTCGGTTAAATCAGATTGTGTGATTTGTGCTTCTAACTCAACATGTTTTTATGTGAAACCTGATAGGTAGTTCTTTAACCTATTGATACACATCAACAATTTTACAGTTTCAGCCTTAGGATCATAGATACAGATTACAATCTAAAGTTATATGTGTTATAAAGGTAGAATTTAAAACTGACATGAAGTAACTAAAGCGATTGATATTCTAAAATTACAATTATCACACTTTGAACTTTATTTGCATCTTGGACTCTAAGGTTATTCATGTGAAGTTATTAGCATTGCGTAATCATTTTGAAATTAATGTCCAATTTGTGCAAAGGTTAGAAAATTATTATTCAGGCTTATTTAGTTTACAATGTTTCGATCTCTGTTGTTTCTTTCTTTTAATTTATGAACGTGAGGTTTGTAGGTAGAACTCAGAATTTTAGTTAATTGTTAAAAAGAATTAAGACTTGAAATCTGACAGATAATTATTAAAGTTCCTTGATTTATAGCAACGAGAACTTCATAATTTGAATCAGAGGCACACCTCATAGCCTGTGCTTATTAGAGGAAAGCTCTCCTTAGTGCGTATTTGCACTAATTACAAGATTTTTTTAAATTTAAATAATACCTTAGTTTATTTTCCCAAGTTAAGAAACTGTTTTGTTGAAAACTTTTCTCTAGAACATTTATATGATAATTTGTAAATCTTCTTTCAACATTTTTTGCTTACATTTTATATGCTAAAACAATGTTGAGCATCATATTCTGATTCTCGATTAAACTGGAAAAGAAAATTCTACATTTTGAAGTAATGAAATGCAATGGCACATGTTATAAAAGCGTCTCCTGCAGTACAATTTTCATCTCTAAATACCTACATATTGTTCTGTGATTAGATCCCATCTCATTCCAACAATAACTTAATTTCACTGGAAGTGGTATCATTATTGGGCTCTTCCTAGCTGCTCATATATAATTCTTTGAGACATCCACAACATTACGAATGATTATCATTAGATGTATGGTGTACATAATATTATTGTATTTGTTTATTTCTAGAGGACAAAAATAGCAAGTACGAATCATTCTATTTAAATTAGATAGTTTACCATGCTGCCAGATAATTTATCAACAGTAGAAGTCTTTATGAAATGTATGTAGTATGACAAAGTAATGTGTTAATTTTAGAGATTTCACACAATATAAAACTTTCAATGTGTTTAAAATTTTATTTATAACATACTATGTTCTGCTTAAGAGAATTTTATTTAATATAATTATAAAACAACTCTGTCCGTAGGTTACTTTTATAAAATGATAGTATACAGTCGAAAACATATGTATATATTAATACTCACGTATTGAAAGGACTTGAAGCCATAGTATCTAACACTAATTGATATAATACATGAATGATACAACAGCTAACAAATCGATTACTTAATCAACAAACAGTAATGTTTCGTTGTCTTTCAAATGATGTGCCATTATGTTAAAATATGATGAATATTGTCATTAGAACATTTTTTTACACACTTCTAAAGCATCAAATATGATGTTTACAACAGAATACATACAAATGTGTTTGTTATTTGTGAATTTGTTTCTGATGCGGAAAACAAATTCGATGCATATACCTATATACTCTTGACGTGCATAAAAGGATATGTCTTTCGTATATATGTTAATGCACATATTGTAGCCTTAGATGTAAATGCTTTTAGGTCAAATTGATTTCATGTTGATTTTAACGAATCTCCTTCTTTTTGTACTTTTCTGATATGTAACATAATGGAGTATAACATTACGTGCATTAAAACGTGGAAATTGAATCAAGCTATTCATAGATTGAATCAAAACTACTTACCCATTTGCGTGACCAATATAACGCACTTCTATTTAAACATCTAAGACTAACCTTCCACTAAGCGTCCATATTTTGAAAACCGTACATAGGATATTCCAGTAATTTCACTCGAAGGAAATATTCAAATTGATTTTAAAAAAATCTGACTTAATTGCAAATATAGTAAAGTATACATTGTTCGCTAGTGTCTACTATGCCACGCTTAATTGCATGCATGGAGAGCATGTCCTCGATCGTTCGGTCTATTTAATGGACGGGAACCGCTCAAATGTATCGCACCCCTCCCGTAGCTTCTCTATACGCTATGTTTTCTCGTGCCCAAGGTGCACCGTCAGAATTTGTCCCCTAAGTCTGACTCGCCTAAGCGATGTAACCACATTCTCTGAGGGAGTGGGATACGCCACTGCACGGCCAAACCGAGTCCTGAGTGCCTACCAGTTAACCTACTGGTTGAGGGAGAGTGATAGCGAGTCAGCCCTACCATGCTCTGCAGGCATGGTGCCGGACGTTTCAAGGCAAGCTCACCTCCACCATACGATCACTGTTACCCAGATTTTTGGGATTAGCTCCTGCATTCTACTGAAACTCACGGTATGACCACAGCCCCACAAAGTCCAAACCAAATCTGGGGCTGCAGGCAATGCCCGGGGAGCTTGTTAAATCCCGGCTCTGCTTACTTCTATCGCTCAACTGGCAACCGCCTTGTCGTGCAGAGGTACCACGCACACGTCGAGATACTCCCGTATCTCATCCCGGACCCGATTGTACGCGTTAAGTCACCATTTGAATTTAGTGCCAGAGCATATCCCATAGAGTTTCCTCCCTTTAGCAGGATCAGAACTGTTACCCAGATTCCTGGGATTGGCCTTTCTCCCACCTCCGTTTTGTCCGCCTGCAGGAAAGAATCCGATATCCCCCCGATAGGGTCGTCTAAGCAATACGGAACTACCTCTGATTACGGTAGAGGTACACTGTACATTACCAGACCCAATGGCTGATGTAGAGTGTCTACCTTTAAAGACAATGGCCATTTCGGAGGGCGCTCTCCTGGTAGGGTCGTGAGCTCCTGCACCCAGTGAATGTGTAAGCCTAGGACGAAGGAGCGACCCACTTCCTCAGCACTGCTGAGGTACGAGTATGCGTTAGGATACCAAGTATCCCATCCCGGAATCAAGAGAACGCATAACACTATCTTTGAGGACAACCTAGATCATACTCCCGGTAGGGCACTGGATCCGCCCACACTCTTGGACACTCCAGCTACCCATTCTTTCATAAGTGTTAGGACATCACGTAGCCTTATCTCCCGGATCCAAGGGCACGGCATAGTTGTCCATTTCTGAGGGTACCCGAGGGCTGACCTTCGCTGGTAGGTACGGCAGTCGAGACTATCCACCTCACTGAGGATGTGAAGAGGTCACACGTACTCTCCCAGATCAAATGGCACGAGTTAGTCGCCCATTTCGGAGCATAGCCGAAGCTTCAACTCCGATGGTAGGTTGTTATCCTGATTTCCACTGACTACTAAATAGATATTTGTCAGAATTTAGCACAGGATAGAAAAGAGTGAAACGTGTTTCCACGGTGCTCCCGAAACCCTGGTTACCTGGCCACCACAAGACATGTGACCAGGCCATACACTGGGGTCCCTCCCTCTTTCTCAGCACGGGCTTGGGACCGGCCACGGAGGGTTTCGTATAGTATACAGTGAGTTTCAAATATAGAGTGGTAGCCGAATTTATTTTGAGATTTATTGATAATACCTACGTAATATCCTTCTGAATATCATCAGCCATAAATTCTATGTGGATAAACCGTTATGTATTTTTGACAGGGTGTAAAAATAACATTCAATTCATTGAGATATTGCCTTAGATCTACTGTACGTGTGGATATTTGTCTTAGGTCGTTTTCAACGTATCTTCCCTTAAATATGCAAACATTTAATTATTCAATTCAACGCAATAAGATCAGTGTTTAATTTTATGTCAAATGAGAAGATAAGCAAGCAATAAAATGAAAGGTGTAGTTGTAGCCGTGTACTACACGCCATAACGAAAAATAATTACTCTTACAATATTTATTTGTAAAGGAATTAAATTTTGATTAAATGCAGAATATTATTATTGAAAGGGTTTCTATTTTATTAGCGGTTTAAAACATTCCCTGCCTTTCTTCAAAAAGAAGAGGGAAAGAATGATAACTATACAGAACTATTCAACATATAATCCGTCCTGACTCACATGAATTCCAATAACGACATTACATATATTTTAATACTTCCAAATACAATTCACTTTATAGGCAACCAATCAAGTATCTGCACCATGCTGTGTGTTACAAATGTCCTCGAAATGATCGTCCAAGAATATCTTAGTATTCCGGGTCTTGTTAGTGCTACAAAGTTTTGAAAGAATGTAAGCTGACCGTGATGATTTGTTTCTTTCATCTTTGCTGATAATATTTTTTTCGTTTTATAGTAATATGATTCAGTAAAGTGGTTTTTGCTCTTTAGTAGGACCTTGGTACATTAACACATTCCATTTAATATTTCCAGGAACCTATATTTCATATTTACGAATTTTTAAGAAAAAACAAAAACAGTTTTTATTTGTACAATGTAAAACGTTCTACGATTAGTTGGTTCTTCTTGTATTCTTCTAGGATTAGAAAGGAAAACAAAAAAGGAGTGAATCTTTTTATCTTAAACTGGATTTTGAACTTTGTTAGATAATTCACACGGTGGGA
Organism: Thermobia domestica; assembly: GCF_964235325.1. Taxonomy (NCBI): domain Eukaryota; kingdom Metazoa; phylum Arthropoda; class Insecta; order Zygentoma; family Lepismatidae; genus Thermobia; species Thermobia domestica. The sequence goes on along the minus strand of NC_137454.1, from coordinate 38,743,233 downwards.
TTTAGAAGGTATTTCTCCAAAGATCAGCAAAATTAGGAATTATTGCGAGTTTAAATTAAGTACAAGAGTACAAAAGTTTCTTCGTTTCAATAGAATATGAACATGATAAAAAACATAAATATATTTAGTAGCGTACGTTTTAACTCTGTAAGTTGTCAAAAACAACTACCTGTAAATGATTTCTAGGAGTAAAGTATATACTTTCGTAAATTTCCATATTCCAGGTATTTTTTACTTTCATGGGAAAATTTAAATTTAGGAGTCTTCTGATCTAATTATAGTATGGAAATTAGTCTTGCTGTAACATGAGATTGTGTAGATGAATTTAGGGACTCTTTTTGGCATACTGCAATGACTGCATTAAAATATTTTAATAAATTTTGAATATGGTAGATTAACTTCCTTATTAAGAGGTCTCCGCTTGTAAGGTAGTGAATAAGCTTTCTATTAAATTTGGTTATTATTGACCCAAATTGTTGCCTTGACCTAAAACTATTTCAAAAAATGTTTCACCCCTTACCCAGAGTAGTACTTGCATCATTTGAGGAAAATTTTGCCGCCTCCGGATTCTGGCGCCCGGGCGCCCAGGTCAATGACCTAGCAGTACTTTGGATCACCCCCTCTAAATTCCGGCAGGGGAACATAGAACCACCCCCCTTAATTTTTTTAATTTGCCAAATCTAATAATTTGCTGTGGTGGCCTAGGACCAAAGTATGTACCTCTGTCAGTGTTGGGAATCTATCCCATTCCCTTTCATGGGTAAAAAATTGCAAAAATTACAAGATTTTTTTAAACCTAATTTATTCCCTTTGATTAAGTTTAATTACCCTATATAGTTATATGGGGGTATACAGAGGTCCATTCCCTTTCATAAAACATAGGTACATTGATGCGCCCTATTAAAAATTAATGAAAATACGTCATTAATTTTCAGTATTCCCGCCTATGGACAAATATAAACGTAAGCACGTTACGATGTACCACGTGATTGACCTTGATGAGTTAGTGTACAGGGATTCATTTCCTTTGTTGTGGTACTTCCTAAGTTTGAGTACACTCTTCTAGAAAACAGTTGGGACTGCTAAGGAAAACAATAGATAGACATTATTGACCTTACTGAACATATAATAATATGGTTAATTTTAAGAGAGGTATATCGAGAGATTTATTCTTAAAATTTGGGAATTGTGATAAATATAATTTTAACATAAGGCGCGAAATTTGAAACAATACTTTGAACTTTAGTCACAGCTCATAGTCTAAGATCATTGGTGGTGGTTGATTTGCCCTTGAACTTTACAAATTTGATAGCTAACCTTATTAAATGTTTTGGCTCATAGTCTAAAGGCAATACATGCTACAACACTGAAATTTAGTCACAAGGTGATGTAATCTAACACTGGCAAAGTTATTCTTGATGCAAGTTGATTGGAATATCAGTATCTTTCGTGCAATCGGATTGGTTGATCACTATCTTTCACGCAATCTGATTGGTTGATGATTTTAAAATCTTTGCTGCATTAAATTTTAAGTTTTGTTTAATATTTATCGATTACTGTTTAAAAATTTTGGTTTGAACAATTTCGTTCAATATTTTGCACTCATTGTTAAAATCCGTTTATTTTTAATCGAATAGTTAAAACCGGATAACGTTTGACGGTTAACCTTCAAACGTAAAAGTATTTGTTTGAATTTTTTTCGATTTCTTTTGTTTTAAAATCTGTATGAAATTTTTGTTTGTTACATTTTTTCATTTCAAAATTGTGTTTGAACATATTTGTTTCAAAATTTTATTTGTAAACTTTTTGTTTGAGGTTTTTGTTTTTAAAAATTTTGGTTTCAAAGTTGGTTTGTGCACTCATTGGTAAAGAACCGTTTCATAACAGTTTAGAACAAAACCATCGGTCAACCTTGTTTATCATGATGCAATATTACACGTCAGAACATGGGGTTGTACTTGGTATGAGCAGCGATAATTACATACATCCATACCAGATAATGGATATGGATATTGTCGATATAATGTAGTTTGAACTTTTTGAACTAGTTTGTCTTTAGCGTATAATTTTAAATCCAACTGAAGTCTTTTAAGGTCTGTTGTAATGTCAATTGGTAGAACTCATTGTCAATTTGATCAGAAATAAACTGTTTATCAATACAGGTATGCACCCAGGAACGATGTTTGCAACCATAACAATATCTGGGTACAAGTTGTACAATATGCATGACACTTTTCTGAAAATAGTACTTTCATAGGAATATACTTGTTTTGTTGCACACTTCAATTGCATGTTTAACACACTGGAATACATTGATGAATTGGTTCCATTCCGTTGGCGTTAGAAACACCATGTTGCGGGCTCCATGCAATGTACTCTTTTTACTTAACAGCACCATCTTCTTTTCGAGGACTGTACGTAGCACTACTTCATGAATTAAGCCTAATGATTTGATTATGGTCACATTTAGCTCATTATGAAGTTAATCATTCATTTGGACGATTCGTGAACATAATATTTGCCATTCATGAAAGTTCAGTTGTTCACCAAATGGTTCTGCTTTGCTGAATCGAATCACAGGTTCAAACGTTGTAGCACAGATACAAACCATGACAGGTTTTGCTTCAAATATATATATTGGATAATAGCTTGCGAAAAGAAATTCTTTATCGTTATAAGTACACATCTTGCCTGCTGAATCGCACTTGCAGGAATGATTTCATGGGCTGACGCAATACTTGCTGATTTCATAGAATTATTGCTGACGTCATAGGAAAGAAATGTGCTAAAAAAAACCAAATTCATAGATCGCATTCTGATTAAAGATTTCACCATACAGCAACAGCTGACGTTATTGAAAAAGAATGTGATGACGTTTGAATTCATGATTTCATCACAATTGCTGACGAAACCAAATTCACAGATCCGGTTGTGTACTAAATTCAAATTGATGATTCTGTCCAACGAGTCTTTTATAGCATATAGATACTGATCCAGTGTTTAAGAAACGTAATTGTTCTTGTATTGAAGCTTCCATGTGTAAATATCTTGCTGTAAAATAATATTCTTATCATTTTCAAACTTCACTACGATTCTTTATCCGAACTTTGTAGGGGTCATTTGACTAGCTAAAATTTTATAAGGTATATTCTGTTGTAAATCGGTAACTGACTTCAGCACATCACGTCAGTTTAGAAACTGCAGACATATAGCCATGATACGTTATGAAGAATACTATCTCGAATGACGATACAAAGCTCATGACGTTGCATCACCATGTTCTGACGTGTACTATTGCATCATGATAAACCATGTTGCCAGATGTTTTTGTTCTAAACAGTTACGAAACTGTTCTTTACCAATGAGTGCACAAATTAAAAAAATTGAAACCAAAATTTTCCAAACCAAAATTTCAAGCAAAAAGTTTACAAACCAAAAATTCAAACAAAAAATTTTCAAACAATAATTTAGAAACAAAATTTTGAGACAAACATTTTTAAACAAAAAATGCGAACAAAATGTTTTAAACTAAAAATTTGTAAACGAAAAATTTCAGAAAACAAAACAAAAAATTTCAAACAAAATTTTGAAACGAAAAAAGTTTGAAACAAAGAATTCCAAATAAAATTTTCAAACAAAAAAATTAAATAGAATTTTATAACAAAAAAATTAACAAACAGATATTTCAAACAAAAACTTTGAAAGAAAAATTTTAAAAAATAAAACTAAAAATTTTCAAACACATAATTCCACGCTTCATTGTTAACTATCAAACTTTATCCTGTTTTTAATTATTCGATTAACAAATTGACGGCTTTCATCATATTTATCAGTGGGTGCAAAGGTTTGAACTAAAATGTTCATCCAAGATTTTTAAACAGTAATCGATAAAAATGAAACAAAACTTAAAACTGAATGCAGCAGTTTTGAAAATCATCACCCAATCAGATTGCATGAAAGATAGTGATCAACCAATCCGATTGCACGAAAGATAGTGATCATCCGATCAACTTGCATCAAAAATAACTTTGCCAGTGTCAGATTACATCACCTTGTGACTAAATTTCAGTGTTGTAGCAAGTATTGCCTTTAGACTATGAGTCATAAGATTCAATAAGATTAGCTATCGGATTTGTAATGCTTAACAGCAAATCAACCACCACCAATGATCTTAGACTATGACCTGTGACTGAAGTTCAAAGTATTGTTTCAAATTTCGCGCCTTATGTTAATATTTTGTATATCGGAATTCTAAAATTTAAAGAATGCTTCTCTCGATACATCTGTCTTAAAATTAACCATATCATTATATGTTCAGTAAGGTCAATATGTCCGCCAATTATTTACCTTAGCAGACCCAACTGTTTTCTAGAAGAGTGTACTCAAACCTAAGAAGTACCACAACAAAGAAAATGTATCCCTGTACACTACCTCATCAAGGTCAATCGCGTGTTATATTGTATTGCTAACGTTTATATTTGGCCCAAAGGCGGGAATAATCAAAATTAATGACGTAATTTCATTTTGACAATTCACAAATTATCCTACAAAGTTTCAATGTACCAATATCATGGACTCCTAATCCCGTCATAGGTCAATAACTGATCACGAGATCATACTCATATTTGACAATGACTAACCCAAAAGATGAGATACCACCCAATTCTAAGAAAAACTACAAATTATTGATTTAACAATAAAAAATATACCTCTCCCCAAAATTAAGATAATTACACAAATACACGTCTATTTTGTGAAAAAATAATAAATCCTCTACTCATTCAATGATAAAGCCGTATAAAAGAAGATAAAATATGTAAATTACCTTCGAAACTTGAATATTTGGCCATAAGAGGGACACCAACACTTTTCAAAGAGTCCTATAAAAGTTTTACTGAATTTTGTTATTTCATATTTCGCAGATTCAAGGAATGGTTCCATGTACCGCAACAAAATTTAAAAGGGAACATATAGATATAAAGGTAATAAACCTATGTCCATACTCACAAAACGTGCTAAATCCTTATCAAAGGGAATAAATTGAGTCAATAATCGAACACGTGGTCATACTAATTTCTGGTAATTTTTACCCATGAAAAGGAACGAAATTTATAAGAACCTATATTATTATACCAAATTGGGCAATTTAGGGGTGAGCCAATGTACTTCTACCAAATATTAAGATGGGGACATCGATGTTCTCATGTCCTATAAAGGAAACTAAACCCCTGAAAACATTCATATGTATTGTAAGGTAATAAGAGCGCATCAAAGGGTTTAAAGAACCTCCAGAGTTTGTATTTTTAACACTTCTATCCATAAAAGGGAACAAAAATGGAGCACGTAAATTTATACTAACACATATTAGGGTCCTATAATACTATATTAAATGTTTACATTTGGCAATTTCCGAAATTTAAAGTGAAAGCCAATGTACTGCTTCAAATTTATCAACGAACGCACCAATGTATCTATATCTTAAAACATAGAATAGTCTCCTATACATGCTCATATAATCATATAAGGTAATAAGACCTCATCAAATGAAATAAAATGTGACAATAACCTCCGAAATTTGATTTTTGGTAGTTGTTTACCCATGAAAGGGACCTGATGGATCACCCAAATTTATAGCGATACATATTGATTTCCTATACTATAACACCAAATGCTTATATTAAACAATTTCCAAAATTTAAGGGTGGGCCTTGGTACCCCTCCCAAGTTTTAAAAGAGTGCACTCATATACCTATGTCTTATGTAAGATAATTGACCCCTATACATACCCATATAATCATATAAGATAATAGGATCTCATCAAAGGGGATAATTTAGGTCAATACCAAACACGTGGTTGTACTAATCTTTTTACCCATGGAAGGGAATGAGGTGGAACATCCAAATTTATCATGACAAATTTTGAGGTCCTGTACTATAATACTGAATGCTTAAATTGGAGAATTTCTAAAATTTAAAAGCGGAGCAATTTACTCCTCCCAAACATTTAAAGCGGTGCATCAATATACCTATGTCTTGTGATACGAAATGAACCCGTGTATACGCCCATATAAACATATAATGCAATAGAACCTCATCAAAGGGGAAAAATGGGCCTGAAACCAAAAACGTGGTTGTACTAAAATTTGACAATGTTGTACCCCTAAAGGGAACGAAATGGACAACCCAAATTAATAATAATATATATTAGGGTTCTATACTATAATTCAAAATTTTTAAGTTGGACAATTTCCAAAATTTAAGGGGTGGGCCAATGTACCCCTTCCAAACATTAAAGAGGTGAATCAATGTACCTGTGTTTTATGATAGGGAATGGACACATTCACATGACAATATAACCATATAAGGTAATAGAACATCATCAAATTGGATAAAATGGGCCAAAAACCAAACACGTGGTACAACGTATTGCTTACGTTTATATTTTGGCAATCTTGTACCCCTAAAAGGGGTACCAAATGTTTAAATTTGTCCGTTTCCAAAATTGGAGGGGATTGGCCAAGGTACCCCTCCCAAAAATTTAAAGAGGTGCATCAGTATACACATATCTTATGAATGGGAATGGACCTCTAGACATATCCATATAAATATATATGGTAATAACACATTATTAAAGAGGTTAAATTAAGTCAAAAGACTCCGAAAATTGATTTTTTGGCAATTCTTTACCCATGAAAGAGAACGAGGTGGACCCCAATACTAATAAAGGTACATACCCTGCTTCTAGGCGACCATACCAAATTTTTAGATTTGGCAATTTCCAAAATTTAAGGGGTTTTCCTATGTAGCCCTGCCACATTTTAGGGGTGACCAAGGTACCACTGCCAAAATCTAGAGGAGGTGGTCCTAAGTACCTCTAGATCATTAACCCTGGACCAAGGTCATTACCTTCGACCTATGACGTCACAAATCTCAGGGTCAAAGTCCAAAACGCGATCAGGTCATGCAAGTACTACTCTCAGACCCCTTACGAATTATCATATCATGCTTAGTCAAAAGTGATAAGTTTTTTTCTAAATCTTGTTGGGAGCGATCGAAATATTTTGACACTTTAACAGAGTGTAGATCATTTAAAGGTAACCAAGAAAGTTTGTCGCTTTTTCACCCACCATCTTACAACATCGACATGGCACCTAAGATGTACTGGAAGATACAAAATGGTCTCCGTCAGCATCGACTGCCTTCTGTCAATTTTCTGGAAGGCCATTGTTTCCATTACGTTAGAACTTGGTGGGCTGTGAAATGAAACACCTATAAGGTGCATTTTGAACCTCTATTAGGGATTTAAACTGGCGTTTTCTAAGGTAATTGTATAAGAATGGAATACGTGGTAACCGCATGGTGCAATGTCCTGGGAGTATTTGAGATACAATAACGTTTCCTCTCAAGTTGTAGAATGGTATCCTGGTTCATCCTAGCCAAGTGGGGCTTAGAGCATGCCTATAATATGAAAGCTCCTTTTGTGTTTCAGAAGTGAGTTTTGAGTTTTTTTTCTGGAACTCGGCTCAACAGCTAACAATACACAGCTGCATTGATGCTCTGACTAAATCGTAGCAGTTATCGATGCACGGAGCCAAGAGCAGTCCACCAAACGCACAGGAGGATATTATTCTTCATTTTCGGCTGTTTTTAACAGGTTCCAGGGATGCTAAAGGGTAGTAAGCTTTCTTAAACACCCAACTCTTATCACATGTCAACACTCTGTCCAGAAATGGCTCCTTCCTCAGACGAATGAGCGATGAAACATGTAGTTCTTCGACTTATCTCCATTCGCATTCAACTTAATGGTGTGAAGGCCAATTCAACACAGACCTCCATCAAAATTGACAGAACTTTATTCGTTACGTTTATATATAGCTGTACACATGCAATATATTTTCAAAAATCACCGATGTCCATTTTATTTGATTTTACACTTGTTGAAATCTTAAAGAAAAACTTTATAGTGAGTGGAGGAACATTCCAATTTTGTAGTTAAAAATGTTGTTGTACTTGTACGTAAAATATATATTTTTCCGGGCCTCTACGTGATGGTGACATTGTCAAAAAGGAATGATTGAAAGTAAATATGCTTTTCTCTCACAGAATTTTCAAACTTTTAGGGCCCTCAAGGTCAAATGTAATTTTTTTGCCAGAATGCACGATTTTCGTTTCTCTTCCATTCTCTTCGCTTCAGTCCTTCTTCGGTTGCTTCGATTATGTCCATTTCGGAACAAAAGGGACAAACATATATCCATAACGTAACGTGTATACGTTCCAAGTTAAAAAAAAACAGAAATAATTGCATGAAAATCATGAACATAATGTAATTGGAATAAAAGAAAGGCAATTAAAATAACATAAAAATAATAAACATATTTTAACCCTTGAAATGGCCTTTGTGTACGTGGACGGAGTCTTCCTCTTCCACCGACTTCCGATCGGCCGGCCGAACTAGGGCTGAGTTATTACTTTTTGTAAAATCTGATTGTGAGGTAACGCCTGGAAGTCACTGTTTTCGTCCAGAATACTCGTTCTGTACGAATATTGGATGAAACTGAAGTGATTGAATTTAGTAGTTAATACAATAAGTAAGTAACAGGTGTTTTCGTAGTGAAGAGAAGCTTAATTCCTTCTTTAATATGTTAAGATCAGGTAGGACAGTTTATAAAGTTAAATAGTACGAAATTTAAACTTATTAGTGTAAGACATAACATTTCATCATTAAAAAAGTCAGGGATTGGCTAGAGAACTCGGCAATCTGAGTTCTAGGCTAAAAAATCACAGATTTGTTTTAAATTCAAAGTGAAAATTACATCAAAGAGCATTTAGACAGTAGACAAAAACAGCTGACTCCGATACCTGAATTGTTGTGTTAACCTTTAAGCACTGGCCAGAGACTTTTACGAAATCCTAGTTAGCCACTTTATGGGCCCTGGTTTTCCCCCCTAATTATCAACGATTTATGATTCATACATGTTTAGAATCTTTATTGACCAAAAATTGCAAGGTAACTCGTACAATTTCAGCTTTATTCGTGAAAGAAGATGAAAGGGAAATAATCCGGAAAAATTTAAAAAATAGATTTTGTGAGGTCTTTCAAACCTTCCATCCAGCCTACTCTGATAAAATGTAACAACATATGTGGCCAACACACTTGTGACAATACTATGCGACGATATTTCTAATAAAAGTGCCAGGCATATCATTTTGGAGGGTCGGTTGCAGACCTTCATGGGGGAAGATGGAGTGAAAGAGGGTGATTGATAAGATTGCTTCTGCTTAGTGGCTCGGAATTCGCTGCCTTCAAAGTAACATTTGTGATTTTCCACTTGTCAAAAATGATCCTGACTCTACTAAAACAACTTAGTTGGTATTTTTAGAAATGGAGGGTGTCAATTTTTTTTGGGGGGGGGAAATAAATCAATGGATATTTTTCTTCTTACAAACAATTGTTCTCTCTCTCTCTATGTGTGTGTGTGTGTGTGTGTCTGTGTGTGGGGGGGGGGTGTCTGTGTGTACACACACGAAAATAGAATTATTGTGTTAAACTGAACAGAAAAGAATAATGCATGTTTTATGTTGGAAAAAAATTAAAATTATGTGTAGAGGAACGATTCATTGTATTTCACATTCAGTTCCTCCCCCACCATAGTACCAAGTTATGTGCACTCCATTTTCTTCAGTATTGTCCGTAGAACAAGCCACAACAATAATTTTGATTTTACAATCAATTCAGTAAGAAGGTATCTCATCTTATAGGAAACTGTCCAAAAAGTAAATGTAATTGTCATTTTAAAAATACTAAAAAATAAAAAAAATGGTGGTGAAATTTGCCTCTCCCCTATTACACACACAAACCCAACAAGTACTTTTGAAGGTTACTAGCAAGAAGTGGAAAATGTCATTGTTTTGCGTACCAATTTTTATAACTGTATGTTCAAGCGGAAGGAAATTTCAACCAAAGAATCTGTTGAAAAAGTAACAAAAAAAAAAAAAAACACGAATTTTACCCACATATGTGGGACCCGCACATACTTGAAATGCTTGGCCTTAGAAGTTTCGTCCTTTACGGACATATTGATACCAAAATTGTCTCTGTACCTTAAGGAGGCGCTGAGCTATGAAGTTTAAAGCCAATACGCGGGGTTCGTTAATAGACGTTTAAAGGTTAAGTTGCATACTGTAAAACACTTTTTGTGCAGTGACGCCTTATGGCTAAGTAATGAAGTTTTAGTCATGTTTGTTTTGAGTTTTGATTTTTTCACAAATAGCGGTGATAACTAGTACTCCTACCTAGTTGAGAGTTGAATTATTATTTATAAGTTCATCACAAAAATAATGAGTGCACAGAAAGTTTAAATTAAATGATAAATCTATTATATTCAAATTTCAAAAATTACTGGCTGTAACATGCCATTTCTTTGTTATTGAAATGCCAGGTTTGCGATTTGTTGAGGCACAGAAAAAAGGTTGTAAAACTTCGCTGACTCAACCAAATGTAGCATTTGGGTTCAATAATTTAATAGGCAAGATGTGTGGAAACAATGTATAATTTATAGAGATAGGTGATAACTTACAGCAAATTGTTATACTGTTTGCTAGATTGTTTGCAACTATGAAGTTGTTACTTTTTTGTGAGTCGTGAAACCATACCTATTAATGTTTGAGTGTGGCACATAGCTTACATTATTGTGAAGTGTAATTATAAAGTTGCATGTGGTTTGTCTGAATTGAAAAAAAAAATTCATATGTGTTATTTTAGTAAGATGAGATTAATTTGAGATAAAGACGGCTGCAGACTTTCTATACTTACTATATCTGTCATGATTGTAGTAAGAAGATTCGTTATGTACTGTTAGACATAAATATGTTTGATGTTAACACAAGATCGTATTGATGTAATATTATGAACTGTTCTAAGGACAATACAAACAATATGTTCCAAATACAAACATATTTCATATATAACTAATGTTAACTTGTCTTCAACTTCTACTAATAAATATTCGGACAATATTGCACGCACATATAATGAAGATTGATTTGCACTATTGTCGTAGGTAGGCCATATTTGTTTAACGTGAAAATGTACTAGTTCACACACACACAAAGGATAATACTAGCATAATTAATTATATTTGATACATAGATAAGAGAGAGAGAGTTATTTTATTGCTTGATATTGACCCATATAATCCCGTATCCTGTTTTGATTCGTATTTTTATTTATTTTTGACAATATATAGTTTTCGCCTTATTATTTGTGAATTCCGTGTTATTACTTATTGCTGTTCTCCCATTGGCTAATTACGGCTGCGGGTCGAAAACGACCCCGGGGGCAAATACATAAGCATCAGCAATTGTTACTCTTGGGTCGAAAACGACCCGGGGGAAAATGTGTAACTATCATTATCATATATGAAATTAAAATTTATCGCTTTTAAAAGTTTTAGTGATTGAATATGAGGTACAATATTTGTCAATATACTTTCAGGTTCATGGCATACTCTATTAAAATCAAATAACGGGCTTTTAGTGATTATTAATGTAGGATTTTCTAACGAATTTGTAAAATATACGATATTCTTATGTTTCTTGTCCATTAGTTATGAACATTTTTCAATCGTTAGTTTATGAGGAATGACAGGTAATTTTTAGGCTTTGTGAAAATCATGAAAACATTTGTCATGGAGAGCTACACCACAACTAAATCACGCCTTCACTGTTTTGTTATTGTACATGGTATATCTTCTTCTTGGTTAATCGGTTACAATAAGGTGATCTGGAGCACTCTTGCGTACGGTGTACGGTAAAAAGTTTGCGGTATGAAGAATGCGATTAGGTCCTGGAAGCAATCGTCGAGCACCGTACTTCATGAACAATGTACGAGCAAGATCTCTTCGAAACTGTAAACTGTCATTCGGATATCCATAATGGGTTGCTAAAAGGAAGGCACTTTTTGCGACAACATCGATCGCACAGAATAGTATTGGGATATACCATTTCTTTCCTCTGATGCTGATTCGGTACGTGCCAACATTACTGTCCATTTGATCAACCCCTCCCATGAAAGAGTTATATTTGAACACTGCATTTGGGTGAGAAATATTAACTTTAGAATGAGATGCAGAGGAATATCCTTTGGCTGTTCGAAGGGGATGCGTTCCATGCTCGCTGGACAGAATAGTGACCACGCTGTTGTCATTCCATCTTATAGCACATATTTCTTCACTTTCATCAATGCAGCAATTCATATTTCCCCTTTCAGTCTTCTTCATAGTTTTCAAATCAGTCAGTGGGCAATTTTTAACTCGATTTTATCTAATTGTTCCCGTTACCATAACGCCTATTTCCATAAACTTTGTTACAATTCCAGGAGAGGTGAAGAAATTATCACAATATACTGAGAAGGCAACATCAGGGTAAACACGTTGTATCGGCGACATCAGATCTAGCATAACAGCCTCACCAAGAGGAATCTCGCGCCTGTCTTCGTCTCTTCGCCCCTGATAAATATCAAATTGTAAACAATATATTTCTTTAGTTGCAGCCACCCACGTCTTATAGCCAAAACGGATTGGCTTTCCTCTGATAAACTGTTTGGATCCATGCGTGCAGAAATAGGGGATCCATGCGTGCTTCATCCACACTAATTTCTTTACGAATTGGTGCAAATGTCAAAAATGCGTCATTTAAGTGTTCAATGAGAGGTCTTATCGTAGCCATTTTATCATCCTTGTTGATATTGTCATTGTCAACAATATGTAGATATTGGAAAATTTCGTCAAATCGGTTTCTTCTAATAGCTGTAGACACTAGTATCTTATTAGTTTCATCACTGAGGTTTCAGAACATCCTTCTCCGCGGTAACGGAACGTAGCCACAAAGTACCAAAACACCTATGAAACAATACAAATCCTCCACCGATAAAGAACAGGAATGAGCATTGTGGGAAACCGCATGTCGCAAATCGTTTTTAACAATATATTCTAAGATTGGTTCGCTCAGAAATAATTTTAAGACCTCAATAGGTTTGCTGTTACCTGAAAGTGCGAGCACAGACCGAGGATGAGGCTGAGCCAACTCTGAACTACTCTTTTCGTAAAGGTTTGTTTTCTCCAGAGAAAATTCTGTTTACCACGAGCAACACATTTGCTTGATCTAGAGGACATCTTTCCTCTTCTTTAAATTTTTAGACACGCCGTTAGTGATGCCAGATTTGGAGGTAGACATCCCTGGAGAAGTATCATACACAGAAGCGGGCGATGTATTTGAAACTGAAGCAGAAATTGTACTACCAGAATCGTGTTCCTCAAAATCGATCATTGGAACATCTTCATTTCTGTTAGCAACACCATCGGCCCCAGATGTTAGCTGAAGACCACTTAGTCTGTCAGGATCATTACAGTCCTCCTCTCCGGAGTCACCGTCTGTATCTGCACTATTGTCATCTTGTGGATGAAGAAATACAACAAGCAAATGGATATCATTGTCCTCTGCCAAAAAATCGAGAGCCTCAAGGATCTGACATGTTGTTAGATCTTTGGTCCTGAAAATATATAAAAGAAAGAAAATAGCAACTTCAGTAAACATACTGTGTATGTAGGTGTAAGTTTAGGTTATATTAGGTGAGGTTAGGTCTTATATGAACAATCGAGGACAAAAATAGGACACCCCTAATTTTATTTCATTTCCACAAAGAACAAGGAAAGATAAGGAACAAAACAATTGTACATCCTTGAAGTAGCGATAGGACTAAAACTAGAGGAAATCTCAATGATTCAATAGTAAACACAAAACTTTCCAGATACCAGGGAGAATAAAAGAGGACGTCCCATTCTTTTGTCCACAACTGTACAATTTGAAAGTAATTATCCCTTTTAGATAATTTGGTTTATTTTTTTCTGTATATAATATTAGATTCGAGGATACCTCGCTAGATTCATCCCAGTAGTTTGAATCTTTGACACGACCTACTGCTCGTCATGCCAGAACCCTTATAGCTATAGCCCTATCAACTAGCTCTAATCACCTAAATTAGTATAGTTCATATGTGACATATCAAAATTTCTTCATAAATTTTCTGGGTGCAAGTTTTGCCCAAGAATCCTGGAAATAAGAAAACTGAATAAAGCAGTACGCTTTGCCAAAGAATGGTGTTCTCAGACAAAAATTAATAATAATAATAATAATAATAATAATAATAATAATAATAATAATAATAATAATAATAATAACAAACAATGAACATCATGATGTAAAGATGTTTATATTTTGCAAGAAAAACTATCGTTTATGGTTTCAACTCAAAAAGAAAATAAACGCCTAAAGATATCGGATATGCCCGCCGGGTCAAAAACGACCCACTCGTAAACAAAACACTAACAACAAAAGTGTATATAATAAACAAAAAAATTGTATTTATTTTCTAGGCCTTTCGAGTTTCTTTGAACAAATAAACACAAAACATATTTAACATTGCTGAAAATAATAATACAACTTACAAATTTCTATGTCCTTCCATCGTTGAAAATCAAATGAATTGGCGCTCCGAGCTGCTTGAATCCACAGCAGTGTTGTTAGGTACAACACAACAAAACACCTGTAACAATAGAACCTTTCTTTCCAGTTACAGTTACAGAAAAATAAACAAAAGACGCAAGTGGGTAGTTTTCGGCCGTGGAGGGGGGCAAATATGGGTTATGTTCATGAAGAGGCAGATAGTGCATTTTCGATTGGCATATAAGTCAAATAAATTATTCAATTCATAAAATTATTTTCAAATTGAATCAGGTGTGGATTAAGAAATATTTCGTTTGAGAGCAGAATGTCCTTTTTTCATTTGATTGTTTTTCTGACATCCACTAGTCGATACTTGTTCGCAGGTAAAAATAGTTGCACTGTTGATTGATGTGTACATTTGAACTTGTTAAGCAACTCAGTGTAAAGTGCTTTATTACCTTGACACGTAATATCTAACACGAAGAATTGAAAATATACATGAATTCATCGTTGAAGTGAACCGTTCGTTTCATTAACAATACGTAATACTGAATCTACCAGCAAAAGATACAGTTATTGCTATTATAATAATATAAGAATTAGCTGCATATGTATGGCTATTAAACAAAAGAAATGCAACAAATTCAGAACAATTTCTTACTATTTATTTCATCTCTGAGAAAGTGTATATTATAGAGTAGTGATATGTTGTAATGCAATAATATCGGATCTTTAATTATATTAGTAACATTTGGTTGCTTCATATTAATGGTAGGAATCGATTCAGAAGCATGCAATACGTACTACAATTGTTAGAAATATCTACCGTCCTTACTGTTAATTGAATGAGGACGTAGTGGAGTCTGAAGTTACTGAGTGTTCGTTTATCCCAAATATCATATCCAGTTCATCTCCAAGTGTACATGGACATTAGTCTTTCAGCTGGAAAGCAAAACGAGCCATATATGTTTGCTCCAGCTTAAGCTTTAGGACCAAGAATATCACCGTGCATGAATTGTACTCGTCTATAATGGTCAAAACTGAAAATGCTTCCGATATTAAATTAACTAATTCTTACTAACTTTAGGGTGCAAATAACGAAGATGAAATTAGATTTTGAAGATTGCTTCGGGTTCCAAAGAAATACTTTATCACCCGATGTGCTCTGCTGTGCAAATTAAGGGTTCGTGGAAACTTTCATTGTTTGATGGTTAATTTCATTGATATCCTCAGTGACATACGCTGGGTCGGTCTTGACGCTCCAACTTGTTTGTAAATTTAGTCTAATTTAAGGTGCAATTTTACAAATTTTAATATAATTAAGCTTCAAATTGTATTTGGACCCCCGAAAAGGTTACGACCCCTCCCGAAATAAATTCCTGCGTAGCCTTTAGCTATCCATATTGCTCTCACTTCATCGCTACCGAAGAAATATCAACCACTTCACGGTTTAGTTTGTATTGAAGAGTTTGCGAGAGAAAACATGTTAGAAGTAAAAAAACAGAGACTACGTGTGGTGAAAAGAAACAATACTTTCCCTCAAATGGATACAAAAAAAGCCGAGATAAATTCGAACTCGCATGGACGGCGCGGAAGCCAGTGCTTTGTCCACTTTGTTTTTAACTGACTCACCGAACGTGTTTCAGTAACTTACATATTGCTAATTTTACTTGCTTCACTCGTGTAACTTGCTTTTTCTAATAACTTATAACGACAGGAACACGAACACAGAAACATCAAGAACAGTTAAATATCATAGATTCTCTCCCTCCGGGAATCGAATCACACACCATACACCAATGGCGGACGTGGTAGCCACTAGACCAGCGGGGAGAGTACCGCTCACTCACAGTGTCGTTTGGGATTACGACCCTGTATTGCCAGCTATCACTTCTGTGGGTTGTATACTATAATCACATGTTTCTTCTTTGCTGGAAGAGTTAAACCTACATTCTATGTAATACATGAGGTATTTAGACCTACATGCTCTTCACATAATGTAATAAAACAGTCATGCTGGGAATAAGAAAAAGAACATTCCTTGGACAAAACGGAAACTATTGGCATTAGAGATATTTACCTACGAAGCATGCGCAGTAGTATATTTCAGAATAGTTACTGTTTAGTTCAGTAAACGAAGAAAGGGATATAAAAAGGCAAATATGTCTCGTCAACGAGATCGACCAGAGTTGACAGAGGCGGAAGCAGATGTGTAGTAATACAACAGCTTGGTTAAATTGATTATTGGTTCTTTATTCTGTAGTAGATCGTATCACAACATTACGGGAGAACAGGGGAAGACTTATTAACGCAATCGTATAGTAAACTTTAGTAACGCGATCAAAAGACACAAATGGATGTAACTTTGAGTACTACAACTTGGATTTAACGAAAGCCTTGTACATTTTCAGTGGTTTGCAGGGTTTTATAAGACACAAAAAGATAAGATACAATACAATTCTTCATACATCAGGTTCCAGTAGCTACATACATGCAATTTCTGGTTAGATACAGACACTGCAACTGGATTTTAATCTATGACGTATTGCAGGATACAAAATGCTTCGTATTACTTGTTTGTTTGTAAACAGCTACTAGCTTAGTGTTCTGAAAGGTTGTGTATAAACTACGGATAGCCAATTCCGGAATTATTACTTTTCGGACTCCCGAAAGTAAAACCGGACAAATTACGGAATTCGGAAAATACCAATTTTGGAATAATTCCGGAATTCGGAAAAATCCGGTTATTTAGAAATTTCTGATTTCGTTAACATTCCGGAATTCGGAAAAATCCAAACACGAATAGGGATGAGCACGAGTTCAATTCGAGTCGAATCAAAGGTAATTTTCTTGAGTTGAGTTCCGAGCCAAGTCGCTGTTTCCGAGGTCGAGTTTCGAGTTGTGTCGAGTTTGATAATGGCTCGCTCGCTCGTTCAGCTTGTTTTAACTCGCTTTGAAATAATGGCCTGATTCGACTGGAAAGCAAAAGCCATGAGAAATGTAAGCAGTAATGTGGAATACTTTTAGTGTTGCTCACGACATTGTTGCATCTCGTCTCGTAAATTTTGTGCACCTCGTGGCGCAATTTTAGTGTATCTCGTCTCGTCTAGATAACGAGAAGACAAGAGTTTTTTTATTATTACGAGACAGCCTCAAATGTCGTAATCACCAATATAAGTATATACTGTAATTCTTAAAATCCTAGGCTGAGGCCTGCACGGTCGAATTCTTGAGCCCAAGCAGAAGACCAACTCGGGTAGTGATATCAACCCGCTCGGCTCGTATCAACTGAGCGACCAGCTCGAGTCAGCTCGGTTGGGATAAGCCGTCGGCTCGGCCCAATTGAGCCGATAACCTGAGCCGGCTCAGTTAGAACGACCCATCGACTCATCTGAATTGAGCCGATGGCTCGAGCTTTCTCGGTTGGGATGGGTCACCTACTCGTCACATGTGAACCGGTTCGAGCCAGCTAAGTTGAAACTAGTCCATCGACATGTTTCGACTCAGCTCAACTAAGCCGAAGGCTCAAATCGGCTCGGTTGGGTGAGCTGTTGGCTCGTGTCACTTCTCGGTTCGTTCGATAGTGAATAATCTGTAAGCCGAGCCGCTCGGGCCGTTGAGAGGCCTAAACCTGGTCCCAGCTTTTTTGAACATGTTTGGCTGAAGCCTATAACTTTTAACAATTTTTGGCTCGAGCCCGGATAGTTGCCCCTTCGGAACTCAAACCCAGAACGTGACCGATGTCCTTCCTCCCTGAAGACTTCTCGACGACCGAGATCGACAGTCAATTAGCTTTTACTATTCAGATACAAACCACATATCTTTTAACCCGAAAAAGCTAACGTGTCGTAAATTTTACGAGCGAGTTGTATTATTTTGATATTCCTTCCCTCTCGCCCGGCGAAAATGGCCTAGTCCGTTGAGTTCCGTTTTCTACTAAGCCTGCATTGTTGGGCAGTATTTACTTTCCTTAGTTTCCGTCTGTATTTCTATATGAACTCGTTAGCAGGTCGTAAGATTTACGATACATTAGGAATAACGCTTGGATTTTTTAATATTGTTTACTATTATTTTTTACTTCTAGAGTGAACTTACGGATACATTTTAGTGAAAGTGTTGGTTTTATTTTATAGTATTTATTCAAGGAAAGTTAAAAAATGGATTGAACGGGTATTGATGACAGTGCCCTTATCGATACTTATAATGCAACGAAAGGAGGCGTTGATGCACTGGACATGTGTCGTGCAGCCGTAACACCAAACGAGGGGCCTTGTGTGTCTTCTTTGGAATGGTAAACATAACCTTGGTTAATGCCTACTTCATTTATGCTCAAACGTTGTGAAAATGGGCCTAAAGCCTCTTTCTAGAAGAAAATTCGCTATGAAAATTCTTATTGAACCATAGCTCCAAGAACGGATTCAATACTCAAATTTGCCCGGGAAACTCCGGCAATCCATTGCTGATATCCTGAAAATACCGATGGCAGTCGAATGGTGTCCGAGACGAATGGTGTCCAGTCCAAAAACCAGACTTTCAAAATTTCTGGGATTTGTTCATCAGCCAAGAAGAGAATGACGTCAATGTATTGCTGCCACTGAAAGAGGTCGATCTGCGGAGAACATCGTGGGAAATGCTGTGTGTACTGCGCGGAAAAAGATTGAACAACCGAACTGGCTGCAAAAATGTTCACTCATATGTATCCTTACCAACTGTAATCATCGAAGTCCCAGTTTGTAAAAAGATATGTATGTAGAGTTGTTTTTGTAACCAGTCGTAAATTTTACGATACGTTAGCTTTAACGTAACTTTTTGAACATGCTAGCTTTCCAGGGTTAAAGATTATACAGGGTGTTGATATAATAATAATAATAACAATAATGATGATAATAATAATAATAAAAGTTTTAAACTTGTCCTGAAATTTGGCAAAACTTACTTAAAAGTAGAGATTTCGGGGAAAAGGTTCCGTATCTTCAAGTCACACCTTTGCAACTATCAAGATTTTAGACTAGAGCGTTCCATTGAAGTTTCATGTAGGAAGTATTCTACTGTATGTTTTAAGGAAAATAACTAATAAATGTAACTGAATATCAGGCAGCAGTAAGGCATATAATAAACTAATTTTTAGGATATGCAAATTCAAATATAAAACTTTTGCTACAAAACACCTACACAGAGCATAATTCAATGAACTCTGAAACACAATGTAACGAAATAGCCTATGAGATTCAGTCTACAGAGCAATTGTTACTTAAAGAATGGATATACACTATTTTGAGAATCGAGACAAGACGGGAAATGTTTACGATACTTTTCGTCTGGTCGCGATTCTCATCTCCAAAGAGAGACGAAAATTTTGAGTTAGCCTTGAACTGTCTTGAATGTAAAATGTTAATTCTCATGTTATTTTGTTTGTTTTAGAAACAAGCTGAAAAATTTCTCTCCTCGTGAGCAACGCTAAACCTAACCGAAACATTCTTTCCAAATGTCATGTTTCTGCTTGTAATGATATGACCTGAGCGGTAATTAGCTTCTAGCTTTTAATCTTCTACGAGATAATAATAAAAATTATTAGTTTATAATTATTCCTGAAGATTTGATAGTTCAAGTATTGAAACATCCGAGTATTCAAATATATGAATATAATAAAACGTATGTTATCGCTGATCAATAGCCATCAAAAATCCTAAAGTAAAAAAAGTAATAATTGCAACGTGCATTCGCACAAGCACCTTGACCACTAAACCGCGATCGCTACGCGGTAAACGATTCGTTTCTAGTCTGGTAACGTTAGGTTTCTTTGTCTCCGCTTGCAAACTTGTATGTTATATTTCTTCGATTCAAAATGTCTTTCGTATTTCTTTTATGATGTCGGCAAAGTTTACATTAATAACTTGAGTTTTTCTTAAACCGTTAAGTCACAAGTTTGTTTTTTCTCCACACGAAACTACAAATATGACAGATTGAATTCTCATACTCTCTATTTCTTTCAAAGCAGTCGCCATTACCTGGTCAAAGACTTATTTCGGCTACAATTCACATTAACAAAAATAAATTCATTTTTCGGAAGGGGAACAAACTTTCCGGATTTCGGAAATTTATGGAATTCAGTTAAACTCCCTAATTCAGAAGAATTCCGTAACTCGGGAAGAATCCGGAATTTAGAAAATTCTGGAATTGAGAAAAACTCCGGATTTCGAAAAACTTCGGATTGTTCCGAATTCCAGAATGTTAAGGAAATGAGAAACTTCTAAATTCGGGATTTTTTCGAATTTCGGAATTATACCAAAATCGGAATTTCCTGAATTCCGTAATTTGTCCGGTTTTACTTTCGGGAGTCCGGAAAATAATAATTCCGGAATTGGCTATCAGGAATTAGCCGGAATTAGTTTATACACAACCTTTCAGAACCTAAGCTAGTAACTGTCTACAAACAAACAAGTAATGCAAATCATTTTGTATCCTGCAATACGTCATAGATTAAAATCCCACAGCAGTTTCAGTATCTAACCAGAAATTGCATGCATCTAGCTACTGGAAGCTGAGGTATGAAGAATTGTATTGTATCTTATCTTTTTGTGTCTTATAAAACCCTGGAAACCAGTGAATACGTAAACGGTTTTCGTTAAATCCAAGTTGCAGTACTCACAGTTACATCCATTTGTGTCTATATGATCGCGTTAGAAAAGCTTACTATATGATGGCGTTAGTAAGTCTTTCTCTGCTCTCCCGTAAAGTTGTGATACGATCTACTACAGAATAAAGAACCAACTATCAATTTAACCAAGTTGATGTGTTACTACACTTCTGCTTCCGACTCTGCCAACTCTGGTCGATCTCGTTCATACGACATATTTGCCTTTTATACCGCTTTCTTCGTTTACTGAACTAAAGAGTAACTATTCTGAAATATACTACTGCGCATGCTTCGTAGGTAAATATCTCTAATGCCAATAGTTTCCGTTTTGTCCAAGGAATGTTCTTTTTCTTATTCCCAGCATGACTGTTTTATTACATTATGTGAAGAGCATGTAGGTCTAAATACCTCATGTATTACATAGAATGTAGGTTTAACTCTTCCAGCAAAGAAGAAACATGTGATCATAGTATACAACCCACAGAAGTGATAGCTGGCAATACAATGATCGTAGCCCTAACGACACAGTGAGTGAGCGGTTCTCTCCCCGCTGGTCTAGTGGCTAGCACGTGCGCCTTTGGTGTATGGTGTCCCGGGTTCTTTTCCCGGCGTGAGATCATGTATGGTTTTTAACTGTCTTCGATATTTCTATGTTCGTGTTCCTGTCGTTATAAGTTATTAGAAAAAGAAAGTTACACGAGTGAACCAAGTAAAACTAACAGTAAGTAAGTTACTGAAACACGTTCGATGAGTCAGTTAAAAACAAAGTGGACACTGAACTGGCTTTTCGCGCCGTCCATTCGAGTTCAAATCTATGTCGGCTTCATTTTTTATCCATTTGAGAGGAAATATTATTTCTTTTCGCTACAGGTAGTTACTCTTTTCGCATTCTTCGCCGTCGTTCACAGTTGAAGTAACTTGCTATTCTTATTCTTTCTACGAATGATGTATCTTCTTTTTGGTTTCATGCCAAACATGCTCACGTAATGAAAAGACGCTGTCGATAATAATAATAATGATACTACTACTACTACTAATAATAATAATAATAATGTTATAATAATAATAATAGTAATAAGAATAATATTATGAAATATTAGTAGATAACTCGTGTGTGTATTTCGACAATATAATTTTATCTTATTATGTGGAAATACGTAAGGCTGGCTTGCGCCCGCCCTCTAATTTTTTCGATGCGCCGTATGGGTCCACGGTGTCCAACGTTGGTCCCATCCAAGCATCACCACCTGTTCTCTCGATATAAGTGGTCGACATTATGCCTAAAGAGGGCTCTGCCGTGGCTCCATGACTACCCACGACAAAGACTTTTCGTTCATTTTCATTGAAATCACTTATTTTTCCGAGTACTATGGGTGCATACTTCAACAGTTTCCCGTTCTCAAGATATAAATTGCTAATATTTTGTTTGTAAGGGAGATATGGCGTTACAGTTATTACGTTTGAAGAAGAATTGAGGAAGGTATTGCCTTGTCAAAAACAACACCTATAATAATAATAATAATAATAATAATAATAATAATAATTATTATTATTATTATTATTATTATTATTATTATTATTATTATTATACTTATCACTAATGTTGCCTACTTTTATTTGCATTGCAATGTGTTTCTAAAAAGCAAATCAAACACTCCTCGCCATGCACGCTCCTGAACTCGAAATACATGATTTACAGTTCTCTGTGTTAGAGGAAAGCACATTTATTATATTATTCTTTCAAATAACACGCTTCACAAGTTACTTCACTTTCAATGTGTAATTCCATATCATCACTAATAATCCTCTTGTTCCGATAGGAAAATATCTACCGTCCTGCAAAAAAAAAAGCCTGACCATAGCGAAAGGGATTGAACCTTCTTTAGGAGATTAATCGGGTCCAATATTTCAATAAGTCCCTTCACACAAATATTTCAGTAGAAGAGGAAATGTTATTCAAACTTTCTGAATACCTATTTATGGGCGAAATTTGGTTCCCTTGCAAGTTTTTAAGAGTTTGAAGGGCCGCCATTTTGAACATTTTCATATGATTATTCTGATAACGAACTTATCAAGATATTTCAACAATTAATGTTTGTGCCAAGTTTCGTCTCAATCCGCTGAAAATTAGGGTGGTTATGGCATTCACAAATAGGGTTACATATATACAGATAGCTAGATAAATAGACACACAGAGTTAGAGAGAAAAAGTGTTTTGCTGCCTTCTCGCACTTGTGATGCGTCAGAGCCAAACCGATCCTCTTTGCAAAACATATTGACCAGCCTAACCTAAACAAAAGCCTCTTACTTGCTAACGTAGAAACGTGGTAGGGAGGTGTAAGGCATGTTGATATTTTATTTTAATAACCATGAGTATGGTCTACTTCCATGTTTTTCTTTTTACTATTTGCAGCTACATCGGAACGTTCAATTTTTTTTATTCTTCGCTAATTGCAAATGGCGTTTACATTCATAATATGAGGAGTTTTGTTGGCACTTGTTCGGATATTCTTCTCTTTCGAAATGAAGGCAAGAATAAAAGCAATACGCAAAGTCAAAAATTATTATCAGTACTAAACATTACATATAATAATAACTCTTTTACCATCGGTCATGAGCTGTATGTATTATTAACAAAAATTTTTAAAAATGTCCTTGCCGAGGATTCGAACTGGTGACCTTTGCGTTTGTAATGCCAGCGCCTTAACCACCACACCAAGATCGTACCTTGGTGAATGTTTGGTTGTCTGCGTATTGGTTGTATTTGTGTTTTTTGTTTCCACTTCGACAATTTTTACTCTTTTTTTGTAAGTTTATCAGCTGTTTCTGGATTTCTCTTTCGGCGTCGTCCTTTATTTACACTATGCACTATTCGTATTCACAGCTTGTGCCCCTCTGCAATGTCTTATTCAGATTAAACTTTTCTTTTTGCCCCTCAGTAAACATTTGATTGATTTAATTCTCATACTCTCCACGGATGGAGCGCAGGAATGCCAGACTCGAAAAATAGGTGTACATTTAATTTCCTGACAGATAATACATGATTGAAATAATCGAAATTATATATATTGACATGTGTCATTGAGCAAAAGAACTTAGATTCATAGTTTTATTCTTCATGTCGAAGTTCTAAGGAATTCCCCATATAAATTTATGAGAGGAGTCAAGAACAGATCCACAGCACATTTTAGCTATAGCTTAAAATGTTAACGATACATGCAACTTCAGGACATTTGTTATGGTACTAGCTAAAGGATAGTTCACAATAAATTTCATAATACATGATAACGTCAAGTTATCATTAAGAACTAACATTCAATTCTTTAAAAAAAACTTTTTAAAACTTTTGAGAGATTTATGTTCTTCTAGTAATATAATTTTAGACGTATCATTAAAAAAATGCGCTGCATAAGTATTGAAACTTGAAGGAATTCTCTTTCATGATATGTACTCATAGATGTAAGTTTTCATTCATTTTCCAATTAAAGTTATACTTAAAACTAGGAAGTTCTTTTTCAAACATCCTGTGCATAACAGTAACTGAATATTATGATCATATACACCTTATACAAATGACTGCAATGGCAAACAATTATAATTCCAAGTGTATGAAACCCAAACAAAATCTTTAAACTTTTCTTAAGTACAATTTAATGTTCAAGATCAATTTGAGGTGCAGAATATGAATAAACCCTCTGTTACATTTGAAACAACAATGTCTTAAAAGATATGCCCATAGCTGATTAATGAAACTCTATTTTCATAATAGGTAAAGCAATGTACTAGAATAAATGGTTAGGATAAAATCGCCAAAAATTAATTTCATCCCTCCTGAAAATAGCGCATTGAAACACACACAGAAGAACGAAAATCAAAATACTCAACACTAACATTCTGTCTCCAAAGCACAGAACTAAACTAATGCCAGAAATTAAAAAAAAACTTTCATCTAAGGCCTCTCAAAGAGCCATAAAACATACATTCAATTAAGGCCTAAAATTGCAGCTTACAAATACAAGCATCTATCCTATATCTACTCTAGAAGTCAGTGGAGTAATGACTATATCCTTTAAGACGAGTTGGTACAGTAACTTAAGGATAGGCAGCACTTAATTGAAGTACACTAGTAAAACAGTTTTAAGGGAAGATTAATTTTCTCAACTGTTCAAACTCCTGAAGACTACAATAACTTCTTTAGACATCGAATGCATGTATGCTAGCATTTCGTTTTCGCTTGCTTTAAACAGTTTCAGAAAGTCTCAAAAAGGAAGCCTTGTTTTAGTAGCAACATCGATAACTCGGCATCTAACAGTATACCTTGCGAAGAACTGATCACATTTAAACGATCATTATTTTAAACGGTTCTTGTGTATAATATAAGGTAACCTTATAATTTATTTTTCACCTCACCTTAAGAGTAACATTTTAACAAATATACCACTGAGCAATATAATATATGCCTCTACATTGACAACACTGTAGAACTTTACAAATATCAAAAAAAAAAACTTACTCAACTCTTCAGAGAACTAAACAATACTCATCGGAAAATCAAGTTCACGTAGAACGTTAAGGTAACTAGAAAATGATCTTTTGAATTTTATATTCTTAAGAAATTGTGAAAAGATTTTCAAATATTTCCGCGTACCAACTATCCTCACAAACAATTAACATTTGTATCTTTCGTTTTATTTTTTTCTTTTACTAAAGGGCCGACATACTATATTTAACTTTAGAACTAGTATAAAAAGAAATAAATAATCTTATTTATATTGCCAAGAAATTCGGTTGTAAGAAAAAATACAGAAATGAAAAACTCGAACCAGGATTTCACACCTGTCTCAAAGTTATAGTACTCAAATGAGAAAATATACAGGGAAGAATGAAGGCCACAACATTTGGAAGAAATTAGTCTCAAACGCTAGGGATATGAAAATATCTATTCACAAATGTGTTGCAGTGTCATATACAAAGTGCTTATCACTCAAATCGGAAGATTTTTCCCGATGTTTTAATCTCCAAATCAGTTTCATCTCCTCCTATAAATTAACAAAAATCTCTTTAATTTCACTGAAAGTATTTCGTAAAAATTAATTTGAAAATGTATGTATTTAATATGGAGACATTTTCTTTTGGAAACCAATAGCAAAATTAATGGACACAAAAATCCAAAATAAATATTTATATAAGGTTGTTAAACACGCTAAACAAACACCGGTCCCCGCCTCAATTAAACATATAAGTGAATGTAACCGCTCAATAGCTGAATCGAAATTAAAATATAAATTCAGTAACTTCACGAATAGTACAGAAGTTTAGAGATTTTTCATTGTGGAAAAGAATCCAGTCCTAAATTCTGATGCTGGTAAATTTTCAAAGGAATGTGCTCATATCGTTAAAAAGTAGGTATCAAATTCTATTAAAAAATTTAAACACTAGAAATACTATACATGCATAGAAAAACGAGGTCGTTTACAAGGTAATGGAAGATATACATTCATTCTACAATACAAATTGTGTTTGAACACTAAGTTGTAATAAAAACACAGCTGTAACATTTTCGATAAGTTGTTATCTATAAATATTATAACATTACAGCTGTAACATTATAATTTGTTTTTGTTTGCCATTGCTGTCATCTTAAATACAATCTTCAGTATATTGTGATGTTTTAGTAAAAGCGTGTTTGTTGGTGATGTATTTGTTGAGAACTCGTTGGATAAACTCGAAGACTACAAACTATTTGCTTTCTCTTTCTTTATTATTGGGTTTGCTTTCTCCCGCTCATTAAATCTGAACAAAATTAAATTTTATATTCATATAGAATTGCAAAATAAGATTTAAAATTCCAGAATATAGCGATTAAAGTAATCTAAAAAATTTCATAAAATTATTAATAAGTATTCCTTGGGAATTAACAAAAAGAAGAATTGAATGATGAAGAAACATGCAAGTAAATTTGTTTTTGCTTATTTCTAAATTAAGTAGGAGTAACATGATTCACGGAAAGTTTCTTTTGAGGCGTAATATAATGATGCGCAATTAACCAAGTTGAGCATGAAGAAAATAATTGTTATAATTGCTATATTAAAAGCGATTGTTATATTAACAGATCGAAATTGGTACCGTGATACTAGTTGTGGTCTCCGAACCAGCAGATATTATGCTGGTCTCCTTTAAAAACAAGGAAAGTACTCAAAGGCTTGGACAGAAACTGCTGGAGTCTCTCCGCTCTTGATTGTAACCAGAATAATCCTTTAGGTACTTTTCAAGTGAGTGACAGAATTAATGATATAAGATGTAAACTACTCATCTGAAACTGCAATTGAAAATATATTATTTAGATTTTATAAGTTGTTGATTGGGACAGTACATCAATGCTTTTCTCATAAAAAATAGTTATTAATTTAATAAAAAATGCTAAGGTGTAATTTTTAGTCTTCTTAAGGAATATAATAATATAAACTGGAACTTTTATCCGAGGTTAATACATATAATTAATCGACAGATATAATGATATTTTCAGGGATTGACGAAATTCCCTTGACCTCTTGCCGTCCATTTGGAGAATGTTTCCGGGATGGCTATTGCAAACCATGTAGTGCAGAAGAAAGATGCATATTGTCTACCAGGACAAATCTGCTGCATTTTAGTAAAATAAGTAAAATATTACGTTTTGTGCTTAATCAATCATAGCAGAATTATTAATTGCTAAACTTTTATGTATTATTTGAATTCATGACTTCGATAGTTAAAGATTCAATCTTACACTAATAAATAATGCACCATCAAGGCTTTATTTGTTATTTATAGGTTCGTTTCATTGTTTGTCTTTAACATTACTTTCAAAAATGATAAATTTAGTTCTAATTTACGCTACACTAAGTTCAAGTTAAATTTGCGCTAGACGTGCACGATTGTGTTGCACAATTAGGTGCGTAGGGAACTGGTGTCAGCACCTATTAAAATGTATCTACAATAAACAAAGTGATTTTAAATGAAGATTATTTCATTTATTAGATAAAATGCAAATCATAGGTTATATTTTTGGTTGTACACAGTGTTCTAATAAATACAACGATCCTTTTTCAAAGCGACTAGACTGATCGCAAGCGTCTTATACAAATGTCTTTGAGATGTTCTCTCACTCTATCTCTTATATTTAAAGCGCCATTTGCTTGTAGTTTTGTGTTTTCCTCTTTCCCAGGCATGGCAACATTCTCTGTGGCCTGATGGCTTCCCAATATCGATGATTACCTCTTTCGCAACACTAAATAACAGTCGGTGTGTATCCCTCGTCCTCATTTCAACTTAACTTGGGGAATAGAGCATTAGCGTTGTCTCTGATATTTAATCATTGCCCAGGCGATTTCCACCAAAAAACGTCTTGTGATTATTGATGTGAACAGGTATTGAATTGAAGGTTCGATAGTTATTTAATTTCTCATATTTTTAGAATATCAGAAAATATAACCATGTGTAATCTAGTTCCCATTCAGTGTTGTGGTCACTTGCACTCAGGTGATCCATTTCACTATAACTTTCCTCAGAGCACATTTCCGACTTCTTCCCTTCCTCCTCAAATAACTGTTTAACAATTAACGTTCATCTTATGAAAGTTGAGACTTCGAAACCAACATACAGTGTTGCAAGTTCGAGACAAAGGTCACTATGGATACCTGCACCCATTAGCCTAACCTAGGGTCAATGTTTTCTTTAGAAAAGCGGAATAGTCTGTGAGAGTATCGTCCTTGAGTTGTATTTGAGCACAGATAACATTCATTAGGAATAAAGAAAGGGATCAATAAGTACAGAGATCTTAATATTTTAGGATAATTAACAATACTACTATTTGCAAATATAAACATTATCAGTACATGTAGCATAAGCTAATTTGTGTAAGGAAACTTTACTGTACTATTTAGCTTAGCAAACTGAACCCTCGTGATACAAATGGTTATAAAAATAACAGAAATATCTGTAGAAGCAATGCACTTCACAGGATAATTGGACGGATTCAGGGTAAAATGTAACAAGTTACTTTTTTCAATTTTCGGTTTTTAACACAGAGTTGTAGTATTTTAAGTGACGCTTCTTTGTATGAAAAGCACTATGAATAAAAACGTGACCAAAAACAAATACAAGGGACGTGCAAAAGGGAATAATTCAGCAACAATGGAATCCACACTGGGTAAAAGGGAATAAGATGACTTGTTATCTTTTACCCCGAGGAATTTGTATTAAAAATACTGACTGCAGATTGAGATTACATAGTGACTTATTCCTTGATGTTTCCCAATTCTGTTTCATTGTGGTGGCATGCGGGCAGAACTAAAATCTACTGCAGCAACAATATATTCAAGAGAGAGGAAAGTTTTAGAAATGGTAATAACAAAATATGATGAAGAACATAAAGCTGAAACACCGGTTCCTACAGTAAATCCAACTGTTGAAAGAAAATTGAATTTTATGGCTAAAGAATTTAAGCTACCTAAACCTAAGTGTGGTATTACAACTGTCAATCGTACCTAGAAAATAATATTTTTTCGGAAGTGCAGAATGAAACTGAAAGAAACTGAAGAGAATTAAATGGTGTATTGAATGAAATGAAATGAAATCTTTGAGTTTTACGTCCCGCGCTTATGCCGGTTAGGATAAAGGAGACTGTGATGAAGAATAATGAATGAAATGGTGGAATGAAAAAAGTGGGAGGAAACTGAAGAACCCAGAGGAAACGGATGAACACCCACGCACACGGTGTTTGTCCACCACAATGTTCACTTGGCAAAGGCTGGGATCGAACCCGGGACCCCAAGCACCAGATTTGATCGCTCTACCACTGAGCCACCGCGGGCCACACGAAGTGTGGATTATGTCTTAGTTAGTGAGGAAAGTGATAATGATCCTGTTTTATCGAAGCAAAGGTTGAGGAAGTAAGCACACTGCAAGAAGAAAATGAGTTTATGAGTGGCAGTACAAGAAAAGTGTTAAAGGAAAGATAGATAAATAAGAAAGAATAGAAAGCTATCCAGAAATACAAGATAGGGTTACGTAACTGAAAATGTAATATATTTCACGAAAAGATATTTTATTATGTTAGGCAAATGCCGTATGAAATGTAAACAGAAAATTAGTGAAGGGACGCAAAGGAAGTTGTTTGATATCTATTACGAAATGGGTTCTCGTGACTGTAGATCATGTTTTTTTTTTTTTTTTTTGTCAGTCTTAATAGATCTTAGTTTCCCGAAAGCAGGTTCGGATCCAGGGGGCGATCGGCCCATTCCAGAGTTTCGAGCTCTTAAAAGTAGCTCTAGGTAGAAGTATTACAATCCAACGTCTTCCCATGCAGAATCCGTCCTGGATCCGCCCTTGCTGTGAAAGTTTCAAGAAAGAGAAGAGACACACCAGAAAAGCAGAAAAAAATGAAATCAAATCTTTGAGTTATACGTTCCACTGTTATGCCGGTTAAGCTAAAGGAGACGGTGAAGATGAGAAGTGAATGAAATGTTGGAATGAAGGAAATGAGACGAAACGGGAGAACCCCGAGAAAATCCACGCACACGGTGATTGTCCACCAAAAGCTCACTTGGCGGGAGAAGGTTTTGAACCCGGGATCTTATGCAGCAGAGGTGAACGCTCTACCGCTGAGCCATCGCGGCTCCAGAATAAAACAGAATAGTTAGTTATCAATACTATATCTCCGTAAATGGAAAGAATGTAAAATCTGCAAGTCTTGTTTTCTGAAAGTGTTTGATGAGAGACGCAAATTTATGTGGCTTATTTGCCAACAAAAGCAAAAATCTCCAGGATATACAGTGACTTCAGACAAGCGAGGCAAACTTTCTCCGCCAAATAAAATAAACTCCTACAGATTAAGAAAAATTTGTGATTTTCTAAATTCTTTGCCAGTACATGAAAGCCATTATTGCAGAAAAGAAGTACTTACCACTGTATATGGCATTAACTGAGGTGTATAAGAAATACAGGGAACAGACACAAATTCCTGTTGGTTATTCGTTTTTTGCGAATATCTTCCATAATATGAATATTGCCATTAAAACCCCCAAAAGGGGCATATGCAATTATTGTGATGCATTTAAAATTAAGCTTACATATGCTTTGAGTGAAGATGAGGAAGAAATATTAAAACAGCAGGAAAATATCATACAGGGTCATAATTAGCTTATGAGACTAAAGTCGTAGAGTAAATGGCAGCATAAGAAGAGACAGTGCTTCTTTTCGATCTTCAACAGTGTATTCCCATACCCTGCATACAAACATCAACTGCGTTCTGCAAAATACAACTCTGGGTATATAACCCAACTGTCCGTAATCAAAAGAAAGAGAAAATTTCATGCTATGTGTGGTATGAAACCGTACGAAAAAAGAGGTGCAAATAAGATTTATTTTAGTGTATCAAAGGTTATTTCAGTTTTACCAAAGGACATTGATCACGAATCTTGCTATGGACAAAATAAAACTTCTCCATTTGTGGCAATGTGTGTCACTTACGAACAAAATAAATCCCGTAAACACTTTGGATCACAGGTTTCTCGTACCAGGACACAGCAAAACGGAGTGCGACTCTGATCATGGGAATATCGAGAAACTTAAAAAATGATATCAATGCTCATCTCTCAACCTCATGACTGGGCAAAGTTAGTAAGAGTTGCTAACAAGAAAAAAAAATCCTTTTGGAGTTATTGAAATTACCCAAGACGATTTCTATGATTTCTCCACACTGGCTGCAGATGAAGAAAGCAAACAATGAGGGAGCAAAATTTGTACGGCAGTCTGTGAAGTGGCTCCTTTATTTTGGTAACGATCGACTGAAGCAATAGTATAAAACATCACTCAATGATGACAAATTCTGTGTTATGGATCTTTCTCGACGACGCATAAAGAATCTCACTTTGGAACCTCGAGTGTGTTACATTACAGTGCATTATTGCCAATCTCAGCAGAGAAGAAGAGAGATTTGTTATCTCTTTTGCCTTATATTCCACCAGTATTTCATGACTTCTACACAAGTTGAGCTACTGCAACCAATGTATGAGGCCCACTGCTTGATTCTGAAGATGATGAATAAATGCAATAGATGGGGGTAAGTTTGTAGTTAGCTGCTTACAGTGTCTTACAGACAACATACTGTATGTCTGGACCACAACTCGAAAAATGTAAACAATATTTGTTGAAAAGTTAACATAAAAGTATTTCTAACAGAACGAAACAAAAGTAACTTATTAACGGTCGAGATGAAATGAGACACTATTATAAACAAAGCCCGCTAATGTGTATCTATAACCTGAAGATAATTAACTTATAGGTTGTCGTTTTGATCTTGGCTATCTACATGCATCCCCTGTAACGTAGATATCATTATTTAGAAAGAGCATGAACAATTTTATTTTAATAAGAAGAGTGAATACGTAATATACGAAAGCATACATAACAGTCCAAAGAAAATAACATCCATTACATGTATATGTTAATCCGTCAATTGTCACTAGCCCCCAAGAACAACTTTCAATATTTCAGGGTAATAAATAATGATTTTTCATCCTACAATCAGGACTAATAATACATATCTATATATCATTAAATAATTAAATGTATATTTTAAGATTTGGCATTTCTAATCTTTCGAGAAATACATCATACTCGAAAAGGTATTAAACAGTTCTTTGAAAAGAAAATTCTACCATTACCATGAGCCAGAAATACACTTACGATATTTTTCAGAGTTTCAGAGTCACCGATTATATAGCTCGCTATTGTGACAACTTATTGAAACACGAAATATATATAAACATCTTAATACATTCCACATTTGCAGTCAAGTGACGGGGCAGGACTTTGATTGCTGGATTAGATTCTTACCTTCAGAAGGAACTTGTTACAATTGACTGTTGAATTATGTGATTTACATCATTCACTGTAGTACCAAATCACATGAAATGTATGATAGAAGCAATATCCTACATTGTTTCGGAGATGACCACACCTATGCCCACTACCGAATACACAGTAAGCTCTACATGCAAGTTTTAATAATACCAAGTTTATATAATATACCTGATCGGGAGACTCATAGCACCATATATTATCCTCCTTAAACATTAATAAAATTTAACATTAGAAATTTTTCATTCAATTTAAATATATGTTAAGACCCTATGCACTTCAACTATAACAGATTTGAAAATTTATATATATTGTAACGTTTCGTTATGGTGCGTTCAGGGTCCAAATGTACTCGCCAACCACTCGCCTGATAAAAAAAACAACTGATATGTACTTTAGTTAAGTGATGTGGTGTGGTGTGAGAAGTAAATCTGTCTTTACGACCTCTAACTCACCTTCAACATTTGCGTGGGTAACAGAAGCGAAGTACAACTAGAATCGAAGCTGCCCTAGCAGAAACCTTGGTACTACCCTATGTTAGGTTATGAACCATTTTGCGAAATCCATTTTTTCCACTGATTTTCTATAATGTTAATGTTCGTTTCTTCTTATTTTTAAATAATCTTTCTGCCATGATAGGTAGCACAGGATTCTCTCTGTTTCATCTTTTGTATCACTGTTCACTGTCCTGCAGTATTAGAGCCCACAACGGCCAGGAACACAGTTTAGCCAGTCAGAGTTCAAGTAAATCGTTTCCGAAAACAAATTTTCTTCCATACTTCCTGTAACTACCTCACTGCCTCTCACTTTAGTTATAAACCACTGAGTAGAAACTCGGCCACCAGAGTTACAGGGTAATTTTTGCTCTAATAGCATTCTGAGATACCCCCAAAGACATAACAAAAATAACCAGTTATACGTGTAAGGAGACTGTTATCTTGTAACACGCCCTTGCTAGACCACACGATTATACTGGTTGGCAAATTTCAAACTGTTTTTTTTTAATTTGTATGATTCCTTTGAAATTAGCGACGTGTGATAGCTTTTACAAGAA
This sequence comes from Thermobia domestica, assembly GCF_964235325.1. Taxonomy (NCBI): domain Eukaryota; kingdom Metazoa; phylum Arthropoda; class Insecta; order Zygentoma; family Lepismatidae; genus Thermobia; species Thermobia domestica. The sequence goes on along the minus strand of NC_137454.1, from coordinate 38,709,136 downwards.
TAATCATTGTCTTTAATAATTAACAACTATTGTTCTTTCGAAAAAAGTACTTCACTCCATGATGTAACACATTAAAACTCTATAATACATTATACTGACAGCATATTAAATTATATCAACTTCAGTGTTTGTTATAAGGTTTGCGCATGTTTATTTTCTACCTCGAAACACTCCCCGTAGTGAAAGGTCAAAACTAAGACATAAATTGTTATGACCTTTAAGTCATGTTTCCGAGCCCTTACCTTACTATATTATAATTTTCTTTGGTATAAATTTTTGATACCGTTATTTTGAACAAGGCTTATATAAAGCTTCGGACACATAACTCAGTGAATCATTGTTAATTACAATAAGAAATTTAGAAGCACAATTACAATAAGTTAATTACCTCTTTGATTATCTTGAGACAATGAGTGATACTATGACTCACGTAATAAGAATTGAATATAAGAGGGTAACTTGCAATCAAATGCATCATACTATTTCATTACTCATAATTCTGGTTTATATTTACGGTTAATTGAATTTTCTTAAACCATTAAAACCACTCAAGCAGTTTGCATGCCAATACCTTTTTCCCGTAACTCAGGGACTCTAATTACTGTATGAACAAATTACTAATGAACAATACAACCGAGAGTTACACTTTATCAATTATACGTATACTAGCCCCTATATTTATTTTCCTCCTCTTGACTTGTATGTACTCTCTCCCTCTCAGATAAGTAAATGTACATGTTTTATGAGTCTGACATTAATGCGCTCTAAGCTTGGAGAAAATGAATCAAAAGTGTAGTGAATAGTAAAAAGAAAAGTATAATCTGAATAAGACATTGAAGAGGGACACAAAGTGTGTATACGAATAGTCCTTCATGTAAATAAAGGACGACTCCGAAAGACAAATGTAGAATAAACAGGAGGAAAACGAAGGGAAAAGAGCAAACATTATCTAAGTGAGAACATAAAATATAAATCCGAACAAATATGCTAATTAGTAAACGCGTACCAAGCAGCCAAGACGCTAGATTCTAAATCCAAAGGACGTCAGCTTGAATTCACTACAAGGAGCATTCTTATTATATTTGTCAATAATGCATACAGCACATGAGAAGTGGTAAAAGAGAGCCTATTGCCGATTTAATATAAGTAGAAACAATGTAGAAATTCCAGGGAGATTTACTACAAAAGTGCAACAACGAAAGCGAGGAAGCAGATATATCTTATCAAGGATATGTATCAACGGGGAAAGATAGCAAAAATGATATTTTCCCGAATTATGAACATGTGAGTCTCTACAATAGGCAAATTTCTTGAAAAATGTGGACATCATGTCAGAAATCTCGCAAAAGTTGTATGGACTTTTGCCAATCATCACACTCGGTTTGAAAGTTTCTCTCTCCCTCGCTCTCTATATATCTATGTATATTGAGATTGAAAAATAGAGTAATAGATAGATACTCCGGAGTGAGATAAATCCCGGAGAGGATTTCCGTCCCTCAAATCGACGATATGACAAATAGACGCTTACACAATAAGAAATCCTAAAACAAGCAGCTATAAAACATCGAAGTGAATATCGCAAAGATTATACTAAACTCTTTGCTCACTTAAGGTTCCCAGATCCGAACCAGATGCCACTCGTATTCCGAATGCGAAAATATTGTAATTCACTCAACTCAGACTCTCCCCAAAGGTGTAATGTGCAAACAATCACAAGTTTTGTGATGAGGGACCTTATTGATACCAGAACATTAATCGATGTAAAAACACTCTAGCAGGTAACTATTCAGTTATTTCTCCTACTACAAGTTTTATTCATACAATATGTAACAGTCTTATAAATACACGTTGATTGTGCACTTAAATAGAACTTTATTCCAACTAAAAACAATACACGGCGCTTTGAATTGTAAGATGACCAAAAATCCCAGAACAGTGAAAAATGTGAATAACATATAATGCAGTAATTTTGACATGAAAATTTACAAATACTCTAATAATAATGTGAAGAGATCAGTATTTATTATTTATTATTTTATATTGATTTCCCACATATTCATTTATTATCTGCCTGAAAAAACAATTTTTATTAAGATTTTACATCAGTATTGTAAAGCTATTCCTTATTTTCTCTAATTACATAAAACTGTTCTGTACACATCAAGAACGGTAGACATTAGGAAAACTTAGCTAATGAAATTTATTTACGTCTGGGAGTTCAGTTAATATATTCGCCCGTAGTTTTGACTCTTTGGTACTAAATCATGAAAGTGTTTGTTTACGTTTATGTAATATATTGTGTCAATGTGTATTTTATGTAATAAATCAGAAAGAGTTCTTTACTGATTATCTAACCATCTCTGACGTCAAAAGTACCAGTTGAAACGAAATCATCTCATTCACACGTGTCTCGTGTCAGCAAGATCACCAGCCGATTTGGGCCTTTAAATACTCTCTTCAACCCGGAACCGAGGAGTTAGTCGGGAAGCTTTAAACAGATTCAGTGGGCGACAATTTTTTGATTTCGTTGGAGCTAGTTGGGGACCAGATTTCGTGGTTGGCTGAAGAATGTCGGGGTGGGTTAGTTAGAAAAATAGTCGAACAATCGTTAATTGGGTTAACGGCAGAACCTAGCTCAGTGTCTAGAGATCCAGTTCACGTTATAACCAGAACGACAGATCTCCGGTCGACACCAAGAAGCCCAGCAGCGATTATGGAACAACAGGTACTGTGATATCAAATTCCATCCTTTAATACCCTCAACCCTCACTTACACACACTCTCTCTTCAACCATCTTGAAATCCTCACTTTTATTTCGCTTATATGTAGACAGGTGTCCCAGGAACCCATCAATTTATGAGACTCATCCCCAGAAATTTTTGTTACGACACAGCTTTCTTTCAAAATCTTTTACGAATCAAGAATCCATAATGGACATATAATAATAATAATAATAATAATAATAATAATAATAATAATAATAATAATAATAATAATATCGTAGAGTATCAACAGTAATAATAAATATTCACCTTCACTGTATATATATTATTTCAACGAACATCTTTGTTGTCTTGGTGCCAGTTGGTTCGAATCCGTTGAGGACTATTGAGCACAGCGGTTCTTAACATACTTTGGCCAAAATTGTAAGCTACGTCGTTAGGAGCTCAGCTGTTCCTTTTGTGGTGGACAAACACCGTGCTCGTTAGTTTTCTCGGGTTTGCCCCGTTTCCTCCCACTTTCTTCATTCCACCATTTGACTTATCTCTCATCATCACCGTCTCCTTTAGCCTAACCGGCATACGCGTGGGACGTAAAACTTCAAGATTTCATTTTATTTCATTTTTTATACTTTTTCATAGCAATTATTATTCATAACTTTAGTATTGGAAATATTTTGTCTTTTTCCGTATTGTTTTTGTTCTCTTTATTTCGAAACAGAAGAATTTCCGAACAAATATACCATAATTTACTTTAGTTTGAATGTAAGCCTCATTCGCAATTGGTAAACAAGAAACATTGACGGTTCTTACGTAGGTGCTAAACATAAAACTAGAATGAAAGTGGTGGGTTTCAAACTCATACCCATAGTTATTAAAATACTGTAATCTCACGCCTTAAATTTCTCGACTACGATTTATATGTTTAATATTACATAAGTTATTCAATTTCTGTACCGATTTCATTATAGCAACTGTATACGGATGTTTCTCTTACTTCATTATGAGAAGTTGCAAATGTGGACCGGAACACTTATGATTAGGTTAGGCCTGGTCAATACGTTTACAAAGTTGCCCGGGAATAGTTCTGGCACAGTACAGGCACGAGAAGACAGAATGTGTGTAAAAGAGAGAAGTAATCAGCAGGAGATAAATATGGATAGAGAGAGAAGAAAGAGTAACAAAGATGTCTCAAAGAAATATCAGGGAAGACATGAAGAGAGGAAGACGAATTAAGACATATCCACTACATTCACATTATGGTAAAGAACGAACACAGAATTACTCAGGGTTTTGGCATTAATCGCGTAGTATTAAAATTATTTCCACAATTTCAACGTCTTTGTAATAAGGAAAGAAAAACATCCGTATAAAGTTGCTATAAAGGGAGCACTATAGAAATTGAATAAATTATATCTTAGATAACGCAGAAATCGTAATCGAGTTGTTTGAGGAGTGTTATAATGGTATTTTTAATGAAGAGAAGAGAAGAATAAAAGCAATATATAAAGACAAAAATTATTACCAGTGCTAAACTTCAATAATAGTTGCTATGAAAGACTAAAACGAGCAGCTGAGTTCCTAACAATAGGACTTAAAATTGTGGCCAAACCACTTTGTTCAATAGTCCTCGACGGACTCGAACCAACTCCCACTCGCACCAACACGATCAAGGTGTTCTTTAAAGTAACAATTAGACAGTGAAGGTGAATATTTATTATTATTATTGTTGTTACTTTTATTATTATTAGTAGCATACAAATGAATTTTCATGACGAAATTACTGTATAATACGTTATCATTTCTGTAATTTTCTTTCATTATATGTTATATAGTTTATTTGTGGCTACTAAATTGTCTGCAGGTCATAAATAAACGAATTTTGTCATGCACTTTGCTGTAAACATTATTACCGGAAGAACATTACTGGTTCCAATTATCAAGGCAGAACATCGCAATATTTGTCTTATAATTTTAAGTAATAAGATAGTGTAGGGGTAACGTGCTGGACTTGTGAGTAATACAGTTAAACAACATAGGTTCAAACCCTTTTGACGTCAAAGCATTTCTTACAAACCACTTGTGAAGAATCGAAGAGAACAATCCTTTAAAAAGTGGAAGCAAAACCTGTAACATTATATAGACGATTTACAATTATTGTTTTGAAATCGACAGGAAAATTGCCAGGACATTCCAGAGACTTTATTGCTTTCCGGTATACGCTTTTCATGTTATCTTTTTCAGAAAGAAAAACTACAATATTTGTTGAACAAATTTTGGGTAGAGCAATCGCTTTTGTACTGATATCAAGCAAGACTTGCAAACGTAAATGTCGGAACAATCCCCGTCAGACAGTATCATGAAAGATATCTGGATCATGGGTGTAGGTATGGCCGGACAGGCAATTTTATTAATTCGATCAATATACGCACAGATACTCATACAACATTTGGTTGCTTATCAAAGCAGTTGGACTTCGAACATTATAAGAATTCTGATATGCAGAATTGAAATTATCGTAAGAAGACCTCGAATTTTGGATAAATTTCAAAGCTTATATTGAAGTATTAGATATTATCAAGTAGGGATAACATTTGTATAATCACCTTATATTGTAAAAAAACGGAATCGATTAATGAGTTAACAGATTCCTTCTCTGTCATTTCTAGTTCTAACTAGAAACATAGAGTGATAGTAAATGAAGTTTAACACACTGATCAAAAAACAAATATATGGGTGATAATTTTAAATGTAATTGTTACAATAATTCTGTTCTTGTGTTCAAAGAGTAGAACTTTTAACCCTTTATTAATGTTTGGTTTTGTTGAAATTATTTTTCTCCCTTCTTTCTGTATGCATTACGTGGATAAATGTAAATAATATCCAATATTATGATTAAATTTGTCATGATTGTCATGGTTGAATTACAATAGTGACAACAGAGTTTAATATCAATATCTGCAGAAACCATGTGGTTTCGAAGATTGTGAAACAATAGTTTTTTAATGTTAATGGAACAAAAAAAGAAGTAAATAAAAATTTACAAGTAACAAATTTCTACGTTGTGTGCTTTCTATGTTCTTTGTGACGCACTTTCACACTCTCATTCCGACCTATATCACTGGACGAAAGCTGTGTATCAGAAAGCTTACCTCCATTAATGTCACATGTCATCGACGTGCGCTATTTGCTAATGTACACATTTTAAGAATATCATTGTTGTTATTATTGTTATTGATTCACTATGATGCTAATTGGAATCAAAATGCCATTTACGGTTAAATTTGAAATTACTAGAGTTTAATAATAATAATGATAATCATCAACGTGAGGATTGCCAGCATTTAGTTGGCAACCTGTGTGGTTAAATACTCATTGCAAAGTTATTTTTTTTAAATGAGTATTACAGCGCATACAAGGGAATCAGCCTCGAACCAGTGACTGCTAGTTTTGAGAACTAGGCAGCCACATTATATGATTAGTGCTTATTATCATTATATATTATGTTTTACATTAGTAAGCATCGTAGGAAAGTACAACCATATGCAGGTTCAAAGTTCAATTCTCAGTTGATTCTCTCGCAGCGCTCATCGCGTGAGCATTGTGTCATCGCTTAACAAACCGGAAAACAATTATTTTATTTTATTTTCATTAATGATTCAGTATTTTTTTCTTCTACACACATAAACATACGTTTTCGTTTATCAACTAGAACCTAGATATCTTTGTCCTCAAAATCGCTGACTTCATTCTCCTTATTAAATGTAGAATATACCTTTATACTCGTGATTATAATGTTAAAATTAAAGTATTTTTTGACTGATACAACCGGTTCGATGCCACCTGTTTTCTCTCCATAAACAAACTAGAAAATACATAGTAAGGGAACTTTAGTGCAAAGCACACTGATCGCATCCTTGAACAACTAATAAATAAATAAAAGGATAAAACAAGATACTTACAAAATATAACATATATATTTTAATTCTATCAGAACTTTCCCAAGAACGCCAAATAACAATCCAGAAGGAGAATTAGCTAGGTATTCAACGCAAAAACCGCTTAAGTGCATCTATGAACTAGAAATTATTAACTAAAACACTAATTTAATTTATAATTGTACGCGGGTATCTGCGTAATGTAAACCGCAGTTAAAAGTGTGTGAACAATTTTATTAAAGCAAGAACAAGAAATGATATATATATATATATATATATATATATATATATATATATATATATATATATATATATAAGCAACAGTGAGTATGATAATCCTTCAGAAAACAATATAACAACAAATTGCAATATTTCTTTACAAATATTGATGTGACTTTTCACTTCTAAAGGTAAAAACTAATACTAATTTGCCTAATAGTATTTTTCTAAATGTCATAGATAAATAATTTGTCCACTAGATATATATGATATGCAGAGCCGGTTCTACCATATATGCAGTGGCGTATTTACGATTTTGTTTCGGGAGGGGCTTTGCTATCTTTCGGGGGGATTTGCCTGAAAATGTGAAAATTCTGCAAGATATTTCATATACTTTACTATAGTAACTAAGATTTCGGGCCGGGGGCTTAAGCCCGGAAGGCCCCCTAGATACTCCATTGTATATATGCAACACGTGCATTTGCGCGGAATGGCAAGCTTGAATGGTCCGGCAAAATCTGTCATAAGTATATTATTTAAATTAAATATTTCTTGTTGGAAACATACTTCATGATGATGGTAGTTACATTTACTAAGCTGACCTTCTATTTGAATACAACATTCATAAATTATGTTTAAGTTGCATTAGTTTAAGGCCACATGGACAATGCTAAAGCAAATGATCGAATAAATCCGAGCACAAATTGCTTGATTGTTGTCAAATGCAAGAATTCAATTCTCGAATAGTAGCGAATATCTGTTCCATTTAGCAAGTTATCACAGTTTTGATATGAAAGTAGTCTTATTTTTGTCAGAAGCAAGTTCCTTATCATTGAAGATAGAAACAAGCTTTTTTAAAAAAAAAATGTTACAAGAGGTAGAAGAAAAATCAAGAAATACAGATAAAAGAGTTAATTGCACTGGAATTGCAAACTGATACATTGAGATTGAAGCTCGATAGTGAATTCTATAAAAAGGATTACCATCTTTCCTCTGCAGGTGTGTTTGCTTTATCTTTCACTCTCATAATAGATTAACATTTAATGAAAAAAACAGACACAGCGGAATTGCATTTTTAGTAAGTATTTAAGCCTTTCTGAGTGCGACTGCACTTACCCTCACCTTTGTTGTTCATGCTGGAGTAGCATACTTAAAATCATGACTTCTAATATGTGTTCTTTATGGAGAAATGGGGAGGCGCCAAATTATGCCATTGCGCGAAGCGACAAATTGACTAGGACCTGAATATAGGATGACTCAATTTGAAGTAATGCAAGGTGTTTCAAAATTAATATTAGGGTTTTGAAACTTTGTAGTATCTATTACAATTAACTTATAATTATAAATATTATATCAAATGAAAGAGCAACTCAATCAGTTTTGTACGCACGCATGTACATGCATTGTTTCTTCTGTCTGCCGTTAGCAAAAGCAAGTAATAAAGATGGAGACTAGAGAGCAGAAAGTTTTGTGTTTTAATAAAGACTGAACCTGTACAGTGCAACAGTCTTAGTGAAGAATATTAAGGAGACGCTTGCAACTACGTCTTTATTGTTTGCAGTTGCTACAGGTCTAAAGCCTACAGACTACGGTTTAAGTGCCAATTTCCGGCATAATAATGAAGATTTTCTGGATCGTGTCCTCTTCAGTGATAAATCGACTTTTCACCTAAGAGCTAATGTGAACACTCATAATGTTTGCATCTGACCGTCAGCAAATCCTCAGGAGATGGTACAATTGAAACGAAACTCCCCTAAATTAAATGTGTTTTGTGCCATATGGCGGAAAGTTTATGGGTCTTTCTCGCCTATCAACTAGATGTGTGCCGTGTGACGACTGAATCTCACATTGAACACTTGTAGCAAAGACTGTTTGAGGTGCTCTTTTACTTGACGCATTGCTTATAGTTGTACGTAAAATGTAATAAGTACTACGAAGACTTAAAACCCCAAAATGTATTTTGAAACACCCTATATTTTTCACCAACAGTGTTGGAACTAAGATGTAAAAAGGAGAGAAACTTTTCCTTATAAAGTTATTGTTTACAACGATATTATTATTAGTCGAGACTATAACTACAACAACGCGAGTTAGTAGTCAAAACAATGTAATCAAATGTATACTCGGTGGCCCAAGTGGCCAAAATGGCACACACAGGTGTTTCACTTGTTAAATCCGCTCCAGTGTGGACACTAATTAAGATATCGGGATATTATTCTTGCAAAATGTGGTTGGACTATAGTTTATCATATTAATTTCTTTTTCTTCTGGTGTCAGATTTCCTTCTCAAATTTCACCCCAGTCAAAAATTCGAGAATTTTCTAATTTCGAATTTCCTTTACATATTTCCCCCTCTAGCTTCCTTCGTTGTAGAAAGACATCCTTAAGACTTGCCAGGTAGATACCTCGGATGGGTACCTAACTGTTGACATTAATTGGACGAGCCTGCGCGCAGTGTTGCCAATTAGGGAAATTAAAATTCTCCTATATTTGGACAAAAAAAATAGAAATTTTTGTTTATAAATCCGTACCTATACGTCCGAGTGCAAGTCAATCTACGCCAATCGAACATTTGTCCTTACTTAACAAACGAAAATACAGATCGTTACAATGGGGTAATTAGGGGCGCATGTAAAATTCGTATTTAGGATCTAGCCCTTGATTTTTCTAGTTTTCCCTTACTTTTCTGTTTACCGTAATATATTTTTGGTAATTAGAAGCTTTGTTCCTTAAATATCGCCATAATACTTGTAGGATATATTAGTGGTGTACCAATGTTTAATTTGAGATAGTTTTCGTCTGTTTGGTAGCAGTGTTGCCAGCCACAGAATATTTTAATTCCAGATTTTAGGGGCAAATTTTGGAAAATTATGTTTTGTCTCTATTATTTCCCTCGTGTTGGCTATATCGGAACAAACGTACCAGTGTCTGGAAGTCTCTTCTTTGCTCTACACAACGCATTATAGAAAGTTTCAATAGGATAATTAGGAGAAGTACAGTTGAGGTTTACAGTGGACCTTGTTCTCTAATTGGAAAGATAACTGTGATTTTTTTAAAGGTAGAATGAGATATTTTTTATTGACATGCTTACTTTATTACATATCTTTACAATACTTGTTGGATATATTAGAGGGATACCAAAGCTTATTTTAAGATAGTTTGTGTGTGTGTGATAGTAGTGTTGCTAGCTACAAAAAACTTTAATTCCAGATTTTAGAGGCAAATTTTGGGAAAAATCCCTATTTTTATTTCTATTATTTCCTTCTTGTTGGCTACATTCGAACAAATGTACCAGTGGCTAACAGGCTCATCCTTAACCTACACAGCGCACCATAAAACGTTTTACTAGAAGAATTAGGGGAAGTACAGTTCAGGTTTATAATAAACCATGTTCTGGAAATGGTAAGAAAATTGTGAATTTCTGGGGTAGAGTGAGATTATTTTTTCTTAAATTTCATGCTTACTTTGTTATATATCGCCATAATACTTGTAGGATATATTCTTAAAGCATTACGGTTTATTTTCAGATAGCAGCGTTTCCAGCCAAAACAATTAATTCCCGCTATTAGGTGAAAAATTCGGAAAATTTCCCTTTTCCTCTCTATTATTACCCTCTTACTGGCTACCTTGAAACAAACGTACCACTACCTAAACGCTTACTCCTTGCCCTACATAACGCACTATAAAAAGTTTCAATAGGGTAATTAGAGAAGCTGTACCCCGGCATATTTGATTTTTGCTTCTGAGGCGTAAAAAGTGTCAAAATTTTATGTGTATGACAGAATTTTTTCTTTCCCTCTTTGAATGGAAGCCAGCGACTTCAGGATTTCACTGTACCTTGTCAACACACCTAAGATTTGTTTAGGTGACTTGAACCCATATAGCAGCAGTGGTGCTAGATACATTTTTTAAAAAAAAATCGGTTAGGGATTTTTTTGTAAATTTTCACCCCTACATTTCCCTCAATAATTTCCCACCCGTTGGCAACACTGCAATACAACTTACACCAAAAAATAGCCATATCAAATTTCTTAAAAACAAGGCCTTAACCATATCAATCGAATGAACAGTTTTTGAGCAATAAGTCACTAACTGGAAATGTAGGAAAACGCCAAAAATGACCTGAGGCCGAAAGGAATAATCACACAATTTTGCTCGTATAGGTTCAAAGAAACAAACGATTTGTAAGGGCTTCGACTCAAGTTCTGATGATTATTTCAATAATTTGCAACATAAATCAATAAATAATAGTTTACAGAAAAAAAACAGACTTTTAAAAAAAACATGAAAAAGAACGGTTTTTTATTTTAAAAAAAACTTCACAGAAAAAAACGTTTTTTTACAACACTAGTTGCCCTTACACTAGTAAAACGAGACCTTTTGCACATTCTTATATTTTTCCCTGTGTTGTTGCTTTCATATCATTACGTATTTATTGCTTGTACCGGTGTCACAGGGAATTTTTACCCCTGGAAATCTTTACCTCTTGTTGGTTTGTGGTAATTTCAAAGGAAAAGTCAGAAGTCACATAAAAAATCATATTTTTAAATGTGATTGCTCAGTGTATGCACTCACTTTGGGCAAGATGGCTTTAAATCCGAAGATTTGGTAGATGGGTAAAAATTTCCTAGGAAATTATTACCGACTGTCAGTTATTGGTTACGTCTAAGACAAACTCAAATGTTACATTATAAACTGATATCACTCCGTAGCATCTCTTAACAGACACAGTCACCTTGTGCAAGATGGCTTTAAATCCGACGATTTGGTAGGGGTTAAAAGATTCCTAGGAAATTATTACTCTCTGTCGGTTATTGGTCACTTCAAAGACAAACTGAAATATTATATAATAAATTGATACCGCTCCGTAGTATCTCTTAACATACACAGTTACATTGGGCAAGATGGCTTTTAATCCGAAGATTTGGTAGGGGGGTAAAAATTTCCTAAGAACTGTATACCCCCTGTCGTTTCTCGGTTACTTCAAAGACAATATCAAATGTTATATTAACAATTAACGCTACTCCGTGTTAGTTCTTAACAGACGAAATTTTCCTGTCCAAGATTGCTTTATCTCCGAAAATTTTTCTTCGTAACCCAAAACTTGATAATGTTTTCCTAGGAAGTAATTGCTCTTCCCGTTTTGCACATGATTTGCTGACTGACGAGGGTGTCATAAGAGAAATATGAAATGAAATTTTTGTTTTATGTCCCACGATTATGCCGGTTATGCTAAATTAGACAGTGAATTTGAGAAATGAATGAAATGGTGGAATGAAGAATGTGGGGGAAAACGGGAAAACCCAGAGGAAACCCACGAGCACGGTGTTTGTCCACCACAAAATACACACGGCGCGAGCTGGGATCAAAGTAGTGACCCCAAGCACCGTAGGTAAACGCTCTACCACTTAGCCACCACGCCCCCTAGGTGTCTTAAGATTGTTGCAGTGTCAAAGTGTTATTTTCTTTTAATTATTTTCTTATTATATCAAAGAAATTTGTATAAGCTGCTCTACAAGAGGAACAATTCAAATCTTACATCTTAGCAGCCTGGTATAAAGAGGAGGAAGAAATTTTCCTCCCAAACACTACAGTGTTAAAAATTATTTCATGTTTTCGTTCGTGTTAGCAGATCTTGACTTGTTCTAATTGTAGTCGAGATTTAAGGATTCAGTAGCGTCCAAAGGAAAATGTTGATTTTGAAACTCGAATTGACTCTTTTGACAATGTGAAACACGTGAGAAGAAAAATGTATCGAGAATAAACTACCTTTTGAAATAAAGATAAGTAAATCTATCTTTAAATTCTGTTATTTACAACTGAGAAACCAGCATTTGTATAAAATGATAGATACTCGTTGCCTTATAATCTTGATAAGTGTTATTACACAGTTTATAACATAAATGATAGAAAACATAAAACACATCATTCAATTAAAATCAAAGTTATTGCAATTTATTCCTCTCTCTCTCTCTCTCTCTCTCTCTCTCTCTCTTTCTCAATATATACACATGGTGGACATTTTTCTTATGATCATACGTTGTAACGGATTTTGATAGAAATTCACAACAGTTTTGCCAACCAAATATAAGTTTATATTCTTTTCAAATGGCACTACGTCAGGATATTACATATTTCAAACCAACATATCAAATGTAAACTTAAAATAACACTTTTATTATTCAGTATTACAAGCTAAGGATATTTTAGTATCACACACATCCGAAGTTTGTAAGTCTCTAACGCAGGACACAGAACAAGAGAGATGCATAGGATAATGTACATCGAAAGAACCTATGCGCTGAATACCATGGTCATGGTATGACTATTTTACAATGAATTGGAACGAAGTTAAAGGGTTGAAAATTTTAATTTTTTTTAAAGTCTTTATTTTTTAATTTTTTAAAAGGTAAAATCATATCTAGGTACATGTATGGTTTGCAATGAACGTACAAATTATTTTACTCTTTACAGCACTTCGATATCTCAAACCGTAGCGGAAATATAGTAAAATATGGACTAAAAATAATGTGTTTAACCGATGCACGCAGTGGATACCTTTGTAATGCCTATATTTATTGTGGAAAAAACTCTGACGGGATTGGTCTTTCGGAGGAGGAAAGAAAGCTAAGTATACCGACACAAGCATTATTACGTTTCAGTAAAGTAATTGCAGGTACCAATAGGAATGTAAAAGGGGATAATTGGTTTTCGTCTTTGGAGCTGGTTCACGAACTTCGAAGTAAGAAGATTACATACGTAGGAACACTAAAGAAAGACAAGAAAGAAATTCCACCGCAATTTCTCCCTGCAAAGTGTAGAGACGAAAGTTCTACTCTTTATGGCTTCACTAAAGATACAACGCTTATCTCCCATGTCCCAAATAAAGGTAAAGCAGTAATTTTGGTATCATTCATGAACCATACGAGGGGAAATGTGGACGAACTACTAGAAATAATAAGTTATTACAACATGACGAAAACTGAAGTGGACTCTATAGGTGAAAAATGCAGTGTCTATTCAACTAGTCACCGAGCACAAATATGGATCATGGCTATATTTTTTCACATCCTGGATATTGCAGGGGTGAATGCTTTTATTTTGTTCTCTGCATTCCCAAAAACTAAGGCACTTTCCAGATTAGACTTTATGAAAGCTTTTGCTCGTTACCTTGTCCAAACCAACATAAAAAAAACAGACTGTCAAACCCTTACAAGAGCCTGGAGTTACGAACATCCATGTCAAGAGTTCTTGGTATTAGCGAACAAGAATCACACCAACAAGCCAGGGAGGGAAGCAGATTGGGAAAAAGAAAGAGATGTCAATTTCGTGGCTCAGCAAAAGACAGGAAAACACAATACCAGTGTGTGTCATGTTTCAGACCTCTTTGCTTAGAATGCTTGCCAATACAATGTGCACTTCATGTCTGAATCTTGTGAAAAAAATGAACAAAAAAGTGCAGACATGTTTACCTCCTCAAGTTTTAGTTATTAGGAAGTGAATTGTGTATGTATTGTAATATTACTTTTTTGAACACTATTCCGACAAAAGAATACGATTGTTGTGTGACAACCAGCATTGTTATGCACAGAGAAAAATGTAACTATTTAACTACTTTATTACAAAAAAGGGCCATTTAATTTAATTTAATTTTTCACAAAAAAATCCCTTTCTTTTTTGTATTTGCTACTGTGAAATATTCCGAGGACTGAAAAAACGTCAGAAAATACAGATATTTATATTATGGAATCAAGCTAGTATCATTTATAAACATAAAATAGTGCTGGGTCTAATAGACCCAACAACAGTGTTAGTGTAACACAATTTGACAACAGTAGTTAAGGGTTAAACATGGCAGAGTAAATAAACCAAATAGTTCGGTTAATAGGACAGGGAAGATATGTGACGTATTGATATGTGATATGTGAAGTAGTTTTCATAGTGTTCCATACGTTTAGCCTTTAAGTCCAAATAATGCTGGAATCTAGAAAAATAATATATGTAAAATGGACGAGATTCGACACAACCATGATCTATAATAATTTTACATTATGAGAAATGTACAAGAAAAGTACCCAAAGACAAATCGTGTAGTGTATCTGAATAAGAGTCTTCATTTTTCAAAATAACAATGGTCTTTATTTAATGGTTACAAGTTATAATACACTGAGAAAATATACGAAATTTGTCAGTAGAAATGTGGGAAAATATGATTAAATGCGAAACATAATTATTACAAATATAATAATTATTTAAGGAGGAGTCAATACCTACATATGAAATTAGTTACATCTTGTAAAGGAAAATAAATAAGTACAGTATACCACACGATTTTGGAGCAATTGTCAACATAATAATGTAATGCTATTAATACTGTTTCTTTATATATATCTTTCCAGATTCGATATGGTTATTTTCTTTCTTATTTGTCGAAAGTTGTTTTCAAGAATAAAGAGCATATTTAGATTACTTGACCTATGACGAAAAATTTATTTTTGCATTATATTATTGCACGTACGCTATAATTATGTGTTTGTGCATGAAATCGTCAATCTATTTCCCAGTGTACGATGTATACTTTCTTGGTGCAACTGCTTTCTCTTCTTTAGCAATGCAAATAGAGACTGATTTTCTCACGAAACCTCATTCAATTGAATCTGATAATTCTAGAGGCTTGGACTCTTTAACAGAAAAAATCCCAAAATAATTAATAAAAATCTGTGAGTGGATATTAGTGTAATGTTGGATTTAGGACGGTAACAGATATGTTTTTTTTGATCAAGAGACGCACGTAAATTACTCACGTAGACGATTGGAAAACAGCCCTACGACAGGTACTCAATTTTGCATAAATATGATTGTATTGAATTCGATATTTATAAACAGACACTAGTCAGCGGCAAAGAAGTTTTCATATAAATTAAAAATAATAATTAAGAATAATGTATTGCAAAGTTCTCATTTAGATCTTGCTAACAAGAAAGCCTATAGAACTAGAGAGTCAAGGCTGCGTTCAAAAAGCTTTCAATTTACTCACTCCATTAGTTAGACGACACGTTCCATTACTATTTTGTATTTCTATGTATGCGAGATTCATGTGAATGTTGTGATATCCGGTTTGGTTGTTTATACAAACGCCAAAATGATCTTTTGTTTAAAATCATCAACTATGTGCATCTTACTATAGATTGCTAAGCCTACAGACGAGGGCAACATCGACATCATTGTGCACGATAAGGGAACACGTTTTCTACTGTCTTTCCTGACACACATATAAATCGGAAAGCATCTCAAGGAAATACACCAGTCAACGACTGGTCATTCCTTCTTTTTGTTTGCTCGGTACTCTCATGGTTATCATAACCTCGGTAGGCTAGCTTGATCAGGGCTCTGTGAATCCTAACATGCTCAATTGTTGTTCGGAGCATTGGACATTATAAAAATTAACTCCACCCAAATTATTTCGGAGCTCAGTGGAGATCCTTCCCTAGGCTTCTCGGGCCTAGTATAACCTCTCTATTTACCAAATATTGGAGAATATATACTATAGTAATTTTTAAAATATAGAGCTTAAGTTGGACTTTATTACAAAAACTGATAGAGGAAAAACGATTCGAGATTGTAATTTGCTCTACCTATGCTCTACTAACACCTCAACAAGAACGTTAAAATGTTATCCTCATATGAGATATTAGTTCTTACTAATAGTAATAATTACCTAGGTTTTCATAGGAAATACGTATTTGCAGTAAATATGTGAAAGCGTTCCTACTTTCTTCCATTCTAGCTAGATTACCTGTCCACCTAAGTTTCCTAGACTTGATGACTGACAGTCGTTGGCAAAGAGTATAAATTTTGCACTTCTCTTTATGAAGTTTACGACACTCCTCATACCGTTTTTCTTTGTCCAAATATTCGTCTCAGGATTTTTTTCTCAATTCCTTTAAGTCTGGTTTCATTTCTCAGAGTAAGCGAGCTTCTTTGTCCAAATATTCGTCTCAGGATTTTTATCTCAATTCCTTTAAGTCTGATTTCTTTTCTCAGAGTAAGCGAGCTTGTTTTACAACAATACACCCTAACACCCATAATTATCGTTCTATATATTTTAAGCTTTAAGTGAATGGACAGAAACGAGAACCAAAAATGATCTGAATAAAAGTACAAAATACGAACTTTCTGTTGACATTACAGTTCCTCCTGGGTATTATTTTTGCCTGTCAATATTGACTCTAGATTTGCGAAAGTATTATTTAAAATTTGATGACTCCAGAATTTGCACTGTTACGATCCCGCTGAATTTCATTTTATATATTGTTTTCTGTATTTGACTTAAAGAATTTTCTTGTATGTATTAAGTTAAACATTTGTATCTTCTTTCATTTTTCCCCTACCTTTACCATTCACTTTTATATAATTAGCAGACGCCACAACCTGGTAAATCCCATTTAGCGTTAATCAATTGTTGCTGTCTATGATTGGCCTTGTTGCGTACTGTAGAACAAAGTTGAATAAGAATGGCCACTTCTCATCCACATTTTTCAGGCCATTCGCGAAGAGAAACCTAGTAGACTAGAATTGTACTGTATGTTTGGATATTATTTAAATGCATCGTAATTAATCAAACTAAAGTTTTCTCACAGTCCTTTGCACCCTTCAAAAACAAACTGCGTAACTTGATGTTGTATCACTGCACGCACGACTATTTGCTGACTGGTGAAGTGGAAATTGTTTCGTCTGTTTCCCGCAATAATTCTGCTGCAGCACGTGCATGTATTTCTGCTACTGCAAAGTGCAGTACTCGCCTCACTCTCACACCATTGCTGTGATATAGGGCAAAATACCCAAAACTATATAATTTCCCCTCCTTTAAGAGCAGCTGAACATTGCTATTTTTCTCCAAACTGTAATTATAGATGGAATTACAATGAGTTATGTCAAATTATCAACTGAACGATAAAGAGATGGCGCTGGTATGTAAAAGCAAGCATATTTATCATTATCGTAGATTATTTCTTTATCATCTATTACGCACATCCATGAGAAACAGATGGTACTACTCCCCCTTAAATTCAATTTATTGATGTGTTTTGTTACATTGTATAGCAAATAACTTCAGTACTACAAAGTAAGTAAATAAATATTCTATGAGAACATGAACATTTGCTATTATAGGTCTTAATTTTCTTCAAGCGAATTGAATAACGTTGATATATTTTGATAAAGTATTTGTTTTTCTTCTGCCCTTACGGTTTTGCCTTGTTTATGGTCAGCGGAATAACAAGGAGCAGCAGATAACCTGCAGGCTTCCTTGGGCGGCATCTTTAAATTGTGGCACGCACTTCGTGTGTTTCGTCATTTGTTGTAACAGTTTCCTCTTACAAGTTCGATTTTGGTTCAAGATTTCGATCCCATATAGATACATACTTTGAGTCGGATGTTAAATGTTCTTACTGTGCCTTAACAATACATTAATTACCATAATACGTTGCATTTGTTGTGTACTATTTGCTCATGGAAGAATGAATTTTTATTAGTCTCATTTTCATTGTTGCTAACTCATGGTTATTTTTCAGTTTTTCACAAAGAATGGTTGTCAAACAGTTGTGTCATTTCATGAAAATGGGCTAAGAAAATCAAGTGTACTCGCTGTTCTTATTGAAGACGATAAGTTCCTTATAGTATTTCAGATCTTTGTTTGAACTTTCATTAGAGATGAGGAAATAGTCAATTTAAGAAAAGAAAGAGAGAGAGTGAGGGGGATAGAGAGAAGTTAAAGAGGATAACCTGTTTTACTGCTTCTTTACGAAGTAATATGAGGCTAATATTTCAGTTATAATTTGTATATCACCTTTTTAAAATGCGATCAGAATGAATGAATATTTAAAAGATCCAAAAACCAAATATTCGGTGCCA
Source organism: Thermobia domestica (assembly GCF_964235325.1). NCBI lineage: Eukaryota > Metazoa > Arthropoda > Insecta > Zygentoma > Lepismatidae > Thermobia > Thermobia domestica. The sequence goes on along the minus strand of NC_137454.1, from coordinate 38,690,345 downwards.
GAAATGAAATAATGTACAAAGGAATCTTCAACATTTAATAATTTTTACAATATTGGATAGGAATGTTCATAACTTTTGAGCCTTATTTTTTTTTCTGGCTACAGTGAAATTAAGAAGTACTATGTGCATGTTAAATAATGTGTCTTTATTCCTATGTAGAATCTAAAAAGTTTCTTTGAATTTGTTAAATAAGATGTCGATAGATTCTTGATATTCTCATGACTGATATTAGTTTATAGCGTAACATTTCTGGTAGTTACCAAATAAAAGGATAAGTCATGAGGATTCAAAATATATTTTATAGGTATTTTATTACATATAACAAAGGAAATAAAACAATAAATTCTTTACTCAATGAATAAGTAAACTCAGTAGTTTTCAAGTCCTTGCAGAATGAACAATTGCTTGTTCCAAACACTCGCTCACTTGTAATGAAAACATACAAGGAGCTCAATTTTGAAATGAAATGAAATAAAATATTTTGAGTTTAATGTCCCACGATTATGCAGGCTAGGCTAAAGGAGACGGTGATGATGAAAACATGAATGGAATGGTGGAATGAAGAAAGTGGGAAGAAACGGAAGAATCCAGAGGAAACCACGCACAAGGTGTTTGTTCATCACAATTTTCACTTGGCGCGAGCTGGGATCGAACCAGGAACCCTATGTGCCAGAGATGAACGTCTACCACTTAGCCACCGTCTACCACAAGAGCTCAATTTTGAATGGAAATCGTGAGTACAAGTGCACATATTTCTAGATTTGATAATTAACTCATTTGTTCCTATATGATAAATCGTTATCGGGTGGGAGACTCTCGTTCGAATTCCGGAGGAAATTTATGTAGTTCAGATCGCTCGTTCGGTTGTAGGTCCCAATCCCATAGAACCTTGTCGTTGAAGGGGACGATAAACTTTAATCCATCCATGGAACCATAGATCTGCTAGCAGGAACACTAAGCCATCTTGTAATAGTGGCTCTGAATCCTAAAATTTTAGCTAGATTCTCAGCTAGACGGAACGTTAGGGATGGGGAAAGTTGTAATGTGGTTTTAGTTGTAATTTACACTGGTAGAAGAAATTCAACGTTCTGCCGTTCTTCCTTCTGGTGGGTGTCTGCGTTTACATAGTTGTTCAAAGATTCTGGAGAGCAGTGCGTACGCCACTGCAAACGAGAGAAAATGGTTCCTGATTCTCCTATCACAAGCCCATGCCATTTTATTTTTAATCTCATTGTTTTTCCCCGTTCAGTTTGTTTATTCATTTGTTAGCACAAAATTGCATACAACATGTTTGTTTAATTAGTTGGCAACATTTCTACACTGCAGTCTGCATCGTTTACAAGGGGTGCAAAGCTTCGTGAAAATCAGATTAGACTGTTTGGCAGTAACAATGTACAGTTTCCTCTTAACGCAGTCGTAGTCCTTTCAACAATCAATAAAGAACGGATGTTCCGAAATATGTTATTCGCAGTTCATTTCGAATATTTGTGAAATGTTAAATTTCTGGTGGAATTTGTAACTTTTTACTAACTACGCACTTATACTCTCCAAAAAATCGCATCTGAGTAAGATTCAATCTTGCTGATAGAACGTCAGAGGGGATTTTATATAATGTTGAAACAACAAATTTTCAATAACTATTATTTAAATTTTGTCGTCTTTTGAAATAGCAACATGATTTACTCTTTCTACTATTTTGGCAATTTATTCTTGTTCCAGAAAAGAAGAGTGAGTTTATGGTACTTTCTCTTCCATTAGCCCCCCAGCAAAAATGAATTCATCCAGAATTTGCGCTACATCAGGATATCTGTGTTTCTTTAATTCAACTATAGCAATTTGAGTTTCTGTTCAGTTACTCTGTGAGATATGTCTTGGTATGTGCATTTGCCTTTCTCCGAGAGACTTACTTTTGAAGCATGTAAAGAAAATCGTCAAAGGAATCTACGCATCTATTCAGTAAGCTATCTATGGCAGTGAAAATCGTTCTTTTCTCATTTTATATAGTTGCGAGGTTAGAGAGTTTCTTAAATTTGTTGATCTCATTTCACATGTCCCGACTGTTTATAATTTTTATATTATTATTATTATTATTATTATTATTATTATTATTATTATATTTAAGTTCATTAACATCAGGTTTCAAGGAAATTGCTACTTTTTTCAAAATGTTCTGGAAATTTCCTGTCTGATGCAAACCAAGTTTTGTGTAGTTGTAAGTATCAGATTTTTTGGTCGAACTAGTTCTGCCTATTTTCTCTTCACTATGAATTTAATTCATTGTTGGTCGATTCATGGTTTGTTTATCTCTACGCATCTCTGCATGTTCCAATTTCTCTTTTGCTGAAAGTTTATAACTATTCTTACTTTCAAGCAAAGTGTTATCTGCGCTATTGAGCTCCAAACTTTCTAAGAACGGGAATCGATTCGACTGTTCAATTTGGTATTTCCCTTTCTCCTGTCTTTCCTCGAATTTACGTACATTTCAGTGTACATACATTGAATACTTTATTTTTAATCTATCCCTAAACATTCAGATAACCAAAGGGTGTGCAAATATGCGCCATGCATATGGTTTACTGTATATTTTGTCATAGATATCAGAGGTTGAATAGAGGTATTTATATTTGGGTCAGGCTCTAAGGAAACTTATTTCCACAATAACTATTACGTTGCTGAGCTGCTTACATATGTGGCTAAAACTATACTGTGGTACACTTGTGCCCCTTTGGGTACATATGTTAACATGTCTTTTTCAAGTACTTTATTGTTATATTTTATTATTCTAAAGAGCAATATACAGTGTATTTAATATTGGAGACTATTGCAATATATTGTTGTAATATTGCATTCATATTGCAGTATTGCAATCTTTACTGGTCAAAAATATTACGAAATTAAGAGTTCTATAGAGTACAAACAAATTTCTGTTTCGCTATTCCAACGTACTTAAACTTACTCTATACTAACCTGCACTAACAAAACCAACATAACCTAACAAGCACAACCCATAATAAAATAACATACCAGTGTTTTCAGTGTCACACCTGTACCCATGGGGCACACCTGTATTGCGGCTCACCTGCACCCATGTTGGGAATCCACAGTTAAAAAAATATCGTGGGTATCCGAGGATTAATGTTGCTAGGACTAGATAGTAATCATTCTCATAATCGACTTTTCTGAACGACTGAATATCACTTATGCTAAACTGTTTTCTTGCATATAGTAATACCTGATCAATATGATTATGCGCTTTTCCATCTGGTAAGGCATAAGCATATTTATATAGTTTCGCAATGTGGGAGTTCTGTGATCTTCACTATAAAACTACATGTTGCAAAGTTCAATATATAAACTTTAGTATTTTGTTTGGCCTTTTATTACTATCCGTATGTAGATTTTAATTCGGACATTTAATCGCTTTGAAAATATTATCTTACGAATATTTCATAAAATCCATTATTTATGAAAACGTACTTTACATCTTCATACTTATCTTCTTTTGTAATATATAAATTTAATATAATAATGTGTAATAAAAGTAAGGTTATCATTAAGATATTCAATCCGTTTAATTGCTGATATTATTCGTTTGTGAATCTTAAAACCTGTTTCTGTGTTCGTGATTTTAATTTCTGTCCAGTAGAAGAAAGTGAACTTTCTGGTCTCATTTCCTCACAGCTACCTACCTGTACTCATAGTAGGTCCATCTTAAAATTCTCCAGCTCACTCATTATGAATTTTAACGCGCCTGCTTTATAAAGACTTCTTACATTGCATCCTACAGATTTCATGACCATTTTACTTTGCTGATGTCGTTGGAGCAAACCTATATATCTATATCAAGAATGTAACCCTAAAGTGGTGCATTGAGCTTATAGTATAAAAATAACTGTTCTTACTAAACTGTCTCAATAACCAAAGGAGTAATAATCACAATATATTAAACAATATTAGGTCTTCTGCGAACAGGAAAGAATAATAGTTTATGGGCTAGTTAAACTGACAGCAGTTAAACTAATCCTTATACCCACTTTCCAGAAGAACATAGTCAGAAAAAAATATAAACTTACTATTAGAGGGAATCATATTTTTTAAAAGTTCGAACATACAAAAGAATGTAATGATCATATGATTAAAAATAAAAAATTATCGGGAACAAACACACAAGACATATCTGAATAGCAAGAAAAAAACTTGGCATTAGCTGAGATGAAAGTGACGCCTCATATTGCATGTCTGTCATCGTGTCTCCCTTACTGAAATTAAAAGAATATAAATATAATAACCCCGCCATTTGAATGAAATAAATATACTAGATTAAACAAATTGTATTGAAGCTTGTAAAATGTATCATACAAACTGTATAAATTAAGTTACGAAAATAACTAGTAAGTAACATACATGCATTATTCTATATTTCGATGCTGAACAGAGAACGAGAATTGTGTAATAATTAAGACTAGAGCATACAAGTAATCAGATTCCTGGATAAAGTGCTAAAATTACTCTTTTAATCCTTAAAGTTTCCAACTCCATTTCTTTTTTAGAACATTATTTCTAAGGTGTCATTCAACTGTTTTCTCACTATAACAACCATACTATATAGGTACTCAATCAGAAGCCAAGTGAAATTAATAAGTATGTACTAGAAAACGATCCATAGCTCGTATATGTGCAGGAAAGGAAAATATTTTAAAATGAAAGTCACTTGTACAAATAAATTTCATGTTGCTTCTTATTTCCTAAGACAGAAAGTAATCAATAAGAAATTTTGTTATGTTTTAACTAACTCATCATAACGAATAATGAAGATAAACTGTCTAAAGGAAATCTACTTGATTTTAAAAATTAGATATATGTCGCTTATCATGAAGAAGATATGATAAGCAGAAGTTATTATTTTTTAGTCGAGAAACTTTAAAAAGTTGTAAAATTATTATGGAAGAAGCCTCGTTATTGCATAGCCCATCAGCTTGTAGGTGCTTGAGTAACTATATTGTTCTTGTATAATGACACGAATAGTGAACAATAAATTTAAATGGAACCGCAGTTCACTTTCTCAAGCTCATATTTTGTGCAAGAAAATAGTGAAAATGTGTTCAGAAAATAGATGGAACACCGTTTATAGATAAATTGGTAGTAAAGAAACAAGTGAGAATCATATGTAGACATTTACGAATACCAGAAACACGTTACAAGTTATCAGCGAATGATTTTGCATAAGTTGGGTTGTGAATGTAATTTTAGTGGCAAACCAGAAAAATTAGCCTCCCACACAATTAAATCTAATAATGACCATTGAAAAATACATGATTCGTTACCATTCTTTATCTACACTAAGTCGATAACTGTGAATATTTTACACATTTTGAGAGAAATTTGTTCAGCAGTGTCAATATGCAAGACGAGTGTCACAATAAATGATACTAGCATCAGGAATGGCTCTAAATTGTAGTGAAGATGTCAGTTTCTTCCCCAAATAGTACGACGAATGATTAACAAATAATATATGTACCTTGAGTTTTGTATGCAGATGAAGACGACCAAGTACAATATAGTAATATACCGCATGAGTTTGTAATTCTCACTGGTGTGTATCAAAGGTGTGGCAACACAGTATAAGTCATTTTTCACGATATTAATTCCTATTCACATGTGCTGGCTTCTTTCTTTCTTGTTAACACCTGATTCACACGGCAGTCCTTTGAATGCCTGGTATAATGCACTCAAATATTTCCTTGGCTGAAAAATCATTTTCGATTGAAAGAATATGAAAGATGAAATAGGACGAATCTTATACTATATGAATATGCTATCAAGATTAACATAAGAGCATATATATATATGCTACATGTATCGTGATATATATATATATATATATATATATATATATATATATACATACACAAACAAAACGTATCATATAAGAGGAAAGTTCTCTGTAGGGTTCTGAGTTATTGTGAGTAATGCACATATTCAAATTATTATGAAGAAAACTTTCGAAAAATCAACCTTTTCATTGTGCTTTGCAATATCTGAATGTAGTAAGATTTTGCAATCATCTATAACACAACACCTATCTTCAATAATACTTTAAATTGATTTACGACATAAATATTACACTGAATGGAAACCTAAGGTTCAAGTCACAAATATGCAAACGATACATTTCTAGTAAATCTACATTTAACAAAGTGAGTTTCGTTTTACAGTGTTTAAAGACAATATACATCTAAACTGAGTAGATTCAATACTCAAACTTCAAGTAATAAACATTGAGTAAGAGTATCAATATAACTCTGTCCAAAATTTAAATATTAAGTGATAACAGAATAAATGAAACAACGTTACGCAATGCCGAGTGCTGAGTGGTATTTCATACAGCCATTTGTTGCGAAAGGACTTGTCTCTGTATGTATGTGCAGATAACTTACGATTTCTTAGAAGATGTCTTACCTTTTGGTGTGGAAAGATCTATCTTTAAATGTCTATTTCAAATTCAAGTATTCAATTTGCTTTACTTCACACAACCACTCAATGTGCCAAGAGTATGTTTGGAGGAATATTTTATCATTTTCTAATAAACCCAGAAAGGACAAAAGAATAAAAGATGTGTCATAGAAACGTTTTAGTTAATAAATTTGTTTATTAGCATTACGAATGTTTTCCATGAGTTTAATTACATAACATTTTACATTTTGTAACAAGTTGTTATAATTGAGTGTGTTTGCAACTCTTGAATGTCTCATAAATTGAAGTGTGTACATTTCATCATATTAAACAATTTAATGAATGGTATCCATGTTTCTTATTTAATATAAATATAACAAGTGACAAAGCAACGAATTTAATCGTCATATATATGTAAGGTGAGTCCTCTACATCTGAAGGGAAAATTTTTGTACATTCAGTAGCATCTGATATGCATTTCGCACGCCAGTTCAATGCAGACACAGTTACGTGTTCATGCACAAAATACGCTATACACAATATTCAAACTCGTACATCTTCTTCCAATTTATCCCGGCATTATTCTTCCAGTATCAGTATCCTCATATAAGCGTGAAAGTTTAAGGTTATTGCATTCTATGGTACTCACCTGTTTCTTCTTCATATTCATGATTTCAACTACATTCGCAAGTAGCATACGTTATATTATTCTCTAAATAAAGCTATTGAAAGATAACCGTTTATTTGGTAATCGAATAGTTAAAACCGGATAATGTTTGACGGTTAACCGTAAAACGTGAAATTATTTTAGTTGAAATTTTTGGTTTGAAATGTTTTTCGTTTAAAACTTTTTGTTCGAAAATTTTTGTTAAGATTTCTATAGTCACAACAATGGAAGCACAAGAAGAATGACAATATTCGTGGGAAATTCACATAAGTATTTAAAGAAACATATCGTACATCACTAGGAGAATAACTGAAAGTATATCACTCCTGTAATTACTTTAGATAACTTGCTAGTAATATCTCGGCTTTCTTTTGCATGTTCTCGCTGTATATCTGCATTTATAATTATTCCTGAATAAAGTTTTGTGATATTCCACTGTCGTTTCAATTATGTTCACAACCTGTCTTGAAATATTATTTTGTAAAATTGTGATCCTTATAACACTATGCTTATCCTCTGGGCTCTAAGTCGAGGTGCATACCTGTAAAATTTGGAAGATGTCCAATAGATATAGAGGTTTTCTTGTGTAGCTTCACAGTTATGCATGAACGATCAATGCAATAGTGATCATTGGAATAAATACTTCGACTTCTTTGCAATGTAGGTTACCTCAAAATGTCCTGTCAGAACATAAATATATTTTTATTGAATGCTGCAAATGTTATTTTATTCATATTTTGCATTTTATGCATATAATGCTGTGTTATTTGAGAACTATACATATAACGCTTAACCCTAGAAGGACCACGCTTGCATCTGCTGCATGAAGGGACAAGGGGGAATGGGTCAAGTTTGCCCGCGCTGATTTTATGTGATTTTCTGAATAGTATTCTTCAATTTGAGTTAACGTGTTTATCTTTATTTAAAAAAAGAAACTTTTTCAAAGAAGTGTGCATTTTATTTGTAAGCAACAGTCTAAATGCATTGAGTAAAACTGCTTACATACTAAATTTCTTATAATACTATGCAGAAAGCTAGTATCCAAATTAATACTCCACAAGTGCTATGATAGGCTAAGTATTTATATTAAAAAAATACGCTTTTAGAAAGCAATAGAAATTCTAGATATAAAAATACAAACGGAAGAAGTTTTGGGGAAAATAAAGATGGATAGCAACTATGACCAGGGTGAGGGCGAGCACAGCATGAATTATTTTTTTTTACAAAAATCAATGCAGTATTTTCCAGTTGAAGAAAAAACAAAATGAACTTTTATCAAAAGAACCAGGAACAAAAATACAGAATATCCTGAATACATATTAATACATATAAAATAAATAAGAACGAAGTCGCCGGCAAAATTGACTCCGCCTGGTCTTTTTATGGTTAAAATAGCACAAGGCAGGTCATTGTCTTTAAACAATTCTTCACGTTCTCCTGGTAGCCAATTTGTTACTTGGAGTAAAATTATATGCTTTATAAAGTCCATGGCATTATATTACACTATAATGTAATATGTGTGTCAGATTAAAATTTATTTCTAAAGGTCAATACAGGATCAATGTATCAAGAACAATACTCAGCCTCTTTAAGACAGTGGAAGAGAGAATATACTATATAGAGAGCGAATTAAGTGAAGGTAAGTAGAAAGTGAATCATTTTTTGTCAGGTGTGAAGATTACAATAATACTTTTAATTATACAATAAAAGAATAGACGTTAATAAGAGTAAGTCATGTAAAATGGAGAAAACGTTCAGATATGGAATGTCTTTAAAAGCAAAAGGTCTAAGCAAACATTTCCATAGTTTTACAACACAGAATCAATGACAAAATGTATATGTTTCATGTTTACAACAAGAACCGGTATAATTACTGAAAACGTTATTTTAGTTCTAAAAGAAATCTCTCATTAAAATGTTTATCAAATAAAGAAAAGAAAGACAAGAATGGATAAGAATAATACAACTGATATTAATAATATTATAACTATTGCCCCTAATACAATACAAATACTACTAACAATAATGGCAATAACTAAGTAGTATAACGAACATATTTTAAAAATTCACAGTTTCGTTTTTTCCATCTCGTTAAGCAATTTCTGCCGTTACTGTTTCAACAATCTAATTAATGTTCACGATTGAAGAAGCAATGCATTGTTAAAATAACTGTTCTCGTATGATAACCTACAAAAGTATTCTGTATCTTCTATGCCTTCGTCTATTTTAGTAGTATTGAGTTTATTAAAATATTTGTACATGGAGAAATTAGCACTCATTATTTGTGAAATTATTTTCACACCTATATTTTAAAACATGTTTCTTACTTGAACATGAATTTCCATATTTTGAATATGAACAATACGAAGCTGTGTTTACTATTGCAATATTGTTCAACATTTTTCATGATGTATTGTTTAATAAACTAAATACCAGCATGTTCTAGTATGACTTGTTTGGGATATTCTAATTCAAATTAATACAATTCCTAGTTAAATATTGATCTTAATATCCACAATGGAGATCAAAATTGGTACAGTTCTTGCTATTCCAAGGAAATCACAAACATTTACATATAAGGTTACATTTTATCATTTTTTTTACAATTACGTGGTAATTTATTTGATTGGAATTTGTGGTTAACCTAAGGAACTTTGTTCATTGACTAATGTTTCTGTTCAAATTATATAAAAGGAGTTTCCAATAACACAACTATTTAAAAAAAATAAATTAAAATATTTGAGTTTAACTTTAAAAAAATTGAAAATATTCAATCGGAAATATAAAACAAGATATTATGAATGTATAATGATACTGTCTCTTGGAGGAGGAATCAATGTTTGATTATTTGATACAAGAGTATAAACTTCCACACATTGAGATTATAATCGTTTTGCAGAATTCTATGGTTGCATGCACTAAACTGATATGTTACAAATTAAACATTTTGAAACAAAGAGCTACAAATTTTTCGAACTATAATACCTACATTTACTGTTTTGATTATTATATTTTGGTTTCAGTTTTTAGTAAATGATCACAACATAGTATCCACAAATCGCCGTCTGGTTGTATGCGAAAGTATTAGGAACACAATTATTGGAAACAATTACCTCTTCGACAGACATTTTTCAGCGTCCTTGATCCTGATATGTTACATGATACCAACACTAGTCTCAATTATAACCACTTAGTACTTCCGCTATTTCGCTTTCTACGTCTGGATCTCTTTAGGTATGTTGAACTGCGTAAAGTTGTTATTTCTTTTGCCGTGAAGTAACATTCTATATATTAGTTGAAAACGTTCTCAACCGGCTTATTTGCACTCAAGTAGAATATTTACCCTTACCACTCATAAATAACACTCTAAACAAACCCCAAAGGGCATGACTATAATGCGTATAGGACGCGCTGTTGTCATTGCTAAACTTTTACCTAAACTTTTGTATATTTTGCAAATGTATCAACAACAACGGTAGTATCAATAATATAAAAAAATGCTAAAGAAGTCATTTTAAAGTAAATTAAATATATGAAGTATGAAGCTATACAGATTATAAAACCTCTTGACTAAGTCTGTACATCGCTTTATGTACAAGAAGGTAAAAATGCAAAACGCTTTCCCCACCATCTCAATCGAAATACATTCCTCAGTTATGAGTACTTCTTCATTTATCTCTCTTCTGTAATAAGGAAACACGTGACTCTCTTTAGTGGTGTTCAAGCCGTTTGAGGATGAATTGTTTGCGATGACTTTACTTTCCTAGTAGTCTGGCAATTCTGGTGGAATATAAGTAAGACGCTCTCGCAAAACCTTTAATTTCCCAGCTGACAAGTTTCTTCATCCAAAGTACATGGCAAGCAATTCCTAGACATGTGGATGCTGCCCATGCATGGTGATGTTGATTGTTTGCCACTTAGTTATATTGGAGAGCAAACGATATAGAGAATACCAGATTCCTCCTTGGTAATTCTAACTTTGGAAGCTTTCTGTATATGAACTTGTTCACCTTGAACACAATATTTGCGAAAGATTAATGACGAAAAAACCGAAGCAGGGGAAAAGAACATATTTATCGTCATTTCTTAACTTGGAAAGATGTGGTTCTTCTTGATATTCTAATAAAGGCGGCCCACACGAGAACCGTATATTGAAGTTGTAGACCTTTCCTTCTTGTCAATAATTCCAAAATCAGTTTCACAATATAGGAAAGTACGACCAGGTAACTTAAAATTATGTTGTGCATCATTAAAAATCCACTACAATGTTGTTTGCATCAAGAGGTGGGAAGAGTAGAAAGCAGCGAGAACATAGGTTCGTTAATGGTACAAGCTTATTTTCAACTCCTGATAAAATGTGCTCGCCAGCTTTCTGTACACTTCAAACTTCCTGTAACTCTACTTTTTAACAGGAAATCGAATGAATTTTGGAGCCTTCATGAATGGCGAAAACTCACTTTTCACAAAAATGTCATATATCAGGTTCTTGCATGCACCCACAGAATTCTCTGTTGTAAAATGGACGAAAAGAATTATTTTTAGCATACAATGAGGCTCAAATGTATTAATGAACTAGCAAGTTAACTGCTTTACATCAATTTGTAGTTTGTGGGTATACAGAGTGGTCAAGGTGCGAACAACCACAAATGACTACTTTTGATCTACATAATGCTTTGTAGTGCAATTCAAATAATATAACATATCCTTTTCGATATTCAAAATAATAGGTTACTGCCCAAATATCCGATAAAATAAGACAACCCGTCACTCAAAGTAGTATAGTGTAAAGGAAGAAGACACAGCACATACAAGTAGATCGTTCAAGTGTTTCAATCACGACACTGCGCCTATGAACAACAATGAGCTCAAAGGTATTGTATTTTTAGAAACCAGTTTGGAGATAATGCTATTTTCATGGATTTAGTCCACAGTAAAAGAATAAAAGTAATGTTATGAATCAATCTTTACATGAATCTGATTTAGGCATAGATGATGAATCGTATCTTGAAACAACATCTCATGGAAATTGACTTGTAAGGAGATTTCTATAGCCGAAAAGTGGTTGGCGACCTTTAAATCTGCATCATCCAATATGACAATGAGATTTCTCATTCTGGTTACTTTTTTAAAATGGAAATGAAGTCATAAGAGCACGAATATTATTTTATAACTCTTTATACATTTACCAAACGGTTTTCGAGATATTTGAATTCAGAATTTCACGTATATATAAACGTGACGAACGTATATATAAAGTGCTCTATATTATTAGGAAATTTTATCATACCCTTTTGAAGAGTGCCTTGACAAAGTCCCGGAACAAATTGAATAGTCACGTTTGTTTATCAAGCTAATGCCACTTACGTAAAGTTTGTGAAATTAAAGAATTCTGAGAGCATTAGTACTAAAACCGGTTCATAAATAGGTTTCCTCCCGTTGCAAACAGCCATATGGATACAAATAATTTTAGCACTGTGAAATGGTCGATTCGAAGCTCTTGATTACTTTGACATGGATCTTTTTCTTAATTTTAGACCGGCATTTACTTTAGAAAATGAAGACTTATTATAATTAGGTTTTTAATTATAATATGTAATTACTTATATTATTATAATTAACTTATAATATTTCAATTAAACGGCCACGTGGATTACAAATACATAAGATTTCTTTTAGGAATTTAGTAATCACTAGTGACTTATAACAATATATGCACATTCTGAAGGTAGCTGATTTGGATTAGAGGAGAAACAAGTTTGTCTCGCAGCTGCAAGACAGTAGGATTTCCATAGCTGTCACAAATCTCTAAATTAAAATTTTGCGTTTATTCTTTCTATGTATTCACAACATGTTTGGATATAAACTAAGTTACACATGAAACTACCATAGAATACAATAATTGAGATATTAAAGATCCCAAAAGAAAATATATAGAAACTGTTGATATTTTAATTCAGAACAAGCTTACAAAGAAGTAATGCCCTAACATGAGCTTTATTTATAAAATAATAAGGATCAATTTTCCTAAACGTTGAAAGGAAAATTATTGATATAGAATTAACACGGACAAGTAGTTTAATAAGTGTGTACTGCTTCTATTGTATTTACTGAATTTTCATACATTGTATTAGAGGAAATTAATAGATCTGTAAATTTTCCAGCCATTCACAATGTTTTCCATTATAGAAAATACTCCTGTATACAACATTTATCTTTGATTTCTCTGAAACATAAAAAATAAACGAAGGAAGTATATGGCTTATACAAATTAAATGTTTTCAGAAATAAAAATATAGTAAGCGAAGTTGAGTGGCATGCTTAGATTTTTTAATTCTATTTTACGTATTACCAGGGTTGCTAGATTTTCTATTAGGCATTCCGTTTCAGGAAGTACTAAAATATTTCCAACATATATACTAATAAATATTTACGGGTATAATCAAATGTATACTAATACATATATTTATATTCAAGAAAGAATTATTTTTATTGGATCAAAATTTAATGTTGCTGCAGAACACAAAATATGTGGTAATGACAATACGAGGAATGCACAATAAAACATGTATTATAATAATACATATTATACCACCTTTTAGAAATGAACGTATATATAAATATTGTATAAACAAATGCTATAGATTTGTTTATAACTGCTTCAAAATTTCAATTCTTACTCACTAACTAACTAACTCAATGGCATATGGAACCCGGAGGTTCAGTGCCGCGTTCACAAAAGCTCTTGATCATTAGCTAACTGGATCCAGTTTCTACTTCGTATTTCTATTTCTACGATACCTATCTTGATATTGTCTTCTCATTTGCGTTTAGGTCTTCCTAATGATTGTTTTATTCCTTAATTTGTAGCATCCACCCAGAATTAGCTCAACTGGAATTAATCCCTAAACGTTGAGACTTGTGTTTCTTTAATTTCTTTATAGTGTTTCTACTTCTATTAGGTTAGGTTCCGGAATATATGGTTCTGCCTTGTGCATTTCCTTTTTCCACGCACAAGTTTTTGGCTGCGTATTACGCAAATCGCCAAAGAAATCCTTCCATCCATTTAAGATGCTATCTGTATCAGTTAAAAAAGTTCCATCAGTTTTCTTTAATATATAAGCATGGGTTTGATACCCTTTGATAAATTCATTGTTCCCTTTATACATGTCCCGAATATTTTTTAATATTGTCTTCTAGTTCCTTTATTTTAGGTTTCAAAATGTCGGGTTTCTTTGTTTAAAAAAATCAAAGTTTTCTCCCTGGTGTTCAACTATTATTCAAAATTTTGTCTCTATAGAATAACGGGAATTCATTTCGTTTTTAAACAATAAATATTACAGTTTTGTACCGACACCTGTATAAACTATTTTATCTAAATATTTGCACCCAAAATTAAATTTAATTATACTATTTGAGTTATTAATCTTTTATGTAATATATACTGTTACTATGATAATCATTAGATAACACTGTAAATTTCATTTTAATTCATGTTGTTGTACAATTCTTTGCAAAGTTTTCTCTTGCGATTTCTGCTGATAGATTTTCCACTCATAATATTATACCTTTTCCTTAGATTAGTATTTTGTATTTTATATACAGTTCTTTAATTTTCTAAAAGAAAGTTATAAGTATTTTTGAAAGCGGTTGTTTTTCTAAAACATTACACATAATACCTTTGGATTGTTTAACATATTGTTCCGTTTTATCTAAACAATTCTAATCATTATGTTACCTCTGTTCTTTTATAATGGCATGCGTTCTATATATAAGACCTTATATTATGTTACACTTTTAACTTTTCTTCGGAATCTCATATTCTGATTGAAAGTACTTAATCAAATAATGTTGAACGAATAAATTTCAAGTGCAACTTTAGCTGTTTGCTTGTATACAATTGTCGTAGATCCTTAATCCAATAAAGTGAGTTTTCTTTCATCTTTGAATATAACAGACCTTTACGTTTCTTTCTTCTATTTTACAATTCTCAGCGGAAAATGGTTCTATCAAATAAAAACACAGTACTGTAATGTCTTTCAAATTTACTTATATGTGTATGTAAACGAGAAAAGTAATGTATTGATCTAATTATTTAAGCTCGTCGTTATAAGTTTCGTATTTACAAACTCTTTTTTCATGAATATTAGAGATAAGAATAGTCCTAAGAAAAGATTTACGCATTTAATTATAATAAAAATGCATAGTTATTTGTAGTTAGTTATTTCTTCATCTGATTACAATTTCTTTAGAATTAATATGTTCAAAACTTACAACAAAATATAATAGATTAGACCAGTGTATGCTTGAATATTTCAATTGAGTTGATTTTAGTTTAGCGTCCCGTTCAGCAGCGAGGCTATGTGAGACGTGGACCTACTGATTAACGTGGAATCCGAACCACATAAGCTCCCGCCGGGAATCGAACCCGGGTCTCCCACGCCAAAGGCGCGTACGCTAACCGCTTAGCCAAGTATTTCAATTGAATATATAAGTAATTACCTCAACAAGAATAATCTGTTTTTCGGTAAGGGAAATATAAATAACTCACATTATCACACACAATTTTTCTTCACTTCTAATATCAATTTTTCAATTTTATGAAGGTATTAATACGTTTACAAATTAGTAGTTTTCTTATTTAACCAAACGCCTTATTTTATATAGTAAATTACTTAATAACATTTCAATAAACTTAACGTTTTTTTTTTTGTCTTGCAAACTCTGGAATTTACTTGTATTTCTATAATGAACAAACGGACCTAACAATCCTTTATCAATATTTAAAAAAAAAAAGCGTCTTCAACTGATCAACCCAATTGGAGGCTATAACTCATCCGAAAACAAACGTAAAGTATCACAGAGACACAGAAAGGACAGGCCAAGAAGTTATTAAAGCTTGTTCTTAACTTTAATAATCCGCAATCTGCTCACTCTCCGATTTTTCTTCTTGGACAGTGACCAGTATTTAAATAAAAAAAGGAAGGAAAAACAAATACCCGAAATTAAAACCCAGAGCAAACTTGCAAATTCAAAAGTTATGCTTCGGCCAAACTGCATGGCTATGTCAACCTACAGACACATTTTCATTCACTACAACGCATACTAACACCAAACAGAAATAGCGGCAGGTCACCCCTTACCTTCCGATACCAAACGAAACACGAGTCAGACAACAATAGAGCTGTTGCCCCATCGTCCTAACTTCAAAAAGCCTTTTTTTCTTTTTCTTTAAAAAACCAGTGTCATTTTAATATACAAACATACGTATTTTAAATATAATTTGCTTCTTTTTAACGTACAAAATTAATGTTTTTTAAATCACTATTTAGTTTATCTTATATTTTATTTCATTCCATTTGATAGTCTCACCAATTATGTTACTGTGTGATGTTTTCTAAGCCAGGGCAGGGGAAACTACCAAGGAAAGTCACACAGTGTCGATTCGAGAGGAGAAACACATTCAGAGGCGGCTACGAACTATCAGCTAATACAAGTCCCGTTCTGGAGCTCCTTCTGCCTATGCGGACAGCGTACGCGCCTTTGACGTGGAAGCTCCGGATTGGATTCCCGACGGGAGCTCATGTGGTTCGGATTCCATGTTAATCAGTAGGTCCACGTCTCATATAGACTCGCTGCTGAACGGAAACCTTGAACTCAACAACAACAACAACTAGTCCCGTTCTGGCCTTTTGTTTTATTTATAGCATTTATACATAAAGTATATGTTTAAAATGTAATAAATTTTCAAAGTTCCCTCAATAATATTTTTTAATACTGTTACTTGAAAGTAATATGTTTGTACGGTCTTTGTATACTGCAATGTTTTCATTCGATATATTTTAATTTGTGTTTCATATATGTTTTGGTTTTACAAAAAAATCTTTAAGTGTTAACCTCTTAATAAGATTTAATTTGTTATATATATATATATATATATATATATATATATATATATATATATATATAGATAGATAGATAGATAGATAGATAGATCATGTTCTTTCTGTTGTTCACCTTGGTCTTTAAATAGATAGATTAGTACATATTTTCTTAATCAAAAATAACTTCTTGTTGTATTTCTTTATATAGCTTTTATTAAATCTCTTTATATAATTTATATTTCAGCTATATGAATTTTCCAGTCAAATCATTTGATATGAATGTTTTTTTTTTTTTTTTAATTTTTCATCACTCGATTCATAGAATCCATATCTTGTGCGTTATATAGGAAAAGTAGTACAATTTTATAACATTTTTTCTCAGTTTCCTTTTGTGGATTTGTGCATAAGAATTAAAATTTTTCCTTCTCAATGGAGTTTAGAGTTCTAATTATTAATTATGTTGGCAGATGCATCTTCATTTCTAGAATATCAATTCAATTTTCATTTATCGTTTCAATCTATCTTTTTATTTCAGGTTTAGGTGTGCTTTTTACCATTTTATTGCTCTGATAGCTTAAGATTCTCATGGATAAGTTTAAGCCAACCTTCTATCAAATTTACAATGCCCAAACCTATTTATCACATCAAGAAATCGGTTTGTTTTGAAAGTATCCATAAAATATTCATTAAAGTTTACCACGACATTATTTGTATACATTGAAGTATTTTTCAATACAAATATTTAACTGTTTTAATGCAATTTTTTGGTTTCCTTTCCTAATCAAGTTTCAGAAATATATACTTTATATTTCTGGTCGACAAAATTTTCTTTTCTATTATTTAGGAATTTACTCATTTATCACGGTGAAATGTTACTAGGATACCGTCATTAGAAAGTATTATGGTGATTTGTACAATTTGATTCAAATAATTTTATAAATATTCACTTCAAAGAACGAAAAAGTATCCATCTTGTATGTACAGTTTATATTATATCTCTTACAATTTAAAAAAAATCATTCTTTATATTAACTTCATCAGGTATAGATCACACACCAAAATTCTACTTTTATTGATGCCAACTTGCGGACAAAATGATTATTCGCTCACACACTTACGTATACAATTCTGCAGAAGAAAAATAAAGGATCCTAAAGAAAATCAATCCCTTTAACTGCCGACTGAATAATTTGTCCATTCTTGATTTACCAAGAAACGCAACAGAGCTTTTGCGGAAATATGCTTTTTGTCTCTATGATTACCTGAAAATCACAACGCTAGAAAACCTATAAATTATCATTTGTTTACTTGAATTGATTTTGAGTTTAACGTTCCTATCAGCAGCGAGGCTATGTAAGACGAGACCTACTGATTAACAGTCACCTATTGTACGTATATATTTTAACACAATCTATAAACCTTGTATAGTAGACTGATTTTTTGTTATTTTAAGAGTATGAATATAATAAAAATATGCCTATAGGAATAATATTCATGATAATACTTAAAATATTTACCGGTATCAACTCAAATAGCATTTATCTTTTCCACTTATGTTCGCGATCCCCATGAAACACTCTCCCGACCCCCAGATTTAGAAACAATGAACTAGAGAGTCAATCAAAACCTACTGCGAAAGTTATTCAGAGAACATTAATAGATTACTATTGTTTGGAAACCTACTCCAATTATTTGAATATTAGTTACTCTGAATTATTGTAGACTGTATTTCTACTGCAAAAAACGTACAGCCTATAGGTCATACTGCGCACAAAGGAACACTAGTGTTCATGGGTCTTACGAATCACAAGGCAATTGCAATTGTGTAAAGCCTTAAAAAATTCACAACCGATTATCTTCTACAACATGCCTTTGAATGTCTGGCGTTGTGTTGATATTATGTGGCTTATGAGGTAATTGGCGAGTGAAGCAATATAGTATGCTACCAGATATAGAGTTACTGCCGCTTGTTTCCTATTATATATCGCGCTGCGTAGGAGATATTGCTACGTGTAGGTGATGCAAGTGGGCAGTGTGCTAACATCAAATTCGTTTTGAGTTAAAATAGTAGAATATTACTAACTGTTAAATCAGACTTGTTTATTCAACTTCTAGAGTGCAGTGCGAAAGAACCGTTTGAAAATGTTGCAACAATAAAATGTTTTCCAATATTAAATCTTTATCCAGTTATTAATATGTACACTACTTGTGCTTCTCGTTACTAATATTCTTCACCATTATTAGTCAGGGCCGTCACGTGCATTGTAAGTGCCCGGGGCAGAAATTCCCAGAACCCTGCCCACTGTGTTATGAAAACGACCAGAGTGTATTCTGTACTACTAGATAAAATAATATTTTAAAATATAAAAATAACGATATAAATATTAAAGCGCAATGTGTATGTTATAACAAAAACGAAGTAGGTTTTTCTTACTTTCGCGAAACTCAAATAAAATAAACTTTCTTCTCCTAGAGATTAATACATTTTTCATTAAAGTTATCGTAAGGCTGACTAACTAAAGTATCTTTTTCAGGTGACGTTCATATTTATTTGTGAGCACTTACTTCAATTCAATCCGCAATTGTAATTTATGTTTAAAATGAAAATGTGCGGTTTGTTAATGTATACTCTGCAAGACTGTGTTAAATATACCTGGTTCCAAAAGATGTAGTGAAGAAATCACCTATGATAACATAAAAATACTAATAAATTACAATAGAATTGAGCAAAATTAACTGCATAATGACATATACATACTTTATTCAAACACTAAATTGCATTTTCCTGAATTTTCTGTGACAAAATGTAGAGAATATCACTTTGAAATCTATTTTTCTGGTTTCATCATTTTCAACAGCTAGTATAGCAATGGAAATAATTTATGGGACATTGTTCAGTGTAAATACGTCTACTACTTGAGCATTTCTTCGACGGTATAAGTTTCTTCGGTTTGTAACAAACAGTCTAGCGGGTAAGAAGTAAGTAGCAGCAGATCAAGGTCAGTTTTCCAAGATAACATCTTTGCCCATGCCCTGATCATTAATAAAATATCTGAATTAACATTAAATTTAAAAAAATAATTTACTAAAATGACAGAAGAATCTATATTATATGAATGTTGTTTGTCGTCCTGGCGCCCCGGTTGGTCTCGGCGCCGGGGGCGATTACTCCGGTCGCCCCGCCCGTCCTGTACTTAGTGTTCAATTAGCCTGATAGCGGTAGGCTCTTAAATCCAGTTCATCTTGCTCAATTTGTCCCGATCTGGAACCTTTGTGTAACAGCATTCGTTTTATTTCTTCAAGCTATAAAGGATTTTGGTTCACTCAATTGCTCATCCTCGTTTGATCCTGTTGGATATGAGATCAGGGCAAACCATACTTACAAATAAGTCTCAGACTTTTACGTTGCTAAAAGAAGTAATACTTGGAAATATGTTAGATAATAATGGTAGAGATTATAAGGCATTTAATTATGAAAGTACAGATTATTAAGATATAATTTATGGAGATGTAGATTGATCAATTAAAACAAATTAAGTGTAATTGTGGTGTATTATCGATAAAGAGAATAGAGTGCAGATAGGCACAGATTAGGAATAAGGCTTGGGAGAATTTAGCTTTGTATGCACGTAAATATTGATGACGTCAGCTCTGAATAGTTGATTCAATTGCATTCTGTTAGAAAAAGAACACAGAATTCACTATTTTCTGACATACAATGACTCAAAATGAAAATATATTATGTTAAGCCTTGTCTTCGGCCACTGGTAAAAAGAGGATTTTTCCTCAACTTCTGGGGCTTTATTATTACCTATTCGATATGTTTGAGTGTATATATACTAACAACCAACTAGTTGGTATTTTGAGCAACTTTAAAACATAATGGATCATGAAACAATTTCTGTGAGCGAAATTCATACAAGTTTATATGATGATGAAAATGAACTGAGTGATTACGATGTAGATCCTGATTTTGAATTACTTAGTATCCATGATTGTAACAGCGAGAGTAGTGAAGATTATGATAAATGTGAAGAATTGTTAATGTTGCTGGTGTTGCTCCTCAGAAAACTCCACACATTGCGTCCTTAGATAACAGTCTTGCCTACGATGAAAACTAAAAATATTACCCCTGACATTCAGTATTTTTCAACATACAAGGTGCCTTCTGTTACGTTAAAGAGAACATATAAGTGTCCTATACAATATTACTTATCTACATCAACATTTAAGCAAGTATTCTTTTTTATATAATTTTCTAGAGAAACTCACAAAATTTACTACAAATATAAAAACAATTATAATTATTTACAGAAAAATAACCGAAAACAAAAGTTTTGAGCTGAAATGCGTTTTTTAAATTTTATAAATACTTATAATTACATAAAAGCATGTTTCTGTAATAAAAATATTGGTTACAAATTAGTTATGCAGTCTTATTTTCTTGGGTCTCTTAACTCCAGCCCAACCGTTTATGAAACTTTTTCCACCCGACAATTGTAGGGTTAAAGAAATATCAAGACTCATAAATATGCCAAATACCAGTATTGACCCAAAACATTAATACAATACACATTCAAGCTATGAAAACATTGCAATTGCACTACTTTTACACGAATCCCGACGCAGTACTTCATAAATGTACCTTGTATATGTATACTATCTTCATATGCTCAGCCTGAACAACATCTGCTGTCAACCTTCCATCCATTCGAAACTTTGCGAGCTGCAACCAATTTTTTAGTAGTTGGACGTGAGTTTTGAAGTTCGATTACCTATGATAAAAAAAAAAACATGAATAGGATCGTATTCATAGCGAGGGCTAGCATTACATGATGAGGCAAAGCATACACTATCCTCCACGAAGGATATGATCATTATTTGATAACGTTCAAAGTATATTTGTTGTCCAAGGCTTCTGTGGCCGGACTAAACGATAAGCTAAGACCTCTACTGCCGACAATTTGTGGAAGTGCACTCGCAATTGGAAAGGAAGAACCTCAACTAAAGAAAAGGAAGTGTGTTGTATAATACGGTGACTACACCAGACATACATACATTTAACGAACTTTCTTCTTAGGTTTCATTACATTCATCTTATAGATCAAACCTTTAGAATATGGTTTCCTAACCCTCTGTAGACCCCCTGAATAATACTAAATTATTTTAAAATTAAACACATGTCGCATTCCTATTACCAATATCACACGAGTCCAACATACGGGATCAAAGAAATTCCAGAAACAGATACGATACCTCAAATGTTTCTGTCTTTGAAGCACTTCTGGCTAAATGCATCCTTGAGTATTGAATAATACTTAATGATGCAAATAAAAGATTCTTGTGATTAATGTAGCTACTTAATGAGGCTCTAAGCAGTAACAGAGCAGACTAAATATAATCACAGTTTTTAGGAATGTCACATTGTTGCATATAGTAAATGTATCACTCTCAGGGTAGTCATGATTCTAAGATCTCTTGTCTTGCTCAGGTCTTGTTTGTCAAAGCCAGACACGTTTTTGCTCTGAGTAGCTAACACACTTCTTAGCTTTTACGTAAATGAATAAAATTTAAAGTATTTTGTTTGGAATGTTTTACTATGGGTACAAATTTCAAATGTAACAAATACGAAAGGATGCCTTTTATTTTATAATGTTATTAGTGATACCGGCAATTAGTTCTGTCTAACTCAAATTGTGTGACAAAATGCTGGGAAATGTGATGTATAAAAAAGTTTTACATTAAATCGAGTATTGGCAACCGTGAAAAGCATTGGAGTGGAAGGAATACAATGGAGTGGAGAAATATATCATTATTTATGGTTTGTACTGAAACAACAAACTCTTAATTTATAAGTTAGAGAAATAATGCAGGTTAATGAAAACTTCAACTTACGAGTTGCCTTCAACGACTACCTTACATCTAAAAATCGAAACGAGCATTGTTATTAAATAAAGAATATGTAACAACTTTGTATATATTACATTATTTAAAATGTACACATACCACTCAAAGCATAGCAAACGTTTTATTGATTTTACACATATATTTTATAAGTTAGAAACACTGAACATCAGGGCACTACTGGTTATTATTCTATTTCTGTGTTCGTACATAGTGAGTATTAGTCAAGACGATGTAGTATAGTTTCGTTGTTGAATTGTGAAAAGATGGCGGTTACCAGTAGAACCACGTTATGGATACAGTTTTGTAATACATCAAATTGTGCAGATCATGTGGATACTTGGAGAGAGATTGCCCAAAAATCTAAAAAAAATGCAAGCCAAAAACATTAATCAGACCACCGATTGTTGGTAAATGTAAACTGGATAGATACATTAACTTTTCTGTTTCCCTTATCTTCAACTACATGGCTTAAATATGAGTAGTGGCCGAAGAAAATTGAGCAAAGAATTACTTTTCAGAAGTATATAATAAACTCTTCTTATTTATTTTAGTTTTCCTTTTCAAACCAATCGAAAGTTAATTTCCAAATGACCCTTTTGAACTCGCTATAAATGGAACATTGCTTTCCAATATATAAAGTAGTTGCTTCTCGAAATATCATTAAACTGATCATTAGAAAAACATACGAAATGTTGTTGTTCTCAGTTGCATACCGTTTCCGAAATATTCACCTCTAAAATGTGAGTGGTTGTATATCCAGGTAAAATGATCAGTGAATATAGCCGAATAATTGGCTGAATATAGTAAATGAAAGAAAATGTGAGACAGGAAAATAGTAAAGGGTACATTAAATGGATAGTATTGTTTCTCAACACGGCTTTTTATAATGAGCCACTTAAACGTCTCAACATGCTGAACTGTCAGTAATTAGATATTTTGTTTTAAATATGGTATAGGGGCTAGTACTGTATAAACTGTTGCGTTTTATATAATTTTTCACGCATAAACCATTATCAGCATATAGATCATCCAATATTACCAATTACATATCAAATTCGTTAATATTACAAATTTATGTAAGTTTCTAGTCGTTCAAGATCTAAAGCTAATAGAGTTACTGTAAACTAACAGAAGAAGGCTTTGAAGTAGTCTTTGAATTATGATGTGATCTGGGAACATTCTTGAGAGGATATAAACAAAATTAAAATTAAAAGACATCTTTTAGTTTTAAGTCCGACGCTTATGCCGGTTAGGCTATAGGGGATGGTGATGGTGATTCATGAATGAAATGGTGGAATGAAGAACGTGGGAGCAAACGGGAGAACTCCGAGAAAAGCCACGAGCACGGTGATTATCCAACACAAGGTACACACGGAGCGAGCTGTGATCGAACCAAGGACTCCAAGTACCAGAAGTGGACGCTCTACCACTGAGCCACCGCGCCCCCATAATATAAACAAGAATGGGGATGTTCGCAGATACCAAAGATTCAAAAAGAAAAGATAATTTAAAGACAACATATGGTTATTTAATGTACTTCTTTGATATTTTCAGGTGAAGGGCTATATGGCAGAAAAACTTTCAAATTCACATGAAACAGAATCCACAGGAACTTCTACCAGTAAGTGCAACATACTTTTAGTGCTTTATGTTTTGGATTTTTTTATTTGATGAAGTTCCTAGTTAATGAAGTTCTAGTTTTCAATTAAAATTATTCTACGCTACTATAGGAAACTATAGTCATCTGTTATATATAAAAGTTAAATATCACATTTCTTCGAAAAAGTGTAAAATCTGCCTCATTTGTAGCTTTGAAATCTGGTAACCCATAGCTCATCACATTACTTGATTGTTAAAGTGATAATCACATTACGATACGAAAGTTGAATTTTATCTGTACTATTAATCGTCATTTTTATTCTGTGTCATAAGCCTCATAGTAGTCGCCAGACATATGTTCTTCAGGAAAGCTCGACAATGGGGTCAGTCAATAAGTTTTAATCGTTAATAAATTTCTATATAATGGTACGATATAAAATCGTTTGTTTCGTTTCAAAACCCGCTATGTAATATTACCTTCTTTCTATAGGTTTTCCTCTTGGAGAAGAATATTTAATGCTTTCATATACTAAACTCTATAATAAACTCTACCTTTCTGGCAAATAATAGAAATTTCTTATGTTTGATTCATTGTTGCAGTTTTTACCATTGTTAAGTAACACGGCAGTATGCAATTTTATCGTCTGCAAATTTCCGTTTCCTGGAGGGAAGGTAAGAATTTATACATTTTTTCTTTCCTAGTATCCCTTATTCTATGCTTCTAAGAAATTTCAGGTTTTACATTTATAGGTGTTATATGGAATTTTCTGTATTCAACGTGAATTTAAAGCATTATAAATCTTGAATCAAGTGACCTAATCATATGCAAATTTCCATTCCTCCTTAAATTTTGGCTTGGAGTAGAGGGCTTCCAGATATGGATTCATTTCCCTTTACGTGTAAGGCAATTATTACATTCGATCAAGCTGCTAACTCTTGATCCACTGCTGCCAGTGTCCTAAAGGAGAACTTTAATTTTGCACAGGAAGCAGTACGTAGAATTCAACGTCATGACTACTATCTAAAAATTATAAGTATCCATACATACATTTCAATTGTCAAACAACCGTTATAATTTAGAATGTGGATACATTCCGCGACATTGAGCGAGCAGATATTATATTCTTTACATAATCTAATAAACTGTGGTCCGCTACAGTCAGATATGATGTGCTCACACTGCTCTATGACTCACTTTAAGAATTGGATTTTGCTGCATTGTGAAGTGCACCTAATACTTTTCTATTTTGCCGCCACTCAAAACTTTGGAACAGTTTAGTTCAATGTTTTTAAAACACACATTTCCAAGAAACGTCGTAATAACTCATTGAGTTTGGGAGTAGAAACTGCCTCAAATAACACAATCTTTCAGGTATAAACAAATGTATTGCTTATATTAGCTATCAGTGCATGGCGGTACAGGACTGGAAAACAGGAAGGAAATTATTTTGTTTATTCTAGTTTGCAAATTAAATAAAACTAACAACTAATTGCACATTACTCACAGCATCTATCTGAAGAATTTTGCACTATTACCTACGTTACAATGCATGATTTAAACAATAAGTTGGGGATGTCAACTGTACTGAGCTAATAACTGGTCAAGGTTAAAACAGTAGTTGATGTCGTTACATATGGTACTTTGCCATAGACAAATTAACTTATTACAGGTAGTATTTTTAAATACATTTATTCTTCCCTATTAACAAAGGGATTAATACACTGCTTATTTCAAAACTCATAATGAGCTAGAAATAATGTGTTTCTCTCATAGATCAAAATAATACAGAATTGGATATTTCAATATACATTCTAAAATATATATTTACTTCCCGTGTGAAAATTTATACACTTATTTTTCGTAAAGGAACTGTGCAAAAGATTGCTACATTATAAAATACAATAGAAACGAAGTATTGCAAGAGAATAGAGTTTGCATTGAGAATAATACTATTACTCAACTAAAAATTTAGACTTTGATCAATTTAATCAATTTTGTACCTCCGGTGCTAAAGAGTTCAGCTATTACCAAATTGCAAACTACAAGGATTTCTATTGCGTGTATTAAAATATTGGCTTACACTTTCTCCTTGTGTTATACTTCTTTTGATTTATTATTTATCATACACACAAAAATCAGAATGTTTATTTTAAATTAATTTAAAAAAAATGCTAATGGACTATGAGTACGTATATAGAGACTGAAAACTTACCAGATATAAAATTCTAAAATTCAACTTGAATAGGAACATACTATCAATTTTTCAGTTAATTTAGAGCAATTAATTTTTCTGCTAAAAACAAACACAAGATTGTGTTTACTTATAAGCATTGTCCTTTTTAATATTCAACGTCATCCTACATGTACTAAAACAAGTGATAAAACACTAGTAAAAATTTGAATTATTTTGAATAGATACCATATTACATATTTCAAGCTTTGAATGTTTCCTCTATGTGAAAAAATATTTAACATTTTCAGTGGTTGGTACTCTCGCACGGCAAACTGGGGTACCTAAGGTCCCCCAGATTATTATTTTTGAAATCATTTTTTGTGTTATTTTCTTAAAGCATTGTTTATTTAGCTATGTTAATATTTTCGAAGTATGCATATGCTCCTGTGATTGTCATTCCCACGAAGCTCCTGGTTTATTTGTTATAAACTTTGGGGGACCTAAGGTCCCCACTGTATATCTTGACGTCACCTAAAATGTTGCCTTCATTTTTGGTTATAGTGGGGGACCCTAGGTACCCAATCAATATTAATGATCTTTATGAAGACTTATTATGCATCTGCTAAAATCAATTATTTACATTACGAAGTACCCTGATTGAAGTGAGTTTCACAGTTAACGTCAGAAGGTTTTCATAAAGGAAGTTTACACGGAACTAACTCTTCCACATGTTTACTGCTGCAAGTCAGTTCAAATTTATCGGGGAAGGTTTTTTATTCTTTTATTACAAGTTTACTTTTAAGATATGTAAACATTCCAATAAGTTTTAAGAAAATATCTTGGCGTTTATATGTAATCAGTAGGAAGTATATGAACGAGCTTGTATAATAGAGGTGTACACGATTCGGATTCCAGGATCGGCCATCATTACTGAGACTTACCTTCTTGGCATTTATTATGTGAGACTGAAGACAAGAGGGAATCTTTCATTAGAATTAGCAGTATATATTTATGCCTACAAAAATAACTAAATAGCGTTGACTAATTGTACTTTGTACGACAGAGATATACAAACAGATAGATAGATATATTATGGACATCACATGACACAACAATCCTAATGGGTGAAGGCCTGAAGCGTGGCTTCTTGTGGGTGGCACGTGGTCAGCGTACCGCTATTCCCAACTGCTTCATGACTACCAACTTGGCCCCAGAGTTGCCTCCGGTACTCATTACTGAAGGTTTCTTTTATTCACCCCCAGGTAAACAAATCCAGGTCGCTGGATAACCAGTCGGTCGCTCCACCGATTTCACTGCAAGCCAGCACAGATGGATATATAGAGAGATGTATGTATGCAGGGATATGCGAAACAAAGTATAAGTAGATAGTAAGATAGATCGATGAATGCAAATCATAAATTGTATGCATATAATATTTAAACATGGAGTAATATAGAAATAATCTGCTATTATATCTATATCTATATCTATATCTATCTATCTATCTATCTATCTATCTATCTATCTATCTATCTATCTCTCTCTCTCTCTCTATATATATATATATATATATATATCGAGACATAGGAATGCCTTTAATGAGGTTTTGATAATGACGTTTATTGAAACACTTTTAAAATATGTGTCTGATGAGGAAACTTAAACCAAAAACACAGAAGGAAGTGAAACGAGAAAGATGTTTCAAGTGCGACAGAAAGCAGGATATAAAGTCAAGGATTAAATATGAAATATCTAAGCCACACATATGTGAGAGGCATAGAAAGACTGTAAGTGTAACAACTGCACATAAAATCTAAGTGAAAAAGGATAAATTGCGAAACACGTATGTAGTGAGACACACAGTATAGAAGGAACACAAAGAATGTGGTATAGAACTTTGTTATGAAAGTAATGTTTGGAGTTCCCTGTATATCTTCCCAATTTGGTATCAAGTCAAAATAGACATATAGACACTAAGCAGGAGTTGTATAAAGAAAAAAGAATAAGAACTGAAATTAATAGAATTTCTAATGCGATCAATTATGTAACCCATTTCATCGTTTATGTCATGATTTTCAGCTTGGCTGTGCGAGAGTTAATTACCTCATTTGTAAAAATTAAACATAATAATCTTCAATGTTTTTCCATACATGTTAGGCTAAAGAAAATGGTGTTGATGAGAAGAAAGTGAAATGGTGGAATCAAGAAAGTGAGAGAAAACGGGAGAAGATCGACGAAACCAATGCACATAATGTTTTTCCTCAACAAAAGTTCCCTTGGTGCCAGATATCTCATTTGTATATTACATTAAACAAGTGTATAATGAAATAAGATGGGATATTATGATATACATTTTAGAGCTATAGAACTGTTTTGCACGCACAATACCTTACATAATTTTGTGGCTCATCAGCCTGAGAGCTAGTGCCGAGGAAGTGTTTTCTGTAGTAATTTAATGGGACATCGGGAGGAAATCCTTTAATAAGAGATTTGCGTTTTACATCTGCTACAATTAGTCTTGCGTCTACTTTGTGATGTTATTTTTTATTTGCATGTGGATTAATTACTTTCTCTCGCACGTATCTTTAGCTCCTGTTTAATTGTTCTATTGTTCTATTCATTTCATACTTTCGTATTGCTTGATCCATTTATTTCTTTTATTAAAATCAACGATTAGTATCTACAATTCTGACGTAATTACACATTTAATAGTACTGATGAAGCTATCCTTATAACCGAAACAATGCATTATAATTGAGTTCACTTGTTCATATTCTTTTCATGGATAGGCAACATACCAAATTACGAAATTTTGGATTGCAAAACTGTGGGTCTACTGTTGCAGTTAATAAGAAATAACTCGTCCCGTGTGCTAAGGAATCAATTACACTTCTGGCCACTTCCGGTCTGGACACATGTCACTTTTAAGGTCTCTGTCTGACGTTGTTTTTAGCGCTTAAAATATATTTATAAAAATATTCTAAATTAATATATATTATAATTAACAAAAATACTACTAGATTTCTATGTAATGAATAGTACCGTATGAAATGTGTCCCATATTTTTCTTACAACTTTTGAAATTGGATTTTCTTCATCGTGTTCTTAACGACACCCTAAAATATTTCAAATGAATCTGTCATAAAATACCAGAAAGCCTGTCCTAGAAAAAATTCCTTCACGCATAGCGCAATAAACGCATTTGTCTTACTTAAAAATAATATTTCTTCAAAGAGTGCAATATCACCCTAATATGCGAATTTGGAATTCTTCAATAGACCAGATCTTTTATCTTCAGTTACGAATTTCTTCCTAGTTCTAAAATGAATATTTAGTGTGAGTTTAGTAGCATGAAAGAAATATTTTCTTCTTTCTGTTGAAAAAGCATCATCTGATTGAACTAGTACCTTTAAATGTTACTTATGAAGTTTTTTGTTACTGGGAGCACTGGTCTGTTCTTTGTCGAAACATGTCAGCAGTAAAGTTTACATGTAGTGCGTGTAGTGCCATAATTCTTATTTCCATTCGTTTGATCTCAAGCTATGTGGTTTCTGTTGGATACAATCCTGTTCGTGGGTGTTCTCGCAGTATTACAGTTTTTTCCACACTGCCGTTTTAAAAATGATTTGATAATTATCAACTTTGGTTGTTTCCGTTCTCACTAACCAACATGTGATAATAATAGATATTCAACTAGAAATTACGTTTCATGTTTGTCTGACGCCTATTTCTTAAAGGATCATCCAACCTCGACGATTGCGAATATTATTAGTTTGACTACTAAGAGTTTGGCTAAGAGTAACACATATCGATTTAATTCCATTCCTGGAATAGTGCCTTACATGAATAGTATATAATATTTCACTATACGTATATAGATTTCATATCAAACAAGGTTTTATTTTTCTTACAACTTTACATGTAACAAGAAGGTCGGATATTGAATACGTTCCGACGATTGATTTCTGTCATTCTCTGTGTAATAAAGGAAAGAAAAAAATTATAACAAAGCTTAATTTCTTTAAACACGATTTTTCTGGCAAAAAATACGATTGAAACGCACATATGAGATGAAAGCTACAGAAGTGATACAACTCACACAACGTTAAACTTATATTAGTGTTAAAAATCTATATCAGCTTTAATAATTAGAACATGTTTCTAAATATAATTCCCGCTTGAATAATGTGTTGATAAAAAACGTTCAGAATATGCACTCATCATTTTAATTCACTGATTATGCAAATTGTGGAAATATATTTACATAACTATTCTTCGATGCTTTTCTAAAGAAAATTCTCAACATATTTTCTTAATTATCATAAACAAGGGTCGCATTAATTGTCCTGTAACAATGCGCAGTATTTACCTTCTGTAAAATGAAAATGCATAGTTTAATGTTGGAAATGAACACTTAAGTACACAATTGTATACTAGAAATTATAAAACTGACTTTGTTTACTTAACTATAAATAAAAAAAAAATGATGTGACACATTTCGTTTCAAATGAAAACTTACACAACGAATACTTCAACCTTGCATGCTTAAATTGCTTGAAAGATCTCTGGAAGAGAATACTATAATTTTCTGAATATTTAATAAATAATTTTTGCGATAACTGAGGTTATATTCGACTTAATGTTACAAATAGCAACCGGACGGTTCGTAGATTATGTTTTGATTTCCTTCTGATGTTTAGTCTCTTAAATTATAACGTTGGTAGTGCTATTACCTTTAACTATTATATATCTGAATGTTATGTCTCGTGAATGTTATTCTTATAAATTGAAAACTCTGATTTTGTTGAATTCTCAGAAACGTAGTTGTACCATTGTAGGAAGGATGCCTGTTCACGATCTTACATGAAATGATTTTAGTCAATTTTATTTCGTGGTTCTATAATATATCTTCATACTCTCTGTAACAAATTCTCAATACGAAAGTTGTTCCTAAAATATCATATTTTGAAAGGTTACAATAATGAACACAACATCTATAATAATAGGGAAATAATTTACCTATGCTTCAAATTATGACTTTACATTAATAACACACACAACTGTTGAAGGTTTGTTTCTATAGTACTTAAAGGAAAGCATATGTGAGATAGTTAATATTCTGAGATTACATCTGCATACTTGAAGAGTGAAAACGTAATCTTGAAGAGACATATCATGAAATCTTCCATTACTTGTAAACCATTACTATTATACTTTATATTATTTTGTGCAATAATTCTTCACAATTGGGCAGACCTTCCAGGTTAGATATATTTGTACTGTTTTATGGATTTTATTCACAAAGAATTATATTCTTTTACTTAAACGTATTGCAGAATAATGTATTTTTATAATTTTACTAAATATGCAAACCGTATTACATCAATATTTAAAAATTCATCTCATTTGAAAAGCAGCGAATTACGTAAATTTCCATCTGGTACTCATTGATGATCCTACTCTCAACTTGTCTGTAACAACTTATCATATATTTACAAGATTTTTGTTAAATTTTCTTAAGGTCTCCAAATAAACATAATTTTCATATTTCAACTTTATCATTGGAAACACGAACGTATATAAGGAACTATTTACATTTTTTACTATGTGTTTTAGTGTAAGTTACACATTCATTACAAAAATCAGTTTATTATCAAACAGTATACCAAAGCAATTAAAGTGCCCCAATTTCTCAACCATACTCTTCGTTAACTTTAGTTAGTTACAAAGGGATGAGAGACTGTTGAAACAAAAATGCTTGTTTTCATTTATTTTTATTCTTATTAATACCACTACTAATAGACCACTACTGAATTTGTCGAGCTGAGATTGTGAGATTTTTCTGGTATGATCATGCTATATTTTCTAATACTTTTACATAATCGCATAGAAGAAAATTTGTATGTCTTTTAAAAGATGAACTACATTATTTGAGAAGGCTACAAACAAATTGAAGCTAACGCTCAATATTGTGAGTGTAATTTTCCGTAAACTATTCATCATTATTTGCTTTTACACTAATTGGACTGGTAAGTCAGCACATTAGAAAATCGTTCATACAGCATTATTCGGTGGAATGAATTGCTCCTAAAATTTACTGTTTATTTTAAAATTGCAAATGATCTATAGTTACTAGCATGAACATTGTTATTATTCTCTGTAAATAATAAGTACACTATCACGAGCTCAGTACACTCACACGTTCTAAATTCCCAATACCAGAACTTTATCCTCCCCAACCTTTTTCTTTTATAATCTTTAAAATTGAATCCAACTTGACGGAGGGTCAAAGAAAAATGTAGGATAATTGAACTTCTAAAATATTCTTAAGTACTCATTTACGTATTTTATGTTTTTAGAAAATATATGTGTCGTCACATGTCTCCACTTGACTAGGTTGGTTACTGAAAAATAGAACTCATATTAATCATTTTCAGGTACTATGTTTTCCTCGCTCGGTTCTGGTGGTATAGTCGATATATATATATATGTGCATACTTAAACTTTGACAACCCTTTCTAAATCCACTTTACTCAGAAACGATTAAATCTTCCAATGTATTTTATGTTATCTAAAATATTTATCATGGTTGAAACACCACAGAAGTTCAAATTATCTTTAATATATTGTGTAATCACTTCATGTAGACAAGTATGAAAATAGGAATATTCAAACTGAATTACTATCGCTCTATTCCTTACGAAATCAACAAAAGCAGGTATTGATAGCAGAAAATGTTTATATTCTACTTCTATAAAAGAATATTGCTTACAAATAATAGGAGTCCTCTTAATTGTCTGGATGAAGGTCGTCAATTGTTAAAGGTAATGTAATTTTATTATGTATGCATATTAGTATATATAATTTTGAAATGTGTTACACCTTCTGCCTTATTTGAGTTTCTGCTGTTAATATATGACAATTGTGAAACAGTTAGTTTAAGCACAGCTTCTATATCGACCTTGACTCTCTACCGATGCAAATATGACTTCAAAGTAGGTAATACGGGTTTCGTCATTTTTGCGAGAAAACTGTTGCAGGGGCAATGCCCCCTTCGAAGTGACAAACGACCCCGCGCAATCCTTACGGAAATTGGATTGCGGTGGAATTACTTGAAATCGTGATATATTGTAGATATGGTGTTCGTGGGAAAAAATCTCAATGGACACAGCCACAAATCACGGACCATTTGTCCACTACAGGGCTACTGAAACCGTGATATGTTTTAGGAACTTCATATTTGGAAACTACGGGTCCACTTTTTTGAAAGCTGCCTAAGATAGTGATATTCTGGATTTCGATGAAAATGACTGAAAATCTGATATGTTGTAGATGTTGTGATCCTGGTAGAAAGTCTCAATAAGGACAACCATCAATCACTGACCGTTTGGCAACTGCAGACCTACATTTTTTGTAAGTAGAAGAAAATCTTGATATTGCGAATTTCGATAGAAATGCTAGAAACCATGGTATGTTGTAGATATTGTGATTATGAGAAAAGTGTCAATATGCACAATCATCGATCACGAAGTGTTTGGCCAATACAGGACCACATTTTTAAAAGAGCTGAAGGTAACGGTATTCTGGGTTTCGGTGGAATTGCTTTAAAGCGTGATGTTTTGTAGATATTTTGATTCTGAGAAAAAGTATCAAGAGGCACAACCACTGATCACTGACCGTTTGGCCACTATAGGGCTACTTTTTAAACGAGTAGGAGGTAATATTATTCTAGATTTCGGTGTAATTGCTTGAAACTGTGATATGTTGTAGATACAAATTGATCCTGAAAAAAGTCTCAATGGACACAACCACCAATCAGTGACCTTATGGCAACAACTGGGCCACATTTTTTAAACCTCAGAAGGTAACGATACTCTGGAAATTTTTAGGAACTTATGAAACCCTGAAATGTCCCATCCCACAACTCGGAAATGGGATGGGGAAAGTAGCGTCCAACATCATTTGAGCACAGACATCATTCAGGTGTCATCTTGCGGGACAAAAGAAAACAATTAAATGCCCTAGACAATTTTTATCACCATCACTATATCTATAACATATCACACTTTCATTCATTTACACCGCAATTAAAAATATCATTATATCCGGCTGTTTTACAAAATCTGGACCTGTAGTTACCAAACGCTCATAATTCGTTGATTGTGTCCATTAAGATTTTCTCTCATGATAAGAAGATCTTCAACGTATCTTAGTTTTACTGGATCTCACTGAAATCCAGAACATCATTATACTCGGCTGCTTTCCGAATTTCACCCAAATCTAGAATCTAATCTTTTGTTTCCAAAAAAAAAGCGACTCTATAGTGGCCAAACAGTCATCGATTAGTGGTTATGCACAGTAAAACTTTTTCTCAAGGTTACAATATCTACAACATATCAGGGTTTTAGTAACTTTACAGACATCCAGAACGTCGTTATCTTCGGCTGTTTTCAAAAAAAAAGTGACCCTGTAGTGGCCAAAGCGTCCGTGATTTGTGATTGTGCCAATTGAGACTTTTTTCTTAAAAACGCAATATCTACAATATATCACAGTATCAGTCATTTTCATCGAAATCCAGAATATCACTATTTTCTGTTGCTTTCAAAGTGGCCCTGTAGCGGTCAAGCGATCAGGGATTGGTGGTTTTATCCATTAAGACTTTTTCTCAGAATCCCAATATCTACAACATATCACGGTTTTATTAATGTTTTCAGATATCAAAGATGTCGTTATCTTTGGCTGTTTTCAAAAAATTTTTTCTGCAGCGGCCAAACGGCCAGTGATTTGTGGTTGTATCTTTTTCTAGGAACACAATATCTTCAACATAGGAACACAATATCTTTGATTGCTTTCAAACAAGCGGCCCTGTAGTGGTCAAACGATCAGCGACTGGTGGTTTTGTCCATTAAGACTTTTCTCGGGATCACAATATGTACAACGTACCACGATGTCAGTCATTTTTACAGAGTTCCAGAACGTTGTTATCTTCGGCTCTTTTTAAAAAAATGGCCCTGTAGTGGCCAAACGGTCAGTGATTTGTGGCTGTGCCAATTAGGAGTTTTTCCTCAGAACACGATATCTACAACGTATCACAGTTTCAAGCAAGTTCCACCTAAATCCAATTTCCGTAAGGATTATGCGGGGTCCTTTGTCATTTCGAAGGGGACATTGTCCCTGCAACACTTCTCTAGAAAAAACACCAAAACCCATTTTCCCTACTTTGAGGTCCTCTTTGCATCGGCAAAGTTTCGTTCCTATAAAGTGTCCCTTTTAATCAAGGGGGTCTTTAAAAAAAAAGGAGCCCTTTGCCCCTCTCAAACTATTTTCCAAAAGAAACAAAAATACGTGTCGATTTATTTTTGATCTAGTTTGAAGAAAATCCTGACTTTGAAGAAAATGAAATGAAGAAAAACCATTGTGAAACTATCTTCTTTACACTTTCACGTTTTGCCCCAAAGTCTTCAATTATCGTGCACTGGCCATACACGTTCAAACCTGTTCGGCTTCGGCATGGGCTAAAACATTTGTTCGTGCACGTCTCGGCCTTGATAGTAAATAAATTATGATATTCACGCACAGAAAACAAGTTTTAACGAGGCTGTCTTTTCATGAAAATGTATTCTCGTCTCATCATTGAGTCAATCCCCTCTCGTGAACAACATTACAACTTTTCCAAATTAGTGTTTAACATTTCTCATATCTTTCGTTTTCTAAATAATCAGGTGATGATTTCCAAAGCAGTGAAAACGAGTGAATGGACGAGCTAATTTCATACTTGATTCGACTCCAAACTTAACCTCAGAAACATTGAACGGGCTCGCAACTCGAATCTGGTAAATTACCTCTAACTCGGGTGGTGCTTACCCTTACTGCTTTAAGATGTTCTGAGTTTACAATCTGCAACTGGGCAATCTTAATTGTTCTTGGAGACAAGTATCTCAGGTTAGAAATCTGCAGAGTATTTGTGTTTTGTATATGGCCATGGCAGCTTCTGAGACGCACAATTGAGAGGCACGCAACAACTGTTGGTGGCTCGATCCGAAACGAGCCTAGGAGAAAAGCAATGCTATAACATACAATAATTTTTCACATTTTTTAAACACGTTGGTGTGATATTTGTGTGATTACGATTTATATACCTCTCCTTTTTGCTGCACATAAACAAGTATTAAGCATACGTCTCGTGCAAAACATGCGTCGTCTCGAAAAAAGTGCACTTTCCGTCTCGTGTCTCGTCTCGGGGGTTCTGTCCCGTCTCGTCTCGTTTGTCTTGTCTCTTAAAGTATTGCACCATATCTTGGGAACGAAAGCAAAATGTAGCAGACTGCACCATGTTTATCAAGATACACAAAGTAATTACCCAGAACACAGAAGACAAAAATTCTCACGGTAGCTTCGCCGTGCAGCATTCACCTCTGGTGTGTGTGGTAGTTGGTTCGATCTCGGTTAGTGCCATGTGAGGTTTGTGGTGGACAAATATCGAGGGTGATTATTTTCTCGAAGTTGTCTTGTATCCTACCACTTTCTTCATTTCACTAATTCTTTCATCATTGTTGCCTAAAGATCTTAAAATAAACTCAAATAAGTTCACAAGGCAAGGACAAATAGTTTACAAGATAATATTTCTCAGCTGTTAATTGCCGAGGCACTGGCGTAAATCCGGAGGGATAAGGGGGACATCTCTCCCCAATCTTGGGATTGGAGGGACAGTCTCCCCAATATTCCGATTTGAAATATGTTTTTTGGCGAGAAATGTGATCATTTATGCCCAACTGCCACTTCATCTACATCGCTTAATATATAATATGCAACAGGTTCACCTCAGAAATCAGCTTCATCTACCATAGTATAGTCTTTTCTCTCCCTTTCATAATAAGCCTCAACTCTACCCGCCTCCCAATGTTAAAAACAACTCTGCTTCCCTGATTCTCAACAGTGTTGTTTTTCAACTCCATAAATATTTTGAACATAGTTAAAGAAAAAAATATTTTGTCAGATTTACCCGTCTGTCCCCCCACTGCTGAAGACAGATTTGAGCCTCTGGTCTCAGGCTCCTCGACTCTGTTTCTTCTCTTTTTTACTTTCTGAAGCATTAAAATTGGTTTTACCAGCTTTAATACACGGATATAAATTACTCATAGGTACGACGAAGACAAAAAGGAATATCAAGTAATGTTTGCACGTTGTAAAATCACAAATTGTATTGAAATAGACCTTCTTAAACATGTTTACAATTTCAATATTGACTCAGTAAGACCTTTTAAATGTTAGTTCGTACAACCTACCTTACTGTTTAAAACCGCGAATCAAGTAAGGTAGGCAGGTCTACTGCGACACTGGTGTTAGTAATAGCACACGGTAATTATAATAGTAAAAAGACAGGTTTAAAATGGCGCCGTGACCTTCCTAACCAATCACTAACGTTCCTAAGGACTAACACACTTATTACATTAGGTATGATAATAAAAGAACGTTTTCACAAGGAAAGTGTAGAAGGAACTGGAACTTTATATTACAATTACGATCGTGTTTACTATCATGTTTCGACGCTAGTAATAGCGACGCCCATGACAGGCTCCAGATACAATAAGAAAAACGTGAATGAATGTTTTAGCTGTCTCGTCGGCGGCTAGTGTAGTTTGGTTAAGAAACGATGGAAAGGGTAGTGAAATAGACGGGGAATTGTGCTTCTTAGTTGGACAATGAAAAAGTAATTAAATCATGGTATAAATTGTGAAAGTAACTTTGTGTTTAATGTTTAACGACACTTTTTTATTTCTATATTGTTTAAATCAAGTGTTCTTTCTGTCTGCCGAATTAGACAAGTAAGTAAGACGCTCGACTTCTAACTGAGTAATTCATGTTCAAATTTCAATGCAGCTAACTTTTTTCTCAAACTACCGAAAACAACATCGTGTGTTGTGTTTATTTAACGCAAAGAGGTAGTCCCGCTCTATCACCGCATTGGGTTGAATCAACACAGCTATTTTGTTTACTGTGTAAGAATACGTTGTAGAAAATAATTGTAAGGACACACAAAAAAGCCATCCAGTCACGGGTTCAATTTCACAAATATCTGAAAACATTTTATTTCCTCTGCCCCAGTTAAGTGAGGTTGAGGGAATCACAACTATTGACAATAAAATGCAATGGAATACTCGTCTCATTTCAACACTATACGCGTCACACCAGCACCTTCAAAGTCACTCTCTA
Source organism: Thermobia domestica (assembly GCF_964235325.1). Taxonomy (NCBI): domain Eukaryota; kingdom Metazoa; phylum Arthropoda; class Insecta; order Zygentoma; family Lepismatidae; genus Thermobia; species Thermobia domestica. Next base: position 38,651,451 of record NC_137454.1, on the reverse strand, counting down.
GCATTTGTGTTCTTCTTTGCGTATTGCTAAGAAAGCCACTTCTTACTTTGTGAGTGTTCACTTCGTACTGTTGGTAGTTCTTGTCTTACCCAGTCCACAATGTTTGTTGTACCTTTTCGTAATACGAACAATTATATTCACTCATGTAGGTCAACAAATGCCGAGAAATATTATAGAAAGTACCTAGGTATGTGCAATACCGTCGACCTGGAAGGAACGAGTAGTTATGTTCTTTTCAATTGCAGACCTTATTATATCCACACACACGTGTAAATTCGTTGTGGTTCGTATTTTCTCTTAGCTTCGTGCCACAGTACGTAGTGTTCCGGTTTACGAGTAAGAGGGTCGCGGGATCGAATCACTTCTACTATATATCTATTTTTAAAAGTATTACAATTTAATATTTTTTAAATATCGCCAGTAGATGTTCGTCTGTAATTATACCTTATTTTGAACACACAGACAATTGAGTATAGAGGTAAAGGAGACTGGAGGTAATTCTTGTTTTCTTTTTTTATACTGTTTTAGACACACCTTAATGTAAACAAATCACGCATGTAGGCAATTTAACATACTTGGGGGAGTAATGTTTTGGTTGATTGGCTTTTCAGCGCGTCTCTGTCGCTAGTGGGCCATTGGTGGTGTAACTTTAAAAACGGAAATGGGGCCATCGTGTATCGTCGTTCTGGAGCCGCCAATATTTAGCGAGATGTCGATAGTTCCCCTTCGCTGGTCCACCGATTCTTACAGCTTGGGGGTCCTTCTTAAATTTAATTGTGTACCATAATACCACATATAACATATTGATGTGTGACAATGATTAACGATATATTTTCACTGGACATTGAGTGTTGTAACGGGTGTAATATTAGATGCAAAATGTGATGGACAACTTGTATATTTCCATTACATCTAATTCCAAACGGAAGTGTTGTGACTGTAAAAACAGTAGTTTTTACACAAACAAGAATGCGTTCATCTCTGTAACAGTGAAAATTGCTACACTATAATTATTCACTGTTCTAACAATGAACTTCAATTTTGTTTTATTTCCATTAATTACATTCGAAATATGTTTGATTTCTGACTAGTAACCCACGCCTTAAACGTAGGTGGACCACGGAGGCGCAACTACGGACATCATTTAACAAACATTTTGTAACATTTAAACCATATTTACTATTGGAATATATTTTAACAAAAGAGACACTGACCAAAGCTTAAATCCACTTTATTTTAAATTATAATTTGTAACTGTTTCGGATATCTAGCATATCCTTCTTCAGACACTATCAAAAATAAATGAAAATACAGACATATATATAAATATTGTTATGACAAAGTTTAAATTCTTTAACCGTCATATATATTCATTGTTATGAAAAAGTTCAAATTCTTTTAACAGACATATATTGAGTCATTGTTGTACATTTTTTATTTTTATTTATTTATTTATTTATTTTCTATTTACTGAGGCCTTCAGCCAATCCCATAAGTCTTCGTGTTCACTTTCCAATTAATCACGTTCCTTCATTTTTGGTGCTTATGAGGGCCTTTTTTATTTTTAATTTTCTTTTTCTCTATGCTATTCAAACTTCATTGCCATAGTTCATTAATACCTAAGCCCCCTGTCCAGTTCATCAGTTTATCTCTTCCTACCTTCTTTATCCAATCTGCTTCTTTCCACTTCCTTATTATCATTCTTTTCTCCATCTCCAATACTTCCGTCTTATCCCAATTAATTCCGTGATTCGTCTTCTTAACATGTTTGTATATGGCATTGGTATCTTTCTTCCTCCTAACATCATCTTCATGTTGTTTTATCCTTTCTTTCATTCTCTTTCCTGTCTCTCCTATATATGACATATCGCAGTCCTCACACCATACCCTGTAGACGACTCCTTCTAACTCTTCATCAATCTTTTTAGTTCCTTTTCTATTCTTCTTCTTTGTTGATCTTAATAAAGTTTCTCCACTATTTCTATAAGTTCTGACCCCTCCTTTCTTCAATAATTTTTTTCAATAATTCAGTAGTTGGAGGCAAAAAACTTATGTTTAGTCTTGATGTTCAGGCTATGTTCTCGAGCCTTAGTAGAGAAGCAATAATAAGTGTCATAGAGGAAGAAATTGGTAGTAAAAGTATAAAAGAATGGACAAAAGAGAAAGTAGTTAAGGCTTTGAAGGTAATATGGGAAAACAGTTATTGTATAATAGGGGATAAAGTAGTAAAAATAAGAAAAGGAAACAGTATAGCTTCCCGACTGAGCCCAGTACTTGCACAAATAATTATTAACAAATGGGAGAAAAAGGTGAAAGAAGAAGGGTGTAAGACTTGATCATATTTTGTAGGTATGCGGATGACTGTCTAGGCTTGTGGAAAGGGACTAGGAGACAATTAGAGAACTTCAAAGATAGTGTGGAAGATAAAGAAAAAGGCATAAGCTTGGACATGGAGTTGGAAGAAAATGGAAGAATAAACTTTTTAGACTTGAACATAATAAAACAAGGAGAGGGGCTGGTTACGAGGTGGTACCAGAAAGAGTGTTCAGCGGGAGTGTACTGCCATGAGAGGAGCGACGTGGATAGGAGTACAAAGAGAAATTTCATAACAAATATGATAAGAAGAATAGAAATGCTGCATGACGAAGAGGAAGGAAGGAAGGAGAGCATACAGAAATTCTACAGACAGTTAGAGAAGAACGGTTACAGCAAGAAAGAGTTAGAGAAGGAAGAAGAACGCACTAAGAGGAAGAGAGGGAGAAAGAAGAATGAAGAGGATGAGAGTGGAAAATAGCATGGCATAGAAAGTACGGGAGAAGAAACGGAGAAACTGAAGAAATTATTGAAGAAAGGAGGGGTCAGAAATTATAGAAAGAGTGGAGAAACTTTATTAAGATCAATAAGGAAGAAGAATAGAAAAAGAACTAAAAAGATTGATGAAGAGTTAGAAGGAGTCGTCTACAGGGTATGGTGTGAGGACTGCGATATGTCATATATAGGAGAGACAGGAAAGAGAATGAAGGAAAGGATAAAACAACATGAAGATGATGTTAGGAGGAAGAAAGATACCAATGCCATATACAAACATGTTAAGGAGACGAATCACGGAATTAATTGTGTTAAGACGGAAGTATTGGAGATGGAGAAAAGAGTGATAATAAGGAAGTGGAAAGAAGCAGATTGGATAAAGAAGATAGGAAGAGATAAACTGATGAACTGGACAGGGGCCTTACCTATTAATGAACTATGGCGATGAAGTTTGAATAATATAGAGAAAATGAAAATTAAAAATAAAAAAGTCCCTTATAAGAACCAAAAATGAAGGAACGTGATTAATTGGAAAGTGAACACGGAGACTTATAGGATTGACTGAAGGTCTCAGTAATTAGAAAAAAATAAATAAATAAAAATAAAAGAAGTACAACAATGAATCTATATATGTCTGTTACAAGAATTTAAACTTTTTCATAACAATGAATATATATGAAGGTTAAAGAATTTAAACTTTGTCATGACAATATTTATATATATGTCTGTATTTGCATTTATTTTCGATAGTGTCTGAAGAAGGATATGCTAGATATCCGAAACAGTTACAAATTATAATTTAAAATAAAGTGGGTTTAAGCTTTGGTCAGTGTCTCTTTTGTTAAAATAATAAATCCAAAGCCATGAATAGTTTTACTATGGAATATATTGTGCAAAGATTTGAGTATCTTTAAACTTTCATAAATACTCTTCATTGTGATCGTAAATCACTTTTATCAATTTATAGGTTGTACATAGGGATCATTTAACACTTAAATAATGTGTCGCTGAACTAATGTTGTTCACAAGACTGGAAACAATTATCGTCTTGTCTCCTAGTGCAAATTATGAGTGATAACGGTGATAAGGCTTAAAAAGTGTTATTTTCAACATATAGTTTCTTATAACTATAAACATATAAGGAGATATATACATAAGATTTACTTCAAGGATTGGGTTAGTTATTTGCAGGAAATTAGTTTGGTGAGTTTCATTTACAATTCCAGCAATAGCATTCTTTGTAATATGTGGTGTATATTTCTTATGTTCATAAATGTCTGTCCCTTTTTTTAAAGTTTGAATACAAATGTCACTTTTGTGTGTAGAAGTCAGTTTCTATTTTTTACTACAGTGATAAGGAAGACACCTGAACTAAATTCAAAGAAATCTCTGTGTCACCACGAAACGAATTGTCATTTGCTTCTTCCCCTCATGACAGAATTTGCATCAGCTTCAGATCAGAGGAATCTTTCAATGCCCTCCCAGAAGCACGTTGTTAATCCTTCCCTGGATTCCGATCTAGGTTACCTGATGGCGTTACAGCTGCAGATAAAAAAAAATCTTCGGAAACCGTAAATCGGAGGTTCGTTCTGACGTATTTTCCATGTAATGCATATTTTTTGGAGATTAGATAATGTTATCTGTTGTCAAAAAAGATTATTTAGTTCTTCGTAGATACAGTATAAGTACATGAATCCGACCGATCTTTATTACTATTTCATAAAAGATAATTAAGAAATTATCGTAGTTAATGTATTTTAGCATGACAATATGTCTTCAAACACATAATGCAAAGTACAGACTGTTCCTGCGGGAAATCACGGATTTAAAAAAATTAAAGCTTTCTTGCTTCAAAGGAAGGGGAAAATATAATCTAATAGATTTAAAGAGTGTAGAGTCGATTTAGGAACACTATTGTGAGACCCCAGGTTCCCAACTAACTTGCATATATTTTGCAAATATACTATATTACCCCAAGACACACACACGTGACATCCCTTACTGTCCATTCACGAAGTCCATCACCAATGAATGAATAAATCCATTCTTAAAAGTATTTTTGTAATGGAATTCTTTGTGGTAGCTTTTGCCATGCTTCTCTATGCTCAGCATAATCCTGTCATATACTTTGATAACCTTGCTGTTGTATATTGTTTGAATAAACGCATTTACAGTATACCTTACTTATACTCTGTTTCACATATGTTGTATAATAACATTTGTTATCGTGTTGTGCATATTTTTTCTTGTGAAAACAAAGCAGACAGATTGTCGCGGGCGGACGCCCGATTCTCCAACAGCCATTACAAAAAATGAATGACCTGTTATCACCAATAATTTCTTCATTCAATAACGTCCAGACGTTATTAGTAAAATATAAGATATGTTTACCGGTTTCCAAAAATATAGTTGACTCATTTTGGAATATAGAAAAATTCGAATATTACTATTCATATTTTCGTAAAACTATGTAATTCGTAAGAGTCGCGCATTTGGGCATATAACGAAATAAATAGAATACTGCCTCGAACGAGAATATTTCCTCGTAGCAAGATATGTAAACTATTACTTTTAGTTAAATACTCGTTTTCTTTCGTCCTTTAAAACTTACTACCTTACCTGGCAAACCCATCACATTTACATTATAGCTTTCCATTGCATCTGAACAAACTTTTCCTTTCTACATTAAACTTGTAATATATGTAATATATGTAATATATCTCATTTTACTCTGAGAAGATTCAGTATTATTTTAACTGAAATTATTATTATTTCGATCTTTTATTTTCTGCTAGAAACTGTTTTAAATTAACACATGGATTTACCTTTTTCTTTCGGTTATTCTAATTTATAAAGAGTAAGAAATAATGTTATAACTATTTGTATCTCTCGTGTCCTTCTAACCACTAGCGACTAATTATCGTTTAAAATTCCCATGGTAAAAAAATACTAATATTTATCTTCCATTCCTGCATCCAGTTATCAATAAGAGAAGGTAACATAAAAGCTGCAAAATAGATCGCAGTGGCATTCAAAACATTGACGGGCGTGAATTTCCCCAATCAAAATCAGATTACATGAAAAGAAAATATCAATCTTTTGATATATTAATATATTCTTTACATTTAAATATCATCTGCAACTGTCACAAAAGGCTATAAAATATAAACAGATCATATGTTTATCCCCATTAGATGAAAATGAGACAGTAAAATTCTTGAAGTAAGAACAATATGCACTCATAATCCATTTTTTCAGCAAACCAATGAATACCATATTCGTTTAATATATTCTCAAAGAATTGTTTAAACCTATATTTAGTACACCAATTACACTTTACTCGTACTATTTTAAGATGTGGAATCATGTCCATCTAATACCTATAATATTCGCCACAGGTGGGTATCTTAACATTGAATCATTAGTCTCAGTTTATAGCTTATAATACACTTTATAATGTGATGGCAATATTGGCAACTCCAATAGGAAGATGTTGCAATGTTCCGCTCTATGAGATATTTCATGCTTGAGAAGCAGAACATTTTTGCATACATGGCTTACTTTTGAATTACAGTGGGCTTTTAAAGGCCAACAATTATTTCCGACTAAAACAGTATTCGACTATTACATGAATCATTTAACAAAGAGAAGCTAAGATAACAGAAAAAAGTTTTTCAGACCCTTTGTTCTACATCTTATAAAATCATGATGATGATCTGGATCATTTAGGTTTACGTGAATTCATTGATGTTTATACCCGCGTGTCCTACAATGTAATCAACAGAGACTACAAGAACAATATAGTAAGATTTTCGTTTTCTTTTATACAACAAATCATCTGAAATGAAGTACTTACCTATATTTTATTTCCTTCTTTTGATAATGGTTTGTAGCACTATTGCACAAAATATTCGTAAATCTTGTTTTACTTACTAAATTGAATCTTTTGTGTATAATATTACTTGAATATTTCTAACATGAATTTTCAGTTTCGGAAACTATAAAAACTTCTATTTAGGTCACCTTGTTTAATAATTATTTAATGTGAACTGTTGCGTTGACAAGTCACGTATGTTATGGTAGCTTGTCAACGAAGCAACTTATTACTTGTAGTAAATGCTATTATTTTATTTTACTTAGAGTGTTTTGTATGTTCTGATCATTTAACTCAGTTTGGTGTTGGAAATAGTCAATGATACACCTGGATTTTGTTCTGTTTTAAATTGGAGCTTACAGATGAATATTCTATTTTAGTTTGCCCCGATTCTTATACTTTTAAAGGAAGTATCAAATTAATTGATGAATGCTTTAGATCAGGGATTCTCCAACCTGGTGTCGTGAGAGAATTTCATAGGCGTCACGAAGATAAGTGGAAGAAATAAACATAATTAGAATTTAATACCGGATATTACTGAAAGTGGTGACCCTCCAAAACTGAAGTACTCAATATAATTTTAAACAACTGTCCAAGTTTTTGTAACCAAATTAAAAATCACTTTTTATTATATTTCCAAAAATTAAGGAAGTAATGAAGTTCTAAAATTTTCAAACGACCTGTATTTTGAAAACGCATAACATAACCAATTCGATATTTGTAATAATAATTAACAGACCAAATGCGGTTTTAGGGAAGTTACTGTAATCACTATATACCAAAAATTGATTCTACTTTTTCTTTACAAATAGATGGATATCGTGGGATGTCCGCAATGGGTATATTAAAAATCCCACATCAGCTTTCTACAAATCAGAAATTATAGGGGGGTCGCTGGCAAGAGGATGTAATAAAATGGAGGTCATGTTAGCAAATAGGTTGAGAATCACTAGCCTAGAGTACACATATATGTTATATGTATCAAATATGAATTAATATATAAGTATTAGAATGTAAACTCTAGTTAATAGGTACGTTGGTAATATGCATAATAACTATGTGAGTTTCGTTGCAACGTACGTGTTTTAAAGCTGATAGATCTTCAAAATATGTGTATTCTATAATGCAAATATGAAGTGCAACATCTATAACTACTGGTTTCACTTATTAATAAGATGCAGAATAGAATCTGTTCCTATATGCAACCCTCATACTCAATTGCTAAACAATTAAACAGTAATACACGTATTGCGTGTTAGTGTCATCACATAATTACAGTTTATTTTCTTTATATTATACATTAATAGAAATAATCATAATAATAATAATTTTATAGAAAATTCAAATTAAAACTCTGTTTAATAAGTTAAATAAAGAGTATTATATATAGTTATAATATAATTTTTTATCACATTTTTTTAAATATTGTGTTACATCCGCAGATAATGTAGTTACTAAACATTTTTTGAAACGTTACTTCTATTTACTTAACCCTAGATTAGGCGCGTGGGTAACAGGTGTCCCCCATTGATTTTACACTCGAACTTACAACAATGTGTATTGGTATTCTGAGTTGCGCCTTTCAGTAGCTGAAGGTTGGTTATTGATGTTTATTGTAGTGGCAGTAGCACACTTCTGTTTCTCGTCTGGAATTTGTAAGAAATAAATTCTCTCTGCAGCTGCGTATTTTGGTGACAATTGTCAACCATGCGCCCATTTATCCTTGTTCCTGCAAAGTATGCTCACAAAAAATGAGCATTTGTACCATTTGTTTCTTACTAAAGAGCCAACATACTATATTTAAATGAAGAACAAATGAAATAAAAAATACAGAATATTATATACATAGCCGACAAAATCGGATTCAAGAAAGAACAAATACAGAAAAGGAAAAAAAATAAAACTATGATTCAACACCTGTCTCAACTTACAGTACTCAAGGGAGAAAATATACAGGGGAAAATGAAACCTACAATATTGAAATGCTGCAGTGACAGAAAGTATTTAAGTGCACTGTACTACAAAATGGCAATGTAAAGCCAACCATCCCTGTTGCTTATGCTGTACATATGAAAGAAACATACGCGAACGTGCGAAACATATTGCAGAAAGCAAAGTACGAACCGTTCCAGTGGTCTGTATGCGCTGAACTTAAGGTTATTGCCATCCTCATCGGTTTACAAGGAAGTTACACAAAGCACTGTTGCTTCTTGGGTCATTAGGATAGTCTAGCCAAGGATCAGTACACCATCACACAATGGCCGCCAAGGAAGCAATGGGTCACATTGGAGATGAATGTGACTAATGAACGTCTTGTGGATCCGGAAAAATATTCTTACCACCCCTTCATGTCAAATTAGGGCTCATGAAGTTCTTCGTCAAGGCCCTGAACCGGGATGTTGAACCATTTAATCTTTCAGAAAACTATTCCAAAGACTCAGCGAGGCCAAGGTAAAAGAAGGTGTTTGAACGGGACCTTAAATCAAAAACGTTATTAAGGATACTACATTTTCTTCTAAGCTTAATGAAGTAGAAAGTGAAGCTTGGGAGACCTTTCGAGAAGTGTGCAGTAACTTTCTAGGGAATCATAACTCACCTGATTACAAAGACATTGTGGGCAGGTTAACTACTTCATTTCGTAACACGGGATGTAATATGTCCCTAAAGTTACACATCCTGAATTGCCACCTGGACCTTTCCCTGAAATGTACAGTTTGGGAGAGTCTCTGACGAACACGGGGAAAGGTTTCATCAGCAACTAGCTACCATGGAGAGGTGTATAGAGTGGTTAATGGAGTGTGAATATGTTGGCAGCCTTCTGTTGTATTCTGACACGCAAGACACCCTGTAGTAATTACAAGAGAAGTAGGAAAACTTAGTGACACGTAAGTGTTAATCTTTAAAATTTAACAAATTTATGTGCATAATTTATGTTGTTATTTAAATTATAACGTGCAAATTATTATGGGAGGAGAATAGCATCTTTGGGTGGATATTAAGACACCCCCTCTTCCTGAAAACTGGTATGTCCTGGAGGAAAACGGGTTACGGATCCGAAATCAGGAGGTCGAAACCTATAGGAACCACATATTTTCGTTCGTGGGAGCTACAAAAAGTTTCATTTTGCCAACCAGTGCTATACACGAACTACAGGAGAACCAGAATAGAGCATTTAGCTGTTTTTAAAGTGAATAAGGCGCACGACTCGGTTAGGAGAGAAACATTATACAACGTTCTTACAGAACTAGGAATACCGAGAAAGCTACCCAGATTAATTAAGATAAGTTAAATGAATCCCAAAGTAAAGTCAGGATAGTAAATTTTCAGTCGTATCTTATCATTTCTCACGATAGAACAAAAGAACTTGTTGTTTTTCAATGCAACGCTTATCGTCTAGGCAGAGTGCTTCGTCGCAGCAAACTTATGTTTTCTTTCTTTAAAATAGTTTCCAACTTATAGTCTTCGTCATCATGACTGTTCCGCATATACTTTTTTATAATAACATTTATTAAGATTGGGAATATTTTTGAATACGAAGTTGATATTGTGTGTGAATGATATTGTGTTTGTCGTGTTCTCACGCACACATATTACGACATCCCTCCTGCCGAGAGAAGAAATGTTCATGTCCTGCAGGAGTCGTAGGTGAAATGACTCATACACACAATTACCATCGTTCGCTCCTTTTCACTAAACTGTTTCACGTATAACAGTAGTGCATAAAAAGCCAATAACTATGGGAAGAATTTATTAGTTTAGACTGCTACACGTTTTTTAACTATTATTTCCAAGCTTCATTCTCACGGGATCAAATCAAATGTTGGCAGTGTTCTTTATTATAACATCGATCCATTTGCATTGTCTATGAATGCAGAAAACATTAACATTTTCTTTATTATTTGATAGAGTGCATTGTCAACCCTAAGTGTAGAGAACGCGTTGTTCCCGGGAGTCAGTAGAAGCGGGGAGTTAGCAATAAGAGTTCATCGTAAGAGGATTTAGCAAAAGTTCGTAGTAGACAGAGGCAGTGCAATACATCGTATGAAGTGATAGTATGAAGAATTTTGTGGTGCTACATTAATATATTGGTTGTGAAGCAAAAGGACAAACAAATACCTTCTGGATAGGTAGCGTCCATTAGGAGTCAAGATACTTCATTCATCAGTATTTCCCCTTTCCCCTTGCCATTATTACATACTGAAAGTCTCGACTCAGTGCGAAGAGTCAATTTATAGTGCAAGTGATATTTAAACAAGGGCTATGTTTCTAGTGTTCGTAAATAGTTTGCGCATATCTACATTTGCCATGCAGTGTTATGAAATTATACTTCATTTCGTTTATTCGATTGTCGCAGTGCAATTTCTTCTGTTTGAACGTTTAGCTCTATAAAGTGACAATTTTGTGTTATATATATATATATATATATATATATATATATATATATATATATATATATATATATATATATATATTATTCCGTTCCGTACCCACACATATTCACACTCAATAAATAGGAATTTACCTAAGTAAATATCGTCTTCATTCATGTGTGTGTGAATTCCTGCGAGCAGACGGCTTACCAGTTGCGTATATGTATGCGTGTGCATACGCAAAAGTAAGTATTATACAACCTGAGTCTCAAAAGCACCAACGTGGCTCATGTCAAATCAGTTGTCATATTTCCATGTTATCAATCTGCGCCCAAACAGAGTATGAGCCTGGACCAGAATTGTTATCAGCTGTTTTCTTAGGGACTTCTTCGGGAGCCAGCACCCAAGGGAATCGGTAGGTAGCAATAGAAACCAGGGCTTAAGTTGAACGGTATTCACCAGGTTATGGCATATGCTGATGATGTAAACTTAATAGGGGATGATAGGAGAACAATAGAAAGTAATGCAGGGATCTTAATAAACGCTTGCAGAGACATGGGTTTAGAACTAAATTCAAAGGAAACTAAATACATGGAAGTGCGTCGGGACTGTAATACGGCAAATTGTGGATGCGTTAATATGTTATATATTACTTTTGATAAAGTGGATACTTTCAAATATTTAGGACCAATATTAACAGACGAAAATCATATTCAGGAAGAAACTAAATGTCGACAAAAAGCAGGGAATTCATGTTACTATTCGGTTCAAAATCTCTTGTCGTCGCGAATTCTGTCAAGAAATTTGAAGCTTAAAATATATAAAACAATAACCATTCCTGTTGTTCTATATGGTTGCGAAACATGGTGGCTTACTCTGAGAGAAGAACATAGACTGAAAGTATTTGAGAACAAAATCCTGAGACGAATATTCGTACCCAAGAGGAATGGGAATGGGGAATGGCGGAAACTTCATAACGAGAAACTACATAATTTATACGGTTTGCCCAGCATGATTAGGGTCGTCAAGTCTAGTTGGCTTAGGTAGTCAGGTCATGTAGCTAGAATGGAGGAAAGTGGAAACACATTCAAAGTCTTTACCGGAAGACCCATCGTAAAACGACCATTAGAAAGACCTAGGCGCAGATGGGAGGAAAATATTAAGATGGATCTCGCAGAGATAGGAATACAAAATAGAAACTGGATGCAGTTAGCTAAGGATAGAAGTCAGTGGAGAGATTTTTTGAAGACGGCATTAAACCTCCGGGTTCCATAGGCCATAGAGTTAGTCAGTTAGTTAGTTATGAGGGAGGGATTTATACCAAATCTAAAATACTAATCTGGTAAATGCAATTGAAAATATTTTGTTTATATTTTATTTAGCTGATAGTGTTTTAGTTTTATTTGGAATTTATAAGACTATGTGTATCCTGTTATATTTTTCTATTGGTTTATTAAATTTGTTGTTAATTTAATATGGAAGCTAACGCATTATAACAAGCCCCGTTACAAGGGAAGTTATTACACAGTACTTAGGGAGAGTACGCTGACTCGCAGGAGAATATTAATTACTTAAATTAGTAAACATAACTCATAACTCATAAAGTGAGTATGAGATTGATGCAGGGTTTCTGAATAAAATGTGGTGTTTGGATTGTTTTACTTTTCTTGCAAATGGGAAGATGAAGAGTTAATGAAATAAAAAAACGGAGATGAAGGGATTCTAATACTCAGAATTATTGACCAAAAATTTACAAACCAATCAAGGCTTTGACCTAAAGGGTCCTGATATACATCGGCGATCCCATTAACTGAAGGCTTTAAGAGATAAAGTTCCAATGTAAGGCTATGTGTAATAAATAGAAAATTCGATTCTTTCCCCAGAAGAACACTTTAGAGAACATTCAATGAATTCTTACCCACGTTCGTTAGATTGGTTATGTCTATGTGGACAGTAACTAGATGGCGTTGTCACTAAATACTGGGTTAAAGGCATACTATTAGATGTGGAAGGGCTTGGGGTCGACTGCCGAAGTAATTGGATGGAACAAGCGGAGGTATTCGTTCTGATCTTCGGTGCTGCCTTCCAGTCTTGAAGTTGAAGACCCTGCTTGCCTCTTGACGCTGAAGTACCTGGTTCGTTCTTGCTGGTGGCGCTCTATTTAGTATCTCTCTTAGGATCTGGTCTCTGGACTAGAAGGGACGTCTGGAACTGGACGTTATTAGAAACATGGACGCTGGCCAACTTAACTTCGTGGACTTCTGGGCGTCAAAGTCTCCATCAATGGTGAAAAGCATGGTGATTCATGAGCGTTATGCTGCGCGGAGTGACTCGAGCGGCCTCGAATAGAGTGCGTCACATACACTAAACATGAACTGATGATAACGTACCACTGAACTTTCTAATCACTAGTTTCTACATGGAATCGTTTCCGCATTTTCTAGGTTGAATATTCAATTATAACCAAGATAAAGTCTTCTTTTTTAGGACATCCGCGTGTTCGTTGTTGAATTTAAGCTGGTTGTGTTCTTTGAATAACGTGTCTATTCTGGAATCACAATACTGTCCGGATGTTTTCTTTTCTTTGAAAACTTGCCACCTTTTTGATGATAAAATTTTTCATGAATGTATAATTCAGTTCATTCCGGCTGTGTGGTACAGGGGCGGATCCAGGACCGACTTCTGGGAGGAGGCGGTGGGTTGTCATACTGCTACTTTTAAGGACTCCAAACTTTGGGATGGGTTTTATTTATATATATAAAATAAGAAAGTTTCCTCTGGATCCGCCCCTGGGTCGCTACAATATAATGTGCCTTCTTCTTAGGAAAAAATAATATAAACTTGAAATTATATCCGTGGTTAATGTATATAAATAATCGCCAGATATTATGGTATTTTCAGGGCTTCATGGATTTCCCTGGACCTCTTGCCGTCCACTTGGAGAATGCTTCCCGGACGGATCTTGCCAACCAGTAGTGCAGAAGAAAGATGCATATTGCCCACCAGGACAAATTTGCTGCATTTTAATAACATAATGTTATTATCTTCTGTTTAACCACTCGTTGTAGAATTAGAGTTTGCTTTCTGTTCTATACTATTTGAATTCATAACATTGAGAGTTAAATATTCAATGATATATTAATAAATAGTAAATGTTCAAAATTGTATTGTTATTCATGGACACGAATTTTGTTGCTTGTTTTTAATTTCAACTTCTAAAATGTTTCTTTAAGTGCTAGTTTACATAACTAAGTTCAATTTAATATTTCGTTTAGAAAAAACACAAAAGTCTCTTCTAATATCAACTTTGGATAGTATGTGACTATCGATAATTTTACTAGGATCAACAAATACTGAGATCTTAATACTGCAGAGCAATTAAATCTTTGCATTTGGACATATTTCAAAGTTAAGCATTACCAATATATGTAACTTTAGCTAAATGTTGTGACGAAACTTTATTATAGTATTTAACTTACCGAAATAAACGCGAGAGATTCAGGCGGTTATTAAGTTAAGGGACATATCTGTAGATGCAATGCAATTCAAAAGATATTTATTTATTTATTGATTTATAAATGTTTCAGATACAGATCTTTGTCCATTTTACACTGAAACAATGTAATATCCTAGAAAAGAAATAACAAAGAAAACTTATTAACATTACAAAACATGCATGTATATGTATATACAATATTATCATATTTATGGAGATTTTAATTTGTATTTAAAATGATTTTCTGAGTCCAAAATATCAACATCGGACAGTAAACTGATATACAATGATGTCAGCCTGAAGTATAAGGAATATTTTATAATTGATAGTCTGGGTGTTGCGTATGTTAGTGGCGTATGACTGCGAGTAAAGCGAAAAGGTACGCGAAAATTGATAATAGAGACAAATAATTAGGAGTCACTTTTCTCATTGATGATATTATAGAGAAACCACAAGTGTGCAACAAAGCGTGGTGGGTGTGGAGTCTAAATATTAACTTTGTTTAGGAGTTCGGTTTTGTTAAGATTACGCATTGAAGGAACTCATTGTTTGAAAATGGGAAGAAAAAATGAAGGTGAGAATCAAAAGCGGTTACATTTGAAGCACAAGCTGTAATCCTTATCGGTAAATAATATTCAATTTTGTTAGGCAAAAGCTTTGAATTAATTACTGAGTGATTTTAGAATTAAAGAGAGCCAAGTATTCTCATACCACTCCTGGAAGTAAGTGTGATGTGATCGGCAAATGTAAGTTTGTTATCGAATAATATCCAGAGGTCTTTATGTGTTACAACTCTTTCAATAATATTGTGACTTCAAAGATATACTAAGAGTGTAACATCTTTGAGGATTTAGTTTTATTTTCCAAGTTGCACACAAGTCATTATATTTATTCAGGAAAAATTTACATTCGTCAGCAGAGAGGACAATGTTCGAGGATGTTGAAGACAGGAAGAAATGGAGACCATCTAAGTAAAGAAGAAACAGAAGTGGTCCTAGAGGTCTACAATGGGGAACTCTCGAAAGAACTGGAACAAATTTAGTTGATGCATGTGGCAGAACAACACGTTGCATGCGATCATTTAAATACTACTTAAGCAGATGCAAGAATTTGTCATGAAGAATACATCTGTCGGATACCTTGCAACGAAGTTGATGAGAGTCAATTTTATCGAAATCTTTTGAGAAATCTAAGTATATTAGAAAGTCATGGTGTGCAATGTTCAAGTAAGGGGCTCTGAACATGTAATATCTGTCCTTAATGATTTTTACAAAAAAAAAAAAAAAAAAAAAGGAAACGGAGAAAGGAGAGAAAACTTTGTGTAAGGACATCCATCAGATTTAGTGCAAGATTTATAGATTTGGATAATGTTAGCCCGCTTCCCAATTTGGGAGAAAAGCCTTCTACAAAGTACCAATTAAATAAAAAATATACGTCATAAGACATATCTGTGTTGCTAAGGAAGATTGTATAAATATTGTCAGGCCTAAGAGCACGATGGTCAGGTAGAGCTGATAAAAGTGACTTGACTTCAGCAGATGTAGTAGAAAATCGACGATATTAAGTGTGATCATGCAGCTAGAAGAGCAGGGAGAGGATTTTGTACGGAATGGGTGGAGAAATTTCTGTACAAAGAGTTGGGTTTATTTTGACTTTAACGTCCCGTTCAGCAGCAAGGCTATATGAGACGTTGAGCGAATCCGAACCTCATGAGCACCTACCGGAAATCGAACCTGGGTCTACCACGCCTTTGTGTATAAACAGTCATTGAAAGATTCAGCTCTTTATTCTCCGGTTACAGTGCTCCCAACATAGTCGACGTTCTAATACACTACTTTTATACCTCCTTGAACTAATAATGACAGATAAGAAGCTATTAGATCTCGAACAGAACAACGTTGAAATGTTAGAGACATAATTATTAATTTTTTTATGTAAGAAATTGGCGACTTCGAGAGAAAATATTGGAAGTAATTTTTTTTGGATGTCGTTTCAAGAGTGCCTATTTGAGATTTTTGTTTTGATAAAGCAGTCTGAATCTAGGCATCAAACGAACAAGAAAATTAGGATAACTTTTGTGTCGTTTGGGGACCAAATTCTTCGACAATAGCTTCAATGATATCAGCAAGAAGCGGTGTAGCATCATGAATGGTTATATTTTGCAACACGAACTAGGGAAAAAGATTTAAGGCCTAACAGACACCATCACATAGAGCTCTTTTCCACAGTCGATTGATATATTTCACGGAAGAAGAGTCATAATTATGACATTGGACATCCATTTTCTCTCAGAAGATCTAAAGTTATGTGAAATTGAATCTCTAAGATCGTCAGTGGTAACAAGTCGTATATCTCGCAATTTCGCGTTCAACGTATTATTTAGTTTGATTATCAAGAATGGAAGAAGAAATCTGCCTCAGCTTTGTTTCTCCAAAACGGACTTAAGTATGTCCAAAGTCGGTAAATTGACAAAATAAGGGAGTAGTTCTGAACCTCTTTCGACTGCAACACAGATTGTGAACGCTAGTGACATAGTAATACACTTCATAATTTTATTAATTTATAATACCACTAATTGTAGTAATGAAATCATATAATTTTCTATAAAATTGTGATTTTATTTAAGAATGAGTATTGTTGGTGCCGCAGCAAGCACTGACTTCTAAAAATTATCCCAAAATTAATTTAACAAGCTAATAAGCGATCCATCATTATTCCGTTCTAAATTTTTGATACTCAGTTTTTGACACTGTAGAGCGCAATAGTCTGTCGCGACACCTAGGTTGAGAACCACTGCACTACAGATCTGTTCTACTTCATTCAAACATACATTTAACTCCTTATACTCGTGTAGCGTACCAAACCAACGAAATTGACTGGTTATATACTTTAATTCTCGGTTTGAACTATGACTGAGTATTTTCATCCTACCCCTGATACTCCTCACCACGCGCTATTATCCAGAGTCATGTAGTCCATCATCACTTTGGCCCAATATTTTGCGCCAGAATTTTTTGCAAACAATATGGATTATTGTCCTTAAATATTATCCGATCACATATTCACAAACGATAAATCTAAACCATAATGATAATATATTTTTGAACCTGAAACATGAAAGTATCAACTGGCAGTTATAACTTATGTGGGTAATATTGGAGACAAAAAAGAGTTTTCAGTTTTTCTCTCAATGTAACCCTATACATAGCATTGGTTATGTATGCAAGGTAACCAAAAACGTCATTGTCGATACAAAGGAATGATAAACAAAGAGCAATACATAGAACGCTACATAACATTACATCTCGAATTTATTTCTATCATCATCCAGTGCCTTTTGGCGTCATTTGGAGGTTATTGACCCAACTTATTACTTTGATGAGATATTATTACTTTATATGACAATGTATATATGTGTAGAAGGGTATATTGTCTCTTGTAAGTTATAGAACGATTTTATAGTGATACATCCCCTTGAACATATGAGAGAGATACTTAATTCGTCATGAAATATATTCCTAGACGAAGTGATAGGATATAAACAGAGAATATCCAAATAGTTGGGGAGCATATGTAATTCCGTTGGATTTGGAATGAAACAATTATATGATTGGCAGCAATGGGTAATTAATGTGATTAACAATAGTGCTCTCAATCCGGTGTCTTGTCTCAAAGTGTTGCCGAGCCGGTGTATGACGTTATACTTCTAAGATGGCCGCTAACGCCGATATAGGTTTCCTTTTAGCGCAATAGAGGATAATGATCTCAACCGATTTTCATGGGAAGTTGTTAATTTAATTATTTTTTTGTTTTGCTGCATGTGCCATTCGCATAGATATTACCAAATAAATCGCTTCACTACTTCAAAACTAAGGAAGATTATCAAAACTGAGGTAAAATAAGTCTTTCTTTGTACTTCAATGGGCATACCCACTAAACTAACAAATATATTTTAATAAGTGTCTCATTATTTAAATATATTGCATTTGCCATATTTGCCAAATAGATATTTGCCAAATAGATAATCTTATTTATTTACAAATTTAATAAAAAGTAGGAAAATTTATATAAAATCTAATATTTTTAAAAGGTATGCTGTCAAATATCGACAATGAAAATGGTGTGGTATAAAATGTTAACAAATCACTATACTGCTAATCTTTTTAAACGAAAGTTTCTGGTTATAGGCTAATTTATTCTAGTATTGTATGAAGCACTTCCTTATTATCTTTAAGCAAAAGGTAAACATCCTAATTAAGCAAAGATAGAAATTAGTAAACATGTTGACTACAAAAGCAAAATAAATAGAAAAATACTTCAAATACACAAACAAACCATTTTTGTTAATACATAATTGTTTAGATAGGAAACTATTAATAGAAATCTGACTTAGAGACATTATCGAAGTCCAAGATTTGATTCTCATCGTCGTTTCACTGTTGCCAAAATGCTCCGCATTTGTTCCGTTCTCTACATCTAACTAGTAAGCTTTTTTTGGTGTTATACAAAATGTGGAACGATACTTTGGTCAATCGATTTCTGTTGGTAAACATGAAAATCAGTAGTCGGGAAAATTCTTCCTTCTCAATCGTTCCTACTTATGGAGAAAAGAGTAGCAGCACTGTCAACACAATACACGATACGGTAAATTGTGTGTTCGGCTGAGAGTATTTGCTTCAACACAGAAACACAGCCATGTAATCAGTATGACGAAGCCATCGCAGATCTTTCTGCTTAATACGAGGAAAGTGGCAATCTTCTTTGGTAGAAACATGGGAACAAACGGGGATCGCAAATTAAGACTGACCTGTAGCACCATACTGCCGAATCCATCGGCTTCCCATAGAGGCCGCTTTGCCTACTCGCCTGCTAGTTGCAATTTCAGAATAGCCATTAAACTCCCATGAAGTAATTACTGTTCTACGCCTTTTCATAGTTACCTATGTTCTGAACTGTAACCAGAAAGCACTAGGTGAAAGCTAATAATTGACATGGGATTGGTTACTTACATAAAAAGTCGATTGTGGGGAAAAAATTGGTCAACATTTTTCGAAATAAACCTTAAAATGGTACAAGAAATATAATGACAGTATTAAAACAGTTTCCATAAATAAATATTAATGTTTACAAAAGTTTCTTTAAAGAATGAATTGCTGTATTCACTTTAAACATATAAAACACAATAACATATTCTAAACAGATTAAGTGAAATAATGATATCCTGAAGTTTTACGTCCCACGGTTATGCCGGTTAGGCTAAAGGAGACGGTGATAATGAGAGATGATCGAACCGGGACCCCAAGCACCAGAGGTGAACGCTCTACCACTGAGCCACCGCGCCCCCAACAGATTAAGTGAGATGACTAAGGCTGTTTTGAGACAAAAACTTTCGAAATAAAACGTCGCGTATGTTTGGAAAGAGTAAAGCAAAGCTGCTGCTTCTAACTTCAAAGCTAACTTAAATATTCGGAAAAATGTGCAGATCTTTTTTCTTTTAAATATACGACATGTTGAAATTGTATTAAGTGAAGAGAAAAATAACATCGATAGAAATACCTAATGATTCAATATTTCGAAATTATGTATTCACATACTCGCTTCGTCATTGCGAAAACCCCATATCTCGGCGGGTCTTACCTGTTTCGTACCTTGAAAACAAATATTCAAACCGAAAATGGTATTACATTTCTTCTAATATGGCCTTAGGTAGAGTGTTGCGGGTTGTCACGGTATGCTGTTTTCAGAGGTTTAGTCGTAGCTCAAAAGCTACTCCCCGATATCTGTTTTCGTGTTTTTTTCTCTATAGTGATAAATGTTAAAACCAAAAGTGACAAACTTGAACCACTTCCGCATTGAATATACAGTTAATGGAAAAGACGAAACATATTTGGCACCCTGAATTAATTCAAGAAAACACTTTTGTATGTATATTTTACCTTTTTTCTGACACTTTAAGCAGACGTAGGTATGGACGAACAAAGCAGTAGTTTCGGACTTTGGAAGTCCATAACTATTTTTTTTAAAAAAGGATGTTTTATACCGAATCCCAGAAAACCAAAGAGGAAATTTAATACATTATGGCACGTCTGTTATCGTGTCGAAAGAAGATAAATCCTTAAGAACATGATAATATTATATTCAGAGTAACTAGTTGTACTGTCGTGGACTTAAATCTGTTATAAACTGCAATATAGCTCAGAAATTGTATTTAGTTTAAGGCTCTAAATGTTTACGATATATATACATATTTTGTCCGCTATCTTATTTCAAACTGGATATTTTTGCAATTCTTATGGACTGTATTACACAGGAAACTGATAGCCTAACTACCAACAACTACTAGCTTGAGGCCGGAAAGTGATAGGGTAGGGGAAAGGAAATGAACTGTAGGAAGGAATTTCAGCTTAACATACCATGATTATGACTATTGGGCTAAGGGAGACGGATAATCACGCTAAATTATGGCGATGCAAGAGATGCAGGAGGAAACTTGAGTAACCAGCTAAAACACATTCAAACAATGTTGTCCATCACAATGTTGATTGACCGAGGGGAGAACCAGTGACCGCGCTCACCAGAGTTAAGCGCTGGTCTACCAAACACTGAGTCAGTGTGCCTTCATAGATTAGAGAGTAGTACACGTTAACATCATTGATTACTATTAATATTATCTTGATGAACAGGCTCAGGAGCATACGTATCTTATCTAATGGACAAGCGACGAAAGGAAGAACATGAAAAATGGTTTTACAACTATTTAACCCAACCTATCATCGAAGATAACGTTTTCTCAAAGCAATATATACGTATGTTTAGATAACTAAATTAAAAATATTAGAAGATAATTAATTAATATGAGTAGTATAGGCGTCTGTACGGACCACTTTTCTTGGACCACTTTTTCAATGACCAAGTTCAAATTTTACGCGTCTGTACGGACCACTGTCTTTGGAGAACATAAGCCACACAGAACATAATGACCTTTATGATATATAACCATAAAGGACTTAAATCTAACTAAAACTAAACCTAAATCTAAAACTTAAACCTAATAACCATAAGGTAAAGTATTGATGATATTATCTTTTTCCTTTAAAACAACTCTTTTGTCGTAATCCATTTGAAACTCTTTAGTCACAGGTTTGTTAACTAAATTTTTTGTTCTCTTGTCTCTTGTTATTTGATTATAATTAAGAGTTATGTTCGTTAGTTCTTTGTTAACAACCTTCTTTATGTTTTCACCATTAAGATTCAAAGAGTTCTCGTAATTAAGAGTAAATCCTTTAATTTTCATCACAGTTTTGTTTTTATCTGTTTTGTAGTAATAACTCTTTGGACCAGTTGAATACCACTCAATAATATAAACATCTTTTCCTAACTCATCTGTCCACTCACCAAGGTTACTACCAGTCTTTACTTCTATACCATTAACAATATAAACAATAGAATCAGTATCGTAATACGCTACATCTTCACCTAACTTATCCAACATGTCATAAAGTCTTAACCTCGCATGTGTTGTTGTAAAAGTTGCAATGTGAATATTAGTGGAATAAGAATTGTTAACATATACGTCTTTGTATTTATATGAAACTTGAACCATCTCGTCGCTGATAAACAAACATTCAGATATTTCTAATTTGTCATCTAAAAGTAACTCGTACCATCTTCTAACATCTGTAATGTATTCAGTTTGAGTTAAGTTTTGTCTTTGGCCAAACTTTCACCATAACGAATTTAAACAAATTTTTGCAACTGCTCTCTTACCAGGATTTACCATTATTTGATCAGGATTTAAATCAATATTCAATGTGTTTTTAATAGTTTTAATATAATCATCTTTTGTTTGAAAGTCATCTTCCAATGGTGATGTTTCTAATTTGATTTTCATGAAGTCTTTAATGTAACCTCTAAAGAGTTTGTTACTTGTTTTGGGAAAATGTTGAATCTCGTAAATTTCAATTAACTCATAACCTTTCTCTAAAGCTTTATCTAACTCTATAGTTGCCCAAGTACCTGTTATCATTCTTTGTTCGTCACTGTGTGTACACGTCTTAGTTTGATTTATCATACATTGATTACATAAGGGAAACACCAACTTATTAATATTGTTATCTTTAACTGGTAATACAGGATGATACAATTGTTTTGGCGGAAGAACTTTACAAAGTATATAACCAAAGTACTTTTTACACTTGTATTTTTCAGGAGAGATGGACTTTAATGTTGTTGAGTGGCCAATAGGAAATTGATCATAAAACAAAACAGTTGGATACAAGCTGCACACATCGATATATTTCATCTTCTTATTAGCAACTTTTAATTTTGAAGCATTGGTTCTACCACCAAAGAATGCATCTCTGAACTTTAGTTTCTCAATAAGACTAGTTTTTTGAATTAACTGTTTGGCTCTTTTATCTTTTAACCAATCACACTCCCACATCTCTATAAGATTATAACCAGCTTCTTTATTTGTTGAGATCTTCTTCTTGTTTTCTCATATAGATCTTCCATTGTTTCGTGATTGACATTGTTGATAGTATACTTCTCAAAACATTTGTTGCAACCATGCCAGAAACAGCCGTGATATTGATACACTGTCTTTGTTTTATAATCGTAACCATCAACTTGAGATCCACATATCGTTACTTCTCCATTGTTTAACGCGTGTTTAATATTATTGTTCTTAAAAGAATTTAACCATGCAATAGACTGTTTAGAGTATTTTTCTTTCTTTTCTTCTTTAATAATACCAATTGTGTTTTCTTGTATGTATTTTGATCTATAAATGCCCATACACACACTTGCAATTGTTAAGTATTGAAATGGATCAATGTTTGCTATTTCTAAAAACTGATTTCTTAGTTCTAAACAACCTCTTCTTAAAATATCTACATCCGAATCACAATACTCTCTTAACTCTTTTTTAAAATCAAACACATAATTTTCTTCTCTTCTTTCTTGATGCCACTTAAGAAACGCTTCTCTTTGATCTTTTTTCATGGTACTAATCCCATAGTATTTTGCGTTAGGTATTGGCCCAACATAGTTTTGATTTTCAGGCTTATTAAACAAATGTGGAAAATAACCTTTCTTTAATTCTTTTAGACCAAATGTCTTAGGAAAACTCGATAATGGTTGTGCTACAAAGTTAATACTATCAATAATTTTTATGTTTGCTTTTGGAATTTCAAGTAACATTAGCTTAGAGCCGTTATATATAGTGTAAGGTTTCAAAGCATTCTTAATGCAGTACTGAAGAACAAAGTACGAATCATAAGCTTTGGCTTTATGCGCAATACAAGTGTAACCACTATGTTCTTTTGAAACTAACCACTTACAAAAATCGTCATTTGTTTCAAAGTAATATTTGCTACCTTTAAAGTCATGAGCAACTACATAATTAGCTTTATGAATTCCTGTGTCTTGTTGTGCTTCGTAATCAAACCATATATACTTTTCTGTGTAATTACAACTGTTCATTTGTTTAATACTCGACTTTAGAAAGTTCTTAATTATATACTTAAAGTCATCTACTGTTAACTTGTTGTTGTTCCATGCATCGTATATCTTTTGAAGTTTTCTCCACTTAGACATGGTTTCGTACATGTTTTTTTATTTAACAATTTTCTTACCACGATCTTCGATACCATAAGTCTTGTATAGCATAATAAACAAATCTGTAACAGTTAATTCTTTTTTAGCATTACACACACATTCATCATCACAATAACCTTTCTGGCGTTTGTATTGCATGTAGCATTTGTGAACGTTTTCTTTAGCTACACAATTACAGTTGATACAGTAGTAATATCCACACTTGTGTTTCTTATATCTTAATAAAATTTTATTACAGCCTTTACACTTATAAACTTCTTCACAAACAACTGAATGGTTATCTTTACATGTTTGGTTATAACAAAATCGATTACAAGCTTCACAATAAATGTTATCAATCTCTTCTTCTTGATGTTTAGGTTGCTTACACATATTACAAATTGGTGTAATTCGTATACATGATTTGTGTTTTTCTTTATGATCGTATGCTGTATCACACTTTTCACAATAATAAACACTTCCAATAAAAGCTTGCATGCTGTTAATTGCGTCAAAATGATTTCCACTTTTATATAAATAAATCTTCACCTCTTTGTCTTGGCCTGAGTAAATAATAGCGTTCATGTTTTCAGCACATACAACTTTAATTTGAATGTTTAATAGTTCTTCACATTGTTTAATATCGTCTAATGTAAAACCGTCTTCACAGTAGCTCGGTAAACGATTACAAAGTCTCTCAGTTAATTTTGTCTGTATTTTTCTTCCACGTCTTATATCTTTAATGTTTTGTGGTGTTAGCTCTTGATCAAGTATTACATTTGTTTTATACGTTAAGGCTGAAATGATTGCACGTGGACAACACAAATTGTCATTGTTATTGATTTTGGTAATACATCTTTTAGCTTTTTTGTCTTCTGCAAGGTTTAATAATCGTCTGTTTGTTTACTTCCTCTAGGCATGTTAATGATTTGAATATTAAATGTTGTTTCTTCAATATTGATTGTTTCGTCAGATGTTACAATTCTTTGCACGTGTGTTAATACATTTCTAGCATTTAGTTCAGTTGTTATTGGTGTTGATATTGCTTTAGTCCAAAATCCATCGTTGTGCACAACAACTCTTATTCTGTCATTCTTTTTAAAATTGGAAGCTTGTTTAGCTTGATCAATCATATCGTCTACTGCTGTGTGTAATCTTTGTATTGTTTCAGTAAGTGTTTCACCTGCTATATTTCTCAGTTTTATTTTGTAATCTGTTGTATAGGATTTAAATTTTTCATTGTATGTCGGCTCATTAACATTTAAGATCTCGTAATATTTTTTATTTGTAAATAAATCATCATCAAATGGAAATAACTTTTTCAAATGCTTTCGCTTTAACTTTGGTGTATTTTGTGCTATTTCGCTTTTAGAGAACGCTTCTTGTTTAAATGGGAATATATCTCTAATCTGCCTTCTGCTTTGTTCATCGTCATATTGTTTAAGAAGGTCTATCAGTTCTGCTTTTCTTAATCGGGAATATCTTCTGATTCCCCTCTCTTTACATTGGCGCCTTAACTCTACTACAGTAAATCTATTATAATTACTCATCTTATTTATTATATAGAAAATCTTCGTTAGTACAATTCACCGGGTTATTTCAGTTCATTTTCATTTTTCTAACACATCGTTTAAACATCTGCACGAGTTTGTCATTGCCTACATATGTTTCCTCGTTGTGTTAGTCTAGAACTTTCATGGGATTAGCCCATCAAAGTCACATATACACATTTAAAACTGAATCATTTTTGTAAGCTTACTCATCATCATCATCATCATAATCATCACTACCATATTTGTATTCATCATCACTACTCAAATCAGATGTTTTTTGTTGCATTACTAATAACTCTTTTTCCTTTAACAGTATTTGCTTCTCTAGTAGTGCTGCTAAAAGTTTAAGATCTTCATGAATGAGGTTAAGTCTATCATGTAATAAATCAAATTCTTTCTCCATATTTATTATACACAAAACCAACAAAAATGAAATAAATTTTAAAAATCTAAGAATAAAAACGAATATGACTACTGCTAAGGAAATATTATCTTACAAACCTGTATTTGATTGTGTATGTAAATATTTAGATATTGGTGGTTATAATGACAAAGACAAAATAAATTTTAGCGTGTCCATAGGTATGTTAGATCATTTGTTCAAGAAGGCTACTAAAGAAAACAACTCATTTCTTACACAAAACATTCTCTATGCGAACGTTATGAATTTGTCCGAAGAGATGTTAGATTCACTGACTGATGAACAATGGCTATCTATAGGCTATGATGATTATGAGGGGGAATACAACTATGATCACATTACAGAAGACTTCATACGTAAATATCTGCAGAAAATTAATTTGATTGAAATATGTTTATGGAAAAATTTATCGGAAGAGTTTATAAGAGAATTAGCTGATAAAGTTGATTGGGAGATTATTTCAGGAAGCCAAGACTTATCAGAAGACTTTATAAGAGAATTTGCAGATAGAGTTCATTGGAGAGAAATATCGTATCACCAAAAGCTATCTGAAGAGTTTATTAATGAGTTTATAGATAAAGTTGATTTTGATGCTATATCTTACAAAAACGAACTCTCTGAAGCCTTTATACGAGAACATGCAGACAGAGTTAATTGGTGGTACATATCTGGAACTCGTCAATTATCAGAAAACCTTATAAGAGATTACGCTGACAAAGTAGATTGGGAAATGATTTCAATGTCTCAAAATTTAACAGAAGAATTTATTGCAGAGTTCAAAGACAGAGTTCATTGGTATAACATTTCAACTTATCAAGACCTCTCTGTAGATTTTATATATATATTTAGACATTACGTAGATTGGAGAGCCATAATAAGAAAATATCATAATAATCCTGATTTAGGTAGTATGTTGAATTTAGCATTCGATGTTATAACAGATGGTTTGTTTAACGCTTGAAATTGTACTTTGATGGATTAAACCATAAAAGTCGTAACCTATCATACAAGCAATCTATACTGTTAATCAATTCTTCTTCTGATAGGGGGTGTCCAAAACTCATACCCCTTACATTTACGAATCTCTTATACTCAAAAACAAATCAACAACAAACTCATCGTCGTATTCTCCTTCAATATCCACGTGACAACCATACGAAACAACACAGCTGTATTTTTCTTTGACTTTGTTTAGAAGGTTGACTGAGTTTGGATCTTTGGTTTCTGATAACACTGACATTCTTGGATACTTTTCTTTAAGACACTGAAGTCTTGCTTTGATGTTGCGCTGCTGAACCCTTCCAACCCAATATTTGTATGACTCGTAACGCCTAACCTGATCATGTTTGCCTATGTCGTACTTGTCTACTATGTCTTGAAGCTGACCAGCTGTGAGGTTCTTTTTAACGATAATTAACTTGTGTACTTTCCCTGGGTCTTCTGTGTGTTCTGCTGCTATATCTCTAAGTTTTGTGTTTTCTATTCTTAAATCGTTCATTTGTTGTTCTATCTCTTCTACTCTTATTTGCAACTCTTCTTGATCTTCTTGAATCTGTTTAAAATTAGAAACGAAATAGTCTTGGATAATATCATAGCACTTGTCATAGAAGTCTTGTGATACCCATAAAGCAATAGCGAGAAATATCTTTTTATACATATACGTTCCTGAGACTATATTGTTTATTTCGTTACCAGCTAGTTTTATTGTGTAAAATGAGTTTCTGAAGTCCCCAGAACCCCGGGAACTTCGAAGTTTGTTGTAATACTCAATAAGCTCCTTAGAGTGTTTGTTTTCTAACCAATGATCAAACCTCTTACCACCACTCTGACACAACTTAGTAGCATTGAAGTATCCCGTACTCTTATCTATAATCAACTTGAAATCACCAAATATACCATACCAATAGTTGTCCTTGATCTGTTCATAGCAAATGTCATTAAGACTAAGAGAACTATTCATAGTACCCATATTTATTATATAGAAAATCTTTATTTTTAACTTCATTTTCGTGGGGATCCACCAACACTAGACCCCTTTCAAACATGCATACGTCGCTTCTTTGAAGTGGTCTTGTGTCATGATGGTGTATTTTTTGCAACCGGAAAATCTTCCGTTCGGGAGTTTGTTTGTGTTTCTTCGTTAAACGCATGTATTAGGGCCTATTTGATAAGTAGAGGCGCCCGATGGGATTCCAACTTCCGGTTTTTTTATTATAGTATTATCTTCCTTTCTCCACCTTTGATTGTGTACATAGAGCGGTTGGTAGAATCGTTCCCATCGCTTTTTTGATAATTTTTACAGCTCGAATACGAGCGCTGGAAATATATGTTATGGGGTATCGTTTCGTTACCCCTTATCTCGTTCAAACTATCCTTTTATGGCATAATAACCATAAAAGACAAACATTTATATTTACACTACAACATTACTCTTATCTATCCAACTATTATGTGAATCATCAAACCCTAGCCATTTGACATATACTTTATCACCTTTCTTTCTCAACACCTTTTCTACCAAGTATTCATCCTTATGTTTCGTCTTTAATAGTTCTGGTTCGTAAAATCTACCTTGCACATCCTCTTCTTCTAAATCTTTAATTCTATATGTAGACGGATTAGATGGAATAACTTCACTAATAACAAATACTTCTGTTGACCAATTAGGTGTATATCCCTTCTCAAATAACCCTTTCGACTTACTTATACGAACATGATCACCTAACTTGTATTTGGGCTTAACACGCTTATATTCTTTTTGATACACTTTCTCCAATATTGTTCGCTCATTCTTCTTATTAACTTCTATAGGTTTTAAACCAATTGTTCTATGAATTTGATGATTATACTCTTTAACTAGTGTTGGTAATATCTCTATCCATTTGTAATTCCCTTGTGTTGTAAACCTTTTCCACATGTTCTGCTTAAGCGTTCTATTGAATCTTTCAACCACAGAAGCTTTCTTACCACTATAGGTTGAGTAGTGATTAATCTTATTTTCATCCATTAACTTCCTAAACTCTTTATTGTAAAACTCTTTACCTTGATCTGTTTGTAAGTTGCTAGGTTTTTTCGTTCTTAATATGGATTCGAATGCTTCTGTAACATTCTTCCCACTCTTATCTTTAACAGGAACAGCAAACGCATATTTCGAGAACACATCTATAATCGTTAGCAAATACTTATAACCTTTATTGATTTTGGAAACACCTTTTAATACTGCACTATCCATTTCTACAAGATCAGCCTGCCAAAGATCATCGATACCTTTTATAACCACACTTAATCTGTCAAAGTTTTTTCTAGATGGTTTGTGAATTTCTTCTACAATGTCTTCTCTAACACCTTTACCTTCTTCTAGTCAATCAGGCTTTTTAACGAATTGAGTTTTAGTAACACCACATACAGAACAAATACCTTTCTTTAGATACCTCCCATTCTTTGTTTGTTCAATTCTAATGGTATCTTTCTTCGTATCTGTCAATTTCTTACACTTAACACAATACATCCTGTTTATTATATAGAAAATCAATAACTATCGCTGTTTAATATTATGCTATCAACATTCTCACCATCATCATCACTATCTTCGTCTTCTCTTTCTACATGCATAAGGAGCAATAGTAATTTAC
Source organism: Thermobia domestica (assembly GCF_964235325.1). NCBI lineage: Eukaryota > Metazoa > Arthropoda > Insecta > Zygentoma > Lepismatidae > Thermobia > Thermobia domestica. The sequence goes on along the minus strand of NC_137454.1, from coordinate 38,621,700 downwards.
CATGTTTCAGATCAGAACCTTTAGATGGTCTAACTGCTAAATTATCATTTGTATTAAAGTGCAATGGAAAAGTTTCAACTAGAGAATCATTTAAATATATATCTATATAATACGTATTGTAAGATGACTCTATATGCATTATCCTACCTTTATAAAGAAATTTGTATGTGATAGAGAGATTATGTATTAAAAAGAACGGAGTTTCAACATTTTCTGATATCAACCGACTATGAAGCTCTATAACATAACTCCGTTTGATGAAGTTAAGCTCTTCTTTCAACATATCAATGTCTTTTCTCACAACTGCATTATCTAACTCTGATGTCATTTTAACATTACCAAAGATATCCATATTTATTATATAGCAAACGTCCTTAGGAAAGCTCTCTTTCTATGTACATTACAACAAACAATAATTGCCCTTCTTCCATAGCTGAATTTTTAGTTGGTTTAATTGTAATTATATCACTCTTGTTAAAGTTAAAAGGTAAATTTTCAATCAAAGTATCACTCAAATATATCTCTAGAAAGTATTTATCCAAACTTAACTCCATGTGCATTATTTTGCCATTATAGAGAAATTTGTAACCGTTAGAGAGATTAAATATTCTAAAGATTGGCTCCTTAACGTTTTTAGCTCTCAATCGACATAATAGAGGTATGGTTTCTTTCTGCATAATCAATCTAGTAGTATCCATCCTAATCTTTTGAAAATCTTCTTTCTTTATGCATGTGTCTTGTAACGTTTCTAATGCATCTTCAAATCGTTTTCTATCGTTCTCTAATTGAGTTTCTATTGACCTAAGTTGACTTACGCTAACAATATCATTTAAATTCTCCAACAATTTTAATTTTTCTTCACTAATATCAACATCACCTTTTCTATCTTTAACATTACCAAATATATCCATACTCATTTATTATACAGAAAATGTCCATCCTAGTTTTTCAAAACATTTCTTTAACATGTCTATTTGTCGAGGTGAGTGTTTAAAATCAATATCAACATGAGCATCATGCTTTTTCAACAGATGGTACAATACGCATTTTAGGTTAATAAACAATGCTCTTTCCGGATACAGCTCCCTAACGACCTCGTGTAAGTTTTCGAAGTCGTTTATAAGTGTTTCCTCCATATGTTGTAATTTTAATGGTTTTTGATCGGTAAGGTGATAGTGTATTAAATAGACATCATCATAATATTTTGTGTATTTGTTTTCCTTTAGTACTTCTAGAACATCTTTTGTTGATATTAAATCTCTTGGTATATCTCTAAGTTCATCATTTAACACCTTGAGCACCTCTTCGGGAATAATTCTATCCTGTAAAGCTTGCAAACGAGATAACTGTAACTTAAATCTTTTTGTAGTATCGTACCATGGTTTTCTCGCACAAGCAGCTCTCATTCCTTCATTAGTATCGTAAACCCAACCACTCTCTACAGAACGATCATCACAAATGTAACCTTTTGTTAACGACTTACTACCACAATTACTGCACTCTAATGGTCTAGAGCTATAATTCGACAACAAGTCCTTTAAGGTAATTATTGGACGTAACTTTTCCAACTCTTCTTCTGTGTACAAAAATTTTGGTATTAGCATTTTCCACAAATCAATAACTGTATATACGTTGTTTCTATCTCTTAAGTCTAACTCGCTAACATACTCAAAATACTGATAAAAATTATAACTATCTAGTGAATCTAGTTCATCCTCATGCTTCTCAAAATAATCTAAAAATCTATTGTGTATAGCTTCCATATTTATCTTAAAGCAAAACTTTTATGGATACAAACCATAAAAGCACTTATTCATTTTTAATCATATACATAACGTCGCTAAAAGAATACCCTTGATTTAGAAGATTTAAAACCTTAACACAAAGATGACCACATATAACTGAGTTAAAGTCTTGTATTCGTTCGTCATTGTAAAGTAAGTTTTCGGTACCAAGATATTGTACCAGTTGTTTAGGAGGAACACCACCATAAGAATCGAACACGTACTTTATGTTGTTATCTTTCCAATAGCATATCCAATGAGTACCAATGTTTTTTGATTTATCAAGGTTAACTACGCCGCACTCATGTACATAAGGTTTTTGTGGAAGTTCATCACTCATAAATACACCTCTAAATCGTTTTATCTTTAGTTCTTTAGCCAACCTCTCTATATCGAAGTTGGTCAATGGTTTTAGTTTTTTGACTTCTTTGGTTTACCTGCTCCCTGCTTTTCTTCCATAGCCATATTGTGTCTTTTTTGTTCTTCAAGTTCTTGTTTATTCTTCTTAGCATCCAGTACAGTTTTAGTAATCGCTGCTGCACCACCTGCTAATGAGCCAACTGCTCCTAAAGCTGCTAGAATGGCTGGAATTGTAAAGATAAAACCGCCAACATGCTCTTTCTTAATCTTCTTCATTTGTGCAGTAGTTAAAGTTAAATCCATTCCTTTACCTTCTTTAATTTTCTTGGCTTTATCGTTAAGTTGTTTCTTTGTTAATACATGATCAATATTTAAATCCTTTAGTTCGTTATAAGGAACACTAAACATACAACCTTTAATAGAACACATCTTCCTATTTATCTAAGAGAAAATCTTGGTTTGCAAAAGTACAGTTGTTGTTGCTCCACAAAAATCAATTAAGGAATCATTCTCATCTGTTATCCTTATCTCAAAATTATCAACCTTGTCTTTGGATATAGGGAAAAATAATGGATAAGTAGGCTCGTAAATAATACTATGTTTGAACTCAGCATCTGTTTTGAATGATGCTATAATTCTTGTTTCTCTATGTGTGTATTCTGTATCTTTAACAAACATGACATCTGCTATATTACAGTGAACATTTATAGTATCAAACGGATGAAACTTTGGCAACTTACTTCCAATATGTGTTTTGTTCTTTTCTAAAACTTCGAAAACATTAAACCCGAGGACAGTGCCTATACTCCCAATTGTAACATCATTACTATCAGTTTCAATTTTGACTCTATTTCTTAAATGATCTTCTGATAATGTTATGTTGATGGATTGAGATTTTAAATATTCATTAAGACTGTTTAAGCTGTATTGCCCTTCTGGTATAAAAACTTGTCTATCACCATATGAGAAACTGTTTTTTTCTGTTGTTATGTTTGGAGTTAGATATGTACTGTAAAACCCAACTAGTCCTATACTTAAATAGTTGCTCTTGTTGTCTAATTCGTAATGGAGTTTCTTCTTTAAAACAGAAGTATCACTCGTTAGCTTAAATACCTTAGCCATTTATTATATAATAAATGAATGAGTTCGATTTACCTAGAGATATTCCAAGAGAGAAAGTAATCAAGTTAATAGAAGATGTCATTCGAAAGTTAGAATGCAGTTTAAAGAAGAAAAAGAGAAAACTACGAATTGTTAAATATGCATACTACACTTTGATCACGTTGTCGGTTATTCTTTCTGCAACAACTGGGTTTATTAATATTTTTATGCCTGTAACAATTTACTCAATAATAACAACATCTCTTGCAACTGGAAGTGCTATAATAACAGGTTTGTCTTCGAAGTTAAACATAAGCAAAAGAAAAGACGAATATAAAACCATTGTCACTTGTATTAACTCATTTAAAGAACAGTTAGAGATGATAATAAAATTGAATGGTGAAATGGATGGTGAATATATAAAAGATACGTTGCTTAAGATTAGAGAACAACTTAAAGATATAAGATCATAAGATTTGCCCCGCTGTATTCGGAGGTCCAAAATGTTCTTAAAGGGTGAGCAAAACGCTCACCCTACAGTTCATCCTCAAACTGTTTGAAAGGGGGCCAGTGCTGGTGGCCCCCTGATTTTCTCTATAATAAATGAGTAAGAAAACTATTAATTGGGATGTAAAAGAGATGATAAAAGAAACAACAGCTAAGAAAAGAAATGGAGAGCTTATACCTGATGATGTTCGTTGTCTTATCGTGGGTCCGTCGGCGTCTGGTAAAACGTTTTTGCTATTTAACTTCTTATTACAGCCAGGTTGGTTAAACAATAATTACTTCTACATATATTCTAAAAGCATGAATCAGCCAAAGTATGAGCAGTTAAAAGATCGATTTGAAAAGGCAGAACTAAAGTTTAAGAAGCAAATAGCAACGTTCTTAAGCGGTAATGATTCTATTGTACCTATTGATGAATGTGAAAAATACTCTGTTGTTGTGTTTGACGATTACATTTTGGAGAATCAAGATACTGTTAGAAATTACTTTACAAGAGGTAGGCATAGACATTTAGACTGTTTCTATCTTGCACAAACATATTCAAAAGTACCTAAACAGCTTATAAGAGATAACGTCAACTTCCTATGCATATTCAGACAAGATGATACTAATCTTAAACATGTGTATAATGAGTTTGTTGGGGGAGATATGTCTTATGATAAATTTAAAGAGATATGTTCAAAATGTTGGCAAGAAGATTATGGTTTTATAGTAATTGATATGACAAGGAAGGCAAACAATGGTAAGTATAGGAACAAGATAAAACACTTCTTAAACGTTTGATGTTTATTGACGTTTTACGTTTTAACGTTTGACGTTCTTTGACGTTTATTGACGTTTATTGACGTTCTTTGACGTTCATTGACGTTTGTTCTTTGACGTTCATTGACGTTTGTTCGTTTGCTATACAATAAATGGATGAGAAAGAAATTGATAAGAATATTAAGCTGAAGGAGTTCTTGATAAAGGGCTTCAAATCTTGGAAGAAAGAAAGAGCAGGTATATACGATCAATTTAAGACACAAGAACAGCCTGTAATTGATGCTATTCAAAACTTGGGAAGTGAGATCAAAGAAGTAGCAGAACAAAATAAAAATCTAATAACTGAACTTGTTCCAGTTGTACATAAGACGGCTTCAATAGATCCTAGTCTACTAGAAACACCTAAAAAGATACCTTATGATAGTTCTCCAAGCAGTAGTGATACACCTATAACGGGAGAAATAAAACAAATGAGAAAACAAATTAAAGACAAAGTGGAAGGAGTAGAACCTTTAACAACAGCACAGTCATTTGGTAAGATTGCAACGAAATATTATAGTAAAAGAAATGATACTGTGTTTGGAATAAGAACTGTAGAAGAAGATGGAAAAATAATAAATAAGATAGGAAATTTGGAAGTTAAAGTGAATGGTAATGATTTGATAATTAATGGTAAAACTAGTAAAGGAACAGAAGGTCTATGGGAATTGTTAACGACGAATACTAATAAAACCATTGAAGATTATGATGATGATGATTTTGAACAGTACAAGGAAATAATAATAGACTCAGATGCCGCCTTCCAAAAATATAATCGAGATAAAAAGGTAGCATCTAGTAGAGGTTCAAAGTACATTAATATTATCAAGCCTATTTGGGATAATTATATTAAACCAACTTTACCCCCAACTCCTAAAAAGAACACGACGCCTAAAAGGAGTGGTGAAGGAATTAAACAATATACAGAGATACCTAAAGAATATGTATGGATGGATGATGTGAGAAAGTTAATTGATCGGTTATAGTTTTTAGAAATAATTTGTATGAGTCTGTTGCTTCACAGGCATCACTGTATGGAAACTTTATATAACATAATAAAACTATCCTGGAAATTTGTTGAAAAATTTGGAGTCAGTTTTGATCTAAACATTTATTTTCTCTTTTTATAGAACAGGTACATAATATACAATCAGAAAAGTAGACGCAATAATGTAAGCAATTAACAGATATACGTTACGAAATATATTTATTTATTTATTTATATAAAATTCGTATAAAATGTTGCATATTATGTATTTTAAACTTACAATTAAATATATTTCTATTGGATGTGATCCAGTAGTAAATCAGATTTATTTTTAGGAATAACAAGGCAATAATACGTGTCTCCATGAAAAGTAAACTTCTAAGTGCTTATAAAACCACGCTGCTTGAATATGTTAGTAATTCAACTGTACATGGTTTGACCTTTGTAGCTAAAGGAATGAATAAAGTGGAAATGTAAGTAGCTGAGTATCAAACTTAAAGTTCCTAATTGTTAATACTGAAGTTTTAATGAACTTAACCTTAATATAAAGTCATTACAACACAGTTAATATATTATCATACGCTGTTCTTATATGCGTTTTAGGCAAGTGAACAGTACCAAGAAATAACTACTAATATAAAAATAGAATAACTTCCAACGTTCGTTATTAAACTCATCCTTCTTCTCACTTTATACTGTTCTTTCCAGAAGAACTATACTGTATTTTCCTGCAAGTAGCCAGTATGCGATTCATTATTGTACTGTGATAGAGACGTTGATATCTGCTGTTGAAATTTGTTAAGTATGAGATAACAAAAGGAAGTTTGAATGAACTAAACGTTGCAAACGCACGTAGTACTGAATGTAACAACTACTCGAATTTTTTAAAAGTAATGTTCAAAATTTATCCCTGTTCTACGTTGATGCTGGATACCTCGTCAACAAAGGAACCATTAGTTTTCTTCAATTTAAAAATATTAAATTATCACTTGGATATGATGAGTAACCCACCTTGGTAACATATCAGCATATATTTGAACTAAACCTTAGTAACAGTCAATGCATTTTATGCGTAGGTAATGATCCTCTTTTAAAGTCCTAATTGCCAGACTTGTTTTGATAAACAGCATTTGCAGTTCTGGCTTAATGGCGTGTTAATACCAGAGTTGTGTATTTTCTGACTAAATGTTATATACTAACTTTATCAATCATTTTATATTTTCTCAGACACGTGAATGAGAAATGCAATGGTTAGCATTAAAATGATTAAAAAATGTAATATTGTCTTTGAGTTCTTGCATTGTACGCGAAAACTCTTTTTGACTTTATGAACTATGGAACCTAATAACTCAATCATGCATTGTCAAGAGCTAGAACTTTAGTTATGCCTATACATAAAGGATCCAGTCTCTACTTTGTATTCCCATTTCTGCCTGAGTTATTTTACTACTGCATTCCTATGTATATCTAGATGTTTCTAAGACTTTTTTCTACTAGATGTACAGCAAAAAATTGAAAATATATCATTACATTCCGTTCTCGTTTTGTTTTCATCGTACATGAACATTCGTAATTTAATTACTAAAACAGTGTTAAAGAAAAGATGTTCCCGACACTACGTATTTTGGCCGTTGTGAAAAGGAAAATGAAGATCATGATGATACTTTCGAATGCTTGTAGCTTGCAATCATTCTTCAAATAATCGGCATGTTCCGGTAACATGTAGTTCTACAGGCACAGTGATACTTTACACGCTCTAGTTTGGAAAGATCAGAGAAGAAAGTCAGTTCGCCACGTTATATCCTCTTATGTGATATAGATCCTTGTAGTTAGAGCACACGTCAAATTCATACGATAGTATGATGCATTAAACAGGAAGAAGCATGTTCTTGGAAGATCAAATATGGCAATTTTTTGCATTGATTCATGGGAGTACATTGATTCATGGATATTCCTCTAACGATGCTGAGGGAGGGAAGGTTCTATCGAAGTGCATGTTATCATCACCAAAACAATACATACATATTCTGCAATATTCACTTTTTGCTCGCAAATTGTTTTCTTCGTTCTCCAACAATTTTCAGAATTTCTTTATGAATTCTGAACGTGCTGCAAGTCTTCCTGTAATATCACACCTATCCCGATAGTATATACGTCTGTGTAATGGGAGGCCATCACCCGGGTTTTGCGATGTTCGAAGCGGTCATGCATTTTTCCGATAAAGTTAATATCGGATCCGACTGCAACTCTAAAAAGACTCATATGGTTTAGGAGTACAATATGAAAATTTATCGACTGCTTCCTAACAAAAGCAACTTCATTACCAAATAGTTATGATTCACAACCTTCCTGGTTTAGTTAAGCAACACGTCTCTCGCCAAATGAGTGTAGGTCCAAATCACCGCACAGAATTAAATAACCTGAAATGAGAATATGCCGCAACTAAACTCATTGATACAGTTTTGACGTACTTGGCACAACAGCAAACGGTATATTCAATGTGCGGCTGGTACAATAACATATTGTAATTACCATCGGATAAAGATACAACACACATAATGTGGAAGCCCACTATTAAAGCGTGCAATTCGAGCCACGATAGTTTTGTTAAGTATGTTTGCAATTTTATTTTGTGTTTGGCGCTGGTCGCACCTTACCTGTTGAAGAATATAATAGTTGTCGAATGCTATAGTTGATAATGTTCTATCGCCCCCTATCCATCAAAGAGCATTGGCTTATTTAGAAATATCCCCATACAAACTCCTGCGCGATACTCATCACCGTTCGTTGTTCTTTCAGCTTCCCAAGATACTTCCCCGTGGGCAGACAACCTAACATTGTATCTCGGAGATGTTGTTATATGCTGACACTTCTAAAGTGCCTCTTAAAAGCAATGATTAATATAAGCTACAGCGTCCCTTTCATCTATCAACATTTGTTGGAATGCATAATTATCGATAGTGGAATTGGACATTTCAGTTACGCAGTATCAATTTACATTCTAGAGAGGGCAATTTTCAATGGAAGTATACATGTAAGCTATTTAACAATGTACTTACCTTGACGATGAAAAAACCTTCGATACTAGTCCATCCATAATTATTACGATTGCATTTGCTGTTCTTTCTGCAAATTAAAACAAACACTCATGCCTTTCACACTTGTTGTGTGCTCCACATTTGAAGGGAAATGCAGAGGAATTGTGTTCTGGTGTTCCAATTCAATTTACTCTCCACCTAAATGAACACTAGATTTCTTCTTTCTTGATTTGTTTTAGAAATTTGTATTCCGCTTAACCATAATTTATCGTCTTGAGACTTTCATGAGGCATAGCATATCCTTTCCTTGGGGCTTTCTAGTAGAGTTCGTTACTTGTTGTGACAATATATTCATGAGCTGCATATGACTAAAATCGCTTCAAAGGAGGAACTAGCAAAGCTTTCTGTATATACAGTAGGTTCGAAGAATAGTTTTGTGTTATTTTATTCTTACGACTAAAAAATGTGCAATTATGTTAGTAGTTAAGTTTTAATTATTTTGCCAGAAGTTTATCAGAAATAATACCATGTTATCCATTCATTAAGAAAAGTTGTATCTCACGATGTTCTCAAATGGATTACATTTTCATGAAATATGAATTCATTTCCTATTAACTTTCACTATTGAAACATATAAAAAGGGTACTAGGAAACTTTTGCAATACCGATTTCTTCTCTAAACAATGTCCACTGCATTCATTACACGTGTCCATCCTACAAAACCAATTGTTAAATCATATGTACCAAGTTTTAATAGTTTGTAGGGCACTCGTTGTTCGAAGCCTTTAGAAGATCGTCGTCAGTGGAAACCCACAGCACTTTTACCATCATTTTTTCGTGCAAATAATAATGCAAATTGTAATTAGTTCCTAATGCATTTATGTCTAATGTGTCTTTGTTCGGTCTTAGGTAACCGGTCTGTCTTCGCCAAGAAATTCCCTAACAGAAGAAATGTTTTTCTTCGTAACTCATGTTCGTAACCACTACCATTTCATAGTTCTCCTTCAAATCCTAGGTACAATCTGAATATTGTCGTTACGATGTGGACAGACATCACCCAGTTGAAGAATAATTTCTTCTAACAATTGTCTAAGTTTAAACCACATTCAAAAGTATACTGCAAAATTGCGCGTATTTCATTTCGTGAGCAAGATGACCTAGGAAGTTCTCCACACAATCATTGCGATTGAATAACGCAGCCCATTGACTTGTTGTAACTGTTACTGTGGAAGTATGAACATTTCTCAGCATGCACTAAGAAGCACACTACAGGGACACATGATTCTGTCGTATTGAAAGTTTCCTAGTATACTTTCCGTATGCCGTGAAACAATAGGATTAATCCCTCTCAAAGACACACTTTAAATGTTTATTTCCAAAATATGAAACACTTCTTATATTTTATGACTTCTCCTTATGACAAATTGTGCCAATTTATTGTTAAACAGGTAGAGCGTTCCTAATATCTAGTTATACAATTAAAATGTGTGTTGCAGTGTATTGCTTATACACAAGTGTTATACTATTCCATTAGCTGATTAATGAGAATTTTATCTTTTCGTTACATCATTTAAAACTTGATGCTACCTGGAGCATTAAATTCAATATTATCTAACTAAAATGTGTAGCATTCTACGCATTCTACTCTGGTTGATGTAAATTACATTCCCAGTCACACAATGGAATATTAATATATACATTTAAGATAAAGCTCGTATTATAAGATTTTTATATTTTTATTTCAGATTGTTGTGGGTACTGATCTTCTTAATAGTTCTCGTTTTATCTTCACTTGTTTCCAAGGAATTATACGATGAATACATAGCAAGTCCACTCACCATTGAAACTTTTACTACTTCACTCTCATTAACTCACGATATCCCTGCTGTATTCTTTTGTCCGCCTCTACAAACAGATTTAATCCTAAATCGTATTACACTTAACGATACAAGGTAAGGAATACGAAAATTTAAATTAAAAGAAAAGTAAATTTTCTATGGCCATTGAAGACTGATTATTTAAAACATGTAAGGGACATTAACTTCCAAAGTGCAAATATATTTACTTACAGTAAACGTACTACAGTGATTAGTTTCATATAGGAGTATAACAAAGTTTGTGGCTTAATATAATTTCGTAAGTAAATCATTCTCTGCAAAGTTTAAAATGTCGTCTAAATTTGTATGTCCAATATATATTTTTTTTTAAATAATACTTAGCAGAAAATATTATTGTAATTTATTTATAAAATGAAGAGTATTTTCTACTAGGTATTGAGTGAAAATATCACTGAACATGCGCAATGAGAGAAAAAATAATAAATCCATAATAATGTATTTGCGATTTTGGACTTAACTCTCAAAGAATCGCATGTCTAATTGAAATATACATACTTGTATTTGTATTTGAAATATAAATATTTGTCTGCAACAAGTTATGTGGACACTGATGATGACACATAAATTCGAGATCATAAAATTTGTTGTTTTTGTTACCGCTATATAGGTTATATACTGCTCTCGATATATTAGGTTCAGTAGCTGAAAAATGGACTATTCTGATATAAATTCTTAATTTCATACCGATTATATGTTTAATGTATAATCAAATGTAGTTTTCCGAACATCTATTGGATATAGTGTCTAAGATATAAAATTTTTAACCTTTTCTCAGTTTCTTTGACACATCTTGTGCTTTGCAGTATATTTCCTTTAAACGACACTCCCTACTTTGCAGTTGTGGGAGAAAAACAGGAAGGTAGTATCGTAGGCGAATATGGTTTAGTCAAAGGAAATGAAAGGGGAGAGGGATTAGTTAATTTCTGTAGACAAAATTCGCTAGTAATTGGTAACACTTGGTTCAATCGGCACAAGAGAAGCAGATATACATGCAAATCACCAATAGATGGCGTAATATATCATTTATACTGCGTTATAATTCAGGACAGGTAGCAAAATAGCTTAAAGAACTCGAAGACCCTTTAAGGGGCTGATAATTTCTCTGATCATAATCTTGTGCTGGCCGAAATAGATATTCAACTGAAAAACGTAGACAGAAGAAAAGTAGGAAAAAAGTGATGAATACTGAAAAGTTGAAAAACAAGGAAATAATAGATCTTTTCGCTGAAAAATTCGAAGAAAAATATTTAAACGATGAAAGAATAGGCGCAGGTAGTAAAGCACAGTGGGTACATATTAAAGTTTGCTTACCGCAAGCTGCAGAAGAAGCAGTAGGTTACCGCGAACACAAAACGGCTAAGAAACCTTGGGTTACAGAGTAGATGTTGCAGAAAATGAGTGAAAGGAAAACGTGGAAACAGGTTGATACAGAAGAAGGCAGAAAGATGTACAGAAAGTTAAATAGTGAATAATGGGAGAAACTGTCAGAGCGAGAAAAGAGTTTTAAAAAGAAAATGCGAGGACATAGAAGAATTAGAAACAGTTGGAAAGTTTGAGGAAATGTACAAGGAGTGAAATCTATGTACTTTCGGAGGAAACAAGAGGGTATTTCGATTTCAGTAGAAAATAATAATCGGAATGTAATAAGCGAGAGAAATGAGGTCACATGAAGATGGAAAGAATACTCTGAAGACTTATATGAGACTAGGGATTGACCGTGTAGCCTAAATCTTGAAGTAGAAAATGAAGTAGGCGAGGATGATAAAGAATTTAGTATACTTCGGGATGTTTGAAAAGGCTATATAAAAGAGATTAGAATTGGAAAGGCAAACGGTATAGATAATATACCAATCGAATTCATTAAAAATATCGGACACAAGAGAAGTAAAGAATTGTTCCGACTATGAGTGGCAAAAATACTTTCTGAAGACGGCCATGATACCGATGGCTAATAAATCGAAACCAAAAGATGTGAATATTGTAGAACTATTAGTCTCATATGTCATGCACCTAAAATTTTGCTCCGAATACTGAACAGAAGGTTATAAGGAAGAACAAATGAAAATGTTGAGGAGGAGCAGTTCGGGTTTAAAAGAGGTAACAGCACAAGAGATGCTATTGGATTATTAAGGGCGATTGGTGAAAGATTTATCGAGATAGGGAAAGAGGTTTATGTTGTATTTATAGATCTGGAAAAGGCTATTGACAGAGTGAATTAGGAATTCTTGTTGGGAGTTCAAATAAGATAAGGTTGGAATGTAAAGATCGAAGACTCATAAGAAACTTATACATCAACCAACAAGTAAGTGTTAGAATAAGGAAAGAAATGACGGAAGAGAGTGCAGGTGAAAGAGGAGTTCGACAAGGATGCTGCCTCTCGCCAACACTATTTAATGTCTATCTAGAAGATATAGTGAAAAAGAGTTTACATAATGATGACGGCATTTCTGTTGGGGTATAGTGATTAGATGCATACGATTTGCAGACGATTGTTGCAGAATCTGAAAACAAAATCAATAAAATATTAGAAAATATGAAGATGCGCTTTGAAAAATATGGGATCAAAATAAATGTTTGAAACAGGAAAGCCATGGTGATTAGAAAGAGAAGGTCTATGTCAAGTAGAAAAGTGGGAGGGCAGAAAATATAACAAGTAAATAGTTTTCGATATCTGCGCAGTATTGTTAGCAATGACATGAAGTGCGCATATGAAACAAGGACAAGGATAGGAATGGCGAAAAAAGCAGGAAGGAAGAAAAGTCTGTTTTGTTGGACCTTGAATAAAGAGTTGAGAAAAAGACTCATAAAATGCTTCGAGTGGAGTGTTGTATTCTGTGGGGCGGAAAGGAGGACATTACGTAAAAGCGATAAAAAACGACTGGAAGCTTTCGAAAGATGAGTATGGAGAAGAATGGAAATAATTAGTTGGGTTGAGCGGAAAACTAATGAGAGAGTGTTGAGAGATATTATTTACCAGTACAGTGCAGGGCAGAGAGAGAGAGCGAGAGAGAGAGAGAGAGAGAGAGAGACAGACAGACAGACAGAGAGAGAGTATGTTACTTATATAAAGTGAACAAATTTTGTCTACCCCTTGGCTCTTAATATTTTAAGAATTGTCGGAAGAATCTAAGCCATAAAGGAGAAATGAAAGAGCCATACATTTTAAGAGTCATAAGGGAGTAAACCAGGCAGTGATGAAAATTTTCCGGAAAATTTTGAAACGGAAAATTTTCCGATTCATAAAAATATACTCCACTTCTTCCTACATCGTTGTATAGCCATGATGTAAGGTGGAAATTTTATTATATATTTTTGTGGAAAATTTTCCGTTCTTAACAAATATCAGTAAGTAACAATTCCTCAGTATTCATAAATTGATTAAATTCATGTATAGAAATGTTAAAAATTGAAAGATTGTTTAAAGAATCGGAAAATTTTTATGGCTGAGACACTTTTTAGTACTACGTAGGAACAAGTGAAACAATTTTTCATGAATCGAAGAATTGTCTGCCCTGAACCGTAATGAAAATTTTCCGGAAATTTTTGAAACAGAAAATTTTCCGATTCATAAAAACATCACTTATTCCTACATCGTTGTTTAGCCGTGATATGAGGTGGAAAATTTTCTTCTATATTTTTCCGGAATATGTTCCGTTCTTCACAAATATCAATGATCAAGTAACAGTTCTCATTATTCATAAAATTGATTGAAATCATGTATAAAAATGTTAAAAAGTGAAAGATCGTTTAAAGAATCTATAAATTTTCATGGCTCACACAGTTTTCAGTACTATCTAAGAACAAGTCAAACAATGTTTCATAAATCGAAAGATTTTGTGTCTTGTATGGAAAAATTGAAGAACTTTTTATGAGTCGGACAATTTTCATCAATTTGAAGCAAAAAGTAAAACAACTTTTTGTGAATCGGAAAGTTTTATTGTTCTATAGAAACAAATGTAAGAAATTTTCATGCATCGGAAAATTTTCATCACGATGTAGAAACAAGTAAAAACACTTTTCATAATCCGGACAGCTTTGGACATTATGTATAGTGATGTTAGGTGGAACATTTTCCACTATATTTAACTACACATTGAGATATACAATTCCTGTAGAGGAAAATTAGACAGCAACAAATCATAATTTTCCAATTAGATTTGGGAAATCAGAAAATGTTCTAATATTTCAAGTTGAGAAGTAAAAATTTATATAGTATCTCTTTCTCTCTCTCTCTATTATATCTACATATTTATAAATGTTGCAGAAGTAAATCTATAAAAGTAGTAAAGCTATGAGAAAACAGTCTTATGCGTATTAAACTGACGAAATTTAATATTGTAAGATCAAAGGTGGATTCTGAGGGAAGAACTCATTGAAGTTTTTGAAACATTCTTGAAATGAAGAATCGTTAGGTTTTCACTTCATGAAACTTTTTAAGACAATATTTATTTCCAGCAAATTTTACGGCTAAACAACGATGTAAGAACAAGTGGAGTATGTTTTTATGAATCGGAAAACATTCATGACTTTTAATACATTGAAATTTTAAATAATAGAATGAGATATTTGTACTCTACGAACTCATGTTCTCTGCATTTGGCATACATACACACACACACAGAGAGAGAGAGAGAGAGAGAGAGAGAGAAGTTGAGTTGATTTTGAGTTTAACGTCCCTTTCAGCAGCGAGACTATATAAGACGGGACCAACTGATTAGCGTGAAATCTAAACTACATGAGCTCCCGCTGGGAATCGTAGCCAGGTCTTCCATGCCAAAGGCGCGTATGCTAACCGCTTAGCAACGAAGTAGCTCGCAGATGAAAAGAGAGAGAGAAACACTGTGTAAAAGTGTACTTCCCAACTTGAAATATTAGAAAATTTTCCCGTT
Source organism: Thermobia domestica (assembly GCF_964235325.1). NCBI lineage: Eukaryota > Metazoa > Arthropoda > Insecta > Zygentoma > Lepismatidae > Thermobia > Thermobia domestica. The sequence continues at coordinate 38,606,334 of NC_137454.1, read as the reverse complement.
CCCGAAACCTAATTGGAAGATTATAATTTGTTACTGACTAACTTGTCTCTACAAAAATTAAATTTTGTAGCTGAATGTGCAGTTAAATGTGCAGTTAGTGGAAAATTTTCCACCTAACATCACTATACATAATATCCAAAATTGTCCAGCTTATGAAAGGTTTTTCCACTTGTTTCTACATCGTGATGAAAATTTTCCGATCTATGAAAATTCCTTTCACTTGTTTCTACAGAACAATAAAACTTTCTGATTCACAAAAAGTTGTTTCACTCTTTGCTTCAAAATGATGAAAATTTTCCGATTCATAAAAAGTCAATTTTTTCCATATAAGACAGAAAATATTTCGATTCATTAAAAATTGTTTAACTTGTTCTTACATAGTATTGACAATTGTGTGAGCCATGAAAATTTTCAGATCTTTTAAACGATCTTTCACTTTTTTACATTTCTGTACATGAATTCAACCTATTTTATGATTACTGATGAATTGTTATTTGATTACTGATATTTTTTAGAACGGAAAATTTTCCGGAAAAATATAGCGGAAAATTTTCCGGAAAATTTTCCACCTCACATCACTAAAACCAGGTAGTATAATAGTTGTGGCACATTAGTCACAAAATAGCTTGATAAATTTGCTAAATTCCATATATTTAGAAGGTAAATCCTCAATGGGTAAAAACTTAGACCGTGAATAACCTATTCCGTCAATACCTGCACATGTGTATCTTATTCTAGAGAAAATTTTTTATCCCTCCAGGGGAATCAACCCGTCTTAGAAGTATCTAACTGCCCCTTCGAAATAGGTAAATATAAGTTAAATGTCAGTTATATTTCGGACTAATGCAACGAACCATCTATAGGGAAGACTGGCTCATTGTTTCCTTATCTTATTTTGGTTTTAATCCTGTGTCTGAAACGTTCTGGAGAAAGTTCTAGTTTCGTTTCCAAAATTACTTTTGACACCAGTCGTTGGACATTGATTAAACCTAGTTATGAGTATATCACATTTACACAAAACATGTTCAAGAGCGTTGGGTTGACTCATATCCAGTACGATACCAGATCGCAACACCTAGGACTCGTAATTAAAAAAAGTCCGCGTAGTGCATTTCTCTGCGTTTCAAACTTAATTCCCACTTCTTTGTTCTGTTATTTCATCCATTACAAACACTTCTGTCTCATTCATTCTCGGTTCAGAATTAAAGAACACTAAACTAAAATAATAAATAACGAAAAAGGTATCTACCTTAATTGCTATGTGTACAGCCCTTTAAGTGGCAAAATTCCCTGCAATTTCCAACACAAATAGCTCGTCTTATTTCGTTTCCTGGTGTCATAACATGGTGTTATAATGTTTTACATTGTCTGTTTATTAAGTATTATGTAAGCTGTGAAAAAAGCGAGTTATTAAGTAAATACTGTACATTTAGGCACGCATTTTCTATTATTATTCATTTTAACTAACCATATTTCCCAATTTTGTTATTTGTAAAATTTACTAAAGATATTTCGTGTATATTTGCTTATTTTTGTTTTTATCAAGTATAAGGAATATTACAAAATACAAAGATTTATATTTCTTTTCAAAAAATCTTATAACTCGGCATGCGATTACCCTACAATCTACATAAACATTACTTTAGTTAGTTATAAGTAAAACATTCTCTTCAGAGTGCAACTTATGAAGTAAGTATGTAATAAATTAAAGTATGAACCAAAACAAGAGTAAAAATAAATACAAGAAGAGAAGAGAGATGTTCTACAGACTCGAAGGTCATAAGATTTATCTTCTTTTAATATGCAAATTTTAGATTGAAGCGAGGGAATATTAGAGTTATTTGGCAAAGGCATGAAATTCAATAAATGTATTTAATAATGTATCTTTCCGGATCATGATATATTGTTTCAGCTCCTACTTACATTAAAAAGGTAATTTTTAGAAGAGTCTAAGAACTTACGTGGCTTTGTTCCAAGTTTACCTCACTCCGACCCTCTATCAATAAGAAAAGGAGGCTCAATAAAGTATATGCCGAGATCGGTTTTGAACCCGGCATCTGACCTCATATAGCGTGGCAGTACAAGTGAATTTTTGCGATACAATTAGATCTAAATGGCATGTGATTATAATTATTTGCCTCAGAGAGTTCGAAAACTTTACCCTAATATCGCTCGTCATTGATAATTTCTACTTGTTTCCCCGACTGTTACTGCAATCAGAGGTGCGGCACTAAGCACAGCAATCTTTGTTCCTTAGATATTGACATACTGGGTTTAAACGTAGATAATGTAGTGTATGTCTGAGAAATAAAGTACCATATACTTAAGTCAGCCTTCATAATTCTTAGGGGTCTGAGAGAGGTTGTTTACCAAATATAGTCATCTTCATTTTGTGGATAATAGGCCAGGTGTTCACCAAATATCGTTCAGATCCTACCCGTAGTTATTGAGAAATAAAATATCATATATACAAGTGAACCTTAGGCTCCCGTATTACACGTCGGGATCAGAAAATGTCTCTAGAAACTTTTACAGTTCGTGACACGTTATTCTACCTTAAACTAACATTGAAGAAAAATTTTAAGTGCAGCTAAGAGAATTCACAGTAATATGAGTATTTGCTTCCTTTGCTCACCTCTCTGGCTACGAGTCACCATCAATTCAAGAGAAACATTCAATAAATGAAAGAAATTATAAGATATTTGAAATCAAAACAATATTTTCATCTCGTTACGTATTTAATGTATATACAATTATGAGTGAAAGTAAAAGCATTTACCTCCATTTTCGCTGAATGTCATCATTTAAGCAAACTCTATTGCACCCGTAGTTTTCCTTCGAAATATTTGGAAAGCGTTTACTAGGCTTCAACTAATGTACCACAGAATTTGATAAGAATATATGCGGTATTGTAAACATTAGAATATAGCTCGCACAAAATAGACTTTTCACAAGTAGCAGATATATATAATACTTAACATTTACCATTAATAATATGTAAAAGGCGCTTAGCTTAGGCTTTCTTCCCTTTCTGCAAGCAGAACAATAGTATGTTAAACTTGTTGTCTCAGTAAATTTACAAGTTTCTATTCAATAAAAGATTTCCAATATACCATTTTCCCCGCGTTGCAAATAGCAAATATTTAAACCGTGCGCGGGAAAATATACAAGGGAAGGAATACTAATAGGATAGTGGTGCTTTATTAACCACTACGAACAAAACACCATGACATTGCTTATTAAAACCTGCAATCGATACATGTTTCAGGGTATTGAAACAGCATACCTGCGTATTTTTTAAAAATACAGATTACTTTGAAGTTCACATTTCCCGAGAACTTATGAAAGAACTAGTAGTTAGAAATATGACCACATACACTCAAAGGGATAAATAAATCACGAAGTGAAGTGAGGGTAAGAACATTCTTGCCCAACAGATGTCCTGCCTCGAATGATCAGAAACAAGGAGATGCGTTGTTGCCACTATTATTCGTGTTTGTTCTGGAGTACGCTATGAGGAATATCAAAGGGAGCAACCAAGGGGAAGGAGTTTATCACCTTCACCAGGTTATGGCGCATGCTGATGAGATATGATTGGTTCTCTGAAAAATTGGACACAGATTTCTAAGGATGCAAGCCAACGGAGTGTTTGTTCTGAATAAGGCGTTGAATCTTTGTATTCCGTAGGCTATTATGCTAATTAGTTAGCTGATGGACCAATGTTATTTTGTGATTAGAAGTGGGTCCTGTACGGTGCTGTTACCATTAATTAGCATTACATGAATCTATTCCAGAAGAGCCGAAACCAGCACTGCACACGAAAATGGTCCTCCTCTGAGTTTGATGGACTGCTCGCATCGTCGTGCAACAATATCTTGTAGCAGCTTGTTAGAGCATCAATACAACTATGTACTATTAGCAATTGAGCCGAGATCAAGACAAACCTCAAAAAAATTGGCGCCAACATTTCTGAATCGCAAAGGGGTCCTCCTGTTACAGAACAACGCTAATCCCACGTGACTAGGATGACCCGCGTCACCTTTTCTGTGATTTGGATGATAAATACGAGTACATCCGCCATACTCCCCAGACATTTCACCGTACGATTATTACCTCTTCCTTTCCTTGGACAATCATCTTAGAGGAAGCAGCTCAATTCCCTAGTAGAGGGTGAAAATTCTCTCGATATTTTCTATGCTTCATGGCACACCATATTTTAGCGCGATGGAATCCATGTCTCTCCAAAGCTTTGGCAGAAGGTTGTCGATGCTGATATGGAGTAGCTTTTTATGTGTCAGCTACGTCTTAGGTGAAATATTGATGTTCGAACTTGCGGGATGGAAAACGACAGAATTTTCTTGGTTACCTTCATAATTGGAGTTATTAAATTTTGAAATCCAAAAACCTATATTTAAAATAAAACCTAATGTTTTCCATTGTAGAAACTACGTTTTTAACAAATTAAAATCTGACTTAATTCACTCCCAGAAGAAAACAATACATTTAGTGTTAAATTATTGACCTCTAGCTGTTTCGCCAACTGTACATCTTGAGTTCATGTGACGCTATGGACTCACACAAGCGACTAACTTAATATGTGAGGCACAGAATTTTTCCCTCGATTACTCTTGGCTATCGTTAGCTGCTACAGCCAATCCCCTTTCATCACAAACCAACATATGGAATAGAAATAAAAATCGTTAATCCCCTTTAGTCTATTTATATTATATATATATATATATATATATATATATATATATATATATAATAAGTTGGTATAATGAAATTTACATAGCAATCTTACTAATAACTCTTAAATATGAATATTAAATATATGAATAATGTAAGTATAATATAGATAAATAATACTACGTAAATAGTACGAAGTAACGCACACTAAATAATAATATATTTATTAAAATAAATCTCTACGATCAACTTTAACTATACGGCCTGCTCATCAATTTTAAATCCTGAATTCCAGTTCATGACTGTATCGTCTTCTATTTCAATAAATCTTTCTTCTTTCCAGTTTGTGACCAACCTTCTCTCTTCTTGACTCAACACTTTCACTTTAATTCTGTTAATGTTATGTATTGTGTTTCCTATGTGTTTGAAGACTACGTTTCTGTCTCCCTTCAGCATAATGTCGATCTTATTTTCTTTTATTTGCTCTTTTAATTTCTTTCCCGTTTCCGAATATAGCACATATCACATTTAGTTCGCTGGATAATGTACGTTACACCTTCTCCCTCGTCCTTTCTTCATCATTGTGTTTTCCTCTTCTCTTCCCTTTTTCTTCGCTTCTCCATTATTACCTGCAGTAACCTCTTGCCATTTTTTATCGATTTGTCAATACCTCCAAAATTCATCATCATTCTTTTCATGACCTCTGTCTCATCCACCATACCCTCTATCTCTCACCATATTTCCTCATTTATTTTTCGCTACAATCTTCCTAGTCTTTTTCTTCTTCTCTTCAAACTTTCCTTTTGTACCTTATTTACCTTTGATCATATCCGTTACCCTCTAACTGCTTGTGGAGAGCTTCAATCCTATCCTCTGTGTATTCTCTTTCAATCACTCATATATCAGTTTTGATCCCGGCATCTGACCTTGCATGGCGTGGCACTACAAGTGAAGTTTAGCGATAAAATTAGATCTAAATGGCATGTGATTGTAATTATTTGATTCAGAGAGTCCGTAAAAACTTTAAATTCGACCCTAATATCGCTCGTGATTGATAATTTCTCCTTGTCGCTACGAATGTTACTGCGATGAGAGGGGCGGCACTAAGCACAGTAATCTTTGTTCCTTAGATATTTGGATACTGGGTTTAAGCCTAGATAATGTGGTGTATGTCTGACCAGTAGTTACCTAGAAATAAGGTTCACAGAAAGTTACCGCACAGAAACACAGAATAAAACTACAGAAAAGACCACCATTTTAGTTACTTGTAAGATGAACCCATATCCCAAAATCCAGGGATGGTGATTCATAAACCAGATAAATAAATTGAAAATGCTTTTAATGTTAAAGAGTTGTGTCAACATTGCTTCCAATATTATGTACGCGAAATGAACGGAACTAATAGTTACAAAATGTTCATGCTTCCTTGATTTCTTCATTACATGTTCATCGAATATTGCTGTATCTCATGTTTTAAATTTTTGATGTGGAGATCATAACGAATGGTAGATGTTACAAAATAGAATGAATATCTTGAACTTCCATGCAGAAAATCTCTTCAAATTTCCAAAATCTAGATATATTACAGAAATTAATTTCGTACATCATACAGAGTTAATTTTTTTCCACCTAGTACAAAGCAATTTCAAACTCTTGATCTAATACATTTGGGATTTCCTTAATATGACAATTGGAAAAGTTGGGCAGACTAAAACTACCTCTATAGGCTATGAAACCCCGAGGTTCAATGCCGCGTTCACAAAAGCTCTTCATTCATTTCTATCCTTGGGTAACCGGATCCAGTTTCTACTTTGTATTTCTATTTCTGCGAGATCCATCTTAATGTTGTCGTCCCATTTGCTCCTATGTGTTCCTTATGGAGATTTTCCGACTCGTCTTCCAGTCAAGATTTTGAAAGCGTTTCTATTTTTTTCCATTCTGGTTACATGACCTGCCCACCTAAAATTCCTAGACTTGATGACCCTAACAATGTTTGATAAATAGTATAAATTATGTAGTTCCTCATTACAAAGTTTCCACCATTTCCCATTAGGCTGCCTGTTTGGTCAATTATTCTCATCAGGATCTTGTTCTCAAATACTTTCGGTCTATGCCCTTCCTTCAGAGTTGCGAACCATGTTTCGCAACCATACAGAACAACAGGCATGATTATCCTTTTATATAATTTAAGTTTCAAATTCATTGACAGGCTTCGCAAGGATAAGATATTTTGAACTGAATAATAACATGAATTAGCTGCTTTTAGTTGACATTTAATTTCTTCGTGAACATGATTTTCGTCTGGTAATATTGATTCTAGATACTTGAAAGTTTCCACTTTATAAGTATTATTTAATATTTCAACGCGTCCATAACTTTCCTGCTTACAGTTTCGTCGCACTACCATATATTTAGTTCTCTTACTATTTACTTTTAAATCCATGTACACGAAGCGCTTAATAAGACCTATACGTTTCTTTATATTCCTCCCCTATTTTCTGTTATTAAAGTTGCATCATCAGCAAACGCCATAACCTGGTGTATATATCATAATTGATCTGATATCATAATATCATATCATAAACATATCATAATTGCTTTCTCGGTATTCCAAATTCTGTAAGTACGTTGTACAATAGTTCTCTTCTAAGCGAATCGTAAGGATTTCTAAAATCAAAAGGTAGTTGATTTACAAGAGTATTGCATTCCCACTTCTATTCGAAAAAAAATGAAATGAAAGCTTTAGTTTTACGTCCCACGATTATGCCGGTTAGGCTAAAGGAGACGGTGATTATGAGAAATGAATGAAATGGTGGAATGAAGAAAGTGGGAGGAAACGGGAGAACCCCGAGAAAACCCACGCACACGGTGTTTGTCCACCACTTCTATTCGAGTATTTGTCGAATGTTAAATATTTGGTCAATAGTTGATCGATTTCGTCTTTATCCCCACTGATAATCTCCAATAATTTCATCTGTGCATGGAATCAATCTTGCTGATAGAATGTTTGAAAGCATTTTATAGGATGTTAACAGAAGAACAATGCCTAGATTGTTATTACAGTCAGTTTAGTTGCCTTTCTTGTGGATAGGGAAAATGATTGATTCTTTCCACTCTTGAGGGAATTCTTCCATTTTCCAGATAAGAAGAATTAGTTTGTTTATCTGTTACACATTTTTTCGTCTCCATCTAAAGTTGACTCAGCCGGAATCCTGTCTACACGTGCAGATTTATGTTTCTTTAATTTATTATAACGTTTCATATGTTAATTTGGTTCGGTTCTGAAATATACGGTTCCTATGTCTGTATCTCCCTTTCTCCACGCATATTATTTTTAGCTGCGTGTTAAGGAAATAAGTAATATGCGTGGAGAAAGAGAGATACACCCCACAGAACTGTATATTTCAGAAGCCAATAGAACAGAAGTAGAAAATGCTATAAAGAAATTTAAGAAATACAATTTTACGGATGTAGACGAAATAGCAGAGTAAAATGAATACTAGATACCTCGAATTAACCATTAAAGACTTGTACTTGTATTGTTAATTTGAATTTCAGAACTTATGAACCCAAAACAATTTTCACTAAAACTAATTTTTGTTTTCTTAATTACTTACAATATATAAATTTTTGTTAAAGAATGTGATACACAAAGTTACTAAAATGAACATACATTATAATAAATGTTTTATTTAAGAGAATTAGGAAAATTATTTACTATAGTATATATATAAATTACTTCCAGATTACCTGTTGATATGATAACTATTTTCATTTACAAAATGATGTATCCATTCTATTTTCAAACGTCTGGCGTAGAAACCATGTCGGATCCAGCCTTCAACTTAAAGTTCAACTTTACGGAACTTTATAGTGTAAGTATATACTGTTTCATAGTAATGACAATCATGATGTTATATGATGATATATATATACCAGAACAGGTTTTATACAAACTATTAAAATATATAAATAAAAATAGTTTTTGAATTTTGGTTTAAGAAATCCCTGCTATAAGTACTTCTAATTAACTTTTATTACTAAATGTACTCGTAATTAATTTAAGTAATGAAGATGACATGGTCAAATTAAATAGGTATGAATAAGATATAATTGCATTTATCTACAGTGTGTAAATGTAAAATTTAAATTCGGTGTGCTTTGACGTTAAATTATAAATTATCACAATCGCCATAAAATTACTCCAACCAAAAGGATGTTAGTTAATATGAAAACTGTCAACTTTAATGCAACTAAGATAAAAAGATGTTATGCTTCAATGTATCAATTAATTTCAGCAGGTTATAACATCGAAGTAGAAATATTAAGTGGAGGACAAAGGAACACTGAGAAGTCAATAGACTACTAGGGCAGGGGTAGGACATGAACAACTACCTTAATTGTAATTTGTTCTCAGCTTTGCGAATGTTGTTGCAATTTCCATAAGATGTTTCTCGAAGTTACTGAATGTCTTGGCGTAAATGAAATAGTTCCAATAGTGGAATAAAGATTCAGTTTCATATCCTGTTAAATCAGCCAGTGGCTTTTGAACTCAACGTTTCAATTCGAATAACTCTATATTAATTTAGCTGTATTTAAAAGTACTACCCAATGTCAATAGATTATTTTATAACATTTCTAAACAAGCCTAAACTAATTTAGCTACTTATCACAAGCATATCCTAAATTTGCAACTTGAACTGGATGTAACACAATAAGGAACTCTATTTTCCTTTTTGTGATTCCAAAAGGACGGCCTGTTAACTTCCATTTTATATATAATATAGTGGAGATATTTAGTGATTAAAAATATTGTGCTAACTTGCTTCGCAATTGCAATTTATCTACAAAGAGGATTCGATAAAGCATAAATTTTTGTAACTACAAAATCTAAGTGTAACTCTTGTGTCGTATTGGTTTTTTCTTAGCGCAACACTACAACAGGTTAAGTAACCCATAATGGAACTTAAACAAATATTTTCATAGACATAATGTTATTAAATTTTATACTGTAAAGGCTGGATGGAGTTATTTGAAAACTTCCTTCAGTAGAATAGCAATCCGAAAGATCCAAATTCTAACTTTTCTACCATATAAAAGGGCCCATTATGTGTTCTGTTCTCAAATCCGACTTTAATGTGAGATTAATGTTTACCAATCCACGTCTCTTCTTTTCTTATGTGCCAAAGTAAATAAAATATATTATTTGAAAGAATTTTGCGTGATTCAAATCCTGCAATTTCAACATATGCATGCAGTCTTTTATCAGGTGCCAAACTATTTCAAATTTTATTTTAAGAATATACTCTTTAATTACAGTTAGTGGTAGATGTAGGCAGATAGTTGTTATATATAATGAAATATCAAATTATTAGGCACTATCAACTATGGTATATCAGAACATGCATTCAGTATTTTAACTTTGCAGATAAGCTCTAAAACTAATATGTCCTTTATCATGAATGCATATCTCAGTTTGCAAATGCTCTACTTGGCGAACCTCAGTGATCAAATTTAGAACCCTAACTTTTAAATGCATCATTAATGAACCAACCATTATGTTCAAAATAAAAAGATTGATTACTGGTAATTTTGTCTCACTCTCCCCTATATTCGAGGTGTCTCTTGCACAATCAAACAGGTAACTAGGATTGTTGAAATCAAATCTTCCTTTCATTGATGTGTTATCGAAAGAAAAAAGGCAAGAGGGTTGTAATGCAGTGGCCAGTCAGTTCCCTGAATCTCAATTTCCTTGACTGTTCCTTTCGAGGAAAGGAAGACTTGCTTGCAGGAATCCTAACAGCCTGCTTCATTTTGCAGGAGATATCAGGAATATTTGAGCGAGTGAGGGACAATTGCAATAAGCGTTTTATGTACAGCGAGGTTGGTGTTCATCATATTGAGCAGTTACTGTGAGTGT